>NC_086381.1:39350037-41750037 GCF_036588685.1 Mytilus trossulus | reverse complement strand
GATTATTGATTGACGATTTTATAATGCACTGATTGGTAGAGAACTTGCATAACAGTTTTTACAAATGTTGAGTGACCAACCAATTAGTTACCTTCATTTCAAGATAGTGTTGCGTGAACGGAAAGAAAGCAGGATAGTGTTAGACATGAAATATTTCAACTTTACTTTTTTATATCTTTTATTTAACATTTTCTATGTTGTTCACTCGATTGCAACAATGAAACTGTTTCGAGGAAAAATGTTAGAGGGATCACAAATTATGAATTTCAAAATGCCTACGCTTTACCAATGTGCAACCTTGTGTCTTTCGATTCAACCTTGCATGTCAATTAACTTTCATCGAGGATAAAACACGTGTGCTATCAATGATAAAGCTGACCAGAGTCAACTGAAGACCGATAGTTCTGGAAGCTTCACCTACATTGAACGGAAAGATATGCCTACGGTAAATGGTTTTTAATCAGCAGCTAAGAGGTAGTAGGCATTTTATCAGTAGAAGTGACTTCTGTATAGTATTTGATGTAGTACTGTAGTAAAATAGTAAAGAGTTAGGCGTTGAAAAGGGTAAGTTATTTCCAATCAGCAGCTAGGAGGTAGTAGGCATTTCATCAGTATAAGTGAATTCTTTATAGTTGTAGATGTAGTACTGTAGTAAAAAAGTAAACATTTTAATTTTAGTTTCTTGTGTACAATTTGGAAATTAGTATGGCGTTCATTATCACTGAACTAGTATATATTTGTTTAGGGGCCAGCTGAAGGACGCCTCCGCGTGCGGGAATTTCTCGCTACATTGAAGACCTGTTGGTGACCTTCTGCTGTTGTTTTTTTATTTGGTCGGGTTGTTGTCTCTTTGACACATTCCCCATTTTCATTCTCAATTTTATTAGGCGTATTAAAAGATTAATTGTTGTGGTGGTATAGTAGTATAATTTCATGTTGTACAAATGTATTCATTAACATGGAAGATAATTCATCAAGCTTCATGCTCATCACTAGAGTATGCAATAAATATTTTAATACACTGTGCTTTTGTTTATATTACTTCGGTCTTTTTATTTTATTTATTTATTCTAGAATGTATATTTGCTTTGCCATGTTTGTGTTGTGCCCTTTTTTACGTGTGTTTTCACTATTCAAAGTTTGCAGAATGAGCGTTTTGTTGTTTGTTTGTTTTTGTGTATATTTGTATATATTTGCTTGAAAGCAATCTATAATACACAAGCTTAGATTTTTATAGACGATAACTCTACCGAATTTGCATAAATCTTTCCTTTCGTATCGTATGGTATGTTCATTATTATTTTATGAAATTATGAACTGAATTTTACAAGTAAACATAACGAATGTGATTGAAAATATATTACTTTTCATTGAATCCATTTCAGGATCTCAACAATGGTGATTGTGAAACAGATACATGTGACGAAAAGGAAATGTGTATAAATAATGATGACGATACACCTAATTGTAAAGCTAGTGAGTATTAACTAACTGTCTTCAATTTTGTATGAATTTAAGTTTTTAACTGTGATATTACTTGATCATGGCAATTTGACAAATTTTAGCTAAATTATCATAGTATCTTACAAATTTACATACTGGATATAAAAAAATGCATTGTCAATTTGGGAAAAAAATCGAAACAACTCGTTTGCTAGTAAACGAGATATAATTGAAAAATGCACTTGCTTCAAAAATTATTATTTTGGCGAGTGATGTAATACATGTACTTATTAGTTCTCTAGATGCATTTATTAAACTATGTAGATTTTGTTAGGTTTTTGTTTTGGACCGAATGATGTTTTTGTAGTGTCGTATGACCTAGTCCTAGGTTGCTCTTATGTTAAGTGGTGTTTTTTTTGTAGGACTTGGTATGGATGTGACCTTATATCTAAAGTTGAACATAGTTTAACTTTGTCCGTTGAAATAGAATATTGTATAACTTGGACATATAACTGAATAATTAGGTCACAACATTTTATTCCATCGTTTCAACCTGCAATTAGACCAAAATACAAGCACTAAGATCACTGCAGTTCAAAACAAATGTTAAATACATGCTGCACTACAAATCAAATAAACCATATTTGTATCGCTTTAATCTTTTTCAAATTTACAATTCGAACCTCATTGGCCATATTATTTATATATATATATTTTTCAAGCGATTCTGTGTAACACAATTTAAAATTCTATGCTTTGTCATTGTGTTATACTAAAAACAAATATCAATTGAATGAAAATGTCTACAAGTATCTACAACTCTTCATACGCATCGACATCTCATTATATGCTTATCTTAGATATATATGTTAACATGATAGCATTGCCCCCCCCCCAAAAAAAAATACTTTAACGTATTTTTTCTAACTTTAGAGGCATTTTTGTTTTACACTGAACATTTTCCAAACCTTTTTTCATACTAGATATCTCCTTCGTGTGATCTTGGAGAAATCTTGAAAAGTCTTGACCAACATTTAATGGAGCAATACTGTTTCGAGTATCCATAATTGAATTTCGTCTGTACTGGACCAATAGTCCGTTATTCCTGGGGCGTAAAACACAGTTTCTGATGTTTGAAAAATCTTTTAAATTAATTCTGAGAGAAAAACAGAGAGATCTAGTTCAACCGATACACATATTCACAAAATTGCATAGTTTGTAATCTAAAAAAAAATAAGTGTTTATTGTCTTGGGGATTACTAAAAAAATGTTTTACATTTTAGTTTAACGGCGCATAGATGCAGTTTCACCTGAAGACAGTAGGGAACTCTCGTTTCATTATACAACAAAACAGTTTGGAAACAGTGATTAGGGTGTTGAAAACTCTACAAAAGAAACTATCGTCTTTCTAGAATTTTTTAAAAGATCCACAAAAGGGCATGAACATAAAATTAATCCGGAAATTGATTTGAAAACTGTTTATTTTATCTTGACATTTTAATAGACTGCAACGAATGATTAATTTTGATGTTTCATAATTAAAAATAATATACTTTTTTATTTTAGCATTTATAATACAATGTTACAGTATCATCCACATGAAAGGGCGTAACTCCTAATATCATTCTGACACACTAAACGGATCTTGACCCGATCTGACATTTTTAAACGTTACTTTTTATGATTGGTCTAGATTTTTCCAAAACAGTCTTAACAGACTTGATTTAACGCTAGAGTATATAAAAGGCTTAAGAGAATACCGACTAATAGCCAGTCAAGATCGTTTAACTAAACCTACCCGGTGTTATCGCAAACTAAAATTTATCTCATATATACAGGATAAATGTTCATTTATTACAAGAATTTTTGTACGTCAAGGTGCATGATAGCACGATAATATACGAATCGTAACAACGCTTCAATATGCTCGTCCACTATATGCTCTTCCACAATTTACGCCTGTTTTGCTCCAGCGACCGGTATTACAATTTAACTCAGTTTAAAAGCTCATTGATCTGTTACTTCATTTACAATTTTGAGCAAGACTTAACTGTTTATTATTAAAATTCAACAAATATCAACATTATCTTCATCAATTTTATTATTTAACAAAACATTGTTTTTCATTACAAGTAATTTCATATATTAATATACAGCTAGTGAATATTTGTTGTCTACCGAAAATATAAGATTTAAATTATATACGCAATGAATAATTTCTGTGAAGTTACTATTATTTCCGTTACATATCTAATTTACGAGTACAATATAGTAAAACAGAAAAACAGAAACGATAAATATTCAGGAATACCTAAAGTCTCGTAAGCAATTGCAAGGTACCACACGTTACTTAGATTCCACGAGTTTTCTTAGCACTTAACAATTTTTAAAACGAATATGTGAGATAAAGATCTACAGCATTTTGGCAAATTCAAATTATGTTATACATTCTACTATTTTATTTTCAACAGATTCACATTTCTTAAACCGTGCATCAATATTTCAATGTTTTTATCTAAATTTCTTTAATGTCACATGTATTGTGCATTCATTTGTTAAAAATTGTGAAGCATGCGACTTAACTGAGAATACACGCATATAACTAAATTCGATAAAATTTGATGAAAAAAAAAACGATAAATAAATCAAGTTTGTCTTGCTTGAGTGATTTACCTGTACAAAGCTCGGGTCTCAACGATGTTTAAAACGAATTGATGCCAGTTTGAAATAGTTTAACGGGGGCGTGGCCTAATAGTTTGACGTACATTACCAGCAACTTGATTTCAATTGATTCACCGCAAAGAAATCTATTTGACTGGCGTTAAAATGAATTGAAATGAATTGAAATGAATTAAAAATAATTTTTAATTTTTGTCAATCTTTATCAAATAACAATTAATCTCATTTAAATAGCGTTAACACGTTTTTGTCCGTTCAAGCTAAATTCGGGTTACTAGTGCAGTGTCTTAATGTATTTAATAGTATCAAGTAATATACATTTTGCTTCTACATGGTTAAAAAATCCTGATAAAAGTCCCAAAAATTTGACTTCTTTTTATTTTTCCCTTTGTGATATTCTGGTCTTTTATATGTTAAGTAATTTTTTTGTAATGTATTGACTCTGGACATTTAAAAATAGAATGGTGAAGTTTACTTTTCAAACTTTTGATACAGTTTCAATTTGCATTATAATTGACACACCGGAATTACTCGGTATAAAAATGTACGGGTCTTTTTGAAGTGATATTCTAATCTTTGAGTTGTTATAGAAATCCGCATTAACTAACATTATTCGTCTCAAAACCAAACAAAGAAGGTGGCTGAAAATCGTCCAACCGACCGACTTGGCTATTATGTCAAACTATTTGTCATTTAAACAATTTCGATAGAAGTTTTTTAAGTTCGAATACTTTTCCGGCACAAATAAGCAGAAAGAGTAAATTTCCGTGATAAATGTTATCCGCGGATACGTGTATTACAGACGTTCCTTGCAAATTTCCGTAAATTTTACTTTTTTCACTAGATACATAATCTGCTGATATACTAGTATAAAGAGACCGCTTTGTGAATTATTTAGGGTTGTTTAAAGAAGTGAATAATGAAAAATTATAAAAATGCGTCTGATTATTTTGCATCTAAGAAAACCAATTAGATATCTGTAGTTTTTATTCATAATAGCTGCAAATTGAATACTCGATGCAATTTGTGTGTTGTAACATTATTCTTTTTGTAAATTTATTGGGGTGTAAAAGCGTTGACCGAAGTACATTTTGTATGAAGCGCGGAAGCGCACGGTTACCTGTGCACTTTATTGTGAGACCACGTGCTATCATGAATGAAAAGTTTTATTGAGTGATGCAATTGCTTACGGAATAACATGTGATGTGCAGTTAGCCAATCAAAATAAAGTATTATAATGAAACATACATCTTATGTAATTATATACAAATATTCACACTGAAAATTAAAAATGAAAATGGGGAATATATCAAAGAGACAACAACTCTCTCAAAAAGCTGAAAACAGCCGAAGGCACCAATGAGTCTTTAACGCATTTAGAGAAAACCACGCAAACGGAGGTGGGACTCAGCTGTACCCTTAGAAAATATTATCATTGTTTAATTTCATAATATTGACATGACCAACTGGGAGCATGTTCTATAAACTCTACAGTGTTACGGCATATAAATATTAAAGACCCTTACTTATCAACATGTAAGCTCTGTTGTTGTTTTGTGAACTTTGCTAAAAAAAAATAACACTCACTGAAAGTGTCATTGTTCACTCACATTTAGTCACACATTTAAATAAATATAATAAAAGAAATATCAAGAGCCAGGTGTAGCACAGTTGGATTTACTATAAAATATCAAGTTCATCAAGGAGATATTTTACATCATATTATGGTACTTGAACTAGAGATTATCAAGCAAGGGTATTAGCACGTGATATTTGTAAGAGAACATCAAGTTAGGAGTATAGACAGTATAGCACAGTGAGATTTGTAAAAGAATAGCAAGAGATATAAGTAGAACGACGATATTTGCTAGGAGTGTAATAGAGTGATATTACCTAGATATTGTCTTGAGTGAGGGGTGTTGCGCGCCGATATTTATTTTAAGTTATCGTCCTTCCCTACACCCATATCACCCTTCTCAGTTGCTTCATAATTCTCGTATCACGGCTTTGAGACGAAGACGGGAATTTTAGTGACGTTGCAATGTCTGAGGGAAGTTATCTGCGATGTCACAATGTGTGAGGAGACATTATCAATCTTGCTTTCGTCAGGTGTAAAACTACCATAGAGAGGGAAAGACCATTTATAGAACGACAAACAGATTATCGGATTTTCTTAGTAAATATATCATAAAAAATCAGCTGCTATAGACACGATGTGAAGCTTTTCAGCGGGTTCACTGCGCCTACTTGCACAAAAGGTACAAGTTGTGACTCCGGATGACATTTTACAATAATGGCAAAGGTTTGCCACGAAATATCAAGAAAGGTGTAGCACTTGAGATATATTAGATAATATAATTGAGGGAGTGTAACACGCGAGATTTATCAGAGAATACCAAGGAAGGAGTGTTGTATGAAAGATTTCTAACAGTATCTTGAAATAAGCCACACTTACTTATTATAACATATTACTAAATATACATGGTCTCCATGCGGTTGCATTTAACCATTCCTTGGCACTCACACCACATCTTCCTATATCTATTGTTATAAATGTATAGATACTAAGATAAAGTAGAAAAGAAAATCAAGTAATGAGTGTAGCACGTAATAGTTATTAGAAAATACCAAGTAAGGAGTCTAGTACACACAGATATACTTAGAAATATCAAGTAATGAGTCTAGCGTGTGATATGTATAAGGGAATATCAAGTCAGGAGTGTTGCACGTCAGATGTATAAGGGAATATCAAGTCAGGAGTACAACACGTGAGATTTTAGAGAATATTAAGTCAGAAGTATAGCACACACATGTATATGGGACAATATCAAGTAAGTAATGTGATACGTGAGACTCAAAAGAGAGTATAAAGCAAGGAGTGTAGCACGTGAGATGGATAAGGGAATATAAAGTCAAGAGTACAACACGTGAGAATTTTAGAGAATATTAAGTCAGAAGTATAGCACACAAATATGTATTAAAAGATACCAAGTGAGGAATGTTTGTGGTAGAGAATTTACAAGAGAATACCGAGAGTTTACCACGTACATATTTTACTAGAAAATATAAAGTAAGGAGTATAGAACGATGGTATTAACTAGAGATTACAAAGTCAGGAGTGTAAGACGCAAAACTTTACTACACAATATTAAGTCAGACAGAGTAACACGGTAAGGGTTTTCTTAAAAAAAACATCATCTATGGAGCTTAACAAGTAGAGATTTATTGGAGAATATACGCTGAATAATTTAAAGCTATTAATTTCAAAACACGTTGTGTCTTCTAAAATATTTATTATTTTCGCATCTATTACGGAAAAATGAATAAATCGGATACCTTGTACATTACAATATATATATATTTCCTTTAGACATGATTTGTTAAGGAGGCTCGGGTGTCTTCCTCCATTTTGGATTGTGAATAAGCAGATATCTTTGGTCTATATATTTGGTGAAATGTGCAAATTTTGAGAGTTGTATGTAATTTTTGTACAAGACTTTTTATATGAATATAGAAAATTGTGTGTTTAAACATAATTGCAGTTGTAATTTTGCCAAAACACCTTGTTTCTGTTTCATTAGATTTTTTCAAAATTTGCCCATTAAGGAGAGATAACTCCGATAAAGTAGTTTTTTCAATAGAAAGTATTATGAATTTACCTTCTTCAATCTGTAGCAAGAAAACAAGTTCGGTGACCCCATTTGTTCTTTTGCTTATTTGAAAGCATATTATAAGAGCAATATTCTCACATTTTTTCTTAAAGTTCTTATATAACGTTTTCTTTTTATCACACAAAATTTGATTTTCCATGAATAATCTATAAAAAATCTGACAATTTTTAGCAACCCGTAGCGTGAAAAAAAAATTCCGTTGACCCATACTTTTTAATACAGTTTTGAAAAAATCATGATTAAAGCTTCATTTTGACAAGTTATCAAAATTCTGTCAGTTTTAATTAAGACGCCCTAGCCACCTTAAACACTGACATTTACGATTGAATTTGGTGTATTGATATTTGATTCACCCTGCATATTTCAGATCTTTTGAATATATGATTCAACAATATATTTCACAGTTTTTCGTTCCTTTATAAAAAAATCTAAACATTAAAGAAAACAATAAAAGGTTTTATTGATTACGTCACGTATATTTATGTTAATAATTTTGTCTTATATTTCAACATTTTGTACTGCAAAATGATTAACAAAAAAATTATTTAAGAATTGACATGTGCCTTCAAACATTGGTATACTTGCCGTTTTAGTTGTAACAAGTTTGTATTAAAGTCAGAATCGGCACTATAAACTGAAACTATTACGGACCGACGGACACTCGTGATTTCAGCGGTATAATTGCTCCCTTTTGATCTTCTGGATCTGCATCATTGTAACCTTTTAATTGTATGGATATGAATTATACCAATTTTGAATTTATTTACGCATCGGTTAACATTACACGTAAAACATTAAAGTAGTTGCAAAAGCAATTTTGACATACAATAAACAAATCATTGTAACCAGATTATATTAATAAAATATAAATATTAACTTTTGTTTTATAAATTTGAAATAATTTCTCCGATGATTTGCCTGAATATTTATTCCACAGACAAATAGACACTTAACATAGGTTTTCTATTTGCATCCCCATTATTCTGTAAAAAAAACTTCAAATTGAACTAATTTGCACCCACACCACATCTTCCTATATCTATTAAGTTAAGGTTTCTCTCATCTTATCCCAGAACACGACGTTCCCTTGTTCGTCATTGGGATATTCTATATACGATTGTCTTTGTACTATTTCTAACATTACTAATGGTAGTTCCCTCGATGTAATATGTTCATGCAAGACTAGAAACAAAATGTTTTCTCCTTCCCTAGAGTAAATACTTTCCATTCTGGCCATATTGAATTCAAACATACAGTAATAAGAATCTAGAAATGCCCTATTGATAATACAAATAGTTCTCTTGCTATCATGTACAGCATTCGTTATATTCAGCGTTATATCCTCACCAGGTATAAAGTCTCACTGATGAATGCATAGCTTTTTGTTTCCAGCTTCTTCCAGATTCGGAATGCATTCATTGATAATGAAATTCTGTTCTCTGTCTGCATACGAAATAAATGCGTCATACGAATATATTTTATTGTTCTCTGCAAGTTTCAATTTTGTGTATTTGCCTTTCGTTATATAATAAATATAACGTATTTTCCATCTATATCTATAAACTAACCCAGCAATAAGAGTTATGGCACTAAATAATATTCCTATAGTAACAACGATTATTATTACTATGTGTTTGCTGCATTCCTTTTCCAGCTGTAGAATTGTTTCGCCTAGATTATCGAGTAGAATCGATGTACCATTTTCAAATTTGCAATTATAAACATTAATGTTATAGAAATGATTATGGTTAATCAGCATCCATCGTAAAAAGTAAGAAGATGAGCAACCAAATCGCAAGACGTTGGACCCTAAATCTATGCGCAAACCTGATACTTCATACATATTGGTGAAAGTGTCCATATTGTCATGACTTAATGTTTCGATAAAGTTATTTGATAAATCTAGTTGTTTCAAAGCTTTCATGTTCGAAACGTCGAAATCTTTATTGTGTAAATTGTTATTGCTAAGATTGAGCGTTTGTAATTGTGTATTTTCTTGAAATGTGGAAAATTTCAGTCCATAAATAAAGTTATAAGATAAATCAACAGATTCTAGCTGTGAAGTTGGTGATTGCATAAACGATTTGAACTTGAGAAAAGATCCTAAAGAATTATTTTGTAAATAAAGATATTTCAAAAACGGCATACGGAAACAAAACTGTATAAGTCTGTTGGAAGAAAAATCTAACAGTCTGACGAAGGAAGGTAGGCTCTCTTCACATTGGTTTCCTGTAGCATCTGAAAACACATTATTGTTGAGGTAAAATTCCTCCAGACCCGTATTATTTAAGACTTTAAATACAGACACTGGGAATTTTGATATTACGCAATCAGATGTGTTTGCTATTACCAGCTGTTTTATGTTTGTTGATGCTACTTCTTTGAATAGTAGAATGTATTCGTCTATAAACAAATTCATGTTTGAAACGTTAAGGTATCGGAGATTTCTCAACTTTGACAATAGTTATTAAAAATCCATAGTATAGGACATGTTGATAAGTCTACGTACTCTAAATGAATTACATTGACGAATGTTCTTTGTCTGAATGCCGACAACTTGCACTTTCCTCTTGTCAAATGTGTTAAATGTTTCAAAGTGGAAAATTTTGACTTAAATGGCTCGTGAATCCCGTCCATGTCACCAATATTCAATTCAAAACTTTCCAAACTAACCAGGTCGGATATCGTTTCATCTGAAAAATCGCCTGGTTCGCTTGAGTTTGAATTGAACTTGATATTCAGGTAAACCAAAGATTTTAGTGGTTTGAAAATATCTTTTGGAAAGGTTGATAAGTATGATAAAAAATTATTCTGTAAGCATAGTCTTTTCAAATTACCGAGACCATAGAATGATTCCTTTTCTAAATGATTCAATCTGTTCTTGCTAATATCCAGTTCTATTAGACGGTTCAAATTTTGGAAAGCTCTACTATGTATACGCATTTTATTGTTGCGATTCAAATTCAGAACATTTGTATCAGCTGGGATGTTTGGAATATCTGTCAAATTACTACCAGAACAAACGGAATAATTGATGTGAAAATTCTCCCAACAACGGCATTGTATATCACATGGCACGTTTGAACACGTGACATGGGCTGGCAAAATATATATCAGTACTTTTATAAACTCCATTGAAATAAACAATTTATGCCAATCCCAAAAACAAAAAAATGTTTAAAGAATATTTTCGAATAATACTTCCAACAAAACATTTAGTTGACTTGTATTATCACAGAATCAGAAAAGTCTTGAACATTCATTTAACTTCATGAGAAGGTTAGGGTTTTCTCTTTTAATATTCTGAACCCCAATTTGAAAGAAAAAAACATATTGTGGTTTTTTTTAATGATATGCTGTGACTATATACATTGAAAAAATTCCACCCAATCAAAGGTCAAGCATTGCCATTGTGAATAAAAAAAACTCTTCACTTGTTTTTAATTATAAAAGTGGAAACTTAATGACCCTTGAATATAATAGAATTTCGACGTTGGAAAAACATCTTGAAAACCTAAGATTAGTATTCATTGGATATTGTTAAATAGATTTTGTCAAGATGTATGGAATTGAACGATAAAATCAAATATCTGTTGAAAATCCTGTCACAAAAAACGTATACTACATGCATAAAAGGTTTGACATTCAAAAATATTGGTTTTTTTTTAAATATTTACACTTTACATAAAACAAATATAAAACTTCAAGGATTAAGAAATCGTAGGAGCTAGACTTTAGTTTGATATATATTTTTTTAACACTCTTATCATGCTTATTGATTCTTTATTGCTCATATTGCTGTTTATATTTTGACAAATAAATGCAATAGTAGTATTCTGCTATTCGAATGTTATTGATCGATTGACAGAGAGAGAAAAATCGTGTCACAAATTAAAACCGATGGAAACACATTAACTATGAGGGGAAAACGAAAACAACAGAAAAACTAAAGTGCAATCTTAAACCAAACGACAATGTAACACACACACAGATACGAACAATAAGATAACAACTACTGCCATTTGCCTGACTTAGTACAGGATATTTTAAGAAAATTGGTGGGTTGAACCTGGTTTTGTGGCTACCCAAACCTCACGTTTATATGGTTAATATTGTATTAATAACATGTACAAGTGTATACATGTGCACTGTAATTTGTTTGAATTTGATAATTAAGAAGTAATAATTTAATATTGCTCAGTCGTTATATTTTTATGTAGGGTTTTGTTGACTGCTGATATCATTTTCGTCGATTGCTGTCGTTTGCCACCATTTTGTCGGTTTTATTCGTCCTTTGGTATCCTTCGCCTCTTTTCCAAACTTATATTATAAATATTACTCTATTGATTCCTGTTGTTTAAAGATAAATTAGTCCTATAAATTACTCAGAACTCGAAAGTAGTTTTTTAAAATCAATGTAAAACTGTATTTGATAATAGTGAATATCTTATATACACGGCTGGTAATCTACGCAAGCAGAACATTTGGTTTTGCAATGAAACCCGTAGGAGTTCAGCTCTACGTACAAAATTAAATGATACATGTATCTCTTTGTTAAGGTATTCAGCACAGCATAGCATTCTCCGATTTTCAATATTTTGATCAGTTGAATAAGAAAATTGAGATTTAGAAATGTACAAACCGTTTGAAGCGGTGACAATTACTCCACTCAAGCACAACCGGAAAATCCTCTCGCGGTTTTCATTGCAGAACCAAATGTTTTGCGTGTGTAGATTACCAGCCGTAATATATGAATAGTGCATACTTTTTTGACTGTTTCAACAGATTGATAAAGTTAGTTGAATTGAAACATTTTTCAAATTCCTATTATTTTATAATTGTACAAATCTGAGTTTCTTTGTATCATAAAACAATGACAGAGCATGTTTTCATTTCATATTGTTGATCATCCATTTTCAGATAGTAATATTCCGTTAGTTTAAACATATGTATTTATAGTGGATTGGGAAACAAGTTTTGCAACTTATATTAATCCCTTTCCACTTTGCGGGTGCGAGTGCTGCCTTGTAGCCTACTCTTTTTCGAAATCTACAAGGGTGTCTTTATCGTGCACGAGATATGTCTCTCTCTTAACACGGGTCAGCCATTTATCGTCCCCTTTCATCGTTTTCTCAAGACCATTCTCGCAGATGGTGTGAAGGGAGAGCCGAAAATTGAATTCCTGAAATGTTCATCCCAAACGGAAAGGAAAATATTGACTAAATTTTATCATCGATACAAGTACCTAATTCGTAAATATAAACTAATATGCAGACATCTTATATATGTTACAGTAAATAGGTGAAATTAGAAATTATATGTTAAAACTCAAATTTAGGGAATTCGTGTAATTCCTGATGCACTTAGTAAAAACATGTAATTTCTGAAACTGCCAGTTATTTACAGTTATTGCTACATTTTAAACAATTTTTTACCTCTATTTACTAACCGTTCAAAACAATATTTGTTCTTGAAATATTGTAATTTTTTACGCAAATAGTGCTCATCTGCACAATATTAGGTGATTCAAAAATATCACTTTGAAAATAATACATAAACATAATGTTCCCTTGCTAAATATGTTAACATATTCGAAAATATCTATTTGATTTTTTTTTTGGAAATCTTTATTTCTTTGATACGTAATTAAACATATACATGTACTGTACATTTGCTTTTTTTTAAACACACATGCAACTGTGTCAATGAACTGAACTACCGAAGCGGTGTATAGTTGTTTAGCTAGCAAATTTTATTGTAGAACTCACAACCTCACACAGACAATGATAAATCTAAAAACAAACACGAATCAAATCAGATCAAATTATTTTATTGGTGTAAAATCCAAATAATGGATTGTTACCAAGACGAACATGACAATCATTACACATTGTTACAAACAAATAATAATTTATGTTAAACAACATTAATATTCTATAAAACTATATTTAGAAAAACAAGAATAACCTAAAAAAAATTCAGAATCTAGTTAGGAATCGTAGCTATCAAAAAAGTAACCTGATATTGTATCTAAAAGATCTGCAATCGATAAAAACGTTATGAGCCAATACTCCGTGTGGAAGGCCGTAATTTGACTTACAATAATGGGTTATTTTTTATTTACTTATTTATAGAAATTGTGACTTGGAGCGAACTCAGTGGATTATTACAGACGGAAAGTCCTTTTACTTTCAACTGGCAAATTGAAAAGCTGAAACATATCAAGTGAATGGAAAACAATCCGTAATATTCCTGACTTGGTACATGCATTTCCTACGAAGACAATGGTGGAGGAAATAATTCCTCGGTAGTCGGTGCTACAAGTAGAGGAGGATCTGATAATCCATCATCAGCACTTATGGTGAGCTACACACTACTGTGTAGTTCATGTTCCTTAGTCTTTAGTTACATTGAATATGTATGTTTGATTCTCCACCCGAAAAGCTTAAGTTTTGGCATTTAGACTAACGGCCTATCAAAAATTACCAAGGCTTTGATATTAAGAATCTTGCATATGTGGTACATTGTTGAAATCCTTTAATATTCGGAGTTTTTGAAAGCCCTATATCTAACTGTCATAGCATGAAATTCTAATTATATATGTATTTATTCCAATATGTTGTGATGTTACACTATTGTTCTAGATAAGGAATAAGGTTTGGTACCATTCAAACGTTTAAACCCGCTGTAATTGATTCACCTGTCCCAATAGTTATCAAGTGTACCTAAGTCATGAATCTGAGGTTCAATAGTGGTCGTTTGTTGCTGTGGTTTTTAAGTGTTTCTCATTTTTTTAATAGATTAGACCGTTGGTTTTCCCGTTTGGATGCTTCTATATATCCCTTTATAGCTCCGAAAGTTGACCTCTGATGTTTTACTTTTATAAATTGTTACTTGGTATCTTTAACAGAATAAAAAAAAAATACACCATCAAATAAAGACAATTCTTGTACAATTCTTATATGTCGATTTTGCCATTGCTTAGAAAATCCCTTTTTGTATTTTGAATGTAAATTCAGAAAAGCGCTTTGGACGCATACAATTTATAAAGTGAAAAAACGTTATCATTCTTAAGCTTTTATAATAATGGTTCTTGAAATATGTTAAAAATATTTCATATCTTTTGGATAGTTTTATGATGTTTCGTTAATTATTATTATCATAGCTTTTGTTGCAAGCTCCGGTCTTAACCTCACGAGACCGAAGTTCGAGTGAGGTTGCAGTGGGGTTTCAACAAAAAAACTATAGTATAATTTATGAAACACTACAAACCTATCCAAAAGATATGAAATATCTATAACATAAAGAAATATTTGACAACTATGGTATATTTTCGGTTATTATGATTTTTACTCGTGTTGCATTCCCTTAAGTTATATTGTACAGCTATAGGTAAATACTACATGTAAGCCAAAATATCAAGCGAGTTGATAGCTGTAAAAATGACAAAATAAATCAGTGATATCCTGTAATCACTGTAGCAATCAGTAAATACATGTAATTACTAAATTGACTAGTAGTTACATGTATTTACTAAATTGTTCAGTAATTACATGTAATTGCTAATTTCATCTATTTACTGTAAGATATATACATTCAGGTATTTCACATCAAATTGTTATTGCAATATTCTTTACAAAGCACAAAAATGTCGAGATTCACTTCAAAAGCTAACCACACCTTTAAACAGAAGTATATACAAGGGATATAGGAACGATAAATATGGCACTTTTTAGTAATAATATTAATTTACCAATAGGGTCTTTGTATTTAATTTTTCAACAAGGTAATACGGGTAATGTTCTTCTCATTTATTTTACGATGGTGTATTTCTAAACCCCATACTGGACTGAGTAATTTTGTTTGATTCTCACATCATGAAGACATCATTTTGCAATCATTTTAAATGAGAGGTGGAGCTGGCAGGTCAGTAACTGGTAGTAGTTGGATATATTGTATATATGTCAAGCTCTGTAACCATGTTATTAAGGTATAGAAATAAAGATCTATCTTTATATAAGTTCTTCATTGTTCTTTATTAATTTTATGATTTTTTCATTTTGCTTAGATTCCTCAGTTACCTATTCTGACATCGTATTCTGACTTCCTTTAAACTGAGTATTACTGTGTGTATACTGTGTGTTATTGGCTAGAGGTATAGTGGGAGGGATGAGATCTCACAAAACATTTTAAGCCCCGACGCATTTTTGTAACCTCTGGTGTATGCTATTTTGTATGGGTTTTTTTTCAATTTTTGTTCATTTATATATTTTGTAGATTAGTATGACGTCCATTTTCACTGAACTCAGGATGCGATATTTGCTCGCGTCAATGCAGACCAATAGGTGACCTATGGCTTTTATCTACTCTTTAGTCGGGTTAATGTTTTTTTGACATATCCCCAATACCCATTCTCAATTTTATTTCAAACTTAGCCAAACGTAAGGCGAAAAATATTAAAGGGACATTAAAACTCAAACCTCGACAACAAACTGATTGTCCATTGCTAAAAAAGAAAAAGACCAACTTACAAATAATTGTACCCAAAAACACAGCGTGAAAACAAAACACGAACAACACGAACCTCACCAAAATCTAGGATACTGGTAATATCTGTTGCTCCAGAAGAGTAATCTGAATCTGTTCCACATGTAGCACCCATCATGTTGTTCATGTTAGGGAAGACCTGGTAATAATAGTAAGTTGTATGCAGTAAGTCAAATTTAGGGGAAAAGGGTGCGATTGTAGTTATAAATCTGTGAAACATTGACACATTTTATATGGTTTGTACAGGAAAACAAGTATTGTGCAACTACTAGATAAAGAAAAAAATAAATTATCGGGTGCGGGATTTGCTCTCTTTGACACATTCCCACTTTTCATTCTCAATTATCTGTTTTTGGCATGTTCGTAGAAATATTGTTTTATACGCCTGTCATTCAAAATATGTCCGTACATTCCTTAGGATTAGGTTTGCCTCTTTTCGGTTTTGTTATTAAACACCTGAAATAATTGATTCCTTAAATTATCACATAATGAACATATCTTCTCAAAAACAATTATTCACACATCACTTCTGAATACAATTGGATAAAAGATGCACATCTGATTTTTTTATTTTTTTATTTTTTTTTCTAGTTTTACAAATGTGACATATCCCATTACACCTATAGAATTTGTTTAGCTTTTCATCACTTTATTCGATATACTTGACAATTTAAAACGTTAATGCATTTTTTGTTGAAATATTGATTTATTACTCCCCATCATTCTTATTAATATTCAATAAGCTGCTTGCTTCTGAATAAAGTATTATTATATTATTATTATATTGATAATGAATATTAAATATAAGTTCACGTAATTGTCACAAAACGTTACGTTATGTTGTCTGTTTATCTTTTAATAAATCCGGGGCCGGTTTAATGAAGCTATTCTAAGACCTGTCATGAGATATGTATAAAACATGTCTTATGATCCTCTTATGACTATCCTATGACATATCTCAGACCTCGTCTCGAAGCGGTCTTTTAAAGATCTTTGAAAAGTAATCCTAACCATGCCTCAAGTTCTTTAAAGTTGTAAATGGATTTATGGAAACTAATGGATTTACGGGAAACTGCCTGTACATATAGTATGTCTTTCCCATAAATTACTAAACGTATTGATGAATTTAATAAGTTGATTTTCAAAAATTATAAAAATTAAGTGTTATTTATATAAATAATACACAAATATATATAAGCAACTTTAAAAACAAAATTAAGAAAAAAGGAGTGAAATGATGACATTTTTCTTTTGTACAAGCGAGTTGAATTCAATACGTTACTGTTTCGGCTATAAAAATGCTGACGTTGACGTCCGAGGGCTGTATCCTGTGTTGGATGATGAACCTTCATTTCACTATCACACGACTTTGGTCCTTATAATGTTTCCTGTAATCGTTAATACTATGACTGAGACTTATCTACCATTACTCTGTCATTGTGGTTATCGGTATGCCGAGCTGACCAATCTGACATTGAAAGCAGTCCGCCGTGGAGTATAGACTGTATATAAAAAACAATAAAATAGTGAGAAAAAATAAATCAATAAAACCAAGATGGCGGCCTACCAAAATTGCGTCTTCCACCTGTTCCTGACCCACTGCAGAAAATTTGTAAGCCAGTCAAGGTTGTCAAACTCTTTCGTCATCATCTTTCATTCTTGATAGAAATACACCGAATGTCCATTGTTGACAAATTATGATTATCCATCAACTGAAGAAAAGTAGAATAGATAATCAAATAATAATGAGACACTTTGCTTAATAAAAAAACCAGGCCCAAGGTTCTCAGCTTTTTCAAGATAATACATGGTTCTGCAGTTTTTTACTTTTACTTTGTTTTAAAATAAAAAAATTATGTCTGTGATATAGACGATTTCTATCTACATGTAGCATTATCTATAAAAAAAAAATTAAAAAAAAAACGTTTTCCTCTCATACGTTCTCAACAATTATATTTCAATTTTTGTAAAGCTTGAAAAATATAATGTTGTCTATTGTAATAGTTTTTGTTTGAATCAAGTATTCCCTGTCTCGTATATGTATAACTAATTTGAATCTTGTAAGTTCTATATTTATCTATGTTCCGTTTAATGTTAAAAGTCAATGGACATTATTGGTGGGTGTGGACTTATTTCCATACGGTAAAATACGGAATGTTTACCAAAAAATGAGTTTTGTCTTCAAAACCCGATCTTTATTGTTAACAGGAACGATTTTTGTTTGCGTAAGGATGCAGTCTTATAATAAACAGTTCCACCATAACTCTAAGAATAAACTAAATATCTACCTCGAAGTCGAAACTTCATTTTTTTTATTATTTTTTTTTGCTGTTTTCATACGACCGCACTTCTTTAAAAACATTCACCGAACTTTCTGGTTTGATTTTTAAAACGGCGCTTTTTATATTTAAATAGATTTATTCATTCTGCATATCAATCAACTTACATGCAGTGCAGAAAAAATCAGGAATATTGGGACTATTTTATTTCAATCCATGCACAGGAAACTGAAATTGTAATAAAAGACTGAAGCATGTTCCTAAATTACATTTAAAATTTCTCGAATAAAATAAGAAAGAAATATTATAAAAAGAGGACCAATAAGGTCCGTGTATATCTGCGTCCATTCGTTTCTCGTTTTGAAGTGTTTTCATTTTTCGTTTTTAATTTCTGAAAACCAAAACGAAAAACATAAGTGTTTTTGATTTCATAAAAACCAAAATGAAAAACAAAAGTGCTTTCGTTTTTCGTTTTTGATTTCACAAAACAAAAAACGAAAACCAAAAGTATTTTCATTTTTCATTTTTGATTTCACAAAAACGAAAAACGAAAGTCTATTTATTTTATCTTTCCAACACTGTTTAATTGTCATTCATTTAAACGTCGTTAACGTATACATGCACAGCGGTTGTCAGATCAATACTACTTTATTCGAGGATAATTTCGACGAATGCAAAAGTCTTTGGCAATCGGAACAATACGGGTGCGTGATTTTTATTACTTTTCAGTTTAGAAAGGTCGATCCAAGATTATTAGAATTGATGACCAAGGTCCATCTGCCAGTATTTTACGAACTACGAGGACGATAATGTATTTTGCTTGATCAAATTTTTCAAAAAGTATAAAGAATGGAGAAATATGGCCTAAAATATCAAGAATACAGAAATTAAGAACCCCGAATCCAGACCATCATACTAGTTGCCTTAATGAACGTTAGTTTGTCTCTGGGAGATTGTATTGGTTATCATATGGTTTCTCTTTATTTCTATGTCTATCAATTAAGAAGCGTGCTTTCGTTATTTGCCAACATTTTACATAATATCTCATTATAAAAAAGACTATTATTTTGCAAACTACCATAGATTTCCGGTAATTGTTCTGCATAGACCACACCACATTGGAATCCCTGTAAAAAAATCAGTTTCAAGTGGACCTCAGTTACCCACCTTTCCCCATTATCACATAAAAGTTAATAAACAAATGTCTACGGAAATACTTGCGTTTGCACAATGTGTAAAGGGGAGCTGGGTAGCTGATATCTGCTTGAGAAAAAATCAAGGTTGCTGTTTAGCTTATTTTTTTCAAAGATAGGTCCAAAGTTGGGGTCGAACACCCAACACTACCCTTACCGAAATATAATAAAAATTGTTCACACTAGGTGCAAATGGAAGCTGGGTAGCTGGGGTCTACAGTAGAAAAATTCAGGGTGTTGTTCTGCTTAGTTTTTTTTCTTCTAAATTGGGTCTAAAGATGAGGTCGTCAACCCTACTCAACCCTTACCGGACAATTAATAAAAAAAAAATCTGCGGCAATACTTTTATCTGCACTAGGTGAGAACGTAAGCTAGAGATCTAGGGCCTAATTGATCAAAATAACAAGTTAATTTATAGCACGGATCAATCTTTTTTAAGCTTATAAATAATTTACTTGCCCACCATACTTTGAATACACAAAATAAACCTTTTTTCCAGTCATATTTAAGCGAAATCCACTGTTTCAGATGTAGAATGTTTTGAAAAAACAGTTTTGTGTGGCAAAAAAAAGTTAAAGCACGAGTGCAACTTTTTTTTCATTTAATGCAGAATTATTATTATGTTTCATGAACTATTTGAGAGGATGCCGAGAACAAGGTAAGCTATTTCACCCAATAGTGCAATTTTGCCATTATTAAAAAAAAATCATAATTATTTACGTTTCTATAAACACTCAAAGTGTTGACTATTTAAAATGTTAAGCGGGCAGTACGCTGTGTAATATATCGAAAGCGATTTATTTTGTCTTTATATAACTAATAATTACATAAGATGTATGTTTCATTGTAATTCGTTATTCTGATTGGCTAACTGCACATCACATGTAATTCCTTACGCAATTGCATTACACAATGAAATTCATCATTCATGATGACACGAGGTTCAATATTAAAGTGCAAAGGTGAATTTAATAAAAACTTGATAAAATCGTGTTTTCATGATCCTAGCTATAAAATGTAATTATAAATATTGAATGCTTCTTTTTGTAACATCATAGGATTGTAAAAGCGTTGACCGTGCGCATATTTTCAGAATGAAGCGCCAAAATGTATTTTGGTCAACGCCTAACACCTCAATGAAGTAACAAAAAAAAGCATTCAATTCTTAAATGAACCAGAAATGAAATTTCTTTGAATAGTGTCTTTGACTGCTTAACTATTTATGTAAAACTGATGATATAGTGGTTATATATTAATAAAAACATTTGAAGTACGTTTGAGTCTTACGCAATATTTGTGTTAATATATTTGAAAACTGGCTGCTTTAGCCTGGTCTCACAAACTCCGCATTTTAATTACAGCCGATTACATTGAGTGTGTAGACCAAGGGTATATCTTTGGATCGCTTGTTTGTTAGCTGAACTATGACTGTAGAAGGAGCCTAGTCCTACAGACAGATTGATAAGTCTACTCTTAAAGGAGGGTAGTTTACCTAACCTAATAAAACAAGCAAGCTAACCAAGGGTATTATATCTTTGCCTACACACTCAATGCAATCGGCTGTAACTTCTTTACATTACAGGTTGCAACACATTGCCAAATCATTGGGTTCGAATAAACGTTTGGAAAATAAAGTCAATGTGCTTTCCCGTAGGGTTTTATGCTGAACAATTACCGGAAATCTGTTATGAAACTTTCAAAAACAATATCAAAATCGAAATCTAACTGAACAATGAAGCTACTCACATTAAAAAAAGGGAGAGACATTGAAGGCCAGTTTTTTTTTCTTGCGTGTCTTATTATAATCAGACGGTTATTTTAGAGTTTACAAAGAAATTTAATATTAAGACAAAATTAAAATCAATGTAGATTTTCATTGGTGAAATTAACATTACATTACAAATAAAGGATTCTCAAATGATCATGACTTTTGCTTGTATTAAAATGATCAATCAGTCAATCAATCAATCAAAAATTGAGAATGGAAATAAAAAGTATGTTAAAGAAACAACAGCCTAACCAAAGAGCACAGTCGAAGGCCACCGATGAGTCTTCAACACAACGAAAAAATTCCGAAACCAAAGGCGGGCTCCAATACTTCTATGTTTGCTATACGCAACTATTGGTGCTGTATTGAAGTTTTGTACACACTCACTGTCAGTCTTCGTCGAACTGTTAGAAATACCAGTGTTTCAATATACTTTTCTTTATTTAACGTATATATGGATTATATTTAGTTATTAAAACTAACGGAATACTTTGCTTCTCTTTAGATTTGTTTTGTTGTAATAAATCGGTACGGTCAATTGATAAAGCATCAGTAATACTATCATCTATTTCAACGTTATCATAACCCCTAACTTATAATTTCACTTTGAAATTAGTTACATGTAGATTGTTTATTTATTTGTTATGATCACTTGTATTTCTAATTTGCCGTATTGCTTCAACTTTAATAAATCCTCTGAATACATGCTGTGAGTGACAGCTATTTCTGTGCAGAAACAGATAAGGATTTGTTTCTTTAAAATGTCTTTCGAGGTCAATAATGCCATGTGTTGTAAATCTTTGACCTTTAATTACATCAACATATTAAAGACGTTAACATTAAATTGACAGTTGGACCCCTGATGATGGTAGGTCTGTCATAATAACTAGATACATTGAAGAAGAATTGAAATACAAATATATCAATACAAACATAAATAATTTTCATATTTGATTATATTCAAATAATGTATCTTCAAATGACCATCCAAAGCCAACTACCGAAACATGAAATTATTTGTGTCGGGTCAAATCAGCAATATGGATGCGTGGTTGCATGGGTGTTTTATTATAACAAAATGTATAACACTTTTTATCAGAGGTTTTTCTGTTTTATGCAGCTTATCCAGAAACAATTAGCAAATGTATATCACTTTTCGAAGAAAAAACAATGACTTTTTTCAATTTATACATATTTTGTCCAATTACACATATCATTTTTTTTTTATTAATAAATCAAATGATTTGTGTTTCATTCTTAAAAAAAAACAATGATAACTAGGAACACAAACTTTCTGTACAGTTCAAGACATTTTTAAAATGAAGTTCAACTAATGTAAAAACGGTGGTTATGTACTTCCTGATTCTAGAAAAAAGATAGTACACTGTACAAACTTGTCTGTACAGAGTACTATCTTTTCACCCGGAAGTAAAACACGAGATAGTACCATGTACCAACTTTCTGTACAGAGTACTATCTTTTTACCCGGAAGTAAAACAACAAGATAGGACGATGTACCAACTTTCTGTACAGAGTACTATGATCTTTTAATAAGGAAGTAAAACAACAAGATAGTACTATGTACCAACTTTCTTTACAGAGTACAATCTTTTAACCAGGAAGTAAAACAACAAGAAACTACTATGTACAAACTTTCTGTACAGTACTATATAAAGTTTAAATAGTATTTGTGTCGGCTTACTTCGGCCATCGTACTAAAGAGCCTGTGTCGCTCACCTTGGTCTATGTGTTTTGGTGATGGTGATGTGTTCGTAGATCTTACTTTACTAAACATTTTTTATGCTTACAATTATCTATATCTACAATGAACTTAGCCTAGTAGTTTCAGAAGAAAATATTTTGTAAAAATGTACTTTATGAAAATTGTTAAAAATTGACTATAAAGGGCAATAACTCCTTAAGGGGTCAACTGATCATTTTGGTCATGTTGACTTATTTGTAAGGTCTAATTTTGCTGTACATTGTTGTTGTTTACAGTTTATCTCTATCTATAATAA
The DNA here is from genome assembly GCF_036588685.1 of Mytilus trossulus. NCBI lineage: Eukaryota > Metazoa > Mollusca > Bivalvia > Mytilida > Mytilidae > Mytilus > Mytilus trossulus. The sequence continues at coordinate 41,726,439 of NC_086381.1, read as the reverse complement.
TATTTAAGATAATAACCAAAAGCTGCAAAATTTTCTGTAAATTACCGATTCAGGGGCAGCAACCTAATAACAAGTTGTCTGATTCATCTGAAAAATTCAGGGCAGATAGATAATGACATAATAAACAATTTTACCCCATGTCAGATTTGCTCTTAATGCTTTGGTTTCTGAGATATAAGCCAAAATCTACATTTTACTCCATTGTTCTATTTTTATCCATGGCGACCGTCTTGGTTAGTTGGCCAGGTCACCGGACACATTTTTTATACTAGATACCCCAATAATGATGGTGGCCAAGTTTGGTTGAATTTGGCTGAGCAGTTTCAGAGGAGAAGATTTTTGTAAAAGTTACGACGACGGACGCCAAGATATGAGAAAAGCTCACTTGACCCTTCGGGCCAGGTGAGCTAAAAAACTAGAACGAGAACGACATCAACAAAAGACAACTACTGTTTGTTTGTGTGATTTATTTTACTAGACCAAATATTTCATGGTTTTTTATTATCTAGGACTGTATTTTTTATTAGTTCTTGATTACCAAGTTTAATAAAAATATGTGTGTGTATAGCAAACATATTAACTTTGACTTGAAAGACGTCTCTGCTAGGAAAAATTTACAAGAATAAAATCCTAAGATTAAACGCGTACGTTCAACAATCTTATTAAACATGTTCTCATACACATAAGTATAACGAAATCAAATATATACCTTTTAATTAGATAAGTTCGTCTAATTTACAAATGTAGTATTATCTGTAGTTAATTTACTGACTTCTTTGATAAAGGATTTTAATAAGAATGTGTCCATACCACATTAATGCCCCACTTGCACTATCCTATTTACATGTCTAGTGGTCCGTGGAATTGAGGGTCAGAACTCTATATTTGGCATTAAAATTAAAAAGATCATATGATATAAAATATGTGTACTGAGTTTAAAAAATATATATATATCTGTACATTAACTTCACTTTCAGGTATAGAGATGTGATTTTTTTCTGAGACAAGTACTTGTGACAATTCAAAAGAACTTGCAGTCTTTCGATTCTTATTTATGTATAATTGTCATTTTGTTTATTTTCTTTGGTTACATCTTCTGACATCAGACTCCGACTTCTCTTGAATTGAATTTTAAATGTACGTATTGTTATGCGTTTACTTTTCTACATTGGCTAGAGGTATAGGGGGAGGGTTGAGATCTCATAAACATGTTTAACCCCGCCATATTTTTGCGCCTGTCCCAAGTCAGGAGCCTCTGGTCTTTGTTAGTCTTATTTTAATTTTAGTTTCTTGTGTACAATTTGGAAATTAGTATGGCGTTCATTATCACTGAACTAGTATATATTTGTTTAGGGACCAGCTGAAGGACATCTCTAGGTGCGGGAATTTCTCGTTACATTGAAGACCTGTTGGTGACCTTCCGCTGTTGTTTTTTCTATGGTCGGGTTGTTGTCTCTTTGATACATTCCCCATTTCCATTCTCAATTTTATTTCGATGTTCAGTACTTCAGTACTTTGATTGTTTGAAAACGAGGTAAAAATACCCTGCCACATTTGGTATGTGTTTTTGTTAGACCTTTTTTTCTACTTCCGTTTTCTATCGATCTCATGCGTAAAGCCCTTTTTCTTTTTTTTTGTATAGTTAAAATTGTCCCGGCTGTTTACAAGCATGTTAATCGTAATTCATGTTGTTTTAAAATAGGCCGTTATTTTTATCAACAGAACTGGGGTGGTGTTCTCGAAGCTATCTTAGGATTAGGACGTGTCCTAAGTCTATCTTATGACAAGTCTTTGTCCTAAGTCGTGTTCTCGAAGCTCTCTTAACTTATGGTATATCTCATTTTTCGTCCTAACTTTAGGACACCCAATAAGGTGTCTTAAGCGCATCCTATCTTCATCCTAGTGTAATAAAGTTTGAATTTAGCTTTTTGCTCATTATTTTACGTGAAAATGAACATGAACTGAAACGCACCATCGGTTATACACTCGTATATAAAGAAATTGTGCATGATTTTAAACTTTGAACTTCGTGTTTCACGATACGATTACACTTCAAATTTAATTCTCATTTCAAAACAAATTGTTTTCTAGTTTCAATAACAATCCTTTTTGATATAATTACATTGGTAATTATGTTTTAAATTCTGTAGATGTTATTATAAAATTCGTAAACAGTTTTATCAAATTATTTCGTCATTAATATATGTTTTGTAAAAAAAATACTTAGGATAGGTTTAGGACGTCCTAACATAAGATTCGTCTAAGATAGCTTCGAGAAACAACTTAAGAGTGTCCTAAGTTGATCTTAAGTCCATCCTAAAATTGGTCTAAGATGTGTCTTAGAACGAATCTTAGGATACTTTCGAGAACACCACCCCTGTTTCATATTTTTCAATTCATGGACTATTGTAGCCGACAATACCATATGTTTTTTTCTCATTGTTGAAGATTATATGATTGCCTATATATCATTGCTTACATCCACTACATTTGAACTTTGTGTGATAGTTGACTCATTTGCATTAATACCAAATCTCCTTATTGAAAGTTGAGGGGGGGTGTATTTCTTTGGAAAATTTCAATGTTTTTCTCCCAGGTCGGTCACCCAGTTTGAATAGAATATTTTGACATTTTGCTGTGCTCTTGGATTTGAGTTAAGAGCCAATCAAAGCTCAAGGCCTGTTGGTGGGTTGTTGATGACTATATGGTAAGCTCTTGATGTCTTTTGGAATATTGCATACGGTGATTTGGTGATGTCTTCATGCCATGCATTGTCCCATTACTTTATATAGACAGCTTATCAGTCAACCTAATCTATCAAAGTAGCTCTCCTCGCCTTTTGGATAGTCAGACGAAAAACAATTAAGATATAAACTGACTTAGCTTGGTATACCTGTTAATTTAATATACTCATATAAATATAAAAAAAAAGATGTGGTATGATTGTCAATGAGACAACTTTCCACAAGAGACCAAAATAACACAGAAAATTATCAACTATAGGTCATTGTACGGCCTTCAACAATGAGCAAAGCCCATACCGCATAGTCAGTTATAAAAGGCCCCAAAATGACAATGTAAAACAATTCAAACAAGAAAACTAACGGCATAATTAATGCTCAAAAATTGAACGAATAACAAAAATGTAACACATAAACAAACGACAACCACTAAATTACAGGCTCCTGACTTGGGGCAGGCACAAACATTTTGAATGCGGCGGGGTTACACATGTTAGCGGGATCCCAAATTCAAGTCAAATTGATATTTTAAAACAACCTAAAAGTAAAAAAAGTGTACTATTTTAATTAATGTTGAAAATATTATTGTGTTTGTGAGTGGAAAACTACTTAAAATTGTGGAAGTATTCAAAAGTAGCTCTCGCGTTTTTGTTCTGCGGCTACGTTAACGGAACACCAATCAAGTAATCGATTTTCATGACTATGGCTTCACTATTCAATGGTATAAAATATCAATTTCTGCTTGTCGTAGACTCAAAAAGACTTCAAGTTGGAATAGATCTACGAAGACTAACGTGCGTTTGGTTTGGCAATCGTACATGCATGCCCACAACACCGATGTCTAGATATTGTTCGGAAGATGTTTTGAGAAGTTACGATGCTACTGGACATGTAAAATTAAACTGTTACAGTATATTACAGAACACAAAAATGGCTATCTTAGCTGTTATTACAAGTTAAAAACCGGACATGGTTTACATTAAAGCTAAAAATCCCAATCCCACGGCATCAAATAATTAAAAAAACATATGACCTTTAATATGGGAGGGCTTAACTAGCATTGAGCCGTGTCCAGGTCCTTAATAGAAAATAAAGAGATGTGGGGTAAATGTTCATGGGACAAAATTGCACACAATATATAATTTATTTTTTTATTAATGAACAGGGCTTTTATTCCTGGTCTTCGTCTTGAAAGGAGCTGGAGGGTCTTCAACAATAAACTAGACCATTGATCCTCATTATACAAAAGTAACATAGGTTAGTGCATCGAACTACAAAAAAAACACATAAGTTCCTGGTTCGATCCACGTTTCGGGGAGAACATTTCCCATCTATTCATAAATAAGTTTAAACTAACAATAGACACACACACACTTGACTTTGTGGATTACATTATTTTTTCTTCTTCGTCCTACATATGCCTTTTGATATTGTTCATACATGCAAATACTAAAAGTCTTACACTGTATCTATATATTTTGCTCCGAAACCAGAAATAATAAAATAGATAAAGCAAAATTGCGCTTTAGATTAAGAAAGGGTCTGAAAGATTTTGTATTACTTTTTCCAGTTCTTCTTGGGTCCTTGAGCCTTTCCCTCGCCAATAATATATAGTTTGCTTTATTTGTAAAAGAGACTAGTTACGCTTCTCTATTATCATCTAAAGCCTCGGTCACACCTTACCGGATAGCTCGAACGGACGCCTAACGGATAAAAAAAAAGTTATCCGTTGACAAAATTTTATCCGTTGGGAGTCCGTTGGTGTACTAACGGACATGTAACGAATGCATAACGGACACACAACGGACATTGAACGTACGTGAAACGGATACATACCGGACAGAACGGACGTCGAACGTACATCCAACGGACGAGTACCGGATTAAACGGACACCTAACGGAAGCGTAACGGATAAAACGGATGAACAAAATAATCTGAAAATTAAAGGCAATAAACCATCTAAAAATTAAAGGCAATAAATCATCTGAAAATTAAAAGAAATAAACCATCTGAAAATTAAAGGCGCGTCAGATGGACATGGTATCTATATATATGTTATAATATTTGCTTCTGGGAAAGTCTGGTCAGTAGGACAGTTATCAAGGTCACACGTACCAAACAAATTGAACAATTTATCCGATTTTTTTTTACGTTTCTTCACACGAGGGTCACTTTTTGAGTTAACTGGTTTAGTTGATTTTATTTTGTATTGCGTCTTGTTTAGCATGATATGTGTGCAAATATAGAGCTCCTGTGATTAAAAAAAAATCAAGGTAGAAGCAGTGTGGTAATTCAGTCTAATAGAGTTTAAGTTGATTTTCTGAATTTGTTTATATTATGTACCTCTGGTATGAAAACGGATGTGGTGTTATGCGGAACTCTCCATCCGTACTGCATGCTACGATATTTTGCTCCAGAAGCAAGATGTCTAAGTGTAATTGCTAACTTGAGTCCTGGTTCCAGCGGAATTATGTAAAAGGTATTCTGCTTGGCTTTGCGAGGCCCATCCCGCTGCAATATCTCGTCGAACTATCTGTGGGCATTCGAAGGAAGTGTACAAAGGAATGCCGATCCTCCCGCCTAAGTTCGGTCATGAGTTGGTCATATAGACCAAAACTGCGTCGTCTTTCAGGACTTAGCCATGGTCGTGTCCACCATCTCCTTTGTCTTCTTCTTCTTCTCCTTTCGACAGCTATAAGGTTTATATTTGCTACATTTAAGTTGAATCTGGCCTGAATAAGAGCTGCTTGGTAGCGAAGACGTGCTCTTACTCCAAGATCCATCACGAATAATAAATAGTCATGACACTCAAAAAAATCTAACATACCATATATTGGCATTTCTGACGCGAAATTTCAATTGGCATTTGTCCGTTTTACATCTAGTATTTTTGAATTTTATGCATTTCAAATGCATATTTTGTTTTTTATGTTTATTATTTTTCAACTTTTCTGTAACCTTTGTACTTGCATGGTTTTATGAGAATAAACTATCAGTAGGCATCCGTTTTATCCGTTATTCTTCCGTTAATGTCCGTTTCACATCCGTTTTATCCGTTAGGCGTCCGTTAGGCGTCCGGTAGACGTTCGTTGGTGAATTGGTCTACCGGATCTCCAACGGATGCATAACGGACACGTAACGGATACAAAACGGACGAGTACCGTACAAAACGGACGCCTTACGGACGCCTAACGGACGTTCAACGGACATTTTATCCGTTGGACGTCCGGTTAAAGTTTTGAACATGCTCAAAATTGTCCACCGGACAGAACGGACGTCAACGGATAAAACGGACGCTTAACGGACACGTAACGGATATGGACGGACGCCTAACGGATAAGAACGGACGTCTAACGGACATCAACGGATTGAAAAAAAGTTATCCGTTAGGCGTCCGTTCGAGCTATCCGGTAAGGTGTGACCGAGGCTTTAGATTAACCTCTCCAACCTTAAAAGTAAAGATCACAAACCCCTATTGTTTAGATTGATAAATTCTTTTGCATCCGTCAACATTATCTTCGATTAAAGTAGTATTGATCTGACAACCGCTGTTCACGTATACTTTAACAACCGTTAAATTAATGACAAATGACAACATTGTCATCTGTTTAATTGTGGGAAAGATAAATTGAATACACTTTCGTTTTTCGTTTTTTGTTTTTGTGAAATCAAAAATGAAAAATGAAAACACTTTCGTTTTTCGATTTCTGTTTTTGAGAAATCAAAATTGAAAAATGAAAATACTTTTGTTTTTCGTTTTTTGTTTTGTGAATTCAAAAACGAAAAACGAAAACACTTTTGTTTTTCATTTTGGTTTTTAAGAAATCAAAAACGAAAAAAGAAAACACTATCGTTTTTTGTTTTTTGTTTATGATATTTCAAAACGAAAAACGATTGGACGCAGATATTCACGGACCCTTTAGACATAATTTGTTAAACACTGATATTTACGATTGAATTTGGTGTATTGATATTTGATTCCCTCTGCATATTTCAGATCTTTTGAATATATGATTCAACAATATATTTCACAGTTTTTCGGTCCTTTAAAAAGGAAAAAGGAAAAAAAAACAATAAACGGTTTTATTGATTACGTCACGTATATTATTGTTAATAGTTTTGTCTTATATTTCAGCATTTGGTACTGCAATTAACGAAAAACTACAATGTATTTAAGAATTGCTATTTGCATACAAACATTGGTATACTTGCCGTTTTAGTTGTAACAAAGAGGTATAGCCAATTTACCGGCAATTTGTTTCATTCGATAAGATAGGTAAAATCATGTTTTAAATAGCCCGATAGATGCTATTTATATACATAAAAATACGTCACATCATTTATTTTCATACCTTGAACAGGTATTCCTACAAAAACAAGGCCATGACTATTGATTTTTTAATATTGATTTTATTTTATTATTAACATCCTTTATGCAAGGTGCCATACCATGTAACTTCTCAAGGAGCCAAATAATATCGAACTAATTCAAATCGTGATTTTCTCATTCTGAATACAATGTATGTATATCTGTTACACAGTATTTGTCCTGGTCTTTTAAGGTTTTATCGTCTATAAGATTAGACGAGAAAATACATGTACATGTATATATTTTAACCGGAGAACATCTTACATCAGTTGGTCATAGATCACCCTGTGTTTCTACTTCATGTTGTATTGCCTTTTCTGTAATTTTAACAAATCGACCCTTCGTTGTGATACAGATGCAACAGCTTCTTGATGTTTTACCTACAATCACGATTTGTAGTGTAATTGATTTGTTCTGTTATGTTGTTTTATTTTTCTGATGAGTTATGTACCCGTGTATAGACGGTGGTAAAAATTTCAGTACTAGTATCTTTACAGTTTGTGATTTGGCGACAAAATTGTTGTTGACTGCATTTGTTACATATAATACCATGTTCAAAAAAGGTTTCGACGAAATGTGTTTTGTTGTTATGAAAATTGTATACAATGGCCTTATTTTAAGTTATGTGTATATTACACCCGCAACATGTAGGATTAATTTCTATAGAATTAATTCTCGTGTAATTGGTTATGTACAGGCACCTACATCAGTTTGACGGCAGTTGTCCCTTGGATATATGTAATAACATAAACACATGAATAGAAAGTAATTCAAGAGTATGGACAGTCATATGATTGCACACAATAAGCGATACATTGTTTTTTCTTTGATACACGTAAAATTATTTACTAGTACACTAACTGAATAGTCAAAATGAACCAAAATGACTCTATGAATCAAGCAAACAACACAAAAAAATATGATAGAAACTTTAAAATTTAATAAAACAACACAAAAAAATATGATAGAAACTTTAATAAAACAACACAAAAAAATATGATAGAAACTTTAAAATTTAATAAAACAACACAAAAAAATGCAAAAGTTCTGAGCGAGGTTCGAACCCTTTCTTCAAAACCGTCATTCAGTAGTAGTTCTGTGCTCTACTGGTGGAGCTACGGCGATTCTTATCATTATAGATCTTATTTAGAAGCTATATTGGTACAATTTATCGATGTTACAATTTTTTTCTTTAAAAAGTTGTTTTTTTATGTTATAAGGACACACTAAACCAATTTCATTTTTGAAGTAAAAAGTAGTATGAATAACAACAGTCATAAAAAGCATAACTTTTCTTTGGTTTGAAATGTCCTTCTTGGGGGATTCCCTGTTTTTTTCACATAAAAACACCCGAAAATCCGGATATTGGACTTTCATCCTTTTTTAGGGTTAAATTAACTATTGATCACACATATCATACTATATGTAAATCGAGATATTGATCAAAAAGCATTTTTATTTTTGGTTTTTATAGGAAATTTTACTCTGTTGGCACTTTTTGAAATTGGCCCTTCTGTGAAAAAAATCCTCGGCATATTGGCCATACCTCTTTGTATTAAAGTCAGAATCGGCACTATACACAGAAAATATTACGAACCGACGGACACCCGTGATTTCAACGGTATAGCTGCTCCTTCTTGATCTACCGGAGCTGCATCACTGTAACTTTTTAATTGTATGGATATGAATTATACCAATTTTGGATTCATTTACGCATCGATTAACATTACACGTAAAACATAAAAGTAGTTTCACAAACAATTTTGACATATAACATGTATAATATACAAATCATTGTAACCAAATTAAATTAATAAAACATTCATATAAACCTTTTTTATAATTTTGAAATAATTTCTCCGATGATTTGCCTGAATATTTATCCCACAGACAAAAAGACATTAAACATATGTTTTCTATTTGCATCCCCCTTATTCTGTTTTTGATCTGTGAAAAACTTCAAATTGAACTGAAGTTAATGTTTCCCTCATCTTATCCCAGAATACGACGTTCCCTTGTTCACCATTAGGATATTCTATATACGATTGTCTTTGTACTATTTCTAACATCACTTATGGCAGCTCCCTTGATGGAATGTGTTCATGTAAAACTAGAAAAAAAATGTTTTCTCCTCCCCTAGAGTAAATACTTTCCATTCTCGCCATATTGAATTCAAACATACAGTAATAAGAATCTAGGAATGCTCTGGTGATTATACAAATAGTTCTCATGCTATCATGAATCGCATTCGTTATATTCAGCGTAATGACTTCACCAGGAATAAAGTCTCGCTGATGAATGCATAGCTTTTTGTTTCCAGTTTCTTCTAGATTCGGAATGCATTCATTGATAATGAAATTCTGTTCCTTGTCGGCATACGAAATGAATGCGTCATATGAATATATTTTATTGTTCTCTGCCAGTTTCAATTTTGTGTATTTTCCTTTCGTAATGTAGTAGATATAACGTATTTTCCATCGATATCTATAAGCTAACCCAGCAATAAGAGTTATGGCACTAAATAATATTCCTATAGTAACAACGATTATTATAACTATGTGTTTGCCGCATTCCTTTTCCAGCTGTATAATTTTTTCGCCTAGATTATCGAGTAGAATCGATGTACCATTTTCAAATTTACAATTATATGCATTACTGCTATTGAAATGATTATATAGATATAGGAAGATGTGGTGTGAGTGCCAATGAGACAACTCTCCATCCAAATAACAATTTAAAAAGTAAACCATTATAGGTTAAAGTACGGCCATCAACACGGATGGTTTTTAACATCCATCGTAAAAAGTGAATAGTTGTACAATCACATCGCAACACGTTAGATCCTAAATCTAATCGTAAACCTGATACTTTAAACATGATGGTGAAAGTGTCCATGTTGTCTTGACTAAATGTTCCGATAAAGTTATTTGACAAATCTAATTGTTTCAAAGCTTTCATGTTAGAAACGTCGAAATCTATATTGTGTAAATTGTTGTTGCTGAGATTGACTGTTTGCAATTGCGATTGTCCTTGGAATGTTGAAAATTTCAGTTCATAAATAAAATTAAAGGAAAAATCAACAAATTCTAGCTGAGAAGTTGGTGATTGCATAAACGATTTGAATTTGAGAAAAGATCTTAAAGAATTATTTTGTAAATAAAGATATTTTAAAAAAGGCATGCGAAAACAAAACTGTATAAGTCTGTTGGACGAAAAATCTAACAGTCTGACGGTAGCAGGTAACATGTCTTTACATTCGTTTCCTGTAGCATCTGAAAACACATTATTGTTGAGGTAAAATTCCTCCAGACCCGTATTATTTAAGACTTTAAATACAGACACTAGGAATTTTGATATTACTCAATCAGATGTGTTTGCTATTACCAGCTATTTTATTTTTGTTGATGCTACTTCGTTGAACAGTAGAAGATATTCGTCTATAAACAAATTCATGTTTGAAACGTTAAGGTATCATAGATTTCTTAACTTTGACAAAGAGTTGTTAAAAATCCATTGTATAGGACATGTCGACAAGTCTAAATACTCTAAATGAAGATTATTAATGAAAGTTCTTTGTCTGAATGCTGACAACTTGCACTCGCCTCTCGTCAAATTTGTTAAATGTTTTAAAGTGGAAAATTTTGACTTAAACGGCTCGTGAATCCCTTTCTCGTCACCAATATCTAATTCAAAATTTTCCAAATTGACAAGGTCCGATATCGTTTCATCTGAAAAATCTTCTGGTTCGCTGGAGTTCGAGTTGAACTTGATATTCAGGTAAACCAGGGATTTCAACGTTTTGAAAATGCCATTTGGAAAGGTTGATTCGTAGAATAAAAAAATACTCTGTAAGTAGTCTTTTCAAATTACCGAGACCAAAAAATGATTCCTTTTTTAAATGATTCAATCTGTTCTCGCTGATATCTAATTCTATAAGACGGTCCAAATTTTGGAAAGCTCTATTATGTATTCGCATTATGTTGTTGCTATTTAAATTCAGAACATTTGTATCAGCAGGGACGTTTGGGATGTCAGTCAAGTTAATACCAGAACAAACTGAATGATTGATGTGAAGATTCTTCCAACAACGGCATTGAATATCACATGGCACGTTTGAAAACGTGACATGAGCTGGCAAAATATAAATCAGCACTTTTATTAACTCTATTGAAATCATCAATGTATGCCAATCTCTAAAACAAAAGCAAAATGTTTAAAGAATATTTAAAAACAAAATTCAAACAAAATCATTTATTTGACTTGTATTATCACAGATTAAAACAGGCCCATTAACACTATGCCTTCTTAAAGGGTAAATGATCTATACAAATTAACAAACAAGTCGATACGATAAGAGTCTTGCCAATTACTTCCTACTCTACATCGGCCTGTTTGATCTTTTATTCTAGCGTCACTGATAAGTCTTTTGCAGACGAATCGCGCTATCTTACGTACTTACAGTAGCTACCGGTATGATTGGGTTACCTATATGGGACGTTGTGGCTCACAATGACGCTATAGTAATAAGAGGTTAAAATTGCAAGGTCATTTCTTACAAAAGCAATAATTATTTATTATCGGGTACTAGTATACGTTTCACGTACAACTAATATTGATTCCCCTCCCATTGTTTTTAGCCATAAGCTCATTTATATTATAACCGTGTTCATATTCTGGGCTTCAGCAATACAACTCCGAAAGAAAACCTGGAACTGCTTATCTTCTGAATCACCTAAAAGTTCAATGGTTTCTAATTTGGTCCGTGTTTCTCAATCTTTAGTTTTCTGCAAAACTTTCTATCGGCTTTATTCTTTCGGACATATTGATGTTTTGTTGGGTTTTTTTCTTCTACTTTTAACCCCTCGGTGCTTGACCTCCCTTCTTCGCAGTATGGTACACTATGCTATATTGCTTGCTACTCCAAAATGCATGTTATCGAATTTCTACCTTTAAACATACCTGTGCATTACTTGTACCATTGTCCTGTTCTCTGTCGTGACCGTCAGTTAAACCTGAAATGATGGTTCCTTTATTAATTCAATTGTTTTTATTTATTTCAACGATTGTTTCCTGTCAATTTTTTGTCCATGTTTGGTGAAGGGGCAGAAACATGATTTCATTTTACTTGTTTGTCCTGTGCTGAATGTGACATCATATCCGAGTACTATAAATCGAACAACATTTCCGTTTTTTTTTAATTAATATGTCATTGCAGTTTTCAATATGGGCGTTAAACTGTTCCTACCAAATCAAAGTTATCTATTAGCATTGTATTAATCTCTATTTATAAAATAATTTCCTCGTTTTTTTTAAATGATATGATGTGACTATATGTATTGAAATTTCCCACCCAAATCAAGCTTATTTTTAAGTACTAATGCAAAATGGAAACTTAATGACATTTGAATATTATAGAATTTCTACAGTGTAAAATCTTGAACACCAAAGATTACTATTTATTGGATATTGTCAAAAGAAGATTTTGTCGAGATGCATGGAATTCAATGAGAAAATAAAAGATCTGTTTAAAATCTTGTCACATTTGCCTTTTAAAAAATGATATACTACTTGCATCGCTCAAATGTTTGAAATTCCAAAATCTGTTTTTTTATCATTTATACACTCAACATAAAAACGAATAGAAAACTGCAATAATTTGGAAATCGGAGGAGCAAGATTTTAGTTTAATATTTTAACAAATAAAGGCAACAGTTGTATATCGCTGTTCAAACAGGAGGAAAATAATACGAATCACAAACTGAAACCGAGAGAAACACATCAACTATAAGAGGAAAACAACGAAACAACCGAAATACTACAGTGCAACCATCAACCCGAACGACAATGTAACACACACATAATGAACTATAAGATAACATCTGCCATTTTCCTGACTTGGTACAGGACATTTTAAACAAAAATGGTGGGTTAAACATGGCTTTGTGGCTAGCCAAACCTGGCGCTTATATGGTTAATATTGTATAAATAACGTGTACAAGTACATACTGTGATTTGTTTGAATTTGATAATTAAAAAGTAATAACTTCATGTTGGTCAGTCTTTTTATTTTTATATAGGGTTTTGTTGACTGTTGATTATTTTTTTTTTCAATTTGAAAAGGTATACAAAGTATTACTCTATTGATTCCTATTGTCCAAAAGATAAATGAGTCCTTTAAATTACTAAGAATTAAGAAGTAGTATTTTAAAATTAAGGTAAAATTTATTTTCAAATAGTCAATCTCATATATATGAATAGTGTATACCTTTATGACTGTTTCAACAGATCAATAAAGTTAGTTGAACTGAAACATTTTTTAAGTTCCTTTTATTTTATAATGGTATAAATTTGAGTTTATTTGGGTGTATCATAAAACAGTGACAGAACATGGTTTTCAATTCATATTGTTTATCATCCATTTTTAGACGGTGAAGTCTATCATCTTAATGTGTATATATATCTCAACTTCTTCAATTTGCTCTTGTAGATAACAACGTATTTCATTTTAATGTAATAGACTCTGTACATATTACTGAAAAATATTACACCAGGGTTTTCGATATCACGATCTAAGGAAAATATTTACTGAATTTTATCATCAATACAAGTACCTCAGTCGTAAATATAAACTTATATGCAGGCATCTTATATTATTTATATACATTCTGGTATTTCACATCCATTTTTTATCGCAATATTCTTTACAAAGCACAACAATGTCGAGACTCACCTCAAAAGCTAACCACACCTTCAAACAGACGTATACAGACGGGATATAGGTACGATAATGTTGTCAGGTCATTAAAGATGGCACATTTTAGTAATAATATTGAATTACCAATATGTTCTTTGCATTGTATTCTAAAACCAGTTTTTGGCATGAAACGGGTAATGTTCTTCTTAAGTATTTTATTATGTTATGTTTTTAAAACCCTAACGGGACTGAGTGATTTTGTTTGATTCTCATATGATGAAGACATCATTTTTCAATCGGTTTAAATTAGGTCCGGAGCTTGTAGGTAAGGAACTGGTAGTAATTGGATATATTGTATGTATTTCATTATATTTTTTTTTATTTGATTTTTCCATGTAATTATGGACTTTCCAATTAGATTTTCCTCTAAGGTCAGGATTTTTGTGATTTTACTTTTCCAAGCTCTGTAATCATGTTATTTAGTTAATAGAAATAAAGATCTATCTATTTTCATTTTGCTTAGATTTCTCAGTTACCTATTCTGAAATCGTATTTGGACTTCCTTTAAATTGACTTTTACTGTGTGTATCCTGTGTGTTTGTTAATTCGATATTGTCTATAGTTATAAGAAGAGAATTGAGTTCGCACAAAGCATGTTAAGTTCCGCCGCTTTTTGTAGCATCTGGCGTATGCTATTTTGTATGGGTTTTTTTTTTTTTTTTTTTTTTAATTTTCGTTCATTTGTATGTTTTGAAGATTAGAATGACGTCCATTTTCACTGAACTATTACAAATTATCATTTAGGGGGCAGTTGGGGACCACCCTGAGGACGCGGGATTTTCTCGCGCCAATGCAGACCCGTTGATGGATTACGGCTTTTATCTCTTTTTAGTCGGTTTGTTGTTTCTTCGACATATCCCCTTATCCCATTCTCAATTTTATTTCAAACTAAGCCAAACGAAAGGCGAAAAATTCTAAAGGGACATTTAAACTTATACATTAGTTTAAACAATATTTATTCAAAAAGTGCATGAAATATAAATATACAATATAAATACAGTGATTCGAAAACAAAAAAAACTTATATAAATCCGTCTCCCTTAAAAAAAATGACAAAATTAGGAACATAGTATATAAGAAACTCGTATATTCTAATTTTCATTTCACATTTAACATGTTTATTCTGTGGTTTGCCCGTTACTCAGAAGGGTTTATTCCCGATTGTCCGTCTTTTTAAAATTTCAGAGTTCTGTTTTGTCCCACATGAAAAGTTCTGTTTGTCCCACGTTATTTTATGTAGTAAAATGTTCTTAGATAAACAAGGTAAATGTTGTGTGTTTTGCTAAATAAACAAGAATTAATTATTGCACATTGAATATTAATCTTATAAAAGTATAAAAAAATAATGTTTTTTAAATCATTCGATTGATACACTTTCGATTAAAATATAATATTTCTGATTAATGAAATACATCTTTTAAGGTCTTGAATTAACTTTTTTTCTTAACCTGATTTTGAGGTCTCCAACAATGAGCAAATCACATACCACAGAGCTACAAAAGGCCCCAGAATTAATGTAAAACAATTCAAACGAAAAAATTATGGCATGATTTATGTACAAAATAATGAACGAAAAACAAATATGTTACACGGCAACAAACGACAACCACTGACTTGCAGGCTCCTGTCTTGAGACATCACAACAACAAAGACACTAAGTACAGATCTGAGAGTAGTCGCAGTACTGATCGCTAGTTCAAAGTCAATAAAAAATAATTATAAAAAATATGCTTCTTAGACTATATTTTTTTTTAATTTTTGGAAAGACTTCATATTATATTATTTGATACTTCAATTGTACCTGCTATGAGCAAATAAAATATGTAAATATTATTATTTGTTCTTATTTTGTTCATATTTTATAAGTTACATTGATAAGCAACCTTTGATTAACTGCAACACGCTATAAAAACAAATTAATCACTAAAAAAACAGTTCCCAATTGTCCCACATTTAAACTTCCCAATTGTCCCACAAACATATTCCCGATTGTCCCACAAAATTTCATTACCTTTTAAATTGTAATTTCCAGAAGTGGGACAATCGGGAAGACACCCTCAGAAGTCAGTTTGATCGAAAATGTGATCAACTCTTTTTATTATAATTATAGTTCATATATCTGAGAAATATGTAAATGTTCCGAAAAAAAGGAAACACTAAATCAAAGTTTCAACATCTAAATCGACATCGACATGTAGATAATTGTTATGGACCAAATCTCCCTGTTTCTAAAATAAATCTTTGTACAACTTTAAAAATATTTTCGTTTTCCTCATCACTGATGAGTTCACTACCTGATACTAATGTTTGTACATTATATATTGGTAGTGTAGAAATGGTTGTGCCCTGATGAGTCTATAATTATGACATTCTAGCAAATAATGTTTGCTGCTCTCAACTTGTCCACATCTACAGAGGCTGGAAACGTATACATTGACAACAAACTGATATGTCCATTGCTAAAAAAGAGAAAGAAAAACTTACAAATAATTGTACCCAAAAAACAGAGTAAAAGCAATTGCAAGACACGAACAACACGAACCTCACCAAAATATAGGATACCTGTGATATATGTTGCTTCAGAAGGGTAAGCTGAATCTGTTCCCCATGTTGCACCCATCATGTCGTTTATGTTAGTATAGACCTGGTAATACTAGTAAGTCTTATTCGGTAAGTCAATTTTTTTTGGGGGGAAGGGGTGCGATTGTAGTTATATATTTGTGAAACGAATATGCCGAAATGAAAATTTATAAAATCATAGAACATTTCTGTAATTTTCAAAACATTCACACATTTTATATGGATTGAAAAGGCAAACAAGTGTTATGCAAATACTAGTAAAAAAAATAAATTAAATATCGGGTGCGGTATTTGCTTGCTGTGTTGAAGACCCATCGGTGGCCTTCTGATGTTATCTGCTCTTTGGTAGGGTTATTGTCTCTTTGACACATTCCTAATTTCCATTCTCAAATATTTATTTATTTTGGCATCTTCGTAGAAACATTGTTTTATGTGCCTTTATCTCAGACATCGTCTCGAAGCTGTCTAAGGATGATATTTGAAAAGTGATCCTCACCATGTCTCAAGTCTTTTAAATTTTCAAATGGATTTATGGACAAAAAATGGATTTACAGAAAAATTCATGTAAATAAAGTATGTCTTTCCCATAAATAACTAAACGTAATGATTGATTTAATTTGCAAAATTATTATACAATTTAAGGTGGTAGACCTTGGTTCAGGGAGATAACTCTTTACATCAGTAATGTGTTTGTAAAAGTCAAGTTTCATCAACATATTTTAAGCATTTACCTGAAACAGATTGAAAATAATCTATGTAACATAGAAGCTTAGAATATATTAATGAAAATGGTTGACACAAACGTACTGATGATTTTAAGAGTTATTTCCCTTTACCAAGGTCTACCTCCTTAAGTGTATAATATATATATAAATAGTCTATAAATAATACTCCAATATGCATAAGAAACGAAATGATGACATTTGATTTTTTTGTATAAGTGAGTTGAATTCAATACGTCACTGTTTCGGTTATAAAAAGTTTAAAGGATAAGATCGTTGACGTCCGAGGGCTGTATCCTATGTGTTAGATGATAAAGAAACAACAAAATAGTAAAAAACAAATAAAACTCAACAAAACCAAGATGGCGGCCTACCAAAATAAAGTCTTCCATCTGTTCCTGACCCACTTCAGAACATATCGAAACGCTCATCATACGACTACGGGCACTGAGTCGATCGTACGAGGGCTGTAAAGCCAGCCAAGGTAGTTAAAAACCTCCATCATCATCGTTAATTGTTGATATAAATACATTAAATGTCCATTGTTGACAAATCATGATTATCCGTCAACTGACCTATAAATATTTAAGTATAAGCAGGAAAAATAGAATAGACAATTTTAAAAATAATAATAAGACACTTTGCAAAATAAATATGTCTAATTTATATAAATGAATGTATAAGTATCCTATGATCATCATGATACACCTCTCGTGTAGTCATTACTTTTGGACCAACTTTCAGAGATGTCCTAATTTAGGACTACTTTGGAGAAACCCACTTAACTCTAATGTATGTCGAAAGAACATCATAAGACAGCTTCGTCAAACAGGCCCCAGTTGCTCCGCGTTTTGAAGATAATACATGGTTCTGAGATTATAATTCTTCATTTTTTTACTTTTACTTTGTTTAAAAATAAAATTAAATGTCTGTGTTACGGAAGATTTCTATCTACATGTAGCATTATCTATAAAACAAAAAAAGGTTTTCCTCTTACACGTATATTCAAATTTTTGTAAGGCTTGAAAAAATAATGTGGTTTTTTGTAATAGTATTTGTTTGAATCAATTATTCCCTGTCTCGTATGTGTTTGACTACATCTCCTTTTATTAGCTCACCTGGCCCATAGGGCCAGGTGAGCTTTTCTCATCACTTGGCGTCCGTCGTCTGTCGTCTGTCGTCGTCGTCCGTCGTTAGCTTTTACAAAAATCTTCTCCTCTGAAACTACTGGGCCAAATTAAACCAAACTTGGCCACAATCATCATTGGGCCACATAGTTTGAAAATGTGTCCAATGACCCCGCCAGCCAACCAAGATGGCCGCCATGGCTAAAAATAGAACATAGGGGTAAAATGCAAATTTTGGCTTATAACTCAAAAACCTAAGCATTTAGAGAAAATCTGACATGAGGTAAGATTGTTTATCAGGTCAAGATCTATCTGCCCTGAAATTTTCAGACGAATCGGACAACCCGTTGTATGGTTGCTGCCCCTAAAGTATTGGTAATTTTAAGGAGATTTTACTGTTTTGGGTTGTTATCTTGAATATTATTATAGATAGAGATAAACTGTAAACAGCAATAATGTTCAGCAAAGTAAGATTTACAAATAAGTCAACATGACCGAAATGGTCAGTTGACCCCTTTAGGAGTTATTGCCCTTTATAGTCCATTTTTAACCATTTTATGTAAATCTTAGGCCACATCAATTTGATTCCTTGTTCGACGGACCCGCCCGCACCTATTTTTATCAAAACAGATTTTTTTTATTTTTATTATATTCCCGCTTCCGGAAATGGAATCATGTCCATTTCCCGCACCGTTTTTTTGTAAATATTATATAACGATCTCAACATTTGTTTTTTTTTAAATCACAGTCTGGCCTTTATATAACGATTTTAAACCTACCAGCACCCCACAACACTGTAAATATCTGCGATAATATTTGTTTCAGCATGAAACCAATTTATTTCAAGCGGGAGTGCTCCGATATAAATAGAAATACCAGTACAAAACAAAACGTTGGTTTCTTTCCCCCTAACTTATATTCCCTATAAAAAAAATCTTCGTTGTTAAAATAAAGTACAAAGAACTTCTGAAGGATTTGCCTTCAACTGCAATTATAATGTATGGTGACGGTCATACCCGCTGCAGGTTTGTGCACCTGTCCTGGTTGATTCAGGGACCTGTTGTTCAGCAGTTAATATCGTTTGTTGATGTGGTTTATTCACGGGTTCATTGGTATTTTCCCGTTTGGAAATATAATTTAGATCGTTGGTTTTTTCTGTTCGAATTGTATACAATACTAAGTTGTGGTCCCTTATAGCTTGCTGGTTGGTCTTGATCAAAGCTCTGTGTAAAAGGCCTTACTTTGACCTATGTTTGTTATTATCAGGTTGGGACCTCGGGGTTGGGACTAACCCTCCCTCCGACAAGGGCCTTGAAGGGGTCATTTTACCATGTTTACTGTTGTAGAAAAGAAAATAGAAATACTAAGGATTTGTACAGTGCTACTATACAAAACCTTGACAACTTAGAATTTTTGACTCAAAAAGAGGAGAAATACATTATATTTTAAACAACTTTTCTAAAAGAGGGATGGGTCCACTTATTTTGAATGATATATTAAACTGTTAAAGTTAATGTGTTAACATGGTTAAAGTCCAGGAATATTACAAAATTCTTGGACATGTTTTGACCATTTAGTACCAAATATTATAGTTCTTTTGGAAAATATAAGCCCTTTTGTACTTAAAGTGTTTTTACAAAAAAAATAGTATAACTTATTTTGACCCCTCATAAAAAGGATATTCATAACATTAAGGGGTTGTTCTGAACCTGATTATGACTTGGATGGAGAATTGTCTCATTGTCAGTCACACATACATAGACCAGATTTAATTATTCAATTATTTCTTGTTGAACAGGGAAAAAATACTTCATAAATTAAAGAAATGTCAAGGTACAAGTGATAAATCAAGTTTTAATACAGTCAAAACCAGCTATTTTATGTTTACAAAAAAAAAATATAATTGCTCGCCTTTACTTTTTAAGCTTCGCCTCAAAAATTTGCAAATTAAATATTTTTTTATTAAAATTTTCAAATCGCTCGCTCGCCCCAATTTTTGGAGTCCAAAAATCCGTAGAACAAGAAATTAAATTGGTGTGGCCTTAGCAATCTTTTACAAAAATCTTCTCCTCTGAAACAACTGGGCTAAATTAATCCAAACTTAGCAACAATCGTCATTGGGGTATTTAGTTTAAAAAATGTGTCCGGCAACCCCGCCGTTCAAGCAAAAATAGAACATAGGGGTAAAATGCAGTTTTTGGCTTATAACTCAAAAACCAAAGCATTTAGAGCAATCCTAACTGGAGTAAAACTGTTTATCAGGTCAAGATCTATCTGCCTATAATTTTCAGATGAATCGGACAACTTGTTGTTGGGTTGCTGTCCCTGAATTAGTAATTTTAAGAACATTTTGATGTTTTTGGTTATTATCTGGAATATTATTATAGATAGAGATAAACTGTAAACAGCAATAATGTTCAGCAAAGTAATATTAACAAATAAGTCAACATGACCGAAATGGTCAATTGACCCCCTAAGGAGTAATTTTCCTTTATAGTCAATTTTTAACAACATTTTCCACTGAAACTACTGGGCCAAGTTCATTATGAATAGAGATAATTGCAAATTGCAAGAATGTTCAGTAAAGTAAGATGTAAAAGCACACCACCATCAGCAAAACACAATTTTGTCATGAATCCATCTACTTCCTTTCTTAAATACTCACATATACTTAGGTGAGCGACACAGGCTCTTTAGAGCCTATAGTTTCATAAACTAATAACATAAACATGATGTAGGACACAAAAATGTATTTCACATCATGTATCACTTTTTATTAATAGCTTTCTCGATAATCTTGAATCACGGAAATCCTCTACAACTTTGTATATCATATATAAGGTAGGATTCAAACGTTTGCACTAAGTTTTATTTAATGTATACCAAGCATAATGACTTTAACGCATTATAACCCCGATGAAACGTATACAATGTGTGATACTAGCAGTATGGATCAGCATATCTATCTAGATTTTGACAATAAACCCGACATTAAGAAAAATAACCGTCCATTTCTGAAACGTTCTACAAAAAGAATTATATTATGCGCTATTGCCATTGTCACGACAGCTGTTTTATCATCAGGAATAACGTTTGCTGTTCTGTATTTTAATGGTAACTATAATTCAGAGGGAAAACATCAGTCTGCTGTGGTTAACAAAACTCAGTCGTGCGAAAACTTTGAACTGGACATTCATGGAAATAAAAAATGTACACAGTCTAATGATAGAACGTTTTCAAACTTGAATTTCCGTGTAAAATCTGTAGGAACACATTGTCCTATTGATTGGTATAAGAATGGCGCTGCTTGTTATATGATACGTCACGACAAGAGAACATGGTTTCAAGCAAGAGATTTCTGCCGAAGCCAGGGATCTGATCTAGTTAGTTTCCATAGTAAAGCTGAAGTTGATACATTTCCGAAAAACCAATTAAAAGAAGAACCGTATTGGACTGGCTTGAATGAAATTGATCATAAAGGTACATTCAAATGGAGCGATGGGACTCCACTGGATTATACAAATTGGAACTTATACGAACCGAACCATTGGAACAACTTTGAACATTGTGTCGAAATGGAGCACTTTACTCACAAAAAATGGAATGATGGTAATTGCTATATTTCACAAAGTTTTATCTGCAAATTGAGTCTTACTGTCAAATGTGGGAATGGCAATTGGTCTCTATATAATGGATCGTGTTACCTGTTTGATGACACGAAGTTGTCATGGACAGCCGCTCGTCAATCATGTCTAGATAAGGGTGCAGATTTAATCAGCATTGGTTCGGACAATGAATTTTCACATGTTCTGAGTGAAGCTTTTCGATCGTCTTCGTCAGTCAAATGGATAGGTCTAAATGATTTTGCGTTGATCGGCAAATATGAATGGCTTGATGGAACTGTTTCGAAAAATCTAACATGGGCTAATAGTGAACCAAACAATGACAAACATTATTGTGTCTACTTTGGGAGACTTGGTAATATTTATGATGCAGACTGTGCAACAATGATCGGGTACATTTGTGAGAAAGTTTTGTGAATTTCATTTTTTGAATTTTTAAGAGATTCGTTGGCTTAGAAATGACAAAATTGAATAAACACTTATAAATGGCTTTTACTATGCGGTATGGTCTTTGCTCATTTTTGAAGGCCGTACGGTAACCTATTGTTATCAATGTCTGTGTCATTTTGGTCTCTTGTGGATAGTTGTCTCATTGGCTATCATACCACATCTTCTTTTTTATATTATAACTTGGTATGTTAGATGTGTGATATTTAAAAAAAATAAAATTTGAATTTGGTATATTTAATGATTTGTTTATAGATTAAGTGTGCGTTGAATGTTTATAATCAATCAGCTTTATTTATATGTATGGACTTTATTTTCATATGGTATAATACTTGATATTTAAATATCTTTAGAGAAAAAGATTTTTGACCTCAAAACCCGATTTTCACTGTTAAAGGGATTGATTGTTTTTGCTTTATGTTGCATTTGAGTAATTAACAGCTCCATAGACTTAGATGGAGAATAGTTGATCTCCAAAAAATATTTAATTTTAAAATACTTCATAGAAAAAAAAATCATGTACTTATATTATGATGTCATTAAAAAAGGGTACCATCCCTCGAAAAATGTTATCAACCTTGAAGTCAAACGTCATGTTTTCTTCTATCTGTTTGCTGTTTTTATCCGACCGCACTTCTTAAGTAAACGTGATATTATTCTTCTATTCAATTAAACAGATTTTTAATTCCTCATATACTTTTCATAAATCAATGTACATGCTGTGCAGAAAACAACATAACAAAAATGGGTCTATATTATTTCACTCCATGCCCATAAAACTGATATTGTATAATACAATACTGGTAAATGTACCTAAAATCAATTCAACATTTTTCGAAAATTACGAAAGAATTATTATAGAAAGAGGATCAAATATGACTTGAAGACAAATTTATTTACGTCTTACTGAATAAATGAGGCTTACATTACCATGTTTAGACATATACCTGTTGGTGATTTTCAAAGAAACTCTAATGCATATTGCCTTTATTTGGCTTTTAAAACATTTAAGCTTGTGAATTATTTTAATTGTTTGTACATAATGTATTGATGTTCTGCAATTATTATAGGAAACCTGTATATTTGCATATAATGTAATTGTAATGTTATTTGTATAACTGTATTGTAGAATAAAATCTTCTTTTCAAATAATAGGGATATTGTTTTCTTAGTGTGTGTTAAAATTCGTGATTACTAGACATCACTGTGTATCAGAATGTGTGTAGATTTGTTTGATTTGTCGTAGTTGTTACTGTTCTTAACAGATAGAATTTAGTCATTATTCTCACGTGTTATTATTCTATTGAATTGAGAATATCATCAACGAGGCTGCCATAACTGACATTTGAATGCCGTCAGTTGTATATTTTGGGGTTTATGGCTCTTAAGAATGTTGATTGTTGATGTTGAAAAAAGTATAAATTAAGGTTTGTTTTTCAAAATAGGCTACAGAGTTTCAAAATGCCTCCTAGAGGTAAGTACAAAAGTCTAATTTAGACTTGCAGATACAGGTCTTTCAAATACTGCATTGTACATAGTGATACGACCGAAAGTCACCTATATCAATCAAGGACTTGCATGAAGGGTCATTCGAATGCATGCAGTAAAATGATGTTCGTTATGAATAAAGAAAATATGGAACGGCGGCGATAAAATATAAAAACAAATACAGCACCGGCGAACTCTGGGTTCTTTACCAACAGAAAATACATGCAGATAGTGACATACGGTACAACGATCCATTGTTTGGATCCAGTGATGGCTATACTTGAATTTTGAAATGTTTTGGCCTCGAGCATATCCAATAGGACATTGATTGTTGAAATGCCCATCTGGTGTAGACAAATTGGTACCGTTTATGTTTTTATAACTACTGGGTCGATGCCTCTGCTAGTGGACTGATAGTCCCCGAGGGTGTCACCAAACCAGCAGCCAGTACTTTGGATAGCGGAACGGTCAAACTCATAGATCGAAAATAATCTGAAAATGCCATGGCTAAAAACAAAAAAGTCAAACAGACAAATATTAATACAGAAGACACAACATATGAAACTAAAGACTAAACAACACGAACCCTACCAAACACTAGGGGTGATCTAAGGTGCTCCGGAAGGGTAAACAGATCCTGAATTGATTGTCGAAATGCGCATCTGGGAAAATTAGTACAGTTTATGTTCTTTCAACATAATTCTCTCTGATTCAACTAAGCACAAAACATCACAAACAGTCACATCTTTTTGGGCCAAATATCTAAACATGAAATTTATACATTAATATGGAACAAGATCCAAAAATTCACAATTTTTTTCAGCATACCAGTCCAACAAGTCATCGTAACGTTCTTGAAAAAAACGTATCAAATTAATGGTCTAACTACGTCACAATTATTTTGACCAACTTACTTTCTTCATGGAAAATGAAAAAATTAACTCGACTATAGTCTATAAACTGAAAAATAAAACATATGAAATTAACCGCACTATAAATAATTTAAACCGAAAACGATTACAAATAACTCAATATCAAACCAAATTTTACAAAATAACCTTAAAAGTTTGTATTTTGAATAGTCCAGCTATAATGACTGGACGTTATCAGAATTCAAAATCTGGTTAGCCTAACACCTACTTCTTAGGCTCGGAAGCCATAATATCGAAAAAGTTAGCCACAGAGATTTCATTAGCATTTAGTTTGCATTGTATTTGCTTCTCCATTTTCGGATTTATTTTTTTATTTTTTGGGGGGGGTTATCGAAAAGGGAGCTTTTTACTAGGACATTCATTCTAAAAATTGTATCTAATAAGGACTAATGAATGTATCAGCTTGTTGATATTTATTTTGGACAACATTAACAATAACAAACTTCATTTAGACTAAATCTGGAAAATTTTCCTGTATCCCTTTTTGGATAGTTCTGGATCAAAATTTTAGTAATGAGATTATATGAAACTTTCGCTAGGAAATACTTGTCAGTTATCTTATAAAATCATATTTATCAATTTTCAATTGAAAAACAATTGACAAAATTTCCGGCGTACTTTGTTTGGATATTTTATAATACTCTTTTTGTTGTTCCTAGAAAATTTAAATTTCCGGTCATTACCCTACAATCTCACGTTCAAATTGTTTCAAACAAAGTTACATTTTCTAAATCGTGTTATATAAACAAAAATATAACTGTTCAAATTATTTAGTTTCCAGGTATTAAAATGAAAATAGGATAGTGTGTTATTGAAATTTGTTGCAATACAAATTCGATAATAGTTTTGAGTTAATGATTAATCCCTCTAGGTAAAGCTCTGAATATTGACCTGGTAATAATCAAAGATCTTTGCTCTAAAGGTTTTTTTTTTTTTTTTTTTTTTTTTAAGTTTTATATATCCAAACATTTTTACCTGGAGCATCACTGAAGGAAGTTTATTGTCGAAATGCGAATCAGGTGTTTACGTTTACATCAAATATGTTAACATGAAAAAGGTATAATTAACGAATTTAAGTTTCTCAATTGACATTTTGGCTTTCTAATGGTTTACTGTGGACACTATTTATTATGAAATACATGTTTTAATTATATGTACATGATAAGAATGCAGGGATTTACCGTTTTAGATATTCATCGGAGTTCAGTATTTTTGTTCTTTACTTTTTACAGTAATCTTTGTGTAGCGCTGAAATCTAATGGCCTATGATATGCCTAATTTTGAATCAATGAGAGAATCCCACTTAGAAACTCAATAATAATATAAAAGAATCAAGTATTTGTTTGTTGTTTTCAATTGATCCCTCAAGCTTCTAAAAGATGAACTTCAATATACACAAAACACGTGTAATTTATTCTCAGTACCAACAACAATGTTTGGTTATTGTGTGCTGATATTGAAGACAATCAATACTAGTTCTTTACCTGTGTTTACGCGATTATGCATTAGAGAAAATTCAGGGTTGGTTTGGCTAGCAAAAACAAATGCAATATGATTTAACGCCTTTATTATTTGATGTTTTGATTCTTGCCATGGTGCATAGGGGTTTATTGTCTAGTGGGAAGTGAAATGTATATTCAAGACAAAAAACATGTTAAAGTGACTCAAATATAAACCCTGCTAAGTTGATATGATAATTTATTTATGAAGATCGTCAAGTTTCATTACAACACATGGTGTTCATCAATAGTTAGTTAGTCCTTCTAAAATAATTTCTTTAAATATTATCAACATTATCCTGTGAGCCATATTGTAAACAAACTGGTGACCTTTGGCTGTGTTCAGCCTTAGGTCGGTTTTCTATTCTAATTCTTATAATTGTACATTGTACTTCAATTCTCGATTTTTAATTTTAGAAATTATTTATAAGACAAATCAGAGTTACAACATTCTTCCAATTGACCATTTGATATAATACAAACAATTACCTCGGATGACTAGGATGCAGTTTTTAGAAAGAATTTATGTTTATATAAAAGATTTATTCGTAATCATAGAAAAAAACACCGTTTTTCGAATATTTTAAGAAATATATTTCCACGTGTTTTTTGTTTTGTTTTTTATTGTCGCTGTTAGCAACTTTCAAAACGGGATACAGAGTTGTATAAGAATATATAAGTTGCGAATTGTTTGCATTTTCAACTCAGAATTAAAATTCCCTACCTTTGTGATATAACAGGATATAAAATAATATCTTATATATATATATATATATGGTATGGGTCACTCTATGACATTTTTTCTTGTTACTGTTATTGATTAAGGTTCTACTAATTAACACAATACCCCCTTTTTTTGAAGGAATATCTATTATCCTGAAATTAATTGAATTAAAGCTATTATACAGAGCTAATAAAGGAGCAAATTATTAAAAATGAAACTACTCAACAGTATCAAATTATGAATAAAAACAAATATAATATAATTGCCTGTGGTCGATGTACATATTGAGATGATCCCTTCTAACAAAAAGGTTATCTCTATGCATAGACATAGGTGTAAGCGTCGGTATCGAATAGTTTTCGAAACTTTCTACTAATCGTTTAAAAAATTAATATCAACCAGAACGGCAAACTGAATAAATTTGCAACAAATTCCAACAAGACTCTGAATATTAGATAATATAGTAATGAAACTAGTTAGTGTATTTGTTCATCAAAGAAATTATATTCGATGATTGCCGTAGATAATTTTTAAAAGTAGTCAATGATGGATGACGCCTTCATAAACTATGTTGTCTGTATAGTATTGTCCATCAAACAGAGAATCAGCAGCAGGTAAAATGGATATTGATTTAAAGACTCTAACTCTTGAAAATGCAACATAGAGCTGGCCATGAGAGAAAACAGGTTTTGTTAGATCTTGTCCTATTTGTCCTAAGGTTTGTCCTTGAGCTTTGTTAATTGTAATGGAGAATGCTGGCCTAATAGGGAACTGACGTCGTTTAAGATTGAATGGAAGTCCTGCATCGGATGGGATTATGGTAATTCTTGGAAGGAAGACAGTATCTCCTGCATGTGTACCAGTCAGGATTTTTGTCTCGATAAGGCGAGTTCCAAGATTTAGAACAGAAAGTCTAGTCCCATTAAGAAGTCCTGCAGCTGGGTTTAAGTTACGTAAAAGCATAATTGGTGCATGTTTTTTTAAAGTCAATTTATGTGATGGTGTTCCAGAGGGTGTAATAGTGTTGAGGAATTCTGTAGGATACAAATATCCAGTAGATTCATCTTCAACAGTATCAGCACTGAGATAGGTTTTACTAACAGTTGATGGAAACATGTCCATGACCATTGTATTAATTGTGTCTACATCATCATTTGTTGTTGTTAAAATGGCGCGATCTGTAAATTTTGAATAGTGTGATGATTCTAAAATATCACCATAAAGTTTATGTGTAAGATTCTTTAATCCATTTTTGTCTGGGCATATGCAAAGGTCTTTAGGGAGCTGTATTTTTGCAGATCCAACGTTTGGATATAGTTCTTCCTTCCCATTACCAATACGTAATAAGAAGTTTTCGAAATCTGCTTGATTGTTTGAATGTGCGTTACTACGTACTCTCATGTTAATTGCTAACTTGAACATGGTAATGCTTTCCCAGAGGAAAGACTGCATAATATTACTATTAATTATTTCAGCTTGTGTTCCATGGCGAATGACAGGTAACACCTGTCTGAAGTCTCCACCTAATAAAACAACTTTACCACCAATGGTTTATCTATATGTGTTATATCACATAATGTTCTATGAACACACTCCAACACATGCTTATGTATCATTGGCGCCTCGTCCCAAACTATAATTGCAGTATTTTTAATAAGATTAGCAAGTGCACTGTTTCTTGAAATGTTACATGTACTTGTCTCTGAAATTGGAATGGGTATTTTGAATCTGGAATGTGCAGTTCGTCCACCTTCCAACAATTCAGAAGCGATTCATGAAGACGCTACTGCCAGTGCAATTTTACCTTTAGATCTAATACGGGCTAAAATTGTATCATATAGGAATGTTTTCCCCGATCCACCTGGACCATCCACAAAGTAAGCTGTAGTATTTGTGTGCTGTTCTGTAGCATCAACTACTTTTTGGTAAACATGATGTCGATCTGAATTGAGAAGGGATTCATTTTTGTCTGTTACCACAGTTTGTTCTTCAATTTTGTACTGACATTGTTCATGTAGTAAACTTGATGTAAAGGTAATATTAGATTCATCAATGTTTGGAAATCCAGGAAAATCTGCCAAATTTTTACCATGAGATTTCAACAGTTGGTGTATGAGACACAGGACTTTGTTGCATACAAATTGTTTTGAATCGGGTGTTAGATTATTGTTCATATTATGAACAATGTCTTCTGACATGCAGTCTTTAAATTGTTCCCACAACTTTGCTGGTTCAGATGGCTCACAAAAGAGAAGAATTGTTACAAAAAGCAAACGAATCTGTGATGGGGTTGCAATAGCAGCAGCTTCTGTAAGACATTCTACCCATTCTTCATCATGTTGTAGAAAACCTCGTCGCATTGCAGTTTCTTTAAAAGTAGTACAAACAGTACCATCTTCCAACTTTCTGAGGTCTTCATAACATGTGGCACCTGGACAATGGTGTAGTAATAGCCTCAAGAAAAAACGTTCTCCTTCTGCTGGGTTTGCCCTATAAAGTCGTCCAATAACATTACCTTTTTTTCGGGGTGCCCATGAATGTGAAGACTGATTCCATGTAAAATGTTCCGGGAAGAGGTGATATGGTATTGTTGTAGCCTAAGGATTAGTCTGGTTTATTTTAAACCAACCTGTCAATGTAGTGTTTTTATTGTGTTGAAGAGCCTGTTGTGCTTTTCCCTCACTATAAATTACCTGCTCCTGCCCTGGCAAATGAACTGCAAGTCTCTGAATTGCTGGCGAATGCGTATGTAAATCATAGTGGAATATGCGCCAACATGCCTCTGATGCTGAAACATACCTAGCATCAACATAATGAGTAATCTCATTATACACATTGGTTCCTTTCTGGTCAGAATCACTGGTTTCTGCTTTTTGAAGTCCTACCATTATCTTGTCATGTCCTTTATAAACATATTTATAAAGATAACTGACTGCTTTTACAGTAGAACATATTTCAACATTTATATGAGCGGAATATTTGGTGCAAAGATAAGGATTATAAGGCACAACCCATCTATTATCCAATATTACACCATTTTTCTCTACACAGAGTCCATTATCTCTACGTTTATAAAGTGGATAGCCATCTGATGTTTGTAATGTTGCAGGATTAAAATCTTTTGGAGAGCCTTTTGAGCATTTTCCATCTTTCATGCATGGAGATTGTTTATTGGCTTTACCACATGGTCCATGAATCATATGCTGTGTAACAATATGATGAAGATTTGGCAATAATGCAGGGTCCGGTATTTCAGCTGAGACAAAGTCATCGAAATGATCAGGAGTTAAATGTTTACTGTTGGGTTGTAATATAAGAAGAATGTGTGAGTGGGGTAAACCACGCTTTTGAAATTCAATCACATAGACATAAGCAATAGTTTTGCCAAATACATTGTTTTGTGTAATGTCATGAAGAAGCATTTGAAGTTTTTGTTTGAATACTCTTGTAATCAAATCAGGTCTATCTGCTGGGGTTTGATTAATAAGTAGGCTATGAACGATTTCTGGCCATTTCGGGTTGCATGTAAAAGTAATAAATAAATCGGGTTTTCCAAAGCGACGTACTATGGACATGGCATCTTGATATTGTTCATGCATACTTCTTGGACTGCCAGTGAAAGATGATGGCAAAATAATTTTTCTGCCAACTGTGACGCCATTAACATCTCCTGCATGAACAGCATCATTAAGTCCCTGATATAGTTCAGCTCGTAATTCGTTCTGGTGGTAAAAGCAATAATTTAGTCTAAGTTGCTCAATCTTTGCAAACATATCTACAATATACTGTTGTAGCAATCTCCCTCCTCGAAGCAAAATGTTAAAGTTATCTCTCTGCATGAGATGGTATGCATAAAATTTCATTGTTGTTACATGAGAATTAGCATTTCCACTATGAGAATTAGCATTTCCACTATCAATTGTCCAACCACTATGTCCAAATGGCAGAAAGATATGTATGATTTCATACCCCTTAGGGTGATTTGATGAATTTTTGTAAAGTACAATGTCTCTGTTTGTTGGTTCTTTTATTTGAGAACCTGGTATGATGAGTGATACTTCAGATGCTGTTGGTAAATTATAGCGCCGTGTGTCTTTACTGGTATCTGCATGTAATACCAATTTAATATTTTGGTGTGATGCATTATGATCATCATGCATTATTTTTGCTGCATTTTTAAAAATGTCAATGAATGGATTGCAGTCGTGTAGTATATTTTGTAATGTTAATAGCACGGACTTATTTAAGGTATCATTCCATTGCATTCTATTACACAATTCATTTTCAGTATCATGTATGTATATTTGTGCAAATTTAGGTGCTTTCCCTTCAGATGGAAATAAATGTCCAATTCTATGATGGACAGAACCACAAATACGAAAATTGTATGGTCCATTATGTGGAAGGACATCTTCATGAACACCTAATGAGGCAAATGCTAAGCTTGAGTTATATGCTCTTATGTTTATCCTGAAATGTTTTGCCTGTTCAGTATTCAAAATGAATAAATTTTGCAAAGAATGTGGTGGGTCTTTAATAACAGGCAGTACAACTTTGCCTTGCATGCAACAGGTGGAAAATTTTGAATTTATATTTAGTTGACCACTATGAGTCTCATTTTTCCACATAAGTGCTTTGCAACATTGACATTTATATTGCATTTCACCAATGTCACTATATTCAGGCAGTTTTATGTTTGTGGAATAATAGTCAATCAATGATCCTAATGCACTGTATAGTCTTTTTCTTTTTGGTGCCACAACAATAGCCTCTGAGTTGGATTTTCTTTTGCGTTCTAATTCCCTTTTTTGTCGTAGAGTCTGTTCTTGGGGTTTGTTTTTTTTCGGCATGTTACTGTACTGTAAAAAGAATTGTGTCATATTAAATGAAAGCATTGAACTAACCTTTAACATGTTTCATCACTTCAGCATATATTGTGATTATTTAGTGATGATACATAAGAACCTACATTATAATGGTAAGTAAATGAAGCATAAAATATACAATGTCTTTCCCGTGTATTTGCATTTAGGTTTATAATTTGTGAAGTATTGTTCATTAAGATTGGTCTTGAAAAAAAAATGAAGTCAAGCAGTATTAGAATGTATAAACCAACGTATATTGTTGTTCTACCTCTTTGATTAAACTGACCTAATTATCAAAATGTCATGCAAGTCACATGACCTTGAACACTGGATAGTGAAAATGAGGTGAAAGTTATGAGAAACCTGCCAATCTTACATTAACTCCTGCCAATTCTGCATACCAAATATAGTTCACTTATCTCTACTAACTACTGTGAAAGGGACATAATTACTAAGATATGAATCAAACTTATCTCAGTTAATGAATCATGGATTTGAAGTCAAGGTCATGTGACAGACAGGCACGTCATACCATTATGGCATTCAGTGTGTAAATAAAATAAGGCTGGTCTAATTCTTCAACCTTGTGAGATGTCTGACCTCCACTGATTATACATAACAGTTGAGACAACAATTAGTGGTGCATTATATACAGGCTAAAGTGTCCAGGTATTGGTTTGGTGCATATAAGAACATATGGTAAAGTTGAAATACAATATAATTTATTAATAAATCTTCGTTAAAATTACAGGTCCTTTCTGTAGTTTTATAAAATAAAAAATTGCTAAAAATTATTGTTCTTTAATAAGTGTTGTAAATGAAAGTACTGAAGAACCATTCCCTATGGTTTGTACGGAATTGCAATTGAAAATAAAATTGAACAAAAAAATGACGACTTTTTTGTTCATGGGTGTGTGTCCATATCTGCAGATTCTGATGCAGATTTCATTTTTTCATTTGAAGGTTGTACAACTTTCATTTCT
This sequence comes from Mytilus trossulus, assembly GCF_036588685.1. NCBI lineage: Eukaryota > Metazoa > Mollusca > Bivalvia > Mytilida > Mytilidae > Mytilus > Mytilus trossulus. The sequence continues at coordinate 41,693,584 of NC_086381.1, read as the reverse complement.
TGGGATTTATTGTGTGTATCTTGTAATGCAGATTTATTGACTGAAGATAGTTTGTCTGCTTGTGGGTTTTCATTCTCTTGAATATCTGTAATTTCCTCTGCTATATCTTGAAATGATAAATCAGCTATTTCTTTTTGAAGTTTTGTAATTTCTTCATTCAGATGTTTGTTATTACCTCTTGCTTCACTCAGGTCATGAATTAAATGTGATGATTCAGATTTTGCCTTTGCTAACTGATCTATAATGTTTTGGAGATCTGAGTTGAAAAGTCGTTGGAGTTCATCAGCTTCTGCTATTATCTCTGTAAAATTTCTTGATTTGGTCCATGCATTCATGGCTATGGAACTTTTTATACCATTGTGTTTGATTTGTTCCAGTTGGTGAATGACTTTCATCAGGTGACATGTCAATGGCATTCTGTGATAATCATCTAGAAAAAAATCAAGACTTTAAAGATATTCTGTGTTTTTAATAAGCAGTTCGGTCTTAAGATAGTTGATGTGTTTTCCTTGGTTTAGTTTGTAACCAAGATTTGTTTTCTGTCAATCAAATTATGACTTTTGAACATCAGTATACAACTTTTGGTAGTATTTTTCTTAATGAAATTGTATTTAATGCTTAATGGACTTTTGCAGGAGTTGTCTCTGATGATGAGATTGGATTTAAAAAGTTTAGAAAGTATATTGTTTTTCTGTAAGTTGAAATTTTCCATGTATGTGATGGAAACATTGCAAACAGAGTTTTATTGGAATGCCCATACAGTATACCCTTCATTGGACAAATATTATGTTAATAAAAGTATTTTTTTATAGGTAAGATATAACATACCATTCCTTGAGGTCATTTCAGTTGCTTTTCTTTCAATGTTGCTTATATTTTACCTTTTTCCTGTAATAAATGATTAATAAATTACTACTAAAAACATATGTTTGACATAAAAAGAAACTAATTTTGTGTTGTGAAAAGGTTGCAATTACATGGAAGAAAAATATAAATAAACAGCTGCACCATAAGCGCATGATACGCCCTTTGTCCTGTGTGATAAGTTTTATGGAATAATCATAAATATTTTTTACCCAATATTCATAAATAGATACTTTTCGTTTCATAACACATGCAGAATACAGAATAATCGATATGCTTTTTGTTTCGTAAAAGGATTTGTTTAAGTAAAATGTCGATAAGTAGGAAATTTTGGCAATCAAAATTTAAGTCAGATGTTGCAGCATATGTAAGGTTGCGACGAAGCGGTTACTGAAAACAAATATTTCTATGTGTCATAAAATATGTACAGTGTAGAATCAAAATTTAAGTCGGATGTTGTTACATGTGTAAGGTTGCGACAGAGCGGTTAATGAAAACAAATATTTGTATGTGTCATAAAATAAGGTGTAGAAGGTGAAACACTGTGCTCAAGGTTTTTGTTTCGTTACACATGCCATGCATGCAGAATAGAGAATAATCATAATGTTAACCTTTTTGATTTCAGATGAATCTTTTTTTTATCTTTTTTTTTTTGTGTGTAAATAAACCTTGACAATTTGTTTTATTGGTGGAGGATTGTGATAAAACTGTAGTTTGATCGTTTTTGTTTTTTATATGTAGTTGACTCTTCACTCGTATTGTGGAGGTGTGCCTAGATTGGCAGAAGATAGACAATACAGATACAGTCACTCGAAATAGATTCCACTAATAAAATAAAATTTGCCTAAAAATCAAAATAATTCATGCATTCAGTAGATTTTTTTTATTCATTTTCATTGGGCCTGTGTCGTTAAATCTTAAATAAAACAGGATTATATAGGCTATGTCTGTGTCGTTATTTATGTGACGATAAGTGAATGACAAAAATGATTGTGTTTATTTTCACATTGCCTGGGTTGTTGTTTACACTTGGGACAACATTAAGTGAATGACAAAAATGAGGACAACATTAAGTGAATGACAAAAATTATTGTTTATTTTCACACGGCCTGGGTCATTGCTTACAGTTGGGACAACGAAAATGGTTTGCATGAATCTTTAATAAAACATGATTATATAGGCTATGCCCGTGTCGTTATGTGACAATAAGTGAACGACAAAAATGATTGTGTTTATTTTCACACGGCCTGGGACGTTGCTTACACTTGGGACAACATATAACGATTCAGGCAAAATGGCTTGCATGAATTTGAAATAAAACATGATAATACATGTATAGGCTAAGCCTGTGTCGTTATTTACATGCACTAAGTGAATGACAAAAATGATTGTGTTTATTTTCACACGGCCTGGGTCGTTGACAGTTGGGACAACGAAAATAGATAAAACATGATTATATTGGCTATGTTTATTTTCACACGGCCTGGGACGTTGCTTACACTTGGGACAACATATAACGATTCAGGCAAAATGGCTTGCATGAATCTGAAATAAAACATGATAATATAGGCTATGCCTGTGTCATTATTTACATGAAGATAAGCGAATGACAAAAATGATTGTATATAGATATAGGAAGATGTGGTGTGAGTGCCAATGAGACAACTCTCCATCCAAAAAACAATTTAAAAATTAAACCATTATAGTTTAAAGTACGGCCTTCAACACGGAGCCTTGGCTCACACCGAACAACAAGCTATAAAGGGCCCCAAAATTACTAGTTTAAAACCATTCAAACGGGAAAACCAACGGTCTAATCTATATAAACAAAACGAGAAACGAGAAACACGTATATATTACATAAACAAACGACAACTACTGTACATCAGATTCCTGACTTAGGACAGGTGCAAACATTTGCAGCGGGATTAAACGTTTTAATGGGCCCAAACCTTCTCCCTTTTTCTGAAACAATAGCATAACATCACAACATATAAAAACATACGATAAAATATCAATTAGCAGACTTAACTCAATCAAAAAACGTATGATTACACAAAGAACGAATAAATTTGATCTGCGATATCTGAATACAAATGCACAGTTAATTAAATATTAGAGACAAACAGTCATGACCAAAAGGCTATCAAACAAATTCAAACACACTGAGAAATATTTAACCAATCAATGTTCACTTTAGAAAAAAACCGTTTTTTTATAATCTTGAAGTTTATACAAATGTTGTAAGAATAAGTGAAAAATTGAAGATATTAAAAATAATCAAAGCTGGTATACAGCCAAGATCCATATAAATAAAAAATGACAAAAAAGCATTATAAACAGTATCAACAGGTCGAATTAACAAGAAAATACGATTTGAGAGTACTCGCAGTTACTGACAGCTAGTTAAAAGCCAAAACCAATTAATAGTAAAAAATCATGCATCAGAGACTAAAATCGACTAAAACACATCACAGGGATTTAGTATGTTAACGTCATTAATAGTCAAAGAAGACATGACTTGTGCAATGCCAAAAATAAATGTATCGACAGGTAGTAGTATAGTGAAGAGCGACTTCTATAGAAATAAAAGTTAACGTGGCTGTGTCCCCTATACATCTCGCCTCAAAAGATTATGAAATTTAGTTATGTTTTAATTTGCTAATGACAAAATCAATATTAGTGCCAATGTGAACTATATTCAGAGATCTAATTACAATATTGGTACGATAACCCTTACTTATAAGTTTGTTTAAAGGTTCGATGAGTTTACAAGGATCACATAGTGATTTCCTCGCTTTAAGTACAATATTACCATAAAATTTAGGATGAGAAATACCATTTTTAATAAGCTTTCTACAGGTATAGCCAAATTTACTGATCAAATCTTTGTATCTATGAAATAATTTAGTAAAAGTTTTAAGTAATTTATGGTATCGAAATCCCTGACACAACAATTTACCAGTGATGCATTGATTACGTTCGTTAAAATCTATGACATCAGAACACACACGGGCAAACCGAACGAGTTGCGATATATAAACACCGTATGATGGAGCCAAAGGCACATCGCCGTCTAAAAAAGGAAAATTAACAATAGGAAATGAAAAATCGTCTCTTTTGTCGTAAATTTTAGTGTGAAGTTTCCCGTTTGAAATTGAAATGTCTAAATCTAGAAAAGGACAACTGCTGCTGTTTATGTTAGATTTAGTTAAAGTAAGTTCGTTTGGGTAAATTTCTGAAGTATATTTGGATAACTCTGGATTATTCAACGAAAAAATATCATCCAGATAACGGTAGGTATTTTTGAATGTATCAACCAAATGTAACAATGATGGGTCTTTACTGAGTTTGGTCATAAACTGAGATTCATAGCAATATAGAAATAAATCTGCTATTAAAGGGGCACAGTTGGTGCCCATAGGAATACCTACTACCTGACGATACACTTTATCGCCGAAACGTACATAAATGTTATCAAGCAGAAAGTTTAAAGCTTCAATCATATCCTCACATTTCCAGTAAGTGTATCTAGCATACTTTCCTTTTTCGTTACAGAAAAAGGCCTTAAACGAGTTACAGCAAATAAAATTACAATTAGATTTTTCGAAAGACCATTTTATCAAATACAAAAACTTTTTCTTTATAAGATTGTGTGGAAGTGTAGTGTACAGAGTAGAAAAATCATAACTGTCAACAGAATTGTAAGGACCATTGAAAGCATGTATTTTATCTAAAACCTCTAAAGAATTTTTAACACTCCAAAAATAATTAATACCATTATTTTCATAAGCTTTATTACAAAAGTTAATAACCAGTTCTTTGATAGTAGTTAGGGAGGTGGTTAGAAGCACTGATAGATTAGTAGTAGAACACTTACTCGAAGCGGAGATGAAACGGAATTTAAATGGTTTTTTGTGTAATTTCGGTAACCAGTACATGGTAGGGACTTTCAAATGTTCGGAAGATGCTTTAAGCTGGGCAGTGGCAGTGGTATGCTTGTTAACGATTTGACTCTCTGTGGTGCGCACTGACCTGAATGTAGAGGAATTTATTATTTCGTTTTGAAGAACTTTCGTGTAGTATATGCGTCACACCACCACTACATTATTTGCTGCCTTGTCTGCCGGTACGAACACAAACCGCTCTGCCAGTACCTTGAGTTTGTTTTTTATTCTAGAAATGGGTATATCATGGTTCCTATTATTAATTTCAGAATTGTTTTCTAAATGAGATATTCGAATATCAACAGTATTCATAATTTTATTCAAATAACTGTCTAAAGATTTTTTATCGGATTTTTCACGTTTGCACCAATTTGTGTTTATTTTCACACGGCCTGGGTTGTTGACAGTTGGGACAACAAAAATAAATAAAACATGATTATATAGGCTATGCCCATGTCGTTATTTACGTGACGATAAGTGCATGACAAAAATGATTGTGTTTATTTTCACACAGCCTGGGTCGTTAGGACAACATATACCGATTCAGTCAATGTGAAAATGGCTTGCTTGAATCTTAAATAAAACATGATAATATAGCCTAGTATAGGGTATGCATGTGTCATTATTTACGTGACGATAAGTGAATGACAAAGGGTATGCATGTGTCATTATTTACGTGACGATAAGTGAATGACAAAAATGATTGTGTTTATTTTCACATGGCCTGGGTTATTGTTTACACTTGGGACAACATTCTTATATATAATGATTCAGGCAATGAATCTTAAATAAAGCATGATTATATAGGGCATGTAATGTAAATTTACCAAACTTCTGAAAATGTAAACGGAAGAGGAAGTTGTCAATGAATAAAAGTCGGGGTGATGACGGAAACATATCCGGACTTCTTTTTTTCCGTTTTTCTCCCAAAATAACCGAAACTGAATAATCATAAGAACGGATGACAAATGCGACTATGCATGGTACCTATAGGACATACTGTCACAATGATCAATTTATTGTGGAAGGAGGAGAAGCGACACCAAAAATGAGGTCTTCTCGTTTAATAGTATAACGTGACGATAAGTGAATGACATAGGGTATGCATGTGTCATTATTTACGTGACGATAAGTGAATGACAAAAATGATTGTGTTTATTTTCACATGGCCTGGGTTATTGTTTACACTTGGGACAACATTCTTATATAATGATTCAGGCAATGAATCTTAAATAAAATCTCGTTTAATAGTATAACGTGACGATAAGTGAATGACATAGGGTATGCATGTGTCATTATTTACGTGACGATAAGTGAATGACAAAAATGATTGTGTTTATTTTCACATGGCCTGGGTTATTGTTTACACTTGGGACAACATTCTTATATAATGATTCAGGCAATGAATCTTAAATAAAATCTCGTTTAATAGTATAACGTGACGATAAGTGAATGACATAGGGTATGCATGTGTCATTATTTACGTGACGATAAGTGAATGACAAAAATGATTGTGTTTATTTTCACATGGCCTGGGTTATTGTTTACACTTGGGACAACATTCTTATATAAGGATTCAGGCAATGAATCTTAAAAAAAGCATGATTATATAGGGCATGTAATGTAAATTTACCAAACTTCTGGAAATGTAAACGGAAGGGGAAGTTGTCAATGAATAAAAGCCGGGGTGATGACGCAAACATATCCGGACTTCTTTTTTTCCGTTTTTCTCCCAAAATAACCGAAACTGAATAATCATAAGAACGGAGGACAAATGCGACTATGCATGGTACCTATAGGACATACTGTCACAATGATCAATTTATTGTGGAAGGAGGAGAAGCGACACCAAAAATGAGGTCTTCTCGTTTAATAGTATAGATTATTCGGTAGGTCACATTCGTGAAAGGGAAAGAGATTATAGTTACGACGTAAGGAACATATCCGATATCATTTGTGAAACGGTTATTTCATAACGGTCAACCAACTAATGATGGCGTCCATAAAGTTTACGAAGGGATGATTTCAACTTCTTCATTTTGAACTCTTGGTTTAATAGCTACCTTGCGAGCAGCAACCCTCTATCAAATATATCATGATAGGAAATGCAAGCACGGAAATATCGAAACTGATTAACTGACATTTGAATGCCGTCAATTGTATATTTTGGGGTTTTTGGCTCCTAAGAATGATGATTGTTGATGTTGAAAAAAGTATAAATTAATGTTTGTTTTTCAAAATAGGCTACAGAGTTTCAAAATGCCTCCTAGAAGTAAGTACAAAAGTCTCATTTAGACTTGCAGATACAGGTCTTTCAAATACTGCATTGTACATAGTGATACGACCGAAAGTCACCTATATCAATCAAGGACTTGCATGCAGGGTCATTCGAATGCATGCAGTAAAATGATGTTCGTTATGAACAAAGAAAATATTGAACAGCGGCGATAAAATATAAAAAAAAATACAGCACCGGCGAACTCTGGGTTCTTTACCAACAGAAAATACATGCAGATAGTGACATACGATACAACGATCCATTGTTTGGATCCAGTGATGGCTATACTTGTTGGTTCATTTTGGTTTAGAAGCTCTTCGCCTTCTGGTATTCTATGAATTTTGAAATGTTTTAGCCTCGAGCATATCCAATATGGCATTGATTGTTGAAATGCCCATCTGGTGTAGACAAATTGGTACCGTTTATGTTTTTAGAACTACTGGGTCGATGCCTCTGCTAGTAGACTGATAGTCCCCGAGAGTGTCACCAAACCAGCAGCCAGTGTTTTGGATAGCGGAACGGTCAAACTCATAGATCGAAAATAATCTGAAAATGCCATGGCTAAAAACAAAAAAGTCAAACAGACAGATATTAATACAGAAGACACAACATATGAAACTAAAGACTAAACAACACAACCCCACCAAACACTGGGGTGATCTCAGGTGCTCCGGAAGGGTAAACAGATCCTGATTTGATTGTCGAAATGCGCATCTGGGAAAATTAGTACAGTTCATGTTCTTTCAACATAATTCTCTCTGATTCAACTAAGCACAAAACATCACAAACAGTCACATCTTTTTGGGCCAAATATCTAAACATGAAATTTATACATTAATATGGAACAAGATCCAAACATTCACAATTTTTTCAGCATACCAGTCAAACAAGTCATCGTAACGTTCTTGAAAAAAACGTATCAAATTAATGGTCTAACTACGTCACAATTATTTTGACCAACTTACTTTCTTCATGGAAAATGAAAAAATGAACTCGACTATAGTCTATAAACTGAAAAATAAAACATATGAAATTAACCGAACAATAAATAATTCAAACCGAAAACGATTACAAATAACTCAATATCAAACCAAATTTTACAAAATAACCTTAAAAGTTTGTATTTTGAATAGTCCAGCTATAATGACTGGACGTTATCAGAATTAAAAATCTGGTTAGCCTAACACCTACTTCTTAGGCTCGGAAGCCATAATACCGAAAAAGATAGCCACAGAGATTTCATTAGCATTTAGTTTGCCTTGTATTTACTTCTCCATTTTCGGATTTTTTTATTTTTTTTTGGGGGGGGGGTATCGAAAAGGGAGCGTTTTACTAGGACATTCATTCTAAAAATTGTATCTAATAAGGACTAATGAATGTATCAGCTAGTTGATATTTATTTTGGACAACATTAACAATAACAAACTTCATTTGGACTAAATCTGGAAAATTTTCCTGTTTCCCTTTTTCGGATATTTCAGGATCAAAATTTGAGTTATGAGATAATATGAAACTTTCGCTAGGAAATACTTGTCAGTTATCTTATAAAATCATATTTATCAATTTTCAATTGAATAACAATTGACAAAATTTCCGGCGTACTTTGTTTGGATATTTTATAATACTCTTTTTGTTGTTCCTAGAAAAATTAAATTTCCGGTCATTACCCTACAATCTCACGTTCAAATTATTTCAAACAAAGTTACATTTTCTAAATCGTGCTATATAAACAAAAATATAACTGATCAAATTATTTAGTTTCCAGGTATTAAAATGAAAATAATATAGTGTGTTATTGAAATTTGTTGCAATACAAATTCGATAATAGTTTTGAATTAATGATTAATCTCTCTTGGTAAAGCTCTGAATATTGACCTGGCAATAATCAGAGATCTTTACTCTAAAGGTTTTTCTTTTTTTTTCTTTTAAGTTTTATACATCCAAACATTTTTACCTGGAGCATCACTGAAGGAATTTTATTGTCGAAATGCGAATCAGGTGTTCACGTTTACATCAAATATGTTAACATGAAAAAGGTATAATTAACGAATTTAAGTTTCTCAATTGACATTTTGGCTTTCTAATGGTTTGCTGTTGACACTATTTATTATGAAATACATGTTTTTTATGAACATGATAAGAATGCAGGGATATAACGTTTTAGATATTCATCGGAGTTCAGTATTTTTGTTTTTTACTTTTTACAGTAATCTGTGTGTAGCGCTGAAATCTAATGGCCTATGATATGCCTAATTTTGAATCAATGAGAGAATCCCACTTAGAAACTCAATAATAATATAAAAGAATCAAGTATTTGTGTGTTGTTTTCAATTGAGGCCTCAAGCTTCTAAAAGGTGAACTTCAATATACACAAAACACGTGTAATTTATTCTCAGTACCAACAACAATGTTTGGTTATTGTGTGCTGATATTGAAGACAATCAAAAATAGTTCTTTACCTGTGTTTACGCAATTATGCATTAGAGAAAATTCAGGGTTGGTTTGGCTAGCAAAAACAAATACAATATGCTTTAACGCCTTTAGTATTTGATGTTTTGATTCTTGCCATGGTGCATAGGGGTTTATTGTCTAGTGGGAGGTGAAATGTATATTCAAGACAAAAACATGTAAAAGGGACTCAAATATAAACCCTGCTAAGTTGATATCATAATTTATTTATGAAGATCGTCAAGTTTCATTACAACACATGGTGTTCATCAGAAGTTAGTTAGTCCTTCTAAAATAATTTCTTTAAACATTATCAACATTATCCTGTGAGCCTTTATTGTCGCTGTTAGCAACTTTCAAAACGGGATACAGAGTTGAGAAAGAATATATAAGTTGCGAATTGTTTGCATTTTCAACGCAGAATTAAAATTCCCTACCTTTGTGATACAACAGGATATAAAATAATATCATATATATATATTTATATGGTATGGGTCACTTTATTACATTTTTTCTTGTTACTGTTATTGATTAAGGTTCTACTAATTAACACAATACCCCCTCTTTTTTGAAGGAATATCTATTATCCTGAAATTAATTGAATTAAAGCTATTATACAGAGCTAAAAAAAGAAGCAAATTATTAAAAATGAAACTACTCAACAGAATCAAATTATGAATAAAAACAAATATAATACTAGTAATCCTGTGTTAGGATGCTAACACAAAAGTCACCAAAACGGACCCCAAATCGTTTGTTCTGCGGTATCAATGATTCCAAATTACCTATGTGTAAAGTTTCATTAAATCGAATGGATTTTGATATTCTAACATTTTTGCCGTTTCCATGGTTACGGCGGCCATTTTGGAAATTTTGAAGTCAAAAGTAATGTCCACATATGGTAGGCAACATTTGTTTTAAGTTTCATCAATTTTGAAGCATTTTGAAATTTTTGGACATTTTTGCTGTTTTCATGGCAACGGCGGCCATTTTGAAAATTCCAAACTCAAAAGTTTAGTCTACATACATTAGGCAACATTTGCTATAAGTTTCAATAATTTTGAAGCATTTTGAAGTTTTTCATATTTTTGCTGTTTCCATGGTAACGGTGGCCATTTTGAATATTACAAAGTCCAACCCCCACTGTAATGTGTTCCCTCCATAATTATATACAATCATGTACCATTTAATGTCTCTAGAACTAATTTGACATTGTTGTTCTGGAATGTTCCATAAAAATTCACCCCCCTAAAACTATGCCAAGGAGACCCCCTACTGAAATAAAATTAGTTCCAAGTTGAAGCTGACATGTGTCTCTAAATATTCATAAAAGAAAATATAATACCATCTACTCTATTTACAGCAGAAAATTGATGAAATGCAAAAAAAAATTGACCCCACCCATCTTTGAGCCCCCCTAATTATGCCAAGATGACACCCTGGTATCATGGACATTGGGTTCTGCAACCCCCATGATGCAGACCTATACCCAGAATAAATATCAAGTTTCCATCCCCTAATGCTTTAAAGAAAATGGTACGACAGTTTAAGGGGTCAGAAAGAGAAGAATAAGAATAATAATAACTAGAATTGCCATTGCAAGCAATAGCGGATGTCACCCTGGTCCACCAATTTTCACTAAACAGCAGCCATGGTAACGGCAGCCATTTTGGAAATTTCAAAGTTGAATGCCGTATCAAGAATTACAAGTTAACATTCCTATAACGTTTCATACATTTTTGAAGAATTTTCAAAATTTTGCTATTTTTGAACAGTTTCCATGGCAACATTTGAAAATTCCAAAGTCATACTGCTGCTTCATATTGTGCTCCCGATAATATTATACCATCATATAACATTTAAGGGCTGTAGAATTAATTTAACACTAATGTTCTGGAATGTTCCATTGAATTTTTCATATTTTTGCTGTTTCCATAACAATGGCAGCCATGTTTTTAATTCCAAAGTCAGGTGCACAACTAGACATGGTGATCAACATTATGTTATAGTTCCATCAACATTGGTCAATTCAGTTCCGAGAACTAAGCTGGACAAAAAGTGTGGAATAAGAATAATAAAAAAGAATCGTACAATAACAATATGTCACCCGACCTCCGTCAGGGTGACATAATAAGAAACGATACAAAAACAATAAGTCGCCAAAAACTCCGTTTTGGTGACTTAAAAAACTCCGTTTTGGTGACTTAATAATTGCCTGTGGTCGATGTACATATTGAGATGATCCCTTCTAACAAAAAGGTTATTTCTATGCATAGACATAGGTTTAAGCGTCGGTATCGAATAGTTTTCGAAACTTTCTACTAATCGTTTAAAAAATGAATATCAACCAGAACGGCAAACTGAATAAATTTGCAACAAATTCCAACAAGACTCTGAATATTAGATAATATAGTAATGAAACTAGTTAGTGTATTTGTTCATAAAAGAAATTATATTCGATGATTCCCGTAGATAACTTTTAAAACTGTCAAAATATGTAGAGATATTTTAAATGATCATTAAAGCACAGTATCAAATATTCTCTTACAAGTTTGAATCTAAGCAAATCTATAACTTTGTTATATCGAAAATAACCTTGATGATAAATTGTACTGTATGCTGTCGTAAATGATACGTTTTAATAAGGTACAAAAAAATCCAAACATAACTGAATCATCTCAGGGAGTTGAAACAAGAGTTTTTTTTAAATTTCAGGATAGATTGTAGCAGTGTCTCTTACTCACATAACACATCTAGGTTTATGATTATGAATAATTTCTTATATGTAATGACATTTGCTTAGATTGCTCCGATATCTAGAATAGGAGGATAAACCAGATCCAAACAATTTTTGACCCATTTCAATGTTATCCGCTGTGTCCAAGAATTTTTAGAAACCTGTCTATAAGCCACTGTATTTTTTTAACAACAAACAAATTATATAAACACTAGAATTCAGGATTATGGGGAATATTCGTTTATATAGCACTCATTAACATAATTGATAAATGGTGAGAAGAATTCGACAATATCAATTGCGCAACTATTCTGTAATTGGATTTTAAGATAGCATTTGAGACTGTAAATAACAATTACATTCATGTCAAATCTAAAAAATGTGAAGAACAGTCTGAAAAATGGTTTTTATTCGCCCTATGACACTTAATGCATAGCTGATGGTCGAAGCTATATGCTGATGATATAACGTTGCATTCTTTATCTTAATCTTTTACATATATTTTTAGAATATGGTGTAAAGAAAATGATATGACGATTAATAACATGAAATCAAACTGTTGCCGTTATTGTGAAAATATTTATTCCTTGAATGATCAGTAATTGACTAAATATATATTGTCGAAATTTACCTAAAGGAAATTACTTTTTATAAATCGAATAAAAACAGTAATAACTGCCCTTTTCTAGATTTACACATTTCCGACAAACATACAATAGTTCACAAAACACAACATTGCAAACCAAAGACCGTGCAAATAAACTCATTATAGATACCATGACTAAAATTTGTGTATACGCCAGACTCGCGTTTCGTCTACAAAAGACTCATCAGTGACGGTCGAATCAACATACCCCCCCCCCTTCCCCCAAAAAAAACCTGACGTATTGCTTAAAGATCCATAGTCATTATCAAAATTGTATTAAACTAAAATATCTACATCAACTTTGATCTAAGTCATTGATACTGATGTCTGTAGTATAAAGATGATTTAACGAAAGTTCGATGATACGTTTGAAGAAATCATATGATATATAAAAATGAGATTACCATGATTGAAATACACAACATAAATGTATAATATATAAGGAAATAATCACTTACGAGCGATTTCTTATAACAGATGATGCATTAGGGTTCTGTGAAAAGATCAACAGGAAACTGTGGTATTCCTCTTTATTTCAACTTTAATAAATGATGTACTCCATATACTCCTGAATAACACGGTTTCCTGTTAATCTCTTTATAAAACCCTTATTCATCACCTATTGTAAGAAATCGTTCGTAAGTGATTATTTCCTTTTTAAATATTACTAGAACACACCCGTGATATCGCGGGTCCGTGACTGAATTCAAGTATATAACTATGCGCAAGCCTTATTTTAGTATTAGTATTGTCATCTGATAAAGTCATGGCGATTATAAGATACACAGTTTTCTCTGCTCTCAAATCTTTCTGTTTGAACCCGTCGAACTGGAAATTATCAATTATTGGTAATATTAATTATTTGGAAAACAAAAGGTCCTGGAACGGAGTATTTTTTAATCAACAGCATTGTCCTATATTAGTTATAAATAAAGTTGAATTCTTTGATTCACTGTTTTAAGTCATGCCCGCTAACAAATTGAAAACTGTACCTATACGCCTTATTTTTTAGTCCATATTTTTAGTATTCTTATTGTTATCTTAGAAAGTCTTACTGATTAAAATACGACAATAGACCTGTAACAATTTGACAATTTAGTAGTGTCAACCCTGTGATTATGACCCGTGTATATAGCATATCAATCCTGAATAAGCATATTAATCCTGAATACACCGTTTGCTGGTGCGCCTGTCAGATGCAGAACGTACAGATAAGGTAATAAGTTACAGGTGAATATACTATTGGTATCGGTATCGGACTTGACCCGGAACTTCTGAATAATTGGCAATATTAATTACGTGGAAAACAAAAGGGCCTGGAGTGGTGTAATTTTAAATCTACACCTTTGTACTATATTAGTTATATATAAAGTTGAATTCTTTGATTCGTTGTTTTTACGTGATGACGACTGACAAATTGGACCTCGTAATTTTAGTATTATAGATACAGTTTTGTCGATGTTTATTTAAATGGAAGTGATCACATTTTTTTTAATGTTATATGATAACCACAAACGTTTCATATTCCTTTTTTTTAAAAGGCGGACGAAAGATACTAGATATACATCTAAAGTCCTAAATCAAAAATAATAAGACAACGCATTTCTTAAAAAGAAAAACACAAACAAACAAATAATAGTACACACGACACATTCTAAAAACTTAAAATCTGCTTAATATTACTGATATAAATAGCAATAACCTTTATTAAGTATATGTATATATTTTTGTTTAAGTGATTGTTTGATAATGCATTTGAATAAGGGGATCCTTTTGGTGAAAATATATTGAAAAATTAGCAACCAACTGAAGAATTAATAAATTATAAACCTAAAATACAAAGAACGAGCACCAATAGCACCTGACACATTTATAAAATAATACGCAAAAAAATCGATCCCAGAAGACAGTTGTATTACAGGTATTTCTTACAATTTATTTACCCAAGAGGCTACTTTTAAAACATGCAGAAGAGTTTATCTTTTGTCACTGCATGTCTGTGATTTTTTATGAATCTATTCATAACTTTTTTCAGGTTAGGAGTTAGAACCTGAACTGTAATATTTAATTAAAACTCTTGAGGATCTTCTAAACATTTTCACAAATATATTTATTTGATTTTTAGCAGTACCTCGCTTATAAGTCGATCCGACTATAAGTCGGATGCCCTTTTCAGCTCCAAATTCTGAGGATTTAGTCTTGACCCTCGTATAAGTCGGACGAAATTGGGATTTTTTTTTTGCAGCTGACAGTTACTGAACGCCGGTAAAACCAATGCAAATACAGGAATACTAATCATTTTCTGCATGAATGTTTGTTTGATTTGAATTTAGTTGATGTTGATTTTGATAATTTATATAGCTTTTAATAATAAAGATGTATTTATTCCTGTTGTTTTGTTCACTGTTTGATTACAGATTGGCCATGTGTTGTTTACGTAATGCATCAATGATTTTGTAGGGTATGACTAACAACTTATTGTTTGAGAAAAGCGAACATAAACCAATATGAACCTATTTTTTTTTTAAAGTCAATCAATATTTTTCCCAGCACAAATAACTCAGTGTTAAAGAAGCATGTATACTTCATAATTCTTTTTATATCGTGATGATTAAAGGATTAAAAAAAATTAAGTGAAGCTAATCAACTTTACATTAAAATACCTCCCAACTCATTAGTGTCATCTGTTCACCTATCACTGATATTTTTCACACTTTTAGTGAATACAACTCTTTGTCTCTTAATTAGGGGTTATCAATGGATTATATTGGCTTGCCTATTAATTTTGTAATCTTTGTGTTTACATGAGACATTTTAATGAATAATATTTTGATCTTAGGAATGACTATCAAAATTATTTTTTATTATTGTATGATTTATAAGTATTGAATTGATATCATTATATCACAACAATGACACAATTACTCCACTGAATACATCCTTTTACATAGTTGGTACATTGTAATCTCGTTTACATTTTTGGTTCTTGGCTCTTTCTTTTGGGTTTATGCACAAACCATTTGACCATGAAAATCAATACACAAACCGGAAACAGTCGGCAATTCAACACAAATTGTCAGAAAAAGGTTAACAGAGAACAAATAAAACACAAAGACAGTATTGTAGTCATTTATTTTCGCCAAAAACTTTCAATTTAGGGATTTATGTAGGTTTGGTAATCACAAACGTAGTTTTGACCAGGAAATTCACTCCTGACCACTTTTCTCGAGCTTGGATTTTTCCTCTGGTCTCTAGATCTCGCTTATAAGTCGGTACCCCTCTCTGGGTTCTGAATTTTACTCCCAAACTTCCGACTTATAAGCGAGTATCTACGGTATTGTAAATTTGGGTAAACTAGGACCTGCGAAGCATAGTAACATATCTTAACATCTATAAAATGCAAAATAAAATAAAACATACCAAATGATACTTTTCACTTTTATGTTTTTTTGTTATGTATACCTTTTCGGAGCACATGCAACTATATTTATTGGCTATTTCTGAACATGTTTTTGTTATTATAAATTAATGAATCTATTAAGTTTCATCGGTCAAATGGTGCGATCATGTGTTTTACATGTTCCGGTTATATTAAGCAATGGCTTTAACATCTCAAAAAAGCAAAGTTGATTTGCCAATGTACTTTATCTATTTTCCTCCAACTTCAGTATTTTGGGGATTTTACTTTTTTTTGCAACTAACAATTAAGTAAAAATATGTTGTCAATATCTTATATGGTGTTTGAAAAGAGGTGACAATAAGCCAAAATCCATAATTAGAAATGGCCTTGACATTAAACCGTGACCGTATATTCTTTGTTTTGGACCAAGGTCTAGGTCTTTATCACTCATATATGGTTTATTACAAATCACAATAACATTCTACTTATTTCAAACACAGCAGGAAAAATAAATCTAAAATGGAAGTTCATAACCGCTTCGGTCAAATTATTCTATCTACAGAAAAGATGTCCGATTTAAATTGGCACACAGGGTCCAAAATTAAAGTTTTATTTAAAAAAAAACATCAATGATTGAGATTATTTAGGACTGACTCCAAACATGTGTTACTTTTTTTTTAATTTTTGACCCAATTTTGAAGTTTGTGGGGTCCAAAAAATCTAGAAATAAATTTTGGATTTCAACAAAAATGAATATTTAGAGCTCTTTGGCATGCTAAATCTAACTGTGTATTTACATTTGGGATTTTCAGCAATGTTATCTAAATGGCCCAAGTTGAGGCCCCAAGGGTCCAACGTTTATCATTTTTTATTTCATCAAAATGAATTATAGCTTTAATGTTTTGTACATACTTATCCAAACTGTTTAGGGTTGTAACCAAACAACTTCACTTATATTTCATTCTTTTATGACTTTGGGTAATTTATATGTCACATGCCGTTTCATTTAATACAGTAAAGAACATGCAAGCAATAATCGAGTCAAGAAAAACTATTTTACCAAAAACTGTCGTTCCTTAAGAATATGGATATTGAAGCAGTTGAGGGATCAACATGAGACGAGGCAAGTGAAGATAAATCCCAGAAAAAAAACTTAAAGTAAGAAAAGTAAGATCGAGGAGACTTCATACAACTGCACTTATTGTTTTTTTCAAGACCAAATAGAGGGGCTAGTTTGTACACGCATAAGAATATCCACACTAATTAGTTGTTGTGTCCAGTGTGAATCTAAATTTCAAGATAACGCGCTTCTCAAATGGTCAGAAAAACTGCGAGCATTGAGAGGGCCTGATCTTTACTTATTGTTCCAAACACTTTAAAAGCAGAACTGACCTGGCTTACCATATGAAAAAAGTAACAGTAGCTTTTAATCACATCTACCTTTTTTATTGTAAAACATTTCTACAAAAAAAGCACTTTGTTGACCATATGGCGTCAACAACCACATGAACAACAAGCCATATTCCTGTGGGAAATGCGAGAAGTCATTTGTGTACAAACATAATTTGCACCAAGTTGCCAATATGAAAACAACAAGTATCAGTGTGTCTTATGTAAACAGGAGTTTACAAAGTCAAAAGGCCTAGCTAATCACAAAGCAGGGAAACATTGGAATACAGTTCACACATGTCAATACTGTTAAAAAACTTATAAAAGGCCAGCCAGTTTTTAAAGACATACACAAAAGTCATGAACAGATATGAATATAATCCACTAAGTTTGTTGCAATTTTGTTGCATTTATCACATCAATCTACAATAAAAATTCATCGCATCTTCGAAAATTCTACATCAGAAATGATTGCACATACAGTGACAATTCATTGCATCTATAGTTAAAATGGATCGCTTTTAATAATCGATATGCAATATTATGTTGCTTTTATAATACATATTTGAACTTTAATACTGTTATTGTACATTGAACAGACATATCACAATAAAAATATGTTAAAACTTACTTTCAAATTAATCATTTTGGTATTTTCGAACGTAAAAAAAATATTTTTTCCCATTATCATTTATTATACAATAGACATACTCACATACGACAGTGAAAATGATCTATTCGGATTCGCACTTAAGATAGACTGATCTTGGACTGATAATAAAATGCAAATATAGCGGGTACTAGCATCATTAAGTAATGATAAACTACTGAAATCTTCACAATTTTAGCATTTTGGTTTAACTTTGAGGCGGTTTCCGTATTTAATGAAAGTGGCCGCATTTGTGTTCATTCTTGATATTGAAATGAAAGTTGTATTTAATAATAATACAAAACATATATAAAGGTTGATGAACACGGATGCAACCACTTTCATTTCTGAAAAAAAACATATGAAAAGTGACATTTTTTTGCATATTTGATAGATTTTTTTTTATCTAAGCTTGATTTGGAGCGTTATTAATGACTAAATCAGTTAAAATCTCTCACATAAGCTAATTGACTCGACTGAGATTGACACGTTAGTGTTTAAAAAGTTTTAAAAATCCGTCAGATGAACCTGAAATTTGAGTCAAAATCGGCCCTTACCGGACCCACTCCTTTATTGAACATGTCGGTATAAAAAATATAAAGTATATAACTGATCGAGACATATACATGTTTACTGCCTTATAAATTAAAGATAACGTTATAACATGAAAATTGTGTATGTATATTTGTTTGATTTGATATGATAATCATAATCATAAATTGGTAATGACAAACTGTAGATTTTAATGTAAATGAAGAATTTGAAGTAGGGTCAATGCCCAAATGAGTTAATGATGTGTGTGTAATGTTTGAATATACGGTACAGGTATTAAATTGCTGTTAAATGTGATGTTATGAAATAGGTGAATGCAACGGTTAGTTGCTTTTCTTCATTAAATAAACTGTATTTGGATTTAAAGAAACTGTGTTTAGTCAAGTGAACATTTTAGGCAATACGTGTATTACATTTATACATGCAGTTAAACGCTAATTGAAATGTTGTTAATGACTTTTAATTGTTTTTGTTTGATTGAAATGATATCAAAATATGTTTAAGTTGTTTCCTTTGTATGTTCTGTCATTACTGTTACAAGGATATCTTTATTGGATAATGAGGTGTTCAACGAACTTCCAATGTGTGATGTATTGAACTGGTCTCCTGTCAGAGATGGATCCGATTACTTTTAATGTAATTGATTAAATTACAATTACTTTGTCATTTGTGCGATTAAATTAAATTAACGATTACAGCATTTCTGAAAGTGTCTGATTAAATGAATGATTACATTGGCAAAGTAATCATGATTACATCTGATTACAATGAATTATAAAAAAAACATTTTGAATGATGTAAATGAATAAAATTTTATAACTATAGCATTTTTAGAAAGGATTAGGTTTGATATAAAAAATGAAACATATAACTTCCAATGACTTCAAACCTAATAAACCACGAAAGTTCACTACATACATACATGAATATTGTGTCACTTGTTTGACCCATTACACATCTCTAAATCATTTTGACTTCAATTGAATATAGCTTTATAAAGAGTTTGCTGTTTGTCTTCTAACCTCTTCCAGAATTTATATGTATTTCAAGGTGAAGTTTATGGAAGTTAAAATATGAATGATATAAAGTAAAAAAAAAATCTATGTCAAATTTCTATAGAATTCTTTAGTTGAATTGTAGACCAAATGCAAGTACCAAAAATCATTGCATGTTACATGTCCAGTCCAAATACATACAAAAATTTTGCTTATTTTAAACAAGAATTTTTCAAACTATTAATTTAATTTGTATTAATTAGAGAAATAATTTGAATGTCTGATTAATCTTTTATCATATATATTGTCCTACAGCTATACTCAATTGGTAATTGTAATAAAAACAAACCTTAATTGGTTATCTACTTGTCAATTTTAAGTTGACAAAAATTAAAATATCAACAAAAGATGAAAATTCAGGGTTAAAGAAGTATTACTAGAATATAACAGTAATTATCAAAAATATACATGTACATCTTTTAATTGTCAATATATGAACAATATCTTTTACTAAGGCCAAAGACATATATTTGTGTTCATGGTGACTTATAATGATAACTTTTCAATACTGTAACAGTTTATTTTTTACTGAAGTACATGTATACAAATCAATCAACATGCTTTAAAAAGTAAACCAAACTATCTTAACATGTTAACTATTTATTAAATAAGAATAACAAAAAGGATAATTTATTGACCATAAACAGTTAAAAATAATCATTGTAATCAGAAGGTAATCAAAATGTAATCAGGGTTACAGGGTATTTTGAAAATTAATTGATTAAATTAAATTACATGTAATCATATTTTTGGCTGATTTATGATTACAATGATTACTTGAAAAATTGTAATCAATTACAGCTGTTTAATGATTACAATTATAATTACCCAAGTCTGTCTCCTGTCATAGAAAAATAGACTTGAATAGAGGTTGTCGTTTGTTAATGTGTTTCATATTTTTGTTTCGTTCAGTTTTTGTACATAAATAAGGCCATTAGTTTTCTCGTTTGAATTGTTTTACATTGTCATTTCGGGGCCTTTGCTAGCTGACTATGAAATATGAGCTCTGCTCGTTGTTGAACGCCTTACGGTGACCTATAGTTGTTAATGTTTGTGTCATTTTGGTCTCTTGTGGACAGTTGTCTCATTAACAATCATACCACATCTTCTTTTCAATATTGAAAATAGGTATCGCTGCTTCTCCGTTGAGTATACTCATTTCCTCATTTATATAAGTCAGAAAAAATAGACTGGTCAGTCCATAATCTGAATTAAATTGTTAATACGGGTAATTTGTCTTCCTTAAGATTGTTTGTTACCTTCATATACATACGAAAAAAGTAATGAAAATGTTGTGTTAAACAAAGATGATTTTTTTTAACAATAACATGTTTTAGAAGTAAAAGTTGATAGCTAAACACAAAGCTTGAAACTCACGGAAGGTCTGGCGTACTAAATTATAATCCTGGTACTTTTGATAACTATTTACACCACTGGGTCGATGAAACTGCTGGTGGACGTTTCATCTCCGAGGGTATCACCTGACCAATTATGTGTTGTCATGAATATCAATTATGTGGTCATTTTTACAAATTTCCTGTTCACAAAACTTTGAATTTTTTTAAAAACTAAGGACTTTTTTATCCCAGGAATAGATTACCTTAGTCCTATTTGGACAACTTTTTGGAATTTTGGATCCCCAATGCTCTTCAACTTTGTACTTGTTTGGCTTTATAATTATTTTGATATGAGCGTTACTGATGAGTGTTAAGAATTGCACTGGAGGTGTTCCCGCTACCGCTCTCTATTGTACACGACGTCACCGTTGTTGTGACGTTATCTATTCAGAGTTCCAATACAAGTATCATTGCAAGTAGACGTTCTTATTTCTAAGCCTTAATTTGTGTCCGATACAACCACTCTACGATATTAGTTCCGAGACCAGGATGAATATGAAACTACGTTCGATACGAGCAGGATATAGAAGTGCAGTTTCCAGACTGATAAAGAAATTTGAAGACGTTCAACAAGAAGAAGATGGAACCGTGGACACGGAGGATTTGTCAAACATATTGGATAGTCTGAAACGGAAGCAAGAAATATTACGCAAGTTAGATGAGGACAAAGGTACAGGAACTGGACGACGGAGATATTGAAGCAGATGAGTATGCATTTAACTTAGAAGGTAAAATTCTTCAAGTCAACAAATTTATCTTAGTCAAAACTACATCGTTGAATACACACGCAGAAAGTTTTCATCCACGCATAGAAACTGCTCAACCCGTTTATACTATAAACTCTTCACATACAAAACACCAGAACAACTCAAATTACCGTTTTTCAGATTTTCGCCCATCCTTTAGCTCAACCAGTGAATACAACAAACTACCCAAGTTAAATCTCCCTACTTTCGATGGAGATATACTTCATTGGCCGTCATTTTGGGAGTCATTTGAGACAGCCGTGCATACGAACCCAACCTTAAGCAATGTGCAAAAATTCAATTATTTGAAATCGTTATTTCACGATGAAGCTCTAAAATCAGTGACAGGTTTTGCGCTCACTAATGCCAACTATTAAAAGGCAATTTCCCTATTACAAGAAAAATATGGCCAGCAACATAAAATTACAGAGGTATATGCAGGAACTTATTGATATTACGTCGCCTACTCACACACTTTTCAATATCCGACATTTTTATGACAACATTGGAATTTACATAAAAGGTATAAAATCACTAGGACAAACTGATGATTCATACGGAGCGCTGTTAGTGCCAATAATATTGAACAAACTACCAGGGGAAATTCGAAAAAACCTTGCAAGAGAATTTTGGTCCACAGACATACGCTTGGCGGATTTACGAAAAGGCATATTTAATGAAATAAATATTATGAAAGGCGATTACTCAACAGACAGTCATGAAAATGCTTTCGCTACTGCAGCATTTCCCACTAATGTAAAGGTTAATATAAAACAAACAAACAGACAAAATCACGTTAAGTCATGCGTATTTTGTAAAGAATCACACGCATCGGTAAACTGTTCAAAAGTTACTGAATATGAAGACCGCATGTCAATAGTAAAAAGATCCGCTTATGCTTCAACTGTTTAGGACATCACAATTTGGTTGATTGTAAGTCAATCAAATCATGCAGAAAGTGTGACAAGCGTAAAGAGAATACACATAATGATTATCTAGACAGTGTAAACGTAAGTATCATATACAACACAACGCGAAAGAACCGGACACAATTCCACAATCACAGGCAAGAACAAATGTTTTGCTCAAATGTGCAATTAACCCTGTAAGATCGGGACGACACTGTTCAGATGCCAACATTCGTTTTGATGAAGGAGTACAGAGATCGTTCATCACAGAAGGCCTAGCCGTTAAATAACAGTTATCAATTACTGGCACAGAAACTTTAAACCTATCCGGATTTGGGGACAGAGCAGAAAGTACAAGAATTAGACACTTAAAAACTAGTATTATTTATTTGCTAACAGATAAAGGACAATTGACGATCAGAGTATTGATCGTACCGGAAATCGCCGCACTGCTCAAAACGTACACCCGTACAGCCGCAAAATTGCCGTATTTATCAGGAATAGAACTCGCTCATCCAGTTACCGCGAACGACAATTTTTACATCTCAGTACTTGTAGGAACCGACTACTATTGGTCAATTGTAGAAAACCATATAATTAGAGGCCAGGGACCAACTGCCGTGAAATCCAAAATTGGTTATTTATTATCAGGACCACTTCACTTTACAACAAGCTACAATAATCAGAAAACATCTACAATGCATTTACGGATACCACAAAATACAGAAGAATGCAACCCGGAGAAGTTACGGAAGACAGAATCATTTGGTATTGAACATATTGACGAGAGGACAGACAGAAAGAAAGTATTAGATTCATATCATTTTAACATTTTAGAAAACATTTATAAGTAACCATGACAACAGACATTTCGATACTTTATCCCGGAAAGATGACCACACACCTTCACCAGTGAACAAAGAGATTTCAAAATGGAGAAAAGAAAATGTTATTAAAAGACTTAAAAAGGAACCGCAATTATTATATCCGCTAGAACTGACAACAGAAAAATATATAGGACCGTGATCAAATACTGCCTTCCTGACGACCGAGGACCGAAGACCGATGCAAAAGAAAAGATAAAAATGTGGACCAAATGAGACTAGTGTTTAATTTTATGGACTGTTAACTGATCGTGCTTTATTACAGACTGTGAAATAGTTTTATTTTCATTCGTGCTCATTATCAAAGACAGTTAAAGATATTCAAAGTTTTATATTATCAGAGACAGTAATTCAAAGTGAAATTTTCATAAATTATTTTCATTTTATTGTAATTAAATTTATTTGCGGGCCCCCAGAATGTTAAGAATTGCACTGGAGGTGTTCCCGCTACCGCTCTCTATTGTACACGATGTCACCGTTGTTGTGACGTTATTTATTCAGAGTTCCAATACAAGTAGCATTGCAAGTAGACGTTCTTATTTCTAAGCCTTAATTTGTGTCCGATACAACCACTCTACGATAATGAGTCTTATGTAGACGAAAATCGGGTCTGGCGTACTAAATTATAATCCTGGTACTATTGCTGCCGATACAACTTTTTTCCTAATATCAAAAAGAGAAATTAGAACAGCATTAAATCTACTACTGTATTCATTATCTTTAAATCTGAATTTGACGTATACGTAAAGACACAGTCTAGACAAACAATACACTTTAGTGTTTCAAAATTTTATTTAAAGAACAGAAATTATTTTTTCTCCACAAAACATATGTATGATATTTGTAAGTAAACAGATACATTAACTATATTAGTAAACAAAAAAACAAATTATTATATTAATATTCCCGGAAGCCTTCTTGAACATTTGAAAAATCGGAATCTAAATTTATATCAGAAAGTCTTAAAAAAACACATACAAGCAAAGTAAATGAAACAGTTCACTTTAAAAATCAGCACAACTACTAGTATTAAAAGAAAAGGTACATATGGATTAATTTAAAAAAAATATTTGATTATTTTGATTTCGGTATTTTATTCTCACTTCTTTACGTGCCCGTTTTATTTAATTTTTAAATACATCGCGCGGGTATCATTTGTAACCGTACATGTAAGTTAAAACAGAATTAAGGAAAGAAGAGAGGGCATGAAAAGCCACATTTTTTTCATAAAAGGTGTGTTTGGACATGGACCTTCATTTTGTTAAAACAATCAGTTGACTGTTGATGGGATACTGTTACGGCAGTCAGACGTCCACACTGCTACACCTCCATGGAACTCGGAATTTATATGAAATCGTATAAGCTATTTACTCGTATCAAATTATCTTTTTATATTTCCTTATATATTCAGTGAGATATATTGCGGTTTCGGTAACATTGCTAAGTACGCTCATATTTTGAGAGTATACCTACTGTAATAATTTGTTTAAGTGAAGATTTGTATGACTTTTGAAAATGCCCTATAGTATGTATATGGATTCCTGGAAAACAAATTCTACCCTCCCCCTTATTTTGTTGTTGTAAAAGGGAAGTGATAAAAATGTTAATTTCACATCAAAATTATTTTTTTCAAACCATAATCAAATGTAAACAAGGGGTCTGGAAAGGGAGATGTTCACGCATAATAAGCTGAACTATTAGTAAACATTTTATTGAAAAAAATGTTTTGTAAAATGATTTGTTTTTTAAAATTATTTCTTTTTTAAATGATTTGCTTACTGTGCTATTCTTAGTCGTGTGTTACGCCACTGAAACCTTAGTCATGTTTTGTGAGAGTTCAAAGCATATTGTTGTATCCAGAAAATATTACACCCATTAAAAGATGATTACAGATTAGGTAGAGGAAAGTCTTGGATTACCGAAATATTTTCTTGCAATGCTCATCCGTCAAAACATCAACCTTAAAAAACGTTGTCTTATACTGTTATATGAGCCAATTTTTCATCATTATACTATGTTACGTTCTATTGAATTGTTTTACATGTATACCAATATCAATTTAGCTCTTTAAAAAAAAGCATACATTGATCAATAAATTTAAATAATCATAACAAACTATTACACGGATGAGTACATGTGATGAGTTAGAACATACCATACGGTAATTAGAGTAAGGTTCCGATTTAAGTATTTCTTAGTTAAGTGAAGACTTGAGTAAGTGTATGCATACCACTTAAGAACTTTACTTAAATAAGGAAATTCTTATTGAAATCTAAATTTAAGAAATACTTAAGTTAAGATGTATAATGCATACGGCCCCAGCGTTTTTGTACAGGTTTCTACACTTGAGTTCCAAGTTTGGGTAAACTGGTCTCTTAAGGTACTACTAATTTAACAATTCACTTAAGTCAATTAACATCATAAAAGGTTTGATCATTCATTCTTTAATTTATCTAAAATCTTGAGTAACCTAATAATTATCGTTTTTCTTGAATTATTCCAAGTAACAAAACCAGACTATTTAACCGTTACAAAAAAAACTTAGAATGATACATGAAGAAGATCTTATCTTGTCGACCTGGGCGTATAATAATATAGATACAGTCAAATAACTAGATACATAATCAAGTGTTAGACCTTTCATACATTTAACCTTTTGGAATTTTGGGTCCTCAATGCTCTTCAAATTTGTAATTTATTGGCTTTATAACTATTTTTATCTGAGCGTCACTGATGAGTCTAATGTAAAAGGATAATAACAATCAAAACCATGGAGTAAACAGAGACTCGTAAAACCAAAAGCCATTTACATCAACAGGTATGAATAATAAATAAGAAACAACACGAACTCCACTAAAAACCGGGAGTGAAATCAGGTGCTCCGGAAAGGTAAGCATTTCCTGACCCGTATACGGCACCCGTCGTGTTATTTCTTTGTTCAGTCCGGTAATGATGGAAAAGAAACGCGCGTCTGGCGTTTTACATTATAATCCTGGATAACTATAAACATTTTTGCAGCTTGATTATATAGTCATCCATTTAAAAAACATAAAAATTGATAGTATATAAAACAAAACACTTAAATTAATCTTGCAGAAAAAAAATTGGGAGATTATAAAGAATTTCAAAATTTCAGTTGTATGAGGTAGGGTATATACTGTACACCAGTAGCCAAAAGGGGTAATATATAGATATTGTAAAAAGAAAACGAATTCTTGTTTAAAACTTAACAATCGTCAGTGACTACTGTGTAAAATGTTGATCAGTCTTTCTTCTTTAATATGAGTAAATAAGATATGGATAATTATTTCATGAGACCCTACGCTACAACACAATCATTAGTTTAGATATCATTTTGGTATCTCCCGCATCTCTTTTAACGGTTTTGGTACTTATACATCTTCGGATTTCAAATGTTTAGCTTTAAGCGTTGCTGATGAAAGTAAATCCAGAAATGCGTTTCGGACGAAAAAAAATATTAAACGTGTTGTTTTCAATATAATATATAAATGATAATGATAAATAAATAAAAAAAATAAGTTATAATTGGTAAACAATTTCAATTTAATCGGGCATAAGATGATAATTGGTAACTAGCTAAAATTAATAAAACGACAAAAAAACAAATCACGAAAGAAATTTTAATTCGAAAACAGCAACAATCAAATACTCAAAAGTTATTTACAAAAAGCTCAACCAGATGTTGATTGAAAATAACATCAAAAATGCATCAATACATTTTAAATCAATGACATAAGATATTTCAAATATATGGATATCCCTATGTTTTGTTATATCATTTTAATATTTACACGGACATATCTAAATCCAAACGTTACACTTTCAATTCAACAAATACTAAATCATTTGAAAATAACGATCAATTCTTTGTTAACATCAACGGTAAAAATTACTTTTAAAACAAAACAAAGAAAGTAATCATAAAATCATTTTTGTCAAATTACCAAGGATTTGTTGTCAAATGCAGTTTCAGATAAAGATATAGGTAATAATTAATAACCTCTATTTTCTGTAAAAAAAATATGTTTTTTTAGAAGAAACAAAACGACATAAAATTATCGCACATTCATTCAACTGTTTAACTATAACTAAAAAAATAAATTCAATTGTATTTTTTTGTATTTTATCCAAAAACAAAATAGAGGCAACTGTAGTTTTATATATGCTAAAATCTCACAGATACATTTGAGGTAGTTTCAGATAAAGATATAGGTAATAATTAATAACCCCTATTTCATGTAAAAAAATGTTTTTTTAGAATAAAAATAACGACATAGAATTATCGCACATTCATTCAACTGTTTAACTATAACTAAAATAATAAATTCAATTGTATGTTTTTGTATTTTATCCAAACAAAAAATAGAGGCAACTGTAGTTTTATATATGCTAAAATCTCACAGATACATTAAAAGACAGGATTATGACTAAAAAATACTCCAAAAGGAGCCATACCGGGTGTGTGTACAGAATAACTTCCTTTGCTGCTTCTTTCATGCGAATTATATACCTATATGGAGTTATTTTCTTTCAGAACGTCAGGTCATTCTTTTTCAGAATCAACCCGGACGATACCATGTTTCAATGGTATATGCTCCAAGGCATAAAATAATGACCCGTGTAAGGTCATTATTTTCTTTGATAAACATGCAATCTATGATTTAATTTCATTCGTCTAATAGTTTTTTGTTGCCGATTTGGAAATTTATTTTCTAAAGTTCAACCAATGATAGATGTAAAAGAAACCGTCATTGTAGACCCGCAATTTAATTTTAGAAACAAATTACGTGAATTAAGTTTTGTTGATTTATCGCTATAATAAAGAAACATTTTCATATAGGTCAGATGAATTTTAATGTAGACTTTCATAAAATAAATCCAGATTTAACATATTCGTGTGTAAGATTTTGAAAATCTTATTGAGTCAAACTGAATAGGTTGAATGATTTTTGGTTGCTTGCTTAACGTCAGTGGCAAATATTTCATGCATGTTCAGAACGATACACACTGAATAGGACATCATAATGTGACCTACGTGTATTTATATTCGTCTTCGTGTCAATTCTTATCTTAAAATTTATGTATACTTTTTAATCTATCAAATGATCAACTAATAAAATAATCTTATATTCTATTGAATAACATTAATGTAACTCACGAAAGGGTCGGGTGCGGAGGGTATATAATTTTATCCTGTCCTGACTATCTTTTAATAAAATGTATTGCTATTCGAAAGACAATCTTTCTGATTTTTTCATTCGATGCAAGTAAAATGGTTTAATAATTAACAACTTTTCCGCGATAGAAATAACATAGCAAATAGGGAAAAAAACATACCCCTTCCCCTTTTCCATAAGGTAAGTGGTACAATAAATTACTTACAATGTGTCTTGTATTTCCCATACACCGTTATCGGATGGTAACAATACATTTGTGTCTTACTTCATGCAGTTACAGTAATATTTTTATTGTGTATGGATAACAATTTTTAAAAGGTTTATATCTAAATTATTTAGTGAGTTTTATTTCACATTTAAATGAGCCGCAGGGCGTATTAAAACCTGAACGCACTAGAAAGGAATATCCCACGTTAGTGTTGTCGGTAAAAAAGGATACTAAATTTTACAAATCTGTATAAAATTAATATTTTTTGACGGTATATAAGTCAGATAATGCATATTTTAAGGTTTTTCTTGTCGTAGAACACACCTCGGGGTGTCAGGATTGTTCAAAGAAAGACCTCCCTCCGGTCGGTCTTTCATTTGGTCAATCCTGACAACCCTCGGTGTGTTCTACGACAAGAAAAACCTTCAAATATGCATTATCTATAACATAAATCCATTAGTCATACTGTCAAAATAAGACATAGTTAGTAAGTTAGTAAATGAAAACTTTTATGGAATTTAAACATCAATGATCACATATCGCTAGTGAGTTGGGGTATAGACACCTCGATTGATCATGGTGACTACATAACCTTGTATATATGTATTGTTGATTCAGATGATCCTCTTCATTATTTCAAAAAGAAGATTGAATGCGATTGTCGATGAGACAACTCTTCATGAAAACCCAAATAGCACAGAAATTAACAACTATTTGTAACCGTACGGTCTCAACAAGGAAAAAATCACATACCACATAGTCAGTTATAAAAGGACCCGACATGACAAATGTTCAACAATTAAAAGGAGAAAAAAAAAGAAAGCTGAAAGCCTTATTAAGGTAGATGGGGTGTCTAAATTATAATCCATAGAATATCTTAATAATTTGCCAAAATTTAGTTTATATCCTGCTTGTTTCAGAACATTAATAAAAAGAGTGGGTCATCGGACATAATTTCACACTACAGGTTGTGCAAAATTGTCAAATTTTGTATAGATTATGCATGGAAAACCCAATGTTTGGTCATAAAACGAAAACCACACAATAGAATTTTGAAATAAAATATGAGAAGATATCTCTTATATTATTCTTTCAGATAAGAAGAAGAAAAAATGCGGTCACCTGACTCGTTTTCTTGCTACACAATAAAATGGATAAATTCCTATCACATTCTATCGTAGAAGTAACACTATCAGAATTATCTGCCCTTGCATTTGAGTTGTCTCCCCTTATTTGGCAAATTTGGAAAAAAATGGATCAAACAAAATTATTTCTTTTTTGGTAAAATACAACCATAAATATGATAAAATGTGGCATATTCTATATTATAATGAAAAGTCTTACTCATGAATTACCAACTAATTTCAAAATTTGCACTTTTTATCAAAAATCTAGACCTTGTTTTTCTGGTATTTCAAAATCCAAAATGGAGGAAGACACCCTATCTACCTTAATGTACAAAAAAAAATGAAAAACAAATATGCCCCACTGCAACAAACAACAATAACAGAATTACAAAATTAATATCATTACTAAAACAAACAAAACTCAAGTATACCATGATCGTTTCTAATTTTCGATCATATCTTTTCTTCATTATTTTCTATTTGAGGAACTTATATTTTTACAAGCCTTATATTTTTGATGACCTTTAGTTGGACATTATTTGAAAACCATATTTAATTTGTCGTTACATACATTTGGGTTGCTTAGTCTTTATAAAACTTCAATTTAAAAGTATGCATGTTATTGTATGAGATAGACTACAGTTCACTTCTTTTATAGAAGTGGTTCTTTTTCTGATATAGACTCGTCTCGTTGGAATATTCCTTTTTGCTCTGTATGGTCTGAAATATTTGGTGCATCAGAGTTATCTTGTTTTAGTTTCCTTTTAGATTCGTTGGACTTATCAGAACCTGACGAATTACAACATGTACAAAAACTTTTTAAAAGCAGCTGACAAATAAAACAGAGCCGAAAACCAGCAATATTTTCCTTATCAGAAGGTAATAAACAATCTCTATCAGATCTTTTCTTTTCCCTTTTTAGAAATTCATTATATAATGATTCAATTTCTGAGGCATGTTTCTCAATTTCCTCCGCTGGTTTTTTTTGAGAGAAAAATAAAAATAACTTTGGAGATATCAAAATGAATACCATAGAAAGTGTGTCATGCAATAATTTCATTTTGTCAAATTTTCCTGTTTTATATAAGATATTGAAAGAGACTACAATGAATATTGTAGTGAGGATAGTTTTAAGGAATAACACAAAGAACCTTTTCCGAGCAGTATAACAATTGTCGACAATATAATCAAACAGTTTTTCATCAATAATGTCTTGATTGTTGCTTTCGAATTCGTAAGATTCATTTGCCTGTTCTTCAAACCATGGATGAATAATGTTTTCCTCTCGAATTTCAAATATGGTTTTCAATAGAACTGTATAATATTCAAGAAACTCTACGATATATGTGGCAATATACCCGAATGAAATTATAACAACTAAATACAATCGCCAAACATGCTCTGATCCTGTTAAGCCAGCAATTACTGTATAGGCAAAAGATCGCTCTATGAAAACAAAAAAATTAGCATGTTCTCTTACAGTTGACGCATAGGTTCCCAAGAAAAAGATCAGGATGACCCATTCGCATATGGAACAACCGTATTTCGATTTGTTGCCACTTTTGGGTTGTATGTTTTGTATCTCAGTGGCTCGAACTTTCGCAGAATCTATATTTTCATCCGATGAATTTATTTTGCTACTGGCTTGCTTGTGGTCATTTTCGCTATATTCAGCATGTGGTCTTTTACTACTGTCGGCTTGGTACTGTTCAGTATCTACATTTTCTGAATGAGAGTTTGTAATTTCATCAGCTGGAGACATTACAGTATTATTAATGTTAGAGGTTAGACTTTCTGTAATTGTAGTACTGCCATAACCTTTATTTTCAGTCTTTTCATGGTTGTTTTGGCAACTAAAATTTCGACATTTTAAAAATAAAGGAAAAAATATAAACCATACTGCAGGCATTGAACAAAACAAAATGTTTATAAAAGCGTTCAAAACGAAAAAACATGTACTAATAAGTACTTTAATAACATTTAAAATTATTTTTTTAAATGTTTTCAATTTGGAATTCTCTCTCGTTGTGCCCACCCAACAAAATGAGTATGAGAAAATAAAACGCCAAAACTGAAAAGAAAAAAGCATTGTGAAACGAAAAATCAATTTTTTACATGCATTCAACATCCATCGGTTTTTACCCTCAGTCTCCATTATTTCCTTCACAGAAAAGGACACAGGTTTTAGGCAACCAGGACGTAAGCAAATGATAAAATCATCATTTTCATTATAAAGAATATATAACCATACATTCCAAACAAAATATGATATAATCGATATTGTAAGAGGCAACCATGGGTATTTCTTGGCAAATTGATATTCTGGAATTCCATATCTATAAACTTGTGGAAAGATAACGTACTCGTTCTTTTCAAATGATTCATGCTTAATTATAAGTAGTTTATATAAGTTGAACCCTAAAACAATCAAAGTGCAAAAAAAATAAAACCGAACAATTGGTGCATACTTTACTGCTCTATCTGTTCTTGATTCTATGTTATGCCATGGTGAGTAAAATATCTTTCTTATGGTTCGAGTTAAGCCATACGGTTTCTGATATTGTTCCTTATTTTTGTAGTATTTATGCAGGTCAGTAGTTTTATTTGGTTGAACAATTTCGAATAGATGAATAATAAAAGGATGCATGTAAGCAAGTAATCCAAGGACGACAGTCAACATTTTGGTTAAGTCATATTTGCTTTGTTCTGTTACTTCAAAATTTCCATTATTCAATGAATCAATGGAAAAACAATCGTAATCATATCCAATCCATACAGTAAAAATAAACCACAAAGCTGTAGTTTCTATTAAGGTTTTATCATGAAACGAACGATGACACAGCAATGATAAAGTCTCATTTTTTGAAATACTAGACCATAAATAGTTCACAATATTCTTTGTTTCATTCTCATATGCAATATCGTAGTTTAAATAACAGCTCGCTGATAATGACCAAGGAATATCTATTTGTCTTGTACACTACCAATAATTTACCCATACTTTTTTGGTACATTTCTACCCTCGTGCATATCAGTACTGTTAGGAAAGACTGAAAACTTATAATGTTATACTTTCAATGAAATCAGTACTGATTTTGCCAGTACTGTTTTAGTACTGATTTTTACAGTACTGTTTCAGTACTGATTTTGACAGTACTGTTTTAGTACTGATTTTGACAGTACTGTTTCAGTACTGATTTTGACAGTACTGTTTCAGTACTAATTTTGTCAGTACTGTTCCAGTACTGATTTTGTCAGTACTGCTTCAGTACTAATTTTGTCAGTACTGTTTCAGTACTGATTTTGTCAGTACTGTTTCAGTACTGATGTTGACAGTACTATTTCGGTATTGTTATTTTCAGTACTGTTTCAGTAGATTTGGTGTTGTTAATCTTTTTAACTTGAATGTGTATTGTTTCAAAAAATATTTGGAACTGAAAACTTTTAAACTCGGTAAGTATAGTATGCTATATAATAATTTGTGGCATATTTTGTATCTTTTGTAGATATCTCTGATTAAGTGTTTATCATTAGAGAAGTTTTTACAATGTGCATCTCAGTACAATTGGTATCCAAATATAGGTTTGATAATTCTGTGACAATATTATTATCTTTTTTTAGCTGGTTACGTTTTTCTCTTAGACTATATCACCCTGATGCGCAGATTTTTTTTAGCGACGGAAACATGACCAAGGAAAATTATCAAGCTTACTCTCGTCTATCGAAATACTATTGAAGCGAAGGAGAAAACAACAGAAATGAAGCAAGATAAGCAGTTTATCGGATTTTACCCATTAGGAGCACCTGAATTCACTCCCGGTTTTTAATGGAGTTCGTGTTGTCTTTTATGTATTTTTCAAAGTGTTGTTGTAAATGCCCTTTTGTTTTTGTGATTCTTTGCTTACTTCTTCAAGTTCTTGATTTTGGTTGTGACTGTCTTTTAGTGTTTATAAAAATAATACGCATTAGGAGCACCTGAATTCACTCCCGGTTTTTAATGGAGTTCGTGTTGTTTTTATATATGTATTTTCAATGTGTTGTTGTAAATGCCCTTTCGTTTTGTGATTCTTTGCTTACTTCTTAATTTTGATTGTGACTGTCTTTCAGTGTTTATAAAAATAATACGCACTCGACATCAGGCAGATTCACACTGTGGTTCGAGGCTGATATTTTACAGTATCAATTGTATAATAGCGCATAATTTATATATATATCAAACAAGATTAGAATCTTCAATACTGTTCATTTTTTGGTATTTTGCTATTGCTTAAAATATGTTGTAATTAATGCAGTTATATGTTACTATGTTAGGCAATGCGTTATAATCAACACAAAACAATGTCTCGATTACCTTATTTTTAATCATAACTGGAATTTCTTTTATTTATCATAACCATATTTTAATATATAAAACATTCGATGTCATACCAACATGTGAAGTTTGTGGCAAAAATCTCTGTCATTTTCATGCCCCTTGGTTATTTTATGACCCTTTAAAGCTCATAAATAAAACAATCAAAGAAACAATTAATTTTGCATGTATCATGTTTCATTGCTCTCCCCCTATGCCATCTCTTCTTTGGAATGCTTTGTTGAATGTCAGTTTCCTGGCTCTTTTCCTCAATTCAGTCCCGGATAGGATGTGTCTTTTTACATGTACAGTGGTAATTCAAGAGGACACTTTCTTTCTAATATGAGCTCATTATAAGCATCCACCTTTAATGTTTTGGTACTTGTACGAAACTCAGAATTCAATGGTTCATGATTAAATGTTGCGTTTTTTTTCTGATGAGTGCCATATTGTCTAGATACATCATTTTGTTTATAGGTCTTCAATTTTCACATCGAACATTCCCATGTCTGCTCCTGTCTCCATTGCTGTTAATCATTCTGAGGAAAGAAAATGTAATGAATTTATAAATAATAAAATTGAGAATGGATATGAGGGAATGTGTCAAAGAGACAACAACCCGACCAAATAAAAAACAACAGCAGAAGGTCACCAACAGGTCTAGGCTACAATAAATTATCTTACGTTAAAACTTTCCTCATTTCTGTGTTATGTAAAAATAAAAAGAATGCACAATTATGGAAGGGAATGGCATGACATCAAAATTTACTTATTACTTTATATACTACCATAAGTCCAGTAATCACTAATGGACTGGACTTCTGATACTACATGTATTTATAATATTATAATCAATCAAAGTTGAAATTTGTTTCTAAATAAAAAAAAAAGGAAAATATGATAATTTAATTCATCATCATCAAAGTATTGGTGTTTGCCAGTGGCAAGTATTTCATACACGTGTAGCTTTAACCATCGGTCTATTTATGTGCTCTTTATAATAAGATCCGTGAAACAACGACGAAAGACATTTAAATATATACTAACTACTTTATACAAAAGTACATTAATGTTTAATAGATTGAAGTGGAAATTTAATTTAATATATGTAGCACCTAGCCAGAGATGTTATACATCTATCTATGGTAGCACACAGAAACGTGTCCGATTCCTCAAAAACGCGTCAATGTGACGTCAATGATTTGATAAACATGTCAAATTGCACTGGCGAAACCACTTCTGCTGGACACCGGTCGAGCAGTACCCTCACAGACATACATTTTGTAAAAAGACATTTATAGGCATCACCGGATAATATTAAAACAATAGAATTTACTTACTATTTATAAACGATGATTTAAACTTTACAAAACTTATTAAATGCAATGTTAATGGGTTTTTTTTTCTAAATACGCATGACATATTTGCCACTGGACATTAAGTAATCAATAGTTAATTATGTGTTGTAAACTTAGCCTGCAGTTATGCTTGATATGAATTACCTATGCTGAACAAACTAATGTTTATCAATGACATACAGTAAACGTGGCCAAGCACCGGGAAGAAAATACAATATAAAATGTACATCATGTATTAGTTTTCTAAATTGTGAAGTACCTCTGTCTGAACTTTATAATAATAATAATCATATTGATAAAGAAAATCATAAATTAAAGCGCTTCAAATAAAAATAACTTTTTATTGTGCAATTTTTTTTTTAAACCAGACCTATAGTCTGTGTCTGCAAGCAGAAGAAAGCGTGCACAGTGTAGCATACCTTGGGCATTTGTCTGTACGGATTACTAAACCTTTCCTCCAGATTTTTTTTTGGCACCTGCTTCGACTTTTTTTTCTAATCATTTACAATCCAACCGAACAATACGGGTTCTATCGTATCCCACACCATTAATATTGAATTGCGTTTTTACTTTACAGAGTATCATTGGGGGTATATGAGTTTTGAAATATTCTGGCGTTTTTAACCGGACACATTCTTAAATTATCGGACACGTTTTTGAGATTGTAACAATACAAAAAAGGTTATTGTCTTAAGTCAGGAGTTTGGTATTCAGTAGTTGGTTTTCAAGTTTGAATGGTTTTACACTAGTCACTTTTGGGGTCCTTTACACCTTGCTGTTCGGTGAGAGCTCATGCAGGCACGGTGTTGAAGACCGTACTTTGATCTATAATGGTTTACTTCTACAAATTACGACTTATATGAACAGGAAACTTTTCTCATTGGCAGTTATACCACATCGTCTTATATATTAATACAACACTGAGCCACCCAACCCATCCAGTGACACCAATTACTCGTTTGTGAGGGCTGCCTAGAGTCAAAGGTGGATTTAGGGGGGGGGGCAGGGGACCTGCCCCCCCTTTTTGGAAAAAAATTTGTTTGCTTATATTATATAGAGGAATCATTGAAGCGTGACTGGAACCGGCCCCCTCTTAGGTCAGTCAGTGGGCACCCACTTATGTAAATTTCTGGATCCGCCACTGAGAGTGGTTACACCGGGCCAAAAATGCATCGGACTGAAACAACATACTGGTAGTGTGTACACTGACAATCAAATTAAAATTAAAAAAATGTATAAAATATTGTAAAAAATAATTTTTCATTTGAGTGCATTTACGTAACAATAACACAATGTAACCGTAGACATAAATATCATTGTTACACTCGTAAGTATTCTATGTATTTCCTTAGTCAACCCTAGGTCTGCATTCCGGCGATATAGCCTAAACTTCATTGTAACAATAACTTTTTTACGACTGTTACATTTCAATGTAACCATAGCCAGTACCAAAATAAAAGAGAAATTTAAATATTTCACAGACATCTTTATTTACAATATAAAAATAGGTGTTGAAGACCG
Source organism: Mytilus trossulus (assembly GCF_036588685.1). Classification (NCBI taxonomy): domain Eukaryota; kingdom Metazoa; phylum Mollusca; class Bivalvia; order Mytilida; family Mytilidae; genus Mytilus; species Mytilus trossulus. The sequence continues at coordinate 41,655,921 of NC_086381.1, read as the reverse complement.
TACTGTGACCTATAATGGTTTACTTCTACAAATTACGACTTATATGAACAGGAGACTTTTCTCATTGGCAGTTATACCACATCGTCTTATATATTAATACAACACTGAGCCACCCAACCCATCCAGTGACACCAATTACTCGTTTGTGAGGGCTGCCTAGAGTCAGATGTGGATTTAGGGGGGGGGGCAGGGGACCCGCCCCCCCCCTTTTTGGAAAAAAATTTGGTTGCTTATATAGGGGAATCATTGAAGCGTGACTGGAGCCGGCCCCCTCTTAGGTCAGTCAGTGGGCCCCCACTTATGTAAATTTCTGGATCCGCCACTGAGAGTGGTTACACCGGGCCAAAAATGCATCGGACTGAAACAACATACTGGTTGTGTGTACACTGACAATCAAATTAAAATTAAAGAAATGTATAAAATATTGTAAAAAATAATTTTTCATTTGAGTGCATTTACGTAACAATAACGCAATGTAACCGTAGACATAAATATCATTGTTACACTCGTAAGTATTCTATGTAGTTCCTTAGTCAACCCTAGGTCTGCATTCCGGCGATATAGCCTAAACTTCATTGCAACAATAACTTTTTTACGACTGTTACATTTCAATGTAACCATAGCCAGTACCAACATAAAATAGAAATTTAAATATTTCACAGACATCTTTATTTACAATATAAAAATAGGAAGACTGTTGAATGATTTTCAGTGGCGGATTCAGAGGGGGGCGTATAGGGCGTACACCCCGTCCCCCCTTTGCTCGGACTTTTTTTTTTTTTTTTTTTTTGTAAAATGATTAATCAGACTAGACTTCGTGAACTTTGCCATTTCCCGAGTATTTCATTTTTATACGACAATTCTTTAGTTATAAAGACATTTTTCGCTGGCCGGTATTTACTGATTGTCAAAGTCATGTGATTTGCTATGGTGGAGTTGACCAGTGCGTTGAAAAAACGGCACTCGGTCATTTTGAAATTCAAATTACAGTAATACACATTCTAATGCAACAACGTTTGTAACGTTCATTTTGATTGGATAACGTCACTTTCTTACATGGCATCAATTGACAATTGATGCTATGGGACGTACGCGCAAGCGCAGACGGCATATGACAGATTTTAAATACATGTTTTAACGTTGTTTTCTGTCAGTTTCATTAGAATGGAGATAACAATATTGTATTTTAAGCTCCGACGGCATCAATTTGGGATTTGATGGTCGCAAATACCCGTTTACTGTCTCCGCTAACGCGTCGCCAGTAAACTTAATTTGCGACCATCAAATCCCCAATTGATGCCGTCGGAGCTTAAAATACAGTACAGTTATCTCCTAATTGCTTAGGCTGAGTTTGTCATGACAATCAGGAAACCTTCAAAGCGACACAGGATTGAGCAAGAACGTATTGACTTCTATTTCACTATTCCACTAAACAGAAAGTAATGGTAAATACTCTATAGACTATTACACCTTAATGAAAAAAAAGTTCCACAATATTATTTACCTACGAAAACATGTTTAACAAATTGAATAATGATCCCCAGTCAGTATAATCTCTAGAAAGATTTCAAGTCTCAGGTACGAACCATTTGATTTGAGGAGGCAGTCTGAGATATTTGAGAGAGAAAAAAATGACTCTGATTTTAGCCTTAAACAAATTTTTGGCCGTATCTGGATTGAAAACAATAGTCTTGTCCAATTTTTTGCTATTAAAAACTAAAATTTCCAACAAAAATATTTAGCATGAAATGAACATGATGAATAAAAACGGGCGTATTTTTTTGTGGCCGGGGTTTGCATGTCTGACTGGAATGTCTGTTTTGCCGGACTTATATATATTGAATACTTTTTTCAAGACCAGACTGCATGCAACCTGCCTACTGGGTGTGACTTTTATGTCTCCATTTGTTGACCGTCATTCATAACTTCGTTGTCATTTCAGACACTTTCGTAGTCTTTGGTGGATTTGGAACCCCTTACTTCGGTTCCCTAAGTTATGTTGGGTGAAACATATCAATCAAACATTTTGATAAAAACTGCTTGTTTGTCTTTTTTAACTCGTGTCGGTCGTATTGTAAATTTCATCTAATTTCCATGTCTATTTTTTACTGACAAGTCCTACATCAAATATATCAGTACATAGCTTTGGATCAATACTATCATTTTATGATAGACAATTAATAGGGAGAATACAGCATAAAAAATGTCCAACCCTTACACTTTACAGCAACTATAAAATATGCATGCCCCAAGCCAGGAACCGTTTAAATAGTGCATATAACACTTATTTTATGTTTTTTTTTAGCCCAAAAAAGGTCCCAAAAAATGTCCGACTCGCTCCGCTCGACAAAATTTAATATCTTCGCCCCCCTTTCAAAAATCCGGGATCCGCCCCTGATTTTTACCACATCAAATGCACAATGAGCAAACCCATATATCGCGTTGCCCAGATCGCATAGTATGCTAAAAAAAATATTTAAAAAACCCAGAAGTAACAGAAATGTTGTTGTTAAATCTTTTCAAACGAGATCACTTATATATAAAAATATACATATATGCAGCAACAACTGAACAGCAACAAACACAGCAGTCAATGTGGCGAGATGAAATAATTTTGTAGGCACCTAGGACTTATATATTAAAATGTTTCCCAAATTAAATGAAGCATTGGGCCCTATAAAAAAATCCTGTCAAAATAGGAAACACATTTTTAAAAGGGGGTTCCAAATCTGGAGATAGGGTTTCCAAATAGATTTCCCTTTTCTAATTTATGCATTTATCGTTAAAAAGGGGTCCAACCTTCGGACCCCTCCCCTTCTTGCGCAGAGGGGTGTACCGCACCTCCCTTTATCCAATCATATATTTAGAAAGTCATGCTGATCATTTCACAAATATCAATTTGACAAATATTAATACTATAATCTATTTAATAAGGTTTGGCAAAGAAGTATGTATATATCAAAAACAACCCGCGATTTTATACCTATTTTGACATTTACAGAAAGTTCTGTAACCAGAGGCGGATCCACCCATTGTTTTAAAAGAGGCTTCCAAACACAGGCACTTGTTTCTAACCATACGAAGGTCGACTATCCATAGTCGACCTTCGTATGGATAGAAACAAGTGCCTTTTGTTCCAAACACTCGGGATAAAAGGAAAAAGGGGGGTTCCAACTCAGTCGCCTAAAGATTTCATAATTATAGCGAAAAAATGGGGGAAATAAAATATTTTAAGTAGTATTATATAGAATAATGCATTGAACGTCCAAAATAATTTGGTGTTCCCACCCCCGGAACCCCAGGGGTCCGCCACTGTGTAACGCGTATTCTGCTTTTTTAACTAACGTAATATGTTTTGAATAAGCTATGCTACACTTTTCTCAGTTTTAAAATATTCAATGTACTACTATACCTTGATCTACCTTCAATGATCCCATTGTGGTATTCAATCCAGAAGAAGTTTGAACTGTTGAACTGTTGAAATGTCAGTGCGAGTGCAAAAATAACGTTTGTAAACAATGAATGACGTCATGTGTAAATCCAATCACATAAACGTTTTACAATAGGCAATTGTATGTTTCATATTGACGCGCTTTTGTGATTACGATAATAACATCAACGGCAAAATTTGAGACAAAATGCAGTAGATCAGCCGGGAAGGATAGGATACAGAAATACAGCAGAGAAAATATCGGTTTACCAGCCACTTGCAGAAATTCTTAAAGTTACAGAAAGAGACGATTGTTACGACAAGTCAGAGATGGCGGATCCTTTTCGAATCATCTACGGATTGCTATTGTTCATGTATGTTTTACAAGTCAAATGTATGTCTTCTTCCATCACAAGTTTTATTCCGTGAGCATCCTGTCAGATCATATATTTTGCCGGAATCAACATTCTGTATACTGTGTCAACAGAATACAGAATGTTGATTCTGTATTCTGTTAACATTCTGTATTCTGTTGACACAACATTCTATATTCTGTTGACATTTATACAAAAACAATGTCTTTCCCTTCAAGAATCTAGTTCAAATTTATGTGATTCATAAGGGAACAGAACATTTGATTAACATATATATATATATATATATTTTATAAAAAAAAAAGATGCCGTATTATTGCCAACGACACAACAACAACAGCAACAACATATATTTTATTTGCCAATCATGGCACCCAAAATGAGCGGAATAATCACAACTCTCCACAACAGATCAGATGACCAGAAATTAACAAATATAGGTCACCATACGGCCATCAATAATGAGCAAAGCCATATCGCATAGTCAGCTAAAAAAAGGCACCAAAATGACAAATGTCAAGGAATTCAAACAAGAAAACTAACGTTCTTATTCATGTACAAAAATGAACGAACAATGAATATGTAACACACCAACAAACAACAACCACTGAATTACAGGCTCCTGACTTCGGACAGGAACATATACAGAATGTGGTGAGGTTAAACATGCTAGGGTCTTCCCCCTAAACCTGGAACAGAGTTGTAACAGTACTACATAACAACAAACTATAAAAATCAGTTGAAAAAGGCTTATTTAACTTTAAATAACAGATGAATGCAAATAGAAATACATCTCAGTAACAAAAACATAATGGACGTTACCGTTACTCAACAAAAAAAGTCACTAAACACAGATCTGAGAGTACTTGGAGTTACTGACAGCTAGTTCAAAGCCACTAACAACTAATAACAAAAATCATGCATCTAACTTCAAAGACTTGGTTCATAGTTTTTTTTATACTTCTGTTGATTATATTTAATCTTAGTTTTTTTCCTTCTGTAAAAAAGAGATTAAATAACAGACGCAATGTTCAACTTTGTTTAAAGATGGCAAATCTGTGTTACATTCGTTTAATGTATAATAATACACACAAACTAAAGATACAGAAAGACAAAGTTTGCCTCCAACGACAAGCAAGAATAAACCAAGAAACAGAAAACAGAAAATTTTCCAATGTCCTATTTGGCTGGCTTTCATATTATTCCCATTGTTGTTCTAAAGTAGACAGAAGCAATGAAGAATCGATAATAGTGTGGTGCTTGAATATGAAGAAAAGAGAATAACAGGCAAAATTAATAATAAAAAGTGAAAAATGATATATAGAATATTACAGAATACAGAAATGAAGAAACCACTTCCAGACCAGACCCTTTTATAAGTTGCACATTTTTTATTTTTTTTGCCTTTTAAATCTTTCTGTTCGGACACCATATTGGTCCGACACCCCATTAGCCTGACGCCCTATTAGTCCGACGACCCATTGGACCGACACACGAATACTAGTAATCCGACACATAATTATTGAGCAATACTTTGTATGAATAATATTAATATTTTAAGAGGATAATCCCCATAGTTTAAAATTGTCCTACTGAGATTCCTTAAAATAATAACATATTAGAGTACATGTATTAAAAATTTGCTTAATGTTCAGTGGCAAATATTACATGCATGTTCAAAACAATTGTTAAATAAGTACTATAGGTAAGTCCTGTAAAAGATGTCATCTGGGGTGAAAGAAGGTCAATGAAACCTGGACTGCCACTGGACAACGAAAGCATATTGAAGGTGGACAGGAATTTGCCCTGCTGCATATTCAGACAAAAGGCCACCGACTGCTTCTCAAAGAGTTGTTGCAATAGTTATTAACCTGCAGAGATCATGGCACTCTCTTTCTATACATGCTATATGAGGCATCCGATTAAAGGTGACCAATCTTACATTTTTTGAAAATTAAACATCCCACACAATTTTACTACCAATGGTTTTACTGTATCACATAAACATTATCCGTTGTGATGACTGACTTGCACTTCTGGTGAGATTTTCTTAGTGAGAATGTGTTCACATATGGAACATATCTTGTCCTTATGTCCCACGTAAGTGTCATCAATAACTCCTGAACCACTTTACAGAATTTTGTAAATCATCGATACAATCTTTATCTCATGATGTATTTTTTCAAAGGACAATTTACAAAGTGTTACGTCCATAATTAATACCATAACATGCATGTTGGGAAAAACAACTTCTTATAAATGCATGCAAAGTATTTGATGCAGCATGATCTATTGTTATAGGTATCTAAAAATGGATCCCACCAGAACACAAAGACTAAGTCTATGAGGAAAATAAAGTTTTAGATCAACGACTAAAAATTGTCATGAACAGATAAAATATGAGATAGAGATAGAACTGGTATGAAAGGTGACAGTAGAACATTGAAATAATTTGAAAGGTAGGTATATATATAGTTTTACACTCAATTATGATTTTTTTAAAGTAAGTATTTGCAGTTTTTCCTATAATTTTATTATATATTTTTTTAATATCATGAAATGTTGTAGTGTGTTCATATGACAACAAACCAACAACGAGCAAGTTCAAAAAAATAAAGAGTAGAAATACAATTCTTCAACAATTGAAAGATATCATTAAAGTTAACAAAGAAGTCTACGGGAAGTACATATCCGTACACACAACTTCTCATTTAAATGTTTCACAGATTGCATTGATATTGTGCTCGAATAATCAGATTATATTAATACATATGTGTTTTGTTGCCGATCCAAAGATATCAGAGTGTTACAGCAGGACATAGTTGAACTTAGGAACCTAAAGGAAATATAAACAAAGATCTCCTTCTCTGTAACCGAATAACAGATTTAAAAGATAGTAATTTATTATAATGAGAATTTCCACTGGTACTAATAATGAAAAAATTCACAAAAAGAATACTTTTGTTTAATTTTTAAACTATTGCATATGTATAAAATGATAAAAAGTTGTAGGATTGTCACTGAGACAACTATCCACCAAATTTGAGACGATGTGAATGTGAACAATAATATACCACTGTACAGTCTTCAACAATGAGAAAAGCCATACTGATTGTCGGCTACAAAAGACCATGACATAAACAATATATGAAACAATTTAATTCAGAAAAATTAACGACCTAATTTATAACAAAACAAATAAAAAATATTAAAAGTGCAGCCCGTATTGAAAACATGGACATTTGCCATGAACCCAGACTTGGGACGCTAAAATTCTTCTCCAAATCGTATAAGATCAGGCCCTGAAGTCATACAAAATTTTCTCAGTGCCCGGAGAAAAAAAATCGTGGTCGAAAATTGAAATCCAGCATTTTGATTGGTTGATTTGTTGATTTTGGAGTTTGAGTATATAACTGAAACGAAAGTTTAATTACTTCAAGGACAGTTTTCAAGTAGGTAAATCAAACATTGTTCCATTTTTTTTTCTTTCATTTTTCTCCCTGTATAATATAAACCTTGTATAATTAACGTTATACCACCTTTAGCAATGCATGTACACTGATTCACATTATGTCATGGTTGATTGGACTTTAACAAAATGATAAATGTTATAATCCACTTTTTCCTTTCCAGAAACAAGTTGGCAAAGATATATATCACATGCATAGGAAGAGCAGTGGAAAATAACATTGAAGCAGAATTATGAAACAGTTATTTTAAAAAGACATTAAATTGAGAGAGAGAAAAACACATTTTTTTACTTTTTAATGCTGTTCATTCTTAAGATTACTGTTTATTGTATTTCGATGGAAGTTATTGCAGTTGATAAGAAGATAGAACAAAAATTTGAGTTCTTCAGCTTGTTTTATTCAGTCAATAAAAATTAATTTTGAAAAGCAAACCATATATGTTCAAAAATCAAAAAGGTTAATTATGTACCAAATGACCTCCGTCAGACATTAATCAGTCTGTTGGAAATCTTTCTTTAAATTTTTATGCTTATTTTACAAAATGTACCTTTGTTTGTATGTCTGTAAGATTCAAATCAATCAGAGATTTCTGAGAAACTACCAACCAAGAGTTTCTGAAAGTCATCAGTCCTCATGTGAACATGCTATACTGAGTAATGTAGTTCTTACCCTTTCAACTCCCCGTTAACGGGATGCCTAAATATTTTAACACCAAATTTCATATATTGTTTTCGTAAAATACGCTTTGCAGTTTTATAGGAAAGAGTACAAGAGTTATGCATACATGTATCTAAGTTACTATTCACAATACACTCATTACAAGTGAATGAAATTGCAGCATGATTAATGTATACAAAAAAAAAAAGAAATCTGTCAATAAATGTATTTAACCATTAAAAATCTTACAATGAGCATATGATTGGAAATTTATTTATGAGAAGTTAGACTAAAAAAAGTGGTCGTATTCTGAATATTCGCTCAGCTCACAGTAAAAGGAGAAAAACATACACTGTTCAGTCTGAAGGTACCTGTTCATGTAGGGGGACATGTCTTATAGCAGATTCTCTCCTTGTGGTGAACTAGCATGTTAAAAAGGAGCTAAGTGTATTATTGGTCTAGTTCTGTACAAAATATGTTAATTACATTGTATTTATATCTGAGTATCATGTCCTGTTCCTGCACTTAGTTGCCACTGGATCACATAACATCAATCCATCCACCCATCTTCTCAAAAGTAATATATCGAGTTCCAATGTTCAATATGTTCTGATTTGACTCAAGCAAGATATAAATACATGTAATATGGTATTGTCAAATAGAAGTATTAATGAGTATTAAAAACATAAACCTTGTAGACCACACAAGATGCAATTCTGACAATAAATGTGACATAAAGCCAGAATATTTAATAACAAAAGAGCTAAAGTAACCGTCGAAGAGCTGGATCTAAAGCTGAACCACTTCAGGACAACAAAAATAAGAGAAATAAAAAAAAACATAACGAAAACATTAACATGTCACGATATAGAAAAAGAATGGAAATGGGGTAAGTGTCAAAGAGAACAATTAACCCACCCCAAATATACAAAACAACTAGGCATCACTATACAGATACAGTCTAATTTAAAAAGTGTTATAATGAAACAGTACTGAAGAAATTAGTAACGAAACACTACTAACTAAATCAGTACTGAATCATTACTGACGAAATCAGTACTGTCAACATCAGTACTGAAACAGTACTGACAAAATCAGTACTAAAACAGTACTGTCAAAATCAGTACTGAAACAGTACTGTCAAAATCAGTACTAAAACAGTACTGTCAAAATCAGTACTAAAACAGTACTGTCAAAATCAGTACTGAAACAGTACTGACAAAATCAGTACTGAAACAGTACTGTCAAAATCAGTACTAAAACAGTACCGTCAAAATCAGTACTGAAACAGTACTGACAAAATCAGTACTGATTTCATTGAAAGTATAACATTATAAGTTTTCAGTCTTTCCTTACAGTACTGATATGCACGAGGGTAGAAATGTACCAAAAAAGTATGGGTAAATTATTGGTAGTGTACCGTATTTGGTTATAGTAAAAGTGAGAGAATCGGAATCTATCGGTCGGGATAATTCCTCATACATCATTTCCTCCTTCAACCAAATCCATTCTATTAGACCATTTCGATATGTCTCTTCCGGCAGTTTGTGTTTCAGCTGAGTTTCATCAGAACTGTTCTCTTTTAGATAGAGATAAATTACTGAAACCGTTTTATCAGATAGGTAATCTTTAAATGTTTTGCGCGCATTGTCAGTATCAGATGGAGAAAAGTTAAAACCACAAGACCCAATCCTATTATCTGACGAATTATCAGAGGAAGCTTCTTGAATACTGCTTACAGAAGAATGATGTTGCACGGGCACCGTTGAAACGATTGAGATGAACAGATAAACAGAAAAGTACACATCATACATACTGGATATTCGTCACTAATGGGTTTCTGAAAAAAAATAACTTCATTGTAAAATAGACCATCTTTTTATTATCGTGGTTCTGTCAATTAAATGGACGAATAAGATCTCTCTTCCTCTAAATAATAAATGAAATATACAACTACTAACAACAAAGAATAACTCTCTGGTGCAATACGTTTCTATGTTTTGAAGTAACTATTTACCTTTTTTGTATTATATTATCTTATTTGAAATTGAAATTTTATTAAGGATGACAGTTTCTTTGTTACTGCGTGCATTTATTGGTATTGCATAGGAAACAATTCAAATGATTGTCGTGTGTATTATCTTTACATTGGGTTATTTTTAGGGGGAATTTGATATTGATGAAAGAGCATCAGTTGACAATGCTTTATCTTTAACTAGTCTGAAAAAAAGGATATGTATATTTTCGCCATGTCGTAAGATTATTTACATATCAACATGTCCACGACTCCTTTTTTATCATGCACAAAATTCCATATTACATTTAAAAATCAAATTTTATCATTATTATTACAGAAAAGAAAATAAAATCACAAATCATTGTTAACTTATAATATACATGCGATCAACCCAAGTTTTTGGGTGGGGTTCGTCTTGCTCATTCTCTAGTTTTCTATGTTAATTCTTGTATACTATTATTTGTCTGTTCGTCTTTTGTATTTTTAGCCATGGCTTTTTCAGTTGGTTTTTTATTTTTTATTTATGAATTTGATTGTTCCTCTGGTATCGATCGCTCCTCTTTTATTATAAATATAATTTATATTAACAAATATGAATTTAATCGAGGAACCTGTTCACATCAATATAAAATTAAAAAGATGTGATAGCCAATTCGACAACTGCAGCTGTCTTTCCGAGACCAAATGATGTAAAAGTCTATATACTCAAGTTAAAACTGTATTCAATGATTTTAATAATTCGAAAGTTATACGGTTACCGTTATGAAATGGGTATTCCATCTACATAATTTTGGCATTTTCAAATGCGGCTCGTCACCGAAGTCATATTAAAAATAATTCTACGACGAACTTTACTACTGAAGTAGAATCTGTTGAGGCTTTTGAAGCACTTTAATAAACTCCCGATCTTAGAAAGATTTGTGTTCCTGGATTATTTGTAATATGTGTAGTGTTTTATGGCATAGCGATCGTCAATACACAAAAAAGGCATAAACAGGAACTATTATTCTTCAATATTTTACATGGATACCATTTCAAATGTAGAAGGTATCTAAAGAGCCCCTCCATCATTAGATAAGATATCCTGATTTTGTTTAGTGGTTCGGAAAAATTCAATTTATTTCATTGTGTCATTTATCATACAAAATAAAGATTTAACAAACTTTTGATTTTTTTCCATCGAAAAATAATTAATTAATTACAGGGTTTGTATTTCTTATCCAGATATTTTTCTAGAAAACACCTGCGAAATCGCAGGCATTTAGAACTATGTTAGAAGTATGTAAACTATTGTAGGATGAGCGTTTGTGAAATATTTTTGTCTGGCCAATTTCAGAAAAGGTAACAAAAGTCATAAATTCTAGGAGACAGGACAATTTTGTAAGCCGTCTCGTTTTTTCTAAAGTCCATTTGTTTTTTAATAAATTCTTTTATTTTTGCGTTTCTGTATACTATGAACATACGTATATAATAAATAAAGAGTATTTTCTTTTAACTATCAAATACAAGTTTCTTCTCCACGGCAATCACTGCTATATTATATAGAGAGTATCTATATATTATAGAAGTATAAGATAAACGCGAAAAAAATTGTCCTGTCCCCGAGTAATTATGAAAATTATGTGTAAATTAAAAACGGGAAGTCTTGTCTAAGACTTAAAGTCGGTCTGATGACTGAAACAATATCCGGACGCCTTTATTTTTGATTTTATCCAAAAATAACCCAAACTGAATTACCATTACAATGGATGATAAATGCGACTATGCATGGTACCTATATGACACAGAGACATGATGATTAATCTATTGCGAAAGGAAGAGAAGCGACACACAAAATGAGATCTTCTCGTTTTATCAAATAACCTAGAACTATAACTCTTGTATGATAGAACTGAGCGATAAACGATAATCGAACTAACCCAATGTTTAGTGGTCTTTGATATTCCAATTAATTTTGATTAATTTAAAATAATGTATACATTTACTTTAAAGAAGCATCAAAATTTTAGTTATTTTACAACAATCAAGTACCAAAACTCTGGAGCGATGCGATGAAAAAAATAACGAAAGGTCTGGACTAAATATGTTTTCAGTAATCGACCACACGCATTTAATTCGAATTAAATTAGAAAAGGGCGGATCTTTAACAACCATCTGGAAAAAACAAAAGGGATCAGGATGGATGGCTGGACAGACACACAGACAGATAAAAAAGTATGAAACATTTATTTCTTCTATATTGACAGTCCAAGTGTGGGAAAATATATCTATATAAATATTTCCACACTTGAACTTTCAATATAGAGGAAATATATGTTCCCAAAACTCTTCACTTCACGTAAAAGGAAATAATTTACTATATTCTAGGTAATGACTCTTCTATTTAATGTTTCCTTGTGAATTGTTTTATTGGAAAAAATCGTGGATACTGATACATAACCTGTTTTTTGTAATTTTTCCTTGGCTTGGTTTTGATTGGCTGTCAATAACAACAATTTTATTCAAAAACATCGTCTGTCAGAGGCTTCTTGTGAGTTTGTAAATAATCTGTTGGACACATTTTGATACGTATAACAAAAAATTCAAAAGAAAGAAAAGTACAAAAAAGATATTCACAGAATATTCAGTAGTTGCAACATACTGTATAAAGCTGAAATCATCTCGTTTGTTGTAAAGTTTTTGTTTTCAACCGATCCCCATTGTCAATTTTCTAGATGTAAGTCAAGATATTAGGCAGACTTAACAGTATCTATTGTATCCTTTATCTCTAGCTCGAAGAGATAGATGCGTTCAACATTTTCACCAAATTTTGAATTATTTAGATAGAGAACATCATCTATATAGCGGAAAGTATAATTAAAGGATATTGCTAACTTCTAATTTTTATCCTTATATGTTCCTGTATGTCAGACTAATGATTATTTTTTAATATTTCCTTAATAATAGAACGTCTTTTCAAGGTTTAGCCGATGTGTATAGAATTATCTCCCTGTAGATTTATGAACCACCTTAAGTAAAGGACAATATCATTTTTCCTTTCTCAGCGGAGTCGAGTGGTATGACAAATTATCGCTAAAAACTAAGGGGACAATTGGCGTTGTAAATGAAATTAGCATGAACTTGACAACGTCTTCATAGGTAAAATAGCGATATACTGATGATCATTGGACATCTTAAGCGAGAAAATCAATCTCGTTGAGATGATCAAGGATTATCTATAATTCTGAACAAATCACCAAAACATATTAGTGCACATTTTATTCAGGGGACTTAGTTTTTTAAACTTCATTTCATGCTACTTTTGTTTAACATTGAATGGTATTTAAAAAAAAAAAGGAGTAAAAAACTACTAGACAGCAGTTGAGAATCAGAAAAATGTAACAAACAATATTCTATGAATATTCTATGAAATAAGACCTGGCCCGCCCATCAAAAACAAATTCATCAATTAAAGAACACACAAATACACAAACACATCCACCCCATTTAATACCGATTGACAATTAAATATGAATTAAATGTCATGTACAGCTTCCAATGAAAAGTATCGTTCATCAGCTTAACACTATATACATGTACGTCTCAACCTAAATTGCCTATGCTGACATAAGATTGTTGACATCACGAACATGTACTATATATGTAATTTATAACATGTGAAAAACATCAATACATATACAAGTGAACAATAGTTCGTTCTTATGTTTTCCTGTTTACCACTGTCCTACGTTAGAGAAGGGTTTGGATCCCGCCAACCTGTTTTACCCCGCCATATTCTGTATGTTATCTTATATAACTGACTACGAGGTATGGGCTTTGCTCCTTGTTGTAGGCCGTACGGTGAACTATAGTTGTAAATTTCCGTTTCATTTGGTCTCTTATGGAGAGTTGTCTCATTGACAATCATACCACATCTTCTTTTTATATTCAACTTCAATATTGTATGGTAATATTATTACAAAGCACGAACATTTGTGCAAGCAAAATTGGGACAGGAATTTCTAAGGAATGTAGTGATTTGGTTCCGTTTGAAAAAATCAAAAGTTAGTATTTCTTAAGCTGTCACACTGATTTACAGACCTCTTAACATAAAATTAACCATATTCTTATGTAAAGCCGAAAAATGTGTCGCCAAAGTATTTCACTATACTGTAAAAACAATCTGTTTTTTGATAGATCAGGTGCGATTATTTTAATTTGAATGCTTTGCTAAAAAAATGCACAAGAAATAACTGTGTGATCTTGTTATCTACAGCGCTGAATTAAACATCTTCAGTGCTTGGTTTTTTATCTCAAGCACCTGACTTTAATATGAAATTCTAGTCTATAAACCTAATTAGCTCAACTTAAAAAAAATACGACTCCTAATCTGTTAGAAACCAACCGAACCCAGTTTGACAATGAGATACAGTTTATCAATGAGATGCTTTTACTCCTTCCAGCGGGGATTTAAATAATCTTTTAATCACATTTTGATACATATTATAACTATTTCTATTATTCAAAATAAAAATAAGCTTGTATAACATCTTTGATGGGATTTCTTGACTAAAATTATTTTTTAAAAATCTGTATTCTTTACTGTTAAGTAACTTTTAAGGGTAAGTATTTTAATCGTTTGATTTTATTTGATTATTTATTTCAGGTATTAAAATCATAAAAACAGATAAAGCCCAAAAATATCAATAGTATGTACTTACTTGTATAGTTTATCGTATCTATGCTGGAACTTATCTTAGCATGCTATGAATATAGTATATGTGATCGTGACAATTGTTTCCTTCTACATGTAGTTAAGAGTTTTGGGAATATTTATTTCCTGTATTGAAAGTTCAAGTGTGGGAAAATATATCTATCTATTTATAAATACTTTATAGGTAATTACTCTTCTATTTAATGTTTCCTTGTGAAATGTTTTATTGGCAAAAATCGTGGATAATTTCAATTACAAATATCCTGTATTTGATTAAATCAGGTAAAAAATACCCTATATGCAACTTCTTATCAACATTTTAATATGGGATCGAAACTTTAACGTATGCCCTTAAATGATCATTTCAGCACATTAAATAAGGTGTTTTCCTAAATCCTCACACAGGTTTTGAATCTGAGAAAATCAGAAGCTTTTTCATATCGAAAATAAACGTTGATGTTAAATTGCACTATACACTGTCAGAAATGATCAGTTTAAACAAGGTGTAAAAAATCCAAACATAACAAAATCAACTCATGAAATTGGACAAACCTTTTTTCAGATCAATTATTGCAGTATTCCTTACTCCCTTACTCACATTATGAATAACTGCTTATGTACAGTAATCATTTCTAAAACATAATAAAATTTGCTCATATTGCTCCCATCTTTAGAGAAACGGGACAAAACATATTTATATAATTTTTCACCCATTTCAATGGTATTCACTGCGTCCAAGTTATTAGAGAAAACTGTCTGTAAACAACTTTCTTTTTTGACAGCACACACAAATCATCACAATATCAGTCAGGATTTAGGTAGAAAAATCTTTTTATAGATCACTCATTAAAATAATTGATAAATGGTGAGAAGAATTGGATAATATACATTTTACTCCTTTTCTCTTTTTAGATTTTAATAAAATATTTGAGACTGTAAATTACAATTTTCTTTTATCAAATTTAAATATATTAAAATGAGATGACCACTCTGTAAAATGGTTACATCCAACCTCTCACAGAGAATGCAACATTTAAGTTAAAAACAACAGAATCTGAATTTCAACTTTTGAAGTCCTCCTCTACCTGATCTTTCATCATTCCTTGTCTATGCCAATGTCTTACCATACAATATACAAAGTCGGAACTATATACTGATGATATAACTTTGCATACTATATCTAAATCTATAACATATTTTTAAATGACTGTTATATTTTTCTGTCTTTTCGAAATAACATAAAAAATGTGGTGCACAATGTTAAATAACCCGCTACGCGCGTTATTCAATGTGCACCACATTTTTTATGTCATTTCTTCATAGACAGAAAAAATATTACAGTCATTCCTTAATGAAATCAAACTGTAATCCGTTATCGTAATGATATGTTTTCGATGAATATAATATGTTATTTTTTGACAATTCTGGCGTATTGCTGTAGATAAATCAAATCAAAACGGTAATAACTGTCCTTTCTTAGATTTTGATATTTCAAACTAAAAAACCAACAGTACAAAAAAAAACCATAGAAAATCAAAGACAAATCAACATCAACCTCACCATAAAACTGAGATGACCATAGTAACTCTCGAAGGTTAAAAAGATTCCTATCAACATGTGGAACCCGTCGTGTTGCTTTGAAAAGATTCTTGTATGTATAATCATTACCAAACCATTACTTAAACTAAAACACCTTCATCAACTTTTATCTATGTCATTGATACTGATGTCTGTAGTATAAAGAAGATTTAACGACAGTTTGATGTTACGTTTGTGGAAATCACCTAATACATAAAAATTACATTATCATAATTTAAATAAACAACAACAAAACTGTATTATGTTTAAATGGGCAATAATCACTTACCAACAAAATCTTTC
Organism: Mytilus trossulus; assembly: GCF_036588685.1. NCBI lineage: Eukaryota > Metazoa > Mollusca > Bivalvia > Mytilida > Mytilidae > Mytilus > Mytilus trossulus. The sequence continues at coordinate 41,639,399 of NC_086381.1, read as the reverse complement.
AATAAGTGATGAATTAGTATTCTGTGAAAAGATCAACAGGAAGCTAAAACATTCATGTGTATTTCGATTTCAATGTTAATATACAAACACATACGACAAACGGAACTTGAAATTGGTCATATGCAATTAAACTCATCATAGATACCAAGTATTTTCGTCAAACGCACACCTCGTCTACTTGTCTATTCATCAGTACGGACCGAATAAACAAAAAGTTAAAAAGGACATTAAAAGGACTCAAACTTTTTTTTTACCAATTTCAATGTTATCCATTGTGTCAAAGTTATTAGAGAAAACTGTCTTTTATTTAGATAACAGCATTTTATTTTGAAAACAACTAAATGTTTATACAATAGCAGTCAGACTTTAGAAAAAAAACTTTATATAGAGCACTCATTAAAATAGTTGATAAGTGGTGAGAAGAATTTTTTAAAACTAATTTCAATGTTATCCACTGTGTCAAAGCACTGTAGACAAGGAGTTTGCAAAAATCCTCACACAAGTTTTTAATCTAAGAAAATCACTAACTTTTCCATATCTAAAAAAAACGTTGATGTTAAATTGCATTATACACTGTCACAAATGATCAGTTTGAACACGGTGTAAAAAATCTAAACATAACTCATGGAATTGGACAAAAAAAAACTAAATAAATATCAAGATCATTGTAGAAATATCCCTAACTCCCTAATTCACATTAGAAATAACAGTTTATGTACAGTAGTCATTTCTAAAACATAATAAAATTGGCTCATCTTTAGAGAAGCGGTACAAAATATCTACAGATAATTTTCCATCAATTTCAATGTTATCCACTGTGTCCAATTAATAGAGAAAAATGTCTATAAACAACTTTATTATTTTAACAACACACACAACTCATCTATAAAATATCAGTCAGGATTTAGGGAAAAAATCTTTATATAGAGCAATCATTAAAATAATTGATAAATGGTGAGAAGATTTGGACAATATAAATGTTCTGCCTTTCTCTTTTTAGATTTTTATAAAGCATTGGAGACTGTAAATCACAATATTCGTTTGTCAAATCAAATGTGATGACCACTCTGTAAAATGGTTCTAGGGGGAGGGTTGGGATCCCGCTAACATGTTCAACCCCGCCACATTTTGTATGTATGTACCTGTCCCAAGTCAGGAGCCTGTAATTCAGTGGTTGTCGTTTGTTTATGTGTTACATAATTGTTTTTCGTTAAAAAAAAATACATAAATAAGGCCGTCTGTTTTCTCGTTTGAATTGTTTTACATTGTCTTATTGGGGCCTTTTATAGCTGACTATGCGGTATGGGCTTTGCTCAATGTTGAAGGCCATACGGTGACCTATAATAAACATGAATGCAGTTATCTTAATGATATATTTTCGTTGAAAAATCAACAATTGACTAAACATACTATCGAATTCAAATATAAACGGTAATTACTGTCCTTTTTCTCTTTTGGGGTTATCCCTGGTGCTCCAGAAGAGTGAGCAGATTCTGTTTCACATATGAACCTATCGTGTTGCTTTAAGAGTATAATTGTATTCAAATTCATTATCAAAACAGTATTAAAACCAAAATATCTACTTTGATCTTTGTCATTGATATTGATGTCAGTAGTATTAAGACGATTTAACAAAAATAAGATTATACATTTATAGAAATAAAGTCTTTGATATTCAAGTCTGTAGTATAAAGAAGATTTAACAAAAATATGATAATACGTTTATGGAAATAAAGTCTTTGATATTGATGTCTTTAGTATAAAAAAGATGTAACGAAAATATGATAATACGTTTATGGAAATAAAGTCTTTGATATTGATGTCAGTAGTATGAAGAAGATTTAACGAAAATTCGATGATGATATTTTTAGAAATCATTTAAAAATTACATAAATTTGATTGAAATACACAACATAAATGTATATTCATTAAAAAGGAAATAATCACTTACGGACGATTTCTTACACCAGGTGATGAATTAGGGTTCTGTGAAAAGATCAACAGGAAACTGTAAAAAGTAAAAACACAAAAATACCGAACTCCGAGGAAAATTCAAAAAGGAAAATCAAAAATCCAAAGGCAAAATCAAAAGTCCAAACACATCAAACGAATGGGTAACAACTGTCATATTCCTGACTTGGTACAGGCATTTTCTAATGTAGAAAATGGTGGATTGAACCTGGTTTTATAGCTAGCTAAACCTCTCGCTTATATGACAGTCGCATCAAATTCCATTAAATTGTCAACGATGCATGAACAAAACAAACATACTCAAAGAGTAAAAATGTCAAAAATAGGGGTACAACAGTCAATATTGTGTTATCATCTTAATATCTCTACATAAACAACAAATGTAACAAAGAAGCACAAAAAGGCATACATTAATTTAACATTCTCATTTTGCTTTTCTTATACGGCTGAATTTATCTATGTAAAGTCTACCCATAATGATAGAAGGTTTCATTACTGGTTTAAAAATGCGCGTTTGAAATTCGCACAGGTAGACATAAAAATAATTTTGTCGTATGACGGCATACATAAATGAAGACTTACGTAAAGTTGATATAACAAAAACAGACTTAACAGTAAAAGTAATAATAATAAATAAAATAATGGTGTGGTTCAAAGTATGACGGGATACATAAGAACAGTTTCACGTCAAATACGGCTGAATTTATCTATGTAAAGTCTACCCATAAATGATACAAGGTTTTCATTACTGGTGTAAAATAGCGCGTTTGAAATTCGCACAGGTAGACATAAAAATAACTTTGTCGTATTTCGGCATACATAAATACAGACTCACGTAAAGTAGATATACCAAAAACCAGACTTAACAGTAAAAGTAATAATAATAAATAAAATAATGGTGTGGTTCAAAGTATGACGGGATACATAAGTACAGTTTCACGTCAAATGTATATCATGAAAAACAGACTAAACAGAAAAAGTAGTGTTATTGAATAAAATAGTTTTGTCATTCATAGTATTCAAGATCCTTAAGTAAAAGTAATATCAATCAATGAAATAATTTTGCCGTTCAAAGTATGTGGTTTTACATAACCACTGAGTCACTTCAAATGATTATCTAAAAAAGACTTATAAAAGAATTCTATAATACGTAATTAAGATGATAACAAACGTCAGTACGCAAAATCTATCCTTCAAGACCATCTTGTATTATTTGTGAAATTGATACGGAATATTTATCAACAAGTTCTTGGTATCTTCCGATGAACTTTTTTAGAAAAAGGACGAGACGTTCTTTGACATACCCCTGGTTCATCAACTTTCTGCTCAGACACTGGTGACGTTTTACAAAGTCTGAATAGGAGCTGCAAGCTCTTGAATACCTAATAAATTGGGAAATGTATATTCCATATGCAGGTGAAGTTGGTATATTACTACTAAGGTGGGGGAAATTGATAATTTCAAAATTAAAATCGTCTCGTTTGTCATAATATTCATCTTTATGTCGAATTGATTATTTATGTACATGATCATACTACAAATTTTTGAATGATGGCAAAAGAAACTAAAAAACTCTCATATGTGATTTACTATCTTTATTTTGAAAACTTATTGTAGGAAAACAATTCTGTACATATCATGCATATGTGCATTCGTATTTATTTATTTATTAATCCTTCTGTGTGTTGCTATATTGTAAGAACTGATAAGAACTTACCACGAACTATCATTTGTATATTTGATACTTAGTGAATGCTGAAAATATAGCGTTTTAACTACATACATTAAAAAGTGGTAAATAAAGGCAACAGTAGTATAGCGCTGTTCAAAACTCATAAATCCATGGCAAAAAAAACAAAATCGGGGCAACAAACCAAAACCGAGGGAAACGCATTAATATAAGAGGAGAACAACGACATAACACTAAAATGTAACACACACAGAAACAGACCGAGCATCAGACAAAATCCCACGAGATTAACAAATATAATATCAAAACCAAATGCATGAATTTGGGATAGACAAGTACCGTGACACGTCTTATCGCAATGTGAATTGACACTCAAAAATAAGAAAACAAACGACACAACGTTAAAATGTAATACACACAGAAACGAACTATAATATAACAATGGCCATATTCCTGACTTGGTATAGGGCATTTTAAAGGAACAAATGGTGGGTTGAACCTGGTTTTGTGGCATGCCAAACCTCGCACTTTTATGGCCATCTGAAATATAACATCAAAATGACAACACAACACCACAGGACTACAACATAAATTAAATGGAGAATACAATTGACAAAGAATTACACGAACAACAGCCAACAAAAGGCAACAATTTGAAAATTTTAATACGCCAGAAGTGCATTTCGTCCACACAAGACCTACTAGTGATGCCCAGATACAAAAGTTTGAAAGCCGAAACAAGTACAAAGTTGAACAGCATCGAGGACCAAAAGATCAAACCAGTTGTGCCAAAAACGGCAAGGGTTTTTTGTTAGTTATCAGAACATCGATAAAAGAGACGGTGCAGGTTTTGGGGGCTAATGTCAGCTATAGATGTAAATAGATTTTATTGCATTTTTTTTTTAATTAACATATCTCAAGATGTGCTTTAAAACTTTTGAAATACTTTCCAAACTATTCTCCTTACCAAGAGTAAAAATTTAAATGCAGAATAGAGAGACTTTCTTTAAAATAACTTGAAAAGGGCTGCATAAAGTACATATCTATGTATACTCACAAGTATTTGCGGTAATTTGTTTTGCGATATTGCGATTTGTGATTTTACTCGCCTCGTCCCCAATCCCACAAGTAGTCACGATTGTTATTCCATGATGGTTCATTTGTTCTTAATATATTTAAAACTCCCAAGCTTAAGTGCACGAGGTTCAATCTTGCCACTCATGGACCATCAACTGTCCCAGATGGTTTGTTAAAAAATATGACGTAATGCCCTTCTTTGAGTAAACAAAATGGACAAAAATAAGACAGGCCAACATCAGTTAGGAGTAGGAGTCAGTTAGGGCCCCCTATCAATGGTATATGCTGTAGTTGAGTTGGTTGATAATATTGTTATATGTTTACAAGTTTTTATTTGGGGATCATATAAAGCTAAATTGTTGATTTATACATTTTACTTTATCAACAACATTTCCATGCTCAGATCGATAATAGGAAAAATTTACATGTAAATGTATATATTTCGATGAAAACTGAGTATTACCTTTTGAATGTGTTTTGCATTTGCATGTGTTCGTGCCATTGTGATGCTGTCTTATTTGTGTATAATGTCAAAACGTGAATTTCATAAATGAAAATCAATGAAGGTGAAATGTAATTTCCTATATGTATCATATACTATTAATAATTACTTCTAAACATACTTAAAGCCGGATATCATCTTTAAGTGTATACTTTATAAGATACAATGTTTGAGTGAAGACATTTATGTAAAGTCACATTCAAAGTAATCTCTTCATGATGACTGTAACGCAATATATCAATAATGATACGTATACAATCTGTAATACGAGCAGTAGTGATCAGCATATTTATGCCGCACTATGCAATAAACCTAATATTGTGAAAAACACATGTCCATTTCTGAAACCTACTTGGGAAAAAATTGGACTGTGCGTTATCGCCATTGTCACGACAGCTGTTTTATCATCAGGAATTACGTTTGCTGTTCTGTATTCTAATTGTAACTTTAACTCGGAGGGAAAACATCTATGTTCTGCAGTTAATGTAAGTCAGTCGAACGAAAACTATGAACTGAATATTCAAGGAAATCGAAACTGTACACAGTCTTATGACAGAACGGTTTCAAAATTAGATTTCCGTGTAAATTATGACGGAACCAGGTGTCCTGACGGGTGGCATACGAATGGCAAAGCTTGTTATCTGATTCTTCACAAAAAGAAAACATGGTTTCAAGCAAGAGATTTTTGCCGAAGCCATCGATCCGATCTCATAAGTTTGCATGGTAAAACTGAAGTTGATTCGCTTCCGATTGACCAATTAAAAGCCGAGTCGTATTGGACAGGATTGAACGAGCTTCATCATTAAGGTCAATTTAGATGGAGCGATGGGACACCGCTTGGTTATGTAAATTGGAATTCATACGAACCGAATCATTGGAATAATTTTGAACATTGTGTGGAAATGTCGCGCGCAAATAGAAAATGGAATGACGCTAATTGCTATGTTACTCAAAGTTTTATTTGTAAATTGAGTCTTACTGACAAATGTGGAAATGGGAATTGGTATCTACACAATGGATCGTGTTACCTATTCAAGCCGTCAGATGGATACTACCCTTCTCTATCATGGGCTGCTGCCCGTTATGCATGTCTACAAAAGGGTGCAGATTTAATCAGCATTGGTTCGGATCATGAATTGTCATTTGTCTTAAGTCAAGCTTTTCAAATATCTACGTCAGTCAAATGGATAGGTCTAAATAATTTTGCGGGCAAATATAAATGGCTTGATAGAACTGTTTCTGGAAATCTAACGTGGGGAAGAGAACAACCAGACAATGCACAACATCATTGTGTCTACCTTGGGAGACTTGGTAATATTTATGATGCAGACTGTGCAACAATGAATGAATACGTTTGTGAGAAAGTTCTGTGAATTTTATTCCATAATTTTTTAAGAGATTCATTAGCATAGAAAACATTTAATTGTTTAATTGTTTTGGTTTTTATATTTCTATTTTTGCGTTAAGTTTTAATAATCAATCAGTATTTTTTATCATGTGTGAACCATATTCTTATACGGTATGATGCTGCATGTTTAGGTCTCTTTAAAGGGAAAGAGTTTCGTCTTCAAAACTCGATTATCATTGTTAATGAGAATGAAGTTTGTTTTTTTGCTTTAGGTTTCAGTCTTGTTATCAACATCTCCATTGATTTAGATTCCCAATTTCAATTCTCAATTTTACATGGACAATAGTTCATCTTCAAAACATATTATATTCGAAAATACTAATATTTATAAAAAATGTTCTTCGTACTTTGATTTCATTGGGGTGAAAAAGGGCACTATGCCTAGAAAAACAAAACTTAATCAACATCGAAGACAAACCTTTATTTTTCTACTTTCGTTTGCTGTTTTTCTAAGAACGTACTACTTTCGTTTACATTATATTATTCCACTTTTCTAATTTGAATTCTAAAAAAGATACAATATTTTCTTTCTTTCAAAGGTTTTTTTTAATCAACATATACTGTTTATCAAACAATTAAAATGCAGTGTATAAAAAAAAATCAGAAAAAATTACGAATTTTCCATTTCACTCAATGCACCGGAAACTGAAATTGTAATACAAGACTGGTACATCAAACCAATTCAATATTGCTAAAAAGATTACGAAGACATAAACAGAACAGCAATATTCCGACTTGTAGGCAAAATTATTTTTGATTACTGCATAAATGCGCTTTGAATTACACTGTTTATAAATGTACCCTTTTCGGGAATTTTCTGTTGCATTTTGGCTTTTTAAATTTTTACCTTCTACATTGTTTTATTTGTTGTTCAATATTCGTGTACACAATACATTGATGTTTTGTAATTTTGATAGAAAACTGTTGATTTAAATATAATGAATTTTTTATGTTATGTTCATTACTGAATTAAGATAAGAGTGATTTTTTCAAAAATACCTTACTGTACCAAATAAATTTTCTTTCTGAAAATTATGTGTATATATAAACGATTTGTTTAAAAAAAAAACTTTTTGTTTGTCGTGATATAAACTTCGGAATAGTATTTACTGACCGAAGTTCTCTTGCTATTCAAGTTTATTTAATAAATGAGAAAACGTACAATTTAAAGTAAATCAATTTTTTTTTAGATTTGAACTGATGATAAATTTTGCGTGAACCAATGGATATTATTTTATTCAACTGTACAATTCTATGATTCCTCAAACAGAATTTAAATCTTCTTCAATAACGACTTGTGACATTACTTAATAATAAATTCTTATTGTTATTAACATGTACGGAATAATATTTGCAGGCAGAAACTAAATTCTATTCCAGGATATTCTTTACATTTTGATTAAATGTGGATAGGGATAATTTTTTGAATATCATTTTTTAAAGTTTTGGACTGAGGGAAAACTTCTGTATGATCTCAAGTTACACTATTGTTTTCAACCGTACAATGCATTTTTGATAAGTAAGTGCACTTCGGTCCGTAAATTTTATTCAATGTTTTATATGATAAACAATGTTATGTTGTGTTTGATTTATTCTTTATATGTTATGTACTGTCTAGTTTATTTAGATTTACACTACTGCTGATATTCAAATTAATATCTCTGTAAACTGTTTATAAGTGGATTCTAAAATTTATCCTCAAGATATTAAATTTGATATAATAGTTCAGGTTCTAGCTGACTCCTAGACTGAAAACAATATGAATAAATTTTACAACAATAAAACGTCACAGACATCAAATGACAAAATAGTATTTCGTTGTTTTATTATGTAATCTCATCGGTAAATATCTTGTTAGAATAACCTGTAATGTATCTTTCGTCTGGTTTGAAATTTTGCTATCACAGGTGCTATAAGTTTCTTGTCCTTTGCAGAATAATTTAGCAACACTCAAATTGGTAGGTTGTTTTCAAATATCTCTCCAACCAAATGTTCCCATTAGGCATTATCAACAATCGTTAAAACAAAAATATATACTTCAACTTTAGTATAGTCTATTGCTTATGATACCTGTAGTGTTCAGAAGATTAAGGAAAGTGGGATGGCAGTTTTCTAACATCATATGAGATAAAGGAATAAGATCGCAATTATTGAATTAAATAATTACAAAAATGTATAATATTTAAAAAGGAAATAATCACTTACGAACGATTTTCTACAACCGGGGATGATTTAGAGTTCTGTGAAGAGACCAACAGGAAATTATGTTAATCCAGTTTATTTCGAGTTCATAATATATGAACAAAAAAATAAAATAACAAATTTGAACTATGACAAACGAAACTTATAATTTGGCATGTTAGTACTAACAATCTTTATTTTGGAACCTTACTGTGAAATGTAAAATCACAAAAATACTGAACTCCGAGGGAAATTCAAAACAGAAAGTACCTTATCTAATGACAAAACACATCAAACGAATGGACAACAACTGTCATATTCCTGAATTAGTGCAGGCATTTTCAAATGTAGAAAATAACTTCTCATTTGTACCATAGTCGCATCGAATTCCATTATATTGACAACGATGGATGAACAAAATGTCAGAAATAGGGGGTACAACAACAACACGAACCCTATCAAAAACTTGGGGTGATTCCAGGTGGTTCGGAAGGGTAAACAGATCCTGCTCCACATGTATCAGCTGTCGTATTGCTTATGTTATTACAAAGCTGGTAAATAGTCCTATTCGGTATGTCACATTCGTGAAAAGGAACAGGATTGTAGTGACGACATAAAGAACATATCCGCTTTTTAATTATGTAAAACGGATATTCCAAAACAACTCGTAATGTCGTCCGTTTTACGAAGTGATGATTTCAAGTACACCATTTGGAACTTTTGGTTTAAAAATGAAAAGGTCACAATTGGGTAGCTGACATCATCTTTTTCGTCGTAAAGTTTTGTTTTAAACCGATCTCCATAGTTAATTTCTACATATAAGTCCAAATCAAATGGCAAAATCAAAAGCTTATACAAACCAAACTATTGGATAACACCTGTCATATTCCTTACTTGGTATAAGGCCTTTTTTATGTTGAAAATCGTAGATTGAACCTGGGTTTTGTTTAATAGCGCTAAACATCTTCCTTGTATGGCAGTTGAATCAAATTCCATTAAATTAACAACTATACGTAAACAAAATAGACATAGAATATAGAATTGTAAAAATGTAGGTTCAGCAGTCATCACAGTGTCACAATCTCCAAACAAACAAATATTTAACAAAGAAGCACAAAAAGCATCGATCAAATTTGACAACTGCATTCATTGCTTCGCGTGTTTGACGTCAGAAAATGTAAACTTCACACAGAAAGAAAATGAAATAATTTTGTCGGTCAGAGTATTTTCAATGGTGGTATACAGGGTTAGAAAAATCCAAAAAAAGAAAAAGACTGATATTTAAAATTATCCAGAAGTTCTTTAGAATTTTTAGGAATCCATTTATTGTTAATACCATTACGCCAGTAAAATAATTTTGTCGTTCAAAATCATTCAAAATTATAATAGAACAATAGCATAATGGTGTGATCTTTAAAAGATTAGAGCCACGTCATATGTACCATAGAAACACAAAAAGTCACACGGACGAAACAAAACAACAAAAATGAAGGGTTATACAAACATTTTGATGGATGTATAAGTACCGAGCCACGGCAATTGAATTTCACAGAAAAAAGATTGAAAAGTAAAATTAATGTTAAAAATAGAACAAAGACAAATTAAAGAACAATATATCACGTTTTACAGATGAGAAACAAAGTCAGTACGCAGAATCTATACATGAAGAACATCAGCCTAATTTCAAAGTTGGAACGGAATTTATTATTTGCATCAAGCTTCATTCATTAACTGATGTAAGTGAAATGTAATTACATTTATAAGTGACAATTTAATAATAACTACTTGCCAATACACTTAAATTGGGATATCATGTGTTTACTTTTTAAGATACAGTGTTTGAGTCAATACATTTGTTTATCATATATCAAGAACACAGTTTTGTATATATGGGACAAAATCTTTAATTGTTTTTACATAGGCGGTAATGGTAACGTTTTTTTCCTGTAGCTCAGTCCATATCGTAAACTTGGATATGTATGATAGCTCCCTTCGAAGCTGTGACATTTTCACATATGTGGTTAAATTTTCGGGGTACGAAGTGAGATAACTTTTTCCGTAAATTAGCAAACCCCGAACATCATGTTGTGATGGTGCTCCTTGTGGTAAAATATCCCCTTTATAACACAATAAGTTCTTTGAAAATTTAATACTTTGAACACATTCAACAGCTCCATTGTTTTTAAATAAAGGCAACAGTAGTATACCGCTGTTCAAAACTCATAAATCCATGGACAAAAAACAAAATCGGGGTAACAAACTAAATCCGAGGGAAACGCATTAAATATAAGAGGAGAACAACGACATAACACCGAAACGTAACACACACAGAAATGTACCAAGCATCAGACAAAACACCACGAGAATAACAAATATAACATGAAAACCAAATACATGAATTTGGGATAGACAAGTACCGTGCCACGTCTTATCTCAAAAATAAGAGAAAACACAAACGACTCAACGTTTAAATGCAACACACACATAAACGAACAATAATATAACAATGGCCATCTTCCTGACTTGGTAAAGGACACTTTTAAAGGGGAATAAAAGTGGTGGGTTGAACCTGGTTTTGTGGCATGCCAAACCTCGCATTTTAATGGCAAAGTTAAATATAACATTGAGATGACAACATAATATTACAGGACTACAATACAAATAAATAGGAGAACATATTAGACAAAGAAAAACATGATTAATAGATAACAAAAAGCATCAGGTTTAAAATTCAATACGCCAAACACGCGCCTTGTCCACACACAAATCAACAGTGACGCCCGGATATAAAAGATCGAAAGTGAAAAAGTACAAAGTTGTACAGCACTGAAGATCAAAAGTTGAAAAGGTTTCGCCAAATACGGCATTGTTTTTATGCCCGGAATAAGAACATACTTATTATATAGAACAATTCATGCTATTGCAAACAGTAAATTTTATCAAATGTATATGAAAGAGTTAACATAAAGAAACTGAAGTATTAACTAAATACAGAAAACTAAACCCGAATACATAACGCCAAGATATAAAAGATCGAAAGGTTTACATATTTATTCTATGTTCCTCTACTTTCTTAATCATCACAAATAATAAAGTTCAGTCATTTGTTAAAAATAGAAACATGTCCAATGACACTACACATTGATTTTTTCTTTACACGTGACTTTTTGAGTTCCTCATTTGGAGGCGCATTAGGGATGTTGTCCCATATAATAAAGATTTTTTTTCAGTCTGTATCACCAACCCTAGGGATGTATCGCAAAGCTAAAACAGTATCGCATACCCCGTATCGCATATCCCGTAGAGCATGGCTGAACCTGTATCGCATACTATGCGTCACGTTATATAAAGCATTCAGTTGCTGTATCTCCTGGCATGATACATAACCTCATGTAGTTAGAATTTCATTAAAATACTTGTTAGAGAAAATGAGTAATTTACTCCAGTTTTTAAAGTATTCACATATTTGGTACAGCAAAATTACTACCTTGTCGAGTATGTGGAGTTCATATACATGTATATGTTTGACTGTTAATAATCTTTGAATAGATGTAATTTGGTTACATTGAGGTCCACATTTATGGCTACAAATCAGCTCATATTGTAGTTAAATATTGAATATAACGGAATGTGATGAGACTGTCATCAAAGTGAGAGGGTTAGCGCTTTAAAACCAGGTTTAATCAACCATTTTCTACATTTGAAAATGCCTGTACCAAGTCAGGAATATGACAGTTCTTTTCAATTCGTTTTTTATGCGTTTTATTTTTTGATTTTGCCATGTGATTTATATGGGCTTTCCGAATTGATTTTCCTCTAAGTTCAGTATTTTTGTGATTTTCCTTTTTTGAAAACAAAACTTGGGAAGGTGGGTTGTATTCTATGGAGGAAACAGCTTACAGTATCGTTAGAGTGAGTGCATTTAAATACAGGGTTTTGAAAATAGTATTTGCCAGTTTCATCGCTCTATATTGAACATGTAATAAGATTTAGTTTGAAGGGGGCATTACGTTGTGGATGTCCATCCAATATGAATGATCCCAAATTTTGTAATGGCTATCACGAAAAAGGATATTTGACAAAAAAGATAGTCTACGGAAAAACAACAACGAAAAAGCAAGTCAGCTTGAAAAATACAGCAAAATCATAATTTTCTTGACAAGCTTATATTTTCGGACGATTCAAAAAGGATATCCCATGAATCTGATTCTATTAAAATATAAGAAACTAGTAAACAGAATAATAAATGGCAAGTTTCGCATATTCTGTTGTATCACCACTAGACCAATATCAGCCATCAAGACCTTCGCTCTCGGGACTAATATTAGTTCCTCGTGGCGATACTGCATGCGATACAGATTTCGCCATGTATTATTCTATACATGAAAGTACATTAAAAGTAATCTTGACATAATGACTTTAACGCGATAAACCAATAATGATACGTTTACAATTTGTTATAATTTTGAAAATAATTTTCAGTAATTGGGGCGATGGAACTCTGCTGGATTATACAAATCAGAACTCCCACGAACCGTACCATTTGAAAAAAATTGATTGATCGTTGTGCTGAAATATTGCGCACAAATACAAAATGAAATGATGCTAACTGCTATGTTTCTCAAAGTTTTATCTGTGAATTAAGTCTTACTGAGAAATGTGGGAATAGCAATTGGTCTCTATATAATGAATCGTGTCACCTGTTTAATCCACCTGATGACACGTGGTTTTTATGCTCGCTCGTCAATTATGTTAAAAAAAGGGTGCAAATTCAATAAGCATTTGTTAGGACAATGCATTATCATTTGTTCTTAGTAAAGCAATTCGATTATCCACGATAGATCTAAATGATTTCCCGGTGATCGACAAGTATAAATGGCTTGATTGAACTGTTTGAAAAAAATCTAACATGGTCTAGTAGAGAACCAAACTATGATCGACATTATTGTTTCTACTTTGGAAGACTTCGTAATATATACGATGCACAGGAACAAAGCATGGGTACATTTACGAGAACGTTTTGTTAGTATTTTTGTACTTCTATTTTTTATTAATATCTGGCAAGAGATTCTTGATTAATATTCCTTAGCTTAAAAAACAGAAAAGTTAAAAAAAACTCATGAACGGCAAATGGTTTTATGTGATATCCGTTTGACGTGGCTCGGTACTTATACATCTCGTCAATATGTTTGTATTGGCTTTCAATTTTTTGTGGTGTGTTTTGTAAAAGGGACTTGTATTTCTTTGGTTCTTATAACGTGACTCTGTATTTTAAAAGATCCCGTCAGTATAATATTGTTCTCTTATATGTCATTATGATATATTTCTATTATGAATTACAGTATACGTTGAACCACAAACGTCAAAATCATTCAATCACGTAGTGGAATTAACTATTTGTGGATTCTTATGAATTCTATATATAATTTTTGGACTAGTTTAAATCTTGGTCTATTTCAGAAATTTATTCTTACATATTTTTGATTTTTTAACCCTGTATGCTAACAATGTCCATGTAAATTTTAAAATTGTTTGTATGCACATTGAACGACAAATATATGTGACGTATACAATTTTCTGACTTCAGACACACAAATCAATGAATGTGTTAGTAGATAGAAGATGCTTTTGTGTTCTGTTCAATTGTTCTTTTTAAAATTGTTATACAATGATGGCTGATGTACCCATATTTTGACTATTTTATAAATTGTGTCTGTTTAGTTAACACATCAATGTAAATATAACGGAATTTGATGAGACTGCCATCAAAGTGAGAGGTAAGCGCTTTAAAACCAGGTTTAATCCACCATTTTCTACATTTGAAAATGCCTGTACCAAGTCAGGAATATGACAGTTCTTGTCCATTCGTTTTTGATGCGTTTTGTTATTTGATTTTGCCATGAGATTATGGACTTTCCGAATTGATTTTCCTCTAAGTTCAGTATTTTTGTGATTTAACTTTTTGGTATGCCAGATAGGTGATTGATAGAAGCATTACTGTTGTGAATTTAACAAAAGCAATTATTGTTTTTTTCCTTATTTATTTTGTGTGAAACTGTAACTATCAACCTGTATTAATGTGAACCAAATTTCCTTACGGAATAAATCTGCATTACACTATAGTCAATTTGGGATCTTGTTGTTCGGTATGAGCCAATGCTCCTTGTTGAAGGTCTTGCGTTGGCCTATAATTGTGACTAGGATGAGGAGTTGCACTGATACCATATCTACTTATTTTTGTTATTTTCTATTTTAAAAAAAGGTAAGTTTTTTTTTCATGAATTCAATAATCAATATTAATGGGAATTAATGTTGTCCCTTGTCTGATTTACACTCAAACAAATGGTGTTTACTCGTTTATAAAATTCGTTGGTTTTGTAAATCAATAGGTCTCAATCATTCAATCATGAGAAAGTAATGCACATTGTCTAAGATGGCAAAAATCGAAATTTATATTACCAGGAAAACAAATTTACAATTTCGAAGCACGCGGGATATCGCTTGATACTTACTTTCGTTATGCAATGTCGATAATAACAATAACCTCTGTGTCTTTTTTAAATTGATATGCCATTCTTACTTGTTATGAAAAATATTATCAAGCTTTGTTGTTTTACTACAGAATTAATCTTAATGTTCAGAAAGGGTAAGATTTTGGTTTTGACTTCCTTGTGTCAGTCAAAAACGAACTGACAATGTCGATGGCACAAAAAACGGATACATAAAAATAAGATTGTTAATTTTTAAAAACATCATAACAGGTAAAACCTGAAATAAAACCAACAACAAATATACAATTTTGAATACGATTTGATTTATAATTAGCCTTACTAGCTACCCTTACTTGCACTGTTTGCAATAATATATTCTAGCGATCTTCTATAAATAATGTAATTTTATTAACAAAAATACTTAAATTCAACAGCTATATCGTACCTATATCATTCTGCTCAGACGCTCTATTATTCTTACATTCAGTCTTTAAGATTTGAGCAGATTATTATCGTTGACAACTTACTCTCATATATTACGTCCAATCATAAATATGTCTTAGGGAGAGACAAAAGAATAGAAATGGTACGATAAACAAATAATCTTATTTTCTGTGTATTTTAAAATATCGTTAGATATAAGCCGTAGCAATACACTTCGAAACCTTTTAGTTGTCTTACATAAAAATAGATAAAATGTAACGAGTTTACTATCGCCTATTTTATATATATTTTTTAAATAATCGAGTATGAGATGTTTATTTTCGCACTCATATGAAAGTTCAAATATAAGAAATAAAGTTGAATATGTTTCATATATTTACCTTAAACAAAACAAAACTTGGCCTTTTGAAAGAAAATCGTTTATCTTATCAAAATTTGTTGAGATGTCCTTCTATTGAATCATTTTCGTCCTGTTTTCGTCTATATGTTTTACGTATACAGTGACCCTAACCACGAGATCCCTCGAAGAACTTTATCACCCGCACAGTACAAGTGCAAAAATAAAACGTGCAAGCGTTTGACATTATTTGTTTATCTGCCAGGATTGTCGAAATGTGTACGTTATCTAAAAATCTCAGATACTTCAGCTATTTACAATCGTTTGATATCTCATTTAAAATGCGTATCACTATAGGAGGCACAATCATATCTAGCAACAAAACAATTTTTTCAATTAATATTTGAATAGAAGAGATAACTTTCATAGGGATCTTTGAAAAATAGACGATATCATACGTCATAAATTCAACAAGGAGTTGCCATTTTGGAATCATTTAAAACTTTGTATTTATTTAACTATTTTGATCTGAGCGTCACTGATGAGTCTTATGTAGACGAAACGCGCTTCTGGCGTACAAAATTATAATCCTGGTACTTTTGATAACTATTTACACCACTGGGTCGATGCCACTGCTGGTGGACGTTTCGTCCCCGAGGGTATCACCAGCCCAGTAGTCAGCACTTCGGTGTTGACATGAATATCAATTATATGGTCATTTTTATAAATTTTCTGTTTACAAAACTTTGAATTTTCGAAAAAAACTAAGGATTTTCTTACCCCAGGAGTAGATTACCTTAGCCGTATTTGGCACAACTTTTTGGAATTTTGGATCCTTAATGCTCTTCAACTTTGTATTTATTTGGCTTTTTTAACTATTTTGATCTGAGCGTCACTGATGAGTCTTATGTAGACGAAACGCGCGTCTGGCGTACAAAATTATAATCCTGGTACTTTTGATAACTATTTACACCACTGGGTCGATGCCACTGCTGGTGGACGTTTCGTCCCCGAGGGTATCACCAGCCCAGTAGTCAGCACTTCGGTGTTGACATGAATATCAATTATATGGTCATTTTTATAAATTTTCTGTTTACAAAACTTTGAATTTTTCGAAAAAAACTAAGGATTTTCTTACCCCAGGAGTAGATTACCTTAGCCGTATTTGGCACAACTTTTTGGAATTTTGGATCCTTAATGCTCTTCAACTTTGTATTTATTTGGCTTTTTTAACTATTTTGATCTGAGCGTCACTGATGAGTCTTATGTAGACGAAACGCGCGTCTGGCGTACAAAATTATAATCCTGGTACTTTTGTTAACTATTTACACCACTGGGTCGATGCCACTGCTGGTGGACGTTTCGTCCCCGAGGGTATCACCAGCCCAGTAGTCAGCACTTCGGTGTTGACATGAATATCAATTATATGGTCATTTTTATAAATTTTCTGTTTACAAAACTTTGAATTTTTCGAAAAAAACGAAGGATTTTCTTACCCCAGGAGTAGATTACCTTAGCCGTATTTGGCACAACTTTTTGGAATTTTGGATCCTTAATGCTCTTCAACTTTGTATTTATTTGGCTTTTTAACTATTTTGATCTGAGCGTCACTGATGAGTCTTATGTAGACGAAACGCGCGTCTGGCGTACAAAATTATAATCCTGGTACTTTTGATAACTATTTACACAACTGGGTCGATGCCACTGCTGGTGGACGTTTCGTCCCCGAGGGTATCACCAGCCCAGTAGTCAGCACTTCGGTGTTGACATGAATATCAATTATATGGTCATTTTTATAAATTTTCTGTTTACAAAACTTTGAATTTTTCGAAAAAAACTAAGGATTTTCTTACCCCAGGAGTAGATTACCTTAGCCGTATTTGGCACAACTTTTTGGAATTTTGGATCCTTAATGCTCTTCAACTTTGTATTTATTTGGCTTTTTTAACTATTTTGATCTGAGCGTCACTGATGAGTCTTATGTAGACGAAACGCGCGTCTGGCGTACAAAATTATAATCCTGGTACTTTTGATAACTATTATAAGAAAAGAAAAAACAATTTTAACTAGATATATAAGGTAAGGTAACTTAAAAACGTTATTTATAGACAATTCCTAAGCTAATCTGTGTTTTGTTTTACATCAATCCTAGTTCTCATCTGTGTTTTCCCCTGAAAATTCAGATGCTATGTAGCGTTTTAATGCAGTTCATATATAAATGCTTATTATTTTTTCTTCTTTTCAAATTTTAAGTTATAGTTTGTAGTTATTAATTTATCAATTTCGACGGACGATCCCAACACACAAAGAATAAATTATACGAAATAAACACAATAAGAGACCAATTTTCATAATGAAAAATACACAGTCCTGTCGTGTTTATAAAGTTTGTGATAATACCACTTCCTTGAATATCGATTGACAGATTTTTACATAGGTAGGTCCTGATGAAGCTATATCCAGAAAAGCGCTTCCGAGACATACAATCGATAGAGTGATAATATTTCAATTTGTATAGCAATTGTTTGATACCGCTGATGTTTGACTACCGTATTACCCGCTCAGTGGTCAGTGCAATTGCTGATGGTAAACTATCAGTCTAAAGGAGACCATCAGCTCAGTAGTCCTTAATTCGGTGCATGATTCATACCATTATAACTTTTTTAAAGTGTCCTTTATAAATAGATCAGTTATTAAGAAACTAAATCTGCAACTCGCTAGGTCAATTTGTGGTTATCAACTTCTTCAACTGTTTCGGCTTTTGTACATACCTTGTTTTAAATATTCGGCTTTGAGCAAGAATGTCAACAACTAAAAGATAGAAAGTCAGCATGTATAGCAAGGTTGTGTATGGTGTAAAATATCACGAGTGAAGATATTTTTATTCATACTGTTGCTGAATGACTTTTTTCGCCAATTCACAGATGTTGCATGATCTTCATTTTGCAAATAATTCCGCTTAAATCTATGTAAGGGTTCGTTTCAAACTTGCAGTGAGGTGAGAGGTTTTTTCTTTTGATCCGTGTGATCGACCTCACAGTGACTTTAAAATGAGTAACAGCAATAAAAGCAATATATTTTGATGCTTCTGGATGATAAATATGAAACTTTCTTTGAAATTGCTCGAAAAGTTATTGGAATGTTTTATACCATAGGGTAGGTTAGATTTATGTTTTTGTCCTCACTTTTTGTATAATTATCATACAAGAGTTACAGTACTATATTATTAGAAAAATGTAAAAAAAAAAATCCGGATAATGAATAAAGAATCCACTTTTGGTCAAGCCTTCTACTTAAGGGGAAACTAGCTACGAGGTATATAAAAAATCTTAAGTAAAATTTTATGGTTCAATCAATATTGAAAGTGAAATAATAATTCGCTTTAAGCAGCCAGAAGGGTTCAATTTTGTCAAATTAAACCAAGAATCATTGACAATTAATTTTCACTTGCAAGTGAATAACTCGACCTCAATAAATCCGTATGCATGTGCACTTCAATTTAACCCCTAGCTACAAATTGACAACGTATGCTTTGTACGTGTACTGGTTATTTAAAGGAAAAAAATGTCAACAATTAAAGTGAAACAAGGGTTATTCATTTGATAACTGATTCGATCCACATACAATCATTCTAATACGGGTAAAAACAATGAGAAACATATATTTTTAATCTATAAAATAAAATCAAACAGACCTATACAAATCCAATTGCACGTATTGACTAAATCTATTCATTCTTTATTTATGTTTTAAATACATCGCATATATGGCCATCTTAGGTCAAATCGATAGTTAATTAGATGGCGTCTGGACTAAAATACACACGAAACGAACCTACATATTATCGATTCCATGCTATGTAAACTGTTTATTTTAGACTTTTGATAGTTTGGATAAATGTTTTACATTGTTGTATATCAAATATGAGAATTTTTGTCAGATTGGTGACCATGAATTTAACAGCTAGTGCCCCTTTAAGTCGAAAAAGCGAGACATAACAATCCGACATTCCGTCAACGTCGTCGTTCACGGCGGTGGTTGCGTCCACAATATTCACTCTGTAGTTAAAACTCTACTTAACTTTGAAGTACATTTTGTAAAAAAAACCATCTGTTTTTTACTTATAAATCGACTTAGTTTTTCTGCCAGGAAACATTTTATCAACTCTGTGGTTAAAGTTTTTAAAATTTTAATAACTTTCTTAAACTATTCTGGATTTGTACCAAACTTTGACAGAAGCTTATTTATGATCATAATATAGTATCCGTAAGTAAATTTTGTAAAAATATAAATGTTTAACATTGTAATATATCAAGTATGAGAATTTGAGTCAGATTGGTGACCATGAATTTGACAGCTAGTGCCCCTTTAAGTCGAAAAAGCGAGACATAACAATCAGACATTCCGTCAGTGTCGTCGTTGGCGGCGGCGGTTGCGTCCACAATATTCATTCTGTAGTTAAAATTCTACTTTACTTTGACAGAAGCTTGTTTATGATCATAAGATGGTATCCAGAAGTATATTTTGTAAAAAAAAAAATCTGTTTTTTACTTATAAATGGACTTAGTTTTTTCTGCCAGGAAACATTACATCCACTCCGTGGTTAAAGTTTTTTAAATTTTAATAACTATCTTAAACTATCCTCGATTTGTACCAAACTTTGACAGAAGCTAATTTATGATCATTATATAGTATCCGTAGTTAAATTTTGTAAAAGTTCCATTTTCTTTGCATATTTTATTTATAAATGGACTTAGTTTTTCTGCCAGGGAACATAACATTCAATCTGTGGTTAAAGTTTTCAAAAAAATTAAAAATTTCTTAAATTATCCTGGATTTGTACCAAACTTGGACAGAAGCATGTTTCTTTTCTGATCATAAGATGGTATCAAGAAGTACATTTTGTAATGAAAAATCCATTTTTATCGTATTTTTCTTATAAATGGACTTTGTTTTCTTCCAATTAACATAACATACAATCTGCAGTTAAAATTTTAAAACATTTTTTGATTCATACACTATCCTGGATTTTTACCAAACCTGGACAGAAGCTTCTTACATTCAAAAGATAGTATCGAGGGGAATATTTTTATTGATTTTTTTTTCTCATTTTTGTTGAGTCTGCGTTTAACAGCAAACGTAGGCGAGACACTGGGTTCCGCGGAACCCCTTACGATTTTTAAGATTAGTTCATATATTTCGATGGAAACTCTCAAAATTGTATTGCATCTTGATTTTACATAATATGATGCATAATGAAATGAATTCAAATTTTTCTGAGCGACTAAGCAAAATCACAATCTCTTACTTCATGCACTAAGATCAATTCTCCAGGTAAAACGGTGCTCCTTTGAAATAATAAAAGATATTACATTGTAGGTCCAGTTTATATCAATGACCTAAAGACGATCACTATACCATAAAACACTACACATAGAACATAACAATAGAGGGTCAGGAATCTTTCTTTAAACGTAAAACCAGGTGGTAATTTAAGTGTTCCCAAACTAGTAACAGTAGTCGTGTTATTCTTTTTAACATAACTCAAGTAGTAAGCCGCATTTGAAAATGCCATAATCATGGAAAAATAGATGGAATACACATTTCATGATTGTGTCGTATATCTTTGGAATTGATGACTTCAACTTTGCAATGTGGAACCTTTTGTTCCATAGCTTCATTGTAAGCAGTGACTCTAAGTTATTAAAATAATGGAAAAAAAACGTAGTAATTAAATACAGTTACTGTATTAACTTGGAAATATATACACTTACGTCATTTGGTCTTTAGTGGAAAGCTGCAGTTGTCGCATTGGCAATCATATCACATCTTTTTATTCTTATACTGCTTTGCACATGTTGCTCCTTTAAGTTCATATTTTTTTCATATTAATAAACAATGATTCACAATTTTAGGGACTTTCCGAATAAATTTCCTCGGAGTTCAGTATTTTTGTGATTTTACTTTTTAAACCTTTCTTGGAAGACTAAGTGGAATTATGATAAAATGCAAGATTGAAATGAAAAATTGCATTTTGTGTATGCTCAAAAGAAGAAGTGGGGACAGGTTAATGTGAAACTAATCTGTCGACATGGCAATCAATACACATCTTTTTTTCAATGGGCTTTGAAAGGTTAAAAATGTTGATGTTAAAAAGTAACAACTGGTGCTTTTCCATCAACCACGAAGTAACCCTTAAATAAAACAGCGTTCAGAAAGTAAACACGACAACCATAGAAAATTATTTCCAAGGCCATATCAATAAATGCTCACAGTTACAAAAACATCAAAGTCATTTCAAAATAAAATAGAATAATACAGAAAAAGTAAATAGTGACTTCAAAATATAAAAACATGTTGCAACAGAAAGTCGTGTATGTTGTTATTGGTTGTATACTCTTCTTTTTGATGAAATGACTTCTCATACTTCCGTTTAATTGACAGAACCACGATAAATGAAAAGATAGTCCATTTTAATTTACAGTGAAGTTATTTTTTTTTCAGAAACACAGAAGGGACGAATAACCAGTATGTATCAAGTGTACTTTTCCGTTAATCTGTTAATCTCAATCGTATCAACAGTTCCCGTGCCACATCAAACTTCTGTAAGCAGTATTCGACATGCTTCCTCTGATTATTCGAAACATGCTAGTAATGGATTTTGTGGTTTTAACTTTACCACATCAGATACTGACAAAGCACGCAAAACATTTAACCATTACATATCTGATACAACGGTTTCAGTTATTTATCTCTATCTAAAAGAGAAAAGTTCAGATCAATTAAAATGAAACAATATCTACCGGAAGAGACATATCGGAATGGTCTCCAAGAATGGATTTGGTTAAAGAAGGAAATGATGTATGAAGAATTGTCCCGACCGATAGATTCTGATTTTCTCACTTTTACTATAACTAAAGACGGAACAAAAGAAATGGACATTCCTTGGTCGTTATCCGTATGCTGTAATTTAAACTACAAAATAGCATATGAGAATGAAACAAAGTATATTGTGAACTATTTATGGTCCAGTATTACAGAAAATGAGACTGGTTCTTTACTTTGTCATCGTTCGTTTGATGATAAAACCTTAAGGGCATACGATACAGTTACAGGAAAGGTAATGGCGTTGCTAACGTAATTTGTTATTTTCGCGACGTCAAACTATGAGATTTCGGGAAAAGATGCATTTTTCGACTGATTTTTATCATTCAAACTGATTTAATTTGAAAACGAGTTCATGGACCCCTATTTTTCAAAACGGCATTTTGTTTCATTTTGCAGGGAGATTATGTGACCCAAATTTTATAAAACTGTAAATAGAGGATTTTTTTAAATTTTGATAAACATGCAGTAAAAAATGACGTTTTTCCTCAATTCATGAACATTTGATAAATATGAGTTATTTCTGAATAAAAAAATGCATATTTTGTAGGATATTTATAAAATACAGAAATTACCGATTATTTAACAAAAAACAATTTGTGTTTATCTTTTATAACAAAAAAGTTATGTCTTTCTTTCGAAAAAGAAATTACGGCCACAAATCTGAATTCTGGGCAAATGTACAAAATTTCGACCTCATTTTACTCAAAAAGTAGCACATGAAGGTATATTTTTTATTACATATTTAATTTAATCAGGTAAAAAATAGCCTATATGCAAATTTTCATGAACTTGTAAATACAGGATCAAAACTGTATCGTATGCCCTTAACAGGAACTACAGCTATTTGTATTATTTTTACAGTCTGGATTGGATATGATTACGATAGTTTTCCCATAGATTCATTAATGAACGGATATTTTGAAGTAACAGAACAAAGCAAATATGACATAACAAAAATGCTTACTATCGTTCTTGGATTATTTGCTTACATGCATCCTTTTATCATTCATCTGTTAGAAATTGTTCAACCAAATAAAACTACTTACCTGTATAATAATTCTACAAAAATAAGGACCAATATCAAAAACGGGTTAACACGAATCATGCAAAAAATATTTTACTCACCATGGCATAACACAGAATTACGAAAAGATAATGAAGTAAAGTATGCACCTATTGTTCAGTTTTACTTTTTTTGTACTTTGATTGTATTAGGATAAAACTTATAAAAACTACTCAATATTAAGCATGAATCATTTGAAAGGGAAGAATACACTAACTTTCCAAACATTTATAGATTTGGAATTCCAGAATATCAATTTTTCAAATATATGCTATAGTTGCCTGTTACAATATCGATTATATCATATTTTGCATGTAATATATGGATATATATTCTTTACAATGACAATGATGATTTTATTATTTGCTTAGGGAAAGATACTGGTTGCCGAAAATGTTCGTCCTCTTCATTCTGTGCGCGCAGTGAATATATCTTATTTATTCCTGTAAAGGACATAATGGAAACTGAGGGAAATTTAGCCCAAAACCGATGGATGTTGAATGCAAGTGAAAAATTGATTTTTTGATTCACAATGCTTTTTTTCTCTTCAGTTTTGGCGTTTTATTTTTACATATTCATTTTGTTCGGTGGACAAAGGAGGAAAGATTCGCTAGATAAATGTTTTAAAATCCTTTTTTTTTTTACACAATGTACTAATAGGTACTTTGCTATTCCTTTTGAACGTTATTATAAACATTTTATTTTTTTCAATGCCTGCAGTATGGTTCATTTTTTTCCCCATTATGTCTGAAATGTCGAAATTATTGTTGCAAAAAACAACATGAAGAGACCATGCAAACTGAAAATAATGGAGATGGCAATGATAAAATTCCAAGCTAAATATGGATTATGAGAAAGTTACAGACACTGAGAGACAAAACGCAACACCCGAAAGTGGCTGGTTATTTCTTATTGTTTTGTTGGTGGTCTATACGTTAACTGTAAGAGAACATGCACATTTTTTTGTTTTCATAGAGCGATCTTTTGCCTATGCAATTAGTGCAGGCTTAACAGTCTCATAGCATGTGTGGCGATGGTATTTAATTGTTATATTTTCATTCGGCTATTTTGCCACTTATATCTTAGAGTTTCTTGACTCTTATACAGTTCTTCTTGACACAATATTTGAAATTCAAGAGAAAAACATTGTTGATCCTCAGTGTTTTGGGGAAGGTGAGTGACTCTTCCGAATGCAAAAGCAACAATCAAAACAGTATAGACGAAAACCTGTTTGATTACATAGTAAATAATTGTTATACTGCTCGGAAAAGGTTTTTTTTGTTACTCTTCAAATCTATCCTCACTACAATTTTTATGATAGTCTCTTTCCATATTTTACAAAGAACAGGAAAATTTGACAAAATGAAGTTAATGAACGAGACACTTTCTATTGTAGTTATTTTGGTATCTCCAAAGATATTTTTATATTTCTCACAAAAAAAACCAGGGGAGGAAATTGAGAAACATGTTTCAGAAATTGAAGCATTATATAACAAGTTTTTAAAAACGAAAAAGAAAAGATATGTTGGAGATTTTTTATTCCTTTGCTTTAAAGAATGTATCACTGATTGTTGCTCTAATTGTATCAAATATTGTAGAGGTAATTGTAAATGCGAACAAAGTCTCCCTTTTATTTGTCTGCTGTTGAAAAAAAGTTTTTGTGATTGCAGCTGTAGTTCGTCAGATTCTGATGGGTTTTTTTCATTAACTGACTTGAGTAATCTCAAACAAGACAATGATCATAACAAAACTGTAAATGGGAAAAACGGTAAACAACCACCTGCACAAGATAAACAGCTTATAGGGCTAAATGAAATTGTCGAATCAGACAAGACTAGATCAGAGATTCCCGAAACAGAAAAAGATCTACTTGTAAAAAAGTGAACTTAAGTCTCTGCTATCCAGTATTATAAATAAACTGAAATTGAAGCTTTCTAAAGAGTAAACAACAAATAAAATTATTTCAAATTATAAGTTCTTTTATGATTGTTGCTTTTTTGCAATTATAATTTCTTTTGTGATTTGATTGATGCCGTTTTTTGAACTATTTTTTCTTATTGATTGTAATATTTTATGAATAATTATTTAGTATGCTATTTGGCTGTAGCTAGTAACCAAGTACCATTTTTATTTAAAATATCTGATTGAAATGAAATTGTATACCAATTATAATTTAGTTGTATTTTGTTTTATTATTATCAATAAAGAGCCGGCAGGATATTCAAACTAAAAATTGTGTTGTAGGGTTTTGGTCTCATAAAGGTACTATCAAAATCTCACGTGTTCATATTATGAGGAAGAAAGATTGCTCTACATTTTACAAAGTAGTCGCTGACATAGTTGATTCATCAAAAAGTAAAATAACAAAAATACTGAAATCCCTAATCAAATGGCAAAATCAAAAGCTCAAACATATCAAACGAATGGATAACAATTGTCATATTCCTGACTTGGTGCAAGCATCATTTTCTTATGTAGAAAATGGTGGTTTAAACCTGGTTGTATAGCATATATAACTAGCTAAATCTCTCACAAGTATGACAGTCGCATTAAATTACACTATATTGACATTGAAAGTGGAGAAAACAAAAGAGTCATAATAGGCACAAATGTCCAAAATAGGGGTACAGCAGTCAACATTGTTTTATAATCTAAATAACAGAAAAAACAAACAAAAATGTATCAAAGAAACACAAAACGTCATATAGACAAAAAACATTAGCAAAAATGACAGTCAAGAACACAAATATTTACCATATCACAATTGTCTATAATAGAGACATAGTTATCACTGCTGATACATTGTAATACAGTAAAATCAAGATTGTTCATTTTTATATATGGCATTCAAACTGGAAAAATCAATAACACATATATAATATTGGAGAGTATTTCATTGATAATTGTGTTATAACAATCTTTTTTGGCCAGCCCGGTTTGCAAAAATTCTATTCTGGTTATTCTGACTTGATAGTCGTAACTGTGTATCTTAAAAGTAGATCAAAATAAGTACTGTACCAGTATATAACAAAAATTTAAAATTCTGGAAATTCATTACATTTTTCAACAACAAGGGCTTCAACAATATTGTTCTTTCTGTTATAGCTGACTATACGGTATTGGCTCTGCTCGTTGTTGAAGGTCGTACGGTAACATGTAATTGTTATTTTTTGTTTATTTTCGTCTCTTTTGGAAAGTTGTCGCATTAGAAATCAAAATCTCCTAATTGTTATATTTACTCATTTAGGTTTGGTTTTTATTCTTTTGATAGTTTTATCATTTTAGATACTTGCGCCCCTCATTTAAATTGAATTGTAAGATGAGGTTTAATAAATCTTGCAAGAAGCATATGGTTCAATACATAGAACATTTGATTTTCTGCGTAATGAATAAAATTGAGAATTGAAATGGGAAGTCGGATATGAGTCGCTCAACACAAGCTTGAGATTCTCGACTTGTTCGCTGTACTCATTGACGTATTCCCAAATACATACAAATAAACCATATAATACTATTTGTTTAGTAATAGATCTTAAATGAAAAGCTCTTTTAGTAAAATAAATATTGATGTTAATGGCAGTCCTAAGAAACTAAAATAAAAAATTATACAAGACTAATAAAGGTCAGAGGCTCCTGACTTGGGACATTCGCCAAATTACAGTGGGGTTAAACATGTTTTTTGAGATCTCAACCCTCCTTCTTAGCCTCTAGCCAATGTATAAAAAACTTACAACAATACGCACAGTAAAACTAAGTTTAAGATAAGTCAGAGTCCGATGTCAGAATATGAAAAAAAAGAAAATAAAGAAAATGACAATACTACATAAAAACCAACAGACTACTAGCGGTTACTGACAATGACATCTCTAGACATGTACCATGATTTGTAGATGTCCCGCTTATATCAGTCGAAATAAACAAAATTATAATATTCAAAACAAAAAAAATGTTATGGTTAAAGTGCAATTTTCGAAAGTAACAAATTATCAGATTGGCAATATTTGTCTAATTATAAAGTTTATAGTAACAATATTGAAATAGCTAAATTTACTTTCATATTATCACAACCTTCATTTAAAATCAGTAGAAATCCATGTATCTTATTTTTTTTACTTTGATATTCAATAATTTTAGATTAAAGGAATAGTTTTCAGGATCCATTTCCAAATCTAAGTTGATGAATATTACATGGGAAAGTGACAAACAGTATTTAAAGAAAGAAGGGCGAAAGATACAAGAGTAAATTCAAACTAATAAATCGAAAATAAACTGACAACGACATGGCTAAAAAGAAAAATATATACAGACAAATGTAACTGCACAAAACAAAACATATACAAATACAGAATAAGCAATACTAACCCAAAAAACCTGGACATGATCTCAGGTGTGCGGGATGGGTAAGTAGATCCTGCTTCACATGTGGAACCCGTCGTGTTGCTCATGTTAGAACAAATCCGGTAATAAGTCTAATTCGGTATATCAAATTCGTTGTAACGACATAAGGTACATGTCCGCTTTCATCTTTGAACGTTGGTTTTCCCGTTTGAATGGTTTTACACTAGTAATTTTGGGGCCTTTTATAGCTTGTTGTTCGATGTGAGCCAAGGCTCCGTGTTGAAGGCCGTACTTTAACCTATAATGGTTTACTTTTTAAATTGTTATTTTGATGGAAAGTTGTCTCATTGGCACTCAACGGTCAACCAACTCAGGATGGCGTCCGTAAAATTATCGAGTGGATGATTTCAACTTCCGCATTTGAAACTCTTGGAGCAATACCTTCCTGATGATCAGCAACCATATATCGAGGAAATCATGATAGGGAATACAAACCCAGAAATATGGTATGAATTGGAATATATACTCCGTATGCAGGCGCTGCTGAAATGTTGATACTCAGAAATATAAGTTCACAATTGGGAAGCTGAAATTATATCATTTGTCGTAAAGTTTATTTTACAACACAGTCTCATTTTCAATTTCTAGATGTAAGGAAAGATATGAAGCAGACCTAATTGTATATGCTGTTACCTTTATCTTTTGTTTCCATCTTTATCGACTAGTCAGAGGTTGAAAAAGGGGTCTTTACCTACATCACGTGCATCAACAATCGACAAGAACCAACAGTCTTGAAATTTAATGGTTTGCAACACCTTCCGACTTTTATACCTTTCAGTTGTTTAAGTTTATTAAGTCATTTATTAAATTTAATTAGTTCATTTACTAGGATCGTTTCAATTCATCATAATATGACTGATTTACAAAAGCTTTGAAGAATAGACATACACTTACAAGGAGATGCAATTCAAACATGATGACAAAAAGAGATAACCACACTAAGAATAATTATACATAAAGTCTATAGTTTATGCTTCATGTGGATGTGAAAACAAAGTTTATCTCATTTTATAAATCAAGAAACACCTTACGCGCGTTCAATATCATTTTCGATTCTGAAATTCAATTCCTGTAATTTTTTACTACGATCTTTTTCCAGTACAGATTTAATCATAGTTTTTCATCCAGTAAGTCACATTAAAAGCCCCTTTCCAAAACATCCTTAATAACATAAATAATAGAAACTGCATTTTTCACTTCATTAAATGACGACAAACAATCATCAATTTAAATGTATGTAGTCGCATCATTTGTCACTCTAGTGTCATATCCATCCTTGAACATTTTAGCAGTCTACTGCAGTTCTAAGTAGCTTCTGCTTGGCAGAGATATTGCTCCAAACTAATGCAAAGTCAATATGTATACTGTTCACAAATAGAATCGCAAACAGCCCCTGTTACTTATTGGTCCTATGACTGGAAAACCATGGATTCAATATCGCCAAAATGTACATTATTCTAGTAATGGAAGCCAGGGGTCCCAGTAGATGTTGGCAATGTGAAGAGGCTTTGTTTTAGAAAATATATCCTTTTCTTGTATTATATTTCCTTTTAGATAGTTTTTCAGCCCGGCAATATTTACTTAATTTCACACAGTTTTATTTTATAGATGAGGAATTTTGATAAAAGTATTATTAGATTTTTTATTTTACTATTTTCTGTTTTTCCTAAGTTTCCTTGTTACAATTATATCCATGTTAATTGGTATAATTACAGGTGTTTGGTTATAAATCCAGTCCATGAGTCTGCTATTTTATGACATGTCCAAAATATATGTTCAATATCTTCGGTTTCTTCATTGCCGAAAGTACATATAATAACATGAAGTTTTCGAAAAACTAAGGATTTTCTTATCCCAGGCATAGATTACCTTTGCCGTTTTTTGCACAACTTTTTGGAATTTTGGATCCTCAATGTTCTTCAACTTTGTACGTGTGTGGCTTTATAAATATTTTGATATGAGCGTCACTGATGAGTCTAATGTAGATGAAACGCGCGTCTGGCGTACTAAATTATAATCCTGGTACTTTTGATCGCTTTGTTTTATTTTTATTTTAAATAAACATTTATTTGTGCCAATATCCTGTGTATTATTCTATATTGGAACCAGTGAAGTGTATAGTAAAAAGAATATTATGCACAGTTTTCCAATCAAATTTTCTGTTGAGAGTTTATGACCATTTTCTTCACATCTAAATTTAGTACTGCTTCTATGAAATAAAACTATATTATTCAACATAATTGGTCCTTTTGTTTCACAACAATTGTTTATTGATATATAGTTCTTTAAATTCTTTTATATGATATTATTGATGAAATGACCATATTATAAGTGATAAGTGATCCCTCAATTTTTTAGTAAATCATTTATCAAAAAGATCCCTTTATCTATCCAGTCCTTACAGAAATAGATGTTGTTCTCATTTTTTATGTTTTTATTATTCCAGAGCGAATATGATACAAACTCAGCTTTATTTTTTGGTATGAATTTATTTTGTAAATCTGTCCAAGCTTTTAAAACCTCTTCCCAAAAGGATTTTTACATCTTTTTGTTGGGCCTACATAAAATAGGTTTTCAATACTGATTTTTTTTCAGGACTTTCCAATAGCTTATTTAGTTTTGGGTTGTTTTTCAACAACCTGCAATTCCAAACAAGTTTCAATGCTTTGTATATTTGTCAATATCTATCATTTTCAGCCCTCCTAATTTGTGTTCAGAACACAATATTTCTCTTTTTACCTTGTCAGGTTTGTTTTTCCAAATAAATTAATAAATCTTGTCATTTAGTTGTTTTAAAGTATTTGTGCATGGTGCTTGTAATGTTTAAACAGAAGGTTCAATTTTGAGATAATTATTGTCTTGATAATAGTAAATTTTCCAACTGGTGTTAATGTTCGTTCAGACCAAATTTTTATTATTATTTTCACTTGCTTCAATTCTTGGACCATAGTTCAACAATTCCACTTCAAGTGAATTAAAAGAAAAGTATATTCCTATTAATGTAAATCTACTGGAACCCCATGCCAATCGCCATTTTTCACACATGGTGTAATGACTATAACGCTATTAAAATTTACCCTACTCAAGCTTTCTGTTTTAGTATACAGTTTTTTATAGTAATTGTTGGCCTCTTCTAATATTTTATCTTGTTTATAAATTGCCTCCCCTCTTTCTTTAATTAGTTTTGGGATAGTTTTATTTATAAAATGTTTAGTTTCCATATTAAAAAAAATAGATAGATTTTCTCCTTCTTCAATCCATTGCATTTTTTATATGATATAGTATCCCCTCATTTTTCTTTCCTTATTATTCTAAGATCATATTTATGGTGTTTAATTTCATTTATTATTTTTTTCTGCTTATCTCTTTCCTTCTTTTTATAAGATATATAGGAAATAGTTTTTTCTCTGATTTCTGTATGTAATATTTCTAGAAGGAGTTTGTCATTTATTATAAAGTGGATGTCTAAATCCTTTATTTGTTCTCAAGTTTTTCTATTATATACCAATGATGCATATTGGTCTTTTACTTTAAGTATAGTATCTTTTATAGTTTTGGAGTATTCATATACAAGTGAGTTGTTAATTTTCCATAATCTTTTCCCAAGTATGAAATCATTCATCTTAAGATTTAGTATTATTGGGGAGTGATCTGATCTTTAGTTGTGTTGATTTTGTACATCAACTACATTTTGATTAAGGTCTTGGGATATTAAAAAGAAGTCATATCTTGCTTGTTTAATGGGATCAGGTTTTCTCTATGTAAATTGTTTTGAATTTGGATGAATTATCCTAAAGGGGTCTGTTGAATTATAAAGATATTTTAAGTCTGGAACTTTCTCCTCAACTTTTGGGCTATGAATATTTTGATACTTATATGTATCAAGACTTTGGTTTTGTACTAAATTATAGTCTCCATTTATAACAATTTGTGGATTGTTTAAACTTTCTATCATTTCACTAATTTTTATATAAAATTCTGGTGGATCTTTGTTTGGACCATATAAGGTTATTAGGGTCATTCTCTTTCCTTCGATTTCCATATCAGTTCCTAATAAATTTCCTTAGTCACCTTTTTTACTTTATGTATTTTATACTCAAAGTTTGTTGTTAATAAAATTGATACTCCTCTTTCATTTGTAGCAAATGAATTAAAAAAAACATTCTCTTCGCCTGAGATTTTTATTAATATTTCATCATTTTCTGAAAAACGTGTATCTTGTAAGCAATATTTATTACAGGTTTTTTTATTTAAGATAATAAAAAAACATCTCTTCGCTTCTCTATTGGATCCTTCCTTGGCAGTTGTTTGAGAAAAATTTTACTCCCTGTGTTACTCATTTTCAAGTGATTATTCTATTTTAAAAAACAAAAATATGTATTTTTTTTAAATGCATTAACATTTTAGAAAAAAACATACAGCTGCATACTTTATAGAGTGTGAATGTGAAAATATCTTTGAGATGTCTGATCTCACCTGCCATGCCTGTGTAGAATACGAAGTGTAACCAGAATACACCAACAATGCTGCGTAACATTTGTTGTAACGTAAAAATATCTTTTTTGCATATTTGCTGTAACAATTTACTAAGTTTACAGTTTGGATTTTAGTATCCCTAATGTTAGTTTAACTTATAGTTTAGGGAAGCACTATTTGGTAAGATATAACTTATTAATAATAGTAGTATCTATAGTATAATTAATTTCACAATTATATAAAATAAATAGTGTGAATACACATACAGAACTTTTTTAAAAATTGCTTTCCTTTTTTTATACAATCTTTTCTCTCAAATAATCCGTGTTCCATTGAAAGAAATAAGGCATAGTGTTGGTTCAGCAAACATGTGCGTTATCGCATTATCGATTGTGTCTAAATGTTCTTATATAAACAGGATTTAACTTATTTATAAAATTTGGTAAGTATACAATTTTCGTTTAAGTTTCTACTGATCTATTTTATGTCGTCGTGTATATGTATTACAAAAGTTAAATCATTTATTTTAGCGTGCACAATTCACAATTTGTCTACACTAGAATAAATTATTAAATAATCGTGATAACACATGTTTATCTGCATAATATAATATAAAGTAATGTGCTTGGATAAACCTAAACAGCATTTACCAAGGACGAAATTTTTACAAAATCACAAATCTGTCCTTTATTACCGTCATTATACTGGAAACTAACCTTCACAAATCTCTATAAAAAGAACGAAACATA
Source organism: Mytilus trossulus (assembly GCF_036588685.1). Taxonomy (NCBI): domain Eukaryota; kingdom Metazoa; phylum Mollusca; class Bivalvia; order Mytilida; family Mytilidae; genus Mytilus; species Mytilus trossulus. Next base: position 41,605,724 of record NC_086381.1, on the reverse strand, counting down.
GCTGGGTCATTAAAATGGTCGGCTAAATCTTTCTAAAGTACTGACTACTATTCTTTCTAAAGTTAAAGATGGGCTTCAAAACTACTGTGATGAGATACGTGTTTCCAGTGGTGTAGCAAGATGTGGATTCTCAAAAATTCAAAAGATCTACTGCTTAATCTTCGATCACAATCTTTGCAGCTTGAAAGCAACATATGGACTTGTTTGATTTATCTACGCTTTACATTGATAATCTCCATGCTCAGTTGAAAGAACGAGTTCATCATCTCATTAAACAGAGCTTTTTCCATTCAAATGAAAATCGTAGATACAGTTGTCTTGTTTTGGATAACAAGAGTTCATATTTTGTGAAGAACCGCACTGAACCTACCAGAAAATACACTGAAGATGATATAAAAAAATTGCCGGATTTTTTTATCGACAAAATATTTGTTAAATTGGGAGGATTAATATTTCAACAAACAGTCGGTATTCCAATGGGTACTAATTGTGCAACCCTACTGGCCGATTTGTTTTTGTACTCATATGAAGCAGAATTCATTCAGAACCTTCTAAAAGACAAAAAGAAAAATCAACTTACGAAATTCTTGGATTTCACTTTTTGATATATTGATAATGTAACTCATAATTAAGCCAATACTTACGTTTCATGTATCCCAGTCAGCTTAAAAATAAGGATACTACTTATAATAGAAGGACTGCTTCATTACTTGATCATTTCTTTAATATTGACACAGATGAATGAGTTCACACAGAAATCTATGGTGAACGGGACGATTTCAACTTCCCTATTATTAATTTTCCATTTCTCTGCAGTAACAAACCCTCTACCCCTTTGTATACATATCTCAGTTGATACGTTATACTCCTGCATGTTCCCGCTATACAGACTATATATACAAGAGTGTGCTCCTCACACAGAAACAGCTCCAACAAAGTTATGAGGAGGACAGATTAAAAATGACACTACGTAATTTACGAGCATCATCATGTTGGTTGATCCATACGATGGGTCTTTGTTCAATCTACCTAATTATATTTTAACCACTTGTTAGATTTTGGGTTGTCATGATGTCGTCTGATAGTCTAAATACCGAATGTGACTTATTTTCTATTGTGACTGTTTTGCTGAGTGTGAATTGCATTGCTATACTAAGTAAAGAAAACGGCCATTGTTATATCAAAGTTCGTGTTTGTGTGTGTTTTATTTTAATAATTATAAATTTGAATCTCAACATCTGTAGAACATTTGTTCCGCATTTTAACTTTCCTGTATATGCTTTGATATAATCTTTTGAGTTTCAATAATTATTTAAATCATTACAAACCATATGTCAAAGGTATTTAAATTATCAAATACTCCAATAAATTACAACATAAATAATATTTGGACATATTGTCAACCTTCATTCACTTTGTTAAGAAATTCATTCACTTTGTTAAGAAATTAATTCAATTGCATTTTCTGAATTAATATAAAATATCATTTTAATTACCAAACTCGTCAAGAACAGATAAGATAATTTTCAACCTGGCAACTAACTGATATGCTCTTTATGCACATATCATCAGTATAGCTGAATCTGTTCAGGGGTGTCTCAATAACAATAAACACTTGCTTTTTCTAATCTCATATACAAATCATTTACATTTAAACTAACAAGTTCAGTTACTAAAAACCTTCTTGACGTTACACTCGCTCGGAAAATGACTCCCACTGCAATATACCTTAATTTCAAACCGGTTCAGTTAAAATCTAAAAAAAAAACATAACTGGCAATGTCATATTTTAGCAATTTTCCAAATTGTCAATGTCAAATTTTGCAATTTTAGTCAGGTTTTCTCTTTATGGAATAACCGTTTCAAAAATGATATCGGATATGTTCCATACGTCGTAACAACAATCCCCTTCCCTTTCATGGATGTGACCTACCGTATTAAACTATTCACCGAATTTGTTATAACATAAGCAACACGACGGGTGCATTGTGTGCAGCAGTATCTGCTTTCCCTTCCGGAGCACCTGATATCACTACTAATTTTTTATTATAAGGTCTTGTTGCTTATTCTTTAGTTGTCTATGTAGTGTTATATGGTAGAATGTTTGTCTGTTTGTCTTTTTTTTCGTTTTCAGCCAGGCGTTATCAGTTTATTTCGATTTATGAGTTCGACTGTCCCTTTGGTATCTTTCGTCCCTCTTTTGTAAAGGAGTGTTAAATGATTTACACTGTCAAGACTTTCCTTATTTTTAACTATATTAAAATAAAGCAAACAGTGCCCTTCTATGCTTTACATTAAAATGTATACAATTTTTAAATCTATCAATAGAAAGACGACCTTTAAAACGTAAAATCACAAAAACAATAAACACCGAGGAAAATTTAAAATGGAAAGTCCCTTATCTAATAGTAAATCAATTGATGAAACACATCAAACGAAATCCACATTGATGATGTTACTTGTAATATTATTTGGTCTGCCTTTTGTCATATGAAAGTTAATTGGCAAACAAATTTTGCTTGGTATCCTACGATATATTACGTTTTACTAAAGAAGGGTAAAATACATTTTTGTTTTCTATAGGGAATGTATCTAGATTTTTGCCAGATTTTCACAAAAATTTCAATCCGCAAGATTTATCTTTTTTCATGATAAATTGATCAGGGAAACGGTTTCATTGTTTATTTTCAAAATCAATGTCTTAGTTTTCTCTACTGACGTCAAAATGTATCTTCGGGGTTTTTTTTCTTGATGCTCTACTCTAACGTTAGAACTATGTTTTGATAAAGCAATTTACAACTAGTTTCCGTCATGTAAACTTCATTTTATATCTCTATCGCTTAATTAGAGAGGAAATAGATAATATAATTGACTCAACTTGAACTTTTTATCTTTTCGGAAATAAATGTATCGGGGAAAAAACTGACTGTAAACATAGTGTCTATTAGCGAGTTGTTGCTAGTTTAAGTTTGCGTCTTTTTCATTTAAGGAATAACATACCTTTCAAAAAGACATATCTTAATCAATCACAAATATTCTAGATTTGGAAAGAATTTAAACTTGCCATGTAACATAAATATAAAATGCATATCAGCATCTGATTATAACTTGAAAGATAGAAATATAAATCTATCAAATGCTTACAAACGATTTTATTTATTTATTTTATTTTATAAAATTGATGGTTTATATAAATATACAGTGTTAATTTCCATTGTTTAACGCGAGTGCACATTTTAAATGAATAAATTGAATGAAAACTACGCTTCCTTATTTGTGCATGGTGATAAAAAATTCGTATGTATAATTACTTTTATTTGTTTCCAACTGTGTCTTGTATTGTTCTGGTCGTACCATTGCAAATATTCAATTCCATGACTGCATCATGCGTTTCTATCAGTTTTTCATAGTGCTATCACATGGTAAGGTTAGAAGTTAATGGTAAACCCTAGTTTTAAGGGTTTTAATGTTTATCTTACCGTTTTAATTTATTGACATAACTGCACGACCCGATTTTCAAATAATAGTGGTAAGATTATCGTTTCAAAGAATCCTACTAAAACTTTTGTGAAAGACGGTTTTAACTTGAAGTGTTGGGAGAGTAGATGTTCTATGTTGAAGGGCTGCTTTGTGTATTTTTGACATGAAACTCTTGAACAGACTATTACTTTTTGACTCTTGACCTATGCACATTGGGTGTGTCATCATGATAGAGTGTGTTCATTTGTATATTACCCTGACCTAAAAGTGTAATTCTAAATTGACCTTGCTTCTAAGTATGTAGCATAAAGATGAATTTCATAAGATGGTGAGTCTTTTGACACGAGAAACTGCATTTGAGCATGAACTTTGCCCTTTTTGTACAACTTGTTTATTTTGTTTGAATTATATTGAGAATTGTCTAATTGCACACATACAACATCTTCTTATATCTATATTAGATATATAGATATATTTGTTGGTTTTGTGTACCACGATAACCCTTTCCTCGAAATGTGCTTTGTGTTTTTTTTAATGGAACTCTTGACCATTTTGACGTTTTGACTCTTTACCTTTGCATATAGGGTGTGCCTCTTGGTATGATTACCTTAACAAAGTCAGGAGTCTCCGGTTTTTGTAAGTCGTGTATGTTTTAATTGTAAGTTCGGTTTTATGTATTGGAGTTTGAACTAGTAATCATTTTGTTTTGGGGCCATCTGAAGTCCGCCGCTGGGCGAGGGATTTTTTCACTTTGTTAAAAACCCATTGGTGGCCTTCGACTGCTTTTTGCTCTTTTGTCAAGTTACTGTCTCCTAACACATTTTCATTCTCAAATTTTTTATCAAATGAAAACTCAATCTTTTAATTGCCGTGAAAAATTAAAGAGAACATTTACTGCTTTAGTAGCCCATGTGCTGCAGTTGTGATAGATAATTCAAAATGTTTCACCTTGGATTTCATTTCATGGACATCTAGGTATGGATAGTCTGTTTAAGGTGGTATGGGTGTCTTCCTCCATCTTGGATTGTAAAAAACAGAGAACCAAAGGTCCATATTTTCTATCAAGTTAGCAAAATTTGATGCAGGAATGCAGATAATTAATGTGAATTTTCATTTAAAAGAACCAATTTATAAGAATATAACTTATAAATATTAATATTTTTGCAAATGTTGATAATTTTTGGTTATTTTTATTATTTTTTTTAAATTGGCATTGTAAGGGGAGGTAACTCTAAAACAGTGCATTTTCTGAAGGATTCTACATGGAATTTTCCTATTTTGTATTTTAGCCGGAAAAAATGTACGGTGACCCTATCTTTTCTTTTGATATTCTCAAAGCATTGTCTGAAAGCTATCTTTTCCTTAAGTATTTAACAATTCTATCATTTTGTTTAGTTTCTAATCACAAAATGGTGTTTTTTCCTATATAATCCATACAAAATTTGTCATTTTGTCACGTCCTTTAGCTCGAAAAAATTCGCGGGGACCAATCATTTTTATTATATTTTTCAACATATATCAATTAATACTACGTTTTGGCAAAGTATGAATAAATTCTATCATTTTTATTTTAGACTCCCATACCACCTTAAGCATCTTGAAAAATCACACAGAAGGTATACGCATACCAATAAACTGAACTCAGTGCGATGAACCTCAAAAGTACACTTAGACATAGAGATCAATCTAGTGATACACTTTTTATGCTTTTCACTGTCTGTTATCAAACTGCACCGCGTTCATAAAAAAAATGCAAGTTAATTCTAATAGAAATAGAATCCAAGGAAGTAAATAAACTGTTTACTGAAATAAATCTGCAATATGTCTATGGGCCACAGATATCCCTACCTGTGGAAAAAAAACACAAGTAAACTTCCACATAAAGATGCAGGATTTACATAGTTTTGACTGTTTTGTGATCATAAGCATTGTGTATAAGTTTCAAAACATTTGGTTGAGGCAAACTAAAGTTAAAGAACAGAAAAAACACATTTACCTTTTTTCTTATCTTATGGCTACATGTTGATCTTTGTATCATTAGTACTCGTACCAACTTCTTATATCTAATAACTCATGAACAGTAACACGACCCAATACCGAACTTGATAAATCTGTGTTATGGGGTAATAAGCATTACGTATAAGGTTTTTAACATTTGATTGATTCAAACTTTTTAAAAAAGAAAGAAAACGAAAAATTCAGTATTTTCTATGTTTTTAAAGGAACATGATAACTCATGAACGTTAAAAGTGACACTGCCAAATTTCAAAACATATTATTTTTAATGTGGAAATAAGCATTGTCACAGGTTAGGGAGATGGTGAAGACCCAGCTTCCATGTCCAACCCTGCCTTATTCAGTATGAATGTGCCTGTCGCAAGTCAGGAGCCTATACATTTGTCCGTTTCTTTTCTAATTTGAATTTCATTTTAACGTGTGTTTTTCTATGTTGTGGTGTTATACTATTCTTTCAGATAAAGGGATAATGTTTGGTATCATTAAAACGTTTAATCCCGCTGTAAATATTTGCAACTGTCCTAAGTCATGCCCAATCTTATGTACATTAGTTGTCGTCTGTTTATGTAATTTATACGTGTTTCTCGTTCCTCGTTTTTTATATAGATTAGACCGTTGGTTTTCCCGTTGAATGGTTTTACCAAAGTAATTTTTGTTGTTAGGTGTGAGCCAAGGCTCCGTGTTGAAGGCCGTACATTGACCTGTATTGGTTTACTTTTATAAACTGTTATTTGAATGGAGAGTTGTCTCGTTGGTACTCATATCGCATCTTTCTATATCTATTTGCTCATTGTTGAAGGCCGTATTGTGACATATATTTTTTAATATCTGTGTCATCTGGTCTCTTGTAGAGAGTTCTTTTTTGGCACTCATGCCACATTAGGTCGAGGACGGGGATCTCGCTAGCATGTTTAATCCACCTCATTCTGTATGTATGTGCATGTCCCAAGTCAGGAGACTGTTATTCATGAAGTGTAGTTTGTTTATTTGTAACATATTGTTTTTGTTCATTTTTTGTACATAAATTTGTCCGTTTTTTTCTTGTATCAATTGTCATTTCGGTGCCTTTTATAGCTCACTTAGCGGTATGGACTTTGCTCATTGTTGAAGGCCGTATGGTGACTTATAGCTGATAATTTCTGTGTAATGTAATCTTTTGTGGAGAGTTCTTATTGGCACTCATGCCACATCTTCTGTTTGATTTTGTGTATAAGTTTTGTTCAGAGAACGAAACCTTTTTTTTTTTGGAGGTTCGGGACGAACGGACTAGAGTAACTCTTTATGTCCTTTTACTATGGTACCAACACATAAGTTCTGAATATATTACTGGTGCTTCTAATCCCACTAGCACTGTCACACACGTGAACAAAACGATTTGTTACATATACTACACAGCTATGTCTATAAAATCTGACATTATTACAAAGGCAATTAAATAAAATTCAGTCGAACTTTAAATGTGCAATCAAATATATATAAGTCGTCAACTGGTCAAGTGTCTAGATGCATATCTCGTTGGCCAATTGAACGACAGGTCCTTATTTTGTTGTTTTAAAACTTAAAAGATAAAAGGGTATTTAATATAATGTATATTTCGTGTTGTTTTTTTTAAATCTAAATGATGCTTTATTTTTATCTATTTTCCTAATCAAAATTATAAGAATAAGACAAATAAATATCTTGCAGCTTCTTTTACCGTCGATACTGACATGTTTAATGTTATAAAACAATTTTAGCGTCTTTGACCTACTTTATCTTTTTTTTCGGATACTTGTGGTGATCTTCTCCAAGTTCAACGGGAACATTAGAATTATCTAAAGATTATAATTTAATATTCCAAAAGTATTTAACAGACAACTAAATAAATTATGAGCAACAGATGTGTCACTAACACATTACTGCAAACTCAAGTTCCTGGTTCAAATGTAACACATCATACTGATATCATACATTTTGGGTTTTTTTAAATACAAAGAGAGGTTAAGAGTGATAATATTATGAAGTCGAAACCATTTGTTGTTTTTGTCACTTTAATACTCACGAATTAACATTCAAAAATTGTTAATCACTATTGGTTATATACTAGCATGAAACCATTAGATAACTAATCCAAAGTAAAAAAAAATGGATAAAGTGCAGCAATATTACTTTTCAGCAGGTGAATTAACAACCTACCTAATGATTATGTATTATATAACATAAATAAAGGAAACAGTAGCATACCGCTGTTCGAAATTCAATAATCGAGTGAGAAAAACACAAATACTAAGGGAAAACTATCTTGAACTGAATTTTAATGTGCGTGTTGGTATGCGTTTACTTTTCTACATTGGCTAGATGTATAGGGGGAGGGTTGAGATCTCACAAACATGTTTAACCCCGCCGCATTTTTGCGCCTGTCCCAAGCCAGGAGCCTCCAGCCTTTGTTAGTCTTGTATCATTTTAATTTTAGTTTCTTGTGTACAATTTGGAAATTAGTATGGCGTTCATTATCATTAAACTATTATATTATTTGATTAGGGGCCAGCTTAAGGACGCTTCCGGATGCAGAAATTTTTCGCTACATTGAAGACCTGTTGGTTACCTTCTGTTGTTGTTTTTTTTCTACGGTCGGGTTGTTGTCTCTTTGACACATTCCCCATTTCCATTCTCAATTTTACATCAAATATATGAGAACTACGAAACAACAGAACACAACATTAAAATATAAAATATACCGAAACGAACTATAATATAGCAATGGCCTTTCTCCTGACTTGGTACAGGGCAATTTAATGAAACAAAATGGTGGATAAAACCTGGTTATGTGGCATGCCAAACCTCCGGCTTTTATGGCAATGTTTAATTAACATTAAAACGACAAAATTACATGACAGAACTACAAAACAAATAAATGGGAGAACATAAAGGGCAGAGATACACACGAATAATAGCCAACAAAAGATACCAGGTTTAAAATTTAATACGACAGACGCACGTTTCGCCCACCCAAGACTAACCAGTGACACTCTGGTGAAACAGTTCGAAAGCCAAAAAAGAAGTTCTAAGTTAAATAACATTGAGGGCCCGGGATTGAGGACCAAACGTTCCAAAAAGTTGTACCCGATAAGGATAGGGTTTTATGCTTGGGATAAGACCATCCATATTATTTCGAATAATTAATACTTTTTCAAAAATGATTTTTATAAAATGACTTTATTATAAGTATAAATAATAAAACCGGTGACTACCTACAAAATAAAAAACAGATTGATTAATAACCTAAACTGGCATATATATATATATATATATAAAAGTCTATAAAAAGGACCAACCAGCAAATTTACTATGTACCGGATCGTCTAGAATAGGCGATACTATGCAGATAAGGAAAAAATTATATCAGTCTAAAGATTTGCACAACGGTACTGATATAAGGTGTTATTAAACGAAAATGTTGTTATAAAATCGTGTTGACAAATATTTCGGCTCAACAAATGGCCTTCTTCTTGTGTCACAAGTTTTAACAATACTGATACATAATGTATAAGGTGTGAAAATAGATCAGGTGATAATACAGGTAAGTTTTGGTCGATTGATTTTAATCCTGAATATCATAATTTAAACAAAACACTTTAAATCAATATACGTGACTGTGTATATTAACAATAAAAATAAGTGAAAACAAAACTGTTAGTATTTCTTATTGATGCCGTTTGGGTGATGTACATTAAGTTCCTTTATCCAAAAGAAGTCTACGTATTAAGGAATATTTCGCGTCGAAGGAGGATAACATAATAAGCGCGGATGGGGACTCAGAAATTTCAGAAGAAGAGAACAACTACAAATTTATTAAAAAGAGTTCCTGGATCCCTAGACCGAGCAAAAATGCTACATTGGAATCTTTTATTGATAACTTTAAGTCGGACATTATTAAAAACACTAAAAATAACAATAAATCTTTTGACAATCTTACCAATGAAGAACGGACTGCACTGAAAAACTTACGATCTAACAACAATATCGTTATTAAACCTGCAGACAAGGGCAGTGCAGTGGTTGTCATGGATAAAACTGCCTATATTCAAGAGGCTGAACGACAACTTAGCGATGCAAGGTTCTACCAAAAACTAGACTCTGATCCTACTACATCTTTTAGCAGAGATATTACTAATAGTTTGGTAGAAATGCATGCCAATGGTTTCATCGATGACAAAACTCTTGAATATTTGAAACCAGAAAACCCAAAACCGGGCAGATTTTATCTATTACCTAAAATTCATAAGGCCAATAACCCAGGAAGACCTATAGTTTCAGCGAACGGTCATCCGACGGAAAAAATATCGGAATTTGTTGACTTCCATCTTCGTCAACATGTTGAAGACTTACCATCTCACATCAAAGATACAACCGATTATCTTAGAAAAATGCAGGCCTTAAACCCACTCCCCTCCGACACGACTCTTGTTTCCATGGATGTTACCTCCCTCTACACTAATATTCCACATGCAGATGGCATCGATGCATGCAAAGAAGTTTGGAATTCCAGACCAGTGAAATATCCACCTACTGAATGCCTGGTCAAAATGCTCACGCTGGTACTTAAGAAAAACAACTTCACTTTTGATGGAGATCATTATTTGCAAGTAAATGGAACTGCCATGGGCACCAAAATGGCTCCGTCATATGCCAACATATTTATGGGCAAATTAGAGAAACAACTCCTTGAAACTTCCATCGAAAAACCGCTTTCCTGGTTTAGATTTATAGATGATGTGGATATGAAATGGAATAAAAGCGACGAGGATTTAGACACTTTTATCACTCATGCCAACAACATACATCCAAGTATCAAATTTACTCATGAGAAGTCTAAATCCAAAATCGCCTTCCTCGATACTTCAAGTTCGCTCACAGAGGGCATCATATCTACAGATTTATATTCTAAGCCTACTGACACTCATCAATATTTGTCCCCTAAAAGTTGCCATCCTGCTCATCTTACCAAGAGCATTCCATACAGTCAGGCACTTAGAGTCAAGCGAATATGCTCCAACACAGAAACAACTAAAAGACAACTGCGTAAACTTGAAACTCGCTTGAAGAAAAGGGGCTACAAACACAGAAATATCAAAAAAAGCTTTCAGAAAGCGGAGTCAATTCCGAGGAGTGAACTATTGGAATACAAAGTTAAAAAGAAAAGCAAAAGGACTCCATGTGTTCTAACTTATCACCCATCTCTCAAAAACAGCTTTGGTGTCATTCGTGAGCATTGGAAATCAGTTGAAAAGAATTCCAAACTGTCCAAGATTTTCCCTGAGCCTCATATGATAGCTTTTAGGCAACCTAGTAGTCTACGGAACCTACTAGTGCGGGCTGAATTGTCTGATAATATAAGTACTCCTGGAGAATGTCGTTCGTGTGGAGAAAAACGCTGCAAATGCTGTTTACAGATGCAGCATTCGTCAACATTTCACAGTAAGGCAACCGAAAATAACTAAGGATATTTTGCAATGTTACCTGCAAAAGTATGAATGTTATTTACATACTAGAATGTTCGGTTTGTGGCCTCCAATATGTTGGTGAATCAAAGCAGCCTGTCCACAAACGCCTCAATGGCCATAGGAGTGATATATCTAAGAAGCCACTTCTTCCAGTCTCTCAGCACTTCAGACAGTCAGATCACAAACTTGATGACTTTAACCGCATGAAAATTCTAGTGATTGAACAGAACATTCACTGGAGTGATGCACAGCGACAGGTTCGGGAAAGCTTTTGGATAAAGGAACTTAATGTACATCACCCAAACGGCATCAATAAGAAATACTAACAGTTTTGTTTTCACTTATTTTTATTGTTAATATACACAGTCACGTATATTGATTTAAAGTGTTTTGTTTAAATTATGATATTCAGGATTAAAATCAATCGACCAAAACTTACCTGTATTATCACCTGATCTATTTTCACACCTTATACATTATGTATCAGTATTGTTAAAACTTGTGACACAAGAAGAAGGCCATTTGTTGAGCCGAAATATTTGTCAACACGATTTTATAACAACATTTTCGTTTAATAACACCTTATATCAGTACCGTTGTGCAAATCTTTAGACTGATATATATATATATATATATAACTCGTCTAAACATCAACCCAACAATGTTAGATCTGTAAATTTGCTTTCGCAAATTTTTGGTTCTTCCCTCGCCGGGATTCGAACCCATGCTACTGTGATATCGTGACACCAAATCGCCTGCACTGCAGCCGTCCCGCTAGACCACACGACCACCTGGGCTCTCAAAAAAAGAGCTTTCGGTGGCCATATGTTACCTTTCCACGTCAGTTTTAATCTAGCGGCGTACTACAGTACATGATATATAAGGCATGAAGATGTTATTGTTACAGATCAGCTAAATTATCTATAGTAAAGGATCCTACAAATTAATGTAAGATACAGTCACAGAAAATAATTATATTCATAAGTACGTCTGAGTCAGTGACTACCCTACAACAGATGTATTCATCGGATCGCCATCAATGATGGTGATACATGGCTGTGTACATAATGTATATACAACTCGTCTAAACATCAACCCAACAATGTTAGATCTGTAAATTTGCTTTCGCAAATTTTTGGTTCTTCCCTCGCCGGGATTCGAACCCATGCTACTGTGATATCGTGACACCAAATCGCCTGCACTGCAGCCGTCCCGCTAGACCACACGACCACCTGGGCTCTCAAAAAAAGAGCTTTCGGTGGCCATATGTTACCTTTCCACGTCAGTTTTAATCTAGCGGCGTACTACAGTACATGATATATAAGGCATGAAGATGTTATTGTTACAGATCAGCTAAATTATCTATAGTAAAGGATCCTACAAATTAATGTAAGATACAGTCACAGAAAATAATTATATTCATAAGTACGTCTGAGTCAGTGACAACCCTACAACAGATGTATTCATCGGATCGCCATCAATGATGGTGATACATGGCTGTGTACATAATGTATATACAACTCGTCTAAACATCAACCCAACAATGTTAGATCTGTAAATTTGCTTTCGCAAATTTTTGGTTCTTCCCTCGCCGGGATTCGAACCCATGCTACTGTGATATCGTGACACCAAATCGCCTGCACTGCAGCCGTCCCGCTAGACCACACGACCACCTGGGCTCTCAAAAAAAGAGCTTTCGGTGGCCATATGTTACCTTTCCACGTCAGTTTTAATCTAGCGGCGTACTACAGTACATGATATATAAGGCATGAAGATGTTATTGTTACAGATCAGCTAAATTATCTATAGTAAAGGATCCTACAAATTAATGTAAGATACAGTCACAGAAAATAATTATATTCATAAGTACGTCTGAGTCAGTGACAACCCTACAACAGATGTATCCATCGGATCGCCATCAATGATGGTGATACATGGCTGTGTACATAATGTATATACAACTCGTCTAAACATCAACCCAACAATGTTAGATCTGTAAATTTGCTTTCGCAAATTTTTGGTTCTTCCCTCGCCGGGATTCGAACCCATGCTACTGTGATATCGTGACACCAAATCGCCTGCACTGCAGCCGTCCCGCTAGACCACACGACCACCTGGGCTCTCAAAAAAAGAGCTTACGGTGGCCATATGTTACCTTTCCTTTATATATATATATATATATATATATAAATTTACAGATCTAACATTGTTGGGTTGATGTTTAGACGAGTTGTATATACATTATGTACACAGCCATGTATCACCATCATTGATGGCGATCCGATGGATACATCTGTTGTAGGGTTGTCACTGACGCAGACGTACTTATGAATATAATTATTTTCTGTGACTGTATCTTACATTAATTTGTAGGATCCTTTACTATAGATAATTTAGCTGATCTGTAACAATAACATCTTCATGCCTTATATATCATGTACTGTAGTACGCCGCTAGATTAAAACTGACGTGGAAAGGTAACATATGGCCACCGAAAGCTCTTTAAATGAGAGCCCAGGTGGTCGTGTGGTCTAGCGGGACGGCTGCAGTGCAGGCGATTTGGTGTCACGATATCACAGTAGCATGGGTTCGAATCCCGGCGAGGGAAGAACCAAAAATTTGCGAAAGCAAATTTACAGATCTAACATTGTTGGGTTGATGTTTAGACGAGTTGTATATACATTATGTACACAGCCATGTATCACCATCATTGATGGCGATCCGATGGATACATCTGTTGTAGGGTTGTCACTGACGCAGACGTACTTATGTATATATATATATATATATATATAAGAAAATTATTAAAAGATAATAACGGTTTCAATGCATCACTTTTTTACTAGTACTTTCACTGCTTCCGCAGATCTTCAGGTAATGTGACTTGTATATAAATAAAACAATTGATTGACGTTAACAATAGTATGACGTTAACAAATACAAGGGAGACTACTTATATATATATATAGCAGCCGCCTTAGCGAAATCAATAAACGCACAAATTTAAAGTGAGGTCACTGAAAAATAGACGCTTAAGACTTAGATGCATGATTTTTTTTTTTATAAGTTATTAGTTGTAAGTGGCTTTGAACTAGCTGTCAGTTAGCCGTGAACACTCTCAGATCTGTACCAATTATCATTTTGTTGTCGGGATATACAAGTACGTGGTCATGTCCACTTGTATTTTTGTCCATCTGATGAGTAAAGACTTTTTCAACTGATTTTTTTATAGATCGTTCTTATGTTGTACTGTTATACCACTGTCCCAGGTTTCGTGAGGGGTTTGGATCCCGCTAACATGTTTCACCCCGCCACATTATGTCTGTATGTGCCCATTCCAAGTCAGTAGCCTATAATTCAGTAGTTGTCGTTTGTTTATGTGTTATATATTTTTTTTTCGTTCATATTTTTTACATGAATAAGGCCGTCAGTTTTCTTGTTTGAATTGTTTAACATTGTCATTTCGGGGCCTGGTATAGCTGACTATGCGGTATATAACTTGCTCGTTGTTGCAGACCGGGATTTATAGTTGTTAATTTCTGTGTCAATTAAGTCTCTTGTGGAGAGTTGTATCTTTGGCGGTCATACCATATCATCTTTTTTATACTTTCTAACTCAAAACTTACAATTCAATATTATATCTTACTTCCTTCAAATTATTTCACTGTAAATATCAGAATTAAATGTGAATTTAGAAAATGTAATAAATGAAGGCAACAGTAGTATACCGCTGTTCAAAACTCATAAATCCATGGACAAAAAACGAAATCGGGGTAACAAAATAAAACCGAGGGAAACGCATTAAATATAAGAGGAGAACAACGACACAACACTAATCAGAAATTAAAAACCAATTCTTTAGAGAACAATTGAAGGTCTTTCCACCTCGATAATTAGAATGAAATTTAGAAAAAGATGTTAGAAAGGGTCACTCCTTGTTGATGTAATTTGGTACCTCAACTGATACAGAAAAATAAGATTAATAGGTATATGCAGAAGATTTAATTGTTTTATAATGAACAAAAACAAATTTAAAGCAAAGGTCAAAATCTAGAACGTCAAGTTGACCTTTGACCTTGACCTCACGTTCAAGGTCATAGGTCAGTGATCTCAAATCAAAAGACCTCAGGTCAATCACTTGTATGGTTGTAGAGAAATATCGATTTCAAATACCAAAGGGCAGAAAACTCCTAAAAGGGTTGACCAAAACACTTCGACTTAAATGGGTTGAAGTTTCCCCTTGTTGTGAACAGTAATTTGGCAAGCACATCGTATCATTAACTGTTACAGTTTCTTTTGAATAACGATAACAAGCAAAATTCAAAATTCATAACATAACCTTGACTTTTGACCTTGACCTCAATTTCAAGGTCATAGGTCAGTGAACTCAAATTAGAAGGTCCGAGGTCAATCACTTGTATGGTTGTGGAGAAATAATGATTTCAAATACATAAGGGGAGAAAACTCCTATAAGGGTTAACCAAAACACTTCGACTGAATAATTTGAAGTTGCGCCTTATTGTAAACAGTGATTTTGCAAACATATCAAATCATTAACTGTTACAGTTTCTTTTGAATAACGATAACAAGCAAAATTCTAAATTTATAACATGACCTTGACCTTTGACCTTGACCTCAATTTCCTTTATATGGACCAAGGACTTCATATCAAAAGACTGTAGGCCTCTACTACTAATACTGTATGAATTAACCCAACATATCGATTTTTTAATTTTCAAAGGGAAATAACTCCCATAAGATGTCTTCTGATCACCACAGTCAAAGTAAAACAAATCATTCTTAAGAGTAGACAAACAATTTGGTGAAAACAGTTTGTTAAATATTTATACGGTTTTAGAGATATAGCGATAACAAGAAAAAGTGGACGCGGGGAGATAACTCCTATAAGAATAAGTGTTCGGTCACACAGGGTGAGTTTTGAAACCTCCATTACTGAACAACATCGTTGGCCAAACATCCATTCGATATGTTGTAAAACAAAAAAGCATCTCAGACGGCAGAAGGGAAAAAAAATAAATAAATAATCAGAAGAAAAACAAAAGGTTTTTCCACGAAAAGTGGAAAGACCTAATTATATTGTTCTTTTTTCTAAAGAAAAATCTATTTTAATATTGACAGTAATTGAAAAACAAGAAATGTTATTATCACTAGTTCTTTTTGTTATGAAATATTTCTAAAAAGTAATAAATTCTGAAATTATTTTGGGATCAAATAAATCTATGTCTTGCTCAACTTGAAAAATGACACCATATGATATCGCTTGGATCACAAGTACTTTTTTATGGATAAAAATTTACGATACAAGTTATAACAGTTTTAACGATTAGTAATTAAAACAATTAAATGTTTTACTGTATCACAGTGTAGATACTATTCTGTACGCTATCCGGAAGTCGCGATTTTCGAAGCGAGAACTTTTTGGATCACATTTTAAATTTGATTGATATACTATATTAAACGGTAAGATGTTCATCTGTACATTGCTTAATGATTAATTCAGCTGACATCGATATTCACAAATGGTTTATAATTAAATTTAGCACATTCATTATTCGTATCTTTGCCTTAATCAAGAGATTTTCAAGTGCATCACTAAGGAAAATCAGTCGGTGAACCTAAAAACAATCTTTTTGCACCCTTTCTGTATAAATTAACGTAAAATCCAGACTTAATTTAATAAATAAAGTATATTTTAAGTGGTGGTAAAAGTTTCAGCCAGATCTGTGAAGCCAGAAAAAAGAAAATTACACTTGTTTAAATTTCTCACTGTACGATCAGTCTCGCTTGTTTATTTTGAAACTGTATGATCAGTCTTTATTTCACTGTATTCTAGTGGTGAATTCAAAGTTATATACGAAACATTAGAAGATGGCATTTTTCTTAATAACACAAATATATTTTAATAAATTCACATCCTGAAAACTTATCAAACATGTTTTAGCTTGATAGCGTGTACTCGACTTCCTACATTAAGTATAAGGATGTTTAAATGTTGCTGAAATAAGAGGAAGGTTTGTTTGTTTGTATAAGTTTCAGAAATGTCCTCCGTTATACTTAAAATTGTACAAACACCCAGATTTA
Source organism: Mytilus trossulus (assembly GCF_036588685.1). Lineage (NCBI taxonomy): Eukaryota > Metazoa > Mollusca > Bivalvia > Mytilida > Mytilidae > Mytilus > Mytilus trossulus. The sequence continues at coordinate 41,588,643 of NC_086381.1, read as the reverse complement.
ATTGTTACATAAAAATGCATGTATTTACAAACATTCGAGGCCGTACTGTAGCCTATAATTGATCACTGTTCCTTCACTTTGATTTGGATGTAGATCTGTCTCTTTCACACTCAATTGTACACCACTTTGTAAAGCGGTGGTTTATAGTGATAATGAAGTCAGTCTTTCCGTTCGTCCGTTGGACCGGTACAACATATTTCGCCGGTTTTGTAAGCGCATCTCCTCATAAACCACTTAATATACATTGGGGTTTCCAGACATTTTTTAAAGGAGAGGGGTCCAATCCAGGAGAAAAGAGGATTCAAAATATATGTTCCCATACAAATGCATTGAAAGTTAAAAAAAAGTTTCAAACCGCCGGATCCCAAGTTTTCTTGAATCCGTCACGGGTATAACTATTAAAAAAATTTTCTCGGATTCCGTATCATAAATGATAATATAAAAAAAGAAGATGCGGTATGATTGCCAATGAGACAACCGTCCACAAGAGATCTAAATGACACAGACATTAACAAATATAGGTAACCGTATGGCCTTCAACAATGAGCAAAGCCAATACCACAAAGTCAGCTATAAAAGGCCCCGAAATGACAACGTAAAACAATTTAAACGAGAAAATTAACGGCCTTATTTATATAAAAAAAAAAGGAATGTATTTCGAATTTTATTAAAAAACTTGTTTGGTGTTTCTTTATATAGGATACGGACTTGAACATTGCATTATATTGGGGCACCCATCAGGTATTTCCAACCGTCACCTCCAAACCCAATTGTTAAACTTAAAAAAAAAAAAAAAAAATCATCCATTTTTAATCAATTAATGTAATATGGACCTTCTATTTCGAATTTTTGGTAAAAATATTTTTGATGTTTCTACATATAAAATACGGACTTTGTCATAATCTTATATTGGGCGTACCTATTTTATATCCACAACTTCCTTCAGACACTTGTCATATTTTAATGAATCTTTTTCAGATTTCTTATCAATTTAATTAAATTGTGTACCTCTTATTTTGATTTTTCGAAAAAATCATCAGTTTTCTATTTCCATGATAAGGACTTTTCCACTACCATATTGGGTGGTACCCGTTTACTATACGCAACTTTCAAAAACTTACCATATATTAATAAAACTTCCTCATATTCGTTATTAAATGATGCCCCTGTGCACCTATAATTTAGTAATTGTGGCGGTTTATTTTTTTCCAAAACAAACAAAGCGTTTTAAACAAAGCTTTCTCTTTCTATTTTTTTTTCATTTTAAAAGAGACAGGCTTGATGTATGTTATCACCAATTGGTTAACGGCGGACGGTATATAAATAGTCTTTAAACTGAATGTAATATTTAGAGTTTAATAGATAACTGCAACGACACACTAATACAAAGTCCACAAGCGAATCATGTATTGCTTTTTAGGCATTTGATTTTTAGTAATACTGACGGAACAAAAATACAATTATGTTGCCGTCTACAAAAATCATCAGAAATTTATGTGTATTGTCTGATGAAAGAAATTACACGTTATAGTTCCATGGACACAATCATAATATCACATAGACACGTATATACCTTCAAATTGCCGTTGTTTTTTTCCCTTCAAAATCACGACTGGTCATACAGACAAAAAATCTGAAATCGCTTCTAGAATACAGTCAGTTTTAGACTGATCGTACAGTAATTTATTTTTGGATCCTCAAGGAAAGCATATTTTTTATTTGAAATACGAACATTATACTTAAATACGGTAAGAATATTGAGACAGTGTATATTTAACTGTAAACTGATGCAAATATTTGCAATAAAAGATCATTTGTTTTGTACTACGAGAGCAAAATTGTCCATCGATTTCACATTTTTCTATGAAGTTGGTGTGATGCACACGTATATTTTATATTCTAATGCATGTTTTTGTTTAATACAGTTACTAATATTTATTGTGCTATACATATCATGAAGATGTTTAAAGCACTTTATAGATATAGGAGTAAACAAATGATGAGAAAAGTCACCGTAGGCAAAACCGTCCTGTTAGCCAGTTTGAATTCATCGCTTCGAAAATCGCGACTTCCGGATAGCGTACAGAATAGTATCTACACTGTGTGTATACAAAGGATAAAATACATCCGAGCAAAACACAACAAGTAAATATGTTTTAAATTTTTATTAAGAACAAGATTTAGATAAATAAAGAAAACGTCCATATTTGGTTGCAGAACAAATTAAATTATCTTCTTAATAGAGAATTTATAATAAATCATGACATCTCATTGGTATTCTGTTGCTTATATGTCATTTGCTAAAATATCATATATATTGTGCACAAACAAATACTGGGTTCCCAGAAATTAAAGTTTCAGAACTCTCTGCTGTACGCTCTGGTGGATAATCTATTACTAACTTTTGTAAACCACTTCAAAATCTTTTGTTGATGTCTGTCGCTTATACTGACATTCCCTAGGTTTTCATAATAAAGATTAGATTGAACTATAGTTCACGAAAACTTTGAGTACTTTTTTCCTTTCCCTTTCCCTTTGCCTTTCCCTTTCCCTTTCCCTTTCCCTTTCCCATAAATTCGTGTGTGTTCGGTAAAAGGAACAACTCGATTAACATCGATATCTACCGAGTTAACAGTCAATTGATTTTGGTTGACTATTGATGTTTGGGTTCCTGCATCCATTTTGAATCTTCCGTTTTTCAATTTGGCAAATAAAAAGAAAATAGAATTGCAATCACAAAAACTTGTATGCAATAACTGACAAGCAATTCGACATCCGCAACAAGCACAAATGTTACATTTTTTACAATCACACAAAACACATTGATCTCTATCACGCCCTTCTTTATTTTCATTTATATATTTTTTATATAATGTTTCAATGTCTGCAATATGTTTGTGAATTTCCTCCGCAGAGTTGCTCTCTGCAAAAAATAAGACTAACTTTGGAGATATCAAAATTACTAAAATAGAAAGTGTGTCATTGAAAAACTTCATTTCATCAAATCTACCAGTTCTCTGTAAGATTTGGAATGAAACTACCATGAAAATTGTAGTTAGGAATGTTTTAATGACTAACAGAAAAAATCTTTTCCGAGCAGTATAACAATTATCTACTATATAATCAAATAGATCTTCATCAACACTATTTTTACTACTATTTCTAATGTTGGAAGGTTCAAAATCCATTTTTTCACACCATGGATGATTTTCTACGTCTTTTTCGCGAATTTCAAATATGGTGTTAAGAAGAACTACATATGAGTCCAGAAACTCTAAGATATAAGATGCAAAATATCCAAATGAAAATACTACAATCAAATACCATCGCCAAACATGCTCTGAAACAGTTAAGCCGGCAATAATTGTATAAGCAAAAGATCGTTCAATGAAAACAAAAAAACTAGCATGTTCCCTCATAGTTATAACATAAAGAAGCAACCCGAGTGTATTCCAAAGTCTAATCCAAAAACGTGTACATGTACAGCAGCTATCAGTTGATTGCTTGTCATTTTCAGTTTCTATTTCTGTTACTTGACTGTTGACGTCATCTATGTTTTCAGTTTGTGACCATTGTGATGTATATTTTTTGCAACTGCATGTTGAAAATAGAAAATATACTATAAACCATATTGCAGGCATTGAACAAAACAAAACATTTACAAAAATGTTTAAAAAGAAGAATAATGTACCTACTGTTGCACTCTGTAACATGCTTAAAATTACGTATTTGATTTCTTCCGTTTTGCATTCTCTCCCTCGCAAACAAAATGAATATGTGAAAATAAAATGCCAGAAACGAAGAGAAAATAACATTGTAAAACGAAAAATTAACTTTTTACTCGCATTCAACATCCACTGATCTTGGTCTGTACTTCCCTCAGTTTGCATTATATTTTTCACAGGAACTTTACCTATATATTTACTGAGGATACAACAGGAACAACAATCGCTGCAGCAACATTGATCTTTACCAAAGCAAATAATAAAATCATCAGATTCATTATAAAGAATGTAAATCCAAACATTACATACAAAATATGAAAATATTGATACTACAAAGGGAAACAAAGATTTTTTTTCCAAAAACTGATATTCCGGAATACCGTATCGATAGATCTCTGGAAAATCTTCATACTCTTCCTTTTCAAATAATTCTTTGCTGTTGATCTTAAGTTTATAACAATTGAATCCGAATATAATTAACGTCCAGAAGAAGTAAAACCGAACAATAGGAGCGTACTTTACCACTTTATTTCCTCGTATTTTGATGTCATGCCATGGTGTAAAAAATATTTTCTGCATGATTCGTGTTAACCCATACGGTTTTTCATATTGGTCCTTATTTTTGTAGTATTGATTTATTTCTGTTTTTTTACCTGGTTGTGCAATTTCTACAAAATGAATAATAAAAGGATGCATGTACGCAAGTAATCCTAAAACGACTGTTAGTATTTTGGTTATGTCATATTTGGTTTGTTCAGTAACTGCAAAATCTCCATTGATTAAAGATTCGATCGAAAAACAATCAAAATCATATCCAATCCATACAGTTGTTAAAATCCAAATTGCTTTAGTTCCTGTTAAGGTTTTATCATCAAACGAACGATGACAAAGTAAAGAACCAGTCTCATTTTCTGTGATACTTGTCCACAAGTAATTAAGAACATTTTTGGTTTCATTCTCATACGAAATCCTGCTGTTTAAATGACAGTTACTTGATAATGACCAAGGAATATCCATTTGTCTTGTACCGTATTTGGTTATAGTAAAAGTAAGAGAATCTAAATCTATCGGAAGGGACAATTCTTCATACATCATTTCCTTTTTTAACCAAATCCATTCTTGTAAACCATTTCGATATGTCTCTTCTGGTAGATATTGTTTCACTTTAATTTGATCAGAAAGTTTCTCTTGTAGATAAAGATAAATGACCGAAACCGTTGTATCAAATATGTAATCGTTAAATGTACTACGAGCTTCGTAAGTATCAGATGAAGTAAAGTTAAAACCACAGGATCCGTCCCCATTATCTAATAGATCTTCAGAAGAAACATGCAGGACATTACCTAGAGAGTCATCGTTTGGGACGGGTGCTGCAGATACAGTTGACACGACGAAAAAAACTATTAAGAATATTTTAAACACGATAACTTCTTCCATTCTGTTTTTGTTTTCTGAAAAAAATATTTCTACAAGCTTCATTATGTTTTATAATAAATCTTTCATTTTTCATTTTAATGAGGTGAATTGAACTAAAACCTCAATATAATCAGTAAATACACAAAGCTTTTATAATATGTATGTTTGTAGTATATTTACATAATAGTTATTGAAAAACTAGTCATTATCGTGATATATGGACTGTCCACAGGACAGTGGTATTAACTGACACAGCGATAATGACTGAGCCAAAGGCGAGGTCATTATCGTTGTCGCAGTCAGTACCACCGTCCAATGGGCTGTCCATATATGACGATAATGACCATTTTTTCAATAACTATTATGTTTATTTCATCGAGAAACTATGTTTCAAAAAGAATTTATAACTTAAATTGTTGAAAATAACCTCGAGATAATGTACGATTTCTTTAGGAAAGAGTGAAGACCGGTCATAGTTTAAGATTTCTATATAAGTCACTTCAATATTTGAAATACAAAATAAATTTTACAATGATTTCATCAGTAGCAAAACAGTCATTAGAGTTGTCTGCACTAGCAGACTTGTCTTCCATTTTCCTAACTGTAAACTACACGTCTGAATCGCGTTGCGGTTTATAACGGAACGTCACTAAAACAGACAAACCACACCCACCGGTCATTATCGTGTAAAAGTCTGTTAACGACCGGTTTTCCGGTCCGTTTTGTTCTGTTAATGACCGATGGAATTTATTACTGAAGAATAAAGATTGTCATATGGGCCTCTTTTCATCCAATAAGATAAGGTAATTCTTAACCGATAATTATTGTTTCATGCGTGTGTAGTTCGCTATGTGTTGATCAGTATTAAATTTCATCTGGTTTGGTTTTAGATTAATTTGTCACTGAACGTTAAGCAAGAAATTAATGATATTAAACATTCAAATGGTGACTCATATATAAATAAGAAGATGTGATTTGATTGCCAATGAGACACCTCTCTACAAGAGACCAAAATAAAATAACAATTTACATTTATAAGTCATCTCACGGCCTTCAACATGTAGAAAGGCCCATCCTGCATAGTCACCTATAAAAGGTTATGAAATGACATTGTAAAACAATTCAAAAGAGAAAACTAACGGCCCTATTTATGTACAAAAAATGAACGAAAAATAAACATGTACCACAAAGGCAAACGACAACCACTGCATTACAGGCTTGGGACAGGCACATGCATACAGAATGTGTCGGGGTTAAACATTTTAGCGGGATCCCAACCCTCCTCCTAACCTGGGACAGTGGTATAACAGTACAAAATAAGATCGAACAACAAAAATCAGTCGAAAAAAGATTAACCCATCAGATGGACAAAAATACATTTGAACGTGGCCGAGTACATTAAATCCCGCTGAGATATACTTTTGAATAATATAATAAAAAAATGCACTTTACAAAAAGTATATCTTTTATTTTATTTTTTGCATCATCTTATTCAAAGAGCACTAATACCATAAAGACAATACTCTTGAAAATCTCGGAATGCTTTAAGTTGAAAGAAAATAAATAGTATAATTCAACCAGATATTAAAGAGGGGAGAAATATACCAGTCACACTCATTGATCGAAAGTAAACTGACAACGCCATGACTATGAAATAATAATACAAACAGACAAATAATAGTAGACAAGACACAACATAAAAAACTAAAGTCTTAGCAACACAAACCCCACCAAAAACTGAAGGTAAAACAAAGTATTAATTTGCTGAAACTTTAGACTTTAGTATTGCATCAAATTTTAAAATTGGACATAGTGAACTATTCATAAAACAAGGACTTTCCAATATTTAGAGCTTGAAAGCTCTGCATGACATCCTGATAAAATAAAATATACTGGTATAGGGACTTCTGGTATGAGTGCCAATGAGACAACCCTCCATATTAATTACAATTTATAAAAGTAAACAATCAAAGGTCAAGGTACGGCCCTCAACCCAGAGCCTTAAGCTTGGCTTACATCAATCATCAAGCTAAAAAGTGCCCCTATATTACAAGTGTAAAACCATTCAAACGGGAAAACTAACGGTTTAATCTATATAGACAAAATAGAAACGAGAAACATGTATAAATTAGATAAACAAACGACAACTTGTGTACATCAGTTTTCTGACTTAGCACAGGTGCAAACAGTTGCAGCGGGATTTAATTTTTTAATGGTACCAAACCTTATCCCTTCAACTGAGACAATATTATAACATCGCAACATAGAACACAAATGATAAAATTAAATTGGTAGGCCTAGCTCAATCAAAAAACGTAAAGTAACACTCTACGAATATATTTGAAATCCGATACATGAATGCATATACATAGTTAACAAAATTAGTAAGTATGTTAGGGCAAAACATGCGCGTAGCTACGTTTACGTCCAAACGCCCGGGCGTACACTTGATTTTTGGTTAAAAATATTTAAATCTCAATAATTCAAAAAGATCTGATTTAAAGCACACCCGTCTTGTAAATCTTTCTTCAAAATCCTGTAACTGCGAACAAAAGGTGACGAAATTTACTTTTCAATCAGATGGTACCGTATTATATAAATTATGTTTTTACTTTCTGTCAGTCAAAATCTTAATCTACTTGGAATTCTTCTGACTTTCCTTTTGTTTAAAGCAATTAATAATCAGCTGAGATTCGATGAATGCTTTGAATTTTATCCAAACCTGTGACATCTATTCTATGTCGCGAAATCAAGAAATAGCGATCCCAGATTTTGCAGATGGCGTCAACATTAAGGTTCAGTATGTGGTCAACCTTTTTTTTTAAAATCATGAAGTGTATCCAGAAAATAATGATGAATTCATATTTTTAATTTTCCCCCTATTTTAATGATAAAAAGAATTTATCGGTAATTCGTATATTTTCCCTTTGATTTTACTGCCGTATATTTTCGAGTATCAACGTACTGGCTGTATCACTGAAAATATTAGGCAATCCATTGTGAGACGTCATAACTACCGAAAAATATAGATTCTTACATTGATACCAGTGGATTATCGAATTTAACCAATCTGTTGCGAAAGTACGCAATTATAAAGACATTGGACTTTTATTTTGACATTGTGTATATAAAATTACATTGTTATTTTAATTATAGTAAATGAATCATACTAGAATATTCTAGATGGATAGTGAAAGTACTTGTGTATATTTATGTTCAAGAAAGCTTTGGCAATTTCCGGAATTTATCCTGTTACTAAAAATAGATTATTTATCATTTCTCTAGTTAATTATAGTTTGTTCTAGATTTAAAATGCTCTTATGATTTAAGTATATAAGATAAGGGTTTTTATGGATATAATCATTGTTAAAATAGTAGTAATATAAGAAAAGAAGTAATACCAGTTGAACTGGAAAGAAAAAGACGGATTATTCCAATGTAGTTTTTATTAACTTTTACAAACTGTACATACTGTAAATAACTGTTAGTTATTTGGATTAAAGATATTAAAGGATTCCGTGTTAGTCTGATTTCGCCACGTTTAAGTTATCAATTTTAAAAGGTGGCTCGGACTTTAAAATTTATAATTTAACTATCGAAATTGGATAAATCCGATAATCCATGAGCAACTATGTAAGAATCTGTTTCTATAATGAATAAAAAATACATTTTCTTTTTTTGTTAATCGAAAATCCGCTTCGAGTGCCTTTAACATTGCACGAAGTTGTCAATTTCATTTACACCTGTAAGCATATTTTGATTCGGACAGTAAGCTAAAAGAGTCATGACCATTAAAAGCATCCAATGATCTATTGAGATCACCATCAACCACACGTTAATTATAATATTTTTTTGTATACAATAGGTTCGGAAAGGGATAAATCTCCATAGAATTAGAGAAACAGAATAATAGGTAGTTTCGTTTTTGATACCGACTATATCATATGGTATATCTCAACTTGCCCTAACTGGCTCGTCTAGATATTCCACATGATATAGTCAGTATCAAAAACGAAACTACCTATCATTCTATATTTCTTTTTGCAGTTAACAAGTAGATACATTATGTGGTTAAAGTTTTTTACACTTCAATTTTTTTTTCAAAACTTTATCGATTTTTATAAAATCTGGCAGAAGCGTTTTTGTGATAAATGTCTTAAGCAAAATATTGAAAGTACTTTTTTTTTAATTTGACATACGGACTTGTCTTTTGGCAATTTACGGGTCAGGCCTCACGCCCTGTTGTAAATATTTTCTACATGATTAATTTGAAAACCTTCAGATATTTACGTGAAACTTAAACAGAGGTTAATATTCAAGATCAAAAATAAAAATATTCTGAAGAAAATATTTGTTTATTTAAAATCCTGTAATGGACTCATAAACGGACTTAAACGAAGCGGTAATCCCAGCCCCGAAAACCCCGGTTAATCGGAACTCTTTACGAATTTTCATAACGCACCTTATTATCTGTTCCGAGAACACAGTTATATGTATGTGGTAGTGTATTTCTTTTAGATAATAAACGAAAATAAAAAAAAAAAAAACCTGCCCTTGTGCGCTTTCGCAATATTTTTTTACAGTGTGTAGTACTATTTGTGGACAAATTATATCCCATATCATGATAACCTTCGTCGGCTCTGAGTAAAATATGGTTGAAATCTTTTGACAGCTTCCAAAATGTTAAATCACTACTTTACTTTGAAATACATGAAACAATTTGTTTTACAGTGTAATTTCATCCCCCTTCTTGTTATTTAGTCTCTAAACATGAAGAAATAAATTTGAAAGTAGTATAAAAAGATTGTCAAGTAACCAGGTAACACATTGTTCACACTATGGTCTATTTCCAAAGGACGATAACTGTGTTCCCGGACCAATAGTCTATGTTCAACTTGCTATTGACTAATTTGTAATGACTGAAATGAGCCCTCCCATCTCGAACCCACTACTGGTAGGTTTTATAATCTGGATCCGATTGGGGCTTTCAAACAACTCTCCGAGGTTAGGGCGTACACTTAATAATAGTCTAGCTACGCAACTGCAAAAGTAAATAAACAAGTTTAAACAAAGCTATGGTAAGATATCACTGTGAAATATTTTACAATTTATACAAAATCCTCACTTTTGAAAAAATAAAAGACGAAGGTGAAGAGCATTGAGAACCAAAAGTTCCTAAAAGACATTAAAAACAAAACTACCATCTCTTAATTTTAGAAGGGTCCGTGGTGAAATGATTGAACTATGCAAAATACTGAACGGATAATATCATAGAGAGACTGCACAGTTTGTTAAATCGTCGAAGGTTGAAAATCCCTTTCCCTACGATTGTTGAAAACATGAAATGCACTACTCGATAATATAGTGATGTGCCCAACCACAAATTAAGTTGAGGATGGAAGTGATGAATGTTCCAAAGAGACAACAACCCGACCATAGGACAGACAACAAAAGAAGGTCGCAAACAGGTCTTCAATGCAGCGAGAAATATCAGCGCTCGGAGGCGTCCTTCAGATGTCCCCTTAATAAATGTATACACTAGTTCAGTGATAATGAACGCCATACTAAACCCCAAATATACTCAAGAAACTAAAATTAAAAATAATACAAGACGAACAAAGGCCAAAGACTCCTGACTTGGACAGGCGCATAAATACAGCTGGTTTAAACATGTTTATGAGATCTCAACACTCCCCCTATACATCTAGCTAATGTAGAAAAATAAACGCATAACAATACGCCTATTACAATTCAGCTTAAGAGAAGTCCGAGTCTGATGTCAGAAGATGTGACGAAAGAAAAAAACAAAATGACAATAATACATAAATAACAACAGACTGCTAGCAGTTAATTGACATGCCAAACTCCAGACTTCAATGAAGCTGATTGAAAGGTTATGTCTGCATCATATGAATATCAGGCATAATCCCTCCCGTGAGGGGTTGAGAGAATGTCAAGCTCAATTGGAAAAGGAATCCTTTGCCGATTTTGATAAAAAAAAAAAAAAAAAAAAAAAAAAAAAAAAACTATCTTTTCCCTCATTACCAATTCTTTTCGTAGTATTTATAGTTAAAAAATCTGGAAAACTACTTCTTACATACAAATTGACTTCTAACTTAACATAAAACGCATTGAAAATGTACTGTGTGTAGACCATCGCACTTCAGCGTGATTAAAATAACTGCAAAAAATAAGTACATTGTGTACCGAAATTACATTTCTTTACCTTATCCACATCGCCAAAAATTTTGTAATGATTGACTACTAAACATTTCAATAAGTTATCAAAACAGTTTTAAACAAGTTCTAGGCAGTTTATTTCAGAAAATATGTAAATAGGGTAAGCTATAATTAAAGTCTTGTTATCAAATACTTTAAAAATTTAAACAGGGGAGGGGGTATAAAATGTACAATTAAAAAAATAGAGTATACTTAGTGATTTCTTAATGGGTATAATTCTGATAAATCAGTATGAATATATCGAACCACGCCTCTTTTGGGGAGATTTAGAATATTTATAAATAAATAATTTTGTATACCTACTGGTTCCCAGTTATGCTCTGTGTGTACCATCTCATCGAGACATAAGTTGGGAATTTAACCAGTAAATTCACATTTGCAAATTGTTTACATTGACATATGTGGTAACCCTTCATTCGAGGTAAGGGTAGTTTAGAAAATTTGTGTTAGTTTAAACTCTGAAAAGTTCAAGGCATATAAACGTTGAAAATATGCAGTACAGCCCTATATTTTTTTTAAATTGTAGTGCATATGAATTTCAATTCGAGGATAAGATTTCAAACCTTCATAGTAGAAGTGTTACAGTTTTAGTCGTAAAAGGAGTTCCTATTGGAAATTACATTGTCAATACAGAAATGCAACCTGTAGATCAACATGCGGATGTGGTATATTGAATTACTATCCTTCTAGATAAAATGACTAATTACAACCATTGAGCCGATGTCTTTGATGCATAATGTTAAGTCCTCGGGGGTATATTTTAAAAACCATTGAGTTGCCATGGCGTTGTCAGTTTATATTTTCGATTTATGAGTTTGACTGTCCCTCTGGTATCTGGTAACAGAACAGTGAAATTAACTCCGAATTCTCAATCCTATATCTTGTGCAGCAGTTGTAAAAAGTTTTTCAATGATTTCTATTTTGTCTTATGTTAACCTACATAGATTATAAAAGTATCATTAGTTCACTTTTAATTTAATAACTTGGTTTTTGTTAGCTATTATTTACCTTTTTCTCTTTTTGTGTTTTCGTGAGAAGAAAAATATTTAGAGTACGATAACCTTATTATCAAGAAAGTTGTAAACAAGGAAGCGAATACCTGAAATTTATTCGTTACATGCATGGACATTAAACATTTTAACAGCTATACTATCTTTTGTCATATCGACAACAAATGTACTAAAACTAGATTGAGTCCGAAAGTCAAGAAGGATCAGACATAAAGGACTTTTTATCTATTTCAAATATTTACCGTTTATGATAATATGATATAGATATATCTTCAATCATATAAATATCTTCCCGTTAATATTAATAATCTGATAAACTTTCCTACGTCTTGTAAAAGAGCACATTCAATTCAATTATCCTTGAAAATCTGAATGCAAATTTATTAGCTGAAACTCGTACAAAAAAACGAGGATGCAGTATGATGAATATTAATGAGAACAAATCTGCACACAAGACCAAATGACAACGAAGTAGACAACTATAAGTCACCGTACTATCCTTTAAAAATACAAAAACCCAAATACTGCAAAATCAGCTATAAAAGACATCGAAATGACAGATTTCTCTACCACAAATAATTTAAAAGCCTTTTATGAACCTTCCATAGATACACAGATTTAGTTTGGAGGTAAGGTTGAAGAGGTAAAGAACTTAATTCGCACGGAATTGCACCTTCTATTTTTACGATGTTGTTAACCGAGCTCGGAAATTTATATATGTGCCGGGTGAACTTATCGATTCTTGTTATAAACTTATTCTTAAAGATTACCGATTCAGCACTGTAGTTATATTTTTGTATATCGTTTTAGTAGTACTAATATTGACTTTTTATCAGTTAACTAAAATCAATTACAAATTATTTGTATATGCATATGCACACTATGAACTCTAATACATACACTACGTATATTGAAATTCAAAACATCATACAATAGACACGTGCATTGCTAACGAGTTGTAATATGTAAACACCGGGTTCACTCGTTTCTGAAAAAAATAGAATATTTCATGCTGTGTGGGAGATTTAATTTAAACGGGATTGGATTTAAGCAGAAAAATTACAAAATGGCATCTTTTAATTATATCAGCACCTTACTAAACATTGCTATGCCCAGTTTTCTCGCTATATTGACAGAACTTACACATTGTGTACTTACTTGATCAACAAAAAATGGATAGTTGCCCTTAAAGTTGTATGTAAATTCTACAAAGACATCTGTCCATTGAGGCACAACTGAGTGAAATTAACTTGAATATCACCGCTTTATATGTGATGAACAATAGATGTAGTAGTGTTGGAGGTTACTGCCATAATAAGAAAGATAATTGTATCCCTCTAAAGAAGGATTAAAATATAAACACTCTATATAGAGCGTTTGTTCCCATCCTGTAAAATTTAGACATTATTTTTTAGAAATATATTTGACCATTCGAAACTTCGATATATGTATAAGGGAGGGGAAAGATACCAAAGTGACAATTATAATTTACTACTACTGTGAACCTTAAATTTCCAAAGAACTGTGAGAATACGAGACATAACATACTGGGAAATGCTACGAATGATTCCGACAACAAAAATTACGCGTGTCTATGTCCTTTATTTTGTAGATAAACCAATGTAGATTTACGGCACAATAAGTGTTAGCGGGGTAAACTACCGAGGAATCAAATTATAAGGAAAGTTGTCTTTTTAAAAAAAAAATCCGAATAAAGTACATTGTGTTATAATATGGTATAAAGGATTGATATTTAGTGACAAATGCCTGTTATAAACACTGTAAGATGCCAAAATGAACATCGGACTTTGGCCTATAATGATTTACCTTTAAAAATTGTTATATGTATGGAGAATTGTCTCAATGGAGCTAATAACAAATCATAATCCTGGTAATTTTGATAACTAATTATATCTTTTACCTTCCACAAATGGAAATTAACAATCGGGAACAAAAACTCGTCCTGTTTGTCGTAAATTTTATTGCATAGTGTATTTATCTCGGAAAAGACAAGTTATTACCGTTTATATAGAATTTATTTGAAATAAGTTTATATTGGTAAAAATCGGCAGTATATTTAACTCACATACAATCAATGAATAATATTGGTAGCTTCAATCATCTCACCGCTCCATAATAAGGTCAACATAGATACTGAGACTTGTGTGCACCATACGCTAGAATCAAAATAGTTCAAAAAGCAAAATTGAAGAGAAGGTTTTGCTGGAAACTGCTTATTTAAAGGTATGCTTTATTTGGGATTAAAAATGTTAAATATTTCGAATCATTCGAATCATGATGTACCAAATGGAAGTGAAGGGAGACGATTAATAAATAAGTGTGATAAAGATTACAAAGTAAAAGTTTTGCTGCAGTCATCAATTGGGTCTCTTCAATACTAAGTAGTTTCTATATTGTTATGAATCACAGTTTACGGGAAACTCGATTAAACAAATCACTTGCTAAATTCCATAACACTCATTGTCACCGTGATGTTTTTCTTTAAATTATCAATAATTTTCTAAAGATACCAATGAAATTCATTCAAAGGATTTTACTTTTGAAAAATTTCATATAAACATCAATAACTTCCTTTTCGAAGAAGTTGATATATATAGACATGGTAAAAAGAATTGCAACACCAAATTGAAATTGAAATTCAAAAAACACTCTTCTTTTTTTTGTGATATAATTTGTTGAAATAGAACTAGTTAAACATTTTTTAAATATCAACTGAGTTTAATAAATAAATATCGACTCGATAAGTTCTTATCTGCACATACAGCTACTGTACTCGTAAAAAAGAAAACAGATGTTGTTTTCAACACTTTGAATAACCAAGTTTATAAAGTTATGTGATTGACACCTTGAAATTGGTCATCCAAAACATATAACCGCAGCAAGATGGCAGATAATCAGCATGAGAGAAGCAGGTATGTCGCCGTGACAATTGCACGTATTGTTGGTCATCACCATTCCACTATAAGTCGTTTTGAGAATAAAAATCAGGCTACAAACGATGTTAAAGACCTTCCGAGATCAAGAAGACCCCCTGTAACATCTGCTAGGAAAAATCATGCATAATGAAAGTTTGTAAGAAGGAAACCTATTGCAAACAGTACAATCCTAAAAAGAGAGTGATGACCAGACAGGAGCCTGTAAACAAGAATTGTTTGAGATCGGCTCATCGCTTCTGGTTATCGTGCGATAAGACCATTTTGGGGACCTTTGACTACGAACAGACACACAGTTGCCCGTATCGAACATAGTGCAGAGTTCACCATAGTTGGAAATTAGCATCGTGGAGGAAGATACATTGTTCCAATGAATTTGGTTTATCTTCCTTGGCCCGATCGTAACCCGGATTTGAACCATATCGAGCATATATGGGACACTATTGGCGTTAAGTGCACACATTTGCACGCCAGTTCAAACACATCATGAAATAAACAATATCCTTCGTCAGTAAGGATTGTTGCTACCTTAGCAACAAAAAGTCGACTTATGGCAGGAATCAGAAGACGTTTAGATGCGGGTATCCGTTTGAATGGGAGCTGCGCACAAAGTACTAATTCTTTACCGTATAACGATCAACCATGATGTGAACAATCATCGAAAGATTAATTTTGAAATGTCTGACATTGTAAAGTTCGACTACAGTAAAAGTTGTAAAATGCATATTTTTGTACAAATAACACTTCATTTTATTATGAAAATTTTGGATACATAAAACATTTTTGTTCATACATTTGTTGTTCGTTTTAATGCCAATGTTATCATTAACTTCGTTTCAATATTATTTTACAAATATTTTATCATATTTCTTCAAAATAAGAGGCTGATTTTTCAAGTGTAAAAAAATCAAAGTGTTGCAATACTTTTTTATATGTGTATAGTTTCCCACGGGACTAATCTTACGACAAAAGGTTCCCTACTGTTAATTTTCCTATTTCCCCATTTTTAATATTACTTTTTTAACGGTAATGCTTCCGTCTTTTTAATTTTCTTCTATTTCCATGCTCACTACACTAGATGTGAAGAACGTAATCTTTGTATCACTGGTAAATTATTATTTTACCACATAGTACAAAAAAAACTTTACTCAACTTTTTTACATTTTAATGTTGTGTTTCTGTTGTGTCGTAGTTCATTTATATTTGATACGTTTCCCTCAGTTTTAGTTTTTAACCCGGTTTTTTCTCTATCGATTTATGAATTTCGAAAAGCGGTATACTACACTTGCCTTTATTGAAAAGCATTTAGGACCACAAGTTCCAAAAAGTTGTGACCAATAGGGCCAGGATTATCCGCCTGTGACAAGAATATCCTTATTATCTAGAATAACTGATACTTTTGAAACAGTAAATTTATAAAATGACTATATCATAGATGTACATGATTGAACTGAAGTGGTGACTAGCTTCAGAATAAAAACGGATATTTTACAAAAATACACAGCCAAAGTGAAGTCACATTTAATTTTTAAAACGAACTCCCAAAATTAAGAAAGAATTTGGATGGAATTCAAGATTAGAATTTTATGACATATATATTATACAATATATAATATATATATCTTATATAACATTTAACAAACCCTGAAATATAGCTTCAACTTAGATATACTTTGTACAGAGGCGCTGCTGGGATGTTGTCAAATAAAAAAATCAACAAAAGATTTAAAATTTTATAAAAAAAGGAAAGCAATATTTTGAAGCTGAAATCTTCTCTCTTTAATCGTTAAGGTTCGTTAACAACCGATCCTCGTTCTAATTTCTACATGTAGATTACGTCCCCTAAAACGCTGCTTCTTAATCACAATTATTACCTAAGAATTAAACTGCTGAGACAAAACATTCAAATGAGACAATAAAACATCAATAAAAGAAAAAAGACAAAAGAAACCACGATATATAAAGCAATACGCATATTTCAGATGTTGCAGATCTAACTAAAAAATTGGTGGTTAATCGTGAGTAAGCAGTTGCACCTGTCGGAATGATGAAAAGAACAACCGGAAAAGTTTTGTGTGCGTTAAAATACTTTTTCTAACTCTTTCGTTTTATTTCTTTTTCTCAACCACTAGAAAACATTTCCGATAAAAAGAATTCTTGAATTTATTAATTCATACAGACTTCGACATCTCGAATATCAGCTTGACTTCGTGGGCTTGATTGATCTTCTTGCTTTTCTAAAAAGTGCTGATTTTTTTTTTATTGACTGTTATTTTACGTGCTTTCGATACCACTGCTGGTGGTGATTTATTTCCCCGAGGGTGTCACCAGCCAAGTAGTCAGCATTTCTGTGTTGACTTGATTTATCATTGGTATGTTAATATACAATATAAATTAACTGTTAACGAAACTTTGAATTTTTCAAAAATAATAAGACTTTTCTACCTCAGGAATAGATTAACTCAGCTGTATTTGGCAAAACTTTTAGAAATTTTTAGTCTCTTTTAGGCTCTTCACCTTCGTACTCTATTTGACCTTTTTAACATGTTTTTATTCGAGCGTTACTGATGAGTCTTTTGAAGACAAAATGCGCGTCTGGCGCAAATACAACATTTTATTCCTGGTATCTATGATGAGTTTATTTCCATATTTATCTTCTTTTTTTATTTAAACGCAAGGTCTTGACAGATTAATTGACGTACTTACATACTAATAAAATAAGTATTAACAAAAAACAGAAATATAAGTGTTTCATGATATATTCTATTGTTGTCTTTCTGTTCGTAGCTAAACTGTGCATGTATATATAATGTTGAATTTGAATTATGAGCATCTGTTAGATACAAGTTATGACATCACCTAAGCAGCTAAAACTGTTGAATAGAAGGAAATCTAACATGAATCTTTATTGTTAATACCTTAAAATATTAACAAGCAATTTAAAAATGTCTTACCCTGTTCTAAATCATAAAAATCTGTTTCGCTTCTGTTAGAGGATTTTAAAGATGCAGCACTCTGAAAATCTTGTCACATAATATTTCTATCATATGATAAATGTCAAATTCCAAGTCGTATCGCATAGTTTGTAAGATATCTGTTTAAGATAAAACCAATAAATTGTTTGTCGTCAGATTTCTTTATCAAGCTCTCAAAGTTTGTGCAACTTTTACATAGATATCAACTATGTAAAAGTATGAGGTACTGTATGGTGGTACCGTGAATATACAATTAAACATCATCATAACTTAGAAAATACATCATAAACCCCATATAAAATCTACAAAATAACGGTTTATTTTTAGAACTATACCGTTTAACCTTATCCCTACCATATAATATGGTAAAACACTAGCATATATACATATGTCAGAATTTAAGGCTTGATTACTCGTGACTTTTAGCCTATGGTGGTCTGACTATCTATCCAAATTAATCAGGTAGTTTGTAAGAAGTGCATAAATGTTTGTATACTTTATGTATTGTACAAGTCAAATTCTGTCAAGATGTGCATGTGTGATATATTTGCCTATTATAGTTTAAATCTTTGTGATTCCAGACACAAAGCAGTAGTGTAATCGATATCTACTAAAGAAGTCCTTCAAGTAATACTAAAAATAATCAATAAAAGACACGGGTGGTAAGTAAGGTCGTCATATCGAGGAGCGTTTAGAACAGTGATTTTGTCATAGTTTGGATAAGTTTGACATGACGGTGTCAAGTGTTTTAGATGTTCACTATTAATTCCAACACATACAGAGAATAAGCCATGATCAATTTCATTAATTTGATTGTCTCAAAAGTCATACTAGAAGATAAGATGCTACATTTGCACAATCAACTGGTGTCAAGTTGTTATCCTTGAGTCTCTAGGGCAAGTTTCACAAAACTATATCAGGAGTAAGTATTAAAAAGGAAGATGTAGTATGATTGCCAATGAGACAATTCTCCACAAGAGACCAAAATGACACAGAAATTAACAACTATAGCTCACCGTACGGCCGTTAACAGTGAACAAAGCCCATACCGCATAGTCAGCTATGAAAGCCCCGAAATGACAATGTGAAACAATTCAAACGAGAAAAGTTACAGCCTAGTTTATGTACAAAAAAAAATATGTACTAATAAACAAACGACAACGACTGAATTACAGGCTTCTGACTTGGGACAGGCACACAAATACATGTCAGAATGTGGAGGGGTTAAACATGTTAGCGAGATCCCAACCGTCCCCTAACCTGGGACAGTGGTATAACTTGCAGTAAAACATTTTTTTTTAATTTATTTTGCAAATTTTTCTTATTATTATCTAATTATCAAGTCGGATAATGGAGTTACAATATAATGAATTAAAACAAACACGGAGTATAGAAATGAATAAAAAATCATTTCATTTGATATTTATTTTAAAAGTTTTTTGCAAAAATAATTTGATTTTAAAAAAATTAATGAAGTATGGTACATTTGTATATGTTGTTGCTTGTTGGAGTATGCTTCATAGTAAATACAAAAAAATATAAAACAAAAACTTTCATAAAAAATTGCACAAATGAATTAGCTTTTTAACTCTTTTTTCTCAAGTAATGTTCTACTTTAAAAGTGTTTAATTTTAGAAATTTAATCTATTTTTTATCATTAATTTTATATTTATTTCAACACAATTTTGCTAGTATCAAGGGTTCTGTTTTACAAAGTTTGTCTTTTTAGAATTTTTACAAATACTTTATTTTTGTTTCTGAATTATGAAAGAGTAATATTTAATGCTTAAATATAATGACTGTATTTTACCTTTTATTAATTAATACTTGTTATGACAACACCTATTGTATTTTGTTTGTAGGCATAGGTTGAATATATTTTTATCAAATGGTGACATAGGTTGAAGACACCAAGTAAATGTGTTAGTACATCACAAGTTGTTTCATATAGTGAATGATTTAACACAGAACAAAGCTTACGTATGTTAAAAAAAGTAGCTAATTGGTTTAACGTGCATAAAAAAAGTTATTATCTTTCTGTCTGTTGCATCACATATTTCTTCTTGATATGATACTGCCGTCAATTACTCTGAAAAATACCTACGTTTGCACTCAATTCAAAATTACTGAAATATCATGGTTCTGGTTCATTAGGGTCATGGTTAAGTTCATGTTGGACATGGTTTAGTTATGTAATTCTTGTTGTGTATAATGAAGACTTACTATCAAAATTAACAACAATTGTTTCATTTGAAGCACAAAAGGGCATACGAACGCACATACAATGTAAAAATATGTGATCAGTAGATGCAATATGAATGCCAATGAGACAACTATTCACCCATGATCAAATGACGTAGATGTTAGCAAGAGGCATTCCACAATGAGCAAAACAATACTCCTTAGCAAAATATAAAAGGCTGCGACAATATTCAATGTATAGGAATTCAAATAAGAAAACCACCAGCCTAATTTCTGTTCAAAATAAATAGCAAAATATGATATACAGTTACAAAAGATATTCACGACATTACAGAAGCTTAAACTTGAGACAGTATATACAAAATATTGCGGAGTTAAACATGTTTGCGAGCTCCCAAACCTCTTCTTCGCCTTAACCATGGCAGACATTTAAGACTCACCAGATCGGTTTTAATCAATAAAATCAAGTTGATTTAGTGGGAACTAGTTTCAAACCACTAACAAATTCTAAAAAATCCTGATTCGAAGATAGCTTCCTTTTAAATTTCAGGATGGAATTCTACTGCCAATATTGTGAGCTGTACAATTTAGACATATTTTCAATTCTAGGACACACAATACTAAATCATTACATAAAAAAGTAATATATTGAAAGAATTAAGTGATACTATAAACGATGCATTTATACAATATCAATGCCATTGTATATAAAGTGCGAATCCACTTTGTTCATTTTCACTGTTAAATGCGAGTATGTCTATTGTAGACTAAATAAAGGATGACCAATCTAATTAAAATATTGATCTCTGATTACGTTATACTACATATGAGTATAGTATAAAGTAATCAGAGATCAATATTTTAATTAGATTGAAGGATGACGGAAAAAACTGCGTTAGTTTACTTTTTGAAAGCACGAAATAATTGATTTAAATGTATGTTTTAACACAATTAAATTAGAATATAACTTTCTGATGTATAATCACAAGATTAAGGGCCACAAAAAGTGTAATTAAAGCAGCTGAATTCATAATATTGTTGACTGGATGCTATTCATTTTTACTATAGTTGCGATGAATTATCACTGAAAGCGCAATCATTTCTGATGTGGGTTGTGCGATGAATTTTTATTATTATTCTATATGATAATTCGACATGCACAACTGAAAACAGTCTTAAAAATGACTTTAATACCGATGAAATTTAAAAAGCAAGCTGGTCGTAGATGATCACTTGAATATACATATAGATTCTTACATTGATACCAGTGGATTATCGGATTTATCCTATCGAGATAGTTAAATTATCAATTTTAAAGTCCGAGCCGCCTCTGCGAGGACTTTAAAATTTAGAATTTAACTATCGAGATTGGATAAATCCGATAATCCACGAGTGACTATGTAAGAATCTGTTTCTCTAATGATTAAAAAGACATTTTCTTTTTTTTGTTAACCGAAAATCCCCTTCGAGTGCCTTTCACATTGCACGAAGTTGTCAATTTCATTAACACCTGTTATCGTATTTTGATTCATTCAGTTAGGTAAAAAGGCCATGACCCTCAAAATCATCAAATGATCTTTTGAGATCACCAGCAACCACACGTTGATTAAATTTTTTTCTCTAACTCTATGGAAATTTATCCCTTTCCGAACCCATTGTATTAAAAAAAAAATTAATCTACGTGTGGTTGCTGGTGATTAATTAAAATCCCTCTGTGAAAATGCATCTCATATACAACAGTAATGAATCGCTCTACGGTGAAAATGAAATTTGTATATCATTATTCAACAGTTAACATGAATCGCATCACAAAAACAACAAAGTGGAATTTTAATTCAATTTCAACAAGCTGAACAACAAACCCTGTTTTAAGTTATACTACATCATGTTAAAAGGTACATTTTTCTACAAAGGAAACTTGATTGCTATTTTTAAAACTCTTGTACGTTCTGTTCGTTAACTATTCTTAATATGTATCTATCTGTGCATCAATTTTACACCTAGATGTCTGTAGGGTACGCATCAAATGCATTTATCATGATTTTATAAAAACGGTACATATTGTATATTATTTCTTATATTATTCAAAAATCGTGAATTTGTCGTCTGTTTATTTATCATTCTACACAAGAAATTTCACGGATACAGTGAAAATGGCATTTGTGGATTCGCACAATACATACACTGATTACAAATTGATTCGTAATAATAATTGATAGACTTGAACGTTATTTCGGCTTAAATCCAAATCGAAATTGTGGTCTTTCATATTTTAAATTCGAACTTTAAACGTGTTTGTAATGTAATTTCACATATGGCAAGTAACCCACTGTCAACACTAGGGACTATATTAGTGCGTTTGCTTCTGTTTCACATAGAATCTGAAATTACACTGAAAAATAAATTGGGTCCAGAATTCTAAAGGAAAGTAGTGATTTGGTTCAGCTGATAAAGGTTGAGAATTAGCTCTTCGGACGGCTGTCAAAATATTTCAAGACGCCCTAAACATAAAATTGTTCTAATTTTGAGTTAGAGCCGATGAAGTTTTCTATAATTTTGATATAATTTTTCCCAAAAGTATTACAATACAATGTAAAAATTTCATTGAGAAAGCGCAAGTGGGATTTTTTAAATTTTCATTTATGTTCTAAAAGAAATGCACTACAAATTAATTGTGGTCTCGGACCATGTTTAATTTACGCTTTGACAATTACACCTACTAAATTTGGTTAAACAGGCTTTTATTCTTCTTAGGCAGTTAATATATAGTGTAACTTCGTTCAATAACAGGCGCTGTCAAACAAATTTTTAGTATTAAAATGAAACACGTATATATTTACTTCGATCTAAACCATGACAAACTTGACCAAACCCATGACGAATTTCTAGACTCTTAACCGAACCATGTCAATCGCTTAACCAAACCATAGTAATTCGGATATCTTGCTTATTCTGCATTAATTTTGTGAAACAACAATTTCAATGTAGATCGGTTGACTTCCAATACAGATTCAAACATCTTATTTGCTTTTCATCTGCTCGTGTGGATAGAACTGAGGCAATAAGTAAGGAAAGTAACATAATTTAACCATGTCAAACTTATCCAAACTATGACAAAATCACTGTACTAAACGCTCCTCGATATGATGACCTTACTACCCGTGAAAGACAACACATAAAAAATGTAAGACAATGTAAAATTTAGTCAAACTACATGTACCGTTATACAAAGCCGGATTCATATTTGTACCGCATTTACATGTTGCATTTATATACAATTGAACGCATATATTGTGTAGGCTACTACTTGGAAATGTACTAAAAGTTGAAATATATGTGGTGTCATTTGTTTTCTGACAGTAATGTGTGTTATTCGAATTATGTTTAGTAATAACACGTCTATCATATACAGGTTTAGCATTTACACTTACATAATTTTATATACTATCAAACTTTACTTAAATTAGATATATGTGACGTTGGTGTTGCCATCGCCGCCATAAATTAAAATGTTGGGTCTGATATGTAGTTTTTGGCTGCATTAATGAAACTGTTGTCTTGTTTGAAACATGTGATGCAGGATTTAATATATCATTAAATTATATTGGAATAGGAGTTGAAAAAGAAATATATCATTACTTGAAGTGATATTGCATTTAGTGTAGTGCAAATGCCAAATGAAAATTGAAAGCTACTGTATTATTATTAGATATTGAAAATTAATACATACACAGAATAGTAAGTATGTTCTTTGAAAGGTGCTTTATCATGAAATAAACGCTCAACTTCCACAAACGGTAACGAGAGCATATCATAAAAATCGGTTTTTTTTTAATCATAGCAATTTCAATTAACTAAGCATATGGATATTTTCTGTTAATAGTCTTGAATTACAGTCATGGCTGTTGTACGTCTTCCTAGGAAATGTTTTGAAATAAATTTACATGTATGTATAACAAAATATCAATATCATGTCACGCAAATAACTCATTTATTATTTATTGGAAAATCAACAAGTAATGATAGCCATGCATACTGCTATGCACATAACACTCCTCAGTTTAACCTAGGACTAATATATAAACCGTGCCGTGTAATAGTTTGAGGTTTAACAGGGAGATAAAGAAAGGTATTGTAAAGTTTCTTTTCATCGCCTTTTAATACTATATAAGTATATTTGAGAGGAATCTTACTTTGGGGAAAACCCAAAATTATCGATATATTTAAGGTGTTTTTTCACATTTTAACCAGTATTCATCATTACCATTTACCGATATTTTCTTGAAGATATTTTATGCCGTTAAGACAAAATTGTTTGATACACAAATAAATATCAATTTAAGACTCACCTAAATTTCAGCGGAAATTAATTCAACTTTATTTAAAAAATTTGAGAGAGGTTCAGTAAAACATATTTATATGTATCATTTTTATTATTTTTCAATAGCAGAAGAAATATGTTTTCGAAGTTTAAATGTATAACCATTGTGCTAGCAAATGTCATAATCAATGTCGAGAACCATAAATGTAAGGACTATACCCTGTCAGCATCAGACCAGACACTGATAGATATGATGAAACATTACCTACATACTCCAAGGAAAGACGAATGTCCGTCTACGAGCAAAACTTCAAATTCAGTTGATTAAATTGTGTATAATGTTTGATATAGTTATGTTTTGTTATAGCTTGAAATTTAGAATTTTCGAAAAACTAAGGATTTTCTTGTCCCAGAAAGAGATTACATTAGCTGTATTTGTCACAACGTTTTTGAATTTCGGGTCCTCAATGCTCTTCAACTTTGTTTTGGTTTGGCTTTTTAACTATTTTGATCTTAGCGTCACTGATAAGTCTAATGAAGACGAAACGCGCGTCTGGCGTACTAAAATATTATCCTGATACCCTGATAATTTTTTAAGAGTATGTGCCACAATAATTTGAATAAAAGGGAAACAGGGATTGATAACCAAGGTTTTAAAGAAACAAAAAAAAAATAGCATATCTAATTTACATCAGATCGCCAGGAAATGATAACAGAAACATAAAAGAAAATCATATACATATTAAAACATTAAAATAACTGCGAACACTTTCAATTTATTAAGAGAGTTGTTAAAGTAACCGTAGACTTTGTTTTGTTCTGAAAGTGGATATAACATTGCTTGTTACACATTACTTGATGATCAACTGTGTCTTAATTTTTTAGTTTTGAAGGAGTAACTTATATACGCTGTGAAGAAAAGTTGTCCAAAGGGGGCTGAAATAGTATATTCAGGTAATTGAAATAACTAGATAATTAATGTTGTTTCAAACCATTATGTTTACCAAACCTTACACGTTGTATCAAATGAAGGTACCAGTTGTCAAATAAGGAATACTTACTATTCTGGGTCACTTGAGATAATATCATGTTGACGTGGATTCAATTAATGTTTTTGTCCTTTTTCTTATTGTCCTTTATCTTTTGCTTTGATGTAGTGTGTTTTTTTTATCTATCTTATGATATATGATCAAACCTCGGATAAATCTTCAATTATATGCTAGATAGTTATGAATATGTTAAGTTCTGCATTCGACAATACAAAAATAAGAATTCTGCTTTCACGAATTGGGTTAGACTTACAGATGATAATCAATTAGTCAGAAAAACTTTACATAACTACATAACAACACAATTACACCACAAAAGACCTGAAGGACGACTCCGGGTGTGGAAAATTCTCTCCATTGACGACCTATTGGCGACTTCCTGCTGCTGCTTTTTCTATGGTCGGGTTGTTGTCTCTTTGACACATTCCCAATTTCCATTCTCAATTTTATATTACAGTATTTGAGCGTATTAAAAATTTGAGGATTGTATTAAGTAAAGTATGTCATCATCAAATACTTTAACACTTTAGGACAAGTCGGTGGAAATGATCATACCACTGAAGGAGGTGGTGTTAACTATTTATGTCTCCCTAATGACCCAGAGAATGGATAGCACCAACCGTTTGGCAATTACCAGATATTTGAAGGTGAATATCGGATTAGTTCATCAAGCAAGCCGGCAGGATGGTCAAAAAGTATGAGATACAAGGAAGCCTCATGCTGTGTGTGTTACCAAAAAACACAGACCAACGTTCCTTATGATACCAGGTACATACATTTTTTTGGTTCTCATACATCTACAATTAGGTACAATCTTAAATATTGTTAGTATGATTTTACATAACCTTTTACATAAATGAAACACTTCACTCAGAAAGATAACACAATATACTATGTTGTTACAAGACCTTTGATAGTCGTTTACAATCTGATTTTCTTCACTTAAGCATCACTCAGCGACATTCATGGGGATCAATGTTCACTGCAACTGATTGATTGTTGTGACTGACCGTATCTTTTAGGGCACAAAGCTATATTATTGCGGCAGGTTTTTTTTTATTTGATAAGAAGTGAGGGTTTTAACTGAACTTCCTAATGAAAATAACTTGTAATTTTTATTACGTTATTGTATTTTAATTAGCTAAAAAAACAATATAAGAGGGTAAGATGACGTGATTTATTTTATCACATTAAGTGTTTTATCTAGCTTTAGGAGTTTTAAATATTTTTCATACGTTATATTATCAGGGTTTTTTTGTTCTATTTTTTAATTTCTCTAATATGTAGTTATGTTGTAAGATTTCTTATATTTTGAGAATTTGGTGTTAGTGACAGAAGTTAAATTATTTCTAGTAAATATTTTCACAGTTTTGATTAATTTTTGGTGTTTACACGTTACCTGTAAGCACTACTTTTAGTAGGGTGCCCAATCAACAAATTTTATCAATTTGCCTTAACGGAATAACATACGGCTATATTTCATACCGTTGGAAAGAGGAGAACAAGCCTCGTCGAAATAGCGTTGTCGTCGTTGTTAGCCGTGGTCACGTTTTTTTTTTAAATCAGGGTCAAAGGTCAAAGCAAAAAATCAAGAAAAATGCACAGTCACATTTATATAGCTTGTTTCTCCTACAAATATTCGTTTTGAGCAAAATAAAAACAACCAATTTATAGAAAAATATCTTTTGTATCTACATTTAGAACTTGTTTTATATTTTTATCGCCAAAAATGACTTTAGATTGACTTTTTTGCATATACGGTGCAAATTTGAAATTTTCAAAAAGCTGTTAAATAACAGTGACCTTGACCTATTTCAATTTCTAAATTTGATTTTTTTTTGTATTCAATTCGGTACAAGTACCATCTAAAGATGTTTTTAAGATCTTAACTTTAATCATTAGTCGAAAAAATAACTGTGATGTTCACGTCTTTTGATAGTACTTGTGTTTGTCAATTTCTAGGAAAAAATCAACTTTCTGTTATTGAGTGTTAAAGAGTATATTTTAAAAAAAACACCCTATCCTACATATACAGATGACCAAAATGAGCAACAATTGGCTATAATGTTTATAAGTATTCCAAAAATATAATAAGGGAGAGGGTTATATACAACACCGATGTATTTTACAAACAATTGCAAACACAATCACGGTGGGTATGGTTGTCCTGCGAGAGAACGTACTGTGCTGGTGATTTGGTCCTGACGGGTGCTGGTGGGTCCTGATTCTGTGCTGGTGGGTTTGTTTACATTGCATCAGAACGGCAATAAAACGACTGTTTTGTTGCTTAATTTTTCTCTGATGTGTCATAAGTACCATGCAAAGTATATTACAACAAAATAATATTACAAAGGTCGTGCAAGTTCGTTAAAAGGAATTGTCCTGACGCTGTGCTGGTGATAAGAAAAACGGTCCTGGTTCTGTGCTCCTATGTCCTGGTTCTGTGCTTTTATATTTTAGTTAAAAGTGGCATATGTTCAAGATCATTGATACTGTACTGTTATTGACTTATTAGCTGTTGTCTGTTTCTTGAAATTGACATTTTTGTGAATCTGTTTACTGTTATTATGAGAGAAAAAATACACCTTTTTTAATTTTATTTTTTTAAACTAACTGTAATCTTATTTATTGGCCTGTTAATGAAACCCTTCTTGCCCCCTTTTAAGATAAGAAAATATGTTTACGATTTTCGGGATTACGATCATTTTGCAAGTTCACCAAAATACGTTGTAATTTATACAATACTTATATAAAGTAGATGATGTGGTATGTTTGTTGTCAATGGACAAATTTCCATAAGAAACCAAAGGAAGTATGTGTTAACAACCATACGCCATCGTACGACCTTCAACAATAATCCATAAAATAAAAATGTAAAAGGTTTTGCATAGAAATGGAGAGCAAAAATATAGAACAAAGGACTTTCTGAGCGTTTGAATCATGTCTTTAGCAGCTTAAGCCACATTTGTTTGTGAACAATTGAGTGCGGACTATAAGAATGACAATAGTATTGCGGGTTTGTTTGTTTGGTGGGGTTTTTTTTTTGGGGGGGGGGGGATAAGTTAGAGCGAGGTTACAGTGAAAGCTTGGAATAGTTTCCCGTAAGATTTAAAAGTTGTATTGTAAAAGAAAAATGTATCTTGTAGCTATTAAGAATCACTTGCTGTAAGTTTTTTCCAACAAATTTATTTTTGTCTAAACGGTTATCTCAAAAAAAAAAAATTTAAAGTACGATAGAACACTTAAAAAAATCACTATTTTATTAAAGGGCAGGCTAGTATATGTCAGAGAATGGAGACGAGATAACCTAGAGAACACTAATAAAATTAAGATTTCTTAGCTTTTTTCATTTCAAAATAAACATTTTTGATAAAGGATTACGGGGGAGGAAGTGAACAATGTGTCCTTCTTTTCTATATATAAATATTTTTCATGAATAAAAATAAAATGTGCCTTGATTATAATTGATAATGAGTAAATGGAAAAAAATACCCAACTAAAATACACTTTTATTTTAATATTGGTAATATCACTAAGCTTTTAAGTTTTGTGTGTCAAACACACCATCTCTGTAGTAATGACTCCTTGCTAAGATATTTCACTTCATTAACTTTTTTTTCTGCATTTTTTTATATTGTGAATTCATAGAATTATTATATTAAATGTAGCCTTAATTTATATTAAAAAAAACTGAATCTAAAGCCAGATATATCAAACATTTTTGTTTCCATCTATCCGTTTTCAGGACTTTAACAATCAACAATAACACGCCTTGAAAGTAAAATGTGTACTCGGCTGTCTGTAATCGACCATTTTTAGACACCCCAGGCTCCTAAAAAAACAAGCCGGGTGGGGGTTCAAAGGTGCAAATTAAGTACTTATATCAATATTTTATCTTTTCGTGTACGGTTTATGACCCCTCCTATGGCCCGTCAATTCCGAAATGTGCAAACTGCAATAGTATCAAAACAGACAATGAATAAAAGAGATACATTTTTTTACATATATCAAGGGGAAACTTCTTGCATTTTTAATTTTTAGCATTATTTTTTATAGTTCGTAATTGTATTTAGTAGAAAAAGAGAATTTAGTGAAAATAAAATCACTATTTTTGTAGAAAATTCGCAGACCTTTGTACAGAGATTTTTGTCATGTTTAGCATGGGATTAACACACTGGTTCATTACCGAGTTAAAAAAATCAAAATGTCTATCTACCTTGCACGTTTCAGAAAATTCAGATCAGATAACGAAACTTGTTCCAGCATCATTTATTAGCAATTTAAGATTGTGACCCTCACAGTTTCCATTCACCACAAATATTCTCGTTACAACGAATCATTTTAAATACAAAAATACGTGTTGCACACGGCAGGCAGCCTTTTGTTTATCTATAATAATATATGTATACGGATAAAGTTATGAAAGGCAGCAGGGTCATCAGGGTGAGGAGTCCATGTCATCTGAAATAAATGCTAAGCATAGATCTAGAAAGCGACATATAATCATGACATTAAAAAAAGTCTCTTCTTTTCGACTTTTTTCGAACAAATTGACACATAAAATGAATTATATTAGTATTGTGGAATTTTTAACATATTTTAGATACTATATATTGTTATCTGATATTGGACGAAAGATGTTGCCCTTTTATGTTATTATGTAATACAAGTTCAGATCATTTGAAAACACATATGGTCCGAGACCACAATTGTCGTCCCTTTTCGTACGAACATAGTCCCTAGTGTTAACAGTGGGTTACTTGCCATTACTTTAAGTTTTTATACCCCTTCCAAATTTATTTCTCCATGTTTAATGCCTCAAATTATAAGTAGGGGGGGGGGGGGGGGGGGAATTACACTGTAAAAAAATTAGGGTCCAGAATTTTAAAGGAAAGTAGTGATTTGGTCCAGGTGAAAAATGTTGAAAAATAGCACTTCGGAAGCTGTCAAAAGATTTCAAGACGCCCTAAAGATAAAATTGTCCATATTTTGAGTTAGAGACGATGAAGTTTCCTATAATTTTGATATAATTTGTCCCAAAAGTAGTACAACACACTGTAAAAGTTTCATTGAGAAAGCGCAGGTGGGTTTTTTTTTAAATTTTCATTTATGTTCTAAAAGAAATGCACTACGAATTAATTGTGTTCTCGGACCTATATTAAACAGCCAAATGGATGCACAAGAGCTAAAATAGGAGTCATAGATCCTGTTGGCAACAATTATCTGGCTAATTTTATTGATTTTGTAACATTTGTTTCAAATATGACCAACTTCTTATCCAAAATCACCAGCACCGTATCAGGACCCACCAGCACAATGACAGGACCCACCAGCACAGTATCAGGACATGAATAAATTGAGAAAAATGCTAAATTTTAATAAATTGCAATGTTTTTTCACAAAATTGTTTTGTCGTGTGGATTGCGGTATAGAAAGCGGACTCTATGAGCATTTTTGTTTTATTTTTTCAGTTCGAAATTTTTCTGAAAATGAGCATTTTTGTGTTACGCTTACTGAAACAGTTTAGAGTGTCATTCTTTTAATGGGTTATATATGAACTCATAAGAAACGAAATTGAAAAATTTCAACTGTTTAAGTTCCATTTTTTATGAGTGAAAACGTCAAAAATCATCATTTTCGTCTTTGTTTACATTTTTTCATTGATCACCAGCACCCGTCAGGACCGAATCACCAGCACAGTACGTTCTCTCGCAGGACAACCATACCCACCGTGACAATAGGCGTGAGAAAACAAAGGAACATTAAAAACTTATAATTTGAAGACAAGCAGACTTCAGAATGGCAAAAACACGAAAAAGAAATGCAAACAGAAAATTATGATCATGGCTAGTTTTACCTACACTAAATTCTATGGTCTCATGTAGTTCCCCGACCAACGTCAAAAAACATATAGTAGGTTTGTTTTTATTATTATTTGTTTTAATACATATCTTTCCCCACTAGATAGATTATTATTATATTTCCCACGATTTCAAAATTGAGTAGATGTTTTATTTATTATTTAGAAAATATTATGGACTGCGTTATTTTCATTCGATAGCTAACAATGATTAATAAGATACTCATACAGAAAATGAAATCTTATACATCGTCATCTTCGTCGTCATCAATGTGTCTAACTACAACCATACGAGAATTTACATTTTGACATATGTCATTTGCCTGACATGGGCATACATCTATACATGATAGATTTTGTTCGAAGCAAATGCAATTCCCCTTACAAGTAGAAACTAAATCATGCAGTAATTCAGATGACATATGACCTTCGAGATAGAAACAAACAAGTCATTGTCCATTCTGAAGAGGAGAATGTTAATGTTGTTCTGCTACATGGGAAGACATCAAATTTACGCCTGGAGTGAAACTCTTATTACATATTGTTTAAAAGTAGATTCGCAAGTTTGACAAGGGAGAATTTTTAAATTGTAGCCAATTTTACGCTCGAATTGTTTAGGTCGCAGTGATCTATTTTTAGTTTTGACTTAAGATCATTCAACCTGACAACAAGATCATCGATTTGTATCTATAGGTTCAGCGAAGTCACAATAAGAAAGGTTTGACAAATCGGTAAAATCATCTGGGCTGTCCTTCAAGACTAAAAAACAGTGCACTTACTGATCCTAAACAGGGTCCAATACGTTGTATCGCTTCATGTAACAGCATGGTAGAAAGTTACAAATGGCAAACCCGAGACTATTACATATTTCGTGGAGAGGTATACAGTAGTGGTCGTTTGTTTACGTGTTTCTCGTTTTTTTATATATCGATTAGACCGTTGGTTTTCCCGTTTGAATGGTTTTACACTAGTAATTTTTTGGCCCTTTATACCTTGTTGTTCGGTGTGAGCCAAGGCTCCGTGTTGAAGGCCGTACATTGACCTATAATGGTTAACTTTTTAAATTGTTATTTGGATGAAGAGTTGTCTCATTGGCACCCACACCACATCTTCCTATATATATATAGATGCAAAAATCTTATATACATGTTATAGTGTCTGTTTGAAACCATAGCTCATGTGTATGCTGCATGGAGTGGATGTAAGGAACGCATAAGATTATACCATCTATATCTTGTGACTTTCTTATTATCCTACCCCTTGATTCCTTTCCAACCTACCTCTTTGTCTTCATGAATAGCATGCATAATTATGTAAAATCATGCGAGTATCTACTACATCGGGCGTACAACATAATTCTTAAATCCTTAATACTCTTTCTGTGCTGATTTAGGGTCCTTGGAAGTGCTAGCTAGACTATAACTTCATCGTGTGTCATAGTAACTATCATGACGCTAACAGACGAACAAGAACTTGATTCAGCTTTAAAAACAAAATTCAGTTGTATCTGCTAGTGTAAGATTTGTAGCAAGAATGATTCTACAACATTTTGTAATCATCAGTACGAAAATGGTCTAGGTCTGAAGTATCATGCAATAAACTCAAATCTTTCCGTTCTCCCATAGCCTCGATAAAGCTTTTGTTTGTGCTTATTCCTCGCTTATTAATAAGCGATTCAGTAGAAAAACACTGACATATAACACACTAATCCCATTGTTTTTCATGTCTAATTCGTTTCTGGCTTGATGGGCATAGTTTAACAGGACTGTAAATGTGTGCCATATTCCGGGTCTGAAACGTGATCGAAGGATTTGATTTGTATATTACAATTATAACAAAACTATCAATAAAAAAAAATAAAGGTATAAACCCCAACAAAAAATAGTTCCAATTACAAAACAACGATCTCCAAACTAACTGGACTATTCCAAATATACAATTTGACCATACAACAAGCAAGAAATAGAAATGAAATTTGTGACAATGGTCCTAGTTAATGACCTGGTACTGTAAGCTACAAAACGATTAACGGCGCGAGAAAAGGCGTGTTTGAAACAAGGCAGAATTATCACTAAATTTGTGTTTTAAATTGCCTTTTTCTTCTCACCAATTAACATAACACAAAAGATATTTGGCACACATATGAACCATGTGTTATTGATGTAATCAGAGTAAAAATCCCGTGAAAGTAACACGTAATAAATTTTCTTTTGTTCAAAATGTGGTAAATTTCAGCTAAAAAAAGAGCCTTACTAAAATCATGAAATACTTATACTTAAATTATATAAATCTTTTCAGCTTTCGTTATATGATAAATTTAATTTTTAAGCTAAATGATAAGTATCATTTGAACAAATAACACAGAAAGCAATAATTTTATTCTTCGTGTTGAAGATGGTCTGTATGATGAGGTATCTGTGGGTACCCTAAGAAACCACAAAATTTTGAAAAACGTGACCACGACAGCATACGACGACATTCATGATTAAAAAATATAATGATTTTCCAATAGTTTGCATACAAATATAGCCGTATGTTATCCGTTAACTTAAACTCGTTAACTGGACGTCTTTTTCGATACTGGGCACCCTACTATTTTGGGCTATTCCGTGGTAGTCAGTTTTTATGGGTGGAGGAAAGCGCAGTGACCGGAGAAAATCACCGATCTTGGAAAGTCGAATTAGAGTCGAGTGCACCTGACAGTTTTGAAGTTTGACATATTGTTATGTATCATATTCTTGTGAAGTATATATTTCCATAAATTATTCTTATTACATTGACTTATGTACCCTTAAATCCTGTTATGAATATATCCAACTATGCAGGTGAAGCAGTTTTTGTCTCTCTAAAATTTTTAAACAAAGAAGATTTGTGTCCAACATATAAACTAAATGTTTTTGAAAATATAAGGTGATATTCAACATATTTTGTATTGTAAAGTGGAAATTAATTATAACCATAACATCCTTATAGCTGACACAGCACGTCTTAATATCATAATGTTTATAGTGAGCCTCGTGTTGCTTAGTCTTTAGTTTTCTATGTTGTGTGATGTGTTCTTTTATTTGTCTGTTTGTCTTTTTTTTCTTTTTTAGCAGTGGCGTTCTCAGTTTATTTTCGATTCATTATTTTGACTGTCACTCGGGTATCTTTCGCCCGTCTTTTAAAATATACCAGGTGAACACAAAGGGCTATTACGGATGAATATCTTTTAAAGACAAACAATGTACGGAAAAGACCATTCGTGTTATTTCGTATGTGAATACATCCTATTTTTTTATGTACGATAGACAATGTATTTGGTGTGCGCAAAATACTATTAATCAAATTCTTACTTTCAAAATATTTTAGGTCGGAAGACTTGTTATAAAGGGTGGAATTCAGAGTATGATGGATATCTGATGAGTGATCATTATACTCATAACAATAAGGATTTCGCATGTGTTGATATAAATCCAGAGACGTTGGTTGGACAGTAAGAATAAAGATGAACATGGTATTTTGTTTTATCCTCTCCGAACAAAATGTGGCAGTTTGAGATGTCCTCCGTATACGAATGAAGCAGACGCTCTGTGTGTCGTTTGTTCAAAATGAAACATATAGAGATGAATTGTCAAGACGA
Source organism: Mytilus trossulus (assembly GCF_036588685.1). Taxonomy (NCBI): domain Eukaryota; kingdom Metazoa; phylum Mollusca; class Bivalvia; order Mytilida; family Mytilidae; genus Mytilus; species Mytilus trossulus. The sequence goes on along the minus strand of NC_086381.1, from coordinate 41,553,269 downwards.
TTAATTGTTTCTGCTTTTTAAAGAGGCATTAGCTGTCAAATTTATATTTACTGATTTGATTTTAATTACCATATTTAAATAATAACAAACAAACACGTAACGTTTATATAATTTACAACAACAAAAAATTTGATAAAATCACAATGAACGGGCTCAATAATATGTATCAGCATTTTGTTGTGTATTAATGGCTATATATTATATAAATAACCATAGAGATGACATCCGAAGACTGCCGACGTTCATTTGTAGCTGGTCGAAGCACAAGTCTTTTTTTAAAGATGAGACAACTATGCGTTCCCCAGATCATTATTGGTGTGTATATTATTGTTAAAAATTTGACCAGCAAGCATTTATACACAAACAGATGATACCAAAGCGATATTATAACTCATATGTCGAGATAAAAAAAACTGGCAATGGGAAAAAAAAGAAAATTTATCAGAAAAAATACAGCAATTTGTAAATTATAACAAATACAACAAACGACTTAGCATAACGAATCCAAACGAAAGCCGGGCTGATCTTCGTTGTTCTGGAAAGGTTAGCATATCGTTATCCGCATGTTGTATCCGTAGTTTGGCTTTTGTGAGTACAAAAACGGTGATTAGTCTAACTTGGTGATTCTAAATAGGAGAAATGGGCGGAAATATGGTAATTCAAATGACCTGAAGCTCATTTGCCATAACAGTCAACCAATTAGTTATGGCATCAATAGTGTTTTCGAAGGGGTAAGTTCAGCTTCATTACCTCAATTCAACCTTTCCAAGGAGCAACATGTATCAAGAAAATGCAAGCTCTGGAAATCACTTAAACTAGATATAAATGTTATATATGTAAGTGCTGCTTGATACAAATATGTTTTTACGGAAGCCTTCACGATTGTGTTGACTATTATGGATTATCTTTTTTAAAGATGACTACAGCTCTGTTACAATCGTCGGTAACACAAGGCGTACTCTTTTCCCAAATGGTACCTTTCTAATTAGATTTGTGAATAGTTTTGTACTTTTATTAATTAAGTAACACGTAGGGGGCCATATTTGGAAGAGGATCTGCTTACCCTTCTGGAGCACCTAAGATCAACCCAGTTTTCTGTGTAATTCGTGTAAATCAGTCTTCCGTTTTCTATTTTGTGTTTTGTATGCTCGAATTTGTCTTTTGATTTTTTTACCCATTTTGAAACTCAATTGCTTGAACGCACATTACCGACTATACGCTATGTTTCTTTACACTGTTGAATGCCGCCCGGTTGCCTATAATTGCTTACATTTACTTCATTTGATTTTTGGTAGATCCGTTGTCTCATTGGCAATCATTAGACATCTCCTTATTTTTTTTATAAACAATAATGTGTCCCAAGTACACGGATGTTCCATCCGCACTATCATTTTCTATGTTCAGTGGATCGTGAAAATGGGTTAAAGTTTCTTATTTGGCATTGAAATTAAAAAGGTCATATCATAGGGAACATGTTTACTAAATTTCAAGTTGATTGGACTTCAACTTCTACAAAAACAAACTCGATTAAAACTTTACCCTGACGAACGGACGGACGAATAAACGGACGGACAGACGAAAGGACGAACAGACCAGAAAAAAATGCCCATTAATGGGGCATAATAAACAAATAGTTAAGATTTGTCAGCCTCGTGGCCAGCTAAGACATGCCAACAATGAAAGAACAAGTTTAGTTTGGTCGAATTCCATTAGGAACACAACATTCATTCATTGGTTGATTCTAACGTATTTTGATACCTAATACGTTTCATTAAAAAGTGTATTTGTATGTGTGTGAGGTTTTTTTTATAAATACAACAAGAAATACAAACAAATGTTTTATTATAAATATGACATGATATTTGTACAAATATTAAACAAAATGATGAACAAATTATGCATTTCTGATACTTTTAAGTATACTATTCGTCGTCATTATCCTTATTAAACATGATGTATTCATATTGCAGATAATTGCACATCGTAGTATAAGGTACCGCATACCCTTTTTAAACAGTTCCATAAATGCAGATATACATGAAAATACGTTAATCATGACAACATTCCTAAGATATTCAAACAAAATGTAACAAGAAGAAAATTATTTCTTGGTAATGCATTTACCAAAAACATGATGATGTAAAGTATGTCAAAAGTACGTAATTTATTAATTGTTCTCACTATTAAATATAACTGAAGATCTAATGAACAGAAATAAAGAAAAATCTAAGTTACTTTTCATTTCAAAAAATCCTCGAAGAGACTGTTCTAAGATTTAAGCAAGTCTTCCCGATTTTTAAATAGATAAAACAAAAAACCGGCAAGTTGTTTTCTAAGATATAAAAGTGGTATTACGATGTTCATATGATATATGATAGCTAATCTGTAAAATTCGTCATTGACCCTGTGATTAGAGATCAGGCGTACGAGTTGTTTCCCTTCGAAAGGACATACATTTTCATTGACTATGAACTAGCAGGAACAGAAAATGTTTTGGTTTGATGTATATGAAACATTAGAACTTATCTTAATTTGGCTAAGCGACACAACTTGATTAATAGTCTGTAATAGAAATTAATTAAATCAATTCTTGGCAAATACACTATTTGTTTATTGTTTGCGTTTGTATGAATATGAAATAACTCGTTCTCAAGAAGAAACTAAAATTTCAAATGGAATGAAATACATGCTTTAACAGAGATTGCTACAGTCATTATTTGTAGATGTTGGTGAAATGATTTCCCTAACAACGAATTCATCTTTCATTGTTGTCGTCCATTTTGTTTTGTAGACTCAGTCCCAATACCTTCCGAATAGAACTTCCGTTATACGGAACTTGGCATAAATACTGGAACACCACCTGGTCCTGTTAAGCTGCCTGAGGGAGAAGCTGAAATATACATTGAAATGTAAGAAGATATTTACAAGACAATAAGAGACAACTGATGACATCTGGTAAATAAAGAAAGACAAAAAGACAAACTTTAATACATTCTAACCATTTGATTATTTACTTAAAGGTCATTGAAGAAAGAACGTTATCATTGACTTAAAAAATAGTACATATAAATGTACTAATCTATAAAATAATGAATAGTTAACAATGGTTTATTATCTTTTTCAATCAATGCTCATGCAATACACATACACATACACATGGACAGTACACGGTTGACACTTGTTATGCGTTGATTAGTGTAACGATATACATTTGTTATTATAATGCTATAATATACCACTATGACATATAAAGCAAGTGAGATTATATAGTTTTGTGTAAAAGATGTGTTAGAAAATGAACAGAGGTAGGTGTGAAGAAAACAGTCTGCTTGTTCCTACACAGTATGGTAGAAGATCTCTACACGATGTTCCATCCTAAAAATATAAAGGTAATTCCCAAATGATTAACAAACAAAGCAAAAGTATATAAACTAAAACATCCGTAATTATAATAAACAGATGTACTTTGCTTCCAAACTCTCACATAAGTAACATTTAATGAAAACGTGTCGCGTCATAAATATATGACAAAAATCTAATTTAGAATGAAAAGTGTTAACGCCTATCATCGGAGTTGATTTTAATTTGTAAACAGTGATTATACATGTCAGTTTTCTGCTTTCAGATATTTATATACTGAATACTTTGACATCACATATAACCGTGTAGATATCCAGTACATAATGCTTATGCAGTGTATGACTCAAATTTATCATATTCCCGTAAATAGCATATTCGGCATCGAAATATCATATTTTGAGAATCCACATTTTCAGCGTATCTCGGAGATAAGTCAAAGAAAATAGTGTTTAACCATGTGATAGGCTACTTTTAAAAATGTTACCCCTTGCTATGTTGATGGTATAATAACCCGCTAGTAAAACATGAAATTTATTATAGTATGGTCTTTTAAGAATTATTTGGTACACATCAGCAACACATCCGACCATGAAAACGACATATTTTACTCATTGGTATACTAACACTTTAAGCTCCACGCTCTGACAATTCCGACAGAATTTCAGCCTGTTCTGGATCCATGTTTTCTAACATTGAGGCATTAATTATTGTTCCATCCGGAAGACGAATGAATTCTTCAGGCTCAGTAGTGGTAGCTGTCTCGGTTGTGCTTGTTGATATCATTGTAGTAGTTACGGTCGATGTTGGCGTAACAAGTGCTTGTGTAGTTGTGTTAACTATTATACTACTATTATCAACTACTGTCATATTCTGATTCAGGATGTGAGATGTATTAAAATTGACACTAACGCTAACTGGTTCAAATGAAGAGTTTGATTGTGATATGTTTAAACCAGTGTTTCTTGTATCCAGAGTTGCGTTTATTTGATCGCTTATATTGTTTGGGTTACCACTAGGGAATTTACTATCGGTTGCATTATATGTGGTGCTATTTGTTTTCACCTTGTAATGTGTATTATTCGAATCATGTTTAGTGATAACACTACCATCTACAGATTTAGCATTTACGCTTACATAATTTGATATACTATCAAACGCTACATCCACAAAATGTGAAATAAGTTTACCTAAATTAGATATCTGTGACGTTGGTGTTGTCATCGCCGCCATAAATTGGAGTGTTGGATCTGTAACGTAGTTTTGGGGCAGCAATGATGATACTGTTGTCATTATATTTGGAATATGTGTTACAGGATTTAAAATGTCATTAAATCCTATTGGATTAGAAGTTGCGAAATGAGAGACAGCATGATTCGGTGACGTCACTGGTATTGCATTCATGTCAGATGGTGCTGCCATCCCATTGACAGAAAAATCTCCAGAAGATTGTATGACTGGATTGGATAAATGATTAAACTGATGGTATTGACTAAGGCTTCCACTACCGACAATAGGGGTCGGTTTAGAAGGCTTAGAAAACCAAACAGCAACACCTCCACCTGGTGTTGATCCAAAATGTTGATTCGTAATGACGCCATGATTTCCGACACTGTCTATAATAAGCTGAGATGGCGTTGGTGCTTCTAAAGTAGGTTGTTTAATGGTTGATGGTTGTGTTGTAACGAATTTTGTAACAGGCAAAGGTGACGGAGACATGCTGCTAACAGGCTGTAAATGTTTAGATCCAACGTCAAGTCCCCTACTACTCAGAATACTTTGCATCTTGGAAGGCGAAATAGCTGGAATATTAAAGTTACAATTCAATCACAAAACGAAATGGTTATAGTTCGGCTTAAAGAACTAATCTTGACGTTGACATCAAATAGTTTTCTGTAACCTTCATTCAACGGTTTTTAAATAAAATCAATGTTTTGGTTTTATTTGACTATGCAAAATTAAAACTTTTTCAGGCTTTATTTGTAATTTTCCCTGTTTATGTTAACTTTAATTATTATCTGGTATTTAAGTTATTTATGTTACATAAAATAGTTATACGGGAAAAATAAGAAATACAAAATCATATTTTATTTACAAAATGTCACACTGAGTGAAATCCTTATTGTAGTAAATAGAATTCATTTAAAAGAACCAACCGATGATCTTATATATGTGAATAACCACCAAAACCAGTCACAGATAGTAAATTATAGAAATCAATAGCCATTTTTCTAATAAATGGACACAGTGTGGCGTTCATTTCGATGAAGTTGTTTACATTATTGTACAGCGGGTAAGCTCAATCTAGCCTCCGGGTGCAAGATTGTCTCGCTGCGTTAAAAGCACATTGTGAGCCTTGGGCAAGTATAAGCCTTACGTTCGGGTTATTGTTTCTTTATCTCATTAACCGTTTCCATTCTCAATATTTTATTTTTTAGGTGTTTTGTTTACTCAACTCTCCATATTTAAACGCTGTAGAATTGTATTAATTTAAAGAGAAAGATATATATTTAGCTCTACCTTCTTTTTTCAAGCAATAAATAGTAACTTACCAACTTGCTGTCTGAGTTTTAATAATTTGCTCTTTGATTTCATCAGCACTTTCTTGACACTGTTCAACATGGTTGTATAATTCAGTGAAGCTTTCAATGTGCCCTTCACTGGATCAATGAAGTTTTGTTTGAACAGATCACGTAGGACGTTAGAAATCAGGCCTTTCAAAGTTGCTTTGTCTACATTTTTGATACCTAAGCTTTTCTTTAATGTACTTGTTAATCTTCCATTTGGTCCTAATATGTCCAATGCTGATGGTTTCGCTGTTGTTGATACTGCAATTATGATCAATTATATATATTACAGATGGATGTTATGTATAAATTTTGAATAAAAATATCCGCAATTGTGTAAAGGGTGACAACTGGTTTCTACAAAAGAATTCAAACACATCGGGTGCAGCAAAAAAATGCCGTTTATATTATTATTACTACTAGTAGTAACCGAAGGTTTCTATAGCCCAGTAACCAGTGTTTCGTTACTAGAAGAATATAATCCTGTTATCAAATTTGGGAAATTATTTTCAATTATGGAATATATTTCCCTTATTGGATACTCTAATTCGTTGTCATGCTTTAGCTATACCTTTAAGTCGCTTTTGATCCCGTTTTCTCCATATTTTCAGATAGCTTTAGATTTTGATTTTTTTTGGACTCGAGCAACACTGGAGAGACATTTAACATCACCAAAGCCACTCATTATATTTTTATGAAGCTTGTGACTTTTTCAAAAGCGAGACATAGCTATCCTACATTCCGTCGTTCACAAATATTCAAATTGTTATGACTTTCTAAAACTATCCTTGATTACTCTCAAACTTGGACAGAGCCTTGTGTATGATCCTTAGATAGTATCCAGAAGTAAATTGTGTAAAAGGAAATCCTGTGTATCAATATTTTACCTACAAATCGACTGTTTCTTCCAGTAAACATTACATTCAATTTGTGGTTAATTTTTATTTTTTTTTTAATTCTAATGACTTTCCTAAAATATCCTTAACAAAGATTAAACTTTATTAAAATTAAAGTCTGCACATTTTTTTTGGAAAATGCACATTTAACAAAGACTAATAGAAGAAATCAATAGTGGTATTACACCTTAACATCGAAAAAAAACGGTATTTCATATTTATATCAACATAAATCAACCTATGAAAATAATCCTCGAAAATACGCTTGAAATATTTTCATGAAATCTAAAAAAAAATAATTATCAGATGTCTTAAAGATATGACACTTACCACTGATATCGATAATGTGTGGCTTTGCATTCGTCGATGACACAGGAACTGCTGGTGCTGTCGGTAGGACATCACTTATATTCACAGAAGAAACATTAGTACTATTTAATAGTGTACTGTTAACGATATCATTTGTAGCATTTAATGTTAACATAGCATTTGTAGCATTAGATGTTAACGTAGCATTTGACAGGAAGTCTGTCATATTAGTATAAGTAATGACATCATTAACATTGGCTGTTAGATTAGTATAAGTAGCAATGCCAATATATGAAGTGTTAGACATAGAAGTCACGCTGTTATTAGCAGTTATGCTCAAGTCTGTGGTTAGATTATATAGTTCACTTCCTGTGTTATTTGTTGTTGTCATGTTATCCATCAGAGTGCCGAAGTTATTTCCAAGAATAACGGTTGTAGCATTTGGATGATAAATTATTGCAACTGAATTATTTAGAGTGTCCATTGGTATACTTCCATGAGTCTCCACAAGTACTTGTTTAGTCGGAAATGAATTTAAAGTGTCCATTGGCATACTTCCATGAGTACCAAACACGGTTTTGATTGGCAAAGTATTTAAAGTGTCCATTGGCATACTTCCATGAGTATCAAACATGGTTTGAATTGGCAAAGTATTGAGAGTTTCTATTGGCATACTCCCATGAGTATCCAGTACGTGTTTAGTCGGCAAAGTATTGAGAGTTTCTATTGGCATACTCACATGGGTATCTAGTACGTGTTGAGTTGACAAAGGATTTAAAGTTTCAATTGGCATACTTCCATGATTATCCAAAACGTGATTAGTTGACAAAGTGTTTAAAGTTTCCATTGGCATACTCCCAAGGGTATCCACAAGTACTTGTTTAGTCGGGAAGAAAGTCTCAAACGTTGAGAACAATGATGGTTTCGTGGGATTCACTGTCAAATTTAATGTCTCTATAGCTCCAACCTTAATGCTAGAAGGTGTGACAGTTGTACCGGTACTATTTCTGGTTGTATTATCAAAAACAACATCACTTGGAGCTAGTTGATTATTGGGGAAAGATTTAGTTGCATTATTAAGGCCTAAAAATCCTTGTGCTCCAACAATTTGATTGTTGTGTTTCATTAATATTTGTTGTATATTACGTTGTAATAATTGGCGTAAGCCTTGGTTGTTGTTAATTGAATTTTGCAGTTGGTTGTTTGTGATAGGGATTGCCAGCATGTTATTCATCATGTTATTTTGTGGTAGATTATGACCAAATAACATATTATGACCTTGATTCTGGGTTGATGCCATGCTTTGCAAAAGTGAATTTCCCTGTAATAAATTTTGTATGTTAAACATGTTTGGATTCATTTGTGCTGCCAAATTATTGGTCGAATGACCAAATGTATTAATGTGACTTATATCATGACCTCCACTTAATCCGAAGTCGTGAGGCTGTAAAGCGTTTTGCATTTGTATATTAACAATTCTTTGTGCCGTTGCAAGATTAGTGTCGGTTGGTGTATTTAAAATGTTGGGATTATTTTGTTGGTTAATGTTGGTATGTGAAACCATGTTAGCGTTTGATAGTAATCCATTCAGCCCAAAATGTTGATTACTATTTTGCAAATCCTGATTAGTGTTGGTTCCTAAGTTGTTTTGCTTAAGTAATGTCTGCAGCAATACTGACACATTGTCTTGAGGATTGAATAATGAATTTGAACTTGTACTTGGTTGTCCTGTATGTTGTTGCTGTTTTGTTGCAAAGTTCGTTGTAGACATAGAAGGAACATTGTTTTGTTGGTTTTCTAACAGGTTTTGAATAGAAAGAAGTTGATTTTGATTTGATCCTTGTCCACTTAAACCTGGTGTTTGTTGCATGGTTCCGAGCATGCTTTGAATAGAAAGAAGTTGGTTTTGATTTTCAGCCTGTCCACCCAAACCTGGTGTTTGTTGCATTGTTCCAAACATGTTTTGGATAGAATTAACTTGGTTCTGATTTGATGCTTGTCCGCTTAAACCTTGTGTTTGTTGCATTATATCCAGCATGTTTTGGATAGAATTAACTTGGTTTTGATTCGATGTCTGTCCACTTAAAACTGGTATTTGTTGCATTGTTCCTAACATGTTTTGGATAGAATTAAGTGGGTTTTGATTTGTTGCCTGTCCACTCGAAACTGGTGCTTGTTGTATGTTTCCTAACATTTTGTTGATAGAATTATCTTGGTTTTGATTTGATGCTTGTCCGCTTAAACCTTGTGTTTGTTGCATTGTATTCAGCATGCTTTGGATAGAATTAACTTGGTTTTGATTTGATGCCTGTTCACTTAAACCTTGTGTCTGCTGCATAGTTTCTAACATGTTTTGAATGGAAAGAAGTTGATTTTGATTTGTTGCCTGTCCGCTCGATCCTGGTGCTGGTTGTATGTTTCCTAACATGTTTTGGATAGAATTAACTTGGTTTTGATTTGATGCTTGTCCGCTTAAACCTTGTGTTTGTTGCATTGTATTCAGCATGTTTTGGACAGAATTAACCTGGTTTTGATTTGATGCCTGTTCACTTATACCTGGTGTTTGTTGCATTGTTCCTAACATGTTTTGGATAGAATTGATTTGTTTTTGATTTGATGTTGGTACACCTGATACTGGTGCTTGTTGCATTGTTTCTATCATGTTTTGAATAGAAAGAAGTTGGTTTTGATTTGCTGTCTGTCCACTCGATCCTGATGCTTGTTGTTTGTTACCTAACATGTTTTGAATAGAATTGAGTTGGTTTTGGTTTGATGCCTGTCCACTTGAACCTTGTACTTTTTTATTGTTTTCTAGCATGTTTTGGATAGAATTAAGTTGGTTTTGATTTGCTGTCTGTCCACTCGATCCTGATGCTTGTTGTTTGTTACCTAACATGTTTTGAATAGAATTGAGTTGGTTTTGGTTTGATGCCTGTCCACTTGAACCTTGTACTTTTTTATTGTTTTCTAGCATGTTTTGGATAGAATTAAGTTGGTTTTGGTTTGCTGTCTGTCCAATTTGTGTTTGTTGTTTGTTTCCTATCATGTTTTGAGTAGAATGAATTTGTTTTTGATTTACTGCTAGTCCACCTGAACCTGGTGTTTGTTGTAGTAAATTCGTCAGAAGTGCCTGTAATGTATTAGCTTGATTTTGAGGTTGTATTCCGCCAATCGAATTTATGAGACTAGCATCCATTCCTGTGCTAGTGCTTGGTGTCGGTTGTAATTTGTTTGCTTGATTCTGATGTTGTATGCCACCAATCGAATTTATGAGACTAGCATCCATTCCTGTGCTAATGCTTGGTGTCTGTTGTAATGTGTTTCCTTGATTATGATGTTGTATGCCGCCTATCAGATTAATGTGACTATTATCAATTCCTGTGCTAGTGATTGGTGACTGTTGTAATGTATTCATTGTGTTAAGGTTAGATGATAAACTATTTCCCATTGATGATAAGCCATTATTGTTATTTGACGACAGTGGAATGTCATTGTGAGTGACAGGTTGTGTAATGACAGGTGTAGCGCCAATGTTGTTATTAGTTGCAAGTAATTTTGTAATAACTTGCTGAAGAAGTGATTGTAGATTTTCATTCTTAGGGTTAGCAGATTGTGTGCTTTGTATAGTTTGAATTTTAGGGTTAGCAGTTTGTATGCTTTGTTGGTTTATATTCTGAAAATTACTATTACTTTGAAACGAGTTTTGAGTTGGTTGGTTGATTTTATCATTGTGCGTATTTTGTGATTGAAATTCGTTTGTTGGATTTGATAATGGTCTCAGTATTTGTTGTTTGTTCCCCATTTGCATTCCTGGAAAAATGTCATTTAGTGTCAAACCTGACAACTGATTATTTTTTAGTTTTGCAATGTTTTGATCATTTAGAAGATCTGGATTGTTCATTAACGTATTTGAATTACTTTGTGCAGATGTTTGATGTCCAACAAAATGACTATTGGGCGGAAACTGATCAGTTTGTGTATTCTGTTGTGAACTTAAAACTGAATTTTGTCCATCATTATTGGGTGCGTGTATTTGGTTTATGTTTTGTGATGATGATGACAAAAATGTCGGTGTATTTTGAAGGTTATTGTGAACATCTAGGTGGTGGTCTTGAAAACCAGGATCATTAAAATTATTACTGTTGTGATGAACATCATTCTGATTGAATGGCTCTGGGTTAACAGGTGTCAAAAAATTATGTGGGTCTTGGCTCTGACCGTCAAAATTATTACCACTTTGCCGGTCAAAAACATTGCGATTTTGAGCACTTAACTGATCTCTTGTTCCAAAGTTCTGAAAACGATTGTTATTTTGTAAATTGGAGTTGTCAAACATGGACACAGCGCCTTGAGACAAGTTAGTGTCTGACTGCACGTTTGTTTTGTCATTATTATTATTACTACCGCCTTGGTTAGTATTAATTGATATAGATACTTTTCTAGTTTGATCACCTGACTGACCATTTGAACTTCCAGTGTCGCCAATTAGATTTACAGATCTTGGTGAGTTAAATAAATCGACTGGTTCTGTACGGGTATCCTGTCGTCTGTTATTGTTTCCTTCTGGTATCCTGTTTCTGTTAGTTTCCGGCATTCTATTTCTATCTGCAAGTGTGTTAACGCGACGATTCTGTGAAGACGTGTCAATGTTAGATCTTTCCATTGTTTTGGTCGTCAATTGTCCAGTAGATCTGTCCAAAACGTTTAATCTCCTCATACCTGGTATACTGTTAGCTGTCTGAGTCCTTCGCATGCTTCTCACAGTATCCAAAAATCTATTTCTTGACTGCTGTTGTGAGCTTTGATCCAGTTGAGTCGTTGGAACGTTTTCTGTCTGGACACCGGACGGTACAGCTCCTGCAGTATTTGGTCCAGTATGATTTATTGTAACTTCAACTACCTCTTCCACATTCGTCTGTGGACGTCTACTCGTCTGTGAACGACCACTTGTCTGTGAACGTCCACTGGCCTGTGATCGTCCACTGGTCTGTGAACGTCCACTCGACTGTGAACGTCGGATTTCATTTTGTCGTCGCCGCTGAGGATTTATTCTATTCTGTTGTTGACTAGAGCGAGTAGAACTTCTTGTGCCTGTAATTTAATAAAAAAATGTTATGATTGAGATTTTCTTAACCCATGCATAGATGCAGCCGTATTTGGCACAACTTTTTGGAATTTTGAATTCTCAATGCTCTTCAACTTTGTACTTGTTTTGCTTTATAAATATTTTGATATGAGCGTCACTGATGAGTCTTATGTAGACGAAACGCGCGTCCAGTGTTCTAAATTATAATCATGGTACCTATTTCGTAAAGTATTTTGTTATGATTATGAAAGGATTATAGTCCAATAGATACTGTTTATTAAGGTTAATTTGATTGATTAGTTTAATCTCCATCAGTGACACTAAAAGCCAAAAGCCGAAAATCAGAAAGGACAACTCTAAAACTTAATTGTTGGTCTAAATCGAAATATTTGTATTTGCCTAACGTTCTACAAGTTCCATCGATGACTTCTCAAAGTACATAATGTAACATATGTCATTATTACTCCAAAGAAGAATACAAATTTAATGTAAAAATACTCATTACAAATATGTTTTACGTATGAAAAAAAAATATCATGTAGGTGGCATCGTGGACAATGACTATTGGACAGACTTACGTTTGTTAATAATTGTGTCTGAATTCTTGTAATACTTCTACTCATTTGTTGAATTGCTATTATTGATATTGTTATATACAAACTGATATTGATTTCGCATGATTATTGGGCACAGTATGAGGTAAACTCATGACATTGTTATCTAGACAGAAAAAAATAATACAGTACCTGATTGTCCAGTTCTTGGTCTGAGGATTACCATAGATGGTCTTCTTTGTTGAACTAAAATAAAAAATATTTCGTTTTAGTAAGTTATACAAATAAATATAAAATCCACTTCGAAATACATATGTAAACATGTAGGCATATACAAATATTACAATAAAAATGAAATAATCATGAAAAAATTTCTAAATTGACATTTATGTGCGTTTATACATATTATATTGTTTGAATTATTTGAAGGAAAGGATGAAAAGAAAAGTATTGAAAACACAGACAAATTAGTTGAACACCGCTTCTGTTAAAATGAAAATTTTCAGTGGTTGTCTTCAGTAATATCTTGCATTAGATTTTTATACAATTGACTGCAGGTATCTTTATTGAAGAAAAAAAACATGCATTAATATGGTTCAGTAACTAAAAAGCTTTGATTAACGTCTTTACCAGTGAGGTCAAAATATAATTTTCTAATTCATACAAATGCAAAAACCGTGTGTAGAGCTGTTATTCTCCCGAGTTTATGAAAATCATTTCATCAACATAAAAATGTTACTGGACATAAAACTAACATGTAGAAATGATGACCAAAAAACTGTTAACTTTCTTAATATCGTAAATGCACATTAACAGATAATAATGTTCACATTAGTTTTGTGATCTTATGCCTTAAAGAATATTATTTTGGAAGGTACAAATAAAATAATTAAACGATTTAAAAAGTTAAAAAAATGTGATCCCACTTTTGCGTTATATGGTAAAACGGAATTCGAATGTTGGTCTGTTTTTGATATGAAGGCTTTAAAGATACAGATACAGCCATGTATTTGTGTTTCATTTAAGTCTAAATACTCCACTTCTAAAACAGATATAAATATAGATAACAAGTAATGATCACAAATTGGAGTGAAACCAGGTATGTGGATAGAAGGCTGACCAGATGAGTTGGAGGTAAGATAACCGTGGAAGTGGAGAGTAAACTAATCACATAATTTCTCTTGTCTGGGCAGTTAAGTTGAAAGTAAGATGACAGTGTGAGGTGACAGTGGACTAATCATATAAGTATCTCTTGTCTTGGGATTAGTATTTGTAGCATTAGTTGGAAGTAAGACCAGGTATGTCGATAGAAGGCTGATCAGATGAGTTGACAGTTAGATGACAGTGCGAGTGGAGAGTAAACTTGTCATATAATTACCTCTTGTCTGGGGATTAGTATTTGTAGCATTAGTTGGAAGTAAGACCAGGTATGTGGATAGAAGACTGACCAGATGTGTTGACTGTTAGATGACAGTGCGAATGGAGAGTAAACTTGTCAAATAATTACCTCTTGTCTGGGGATTAGTATTTGTAGCATTAGTTGGAAGTAAGACCATATATGTGGATAGAAGGCTGACCAGATGTGTTGACTGTTAGATGACAGTGCGAGTGGAGAGTAAACTTGTCATATAATTACCTCTTGTCTGGGGATTAGTATTTGTAGCATTAGTTGGAAGTAAGACCAGGTATGTGGATAGAAGGCTGACCAGATGTGTTGACTGTTAGATGTCAGTGCGAGTGGAGAGTAAACTTGTCATATAATTACCTGTTGTCTGGGGATTAGTATTTGTAGCATTAGTTGGAAGTAAGACCAGGTACGTGGATAGAAGGCTGACCAGATGTGTTGACTGTTAGATGACAGTGCGAGTGGAGAGTAAACTTGTCATATAATTACCTCTTGTCTGGGGATTAGTATTTGTAGCATTAGTTGGAAGTAAGACCAGGCCTCACGGTCATAAAACTTTCGAGCATGATTTTTGTACTCAGTCTCGAAAATTAACCAATCAAATTGCTGGATTTCATGTTTCGAGCATGATTTTTGTGCTCCGAGCACTGAGCAAAGTTTTATGCCTTCAAGGCCAGTTATGTGGATAGAAGGCTGACCAGATGAGTTGACAGTTAGATGAAAGTGCGAGTGGAGAGTAAACTTATCATATAATTAACTCTTGTCTGGGGATTAGTACTTGTAGAATTAGTTGGAAGTATGACCAGGTATGTGGATTGAAGGCTGACCAGATGAGTTGACAGTTAAATGACAGTGCGAGTGGAGAGTAAACTTATCATATAATTACCTCTTGTCTGGGGATTAGTACTTGTAGCATTAGTTGGTAGTAAGTTGGCCCTTCTGGCAGCAGCAACAATTGATCTAATATTCAAAGGCATTCCAGCAGAATCTACACGTCCTCGACCTGCTTTGGATCAATTAGATATATATGAGCACTAACTCATTAAAAATTATTAAAAAGTTCGTTGTACTTAAGAATTGTCATTTCGATATAAACTTTAAATTTCTTCTGCAAATGTGTTTGCTGTAGTATTAGTATATAGAATATACCCTCGGCTTATTGTTTAATTGAAAATCCAAAACGATAAATAAAATCTTTGAACTCTTGTACACATATAAAAAAAATCTATTAACAAATGCGTTAATGCAAACAGTTATAGTGGACATTATATTAAAGGATTGCTTTAATATGAAAGTTTGATTCCTAAACAGTGGAAAATACAGATTTGCAAATTGTTACTAAAATCTAATGATTTAAATTTTCTGTTCAAATGGAATGTCATTTATCATGTTAATGGATCAAAAATATATCTAATAATCCTTCATATTTTCTGTTCAGTATAATTCTTTACCACTAAAGAGTGTTCTTCTTGAGTAGAAAATAATAACGGTCTATCCATGAGATAATAAAAGTAATTTTTGTACCAAACAAAATATAGATAAAGTTTTACAAAACAATTATTTATAATCCAAACAATCTAAATACTAGTATCTACTTCTATCCTTTTCAGTGTTATTACTAAATGATATTTTAATAGGTTAGCATTTAGTAACATTATGGTCATACTCAATATTGATCTGGTTAATTACAATATAAAACAAAAGCATTGATAACACCACCAATATTAAACACTGCAGCGGTATTATGTTTAGGCAATATGAGTTAACAAATTGATTAAGTCTTTCATTGATTCGTGTATCGATTGGTTGATTGGTTTATCTATTGATTGATTGATTCGTGATTAATTGATAAATTGATTGCGTTTAAATTTTGTAAAAGGCAATCATTGTATTCATATTTATTCAGATAAAAGAGATTATGTATTTCTGTTGGTAATTTAGATAAATATTCAAATTTAGCAGGCTAATTTCTATTCTGTAGTAAAAAAAAATTTGTATGTATCTTATTACATATCCAACCAATACTCGTGGTAAAGCATAAGATTTTTTAATATATTTATTCCTTTTTATCACAATTAATAATTGATAAATATGTCTAGGGAAATGAGGAGAGTAGTATTGTCCTTTCCAAAGGCAGATATACAAGTATGGTGAGCTACATTGACAGGTAATTATTACCTCCTTTAGTGAAAAATTGCTCAGCGTCTGAAACGAAGTTAGTTGAAATCCTAGTTGTTAGACTATGCAATTTGAAAGCAAGATATGATATATTAATATTCTTCAATCAAACTGCAGCTTGCATACACTAGCAAAATGACGCAACACTTTGTCTCTTTAATATCGTTCTAGAACAAGTTGTAAGATTCAATATTGTTATTGAAAGGGACACATGAAAAATGAATTTGCTTGTGAGTTCAGTATGTTTGTGACTTACTTTGTATTACTGGTCATGAAAGCTAGAAAGCATTTCATATATCCCAAATACCATTATCATTAAAATAGGACATATTTTATTTTGTTTGGTGAATTGATATTTCAACAATGGGTTATTATTTTGTACACCGTCTTGTAGGCTTCTTTCATATTCATATGAAGCAGAGTTCATGAAAATGTTATTGACATCTCATTTATCATTATAGCGTTCGTGAATCAGAGAGAAGAAATGTTTAAGAAGAACAGATGGATCTGATCTTAACATGAGTTTGGGAAGGTTTGCGCTTGATCATAACTTTCCAGTATATTTAAAATAAAGATTAATGATTTTTTTACAGGCTTCTATGCAGTCTTTGTCAAAACAAAATCCTATGCCAAAATATATCTGCATGAAGAATCCGAACTAAAAATATTCGGGTGTTTTGAAAAACGCATATATGCCATAGCTTGGTATTTGCCTGTGTTTGATGTTAAAGCGAAATGTGTGTATCTACGAACATCATTCCAGCGCAGTGTTTTATTATAAAAACTATACAATTTTTTTTTCAGAAATATGCCACATTATTATAGACGCTTATTTATTAGGCGTGGTATGAGCATTTGCATAAAAGCAGTTTTATTCTGTAAGTATTAATAAACTTAATTTGATATACTGTTATATATAGCTCAAGATATGATTTCTGATATATTGCATTTTTACCTAGCCTAAGACTGTCACGACCATCAGGGCCACGAACAAGGTAGGCTGGAAGTCAAACATGTACATTCAATACAGATAAAACATTAAACTTAGGCCGTGTTCACACCAAACGCCGTGTAGAGTAAACATGTTTACAATTAGTTTAGTGTAGTGTACACTGGTTTTACATTACATTTGTTCACATCTATACACCTTGTTTAGCTACCTGTACATAAGATTTGTTCCCACTTGTAAACTATATGTCATTTAAATGTTCATTACGTATAACTTAATTCAATTTTTTTGTAATTTTTTTCTAGCGGTAAGGGAACAACCATTTGACTTCAAAAGGGAGGTTGGGGATGGGAATGGAAATATTCCGATCCCCAATTTGATAAAAAAAAAAATGGTCATACAAATGATAGAAATTTTTATTCTGAATCAAGAGTTTCCCCATTCATTTTAGTGTTAAATATTGAAAAAAAAGTATTTGATCACCAGCATGGAAAAAAAGAAATAAAAACGTACGAGCTAAAAAAAATCTGACTCAGATAAAAAAAATAACCCTCCCCCTTTTTTTTAAGTTAAGTAGTTGCTACTTTATGAAAGCCATTTTTATAATTTGCAGTAGTTTGAACTAGAGATGTCTCGATAACGCATTAGAAAACGTTAGCTGCAACAGCTGTCTGACAGCCGAAAAAAAAAGGATTGTTTTATACTCAACTATAATAGCCCCCCCCCCCCCCCCCCCCCGCTCCCTCCCCCCGAAAATCAATTGGTTGCGGCCTTATGGTTTCGGCAATGATGCTGCGTTCTTGATTAGGGGTTAATAAAGTACGTTAAATTTTTTTAACTAAAAAAAATCTGTAAAATTTAGACAACTAATAATTATCAAAAATATCAATTTCACTAAAAAATACTTTCCTCCTTAAGGTGGTACCTAACACTACAGGGAGATAACTCTGTAAAATCGGCAGAACGTTTTAATGACGTCGTGTTCATAAGGGAATATTAAGCTTCTCAATGATCAAAATAAGTGTTTCTTAAACTGCTATATAACCAGTGTATTTTTTATTATTAAACTGTTGGTTCAAATCGTTTGAAATTCTCAACTTTTTGTCAAAGGGTCAAAGTAAATACTGTGTCAAAATTTTAAGAAAATTAAACGAGCCAAATTAATTTTAGTTAAAGTGTTAGGTACCACCTTTTAAAATATATACACGATAAAACTAATGTCCTAAATGCCTAGTTTTGTGTACACTTAACCTACACAAGGGCACATTGACTATCGACTGTATGTAGGTAAAACATAATTTAAACTACATGTAAACATTGAGTTTTATCAATTGGAACGCAATTGTGTTTAGTTTACGTGTGGGTTACACTAACACAACACCGAATTTAGGTCAATGTGAACACGGCCTTATAGATGCACTTGTAATGTTTTCATGGTATATATTTCTTTACAGATATAACTTTTGTTCTGACAAATTGATAGAGAAATAGGTAATTACAATATACAATCTCGTATTTTGGAAGCTATGGTAATTTTACGTTACTTTTAAGTATGTGTTTTGTGTCTGATAAAATACATGTACTTCAATTTTTTTGTCTGAAGTTTAAAGCAATGGTAACATTAGATTGAAACAATGACTTACCTGGCATAAGTCGTAACCTGGTGCGCCCATTAGATGTTGGAATTAAAAACCCTAAATGAAAAATATATTAGTTTTAAGAATATCAAGATTTAGTAAGATATATCTGGTGCTATGTCAGAATTGTTGTATTCATAATAAATTTTATTTACAAAGAAGCAAATTATAAACTATCCCTGTTTATTTCACATTAAATTTCGATCTAACAGAAACATAAAAAATATACCACAGTTCTTTTTTTCCTTTTGAATTAGAATCTCCAATTATTTTCTACTTTAAAAAAAACTAGGTATACGTTTTAAAATGAAACTTCTATCGTTCTTATTGTAGCGATGTCCCATTTGTACAACTTATAGCACCTAAAATAATACAATAGAATTCGATTTTTATTTGATATATAAGTTCTTAAAATAATGCTGAAGTTCAAATAACCAATTAAATGTTATATTAAATTTGAGAATGGAAATGGGGAATATGCCTAAGAGACAACAACCAAAGAGCAGACAAAAGCCAGCGGCCATTAATGACCTATACTTTTACCTATTAATCTTGGAGTTCCGCGTGCTTGTCCATTTTGCAACATAGTTCTTAACGATTGGACTGCGCCCTCCTGCACTGGGGTAAGAATGACGCTACTTCCGTCCCTAGCCGCACCATTAGAAACTCTGCTGTTCAGTCTATTTGTTCCCTCAATTCGACCATTTGCTTTAAAATGTATGGGAAAATATGGTTATAGATATATTTCAATACATTCTTTCTGGTTTAAGGTTGGAGAAAAGATATTTATAAAAAAATTTCAGACAATTTTGTTTTAAATAACTGTAAATTTAATTATTGTTTAAACTAGTGCCAGCATTATATATAATTCATTGCCTTTAATTTTCGTTGAATATGATATATGATCTTCAACTGCTCTTTAAATATTTTCTTCTTATTTGATTGAAACTAAAAAGCAATATTCCTCAAGTAAGTCATCAAATTTTACATGAAGCCGAAATTATTTTCGAAATACATGTCAAATGACAAAACAAAGTACACGAGATTACTTGAATATTCATGGCAAATGAAAAAACAAAGTACAAGTGATTACTAGTACACGAATATTCATGCGTTCGATTGGTTTGTGTGAAGCTCTTGGTTAATATATATATATAAATAGGTTCTTATCGGCGTGCTGGCTTTTATTAGTTAATATGGGATAAATGCAAATATTAATATTACATTTGATGACTGAGGCTGTTTTCTATGAATCTGTCATGGGCAGTGCAGGTAAGTGGGGACCTTAGCAACAAGATAGAAACAATGATCCAAATGTAGCAGTGTTGAATTATATCATGGTTTAATATTTTTTTTATATATTTGTGTCAATTTTTTCATGTGAACATACGCATTTTGAGTATATCATATTATCGCTATTTTTCGAAATATTCCTTTTATTATTTTACTATCTGATAATTTTCTTTCTGAGCATAGTAGAATGATACAAAAAAAAATATCGATAAAAAGTAAGAATGCACGTTCCGTTGTCAATGAAATAAACAACGTCGTCATAGGTAAAATAGAGATATAAACAGATTATCATTGGTTATCTTAAACTCGATTGCTTTTCTCATTTTCGCCGTACCAGCTCAGGCAAGAAAATCATACTCGTTGAGATGACCAACGATAATCTATAAATATAATATAATTCATAATAAGGATCATTGAATCTTACTCGTATTAAATCATTAAGAAATAATTAAGTTAGTTGACTCGTTCTAAATCATTAAGAAATCATCAAGTTAGTTGCATTTTTATAGTTTACTTACTCTCGGTTGTATTTGTAGGTAGAAAGATTTCTGAAATTTGTATACATTATTTAAAATAAAATATACTCAAAAAAAGATAAAGGCAGAAATCAGTGTACTACAAAGGTAGTTATAAATCCAAAGTTACAGGGATATATTTCATTTATAACAGAATGTATGACAAATATATAGGTAGAAAGATTTCTGAAATTTGAATACATTATTTAAAACAAACTATACTCAAAAAGATAAAGGCAGAAATAAGTGTACTGCAAAGTGAGTAATACGTCCAACATTCCATGGATATATTTAATATATAACAGAATGTATGCCAAATAAACCATAGTAATTAGGCAGCGATGGAATTTCGTATAAATATAGTTAAAGAGAAATGATAAAGATCATAATGTGTATTTAATATAATACCACGAAGTAAAAGTTATATTTGATCTGAACCTTTGACCTACTAATAAATGGTATCTCACTTTCCTCTATAGAATGACTTTATACATGTGATCTGTTATCACAAAGATACATCTCGCCTGTGATCTTATAAATATTATATAATGTCAAGTTTATATTGTTATCGAAGGGATATTCAAACTTAAAAACATACCAAAAATTAGCTTAAGGTTTAAGTGTACAATTTAAAAGATATTTCTTTTTTAATATTACTGTAATGGTATAAAAAAAAATAAGTATTGAAAATTGCATTGTATGTAGATTACTAACAAAAACCAAACAGCTGTAAAAAATGTATTATTTACTCATGTTAACGAGGCCGGGATAAGGTAGTAGTACTTGATGTTTTCTTACACACAAATGTAAAGATTTAAATAAAATATGATAAATAAAATAAAAGATTTTTTTTTAAATGTTTTGATTTGCTTTGAATACTTTTCAGTTCAATTAATTCTATTGACCAAATCACAATGTTAGAGAATGAGACTATTCTACACACTGATAGATGGTCTTCTTTAACTTTAATACAATAAGACATGATCACGTCAATACCATTTGTTTTACATAATTATGTTATTAAGTAGAAAGTAATTAATAAATTGTCCTGTTTGTCGCTCCATGTATATTTTAAAAACTCTTGTACTGCCATCACCAGAAATGTAATACCTATTCACAATTTTCAAATCTAACAATCACAAAAGACATGATTATATATCAAAACATTACACACTGTATACATTTCCATAGCATCAAACATGAGGGTTTGAAGCGGGGTATATAGGGTCAACTATATACAAACCATCGATAAAGAATGTTTCAATGTCTGAAAGCAAAATACTTCATCTATGGCTTCAAAGTGAAATGAGTATTTGTTCTAGACTAGCAAGTTCCTCTTTTTATTTTAACATACTATGCATTTGTAGTAGGTAACAATATACGAAAAAGCGTTATTACAAGTGTACTTTTAAAACTTCTAGGCAGATAAAGTATTAAAAAATATATATATCACTTCAATTAACAATGAAAAAAGTAAAATCACAAAAATACTGAACTTAGAGGAAAATCAATTCGGAAAGTCCATAATCACATAGCAAAATCAAAAAACAAAACGCATAAAAAACGAATGGACAAGAACTGTCATATTCCTGACTTGGTACAGGCCATTTTCAAATGTAGAAAATGGTGGACTAAACCTGGTTTTATAGCGCTAACCCTCTCACTCTCCCTCTAAAAGATACCAAATACATATCCATTTTTTAATTATGTAGCCGTGTATATTTAGGACTAAATTAAGCTCTTCTCACATCTACACATCTGTTCAAATGATATAACCAAATGGGACCTTTTAAAAAAGGCATCTACCTTTGTCTTGGGTAGTTGGATCTTAGTTTTTCTTAACAATTTAATGGATTACATACTAATTTTATCAAACTGAATATTCATGAATTGTACCTTTTAAACCATGTTACTGTTGGAACACTGAATACCCGGACAATAAAGTCTTTTTCAAATTTCAATTTTGCAAAATATATTCTTTGCCGACTATCTATAAAGTAACTGTGTCATATGATAATTAAGTCTATATCTACGCTCGTACTTCATGCATATGTAAATATTACTTAATTTATAAATATCTACGTTGCTTGTGATAAAGTGAGACCTCCAATTCTGTTTGTTATCATGTAACATTCTGATATATGAAAATAGTTGCTCACCGTTACGGCCCCTTTGGATTTCTGTATTTATTCTCCGTGTATTTATAGCTAGAATAAAATAAGTTGTAGACATTGAAAAACTAAATATATAT
The DNA here is from genome assembly GCF_036588685.1 of Mytilus trossulus. NCBI lineage: Eukaryota > Metazoa > Mollusca > Bivalvia > Mytilida > Mytilidae > Mytilus > Mytilus trossulus. Next base: position 41,530,272 of record NC_086381.1, on the reverse strand, counting down.
AATGTATACGGTTTGTCTCTTACATTATAGTTCCATAGACTTAATAAATACAATCATTTCGGTATATACATAGTTATCAAAGGTACCAGGATTATAATTTAGTACGCCGGACGCGCGTTTCGTTTACATATAAAGACTCATCAGTGACGCTCATATCGAAATATTTATAAAGCCAAACAAGTACAAAGTTGAATGAGCATTGAGGATCCAAAATTCCAAAAAATTGTGCCAAATACGGCTAAGGTAATCTATCAGGTATCACAAGTCATATGTGTTTCAATTGCTTCCATGAAAATTGTTTAAAGAAAGTTCTTTTCTCATACTAGACAGTACAAATGGACATTAGAATTTTTGAAAATACTTTGAACCTTAGCTCAAATATTATTTCAGATTTGTTTATAGGAATGTTTTGTTGATAAACTTATTGTAATTGGTTAAGGAATTTTCGCTATGTTGTAGATCTTCAGCTTTGCTTATATAAAAAGTAAAATCACAAAAATAATGAACTCCTAGGAAATTCAAAACGGAAAGTTCCTAATCAAATGGCAAAACCAAAAGCTCAAACACATCAAACGAATGAAAAACAACTGTCATATTTTTGACGTGGTACATGCATTTACTTATTAATATACAATGTGTTACTTTCTTATTCTTTGATGGAGAAAATTCAACAATGAAGACGATAGTGTGACTTTCAGTTCTGCTGTGTAGTTGTGGAATTGCACCGTATACATCTGACCGGTATCTTTTAAATATCCAGAATCAATCCTGTTAGAGTAACATTTTAAAAGAATGTCAACATTTGCTTTTTTTTTCTTTTAAAGGGGGTAGTATTTAATTCTTACCATTTGCATCTAATGGGATTTCTGTATCTACTCTTCTTGTGTTCACTATCAATGAAAGAAACAGGGGTTAAACAGATAGTTATAGTCATCATGGCTTTGAAAATGTATAAAAAAAGATAGGTCTGAATTAGTGTTTACATTTTTAAAGTTTTGCATTCAGAAATGATTTTTTGTAACCTTCGCCGAAAGCATCATAATATAGCAAACGTATCAATTGTCCTCAATATCATTAAAAAATGCTCCGAAATCCAAATGTCTATCAAAATAAAAGAATATATACAATTAAAAGAGGATTACACATGTGACAGCAGAAGGGAGCAATATTAGTAGTATATGTGAAAGCTGTGCGTGTGGTGTGCATTTATAAGCAGGTGAAACAAAAAAAAAGCATGAACTGTTTCTAGTATACGAGACAAACAACAATGATTTGTAACTATTATTGTATTGGTGATGAGTTTGTGAAAAGTCTTTCAAAAATACGTTCGTAAACGTTAAAATTTGCGAAAGTAAAATGAGCTTATTGATTATCCAATTAATATGTTTTGATTCACAAGGTAAAATTTTAAACTTTTTTTCAGTGTTATTAAGTCGCATAGAAATACACACAGATTCAATAATGATAATAAGCGAAAATGTGCAGGAATTTGGAATTACTGAAAGCAAAAAATCAAACGTGCAAAAAGCGGAATCTTTTCTTAATGTTTTCATGGCCACTACTCCCTGCGAATAAAATACAAACCATCCAGTAATGTAGGTTGAAGTTCAGTATTGTCACCTATAATAGTATTAGATCTTAGTTTCCTTACAGATAATTTACATTAAATCTTGCCTTTGAAAATTGTTCATGGAAAGTAAAGCTAGAATCATTATATTCTAGATTTAACACTTTTATCCTTATGGCATGGAATTTGAACATTGACTTATCACTTAAAGATAAAACTGTGAAAATTATGAAATATATATTATATTTCTGTGTCAGTTTGGTCTCTTTTGAAGATTTGTCACCTTGGCAATCATACACCACCTTCTATTTCATATATACGCAGTTGCATTTGTGTTCAGGTTGCAACTGGTAGAAAACCAGTGAAAGTCAAAGCAAACCAACTTTAGCAAAACAATTATCGGTACAATATCCCCTAACACTGAATGAATGACAAAGCATTTGCCCTATCTTTGAACTGTTAACACACATTGTAAATTGATCTATTAAAATGTCAATAAAATAAGTACACATAATTACGTACTTCGTACAGAGGTTCTGTTTCTTGATAAATCTGAAAAATATTCATATGGACATAAATTTTATGTCTGTTGTATGATGTATTTGTAAGAATGTATGACATTGGTTTTATTACAGTTAAAAATGGGCGACATTTGGAGCAATATATAATGTTGAAACATTAAAGTATTAACATCTAACCACAATGTACAAACATTAGCTTTATAATTTTGTATTACAGTGAAAAGTCTGGGTGTAAACTGGGGCAATATAGACTTTTAAAGTTTTACAATGCGCAATATATTTGTTGTATTTACAAGTGTAAATATTAGTATTTTTTATTTGAAATTAGTTAGTTATAGTTAGTTTTAGAAGGACCAACCAACTTCGTATTGTGAATATAAAGGAATGACAGAAAATAGAAAATTAAAAAAGAAGAGAAAATATAACTAAGACATTTTTTGCAACCGAAGCAGGGTTTTTTTTCGGTTTACCTTCATGGAGAGTATAAAAGCAATTGGAATGATACTTAATGGTCACAGAATGTGTGTTACAACATTCAGGAAAAAAAGCTTCTGCTGAATTAGACATAAAATAATTTGAGAAAGTATATCAATAAAAACAAATATGGCATTGGTTTTACTTTTCTATGAGTTACAAACACATTTAGGCTAAGAAAGGTATAATGCAAAAATGACATGAATAATGATGAGTTAAGTGTAGTATGAATACTTAGGTATTTTAGATTATCAACTTCAGAAAATGTATCAAAAGTACCAGGATTACAATTTAGTACGTCAGACGCGCGTATCGTCTACATAAGACTCATCAGTGAAACTCATATCAAAATAGTTATAATATTATACTTACGGTTCCCTTGTGAAATTCCTAAAAGAATAAAAATATTGGTTTTTAATGATATAAATGAATAGATAAAGGCTGGAGTCATATGCTAATCCAAGTCATTACTTTAAGTTGGGGATTTCAAAATAACATTACTTTTCAGGTAATAATTATTTTTGACAGTATATATTAAAATGAAGGAATAGTTATATAGTCATGTTTACCATGGACAGCTGATATACACTTAAACAAATAAATGTTATTGATTTTTTTAAAGTTTGAAACTAGTCTCGGGCAAATATGACAGTACAATATATTCACATTCCATTTAGATATAGTTAAAGATGACTTATTTGTAGCTCTTAGAAATATTTAAAATATTCCCAAAAAGACATCTCAGTGACATGTAACAATACATCGAAGAGTACATTCCTAATATTGTCATAATGTTATGTATTGGCAATACTTTATAATGTTAATTACTATTACACAATGACTATAATGTCTGGAAATCATTCATCGAAACATGTGTGGTATCAAAAAAAATGTAAATCTTAAAAAGATCCACTGTCCACTGTAAACTAGAAAGATCGATCTTCAATCGAACTTAAAAGTCCAACTCCAGAGGTGATTTTAAACAGAACGATATTTCTGGATCCGCCTTTTTTCAAGTAATGTATTATATATAGGAGACCATCATTATCAAGGTTTTAGCTGTTTTCCAAAACAATTTTCAGTGAGATAAAAGAGATATCTTAACACTTCAGATTTTGTTTTTGTTGTTTAATGATATATTCTAACAATATACATGACAGTGCACGACGCGATAAAATAACAAAGTCGTAACATATGATTTGATGGATCTTTTCAACACCAATAAGAAGATGTGGTATGCGAGCCAATGAGACAGCTCTTCATCCAAGTCCCAATGTATAAAAAGTTAAGCACGTTTTGCTATTTTTATCTCGTAAAATACAAATTTGTATTGTTGAAAACAAAACAAATTGTGGTCATTTTAATGGGTCTAAATTTGGGGGATACATGAATTGACCATTGTATTCAATCCGTGACCTTTTCTCTCAGACTTATTTTATGCGCAATTAATGTCTAAATTTTCTCAATAACTCAAGTTTTAAAATATCCTTCGAAATAATAATACTTTGTAAACTTTGTAGAAATATAAACGGTACTTTCCCTAAATTGTTATTCTGTATATTTCAGCGTTTGATTTCTTTCTTGATATTTTTAGAAAAGTTAGGAGCTGTCAATTTGTGTAACAAAAGAATGTTTCATACTGTAAATACTATAAATGAGCAATCCATTTATAAATTGGTCAACATCATTCCAATCTGTTTTCAATAACGTTTCGCTAAAAACCAATGTGCATGTGAAATAGAGCAGAATTATGACTTGTTTTCTTTAAGTATCTATAACCGTTAGTTTTTTTTGTTTGTGCAGCCATCGAATAATATCGACCATTACTCCAATCAATATGAATCAGCTATTGCTTACTTCGAAGTTCACGCCAATCTACTATTACTGATTTCATACTAAATCATACTATACGTTTAATAGGACGGTAGTTTGATTTCAAAAATAGAAGGCAGATGGAAGAGTATGTTAAATTTTATAAAAATAAATGCATATAGAGTTAACAAAAAATGTAGTCTTTTTGCTTGTGGTCATCGCTGATATCTTAAGGTGTTAACACAAACGATAAACAATTTGTGTATTTGTTTTGTCAACAAAGTTCTTTTTAAATAGTAGACGTTCACGTTTATAACCATTTCCATTTGCTAAGATACAAAATTAAGATTTCTGGCCAGATCTATTTCAAAACATCAGTTGGTCAAACTATACAACAATGTATATGAAAGTAAGAGTACCACAGGAACCTTAATAATTCAATAATGTAAACCCGACAAATATTTTATTGGCAAAAGTAGTTAAGTGTGAATATCAAAAAAGCGTTTTATAAAAAAAAGTGGGAACAGTTACCAAAGAGACATCCACGCTCATGTTTCAAAAATTACTATGTTATGGGAAAATATGAAAAACGACCAGAGGCTGAACAGTTTACAAATAAACTCATCATAGATACCAGGACGAAATACTTAAAATACAACATAGAAAACTAAAGACTAAACAATATAATGTGTGTCTAAATGATTTTCTAGATTAGCTCAAACCTTAACATTTTAATGTCATTTATGATAAAATACGTAGACGCGTTAAGAGCGAGTCGACCAAAAGGGACCGTAAAAAATGCCAAATGAATTTTGGATCAACTTAGACTGAAGGAGTTGGAACTTTAGATTATAAATAATTTTTAATTCATCAATGTGTATGTCTGTAAGATGTGGTGAATGTGAAATCAAAAAATATTTATAGTTCACAACAAAAAAACAAAACGCAAATGTCAGTTGAGAAACAAATAACATAAAACATAACATACGAAACAATTTAAATCACGTTTTGTGGTTTAGCTTCTTTTAACTATGGCGATGTGGTACAAACAATATTGTTGTGGTGAGGTTGAGGTTCTACATTGATTTTCCCATATTCTGAAACATAAAATCTCATATTTCCTTTCTTTTAGAAACATTCAAACTTGGTAAATATATTTGTATCTAGAAGGTCGCTAAGTAAGCAAATAAAGTAATAAAGTTTGTGTGATATTTATTAGAGAATAACTGTCATTTGAACATTTCAGTATTTGCAAATGACATTATATCAATTATAAAGCCCATGCAATGCTTAGTGGTGCTATTTATATATATATCTACAAAAGATTTGCAGTTGTCATTGTAATGGGAATACGTCGGCAATTTGTGTTGTTTTAAACGCTATCACTTGTTAAAGTCATAAGAAACCTCAAATCAAAAAAAAATAATGCATATGATTTTTATAACTCAATGGATAATTTTCATTATAAAACTTATGTACATATACTTTTTTCTGAAGAAAATTCTTTAATTTATTCATATTTAGAAGAAGTTTACTTTATTTGAATAGCTTGCTTCCAGCAAGCAATTCCCCCGACATATTTTCCGTATGCAAGGTGACCTCAGTGTAACCCATCTCGTAAAAATCCGGTGACCACAATACGCATGGATGTCCTTAAAATAAACTATTATCTGAATTTACATGTTAAACACGTGCTCAATTTCCATGCTTTTTTGTTTATTTTTCGTCAATTGTTAACAAACAGGTAACAATCGTTAAACTTCGGCTTCAAAACACGAACTTTAATTACCTTCCATATTTTCACAACAACACTGACCGATTGAAAAAAAAAATGACAATTATACGAAATTTGCACGAAAAAAATGATAAATTCGAGCACAGAAGACTAAGTTTATGATGTTTGTATGCATTGGTTCAAGAATTGGAAGAACATTATTTTTCACCGGTCACTCGTTTCTTATGACTTTAAGCAAGAAAGGATGGAGCTGTTTTCAATATTGTTTAAACTATTTACATAGGGATGTCCTATTGGATAATTATCAAGAAACATATAGTTATAAGAACCTAAACAGGCTTAAATATATATAGATCTATGAATCCAAAAGGGGAGTCAAAATGTACTCTGTATAAAGGTTTGCGTTCCTCTTTATAACTTGAAACTTTTCTTGCTGGTATTGTCATATATACTGATTTTTTATTTCTCTAAGCTTGATTTATATATAAATGTGTCTGTGTGTGTAAAAAAGGAAAGAAATTTTATCATTTATTCATACTATTCTTAGAAAAAATATATAAGCCTTTATATATCCGATTTATTATTATGTTTTCACCAAAAAGTCCATTGTTACACATCGTTTTAACCTAGAAATAAACATTTGTCAGTAATGATACAAAAATATGGATCAATACCTATGCTTTAGTATCAATATTTTTATTGTTTGACAGATTTATTTATCGTCATTATCGAAAATGTAATGATGCCGAAAATAAATGGTATGTCTTATATGACCGTGTGCGAAAACTTTTGCTAAAAGATTTTTCTTTATTATGTATGACAAATGATCGGTAAAAATCATGTAGAAAATACAGACAATGTTAAGTTTTTCATTCGAATTCAAATGATTAAATTCAAAAACCAAAAAAAAGAGTGAATTAACCTAACCTTCTTACATGTTTGACAGTAACACATTCAATATTAAAAACCCTAAACGGTTTGTGTGAACTATAATATATTTGGATGTGTAATGTGGATACTAACCATTATTATGTCACTAATTTTGTCAGAAGGTGGACTGTGAATTTACCTCTCTTGGTCATTACTTTGCGTGGGACGTATTGATAGATTTATGCATTGGAAATATTGTTTATGTAAATAGATAAACTTGTTACTCGTCAATAATTATCCCTGACAATTCGTTTAACTTTTTTGTTTTATTCGATGTTTTTATGAAGAATATATTCAATAAAGAAGTAGAGTCAATTCAACCTTTATTCATTTACCTCGCAGGGTTGTAATATACCATTTTTATTTTATTTTTATTTTAATAGAATACTCGAGAGCGTATACAGTATCATACACTTAAACTAAAATATTTGGCGATTGTTATGATTTCCTTCTCATACATTTATTGAAAAATTACTCATTAACTGGGGGAAACATTTGACAATATCATTGGACGATTATAAATGGCTGGTCTAGAGTCTTGCACCATTCGCCATTCGGAAAGACATGATTTTAAGACTTGCTACAATTCAGGTTAAACAAAATAGCAAAACAAAAAGATGTGAAGATAAATTCAAGCTTAAATGTGATAAATGTCAAATCAATGGACCGTAAAAAAAAAGTGCTACTTTGTAATGTTTTAAAATCTTTCAGTTTGAACATCTTTATTTAAACTTGTTTAGTGACCATTTTGTTCCATAGAACTATCTAACATATGGACGTCTACCTTTAGAGTCTCTCAGTGTAGTACGTATGTCAATTAAGCAACAACAACATGGTTAGTAGCTATGTCAGCTGGAACAAACACGATTGTATTGTATGTTTTCAAGTCTTGTTATTGTTTTATAAGAATTTTCCTACAGTTATTTGCAACGCTCTTCATGCAATTATTAACTATCTTGAAGGATGAATTGAAGAATTTTTGTAATCTCTCTTTTACAGCAAAATTTCAGTAAGAAGAATAAGGATCGCTAATGACTTTGCTATACCAGTGAATTTACAAGGTGTATCATATATTGACTTCTTCGGAAAATAATCTCCCAGTGTCCTACAACAACATGGGTACAAGGATCATATTAAAACGTTGCCTAATCCCATTCTCAAGTAATCAGTGCGTCGTTTCAATGATAGCTTCAGTGATGATGATGCGTATTCAAATATTGAGTGACTTGGCTTAGAAATATATGTAACTAAGTTTTATCTTAGTATGGAAGTACAAGTTTTAGGACATTGCAATAAATTATACTATGTAAATTGACCAATTTCCCAATTAACATATGTACAGATATGTGATTTACTGGTCTGTCGATGTGAGAGGAAACACTCTAACAATAAAGTAAACTGTGTACACAAAAAAATACTAAATTTGGGATATATTTTCTTACGCAAAATGACCAAAAAAAAACTATACAGCGAAGAAAATGAAATGTTTCTACTTTTGCAATAAGTTATAAAAGAATTATGTTTTACAATCTTGGCGGTTTTTCTATAAGCAAATTATCCTTATTCTTGATATTTAAAAAAAAGCATTCGAATGCAAGAAAAGAGTAAACGTGGTGTGTTTCGTTCAAAAAAGATATGCAATTGAAATAATTTAAAAGTAAATATTTAATATACATTAGTGGTACACAAAAAAAACATACGAGCATACCAACTTCACACCTTGTAGGCTATTTTTACAACAAGAGACAACACATTGAAGTCTTATGTGGGTGAATTTGACCATGAGATGTTTTAAAATAACTGTCATTGCAGACCAATTGTAGTCTGTTATCAAATTTTATTAGCCGCCAAAAATGTATTTGTATTTTGTTTTGTATAAACTTGTATGACGCTCTTGTTTGTGGACGATGAATTTTGAAATATTTTTCTGTATTACCGGACTGAAGAAGGTAAATTAAATTCCTGATATTTTTTAGGGTTAAAATAACAATAGCAAGACGTGGTACAATTGCCAATGACACGACTTGTGTATAGAAGTACGGTCTCCAACAACTTAGTGACCAAAAGCCATTCTCCATAGTAAGCTTTAAAATTACCTGATATAACAAATGTAAAACAAATTTAAATGAGTCAACTAACAACCTGCTTCATGTATAAAACAATAAACGAAAAACTAATATTACGTAACAGCAAGATACGATCACACACTTTGATGTGCTGTCTTCTGATTTCTTGCAAAGCTTGCAACTTAGATTTTATTACTATCTGTCATATATCATATAGTCTTGCATTTTCTATCTCAAAATGACCATCAACAAGTCAATTTTCGTGTCAACATGATAAGAACGAAATTTTTGACGGACATAATAATATTTTGACATTTGACCTCTGTTTGTAGATGTTTCATTTACTTTAGCTGTGTAAGTTATGACAATTTTATGACACAATTTAGTCACGTGATGTCGTGTATTGAAAATTAATACGGCGACAAGTGTGAGAACCTTGACTTGGCGAAATAATGGCAAATTTTATTATCAATAAAACAAGGGAAGAGGTTGTTATGTACCGATACTACATAATAATCTAAGGTGTGTATAGGATGTTATAAATAACGATATAACACGTGTAAAATGTATCGAATAATATATTTCTTTAAACTATTTTCTATGGAGTTCACTAGGGTTGTCACTTGTGTCCACTTGTATGATATCAAATTGCATTCCGAAAGTCAATCTAAAGAATTAAGGCTACGATTTATTTGTGCTATTAAATTCCTCGACAAATGAGTCATCAAACATTAAAAATAGATTTTTTTCGGCTTTAAACGTGCGTTGGATTCACGGAAATTCGATCATATGAAAAAAAGCAGAAAGCATTAAAATGGTCTTTCACAGTAAATATTGGAATGAATATAATCATAAACACTTTATGCTACCTGAAATTTCTTATTGCTATAGAATCTAAAAGATTGGGACCTCAAATCCTTTAAATGCTACATTAGTTTTGCTTGAGCAGGTTTCAGTTTTTGATGTTTGCTTTAACCTCAAACTCGAATCTTAAAAGTAACAACTTTATGTATAGCATAAAAGTAACAACTGTATCTATAGCATATAAGTAACAACTTTACTTATATATGTAGCAAAAAAGTAGCAACTTTACTAATAGCATAAAAGTAACAAATTTACTTCTAGCATACAAGTAACAACTATGACATCTAGCATAAAAGTGACAACTTTAGTTATAGCTAAAAATGTAACAACTTTACTTCTAGCATATAAGTAACAACTTTTACTTTTTTGCATAAAATTAACAACTTTACATTAAGCACAAAATTAACAACTTTACTTTTACTATAGCATACAATTAACAACTTTACATCTAGCATAAAAGTAACAACTCAGTTACTTAAAGCCGGTGATTAAAGTAACAACTTTACTTATATAAGGTTCATAAAGGTACAACTCATGGAAGTACTTCCGATTTATTAGATAGAGCTCTTAAAACAACGAACACGTAGATTATAAACGGAAGTGGAACAACGTATACATAGGTTATAAAAATATCTTTCAACAATATCGATAATTATGGTGGTGATATCACCGTATACAGAAATAATAGGATTTTAACAAGAATCTAAATAAATATGAATTACACAGATTATCAAACAAAAATAACCGAGTTTCAGTTTCAACATGTTTTAGTAAAAGACTTAGTTTAGAATTCTGTTAAATTGTTATATTTCTGTATACTCGTGGTTTGCCTTTATACCATTAACATCAAACACGCAATATATCTAAACATATTGTAGAACATCCATACCCTTTTAAAAAAACACATACCATGATCCCCTTAAACATTTTCGTAATATATGTAATACTTACCTATTAAAATTATGCAGATCACATAGGTCGGTACTAAAGTAATAAAATGCTTCATGATAACAAGTCCTAAAACAGCATACAATGTTCAATTAAATTCCAAAAATTCGAAACAATGTTGATTTTTTTTAACCGACAAACTTTTTACAATTTCCTTAATTCCATGGATAAATTTCGGTGGTCACTGGTGGAATGGTCAGGAGAGAACATGTAGTTCGTATGACAGGTGATGGGAGTGATCACTCGACAGAAATGACATTGATGTCATTGTCAAATAGATCATTATACACTTTTTATGACGGTTTAGGTATTACCAAACATGTTAACACTGTAACAACTTGCATTTTTAACTGACAAAGTGTCACTATAAGTGCGTTGTGTGTTTTAATCTTGCATGCATGTTCTTATGTTACAATAACGTATTTCCAGATTCATTACGCATAGAACAAAGTGCCGCAATTTTAAACACCTACGTGGTTTGGGTTTTTTTTTATGAGTCATTTTATTTTATTTCTTTTTCTTTTTTCTATTTCTACATTAATTTATTATTTTGGGGGGGAGGGTGCGGGGTAATACATGTATTTTTGATTTAAAAAAAATTATCTGTTGATTCTTTTTTTTTCATTTACATTACCTGGAACAAACAAACAATTTAAATAATTAATCCTAGTCGTCCCACAGAAAGAATTTTGCGGTTAATAATTTTTTTATCATAATAGGATCAACTAATGTACTAAAAAAGGACAACGGTGCTTTTGTAACGAAATGGTCATTTAAATGTATCAGGTTAAGATGAAGGTTGGTTCCCGTTAAAATGTTTAAACCCACTGTATTTTTTATGCACCTGTCCAAGTCATGAGACCGGTTTACGTTTGTTAATGTGGTTCATTTGTGTTTATCGTTATCGTTTTTATATAGATTGGCCATTGGTTTTGCCTGTTTGAATTGTTAAATTGTTCAAACGAGTCTTTTTTGTGGTCCTTTATAGTCTGCTGTTTGGCCACGGCTCTATGTTGAAGGCCATACTTTGCCGGACCTGTAAATGTTAACTGTTCATACATTGTAACTTTATACATTGATTTTATACCATGGAGAGTTGTCTTACTGGCACTCATACAACATCTTCTGATTCATATCAAAAGAAAAATAAGATAATAAAAATTAATTTCGATTCGAAGTGTATAATCAATAAAACATACACGTTCTATTGAGTTTTTGTCCGAATGTGTAAAAGAAAAGAAAGAATATGGGATATCCATTCATGACATAAAACCAGTTTAAATAAAACATATGTCTGACATAAAAAGAATAGCACATGCAAGCAACATATTCTTGTTACGTAAAAGCAAAAAGTATGTAGCATACAAGAATGGAATCCTTCAAATCAAAGCAAAGCAAAAGCTTTATTTAAATTCGGCATGTCACATAACAATAATATGAGCGCTTTGAGCTTTTGTAATCGAAATCAGCTTTAAGATATATACAGCAGTTGCAATGACAGTAAAAGGACTTCGATGGAAAAGGCTTAAATTAACAAATTTAGGAAATATGTAGAACAGTTAGATCCTGACTGTGTTAGTATTGATACAAAAATATCACTTAATATCCAGTCCAGGAAACTACGGACATATTTATTTTGTAAAGTTCCAAATATGAGCATCATTAAGATTATGTCCAGTCATTACAATTCATTTCTAGTTATAGTGCATATTTGTGCAAACTATCATGCACTTACTATGCTCTAAAAATATTTTACACAAAATAGAGAATACGTATTGAGATAATATGTACTTTATGCATTATTAAATGTCAATTTCTTTATAATAGATAGAAATTATATATAATTATTATGTGTAAATTATGAATTCAAATTTCTGTTAATAGTGTTATACCCTTGTTAAGATATACCAAGGTTTGTAGCATTTACTATACTTTATCAGCCGACTTAACATTTTTTTCGGATTAGGCCTATTCAATATAAACTCATCATAGATACCAGGACTAAATTTAGTATACGCCAGACGCGCGTTTCGTCTACAAAAGACTCATCAGTGACGCTCGAATCCAAAAAAGTTAAAAAGGCCAAATTAAGTACGAAGTTGAAGAGCATTGAGGACCAAATATCCTTTTCCATGACATTTGATCTGTTAATTTTTTAAATTTTGCTGCATATTCATAATTGAGAATTTATGCTTATCTATATAAAAAAGAAGATGTGGTATGATTTGTTTACTTGTTTTTTTTTTATGTAAAAGTGTTATGTGCAGCTTTACATTGAAATATATTCCTGGGGCATAAATGTAATTTGACTGTCATAAATCAGATTTCTGATTGATTATTGATGTTGTGATCACATAAAGGGTGTTGTCCATTGTATTACAATGATCATTAACGTGAATTATAGGACCAGCTTTTTCAAACTGATCATTGTTTGTTTATTTGTTCACAGTTGTATCTCGAATATATGTCAAATGTTTAATTTATAGAGACCGTTGTTTTGTTTGATGAAACGATGTTGTTTACTTGTGCATTGTTTTGTAATATTGTGACAGTGATAAATTGTAAATTTAGTCTCTTGTTTCAAACATTCTACATCTTGAAACTTAAAAAAAAACAAAGCCTGTCTAACTTCATAATCTTTTTAAATATATTTGAAATGCTTAATAGTTCAATTATAAGAGGAAAGCAACAAGAGAATATAAAAGAAGACTAAATGCAAAATGTGAATTTCTGGCAATATTATCCGTTCGGACGTTCGCTGTTTCATCTCATAATGGTATTATTTATTCTTCCGATTTTATATATTCTATTGATGCAGTCAGGGGTAATATTTTTATCACTACGATACTATTTATGTTTAATCTGTAAGAACATTTCTTTTATGGTAAACATTTTCCATTCTATGGTTGTAATTGTCACATAGATAGACATTGTGATTTCTTGGGAGTTAAACAACACCTAAAGACTATTCAAAACGTAAAACCATGGGCGGAAAAGACAAGACCTATAGAAAAACAAACTGCAAAAGAAATAAAAAAAATCATCATGAAATTAACAATTACTATATCAAAGGTACCAGAGATGAACCTTGTGTTTCTCAGTTTTCAGATCTGCACTTAGTGTCTTTTTGTTGTTGGGATATATATGTACCTGGCCACATCCTCCCTAGTTTTTTTGTTGTTGGGATATATGTACCCGGCCACATCCTCCCTAGTTTTTTTGTTTTGTTAGATGTATTTCTATAGGTATCTATCTAATTAGTTTTAAAGCCTTTTTCAACTGATTTTTTTAGATCGTTCTTTTAGATAGACTCTGACATAGTAAATTTTTGCAAATTGTTTTTATATAACATGTTCGACCCGTTAGTTTTCATTAATCTTTTTTTTTTACATTTTTCATATCGGGGGCTTTAACAGTCGACTATACGGTATGGATTTTTGTCATTGTTTAAGGACGTATGGTTACATATTATTCCTTATATCCCCTTCATTTGAATGAATATATAGTTATCTCATTGGCAATAATTCCACATCTCCTTATTTTTATATTATATACATGACTTGTAGACTCGTGTTTACTGCAAATCAAAATCAATTTAAACTCGTGTGGCCCGAAAACACTAAACTATATTTTTTGGTTGGGTGTGGGGGACATGAGGATTTAAAATAGGAATACGACTGGCCTGGTAAGAAGTAATAATTGGCATGCTTAAAGACCTATTAAAATGAATTTTAAATCCACAAGAAATTCTCCTATCCCTCCTCTCCCAAGAATATCAAACTAACGTCCTCTTAACATTATTGTTAATGTAGTTCTTATATTTACATGGCTTATTTTTTCTATATGGATGTTTTATGACTGCAATACCATAAGGCAGCAACTATTTAATACTCTGTGGGTGAGGGCTATTGATTTTTTTCTGAGATATTTTTTAATCATCTCACTACTGCATAGCATCTTTCACATATACAGCATGGCTCTTAGCGTTGGTTGGGGAGGTATTGGTTTCTGCTGTTTTAAAAGTCTGTTTCATTCCGTTTGAAATTCAATAGATACAGATGCAAAGTATTCTACTTTGTTAAGAAATATTACAATACATACAAGTATACCATCTCCAGTGCATTTCCATTCTGTTCCAATACCTTGTAGACTGTGAAAGCAACTCATAATAAACTGGTTTTTTGATACAGTTTTAGTTTTTCCCAATCATGGTTTAAATTTTTTGTTATAAAAAATAAAAGTCTGATGGCTAGTTTTCCATGGACAAGAACATTACTACACCCAATATGTGCCCGAAACTTTTTGAAGCACTTTCTTAAAGGGTTATTTTAATTAAAAATACACACTAGTTGTAGTTAGTGCGAATTGAACGGTTTATTAGAACTACTTAATTATCACGGTGTCATCGGGGTTGATCGCGAAACATTTTGGAAAAATAGACGTCAAAATCTTGCATTCTGAGGTTACATTTTTTTTAACTGGAGTGAATAATTATAAATTATCATGATTATAGAAAAATGGTTTTTTTTTTCAGTACTTCAGGTCATTTTTTACCAATGAAAAATTAATATAGTTCTTTTGCCAAAAACAAAAATATTTTCTTTATAAACTAATGTACCATTTCGAGTAAAAGGAAATTGTTAGCACTGGTAAATAGTTACTTATTTGGAGGAAAATTCGCTAATTTTGGTGGTATCCCTAACCAGTTTATTCCTTATGATTCTTTCATACACAATGTTCGTCTATTTTTAATGTTTTAAATTATGTTTTAGATTTGGACACAATCAATTATTTGTTTGTCCTCTAAAAAATAAAAAAAAATATCGCTTCAGTGTTGAGTGTAATTATTTTTTTTCACATTTTTCCAAAAACAACTCCTCTTATTACAGTCAGCCCCCTTATAAAAGTACTGGATCCGCCACTAGTTCTCTACTTAACGTAAACATGTTAAAAAAAAAAGACACAAAAAAATACTCAAATTTGACAGCTACCGCGATCGATGTCTATTTAGAATAAGAACTTCCGGTTGTTTTGAACTAAAATTGTAAACAACATGAACTTTTCAAAACACATTTTCCCATCTATAAAACAACTGTCACGCTCAAACAATTACAGAATTGGTTACAGATTAGACAGAATTTCATGCACCTGCGATTTGCATCATCGGTTCTTTGCATCTAAAGCATACGATGATAATTTTTCACGCTCTATCAATTCACCGGAGGATTTTTGGGCAGAGCAGGCAGAACAAATAGTTTGGCATAAAAAATGGGACAAAGTACTTGACAACTCAAACCCACCCTTTAGTAGATGGTAATTATCCTAGTTATAACCGTAAGAACTACTGCAGAGCTTGTGTTATAATTAGATTTGAACTTTTAACAGTTTAACCCTTTGCTGCTTTGCATAATTTTTGGCCTTGGTCTGGCTAGGGACACATATGCTGTTGTCAGCATATGGCATGATATATATATATTTATATGTCTATAGAGAGGGACAGGGACTTTTTCAGGACATCAGGACTGGTTAAGCTCGGGATTTTGATATTGATCATTTCAGGATCCGATAATTCTTTTTTGGAATTCCGGGATATAGGGATATAATTTTTTTTAAATATAAGATCTCAGGATTTCATATTTTTAAGCCCAGAATTTTTAGATCAGGACCCCTCAAAGCCCTCTCTATGTGAACCTCATTTGAATATGACATATAGAGTTTCCAACCAAACAAAAGAAAAGTTAAAAAACTGGAGTACTTATTCTTCATCTACATAACACTTAGACCAAATAATTATGAGGTCTTGCAAGGCTATTGTATGTATGTATGTATGTATGCTAGTAGATCCCTCTGTTTACTGAGCACTCCTTGAGAGATGCAAAGGTACAGTGGAGTCTGTGTACACTCCCTATTGGAATTAATGGAGATGTGTCACTAACTTATTTACAATGTTCAATATATCCAAGGACAATCCCAACTCAACACAGGGAGTGTTGGGACACCAAGCAGAATCTGTTATTATGGTGGAGGAAGCAGAGGTATTTGAAGAAAACTACCTGGCTGCTTGGCTGGAACAGACAAACCAAAGAGATATCAGCAGATTGATCACCAGGTCAAAGTTCAGGTCAAAATTTGGAGCAACTTTGACCAACCGAGACCCCCATTTTAGTATCCATTCTAGTTTGAACTCCAATCTGAATACCAGAGATGTGTGTGAGAGGGTGAAAATCACCCTTCTGATGTTCTGATATTTTAAGCACCCAACATGCCCAAGTGAGAATGGAACTTGGGACTTTCATTGCTGTAGCCATTGGTCTTGACCACTAGACCACAAACTCACATTTTCTTATTTTATATTTTAATTTTTCTGTAGGAAGGAATCACAGAAAATAATTAAAATAGACTTGCAAGGTGCATAATTATTTGGACTGCACAATACTTCCTAACTTCAAAATAATGAAGATTTATACAAAAACACATGACATGCATGAAATAGAAATAAAATCCCTCTGTAATTACTTAATTTTTAAATCATGCCTAACTTCATGTAAATTGATTGGTATTTCTCTACAGAATGATCTTGAAATTAAATTTTACAGGATTCTCAAGTTAAAATCAATGTTCAAAAGAAAAATAAACTCAAGGGAACAAATAATTCGATCCTCAATTTCTTCACACTTAGTTTTATTTTTTTTGTATCTTTAGGTTTGTCGGTGGAGAACTGAATACATGTTACAATGCTGTGGACCGCCATGTTGAGGCTGGTAATGGAGAACAAGTGGCCATTATATATGACAGTCCAATCACTAAACAAGTACAACATATTACTTACAAGGAACTTCTTGATGAGGTATGAATTGGTTTCCTGAAGGGGTTTAACTTAATTTTCTATGAGGCTTGATCCACACATAGTTGAAATAGTGGACAGTGTGTGCCAAATTAGTTTTAACAGAACAATGGTATGACAAGTTATTCTTGGTCATTAGAATTATATGCATCTTCCAACATAGATATTACTCCTTGAAAATCTCAAAATTTGAACCTTCTGTCAAAACACTGTGAAATTTAAAATGCATCTAAAAAAGATTTTTTTATTTTGAGTTCACTGATCGATTTCTGAAATATTTTGCATCCTTAACTTTGTTAATTTTGATGTTGTATCTTTTATCATGTATATTTTTGTTAGTTGATATATTAAAAATTAGCAGAAAATATTTGTCAGAAACTCAGATTATATAGTTATAAATTTCAGGTCAGTAAATTTGCCAGTGTATTGAGGAAGTATGGTGTTGAGAAAGGAGATAGGGTACTTATATATATGCCAATGATACCCCAGGCAGTGATAGCTATGTTAGCATCAGCTAGGATAGGAGCTATACACTCACTGGTGTTTGGTGGATTTGCTGCAAAAGAACTGGGTACTAGAATTGATCATGCAAAGGTTAGCCAATAACAATTTTCATGAACATTTTCAATAAATTGACTCACTTTTTCCTCTACATATATTTATACCCCATGCAATTTATTACATTGGATACTATTTTGACCAGTCCAATTATCCATTCATCTGTGTGTCTGTCATTCCTGTTCTTGTCATCGCACACCATCGAACCACACAACAGTATTGCATGAAACTTTTTAGTAAACGAGGACATATGTAAATGTGCATATCCACAGGAAAATGTTTATTAGTTGACTTTTTTTAGAGTTATGAGTCTTTAAACTTAGGAAACTGGTGATATTTTGTTTGTCCAGTGACAATGTGGGGGCATGGGGTATGAAGGTTCTTCAATTATGAATGAATACTAAACATACCTGCACTTTGCAAAGAAATTCTAGTATATAAATCTAATGTTGACCTTACTTAATTTAAATGTTTCCAAGCAAGTTAGTTACCAGAGAACCCAAGTGCCATGGTTTAATTCTTTATCTATCTAACTTTTTGGTCTTTTGTCTTTTATCTATAAATAAATACTAGTAACTTTTCAATTTTTACAGAAACCACTTGTAATATTAACCACTGGACCTTAAAGGGGCACTAGCTGTCAAATTCATGGTCGCCGATTTGACTCAAATTTTCATATTTGATTTATAACAATGTAAAACATTTATCCAAACTACCAAAAGTCCAAAAGAAATAGTTTATAGCACATGGGGTAGATAATATGTAGGTTCGTTTCGTGTGACTTTAAGTACAAACGCCATCTAATTAACTATCAATTTGACCTCAGATGACTATATAAACGATGTAAACATAAATAAAGATATGAATAGATTAAACCAACACGTGCAATTGGATTTTTATAGGTCTGTTTTATTTTATTTTATAGATTCAACATATATGTTTCTCATTGTTTTTTAACCGTATAAGAATGATTTCATATGGATCGAATAAGTGATCAAATGGTTTACCGTAGTTTCACTTTCATTGTTGACATTTTTTTCTTTAAAAATAACCAGTACACGTACAATGCATGCGTTGTCAATCTCTAGCTAGGGGTTAAACTGAAGTTTTTTAAAAAGTGAATTAGCAAATATCAATGTTTCTTTGCCTAATTTGACAAAATTGAACTAGTTTGGCTGCTAAAAGGGAATTATTATTTCACTATTTCACTTTCATTATTGATTTAACAAAAAAAATCTTACTTTAGATTTTTTATATATCTCGTAGCTAGTACCCCTTTAAACATGAGTGGAGCAACATCATTCTGCCTTCTACAATGTTTGAAAACTGATTTTGTAAAATCCATGTATCAAGAATTTTATTAAATTGTGAATTTCATGTTTTTTTCAGCCAAAAGTTGTAGTAAGTGCTAGCTGTGGGGTAGAACCAGGAAAATCTGTGCCTTATAAACCAATGTTAGATGGAGCACTTTCATCGATTGACTTCAAACCTAATAAATGTGTCATATATAACAGACCTGGGGTAGGTATAACAAACACAATATTTTTTATTTTTTGAATTCTTGATTTTCTAATACAAATCTGAAGCACTATTTTTTTTTACTTTGATTGGCCTACACTATGTAGGTATAAAAATATTTAAGATTTATAGCAATGTTTCAGTAACTGAAAAGGAATACTAAAAAAGATAATAATGATTCAGTATAAAAGTTGAAAATGGGTGTTTCAGACACACCATATCTGGATTTCCACAATTAATGTCTCTTCAGCATGTTAAGTTATGTTAGGGATAAAAAAAAAAAAAAAGGGGTAATTGGAAGCCCATATAATTTACCTTAATTTAGGATAGACTCTTGAATTTTAAAGAGTCTAAATAGGACGAACAGATTATATAAACAGGAGGGTAAATAAAATACAAACCAAATACATACAAATATAAAGACGAATACCTATAAACAAGTCTAAATTGAAAACAACATTCAAGCCTATGATTACGTTGGATAAAAACCACATTTGTTATATATATATCCTTTCGAATGTACCATACAAACCTTTGTCTTGGCTTCGTTATATTGATGACATCAACATCAAATGGAATGAAACTGCAGAACGCCTGCAAGAATTTCTCGATTTCTGTAACAACTTTCATCAATCGATAAAGTTCACATCTGAAGTTTCAAATGAGAAAATTGCGTTTCTCAACACCACCATAACTTTAGAAAACTGAGTCATGACAACAGACCTTCTCACCAAAAAAACTGATAAACACCAATTTCTCTCTCCGAAGAGTTGTCACCCGAAACACTGCTCCTGGAGCATTCTGTACAGCCAAGCCATCAGGTTAAAACGGATTTGTTCATTGGAATCAAAGTTAAACCATCGTTTAGGACAACTCAGACAGCAACTCAAATCAAGAGGTTATAAGAACAAAAGTATTTCAGAAGCTTTCAGAAAAGCAAACAAAAAAAGAACGAACAAACCTACTTGAATACAAAGAAAAGACGGCCCAGACAAATAAAATCCCGTTTTTTGTTAGCTTTCATCCTCATCTGACAAATATTTCAGCAATTGTCCACAAACACTGGCGTCTTATTGAAAATGATCCTTCCTTAAAAGAGATTTTTCCATCACCTCCCGTTATGGCTTACCGCAGACCAAAAAACCTCAAAGATATTCTAGTATCATCCAAAGTATCTAAACAGGAGATATCAACAATCGGAGGTTATAAACAATGCGGAAGGGGCAATTGTAAGTGCTGCAAAGTCGCCAATATAGAAACCCAGTTCATCAGCACAGTCACAAAGAAAAATTACAATATATTTATAACATCAAATTGCAAAACGCAAAATTGCATTTATGTTCTAACGTGTGGAACTTGCAAATTACAATATGTTGGTGAACAGAAACCCCATTTAATATCCGACTAAATAACCATCAGTCATATTATACAAAAGAAAGGAACTGCCCAATTACAAGACACCTTTTAAGAGCAGAACATGATTTTGAAAACATCACATTTCAAATCATTGAGAAAAATCAAAATTGGGATACACAAGGAAGACAAAAAAGAGAGAGATTTTGGATGCACCAGTTACAAACTCTTGAACCTGATGGACTCAATCAGAGAGACGATAAAAGATTTCAAAGCAAATCAAAACCATAGTTATCTTGAAATCATACAAATTAATTTATAAAAATTCATACAATTAATCAAACATCTATAAATGTGTTAAACTTTTATTCCAACTTCATGTAGTTGTAGCTACAAACATATTTTATGACCGAATTAATATGTTACACTGTCCCTCAAATCTTGTATAGATTAAGCTACAAAATGTTTTTTTTGTCATGCATCCGATTTCACCTTGAGAGATGCACACGCCTGATGAAGCTAATTTGTTTAGCGAAATATTGCATATTTCTATTTAACATCTAATAGAACTTTTTAATGTATCAATTAGTGTGTTTTAGTTATATTCTTAGACATTTATATATATATATATATATATATACAACTCGTCTAAACATATATTCTTAGACATTTATATATATACATTGTTGGGTTGATGTTTAGACGAGTTGTATATATATATATATATATATATATACAACTTTAGACGAGTTGTATATATACCCAAACGGCATCAATAAGAAATACTAACAGTTTTGTTTTCACTTATTTTTATTGTTAATATACACAGTCACGTATATTGATTTAAAGTGTTTTGTTTAAATTATGATATTCAGGATTAAAATCAATCGACCAAAACTTACCTGTATTATCACCTGATCTATTTTCACACCTTATACATTATGTATCAGTATTGTTAAAACTTGTGACACAAGAAGAAGGCCATTTGTTGAGCCGAAATATTTGTCAACACGATTTTATAACAACATTTTCGTTTAATAACACCTTATATCAGTACCGTTGTGCAAATCTTTAGACTGATATATATATATATATATATACAACTCGTCTAAACATCAACCCAACAATGTTAGATCTGTAAATTTGCTTTCGCAAATTTTAGGTTCTTCCCTTGCCGGGATTCGAACCCATGCGATCCGATGGATACATCTGTTGTAGGGTTGTCACTGACTCAGACGTACTTATATATATATATATATATATATACAACTCGTCTAAACATCAACCCAACAATGTTAGATCTGTAAATTTGCTTTCGCAAATTTTTGGTTCTTCCCTCGCCGGGATTCGAACCCATGCTACTGTGATATCGTGACACCAAATCGCCTGCACTGCAGCCGTCCCGCTAGACCACACGACCACCTGGGCTCTCAAAAAAAGAGCTTTCGGTGGCCATATGTTACCTTTCCACGTCAGTTTTAATCTAGCGGCGTACTACAGTACATGATATATTAGGCATGAAGATGTTATGGTTACAGATCAGCTAAATTATCTATAGTAAAGGATCCTACAAATTAATGTAAGATACAGTCACAGAAAATAATTATATTCATAAGTACGTCTGAGTCAGTGACAACCCTACAACAGATGTATCCATCGGATCGCCATCAAGATGGCGATCCGATGGATACATCTGTTATATATATATATATATATATATTAATACAACTCGTCTAAACATCAACCCAGCAATGTTAGATCTGTAAATTTGCTTTATATATCTGCACTAGTAGTCAACAGAAAGACAAATTTCATTGAAGTTGTATCTTTTTTTTTATCAAAAGCATATACTTTTTTAGTTTCAAATAGCTGCACTGAACCATAAGATGGATGTTGATTGGCAGTTAGAAATGTTAGAAGCTTCACCTGTTGACTGTGTCCCTGTCCTGGCTACTGATCCTATTTATATTCTGTATACATCAGGAACAACAGGTTTACCTAAGGTAGGTGTCATGAGTTGACTGTGTCCCTGTCTTGGCTACTGATCCTATATATATTCTGTATACATCAGGAACAACAGGTTTACCTAAGGTAGGTGTCATGTGTTGACTGTGTCCCTGACCTGGCTACTGATCCTATATATATTCTGTATACATCAGGAACAACAGGTTTACCTAAGGTAGGTGTCATGTGTTGACTGTGTCCCTGTCTTGGCTACTGATCCTATTTATATCCTGTATACATCAGGAACAACAGATTTACCTAAGGTAGGTGACATCTGCTGACTGTAACCCTGTTCTGGCTAACGGTTCTAAGGTAGGTGTCATGTGCTGACTGTTTCCCTGTTCTGGTTACTGATTCTAAAGTAAATGTAATGAGCTGACTGTATCCTTGTCTTAGCTACTGATCCTAATGTAGGTGTTCTGTGCTGACTTTATCCCTATTCAGGCTAGTGATTCATAATTTTATTCCTAAACCTTAGAACAACAGGGCTTCCCAAGGTAAGTTTAATGTGATAATTGTATCCCATTTGTATCCCTATCCTGGTAATATGTTTTGTTTTCATGACAAATGTAATTGAAATTGTTAAAATCTTTCCATTACGTTGAAGAACAGTACAACAAACTCTGTTCACAGAAGTATTTTAATCAATTAATAATTAGTTTTATATGTTTATTTGATTTTTAGGCTGTAGTAAGACCGAGTGGTGGACATGCAGTGGTACTGAAGTGGTCAATGTGGAATATATATGGACTTAAACCAAAAGACGTAAGAACTTGATCTCATGTTTTCATTTTCCTTTGACTTTCGAACTTATAATTTCCTTTCTCAGCACAGTAGAGTAGTATGAAAAATTATCACTAGGAACTATTGAGTTTGCATGTGCCGTTGTCAATGAAATTAACAAAGTTGTCATAGGTAAAATAGTGATCAACAGAATATCATTGATCATTTCAACTCGCTGTATCAGCTCAAGCAAGAAAATTAATCTCATTAAAATGACCAACAATAATCTATATATCAATTAGCATCAACATCAGTAGTTGTCCTACTTTCAAGAAAACTTTTAGAATAGATCTAAAGACATTAATTTCTAAATAGTGTCTAAACTTGTCTGGATGTTGGACATCTTTACTGGATGGTACTTAAAAATTTTAATGAAAATATAAGGAATTGTGGTATCATTGCCAGTGAAACAAATATTGACCAAAGTACACAACAGTTTTATTGGAGTAGCTGTTGTTTAAGCTTGAGTTTCCTGTGTGTTGCTTTGTGTACTATTATTTGTCTTTTTATCTTTATTTGTCAATGTTGCCATCAGTGTTTAATGATTTAATTATTAACTAATGATTTCTGATATACATTCCCCTGTTTGCTAGAATTAAACTGCCATGCAGTGACTGTTTGTTGAAAGTGAAGTATGTTTCTATTGTTCCTTGTTCATTTGCAACTTCTAGCTACTTTATCATGTTTATACACTAAATATTTGAATTAAATAAAAAAATTTGCAAATCTTAACTTCTAATTGTTCCATTTTTAGGTAAAGGTTGCATGAAATGCAATCAAAACCTTATGGGACTAACTTGATATCTAAATCTTCCAAGGTGTATCACTACCTTTTGATACACAAAACATATTGCATCATACTATTCTATACATACTATCCATGAACATTTCCAGAAATTTATCCATGTAATATATGCTCAGATATTCAAGGCACAAAATGATGTTACACTTTTCCAGAAAATTACATAACTTTTGCAAGGTGCAGGAATCAAATATCTGTTCTAAAAATATAAATTATGTTATTGTTAAAGTCATCTTGAAAATTGGAGTTATCTTCCTTTGTCTAGAATTGCTGTAAATTTTACTTCCCACTTATAAATTGAAGTAGTCTTTACTGTTCAGTGCTTCCAAGCACTTTGATTATATTACATTGTCTATTTTAGATATGGTGGGCAGAGTCTGACCTTGGATGGGTTGTAGGAGATTTTTACATTACATTGTCTATTTTAGGTGTGGTGGGCAGTGTCTGACCTTGGATTGGTTGTAGGACATTTTTACATTACATTGTCTATTTTAGGTGTGGTGGGCTGCATCTGACCTTGGATGGGTTGTAGGGCATTCATATATAGCATATGCACCTTTGCTTAATGGTAATACAACTATTTTGTTTGAGGTAAATTTTATCAAGTACATTTTATATGTGCATGTAATGTATGTATAAAATTTTCGGCAGATGACAAATTTTCTTTCCTTGCATCGTGAAGAATATGTAAATTAAATCTTATCAAAATATATAGAGGTGCTTTGAATATTTGGAGAAAAAAAAATTATCAAAGAAAATTTCTTTTATTATGGCAAAGTAACATTTATATTAATAATATTTCCATTTTAATATTTTGATATTCATTTCAGTATGGAAAGAACTCGATAATGAATCGTCCAACTGTGTTTTAAAAAGTTAAGAAAAAAAAGTAAAAATAATTAAGTTTTTTAAAACAAGCTTTACAACTGATTCCTAAACTTTTACAGCAGAGGTTATTGAAGTCTTTTTATACAGCAGAGAGTATTGAAGTCTTTTTATACAGCATACAATATTCATATAGTAAGTTTAACATAAATATACATAAAACTCTAATTTGTAGGGGAAACCTGTCGGAACTCCTGATCCTGGAGTGTATTTCAGGATTCTGAGGGAACATGATGTGAAGGCCATGTTTGTAGCCCCTACTGCCCTCAGAGCTGTTAGGAGAGAGGTACGGCTGTTGATTCAAAAGAAAAATTCATTTATTTTTAATTTAAGAAACAAATACTGTAAAAGTTTTATTGGCATTTTTATAATAAAAATTTGAATTCAAGTTCATTTATCCTGGGTTTTGGGTTTTTTTACAAGAACAGCTCATTTTTTCTCTCTTTTTTTGTAAGAAAAGTTCTTTTTGTTTGGTTTATTTTATAGAAAAGTTCTTTTTGTTTGGTTTATTTTATAAGAAAAGTTCTTTATAGCAGTTTTATCTTACTGTCAAATTAAAATACAAAGAAATTCATGTTTAAGAAAAGAAACTGCTTGAAACTTGATGTATGTAAAAACTGTTGTATAGATATGTATCAAAGATCAATGATTTAAACTTTATCATAAATGAAAAAAAGCAACGAATGCTTTTACAATAGTAAGAATTTTTGCATGAATTAAAGTTCAGTTTTCAATTATATTTTTGCCTTTTATATCCATTTACAATATATTTTTCCCATATCTTTTCTAATAAAAAAAAATGTTGATCAGATGGGTGTTTAAAATGTTACAGGGTGGAGTTTTATATAATTTTTATTTAAGGAAGAATTTATTAAAGTAAAATTGGTATCAACCGTGAAAAGATCTGTTATCTTTTTGTCCTTACATTGTAATTGCTTAACTTTAAATCTTCTTAGTTAATTATGGATTATCTGTGTGATTTTGAGTTATATCAGTATTGTTTGAGGAAATTCTGCATGATATCTTGCTGATTTAGTATTTTATCAAAAAACTTTATACATTATTAGTACCTACAATAAGTAAGATGTTTAGGTAAGATACAATGCTATTGTTTAAGATCCTTAGGTCAGATATAATGTTATTGTTTTACACAGGATCCAGAGGCTGACTATGCTAAAAAGTATAAACCCTTACATGAGTAAGTAGTCAAAACTCTAGTTCTTAGAATTAGTCGATTTTCATAATAACTATGGGGAAAGGTTGAAGTTCAGGGAAAAGACTAATCTTTCACATCATTGAAAAGACCTTGTAAAAGACTGACAACTGTGCGCTTTTTTCGGGAATCTTTTTTTTATTAAGCACACAAATAATAGTATTGCATGTCCCTTTCAGTTTTAGCTGATTTCTATTATTTTGAGTTGTCCCCCTTGTGTTTAGTCTTGTTATAGCCTAGCACTTTTGATTTAAGATGTTGAAGATATTAATGATATTGTATGTTATCTAAGATGCTGAATTCCTGTTTTCAAAGTAAAAGAACTAGTACAATTGTATTTGATTTATTTATCAAAATGATTTTCATTAGGTTTGGAGAATTTTCTTTGTATGTTATTTTGAATTTTAAATACTGTGAAAGTACTTTAATTTGTGGGCATCAATTTTCGTGATTTGAGCAATATTTACATGTTCGTGGGTTTTTAAATTCGTGGATTTTAGTTTTCTTAAAACAAAAATGATTGAAAAATTAAAGTCTTTCGAAACGAAGGTTACATTTAGTCTGGATTGAAGGAAATTGCAATGTAAACATTGACCCGTGTAAATCGTAGTGATAACACTAATTAACCCACGATAAAGTGATCAACAGATTAAAGAACATCAAAGGTGTTAATTATGCCATAAACATGTCACCTAAAGATAACAGTAACATATAACATAAACAAATGCTATAAAGTTAACGTTTCTTGAATTGTCAAATAATTCTTATCAAAATCAAGCTCAGCATAAAATTATTATTTCCCTTATGAACGAGACCTGTGAGGATATAAAATGAACATGCATTTTATCATACTAGCATATCAATACCGGAAATCTAAATCTCACCAGAGTTAAATAAATACATGTCTCTTCTTTCACCGATCAAAAATATTTTAATGAGAATAAAAAGATCAAAAATTGTACAGATAAGGTTATGAAAGATTTAATGGGTATAATCCTGCATTCGGTTAAAGTTCTGTGACTGCTCAGATTTGGCATTATTCAATATATTCTCCAGATTATATCAGTAGTCAAATCTACCAATGGGGATCTTTCCATGTCTTGATTTGGACAATGGTTGTTTTATTTCATTGGACACTTAAATTCGTAAATAAAGTCATCCACGAAAACCACGAAAATTGGTACCCCACGAATAAAAGTACTTTCACAGTAGTTCATGATTTCTATAAAAAGTTTCATCTAAGATTAAAATTTAAAGATTAAATCTTTGTCTTTAGGTTCCAGGCATTATTTGTAGCAGGTGAACATTGTGATAAGGAGACAATGGAATGGTCCAGGAATGCTTTGGAAGGAAAACCTGTTCTAGATAACTGGTGGCAAACAGGTAAGAAACAATGGAACAGTCCAATACTTTTGCATGCAAACAAAACTTGTGAGCAACAAGTCTTAAGCCTGTCCCAAGTCAGGAGCCTGTAGTTCAGTAGTTGTCATTGGTTCAAGTCTGTCATATTATTTTTTTTGTAAATTGTTATGGAATGAGTTAGGCTGTTAGTTTCATATTTTTCATGTCCGGCTTTTCACAGCTGACTAATTGGTATTTTTGTCATTGTTAGTACGATTACCTAAAACTGTTTAAATCCACTTCAATTGAAATGATGGAAAAATGTCTCATGGTCAATCATATTATAATATAATAATTCTTATTATTATACTGTCAATGAACGGTCCAGGACTATCAGGAAGGCAAGCTTGACTTGGGGCTAAAATGTAAGAGATAATGAATGGTCCAGGAATGATTCAGAGGTTAAGTCTTTTAGATTACTAGTGACAAGCAAGATAGGGCTAGAATAGTTGAAAAATACTTCTGGAGACCAGTCAGTCTTGGACAATTGGTAGAACCATTAAGAGACAATGAAATATCCAAGAATGTTTTCAAATGTAGTTCTAATTTAGAACTGTTGTCATGAATCAATTCATCATATGAGTGTTATACCAGCCTATAAGAATATATATCTTCAGTATAATGAATCTGTCTTTTTTTTTATTTCTAGAGACAGGTTGGGCTATAACGTCGACATGTGCTGGAATGGGAATGAATCTGAAACCACCAACTGGTACCGCTGGTAAAGCTGTTCCTGGCTGGGATGGTAAGTTGAAATTTAGCATGTTTTGATCTTTGACCTCAAGTTTGAGATAATTGATTTAAGGGTGACAAATTTATATCCAGGGAGAGTAACACCTTTTCATACACATCCAAAATTAAAATGTACATCAAGTCAAGCAGAATGTTGTTTTGTTTATCCTTTACCAGAATGACTTCTATAGATAAAGGGAAATTTTATGTTTAAGTCCACTAAAACAGTTGCATTTGGTTTAATATTTTGTTAATGGCATATTTTCAGTGAAAGTTTTGAGGAAAGATTTAACAACAGCAGATCCAGGAGAATTGGGCCAGATTGCTGTAAAGTGAGTAAATAAATATATATCACATTATTACATTGAATTGCTGCCTGTTTTATACCACTCTAGCAATCACCTTGTCTGTCAGTCCTTCCTTCTAACAATTGTAATTGTCACACTTATTCTGAAACTTTTCTTCACTAATTCACAGGAACTTCTGACAGAACTGAATTACTTCTTATTTGGCCTGTAGCTTTTAAGAGAAAAGTTATAACATATGTGAACTTTTAGATTCTGGTCACCATTTGAATTATAGATTGGAGATACCCTTAGTATGAACACATGTGCAAAGTTGTTGAAAATACCTTCCAATAACATTAACAAGATTTTACATAAAATAAGAATTATTATGAACATACATAAATAAGAAGATGTAGTATGAGTGCCAATGAGACAACTTACCAATGTAACAATGTATAAAAAGTTAAAAACAATAGGTCAAAGTGTGGCCTACAGCATAGAGTCTTGGCTAACATAGAACAGCAAGCTATAAAGAGTTAAAAAATGACTAAGGTTAAACGATTCAAACAGAAAAACCAACCATCGACTCTATATAATAAAAAACGAGAAAAACCTATGCACCACACTAGGAAACACCATTATCACCCAACACAAGCTCCTGACTTAGGACAGGTGCATAAAAATGCAGCTGGTTTAAACATTTTAATATGTGCCAACCTTCACCCTAACCGGAGACAGTATCGTAACCTTACAACATAAGACACATCAAAATATAAAAATTAAATGTTGTTTATGTTAAAAATATAATTGCTGTATTTAATTGTAGACTGCCTTTGCCACCTGGAGCTTTCAGTACTCTTTGGGAAAGTGAGGAGAGATTCAAAGATACTTATTACAAGACAATACCAGTAGGTGCTCATTAACTGTCTTTATTTGTCATTGATACTGCAATGTATGAAGGGGAAGGAGGGGTACAATTTAGAAGGAAGAGAAAAACTGAAGAATTATGCCCTGGTTATCTTTAAGAATTGATGATGCCAGGTTATGGATGGATAAACATAATGGATGCAGGGTTTATTATTGACAATGATAATCATTTGTTTTTACATTACAGGGGTATTATGGCACAATGGATGCAGGGTTTATCACTGACAATGATAATCATTTGTTTTTACATTGCAGGGGTATTATGACACAATGGATGCAGGGTTTATCACTGACAATGATAATCATTTGTTTTTACACTGCAGGGGTATTATGACACAATGGATGCCACTTTATCACTGACAATGATAAACATTTGTTTTACATTGCAGGGGTATTATGACACAATGGATGCAGGGTTTATCACTGACAATGATAATCATTTGTTTTTACATTGC
Organism: Mytilus trossulus; assembly: GCF_036588685.1. Classification (NCBI taxonomy): domain Eukaryota; kingdom Metazoa; phylum Mollusca; class Bivalvia; order Mytilida; family Mytilidae; genus Mytilus; species Mytilus trossulus. The sequence goes on along the minus strand of NC_086381.1, from coordinate 41,499,593 downwards.
AGGGGTATTATGACATAATGGATGCAGGGTTTATCACTGACAATGATAATCATTTGTTTTTACATTGCAGGGGTATTATGACACAATGGATGCAGGGTTTATCACGGACAATGATATTCATTTGTTTTTACATTGCAGGGGTATTATGACATAATGGATGCAGGGTTTATCACTGACAATGATAATCATTTGTTTTTACATTGCAGGGGTATTATGACACAATGGATGCCAGTTAATGGATGCAGGGTTTATCACTGACCATGATAATAATTTGTTTTTACATTGCAGGTGTATTATGGCACAATGGATGCCAGTTTATCACTGACAATGATAATTATTTGTTTTTACATTGCAGGGGTATTATGACACAATGTATGCCAGTTAATGGATGCCAGTTTATCACTGACAATGATAATCATTTGTTTTTACATTGCAGGTGTATTATGGTACAATAGATGCCAGTTTATCAATGACAATGATAATCATTTGTTTTTACATTGCAGGTGTATTATGGCACAATGGATGCCAGTTTATCACTGACAATGATAATCATTTGTTTTTACATGGCAGGGGTATTATGACATAATGGATGCAGGGTTTATCACTGACAATGATAATCATTTGTTTTTACATTGCAGGGGTATTATGACACAATGGATGTAGGGTTTATCACTGACAATGATAATCATTTGTTTTTACATTGCAGGGGTATTATGACACAATGGATGCCAGTTTATCATTGACAACGAATATCATTTGTTTTTACATTGCAGGGGTATTATGACACAATGGATGCAGGGTTTATGGATGAAGAAGGATATGTAAGTGTAATGGCTAGAACTGATGATGTCATCAATGTAGCAGGACACAGGTTATCTACTGGTCAACTTGAAGAGGTAAGTTTAGATATATAGATTCCATCATTGCAATAAGTGTGTTCCAATATTTCTCCACTCGAGACAGTTAATTTTAATAAGCTAAGGCCTGCCAAGCTTTTTAAATTATTAAAATTTAACTGTTGAGAGTTGAGAAATATTGTAACACAGGAGTTATAGTGTTGAAATCAGTTAATCTGTTTCTCTGATGATTTTTATCCTTTCTCTTTAAACATTTGCAGAAAGTGTGTTCTACATATGTGACATCATCAGGCATGGTTATCTTTTTTCAAAACTACACAATAGAAAATTCAGAAGAAAGCAAGAAATTTTAAAATCAAAATAAAATTTCGACCAATAATTTGTTAACACTACTCAAGAAATGTGAAAATAACACAAAAATTAGAGAAATATATTTATGTTACTCACAGCTTAATAAATTGGTTGGGCATTTTTTATTCAAAATGTTCATTTTACAATCGAAACACCTCAGAATTTACATGTGAGTTGATTCAAATGCATTTTGATCTATATGTTTAAGTCCAATGACTTTGGTGTGATTTTCTTTATCGAAAAATAGTCTATGCAAGAAAAATTAGAAAAGAAGGTATTGGGTTATAATTTTGCAAGTCATTCTCTTTTTTTTTTCTCTCAAAAATTGTTTAAGTAATTTTTTTAAACATGGATATAGGCAGATCCAGGGTGGTGGCCATAATTTGCAGGGGTGGGACTGGGTCTCCTTTTGTTGGAAAAATTTGGGTAATTATATAGGGAATCACTAAAGCATAACTGTAGGGGCCTCCTCTTAGGCTAGTCAGTGCCCCCACTCCCTTATAAGTTCTGGATCTGCCACTGTTGAATTATGAAACAAATTGATTGAAATATTCTTTTCTTTGAAACCTTTAGTCAGTTAAAAATGGAATAAAACAAGGATTTGTATCCTTGGATAAAGACTACATTTGAAATGTGGTAACTTTATATATATATATAAGTCTAAAATATGACATAAAATGATTTTACTGTGCACTGAATAAAGCCAATTCCTTCCTATGTTGACAGCTGTTGCACAAATTATTTGGCAAATCAACTTTATTGAAAATTATAATTGGTGATAATCACTGCTATCATTGTCATCATTATAGAATTAGGAATTTACCTACGGAACAAACATTATGTCTTGTTATCCTGGAAAATGACAATCACATACACCTTGATGAACTTTTATAATTCAGGGATACAGGCCATCCCCTATATCTGGTAAATGACATAAAGGCGCACATAATTGACCAACTTTTCTGGTGAAGAACATAACTTGAAAGGGGTCGATGTGAATGTGATAATGGAGGGGGAGGACAGGGGTGTACCTTTCTCCCACCCCTCTTCTCCTTTCTCCTTCCCCTCTTCTCCTTTCTCCTACCCCTCTTCTCCTTATTTTATTTTTTTAAATTTACCGGAAAAAAGAGAGATATTTTATTTTTTCATATTTTATTTTTTCTCCAACTTTTTCTCCTTTCTCCAAGCCTTCCTCTCCTTTCTCCTACCCCCTTTCTCCTTTCTCCCACCCCCTTTCTCTTTTCTCCTACCCCCTTTCTCCCTGTCTCCCTTACCCCTGTCCTCCCCCTCATAATGCAGTGCTTAGAAGTTAAAAAAATCACTCAGTTTAGCAGTATCAGCATAGTAATTTTTTTATTGATTTTTTTCTTTAATGCTATATTAAATTCAAATGATATAAGCATAGTTTTGCCCAAAAAAAATCGAGTATAGACTACTGTGGAATTTTTTTATTTTGTGGGTACCAATTTTAGGGGAATAAGGACAACTAGCATGTTCATGGATATTTAATTTCATGATTTTGTGGAATTTTGGGTACAAGCCTAAATAAGATATCTCATTCATTGAATGTTTAATTTCATTGTACACTTGTACCCACGAAATCCATGGAATTTGGTATCTTACAAATAATAATGAATCCACAGTATGCTTTTACAGAGTTACTTCCCCTTAAATGATCCAGAATTGACATATTGGTTTTGTCATCAATGTAATACAAGTGAACATAAAATATGTTTTTAATTCTTAAAGTTGTTATTTAAAGAAAGATATGTGAAATAAAAAGTGCATCTAATCTGAATGTATTTTAAAATATTGTAATATTGGTTACAGGAATATACCATTTGTCATTTCTATTTGTTGTTCATAACATATGTTTGATGATGAGATAATGATAATTGGAAGAATAATAATAATAAAGTTTTTGATGACACAAAAATGTGTTGACTATATATAAACAAGCATGTCATTTTACCACCAGAATAATCCATACTGATGTCTGGTTATCTTATTAATTCAAATCCAGTCCATGTTAGAAAGTGAATATTTATTTGTTTACAGTTTTTATTTATTTCATTTCAGGCAATGCTAGAAAGGGAATATTTATTTGTTTACAGTTTTTATTTATTTCATTTCAGGCAATGCTAGAAAGGGAATATTTATTTGTTTACAGTTTTTATTTATTTCATTTCAGGCAATGCTAGAAAGGGAATATTTATTTGTTTACAGTTTTTATTTATTTCATTTCAGGCAATGCTAGAAAGTGAATATTTATTTGTTTGAAATTTTTATTTATTCCATTTCAGGCCATGTTAAAAAGTGAATATTTATTTGTTTAAAGTTTTTATTTCCATGTTAGAAAGTGAATATTTATCTGCTTAAATTTTTATTTATTCCATTTCAGGCCATGCTAGAAAGTGAATATTTATTTGTTTAAAGTTTTTATTTATTCCATTTCAGGCCATGCTAGAAAGTGAATATTTATTTGTTTAAAGTTTTTATTTATTCCATTTCAGGGCATGCTAGAAAGTGAATATTTATTTATTAGTAGTTTTTATTTCTCTAATTCTATGGAAATTTACCCCTTTCAGAACTCATTGTATAAAAAAAAAAAATCAACATTTGGTTTCCAGTGATCTCAGAAGATGATTGGATTAGTTTAAGGGTCATAACCTTTATCAACTCACTGGATGCTGAAGCTTAGAAAAAAAGAAAATTTATTATTTAAAGTCATAAGAAACGAGTGACCGGTGAAAAATAATGTTCTTCCAATTCTTAAACCAATGCATACAAACATCATAAACTTAGTCCTCTGTGCTCGAATTTATCATTTTTTTCATGTAAATTTCGTATAATCGTCAATTTTTTTTTCAATCGGTCTGTGTTGTTGTGAAAATATGGCAGGTAATTGAAGCCGAAGTTTAACGATTGTCACCTGTTTGTCAACAATTGACAAAAAATAAACAAAAAAGCATGGAAATTGAGCACGTGTTTAACATGTAAATTGAGCACGTGTTTAACATGTAAATTCAGATAATAGTTTATTTTAAGGACATTCATGCGTATTATGGTCACTGGATTTTTACGAGATGGGTCACACTGAGGTCACCTTGCATACGAAAAATATATCGGGGGAATTGCTTGCTAGAAGGAAGCAATTCAAATAAAGTAAACTTCTTCTTAATATGAATAAATTAAAGAATTTTCTTCAGAAAAAAGTATATGTACATAAGTTTTACAATGAAAACTATCCATTGAGTTATAAAAACATATGCATAATTTTTTTTTGATTTGAGGTTTCTTATGACTTTAATCATTAGAGATTGAAACAGATTCTTTCTTACATATTTACTTGGGATTATCAGGTTTATCCAATCTGGATCCTTAAATTATAAATTTCTAACTTTAGAATTGATATTTTAACTGTGGCCATTGGATTATATCCAATAATCCACTGGTAACAATGCAAGAATCTATATGGGCAGGAATTCGCTAGTGAAATTTTAGGGTCAATAGTGTTTATCCAATTAAAAAATAAAGAAATCATGCAAATTTGGAGAATAAACATTGTTTAAATATCATAGTGGGTTAGTCTTTATTGCCAAATGCAAAAAAATTAGATCCAATTGAAAAAATCAACAAAAAATCAGCACTTGTTAAGTGCTGGCAGTTAAAAACTGTAGACAAAAAGTGTGACATTTCTGCAGTGGCAAAACCCCATGCCATATTTAGAATATGCCTGAAGAATTGTTCTACTATAATAGTTGAAAATCAACTGCAAAATGATCGGTCTATCATTTAGAAACCCCATTTAGTACAGAATCCGATTATTGCTGCAAATAAAATACGTTTGAAAATGGACAAGTGCATGTAACTTTTCGGGTCAACAAATGTTACATGCACCTTTTCATTAGCTGATTAGCTTTGGAAACAAGTTATTGGTCCAGCATGGCAAATTTTGAAAGCTGTCAACAATGGGTACAATTTGGATTTCATGATTTTTATCAATCAACTGAAGTTTGAAAAATATAGAAGGTAAGAAAATTTATTTCATTTTCGTGTCAATACTGCCCAATAATACTCATCTTTTTATAACAGTTGCATACTTTTTATAGTAAGCATTACCATAATTATTTTTTCACATTTCAACCCACTGACAATTACATTAAAATGTGGCTTTGCCATCTTTCACACTTGGCATCTACCAGTGATCAAGCAGATGATAAGAGAGTGGGACCAGGTTAATTTTACCTCACAATGAAGTGTTACATGCACTTTCTGTGTAAATTAGGTTCTTTGATAATGATGTGTGACTTGCTTTGCAATTTTGTCAAAAAATATAAGTTTATCTTGTATTTAAACAGGTTTGACCCTTACGATATCCATTTTATTGCTGGAGAGATTTCTGTACATAACATTGACACGAAAATATTTACCAAGGAAAGGTGTCTATGATACATGCAAAAGCTTTTTTTTGTACGGTTTGCCTTATCAATCTAATTTATTACATGAAATACCACAGATTAATTGCCAATTTGATTAACTAGTACTTGTATTCATTCTCAGCATTATAAAGATAACTGGCCACTTAATTTGAAAACATAAAATGTAACATTGACACCAGAATAAAAACAATATTACTTTATTACACTTAAAGCATAATTGGCCAGTGCATAATATTAAATCAAATGTAAATTTATGCTGAATTCTAAACAGAGAAGTTGTTGATCTTTCTTGATTTCTAGACTTTACAATATTTACTTGTAATTCTTATTGTTTAAAGGCATGTAACATTGACACATCTTCTGCGTCCAGGTTACATGCTACAACCTAATAAATGTGCATACAATTATTCAATCAATAAAATCTTATTGAAATTTAAATTTGCTTCATTAAAATGATATTAAAGAAATAAATGAGTTTTAATTATTTGTGTTTATTTTTTTCCTGATTGACCAGCAATTTTTCCTCATCATTTGTTGGTGTTCCTGTCAATGTTACATACATGACATACATAACCCAGAATTATAATGTTTTAAAAGCATTGATTTCCAAACCTCTGTTATGAGCTTTAAAATGAGTTTATCTGAGTTTATAAATGACTAACATCTGAAATATTGTCATCACACAATTTCTTTGATGCTCCTATGATAACTTTATGAGTAACATGGACTACGATTTTTGTATCGGGTCTTTTTTGTGTTACATGAGAAGATTTTACTGTGTTAAAATCAACAGTTTATCTAATTTTTAATATTCAAAGTTATTATTATGATACTTATTTTAAAAAATAATGTATAAAGTAAACCCAAATTAAACTTTTTTTTCATTAAGAAATTGTGTATGTGACATTGACAGAGTCTATTATTTAGACTTTTACATGTTCAGGCCAGTGTTACATGCGTAAACAAAACTTACTGCCATATGGAGCTATTATCTTATTTTTATTTTACAAAATTAAAGCGTTTTCATGTTTTCCTGTTTAATTTGTCTTTTAACACTAGTTAGTAACATTGACAACAATATTTTGTGTCAAGATTATTTTATGTTACATGCAAAGGTTTTACTTCCTTAAAGTCAGACATTTATATAACATTTTATAACCTAAATGATTAATTAGATATTACTGGGCAGCAATTATATTATTTCTCCAAAGTTGACTATTAAGCACACCACTTATATCTTCTGGTCTTCATGTATGTAACATTGACATACAACCTTTTACTTTTCTGTCAATGTTACACGCATGAACAGAACTGATAACATTTACTAACTTCTTTGCTCTATAAAGAGATTATTGATAATTTAACTTGTTTTACCACCATCAAACTTCATCTTTATTTCTAAATATAAATATTCTTTATAGAAGTGTATTTTCTTCATTGACAACAAAATTGGTGTTGGTCTTGAAAATTTACATGCTTTTTTTAATAAAAAAAATCTACAGGCAATATAAACCAAAGAAAGAAAAAGATGATCAGCAATAAATGTGACGAAGAAAACTCTCAGGAAGATGCTGCAAAAAGATACTGTCCCTGACAACCAGTCAGATGGTGATGTCCCTGGCAGCCAGACAGATGGTGATGTCCCTGTCAGCCTGGAAGATGGTGATGTACATATCAGTCAATCAGTTAGTTGGTGATGTTCCTGTCAGTCAGTCAGTCTGTGATGTTCTTGTAAGCCAGTCAGAGGGTAATATCCCTGTCAGCCAACAGATGGTGATGTCCTAGTCAACCTGGCAGATGGTGATGTTCATATTAGTCAGTCAGTTGGTGATGTTCCTGCCAGTCAGTCATATGGTGATGTTCCTGTCAGCCAATCAGATGGTGATGTCCCTGTCAGCCAGTCAGATGGTGATGTCCCTGTCAGCCAGTCAGATGGTGATATCCCTTTCAGCCTGTCAGATGGTGATAACCCTATCAGCCTGGCAGATTATGATGTCTGTGTAAGCCAGTCTGATAAGGTCCCTATTAGTGAGTCAGGTGGTGACGGTCCTTTCAGCCAGTCAGATAGTAGTGTTTTTCTGTGTCAGAAAACCAGATGATGGTGACTGTGCATGCAGACATACTAGTGATCTCCAATTTAACTATTCTACAGCAGTGTGGAAGATAGTTATTTCAAAATCTTGTTTATTTATCCCTTTTCAATCACCAGTCAACACATGTATCATGTGTATTTACTGATGCTCATTATAGAAATCATGAGGAATTCAATTTGTAACATTTTTTTTTAAATTGTTATGCCAATAATTGACATTCCAGAATACCTTTTGCATTATAAGAGGTTCAGGCTCCTTCTGATTTTAAAATAATAATAATAAACTCATCATGGATACCAGAATTGAAATTTTGTAGGCCAGAAACGCTTTTCGTTTACAAAAGACTCTTCAGTGACGCCAATGAAACAAAAAAGTAAAAGAAGGCCAAATAAAGTTGAAAACAGGACTATGGTCTAGTGGGTGTTGGTTTTCTCTTCTGAATTGTTTTACACTGGTCATTATGGGGCCCTTTAAATTGTGGCTTCCTGTGGTTTAGGTAACAAGTTTTCAAGATGAAATGGCATTGAAAAATCGAAACAAGATATTTGAGAGTTTCTATATTATTGTAAATTTTATAATCTATGCATGGATTTTGGTTCTGTTTGAGGGTAGATTAATTGTTGTTTTGTTTTTTTCTTTTTTCAGATAGATAGTTGAAGATGTTGGAGACAGAAAACAAGAAACAAGAAACTTGTTTTGAATGTTTGAAATAAAATTATTGTTTAAACCTTAAAAAGTTATCATAAATGTAAGATTAACCAGCAGAAATAAAACGAGATATGGCTATCAGACAACAACCTCAAAGATGAAACCCAAATTGTTCTTTATAGAAGTTATGTAAAAGATTGAAAATAAGATTCTCAATAAATGCAGCTGTATCAACCTCTTGTAGATTTGTCCATGTTTTGTCTTGGTTTTTCATACTATTAGTTTTAAGTGTAACTGTGTCACATGAATGAGGGATACATGTAATCATTTTGTACCCTTACTTTGTCAGTATTAGTTATTGAGTGAGAAACTTGTGGATGCTGATGGTTGTGTGGTTGTCTTCTTATCAATCTTATCCCTGTGCATAAAAAAAACGGTTGCTTACTTACTGATATAAAAATGTTTCATGTTGTGGAAATTTTGGATGACTCCTTCATCAATTGATCTATCTTTGGTCTTAATTTTATTTTTCTGGTTATTTTGACATTTGAATATCTTTTAATTTAGCCTTCCATAGTGTACCACCATGAACAAGCATAACTTCTGGTATAGTTAAAAAATATGTCTGCTGTCTGAAATTTAGGTGAATGGTTTTGGTATTAACCACAATTTAAATAATATCATATATGAGAAATGTGGCAGTATTATTATTTAATTTACATTCAGATGGTTGTTTGGAGGCTTTTTATATCTTTTAAGGTCAATTCTGGCATGGTTCATTATTCATATTTTTTGTGTCCACGTTACATGCAACATTTAAGTCACTATTTTATGACAGAAATGAGATAATTGCAAAAATATTAATACAATTTTTTAATGTGAGGGTAACACAATGAAAAAGAGCCTTTACATGTTCAGAAAGAAAATGATTCTTAGTGTATTTTTTCTCTTAAACATTGCATGTAACATTGACAGAAAAGTAGAAGAAACTTGTTTTCACAAAATTTCTGAAAGAAATGAAAATATACATTTTAGAGTTTTGATGATAGACAATATTTTGTGATCAATATATATGATATTGAATGTTGAATAAGTTAAGGAATCATTAATCTCAATTTGGAAAAAGTGTCCATGTTACATGCTCCAAATTCATTATTTGCTTTGGTTCCAAACTGACGCAAGTTTAAAAATGATTTTTTTTGGTTACAAATAGAAGGACACCATTTGTAGCAATAATTTGTAAAAAATTTAGAAGCTTATAATGATTTTTATTTTTTTCTTACAATGTCACACTAAAGGAGCATTAGCGAATTCCTGCCCATATCTTCCATTTTATATTTATTCCATATTGGTATTATTTGAGTAGGTTTTTCTATATGGATTGGATTTTGAATAAAAAGAAGCATATTCACCTGAGAAAGTGTTATTCACCGCGCTAAACGTCACGCGCTTTTACATGCAACGTTATGGCAAAATGTTTCATGTACAATTTGTCTTGTTATGTTTGACATTAAATACATTTTCTTCTCTCGGAATATGGAATAAAACAATTACTGTCTTTTGTTTCGGTAAATTTGGGGTTAAATTGACTTTTGAAAAACTGATATTCACTTCGGCCATCGGCCTCAGTGAATATCATTTTTTCAAAAGTCAATAAAACCGCATATTTACCTCACCAAAAGACAGTAATTGTATAATATTCCATTTTAGGCCATGCTAGAAAGTGAATATTTATTTGTTAGTAGTGTTTATTTATTCCATTTTAGGCCATGTTAGAAAGTGAATATTTATTTGTTAGTAGTTATTTTTTCCATTTTAGGCCATGTTAGAAAGTGAATATTTATTGGTATTTATTCCATTTTAGGCCATGTTAGAAAGTGAATATTTATTTGTTAGTAGTGTTTATTTTTTCCATTTTAGGCCATGTTAGAAAGTGAATATTTATTTGTTAGTAGTTATTTTTTCCATTCTAGGCCATGTTAGAAAGTGAATATTTAGCAGAAGCAGCAGTAGTAGGAATACCTGATGAATTGAAAGGAGAAGTACCACTTGGGCTGTGTGTACTAAAACATGGTGAGAATGATTGGCATATCATCTCTTAAGACAATGAAGCTCTTTCTGATTAAAGCTCAATTTTGATGATCTTTAAGTACTGTTTTTTTTTCTAATCTAAGTTTACCTTTAAATTGTCAGTCTGTACGACCCAAAATAAGTTTCCGTTCTCTAACTTTAGTTTGTCCCAGCCATATGTTATGAAACTTAATATGCACGATGCTTATTACCACAAAATACAGATCAAGTTTGAATTTGGGTAGCATCACTTTTACATTTTAGAGTTATGCCCCTTTACAAATGGAAATTTTGTTGAATTTTCATTTCTATTCTAAAACTTTAGGTTTGCCTCAAACAAATGTAATGAAACTTATATGCAATGCTTATTACCACAGAACATAGGTCAAGTATTAGATATTCAATCTATTTATCAATCTGTTTGTCCATCAGGAATTGGTTTACCATGAAGTTGTGTTCACATTAAATTGAAACTAAGTACTCATTAAATCATATTCACAATCATGTTAACTTTTTTCATATAAGTTTCAAATCAGGGGTTTGGACAAGATGGTTTGCTTCACTGAAAATAGAAATGTGATATGATAGTTAAAAAAATACCAGGCTTATAATTTGATATGCCAGACCCACGTTTCATCAACATAAGACTCATCAGTGTGACGCTCAGATCAAAATAGTTTTAAGACAAACAAGTATAATGTTGAAGATCTTTGAGGACCCATGTTGACCTGATGACTTATATTCTTGTTTTAACTTAGGGGTCATCCATAATTGTCAACTATTTTCCAAAGTACAAAACCTAGACTTGGGGGGAGGGGGTTAAAAAATCAACATTTTTACCATATGCTTTTTTTTATCACTATATAAAACAGTCAGAATTGTTTAATTTTTTTTCAATGCAAATTTCTATATTAAACTAAACTATGATAGACAGGATATTTTTTTTTTTTATTAAAAATGATTGCTTCTTCTCTTGAAATCTGAAAATGGTTGTTGTACACTTTTTGAAGGAGGGTGGGGGGTCTGAAAAAGTGTATGTTTTGTACACTTTGGAAAATGGTTGACAATTATGGATGACCCCTTATTATGATCCATACATTTCAGTTGGACAAGATATTTTCCTATTTCAGGAATAACTGTAGACAATGAGAAGATATTTGACAATGTACGAGGTCAAGTACGGAAGAATATTGGACCTGTTGCTAGCTTTAATCTAATGGTGGTTGTACCCAAGCTTCCAAAGACAAGATCAGGGAAAATAGCCAGAAATACTATTGCTGCAATGGCTGCTGGGAAAGAATACAAGGTAGATTTTGTTTTTTACAATTGGATTTGTTTTTGTATATAAGAATTATATTGAGAATATTGCAATCTGTAAGTGCTGTTATCTGTCCATTAATATGAATAACACTGTATACCTATTTGCCTGTCACTGGCTACATTCAATTTGCATCTGTGTTTTATAATCAAAGTTTAATGAATTCCTTACAACTAATATATAAATACTGTTTAAGTACTTTTCTTCTTGGATATTTGTTTTCTTAGTGAAAACATTATTGGTTTGTGATTTTAATTAAGTGTATCAAGATTAATATATTTAGACTGAATGAAAAAAAAATGTATTTCTTGGGTTCTAAATGATTTGTTATTAAGGGAAAATGTGCATGCTATGAATAATAACACTTTAACAGTAAGTAGTTTTTGCAAATGAGGACTTGAAAACGTATGCATGCAGTAGCATGGGTAAACTATCTTCGGTGCACAGTTATGGAGTGCATAAATTTTTTATTGGAATAGAAATGCCAAACTGTCATCACAGAGGATTATGTATAACAAAGAATTTGATTAATTTTCACAAGTGTATACAAGTGTTGGATATAAACACAATATACAGTTCAGTATCTTTAGTTAGTACAAAATGTTTCTTCAGAAGGAACTTAGACTCATGCAAAATCATCAATCATTTCATTTCGTCAATACAAAAATCTGTTTCCCTGTAAATTTCTAAAAAGTGTGAAAAAAAATTCAAGGTCATGTAGGATTCCTGGTTGGTTACATTTTGCTATTATGACAGAGAAAAGTGAAGTGATGAAATATTAAAACATATCATGTGTCAACATGAGCATTGATTTTCTAATATTGAAGGTTTTGGACAAGTTTATATCTTGATTTCAGAAATTCAATGACCTGCTGGAAATAGATTCTGAGTTATGCATTTTATAACAAAAAAAACTAACATTTATATGGCCATTTGTATAGTTTCGACACATCTAGCTTAACTAGATATTATTTGATACTTTATTGAATATCTAATATATATTTCATAATATTTTTAAATAACTTAACGTTGCATTCTATGTGATAATAGATACCAGTGACTATAGAAGATGCGTCAGTATATCCTGCCATCCAGTCAGCATTGAAGATCATCGGCTATCCTAAAAGTTGGTGAACATTTCACTGTTGTGTAATGTGTATATCACTTACTACTTTAATACTAATATGATTTAGTTCTGGTGGATTTTGTAACTCTTGCTTTTGTGCTATGATGTTACTTTTTTGTCTGTGTGTAATACATGAAAATAAAATCAAAATCTGTGTTATGAACTCCCTTCAAATGTATTTTAAGACATCCTCACTAGCCAAGGGTAACTATCCACAGTGGCGGATCTAGAAATTTTCATAAGTGGGGGCCCACTGACTGACCTAAGAGGGGGCCCGCTCCAGTCACGCTTCAGTGATTCCCTATATAAGCAACCAAATTTTTTCCCAAAAAGGGGGGGCCCAAGCCACCCCCTAAATCCGCCTCTGATCCAATACCCTCCTCTTCACCCTTGGTGGATTAAGCTAGATTTTCATAGACATGAGTTAATGATTTCCATTGGTCCTAGTAGTAACTGGCTGCATTCAGTCAAAATGCTCTTTTAAGATGACCCAATGTAAATGTAGAAATTGTAAATAAGCAATTGTCATATGATGATTGAGCAACATGTCTTTACTCCCAAAACATTAGATAATGTTTAGTGGCAAATTTAAAGTTCCTTAATCAAGTAATTGACGTTCCTGCAGATGCCTCTTTTGCCAATTTTGAAATGTCCATTTATAATTTATGTTCCTGCTTCACGAAGTTTGTAACCTCTAGATGCTACCGTTTTTATACCTCCATACTGAAGAGAGATCAATTGCTTCCATTGGTCAAGAATGATGATGAAGGAATGAGCGTGACTTTTATAAACCGATAGATGGCGCAACATTTTTATCACAAATGTTGACTTTAGTCTGCCAAAGGTGAATAGAGGGGATTGGATCGTTTTAAGATTGAAGATAAACTCTTTTAATGCGTATTATATTAATGATAAGTACACATTTTTTAAATAAAAAAAAAAGTTTTCAATTCATAATTTAATGAAGAAAAAGAAGCAAGTGTGTTAGGAAAAAGAAAAACTTAAATTGAAATAATAAGTTAATTGTAGAGCCAGCTTATTAAGGTTATAATAATGTAGTACACCCACATTGTAACCTAATACTTGTTACTAATTTATGCATGTGTTATTTATGCTTATTTTTAAAATTATTTATTAGAGCTTGATTGATTTATAAAAATAATTCATGTAAAGCTAATGGTTGTTAATCTCTTTTGTTTTATATAGATACATGTATGCTTAGTAACAAAATTTAATGTAATTTTTACATGTGTACAGTGCATTCAAGTTTATAGCATGCTTTTATTTTAATTTTTTGGAGGGAGATTGTATGGATTTTTAAAAGTAATATTTTAGTTACAAATTTTAATATACTCAATAAATCATCCAGATTAAAAATTACATATATGTGTAGAATTCTTCTTAAATTGCCATATTTAAAATGAAAGTTGCATTATAATATCTTAAAGTAAAATGAGTATTTCAATAGTAGAATAGCTTTCATAAATGTGATGAAAATTTTATATAATATTTCATTATTTTTCCTTAATGTGCCCCATCCGTTGTATGTATTTTCTGCTAATCTCTGTGTTGTCAGTGGCATTGATAAACTATTTTACAATTTTCCTTCAGATTCCCCCATCAATTGAGGATCCAACAGTATTTAGTGCCATACAAACAGCATTGAAAGGAATAGGATTAATAAAGAATACAGACAATGTAGAACTACCTGAAGGTTTATAGGATGTGGAGCCTCGTGAAAGTTTTATGCTAAGGGTGTACAGTCTCACGGAAGATAGTATTCCAGATTTCATTTGCATTTACATTGTATTCAGTTCAAATTTGAGCAGCAGGGTAGAGCATATATATACATGAGTGCATGAGTTGCAAGAAATTGATATACATGCTTTTGTGCTAAAAAAAAGTGCATGTTGGAATAAGATTTATTTGCTCTCAGTGTGTATAAAATATTTGATTCTAGACATTTATCAACGAATTACTATAATCAATCAATCAATCAATTTATCAGTCTTTTTATTCATTTTGTTTGGTATATAGTTATTATGTTATATGATCTATGCTGTATTTGTTATACCAATTGTTAATTATATAAGTCTTATTATGTATACACTATACAATTATGTTTGTAATATTATTTGATACCATTTTTTTAATTGATTGTAAGGATGAGAATGCAATAATAATCATATTGTAGTGGTGAATAGTCATTTATAGTCAATTATTGTGGTGCTTGATTAGTTAATGAATACTGTAAATTCAGAAATTATTGCGTGCATTTATTATTGCGATTTTGTCATTTTACACTTGAATGCGATTTTAACTTTAACGATTTTGAGAAAAGTCATGTTTAATTCAGTTAAAATATTACAAAATGTGAGTTTTAATTATTGCGTTTACAACTCAGTCGCACTATTCGCAATAATAAAAACCTCGCAATAATTTCTGAATTTACAGTAATAGGATGAATAGGCAGACTACCAAGTGGACAGATAGATTACTTTTATCCTGTTCTTGGACAAAAAATGATAATATAATTAAAATATGTACACTAAATCCAGAAGTTAAGATATAACAATAATAACCAAGCAGATCATAATTTTTATACGCAACGCAACAAAATTGCCAGTGCCATATAGTTTTACCCTTGTCCGAAATTCCGTCATTTCTGTCCTTCCGCAACAAACCATTATACAGAGTTTTTTTCTAATCGCCTTCAGATATTGGGTTGATTTTTGGTATGTGAGTTAACCCTGATAAGTTACAGATTAAATTTAAGTTTCATTCCGCTCAGCTAATTTTTGCTGAAATTAAGGGCTTTGGACTTTGATAAATTGTTGAAAATCACAGTTAAACAAACTTTTTTTCTGAACGCTTTTAGATATTGGGCTGATTTTTGGTTATGTGAGTTACTCATGATAATTCATAGATCAAGTTTTAAGTTTTGTTCTGCTCCTTTAATTTTTGTCAAAATTAAGGGTTTACAACTTTGAAAATTGTTGAAATTCACAGTTATACAGACTTTTTTTCTAAACGCCTCCATATTTTAAGCTAATTTCTGATATGTCAGACTACCATCATGTTTGTGTCCACATAGGTTGTTGAAATTGCAGATTTTTCAACTTTCTGAGACGGGGCCATTCTTGTCGCTTTGACACATCTAGTTTTTAGAAGTCTTTTATCAATTTCATAAATTTGTTCAAATTGTAAGAAAATGTAATCATGACAGGCAATTCTTGATTTTGTGGTGGTATGGGTCCGGTTGATTTTTCATTTTCTTTTTTGCGAGACACTCAAGCAAGGTGGGCAATAATGCAAAACTGCATTTCAAATTTAAATAGTTTTTAGCAGTTATCATATATGTCTGAATAATATTGTGAAATAAATAAATACTGTGATGTCTAGATTATGTTATAATCTCTTTCAAATAATCTTTTTCAAACTTAGTTTGTACACAGAATTTCTTGAATAACATGTTATTTTTGTATCATTATTGCTTCCTTTGCTTTTTTTATGCTTATAGATCTTTTGATATGATCAAGTCTGAAGTTTAATTTAATTTAATTTCATGTGATTTTTCTATATTTTTACATCGGCTTTAAAAAGTTAAAAATATTTTTTACTGAATATACTACAAGGTACTATTTTAAATAGAACCTTGGTCTAATGTTTGTACATTTTGTAGTTATATGGTACTATACTTAAATATACTAGTTGTTTTATCATATATTTATATTATATATAATCAGAGACTTTTTTACATGACACTGTAATAATAAATGCATCTTTACAGAAATATCATGTTTATATTTCTTTGTATTATTGAGCATTAGTGTAGCATTGGTAAACAGAATCAGTTGATTGGTTATAAAGGTGATGCTGGCATTGTCGTTCACATAAACTATTTGTCAAAAGCTTTATATTCAGAAGACCTGGATGCTTCATACTTGCATGCAGATGCTTTATTACAAAGTTTCCATCTGTCCTATACATGAATGTTAATTCTTCTTGACCTCATTTGCTTGATTTAAAAAGATGATCCTTACATGGTTCACAGAACCTTGACATCATTTTCATGTTCATAGGTCAATGATCACTTATCATTGTAATGTGTTTCTGAGATACTTACAAGCTATAGATCAACTATATTTGGTGTAAGGAATCAATGCATGGCATGCATGTCATCTGCCATGATTCATCTAACCTTGACCTTGTTAATTTGGTTTATTGGTTAATGTTCATGAATTTTAATGTGCGTATTGTTATGCGTTTACTTTTCTACATTGGTTAGAGGTATAGGGGGAGGGTTGAGATCTCACAAACATGTTTAACCCCGCCGCATTTTTGCGCTTGTCCCAAGTCAGGAGCCTCTGGCCTTTGTTAGTCTTGTATTATTTTAATTTTAGTTTCTTGTGTACAATTTGGAAATTAGTATGGCGTTCATTATCACTGCATATATTTGTTATGGGGCCAGCTGAAGGACGCCTCCGGGTGTGGGAATTTCTCGCTACATTGAAGACCTGTAGGTGACCATTTGCTGCTGTTTTTTTTTTTTGGTCGGGTTGTTGTCTCTTTGACACATTCCCCATTTCCATTCTCAATTTTATTAATAATTAGGTTGAATTCTTGAATGTCATAAGAAAGCTTTTGACTGACCTGTAATGGTTTACTTTTATAAATTATGACTTGGATGGAGAGTTGTCTCATTGACACATACCACATCTTCTTATCTCTATTTACTTTATTTGGTGTATGATATGATTTATAGGTGTCTTTCTGTCTAGCCCCTAACCTTGACCTCATTTCTATTGATCATTGATGTTAATTTAATGTGATATTTGTATTAAAACCTTAATGGACTTTTTACATTGTCATTTTGGTGCCTTCGCTCATTGTTGAAAGCCATACTGTGACCTATAGTTATTTTCTTTTGTCATTTTGGTCTCTTGTGAAGAGTTGTCTCATTGGCAATCATACCACATCTTCTTTTTTATGTTTCAAGTTAAATAACATAAAGGAAAGCATGGACAACATTTCAGCGTGGGCACTTTTTTCTACAATTATTGCGAAGCCTATCATAGTTTTCCACAGATTCACCTGCAAGTTACCTGTCCATTTAAACTTTTGTAAGTTATATTGTCCCATCTAACAAATACAACAGCTATTGTTCTGTTTAGTTTATTCATTGGGACCTTTAAATTTCTTGCAAGAGAAATCTATCAGTCACTGATTAATTTACCTGAACAAAAAATTGAACTGTCAATGATGGAAATACATGTACAAATAAGTAATTATAAAACTGCATGTGATGTATTTATTCAATCAATAACAAATTTTCAATTTGTTTGATATAAACACTGATTTAAAAATTTAAAGGTGGTTTCTGATCAAATTTCAACATTTTACCTATAAAAATTTGCTATTTTTTAGTCTGTTCACAAATAAAAACTTAAAATGATAATGTTTAAATAAAGGTCTTCATAAATGTATTCTTTATAACTGAAGAACCATGAAAAACATGCAGATTCTTTGAAACATAAATGCATGCAGTACTTATAAAAAATTAGAAATAAACTTTTTATAATTAAATCAGTGCTAATATATTGAACAGATTGAAAATATATTATTGATATTGAATAAATACTGTATTACATGCAGTTTATGTGAGTTTATACATGTATTTCAATCAACAAAGAAGATATGTTTTTGGTCAGGCAAATTAATCAAAGAGTGATAGATTTCTCCTAGAAGAAATTTAAATGTCCAAGTGAATAAACTACACAGAGAACAATAGCTATTGTATTGATTCAATGGGACAGGTAAACTTACAAAAGTTTAAATACCTTGGTAAAGAGCAGACGACTCTGTGGAAAACTTTCATTTGGTTTGCTATAACATACATGTATAGACAAAAAACAAAGACAAACTCTCTTCGACTATTTATTCCTTAAACTAACATAGATGATAGAATACCAATATAGGTAATAGAACAGACAGAAAAATTTAGTGAAGAAAGATTACAAGAGGTTCAGATAGATATACATTCCTTACGATTCGTTCATTAAATTCTTGATCTCATTAAATGTGACATACATAATTAAAATTTTCCATTTGAAAATGTTTTTTTTACACTGAAACATCAAGAAAAAACATTTATCTTTTTTATGAGGTTTTAAATGTCTTTAATTAAACTTACAATAAAAAGTTTAAAGGGAGCGTCTCAATACTCACTTAAAGGAGAACTATTATCTCCAAAATGTGGGTTTTACTTCCAAGGAGACAAAAATCTCCTCCAGACACTTTTTCAAGAATTTGAAGGTTCTTTTCATAATTACTGTTGAATCTTTTAGTTTTGCAGTTAGGCAATTCTGTGGATTAGAGAAAATGTTTTTGTTGGTTTTGACAAATTCTAAATTCAAACTTATAACAAAAAGTATTATGTTAAAACTCTTTTAAGATTTCCCTTCTATGCCATCAAAACATTGATACCCCAAAATTATAAAAAACTAATGTCACATGTCAAATTAACAGAATGCTTTATTTTATTAAAACAGAAATTCATTTAAATTTAGTTTATTACATTCAAATTAATTTAGTATTATTCAACAGTGGCTGATCCAGAAATTTTCATTAGTGTGGGCCGCTGACAGCATAAGAGGCCATTGTTCCCTCTAAATCCAGCTCTGTTCAACTGAAATGAGTGTGCGTTTCATAGAATATATAAAGTTTAAATTGAAAGGTATATAAAATATTTACATATTTACAGAACAGATGTTAAATGAATGATCATTTTTTACTGCTATGGACTACAGCATATGAAATGCCATTAAACTGATATTTAGACTACAGTACATGAAACAATTATTTATATAGAAACAAGACTAAAACCCTCACAAAAAGATTCATACATGTTACACACTCTCTAATTTGTCAATCTCATTCATACTGTTAATACATTACAGAGACTAGCAAGCACATAATAAAAATCTGGCACTAATAACTTTGATATCTACAGCATTTAAAATTTCTGAATGCATCATGCTGCCTTTTAAATATGAACACAATATTAAAAAACTCATAAAAATTACTTTGAGAATAAAAGTTTTGTTGTTTAGCAACATATTATTTCCCAGAAAAAGTAATAGAAAGTAAGTTTAAATATTTTATGATACAGCACTAGTCCAAATATAGCTTCAAATTATCCACATTATCAGTGATAAGTATTTTAGATCCAGTTCTTCAAGCATTGCTGTGCAAGTATGAGTATTATCCCACATAGAATAAATATTGCACTTGTTTGATAAGTTTACAGTTATAAAATGTTTCATTATTCCTTAAAATTCAACAAAAAAAATCTTTGACTGATACATATATGAAGTAACCCTACAATCAAATTATTTTAAAAACTAGGGTAACTTATATCTATTGTGTTGAAGTATTCATTGTGCAAATATTGAAACAAAATACACGTATAATAAATAAGTATTAAAATTCTGATTTCAATTATGAACCACAAATTGATACAGAATACATATAGCAGACATTTTTGTGCTTTTAAAATTTGTCAAATGCACTATATAAATTTAAAAATCTCTAATTGTTTATCTCTTCTGTTGGGCTGTTCCTATATTACACTGGTTCACCTAGGAAAAAAGAATGAAATAAAATAAATCATACAGTTATATCAAAACACTTAATTATCCCTATGGAGATTTCAAAGACATCAATTTACTTGGACTTTGATCAAGTAGGAGGATCACTATCCAAATTTCTGAAATTCTAAAAAAAAAAAAAGAAGTTGCACACATCATCATGAATAGCTACCACCTAAAATTCCCTACAGAATTCAAAGTTTTGACCAACAAAACAGTATAGCTTTACAGATCTGAAACTCGTCTTAAAACTGCAGACCATATATTGAATCATTCCTTAATACAAAATCTGAGTAATATAGAAAAAAAAACGTATCAATTAAAGAAGATTGCAGTATACCAATTGTGAGTGGGGGCATAATTTTACTGGCAACTTGTGCTTTTAGTTAATTGAACTCTTATTAATATACTTGGATATTTTATTGAGACTTGTCCTTGAAACACTTAGTGCATTTATACAACATTTATGAAGTACAAAACCAATGTATTGTTGATTCAGATATTTGGTTTCCAATAAAATATTTTTGTTTTGTTGTCCCATTAATGTTCACTTGATGTTTATATTTATGATTCCTTCAGTAACTTACCTTTGTGGCAAACCTCAGTGAGTTGAGTGTTTCCTGGAAACATTCTTCTTTAGGAGAAACATTAACGAACATAAGAGTTTTACTATTGCCTCCTAAAGAGTTCTGTAAAAGGTATGTTAACTTTGAGTTTCTGTAAGGTATGTGGTTGTCCTGAAAATATATAAATTTAAGGATTTCACTGTTGATTCTAATAATTCTGATAAATATTGCTACTATTTGAATATCAAACAAAATAGTATTTGTTTGTTATAGAACTGACTTTATACATGAATTATTCATTCAAAGAGCATAAGAGCAATGTAAAAGAAGTGTTTAACACTACTAATGACACATGAATGGTAAAATTTACAAAGTACATACAGAATTTTCAAGGGTGAACAACCTAACAAAAATCAAAACAATGTGATATGGCTTTAACTACCCATTTTGTTGTGTAGCAAGAAAGATGAGAGTGATCCCCATTTTCTCAAAGTATTTAAGGAATAAGTCAACAAATTATTTCAATTTTCACAGCTGTTTATCTTTCTCTTTTTATTATTTGTGTGTATTTCTTATTCTATGTTAAACAACAAGCAATTTTCTAACATGTTTCAACAATGGTGACATATATATATTTCCTATATTGTATTTTAGACCAACTTTTATATTTTTGAAAGTGCAAAACTGGTTACAAACTTGAAATCAAGGGAAATGCAATGTTTGTGAAAGATTTGATTTACAGAAACCTCCAAATCTTGCATTATTCAGAAAAATGTTCACAGATATATTTCTACAATCTTAAAACAAACCTTATTTCCTATCGCCATGATGACATTACCAAGGTTACTGAGTGATTTGTTAATAGCTAATGTCTCCTTCATTCGTTGACCTTCTGATCCAGATTCTTTAAGTCTCTCACTGCCAGCCAGATCTACCAGATTTAATGTACCTGTAAGATAAAACCAGTAAGTCACAAACATTCATAGTATAAGAATATAAACCCATAAATGAGCTAGATGTTGATTTCAGCATGAAAACACAATGATTATTGACTTGGCTGGTATCCTAATTAAGAGAATTTTGTGTTGTCACTTTGAATTCACCTCACTTTGTTTCTCCTATTTATCATATGTTAATACATGAAGCCCTCTCTTATCTGGTTCCTCCAAAAGTAGGATTTCTATGGTAATTTTGTGTTATCACATTGTTTCCTTGAGTTACAAAAATTCCCATTCACTTTATTCAATCACAGTGCTTAAATTTCCTCAAGTAAAATGTCACCCTGTTGTTTTCACATTATCACACCGAGGCCTACCTTGGCTGGTTTCCCCTGTTAAATTGAGTGTAAACACAGTGAGTCCTACCTTGGCTGGTTTCCCCTGTTATTGAGTTTTCCCCAGTTAATTTGAGTGTAAACACAGCAAGTCCTACCTTGGCTGGTTTCCCCTGTTATAGTGTTTTCCCCTGTTAATTTGAGTGTAAACACAGCAAGTCCTACCTTGGCTGGTTTCCCCTGTTAAATTTAGTGTAAACACAGTGAGTCCTACCTTGGCTGGTTTCCCCTGTTATTGAGTTTTCCCCTGTTAATTTGAGTGTAAACACAGCAAGTCCTACCTTGGCTGGTTTTCCCTGTTATTGAGGTTTCCCCTGTTAATTTGAGTGTAAACACAGCAAGTCCTACCTTGGCTGGTTTCCCCTGTTATAGTGTTTTCCACTTTTAAATTGAGTGTAAACACAGTGAGTCCTACCTTGGCTGGTTTCCCCTGTTAAAGTGTTTTCCCCTGTTAATTTGAGTGTAAACATAAATCCTACTTTGACTGGTTTTCCCTGTTAATTTGAGTGTTAACACAAGAAGTCCTACCTTGACTGGTTTCCACAGTTATTGAGTTTTCCCCTGTTAATTTGAGTGTAAACACAGCAAGTCCTACCTTGGCTGGTTTCCCCTGTTAAATTGAGTGTAAACAGTGAGTCCTACCTTGGCTGGTTTCCCCTGTTATTGAGTTTTCCCCTGTTAATTTGAGTGTAAACACAGCAAGTCCTACCTTGGCTGGTTTCCCCTGTTATAGTGTTTTCCCCAGTTAATTTGAGTGTAAACACAGCAAGTCCTACCTTGGCTGGTTTCCCCTGTTATAGTGTTTTCCCCTGTTAATTTGAGTGTAAACACAGCAAGTTCTACCTTGACTGGTTTCCCCTGTTAATTTGAGTGTAAACACAGTGAGTCCTACCTTGGCTGGTTTCCCCTGTTATAGTGTTTTCCCCAGTTAATTTGAGTGTAAACACAGCAAGTCCTACCTTGGCTGGTTTCCCCTGTTATAGTGTTTTCCCCTGTTAATTTGAGTGTAAACATAAATCCTACTTTGACTGGTTTTCCCTGTTAATTTGAGTGTTAACACCAGAAGTCCTACCTTGACTGGTTTCCCCAGTTATTGAGTTTTCCCCTGTTAATTTGAGTGTAAACACACAAGAGTCCTACCTTGGCTACTTTCCCCAGTTATAGAATTTCACCTGTTAATTTGAGTGTAAACACACTATGACCTACCTTGACTGGTTTCCCCTGTTATAGAATTCTCCCCTGTTAATTTGAGTGTAAACACACTATGACTCCTGGATGACCTCTCGTTACATTTAGTTTCTCCTACTGATCTGTTCTTAGATGCTTTCTGTAACAACTGATACACCTATAAAACAATCAGAAAAACATGGTCAGACAGAACAAGTGAAAAATCTTTAACATGTTTCAACTTACTAAACTTGATGGTAAATTTGTAGTTAAATTGTTTAATATATGTAGGATGTGGAGGTGTGATGTGAACGCTGAAGTGTGATGGTCTACACTGAAGCTGATGTGCATTGGTCTATTTGAAGCATGATCACTAGTTTAAAATCTACAGACTTGTACTTTAGAGGTAGATTTTTTAATAGTTAGTATTTTTTGTTGCACAATCAAGGACATGTGTGAATCATGATTTCTGTCAGCTGATCCATGCCATTTATTGTCAGATTATCCCTGAGGACTGTCTGGTTGATATCATGACTTACCATTTCCTCTTTGGTAACTGGAACAATGGTCAAGTTAGTAACAAAGACTTCGTTACTGTTTTTCTGACCAGACATCTTGATATCATGTTTGAGATCTTCATCACCAAGCAAGTCATGGATTGTTTCATTGTAGATTTCTAAAAATGAGGCATCTAAAGCATACTGCAAAATAAATTAATAAATGTATAAGCTATCATTAAGAATTCCTTCAACAACAATATAGAATCAATTTTTCACCATAAAGGTAGGTTTAAACATTTTCTTTTCCTTGCCTCCAGTAATTTGTTAGAAAGTCAGATTTAAATAATTTTGGCTTTATAGTTATAACTGTGCTTTGCTCTAATACAGTAATTGTTCCATCTGTCAGTTCTGTGACCTGCAAAGTGTGTGTATGCTAGGAAATAACACCAAGTCAAAAAAATAGCCTGAACCTCAATTTTCAATTCTAAATCATGTAAATGTAGCAAACTAATGTTACATGTCCAGTCAGCCGAACATTAGAGACAAAAATTGATTTTGCAGGTAAATTCAAGAAAATATAACCTTTTGGACATCATAGGAATTAGATCTGATGTTTTACTTTGGCACTGCTTAATGTTAAGGGAGTTAATCTTAATCTTATTTCGCTCCAGGTGTGCATAGATTACTTATATACATGTGCAGCTTAAATATCCTTTCTCACAGAGTAAGAAAAGATTTTTTCATTCTCCACATTTTCAAATCATAATCACAGCTTATGAATACCATCAAATAAGAATACTGTGGTAAAATATATCAAGTTTTGTGGTTTATGCAAGAATCATTGACAACTTAACTCTGACTGTGTGATTTAGATTTGATTTGATTTTGTGTGTCTTTAGTGCCACTTTTAACCACCACTTTTGAGCTTTTTCTTAGGGGACAGTTTTTATTTGTTGGAGGAAGCCTTAGTGCTGGGAGGAAACCAACAAACTTTGATAGGAAAACTGACAATCCTAGTCAATTATAATTGGAATCACGCACAATTGCAAGAGCAGTTTTCGAACTCGCAACGTCAGTGTTGACTTGCTAATGATTACATGAATAACATCTTACACCACTCAGACACTGATTTAGATTTAAATTAAAAAAGAATGTATCTCAAGTACATGGATGCACCACTCGCACTATCAATTTCTATGTTCAGTGGACGTGAAATGGGGGTAAAAACTCTAATTTGGCATTAAATAAGAAAGATCATATCATAAAGAATATGTATACTAAGTTTTTCAAAAACTACCTTGATCAAAAACTTTAACCTGAAGCGGGAAGAACGGACGGACGAACTTACAAAACGGTCGGACGAACGAATGCATAGACCAGAAAACATAATGCCCCTCTACTATCTTCGGTGGGGCATAAAAATAATAGCAGAGTTTATATATATGTGGAAATGCTACAGTATCAGGTTCACAAAAAAAAAAATTGGTGCATTCATAATTCTTATAGTGCTTTTCCTTCACAAAATATCTATAATACTAAATAGCATTAATTTATCCAACAATTTTTCCAGTAATGCATGATTTGCAATAAATAAATAAATGCACACATCAATTTGTGAATTAACCAACAATGAAAGCAAAACAAGCCTTTTGTTTTTGTCTTTAACTTATCTAATGAAACTGAATAAGAGTATTTTGACACTCACTTTCCATCCTTTACTCTCTAGTTCTCTGGTAGAATCAAATATTTGTAGAACAGCTCTAGGGATCATTCCCCTATTGTCCACATCATTAACAGATGTACCTTCCATCGTATAAGTCTTTCCAGAACCTGTCTGTCCGTAGGCAAATATACACACATTATAACCATCCAAAGCACTCTGGAAAATATAAAACAGATTAAGAAACTATGTATTTTGAGTAAAATTTATTTTCTAATTAGGATTTATATACTTACAAAGGTAGATTTAATCTATACAAACAATTTGTGTATTAAATGCAGGATGAAAAACAGCATTCACAGTATTATTGTTGTCTCTGAATGTTTACTTTAAATCTGTTTTTATAGATTAGTTGTACATGTATTGCCAAGATTAATGATGAGCTGATCCACACAATTAGGCATACCAATATTAATAGTTGCAAAAATCATGAAGCTTGCAAATGTTCAGAAAAATGCCACCTTTTTTTATATGTGTGTCAATGTAAAGAACATACATGAATTTTAAAAAGAGATGGATCTAAACATGTGTCACAATTAAAATTTTCTATATGAATCTCTTTAATAAAATATTTAGAAGCTTTGGTTTGTAGATGTTGAGGAGAATGCAACAGAAATGTCTTACACAATGTGAAGAAAATTCCCTGCACAGAACCCCTTCCCCCACCATTGGACATGGTGTATAATCAAGGTAATCTATCAAGATTGTATTGTCCTAGATAACATGTTGGAATGATGAAAGATTGATAAGGGATTGGTTACCCTTAAGTTTTATATTGTAGAATATCTAAAATTTCTCCATACAAACCTGAACTAACTGTGAGATTTCTTCAAACACTTGTTGCTGTGAAGTATGGTCACTGAATACTTTGTCAAAACCAAACTCATATTTACTCTGGGCATTATTACCTCCCTTCTTCGTCAGGCAACTCTAAAAAAAAGTCATATTTATTAGTGGTTTTATTATTATCTCCCTTTTTTGTTAAACAAAACATTAATGTGCCTCTTCTACATCAGAAACTTCATCAAAATAGTTGATGGTCTTTTAGGGTTTACACCAATCGACATTTAGTGAAGACAGAAACTTAAGTAGTTGTCCTACAAGGTGAAAATATCTATAATGCACAGCACAATACAAAACTAAGACAATATTTCAGAGAGTGGTAAAGGGTTATTATCTTGCTACGTGTTTTGACATTTTTATTTCACATGCAGCCGTGAAAAAGGTTCATTATTCACTGTTTTAATGAAATCGGTAAATAATATCTTGAAACAAGATGATTCTGATACACATAAATTAAATGTGCTTTCTATACAATTTAATCAAATAAGTATTATTCCAATATAAAGAGATAAAAGGATTTTATTTTAATTTGTTTGTTAAAGTTCAAAGAGCCAAAGTTAAAAGCAAAATCATACCAAAATCTGACAAATACCTCATTCAATGTAGCATCATATTTTAAAACACATACCTCATTCAATGTAGCATCATATTTCAAAACACACACTCATTCAATGTAGCATCATATTTTAAAACACATACCTCATTCAATGTAGCATCATATTTTAAAACACATACCTCATTCAATGTAGCATCATATTTTAAAACACATACCTCATTCAATGTAGCATCACCAGTTTTGTCCAGCTCTATTATTCTTTGTTCCTGATCAGGAAAGTTCATGTGACTTATCATCCCATCATTTCCTAGAGTTTCATCTCCCAGTAAAGGTCGAACTCTACAGAACACCCTGATGTTGCCCTGAAATCAGCAAAATGATATTTCTCATCTAGTGTTTTAGTATCATTAAAGTTACTTGTTAAATTTCCGTTGTTGTTAAATTTTACTTATCCATGTACATATAATGTTACACAAATGCTCTTATTTGTCAAACATAACAGAAAAGTAATAGGTTTGTATTATAGTATTTATGTTACAATATAAAATATTAGATGATACATGTTTAAGGTGTACTTTCTCATGTTGTCATTACATTTATGAGATGAAATATAAATGGAAATTCCTGGTTGTGTTTTTTTTAATTTGTTTTTGTAAGTATTTAATCAAACTGACACTAAAGGTATTGAAGAACATGTTTATTTAAAATTACCTATTGATTAAAAATCATAAAAATTCAGGTCATTACAGCTACATACCTTTAATTCCTGAATCTGGTTGTGTAATTTTCTTCTCTCGGTTTCATGACTTCTGATTTGACAGTTTTGTTCTTCTATCTCTCTATCTCTATTTTCCAGTAAGTTTCTCAGTTTCTCTATCTCTGTATCTTTGGTTTTGTTTGATGTAACAGCCTGTTCAAGTCGTAACTGTGAAGAGAGATTCAAAACATGTTATATTTCTATTATGTCTCTCTGATTACTTTTAGGCTGTCAAATAAACAAAAATAACTTTCCTTGGCTTATTCAGTAAACACAAGAACAGTGCCAAAGGGAGTTAATCTGTGCCACATCAATACAAAATCTATTTTTTCTGTTAGAGCCATTCTTGATTCCTGAAATGACCATACATTTATGTTTCTACTTCAATAATATATATTTGAATTTAGTGATTGTGAATAAAAGGAGATGTTGAGGTTCAATGAACAGCTTAACAATTAATAAAATGAATATCATTTTAAAAGTATGGACTACACAATGCCTTTTGAAACAGAATGCTTCTTTGACAAACAGTCACTACATCAGATTATGATACAGTAATAAATGCAAGATGGTAGACCAGCAAATAAACATCCAATACATCCTTTGATTTTACTGAATGATAGCGTACTTTAGTGTTCTCTAGTTCTGCTCCCATTCCAGCTTGAGCTGATGTTAGCTGTGCTACAGATGCTTTGAGTCCGTCCACCTCAACTCTCCTGGCATTCAGATCACTCTGTAAACTCTCGTTCTGACGAGATAAAGTCTCTTTTAGAAAGGTCATATCACTGATTTCTCTCTGTAGTCCTCTTTGAACTTCATCCCGCTTATCCTCTTCTTGTCTGAATTTGAAAAGTTTAACATTTAAGAATTGAATGCTTCTTTTTTATAATTTTATTGAGGGGTAAAAGTGTTGACCAAGGCATTTAGTATGAAGCACAGAATCATTTAAATCTGACAATTATATTAGTATGTTTTACCCATGAAATGAAGAATTTTATCAAGTTATATATTTTCATTGTCATGGATAACATGTGCAGTCGTAGCTTTGTTTTTTAAACAGAAATAAAATACAATATTGAAGTGCCCTAAAATTGTTGTCAATCAAATAAATTTATGGATTCTAATGAAACAAGCATGTAAAATAAAAGATCTAACAAATGGTGATCTTTTTTGTCTTGATCTATATAAACTTTTCAAGTCATAGTTTAATGTTGAAGAAACCAGTGGAAAATCTCATAAATATGCATAAGATTGATATTATTTTGTAGTATGCTTCAAAGTTTTCTATTTAAGAGGGAGAGAGATTTTTTGTTGACCACTAAAACCTGTTTAAGGTCAGATATAGAATGTTCTCTAATGTTAACTGTATTTTTTACATTCTTACAAACTTATTTTTACTCCTTGATGACAATCTTCCTGATTTGAAAATCAACTAGGTGTTTAACTTATTGATATCAGTGAAATTCAAATCATTAAAAATCTCACAGTTGACGATTGTAAAGTTTGATCAAAATAAGATTGATTGAGCCATACCTCAGTTTTCTTTTCAGGTCAGTGATTTCCTCTGAGGCTTGACTAACTATATTTTCTTTAATTGACACCGTCCCAGACAGCTGTTGGTTCATTGATTCCAGAGATACTATTCTCTGATTCTGTGTTTCCATTTGATTGACTAGACCTTCCCTGTTATTGGTTTGTTTCTCTAACTTAGCCTCCATGTCCTCGAGTCGACCCTTCAGATCCCATGCTGGCCTCTTCTTACCACCACCTCCACCATTACCAGCTAATCAATATCAATTGAACAAAATTATAAAAAATAAATTCAATAAAATAAAACAAACTACAAAAAATTGCTGTGGATTCATTTATATTTGTGGTACCAATTTTCGTGGATTGTGGAATAATTGTATTTTTGTATAATTCAATGTCAGAGTTTCATTATACTCAGCATACAGGACTTACATGAATCAAATTCAACGTTCACCTGCTGTGGATTCATTTTATTTTCATGGTTTGAGGAAGACTTGCATATTCAAGGATGTTTTATTTTGTTGTTTTGGCAACGTCTTTTAGAAAATTTGTAATTCTTTTAACAATTAAATTGGTGGTTCCCCTGTGCCCACGAAATCCATGAAAATAGGTATCCAACAAGTATTATTGAATCCACATGTACAGTATCAATGAAACCAAAGAAAAAAGGTATCCCATTATCATGATGAAATATAACAAATTCAAATTATGTGACTTAAGAAGACAAATAATGACAAAATTTTACAAAAATAAAACCAGTTTTGTCTTGCCTAAATGTCATTTGGATAGTATAATGCAAACTTTAAATTTGAACATGTAATTTACACAAAACTCTCAGTCAATGGACCATACTGAAGGGATGGGGACAAATTATCTACATGGAGATTTAAAACTCCTATTATCAGGTTTTACTAACCTGGTGGTTTATTAGATGTAGATGTCTTACTGGTTGCAAGTCTAACTGTTCCCTGTGCTCCTCTTGCAGGTGGTGGTCTTGTACTGGTGCTTGATGCTGCTGTTTAAACAAAATTTAGTCACGATATAAACCATGAAAAATCATTTAATACATACAAGTAGGTACAATGTACATGTATAATAAACAAAAAATCTATGTTGCTTATAAACATTTTTTACTAATTCTGTATCAACTGTTTTTTTTGTTTTTTTTTATCATGGCAACATTTTGTGTAATTAATGTTTATTACTACATTAAGTACATTCTTTTTCAGGTGAATATGCATGATAGTAAAACTTGAAGGGTTGTCTGTTTTATCATTTTAATCTATCATCCTTGAAACAACGATTGTTCTTTATCTATTTTGGACAAAACTCCTTAAGAAATATGAATTAGATTTACTACCCAATCAAATGTTTACCTTTTGCAGTTGGTTTGACTACAGCAGTGTTAGCTTTTGGACGGACATTATTAGCCCTGAGACTTGATCCACTGTTAGACGAACGAAGACTTGTATTAGACACAGTGGACCTGTTAAGAGAAGTCTCTGATCTTTGTCTTGTTAATGATGATCCAGTCTTTG
Organism: Mytilus trossulus; assembly: GCF_036588685.1. Classification (NCBI taxonomy): domain Eukaryota; kingdom Metazoa; phylum Mollusca; class Bivalvia; order Mytilida; family Mytilidae; genus Mytilus; species Mytilus trossulus. The sequence continues at coordinate 41,468,529 of NC_086381.1, read as the reverse complement.
ACGTAACCTTGCTTGTTTCTGATGATTTCCTTGCTCTTGTTTCTACAGTCCTTTCTGAATAATCTAGACATCTTCTTTTGTTGTCTTGTTTCTGGAAAATTATTAATTATAAATAGTCAAACACAGAATAATATCCTTGGCAATTGATCATTGATGGATATTATCTTATGTCCAGCGGCTAATATTTCATGCAAGTTTAATACAAGAACCAGTTTTTCTTGTTGAAAATAAAATGTATAGACAAGAATGGAAAAGATAAAAAATAAACATAAAAATTGTTAGAGCCAATGAAACGATTCACGACTAAGGACAGCAGCATCAGCATGTCAGATCAGGATTATACTGTAATTGACTACTGTATATTCAGATATTAATTAATTTTTAGGTTTTTAATATCATTTAATGTGAATGGGTGAGTATTGCAATAATAAGAACTTGCATTCTGATACATGTATATCTGATACAAATATCTGTTTGTAACTTTCCTGCAATTTATGTAGGTCATGTAAAAATCACAATTTCAAATGATGGCAAATATAAATTTACAGTACTTTATCTTTAGTATCTACAGTTATTTTTATCTACAGACTAGTTATAAATCTTCTTATATACCTCCTCTGGACTCCTTGGTCTTTTCACAGTTGATGGTGGTCTAAGTTTACTGCCAAACATAGGTAGCCTGGAGTTACCTTCTCCATTTTTTGTCGCTAATGGTTTTCTCTGCAATTAAAAAGGAAATATGTCCATTACATTTTGTACTTTATAAACACCATTCCAAGTGTCATAGCTAAAAAATTATTGAAGCTGTACAACAGGTTGAGAACAAACCCTCAATTAGGACCCACACTACTTCAGAATTATAGGATATAGTTACTTCTATTTTGGAACTGATATAAAGGGAGAGGTGGTGAGATTTGAAAGAGAAGAACTCCTTTGTGCAGGGCTACAATGTTTGATTTGTATACATGTAGTATAAAGGGTCATATATATAATATGAATGTAAGTTATTTTCTTTTTATATTGTTCAAATCATATCTGAGTGTACAAATATTGAAGTAAAATAAAAAGATAACAAAGACAACAACACCCATCATTTTCAATTACCACATGGTGAGAGTTTATTCTGGTCAACATGTTTCCCCAACAAGGGTGAAATAAAATTTCAAATTCAGTCTAGTTTAAGTTCTTGTGAGAAACTAGCAACTAAATATCTAGCACTAAAAAGATTTGTTTATGCCATATTTTTAAAAAGAGTCAGCAATATACACCAATTACAAATTAAATACAAAAAAATCTGTTAATGAAATTTAGTGTTTCTCATCAAAAAGTTATATACAAATTTCTCTAATTCTTTGTCAATTTATCCAGACCTTTCTGCACCTATTGTATAAATAAAGTTTGTTTGATCTCAATTCTTCATTGGTTAAAATCCAATGACATCGCATGTTCTTGCTTTCCTCTGACTTTCCTATTGTGACGCCATGAAAAAAGGCAACCATGCTGAAGACGTCACATAGAAAGAACATATATTTTTGCAGATCATTCTAATAGAAGGCATACATTTGCCTGCATATTGTTTGAAAATCATTAGAGAAACAGATTCTACCACCAAATCTCTTGAAAATTTAACTGTTTTGAGTGGATAAATATTGTATCACACTTAATGCAGTGGTAGAATCTGTAGTTAACAAAGTTATTTTTGTTTGGCCATAATATATTTGTTCCAGACCATATGAGTATTTGGACCGTACGCGTACAGTCTGGACCGCATGAGTATACGCGTATGGTCCAGTACGAGCTAACCAGCTAACTATACATGTTATTAGATCATATGGGTTAAATTTAAACAAATTAACATTAATCACAATCTTTTTTTTTTAGGTTTACTAATTAATATTATTACTATATTACACGGATAAAATAAACAAATGAACAACTGAAATTAAATATTTGTTTAATAGTATATCATGATCCTAATTTTGGTACTCTAAACCAATGTTACACTTGCTACCACAAGTAACGTACTAATATTTTTGACATTTACATTTTTGCAATTCGTGTATGTTCCATAGCATTTGCATTTTTTGGTAAAGTTAATTAGCGTTAATTTTTAAATCCATAAAATATAAAAGTGGTTTATTTTCATTTACAATCAAACTTTTTTTATACAAATTTGAGAATTAAGTTTAAAACATGTATATTAATCTGTTATATGCATCTAATTATCTTTGCCAACTTCTTAATATTAGTCAGACCGTACGTGTACGGTCAAAATACTCATACGGTCCAGACCGTACGCGTACAGTCAAAATACTCATACGGTCTGGAACATATTGATATTAAAAAAAAATAGTCCCAGAGTTCAGCAAAATTAAATTAAAATAATCAATGTACATTGTACATTGTGTACATGAAGGGAATTATGTACATTTATCAAGTAGATCTTAACAAAAGTCTGTTAATTCATGTGGAATGGGTCATTTTTCCATTTGGAATCAATATTCTTCTGTCAGTTGTTCCAGTCATGCGCCCGAAGTTATAATTGTTATTAGATTTCGGCCATAACTGGTCTGTTTCTGCTGATTCCTGCCTTTGATCCATAGGAAGTAAAATCATTTTAATGACAGAGGAAGATTTGGTTTAATTTTGTTATTTAAACGTCCCTTAAATCCAATGCCATTTGGCTATTTCATGGTGGCCTGGCCTTGGTCGAGAAAGTCTGAATGCCAGGAGATAAGAAAACTCACAATCCTTGTCAATTAAGATTTGAGTTGACTGGCTAGTGATTACAGTAGTAACTACTTAGACCACTCCACCTCAAACGCCCCCTGATGAACAAAAAGATGAACAACCCGATGAACATAATGCCCATAAATGGGACATACATTGTAAAAACAAGAAACATTTATATATTTATACTGATAGCGTTTGACATTTTCAGCCGAACAAATTTATCAATTTTACATAACTTGAATTATTGTATGCTGGTTCATATTCTGGACGCCAATCTTTGCTCCTTTATTATGTAAGGGTTGAGATCTCACAAACATGTTTAACCCCGCAGCATTTTTGCGTCTGTCCAAAGTCAGGAGCCTCTGGCCTTTGTTAGTCTTGTATTATTTTAATTTTAGTTTCTTGTGTACAATTTGGAAATTAGAATGGCGTTCATTATCACTGAACTAGTATATATTTGTTTAGGGGCCAGCTGAAAGACGCCTCCGGGTGCGGGAATTTCTCGCTACATTGAAGACCTGTTGGTGACCTTCTGCTGTTGTTTTTTTATTTGGTCAGGTTGTTGTCTCTTTGACACATTCCCCATTTCCATTCTCAATTTTACTTGTATGATGACGGTAATGGGGGTACCTTCATGACCAACAACAGTGAAAATTCTTACCAAATGACATTAATGATTTTTTTTGTGAAAGTGATAAAATGTACACTGTCTTTAGGACGATGAAAATATTAAGTGATTTTGAAGAATCACGTTTATTTTTTTCCAAAAATTGCAATAACGATAATTTTTTAAGACCTTTGACGTTGAAGTAAGGTGTCAAAGAAAAACAATATAATAGCCGTTCAAGAAGTCATAATTATTTGGACTATAGTTCTTTATGGTGAACATATATACTATATACTTGGTTCTTTAATCGTGTCACTGTAAGCTTATAGAGCTCTATGAGTATGGTCTATGCCATGGCCACAGGAGTTAGAGAGAAGCTTTACTGTGAAAGTCGACTTTGGTATATGTTTACCCCCTTATTGATAGGATTTCAAACTCCTGTGCCATGGCCTAGGTTTGGTTTTTTTTAAACAGTCACTTTAATTTTATCTAGTTCATGGTGAGTGACAGACTTTATGTTTGTGTTAACTTGAGGGAATTAAATTGAATTAAATACTGCAAAACTCGATTATAAGCTAAAACGTTAACACAATGTACAAGCACCTGATCTTCCATTCTAAGTATTTTCAAAATACGAGCCAAACACTGTCGATTATTAAATTGGTTTCCATTGGTGCATTTTAAAGGAATATCTGTTATGCGCCCTTTCATTGGTTTTTATGAAAATCTCTAAATACCAGAAACTTTGAACAAATACCAACGGACAGTTTTATGTGGAAATATATTACAATTTTGTTTTCTTTCTATTTGTTTGTTTTAATAAGTACGACCAAGACAGTAATGGGAAGTGATAATTAATGTCTGCCCGGTTTTTAAATACTGCATTTAAAAGAATAAAGAGTGGGGGGAGGGGGGGGGGACACACTTCAAATGATGGCTGAAATTGGAGAAATATGCCGATAAATTATAATTTTATAACAAATATGATTATTTTTTAAACTTAAACAAAATTACGGACATTCCTGCAAAAGATCGACAAACGGTCAACGATTTTCGGTCAATTTCCCGAATGAAAAACAGGATTTTCAAACAGATGTTTTTCTTAGTAATTTTTTGACTGATTGGCCTAAATTTCTGTTTTTTACACCTTTGAAATGTCTGCTGTTCATCTTTAATGAATTTTTTTTGATAAATATTATATAAGGCTGCAGTTATTTGGTTTTAAATAGATGTCACGGTAAAAAACAGCGAATATGTGTCCCCCATTGACTGACAAAACTTCAGGAAATTTCAAACACCCTTTAATCTAACTTTTCAGATGATAATTTTCAAACAAACATGTTTTCAAGCTTAGTAATGTTTTGCATTTGAAGTTATCTTCATATAGAAATATCAGTATACTTCAAAAACATATAGACCTAGCTGAACATAACTGTAGAAAACATGGAAAGATATGGGGAAAATGAGCACCTACTCAACAGCTTAAATATATTTATGGGACTATAGTATGATTAAAATTCATAGAATTTGTTCATTTTTGGCCGCTACTCGTAGCATATTATTGTAACATGTTCCAAAAAATAATGAACATTATAGGTCACCGAGCATTATCTCAAGCTACAGTTTGTAACAAAACGACACAATTTTTATGGCCGATCATGCAGGTAAAAACATAATTTATGTGATTAGAGACCCTCATTCAGAAGAAGATGAATTGTAAAATAAAATACGAGAAGATAGCTTTAAGAAAAGCTTTGAGAATATCAACTGAAAAGATAGGGTCACACTGGGTATCAGGTAAAATATAAAATAGCAAAGTTATATGTAGATTCCTTCTGAAAATGCACCATTTCAGAGTTAACTCCCATTAAATTGCCAATTTTAAAAACATTTAATTAGACAAAGATAATAGAAGCTTATAAAAATATTGATATAACCAGAAACATATATAATAATACGTTGTATTAAATGTCTCCGTTTTCTAAGATAAATTCTTACAAATTCATTCTAGTTATCTGCATTCAGAAACAAATTTTGACAATTTGATGAAAAATCTGGACCCGTTAGATTTTATGTTATTTACAATCTCAGATAGCGAAAGACACCCACACTACCTTACTTCAACTTGAAGAATATTCACCAACAATTTACTCCAGAAACATATATACATAATATTGATATATACCGTTGCAAGATACACTGATCTGATTAAAAAAAAAATACTGGTATATGACGGTGAAATCTTATTTCGAAGACACACGAAAGTTATTATCTTCAAACTGAGCGAGATCAGCCCAGAGGTTAAAAGGGTGCTTCTTTTTTGTAGATTTAAAACTTTGAACACAAAAATTCCTATCAAAACTGGTAGATGACAAAACATTCAGAGAAAAGCTCGTATTTGTACTTTGTGCAGTTCCGTTGATATTGGCGACGAGTTCCACTATATTTTAGAATGCTCGGCAATAGACGATATGTAGTAGACATTTACTACTAAAGCATCGTTTTGTAAACAGACTTAAAATAAAATTTCTTATCTTATCTTATCTTATCAGACCAAATATTTCAAAATGTCAAGGTCTAATGAATAGTAGCAAACCTTCACAATCTGAGCAAGTTTATAAGAATTATTATTTTAAATGCCTAAAATCTCCTGGGTAACCACTTTATATCTGTACATTTGTATTTTAAATGTATACTATGTTGATTTATTTGTATATTTCTCTGTACCATTGTACTTTGGTTTACGAGAATAAAAATATATACAATAGTTTAAATAATAAAAATCATTATATTTCATACGCAAACTTGACTAATTATAGTGAAAACTTATTAATCACTTTGTTGGCTTGGATGACATAATCATATCACAAAAAGAATGATTCAAAATCGTTAAATTATTTGACAACATTAATTAGCGTCACTGATTAATCAAGTAAGCTTGGAATAGTTAATTGTAATTGAATATATACAAACCAGTGAAGTGTGGTGATTGGACTTGAATGACAGTCGTTGATACCAATAAGCTGACGTCTGAATTGTTTTGATAAGAACCGTTATGATTCATTATAAGTTGTCAACTTTGGTAAGTATAAAACAGGCAAGATGGCATGTGCACTCATTATCAAAGTGTCTTCAAACAGTTAACAACTTATATAAATCAATGGCTTATCAACAGAATGCACGATCCAAGATGTCCTTCAGCATTGAAGAACTGTCCAAGAGCAGCAGGGTCCCAGAGCCCATTATTACTGATGCAGTTGTCAATCATATCCACGATATATATCTACCAAACAGCAGCCAGTCATGTACAACAGATGTGAAGCTATCACTTACCAATTCAGTTCAACATACCCAATACAAGAGGAAACGCCACGACTCATTACATTCTGATGACAACAGCTTCAGCTCAACAGACTCATCATCAAGAGATTGTATATCACCTGGTTCATGCTCAGACGATTCAGATAAGGCCGACCAACCAAAGAAGAGAGTCAGAACTTCCTACACAAACTCACAACTCTTAGAACTAGAAAGATACTACAGTAAGAGCAAATACCTCCAGATTGAAGATCGCCCAGTGCTTGCCAAGAAACTCAAACTCAGTCAACATAAGATTAAATGGTGGTTCCAGAACCGAAGAATGAAAGAAAAGCGTCACATCAAGAGTACAAGCTACAACAGTCCACGAGAGTTGTCACAGTTTGTTGGTGTAGGTAAACCTGGTTCCCGAATGACAACAACAACAATGGAATCAAATGGTAACTTAAGTCAGCAGTCATACTCACCATTTCCTATGGTCTCGTCTTATACGTATGGTATGTCACCGTTTGTGTATCCTGGTTATAGTCAGCAGTTCTACGGCAGCGTATTTCCACAGGCAGTGCAACATAACAGGAGTTGATGATTTGAAATCAGCATTAACACTATAACACTACATGTGCTTCAACTTTGTTAAACTAATATATGTATGTATTTATTTGTTATACTTATTTTGTTATTGATGTAAATAAATGTAAAGTAGTATATCTTTTGTCTTACGTGTTTTGTTGGGTTTATCAAAGCAGTACTGAAACACCCAAGAGTTAAAACTCTTCTTTATAACACATTGCACTTGTGTGTCGACAATTTCAAGTATTGCCTCTTCCCAGTACTGATACATACCTAGAGGTATGATGGTGACGATTTTATTTTTGTTAGCCGCTGGAATTTGAAGCACTATTAGAAATAAAGGGAGACATTTTGCATACTTCGACGAGCCAGCACCCGAAAAAATACAAACCATCTTACATTATTGATTTTCAACCATGCATGGGGGTTTAAATTTACTATATACCCAACTCTATCTCGTACATGTTTATGTAAAGTAAAATTAGATCAAACATGCTATTTCAAATGCCTACTTCAACTCAACTTCCTAACAGAACAGCAACAGACTAAAACATCCGATAATTAAAGACCAAGATTGACAAGGTGTCTGAAACAAGAGGCTGCCACAGCAGCATGCAATGGGGTTGAACAAATTTGTTCTTGTCCTATTAACTCTGCCACCCAAACATAATCTCAATCAGTTGCAGAAAGTAAATCATATACAAATACATTATAATTATATCACATGAAAAGAGAAAGCATGTAACTTTGTAGTTACAGTTTTCTTATATGTGTATATACCATGTGTAGCATTGTATTTGTCTTATTCAACTTAGCTCAGCTTTCCCTTTTGCATGAAATATATTTTTTTTATCATCTATATGTTTATTACACCGAAATCAAAGGGACATTCAACACTATTTCAGCTGAAGAAAAGCCGACAACGCCATAGCAATAACTATAAACAACTTAATGACAAACAAATCCCTAAAAAAATCACAACGTAGAAAACTAAAAATTGACCAACACGAACTCCACCAAAATTGGGAAATAACTGTTTTGCTCTATGGTCGGGCTGTTGTATCTTTGACATATTCCCCATTTCCATTCTCAATTTTATCGTCTTTTTATGCAAGATTAACATTTGTCTTTTTAACATATGGATGTGCATTTATAATAAATTACAGTTGTTTATTGAAGATTAAACACGAAGAGTCGTATTTACAAACTAGAAGCTGTAGTGCCTGCCTCAGCCTGTGTCGCTCGCCATATGTATTATTTATAAACTGAATGTGTCGTTTTTACAAACTAGAGGCTGAAGAGCCTGTATGTGTCGTATTTACAAACTAGAGGCTGAAGAGCCTTCATGTGTCGTATTTACAAACTAGAGTCTGAAGAGCCTGTATGTGTCGTATTTACAAACTAGAGTCTGAAGAGCCTACATGTGTCGTATTAACAAACTAGAGGCTGAAGAGCCTGCATGTGTCGTATTTACAAACTAGAGTCTGAAGAGCCTGCATGTGTCGTATTTACAAACTAGAGGCTGTAGAGCCTGTATGTGTCGTATTTACAAACTAGAGGCTGTAGAGCCTGCATGTGTCGTATTTACAAACTAGAGTCTGAAGAGCATGCATGTGTCGTATTTACAAACTAGAGGCTGAAGAGCCTGTATGTGTCGTATTTACAAACTAGAGGCTGTAGAGCCTGCATGTGTCGTATTTACAAACTAGAGGCTGAAGAGCCTGCATGTGTCGTATTTACAAACTAGAGGCTGTAGAGCCTGCATGTGTTGTATTAACAAACTAGAGTCTGAAGAGCCTGCATGTGTCGTATTTACAAACTAGAGTCTGAAGAGCCTGCATGTGTCGTATTTACAAACTAGAGGCTGTAGAGCCTGCATGTGTCGTATTTACAAACTAGAGACTGAAGAGCCTGCATGTGTCGTATTTACAAACTAGAGTCTGAAGAGCCTGCATGTGTCGTATTAACAAACTAGAGACTGAAGAGCCTGCATGTGTCGTATTTACAACCTAGAGGCTGAAGAGCCTACATGTGTCGTATTAACAACCTAGAGACTGAAGAGCCTGTGTGCATCGTATTTACAAACTAGAGGCTGAAGAGATTGCATGTGTCGTCTTAACAAACTAAAGGCTGAAGAGCATGTATGTGTCGCTTACCATGCGTGTGTCGTATTTACAAACAAAAGGCAATAGTGAACCTGTATCGCTTACCTAAAGTCGTATACTAGTATACAAACTAGCTTTGCGATCTGTTGATCTTGTATTACTGATTATAATGTTTCTTTTTATAGCTTTAAATTATTTTCATTGGATTTTGCCCAACACACTTAACGAATAAAAAAAATCTTCAACACACAAATGGGTAAAAATCGTCATAAAAAGGAATATGACTATAACAAAAAGACGACTTACAATTTCTGACATTATTTTTATTTGTAAATCTTGTCCTGTTGATCATTTTTGTCGAGTCTTCGACTTAAGTCGAAAAAGCGAGACATAGCGATCCTACATTCCATCGGCGTCGGCGGTGTCCACAAATATTCACTCTGTGGTTAAAGTTTTTGAAATTTTAATAACTTCCTTAAACTGTACTCGATTTTTACCAAACTTGGACAGAAGCTTGTTTATGATCATAAGATAGTATCAAGAAGTAAATTGTGTAAAAATAAAATAAATCCATTTTTTCTGTATTTTACTTTTAAATGGACTTATATTTTCTGCCAGGAAACAACACATTCACTCTGTGATTAAAGTTTTTAATATTTAATAACTTTCTTATACTTTTTTGGATTTGTACCAAACTTGGACAGAAGTTTTTTTTATGATCAAAAGCTGGTATCTAGAATGAAGCTGTATTTTACTAATAAACATGATAAATGAACTTAGTTTTTCTTTTAGTTAATATTACATACAGTCTGTAGTTAAAGTTTTCAAAACATTTATTAGATTCGTAAACTATCCTGTTATTTTACCAAACTTGGACAGAAGCTTCTTACAATCAAAAGATAGAGTATAAAGAGGAATATTTTTGTTGATTTTTATTGAGCCTGTGATTAATAGCAAAAGTAGGCGAGACACTGGGTTCCGCGGAACCCTTATGAATTTTTCCTTTAAGGTTTCTGTCCACCCTTTTGTAGTTTTTATGATAATTGACAAATTCATAAAAATGAAATATTAAAGGGCAATAACTCCAATAAGGAATCGACTGAGACACAGTGAACATTTTACACTTTTAGAAGACATGTTCAACCAAACGAAATAATGGTTATCACGAAAACAACACAAGATTTTGAATTACAAGCCTCAAAATGATTTATATATTCATTACAATTATTTAAAACGGATTTTGATAAATGAGCCGGTCTCTTTTCATGAACGTTTTACTAGTGCTAATACAACATTTGTTTCTGGTCAGGACTATCGGATTTGTTGTTAATCTTGATGCCACGGTTTCGATAAAATTCTTGCTTTTGTTCGGAAGGTTGTTTCTTTCATTTTTTCGATAATAACACTAAATTCTTATATATACGTACCCGCTTGTTTCGGCGCATGCGGCATAGTATCTGTGAGGATGTTATTAAAAAAATGAAATAAGATAGTTAAATACGAATAGTGACAATTTTCTTAGTTTATATAATTATTTGAGGAGACTCTCAAACCATCATGGTTTCTGCAATATTTGATGAAAATTTAAACAGTAGATTTTTTTTTAAAACGTTTTGAAAAAGTTGCTCATGTTCAAATAACAAAAATAATATATATTATTTCATTTACAAACTTGACTTGTGAATACATATAAATCACTTTGTTGGCTTGGGTGACATAATTTTCTAACAAATAGAAATGATTTAAAATCGTTAAATTGTTTGACATAATTAATTAGCGTCAATCAAATAAGCTTGGAATAGTTAATTTTAATTAAATATTGAAGTGTGTTGGTTGGCCATGAATGACAGTGAGTCGTTGATCCCAATAAGCTGACTTCTAAATTGTTTTGATAACAACCGTTACGACTCGTTTTGAGTTGTCAACTTAGGTAAGTATAAAAGAGACAAAGTGACAAGTGCACTCATTGTCAAAGTGTCTTCGCACAGTTAACAACTATAAATATATAACATACAAAGATGGCTAATCAACAGAACGCACTATCCAAGATGTCCTTCAGCATAGAAGAACTCTCGAAGAGCAGCAGGGTCTCAGATCCCATCTTTACTGATGCAGTTGTAAACCGTATCCACGACATATATTTACCAAACAGCAGCCAGTCATGTACAGCAGATAAAGCGCTTTCTCTTATCAACTCAGCTCAACGTACTCAATACAAGAGGAAACACGTAGACGACTCATTACATTCTGATGACAACAGCTTCAGCTCAACAGACTCATCATCAAGAGATTGTATTTCACCTGGTTCATACTCAGACGACTCAGACAAGTCTGACCAACCAAAGAAAAGAGTCAGAACTTCCTACACAAACTCACAACTGTTAGAACTAGAAAAATACTACAGTAACAGCAAATACCTCCAGCTTGAAGATCGCCCAGTGCTTGCCAAGAAACTCAAACTCAGTCAACATAAGATTAAATGGTGGTTCCAGAATCGAAGAATGAAAGAAAAGCGTCACATCAAGAGTACAAGCTACAACGATTCACCAGAGTTGTCACAGTTTGTTGGTGTAGGTAAACCTGGTTCCCGAATGATCACAACAATGGAATCCAATGGTAACCTCAGTCAGCAGTCATACTCACCATTTCCTGTGGTCTCGCCTTATACGTATGGTATGTCACCGTTTGTGTATCCTGGTTATAGTCAGCAGTTCTACGGCAGCGTATTTCCACAGGCAGTGCAATATAATAAGATTTGATGATTTGAATTCAACATTAACATTACAACACTATATGTGCTTCAACATTGTTTAACTATTTATTTGTTTTGTTATTCTTATTTTGTTAATGCTCTAAATAAATGTAAAGTATGGTATATCTTTTGACTTACGTGTTTTGCTTTATGAATGAAATAATGCCAAACAAAGAAGAAGGCTCTTGCATAATATAATTCACTTTGAGCTGCAATTTATTCGGACAACTGTCCATCAGAGACCAAATGACACAGGAACTGTACAGCCTTCAACAATAAGCAAAACCAATACCACTTAGTCAGCAAAAAAAAAGCTATGGAATGAAAAGTAAAACAATTCAAACGAGTAAAACAGAGCCATGACTAGAAATGCGATGAAGATTTTTAGTGTGCCAATAGAATTCCACGTTCTATTAGACATAAAATGAAAATTTACCACAATGTCCAACTCTAGGTGACTGGTCGCACCTGAGTCTAAAATCCAAGAGAGGCTATACAATATCTTCATTAACACAAACGCAAACATATCAACAAACAATAAAGACCACAATGGACGAGGCACTTATATCAGGCACGTATGGGCTATTTGTTCTTTTTCTGTTATCTCGGCCGTCTATACCGCGTGATGTATATAAATAACATAAATAACTTATATGGTAATAAAGTGAGAATGGAAATGGGGAATGTGTCAAAGAGACAACCACCCGACCATAGAAAAAAAACAACAGCAGAAGGTCACCAACAGGTCTTCAATGTAGCGAGAAATTCCCGCACCCGGAAGCGTCCTTCAGCTGGCCTCTAAACAAATATATACTAGTTCAGTGATAATAAACGCCATACTAATTTCCAAATTGTACACAAGAAACTAAAATTGAAATAATACCAGACTAACAAAGGCCAGAGGAATGCATTTAACCTTGTAATTTCAGTATATAACAACAACAACCTGGCGAGTATACCGGCAAATCCACATTCAAGAATGTTCTCGGTTCAACTGGAAACAAACGCAAAGATTTGCACCTGCTGATATAAAATCACACCGCCATACACCACATCATGGAATATTGCCTTCATGAAGCTGTAAATTTCATTAAGCAACACCACAAACAATGCTTAGAAAAGATTTCTGATAGAAAGAATTAAGTCTTGTGGCAAAATATAAATAATTTCAAATTGGTGTTTCCGGCTTTAAAAAAAGACTAACATTATCAGCTTGGAAATCATATTTTTCATTAAATGATTCAAGCTCGTAGCAAATTTACATCAAAACGCCCGGGTTTACACAAGAGTTTTTTTTTTTGGGGGGGGGGGGGGGGGGTCATATTCATTTTTTTGGTGTTTTTTTTTTTGGCGTTGTAGTAATTATCATTTAAAATTATTTTGTAAGCAAGAGGTTTGCGTCATCACTAATTTCAAATTCATGTTCCAGGCTTGATTTATAGCTACCGATTTATATTCTATAATTATATCAATATTATATGCGAGTAAAGTATCTATCCAATATACCAATATATATGCCATCTTCCAGGTATCACTGACTGATGACTGTAAACACCATATAAACAAATCGTTTTAAAATTCGTATAATCTCCGCCAAAGCTTCAAATTTTGTGCTGAATAGTTTAAAAATTATGTATAATATAATATACATTTTCTGACATTCTTATAAAAAAAACTTTATTCGGGCACCTGTTAATTTAAATTTCCCGCTACATAAACGAGATGTTGCAAAATAAATTTACCGAAAGTAGCGATTCGTATTATTTTGATCTTATTATTAAGAAATGAATTATCTTATTGATAAAGTTATTATAATTTATACAATAGATTTAATATAAAAAAAAACCATTGTACGTCGTAAAATACAAAGTTTGCGATAGACGCCATCTTGGTTGCTAATACACATACAAAAGTTTCAGATTTTTAAAAATGGTAAAGAAATAGATCTTTAAATGTTATTTTTCACATTGTTTAAAGGCTAAGACATAAAAAAAAATCAACTTATTCAATAGAAATGACTAGAGCCAAACTGTGTGAAACAAATAATTGTCTAAAAGATATATATAGATTTAAAAAAAAATACAATTCGATCATAGAAATAAAACGTAAACATTGTAAAGAAGAATTTGTGGCGTAATGAAGTCTGTGTGTATATTGAATTTACCTTTAACCTTAGTAGCAGCAAACATTTGTTCTGTTACTAGTGCTCATTGCTGCATTTTGAGCTCCTTACAGTTTTTGAACTGGTGGATTTTGCCTGCTTTACTTGCTCATCATGCTCATGTTAATGTTTGTTGTCACATATTAGAAATTAGAAACTGTGAACATGGTGAAAAATGATAAGCATCAAGTGGTGATTTGATGGTTTCAAATTAAGTGTAATGTCTATTTGGGACCCGTTAGCAAAGTGAGTAGACAGGTATTTGCAACCATCAAATCGATTGATGCTGTCAAAGCTGAAATTACAATAGTGTTTTCTCCATTCTAAAGAAAATGTCAGAAAACAATGTTAAAACATAAATTTTAAATCTGTCATACGTCTTTTGCGCTTGTAGTCATACTTCTTTTGAGCTTGTTTGTACTTCTCATAGCATTAAATGTGAAAAAGATACAAAGCAGCATATCTTTTGAAGTTGACCAACCCTTGTAAAATATTGGGGACTCAGCTGTCTTCTTTAAAAATATTTAGAATTTTCAGCTTATTTCAGAAGTTTTTTTTTAAAGATTGTAAATGAAAAGTTCCTAACAAAACATTTGAAATTGGCTCTATTGAGGGCCAATTTTGATTTCTATGAACCCCCTCTTTCAAAAGACTTAGGTTATCAAAATATACTGCAATTTTTTTTTTTAATAAACCATTTTCCTTTCCATAAAGTCCAGTTTTTCATATTTTGATCAAAATCTGCAAGCTTTGCATTTGAAAATTTTGAGACTTATGTTTAAGTTTAAATGAATGCAGGTCAATTGTTGGAGGAACACATCAAAAGGGCTTTTTTTTTTTAATTTATATTCTTGAATGAATTTTGCAAGGTCAAAACTTTATTGTCATGTTTAAAGAATAAACTACATAATTCATATCTGACCTCAACTCATTTATTGCCAGGGTAAAAAAGATAAGGTAAGTCCCATTAGTTAACCAGGAATGTCATGACACCATCCCTTTTAGAATTCATATCTTTTAGTTTATTAGTTTACACTTGTTGCAAATGTTAGATATTTTTTTATTTTTATTTTCTTGGTTTGAAAATGTTCTTTGATAATTTAGTTTGTTAATTTGCATATTAAGATTGATTGATTGGTGATCGATTTACACTGCATCTCTCAGCATGTTTTTTTTTTACATTTGATTTCAATACAAACATTAATTTTGTTTAGCTATTGATCCAAATAAGATTTTCTATTTTTAAAGGGAAACTTTTGACAATTAACGTGAAAATTTATTGACAGTTGTAGCATTTCAATTGTAATAATAAAATAGTTTTTAACAGTCAGATATGAAATTTTTTAAATGAAAAAGGCAACTTACAATGACTTAATCTAAAACCAGATTGAAAAGCTACAATTATAGTGAAGAATAGTTATACATGTATGTTTACTTAAGGATTTTTATTTTGTGATACATAATATAGTTTTACAAAAATATTGCATGTAACAAATGTATAAATGTAAGCTACATACATGTACATGTACATGTATTACCATGGTTTAACAAAGTAAGAGTATATCAATTGTTTATATTAACTAAAAATTCTATCCAAATAATTCAGAAATAATCTTTTTCTTTGTAGCCACCAAAATCAGCCCAAGGGAAACAGAAGCTGAGTAAAGCTGAGAAAGAAAAGTTAAAAGCTGAGGAAGAAGCACGGAGAGCTGAAGAAGAGGGTAGGTTTATGTGTACATGTAGGATCACTACACAATACCTTTAATGTATGACATGTGGGTTCTCATTGCAGAGTGGTATCCTTAATTGCAAGAAATTTAGGAATTGTATACCCCTAGTTTGGGAGTGGGTTATATATATATTTATTGCAATCCCCTATACTGTTCATCCAACAAATATTTTCACCATACTTCAGAAACTACTCTTTCAGTAACCAGCTTGACATGAATACAATTTATGTTGTTATTTGTGAGCATTTTTCAAATCTGTTATATTATATACCCACTTTCTTTATATAAATGTATATACATTGTAAAGTATTTGTAAATACTTTATATTTTCAAATATGCTGAATTAACTGACCTTGGATTTTTTTCATCAGGCATTTCACCAATATATAGTACTAAACAGAATGACTTCATAATTGGTAGGCAGCCAACAGTGATGAGTTTTAATCTGTGTGTACTTTTCTAGACATCTACTTCCTGGTTTTCAAATACTTGAAAATTACAACTAGGGGTTTTCTTCAAACATGACAATATATACATGTAAAATGTACCTTGTTTTAGTTTTGCTTAAAAGTTCCAAACTGGTTTAAGTAACTTAAAAGTCTTATGATAATGTGTTCATTATGTAGTCCCTTCAATTGAAAAACAACAACATAAGTATAAAATGATTTATGTCAACATATTTGCTCTCCCAATGCATAATAATTGTGCATTCATATTATGAAACTCTGAAGGGACTGGTATGAAGAAGATATTAAGCATGCTTTAAAAAGGTCAATTGATCTATAATTAGACTATTGTCAGCATGTTGCAGGAAAAAGGACAATGAACCCTTCACATTCTTCCGTGTTTTATCTATCTATCTATTTGATTTATTTATTAATTAATCAGGACTACCAGATTCTGGACGTAAAAAATCTCTTAAAGGTAACTTACTCATGTTGAGGGCCTTATAACCTATAGTTATCTAAATTCTTATTCTAATGGTGATTTATCTCATGTTGAAGGCTTTAGTTTTAGTTACCTAAATTATTGATCTTAAAGTTACTAGAACATTGGTCAATTGTCTGTGGATAGGTATTAAATTCTTATAACATAGATACATGTACTAGATTCCCTTAAGATCCTCTGGTTAATTCAAAATTTTTGTGCAAGGCAGTTTTTTTTTCAATGAAGTTTTTTATCTGTACATATTTGACCAGATTCTGTCAATTTTTTTAATCTATATAATTCTTTTTCAAGAGAATTTAAAGGCTTTGGTAATTAGTTTAAACCATAAAAGTGATATTCAGTATTAATGGGGAAAGTCAAACTGAGTTTAGTGAGGGTTATCACTAAGGCATGTCATTGAGTTCTGACGTCTTATGAACATCTGTATGGACTCACCATTTTCAAAACTGGTGAGTCCAAAGATGCATCAAGATTGAAATATTTTGTAAAAACTGAACCCATATATCATCATTTATAGAAAAAGCTTATAGTAATCTGAATTTAATGTCATTTCATTGCTCTATTAGGTCATGATTCATGGAGACTAAAATGATATAGCAAAATTCTTTAGTGAGAAGTTGAAAACCCTGCAGGTTAAGATTATATTTTCACAACAGATGGTTAAAAAAGATGTAAAGTATTGAGGGGAAAGTATAGCATGGCTCATATGTTGATTTTAGTACACTTTAGTAGTCTTATCACTGTTGAATAAATCAGAAATATGCAAATGTCTTAAAATGATAGTAGGATTGTATCTCAGTGGGATTAAATCATATGTGTTGGTAAATTAGATGGTAGACCCAAATTAGATATTACCAAACTGATGAAAACTGATAGGTAATTATAATAACATTGATGTTATGTAGTCTGTTAGAAAAGTAAACAAAGAATTCTCTATAATTTCTAATAAATAAGTAATTTCTTACTAATCCATAAGTCACCTACTGCTCTTAATGTGCACATGGTGATAGATTTCTAAATTGAAAATGTTTGATTTATTGTCATTAGACCATAGTCATTGTAGATTGCCTTCCTGTATGCAAAAATGTTAATGTAATTGTTCCATGTTTTTTTTTTTTAATGAATTATCTCCCTTTGAAATCGGTTTCCTCTTGTAATTTTATCTTTTTGATGTTGTAAGTAAAATGATTCACTGTTGGTTTGCTAAATGAATAGTTTAAGGTACCAGAAAAGTGTTAAGTGTTAACAAATGTTTTGTTGATTAGTACTTACTTTATAAACAAGTATAAAAATTCAATATTAGCATTTTATTGAGCCCTCATATAATAAAGGCTTTCCCAAAGTCATCAAAGCCATTGGAACCCCATAATGATTATAAAATATAAGTATTATTATTTAAGTTCTGCAACTCCATTTTGCACTTTTTTTTTTTTTTAAATATTTGTAAAAGTTTTTATTATTTTATTAAAGAGGAGAATAGAAAGAAAGCATTAGAAGAAGAAAAAGAGAGAAAGGTTAGACAAAAAGAACAGGAAGCAGAAAGAAAACAACAGGAAAATGAGGTAAATATTTTTAAAATTGAAATATTGCAGACATTGCTAGACATAAGAAAAGAATGACAAGACAATTGTTCAACAATCAACAAAACTCCTCAGAAACTAAAGGTTGAGCATCAACAAATCACACCATAAAACAAGGGCTGAGCTCAGTATCACAAGCATGTTCAGTTTATATTGTGCTGTGTTATTGGTCATGTTGCTTATGAAAAGAAAAATCAAAATATAAGTCAAATTTAGTGATGCCATAACATATTGTATGAACCATAAAATACAATCTTGTGTTGAAATTTCAGACAGGAGGGAACACATGAAAATGGTTTAATTTCTACAATAATCAAATGAAAGATAAGAATAAAAGAAACTAAATAAAATAGCTGGTTGATATCGTTAGGATTTCAGACAGATCTGTATCACAAGCATGTTCAGTTTATATTGTGCTGTGTTATTGGTCATGTTGCTTATGAAAAGAAAAATCAAAATATAAGTCAAATTTAGTGATGCCATAACATATTGTATGAACCATAAAATACAATCTTGTGTTGAAATTTCAGACAGGAGGGAACACATGAAAATGGTTTAATTTCTACAATAATCAAATGAAAGATAAGAATAAAAGAAACTAAATAAAATAGCTGGTTGATATCGTTAGGATTTCAGACAGATCTGTATCCCAAGTTTTATATTTATCTCTGAAAAATACAATATTTGGTAATAGATAGTTACTTGAAGCAAAAAAAAAAGATTCATCTGCATAAAAATACAAATGCATCTGATGTTTTGTTTGGTAATACTTTAACATTAAATAAATTATGACTTTCAGGAAAAGAAAACACGAATGATTGAGATGACACAACTAGACCAGTTACAAGAGGCTAACAGGGAAGCTTTACATAACTTACATGACGAAAGAAGGAAGAAAGCTAAGGTAATCAACTCATTGACATTTTTATGCCAAACCATACATGTGGATACATCTATCCTAGTCTTTGGTCTAGAATAGATGATTCTTTGCACCATCTAGACACTATCTGCTTACATGTATCTTGCTTATTTAACATTCAAATTTAATTTGGTTACATTTGTGTAATAACCCGTAAGTTGGCATTTTAAAACTAGTGTTGCTGCTTTCTAAATACAATTTTGCACAGGTATATTTAAGCAAATTTTAGGTAATTGGATCACATGCCTCAAAAAAACTTACAAGGAAGCTTCCACCTTTACAGTCAATCATTCAGTTTGATAATTTCATCTTTGTCCTAAATTCCGTCATTCTGTAATTCCGAAATTCCGTCATTCCGTCATTCCACAACAAACCATTATACGATTTTTTTTCTAAACCCCTTCAGATATTGGGCTGATGTTTGGTATGTAAGTTAACCATGTAGAGTTACAGATCAAGTTACAGGTTTCATCCTGCTCCGCTAATATTTGCAGAAATTACAGGTTTTTGCCGAAATAACAGGCTTTTGACTTTAATAAATTGTTGAAAATCACAGTTATTCAGACTTTTTCTCTTAACTTTTTCAGATATTGGGCTGATTTTTGGTATGTGAGTTAACCATAATGAGTTACAGATTAAGTTTAAGTTTGGTTCCGCTCCACTAACTTTTGCAGGAATTATGGGCTAAGGACTTTGATAAATAATAGAAAATCACAGTTATATGGACTTTTTCTCTAAACTCTTTCAGATATTGGGCTGATTTTTGGTATGTGAGTTACTCATGATGAATTACAGATCAACTTTAGGTTTCGTTCCACTCTGCTAATTTTTGCTGAAATTAAGGGTTTACAACTTTGAAAATTGTTGAAAACCACAGTTTTTCTATATGCCTCAAAATTTTGTTATGTAAGACTACAATCATGTTTGTGTCCACATGTGTTATTGCAATTGCAGATTTTTCAACTTTTTGAGACGGGGCCATTCGTGTCGCTTTGACACATCTAGTTTCAACCTATTTTCTTAGATAACCAGATGTTATGTACCGTGATTCGGTGGTATTACACCTAAAACATGTATTAGTGTTTGATCCAAGATATTAACTGTCATCATAAAAAATTTCAGTGGGCCAGATATATGAGATGTGATGGTTCCCCAGATCCAACTGTTCCAGGAGAAATTAACACCTATATCAATCTGAGGCTGGAGGACAATGAGGTTGATTCCATAGAACAAGTCCTCAAGAAATGTGAATTAGATAGCTCTGTAAGTATTCACACTTAAAAGTTATGAAACTTGTTTAACCTATGAATAAATCACCAGATAGTCTTATAATATTTTATATGTTTGAATGCAAGAAAAGGATGCACTTTGATTACTGACAAAAGTATCTAAGAACTTTATGTTGAAAGATGGATTCTGTCAACACTTTTATAAGCCTAAAGCATTTAACAGTTATTTTAAAGAACTATAAGCTTAATTAAGAGAGTTTTTCATCTTTATTACTGTAAATTCAGAAATTATTGGGATGTTTTTATTATTGCAAAAATATGATAGGTTATAGTTGCATTTTGATTTTTTTTTTTTATAATTTAAACATAATTTTCCTCTTGTTTCAAACATTTAAATCACATTTTAGTCTAAAATGACAGAATCTTAATAATAAATTCACGCAATAATTTCTGAATTTACAATACTACAAAATGTATGAATTATATATAGCCTCAGTTGTTTTAACTAAGTGTCAAAGTTGTTACTTTTAAGCTAGTCCTCAGATGAATCTTAACCAAGTAAGTTGTATTTTAAAATACTCCTTCTTTATCAAAACAATTTAATTTTGTTTTCAGCTGATAAATGAACTTGAATATCTGTTAGAAGACACACCAAAAGAAGAACTAACAGACAGAGATAAGGCCAATTATAAAGAGGTATTATTTGTAGTTGTGTGATGATATATGAATAGAAGGAGATGTAGCATTTATATGTAAATGAGACAGCAGTTAGTTATATTCCTAGTGTAATTCAACTTCAAAAGGGGAATATTATTAACTAACAAACTGCAAAATTCTAAATAGTTTGAAAAAGATTTTCTATGTTGATAAAAGTTTAAGTATGGTTTCAGACATTTGTAAAAACATACTGAAGTTTAAGTCACTTGTATCACAAGGGTTTTAATCAACTGAAATTAGACTTTTAATCAAGTTCATGATGACAATTTTATTTGGTTTTGTTAATGAGAATTGTTATAAAAATGACAAAAATGCACCAGTATATTATTCAATAATTGGCACTCTTGAGATTACAGTAATGAACGCAGAGCCTTAGAGATCGACTGGCATTAGATTAAGGAGCATGAAATTCTGAAAAGACATTTACCAAATATTTAGAAATAATATTCAGACGCTTTGTACTTTTCACATTGTCTTTTTACATTTTATCTATTCAGACTATGGGTGAATTACAGACCCTTATGAAACTAAAGGTAGATGGGGCAACACTCCGACTTTTACAAGAGGCCACTGATAGAGCCGATCCAGAAACATTTAATTTACAGTATGCCATCAAGACTGATGACGTTACTCTAAGTGTGTGGGGTAATCTCAGCAAAAATCCTAGGTATATTTATGTAACCTTGTTTATGCCCCACCTACAATAGTAGGGGGCATTATATTTTCTGGTCTGTGCCACTCTTCATCTGTCAGTCTGTCACGCTTTAGGTTAAAGTTTTTGGTCAAGGTAGTTTTTGATGAATTTGAAGTTCAATCAACTGGAAACCTTCTACACATGTTCCTTATGGTATGATCTTTCTAATTTGAATGCCAAATTAGAGTTTTTACCCCATTTTCACAGTCCACTAAACATAGAAAATGAAGTGTGGATGGGGCATCCATCTACTTGGGACACATTCTTGTTATTCATTGAATCAGATTCCATCATTCTAAAAAAAACCAAGCTTCTACACATTAAAAGTTACATGTATATAAAGACCTAAAGAAAACTGAAGCAATAGACTGTTTTCATGCTACTGACTATTGCTTTAAAGTTTATAATTTTTCTACATGTTACCCTCACTGTGGTAGCATATTCTGGTAAATGACCAAATAAGAGAAACTAAAAATGGACAAGCATACAATCTCTGCAATTTTTGGGGAAGTTTTTTTAGTTTTGAAACAATTTTGTTGCGTATAGAAAACAGAATACTGTTGATTTTTCTCACAAATTGCAGAGTTATAAATAACTAAAACAATGATTTATATTCTTCGTTTTATTCTTACTTTTTTTAAAATACAAAATGGTCTAAATAATATTTTCATAGACAGTGGCCTAATTTGGTCAGTATTATTTGATTTGTTTAACACACAATGGCCTTACAGTTTTGAAAGTCTGGACTATCAACCCTGTAGGACTGTTTTTCTATTTTACAGGATAAAGTCATTTGAATTTACCAAACAAGGCCTTACCTTTGAGATACCAAGACAACAGACACTGTCAGATTGTGCTGTCAGGGTATTGGATCCTAAGTATGACCACTATTCTCCAACATGTAAAAGTTTCTACCCCAGACAGAAGGTTAAAGAAGTCCCAGTAGTAGCAGGTTAGTCTATATATTTTTAGTCTTTTATAAGACTGTCTGTCCGACAACTCTTAGGTTTCTCTAAACTAGTCTTTGTAAGATGTTGAATCAAAGTTACCCAGAATTCTTTGTAAGATGTTGAATCAAAGTTACCCAGAAGTCTTTGAATGGATTAAAATGTTTGTTCTATGGTCAAAATCTACAGGTCACTATGATTGTTATTTTTGTCGAGCCTTTGACTTTAGTCGAAAAAGCGAGACTAAGGGATCCTACATTCCATCGTCGTCGGCGGCGTCAACAAATATTCACTCTGTGGTTAAAGTTTTTGAAATTTTAATAACTTTCTTAAACTAGACTGGATTTCTACCAAACTTTGACAGAAGCTTGTTTATGATCATAAGATAGTATCCAGAAGTAAATTTGGTAAAAATAAAATTCCATTTTTTTCGTATTTTACTATAAATGGACTTAGTTTTTTCTGCGGGAAACAAAACATTCACTCTGTGGTTAAAGTTTTTAGAATTTTAATAACTTTCTCAAACTATCATGGGTTTGTACCAAACTTGGACAGAAGCTTGTTTATGATCATAAGATAATATCCAGAAGTAAATTTTGTAAAACTAAAATTCCATTTTTCCGTATTTTACTTATAAATGGACTTAGTTTTTTCTGCAGGGAAACATTACATTCACTCTGTGGTTAAAGTTTTTAAAATTTTAATAACTTTCTTAAACTATCCTGGGTTTGTACCAAACTTGAACAGAAGCTTATTCATGATCATAAGATTGTATCCAGAAGTAAAGTTTGTAAAAAGATTACTCCGTTTTTTCTGTAATTTACTTTTAATTGGACTTAGATTTTCTTACAATCATAAAATAGTAACAAGAGGAATATTTTTATTGATTTTTTTCCTCATTGTTGTTGAGCCTGCTATTAACAGCAAAAATAGGCGAGACACTGGGTTCCGCGGAACCCTTACAAATTTTTTTTGGTGACAAAAGTAACAAGAAGAAACTATTCTTTTTTTAAACGTTTATTTAAATTCATCCTTTTTAACCGGATTTTTGTGACAAAAATGTCGGTTATTGATTTGGGGATGTACGGAGGGCGGTTGGTCGGGCGGGCGGCAATCAAATATTTTCCGTGCATTAACTCATGAACCGTTCAACCAAAGCTTTTAACATTTCAATATGTTGTTACTGACAACTAAATGAAGTTCAAGTTCAATAATGATGATTTTGACTTTTACCGTTCAGGAGTTATGGTTCTTGAAAGATTGAAAAATGGAGTTTCCAGTCATTTCCGTGCATTTACACATAAACTGTTCTACCAAAGCTTCCCAAATTTTAATATGTTGATACTGATGACAAAATGAAGGTCAAGTTTAATAATGACGATTTTGACTTATACCGTTCAGGAGTTATGGTTCTTGAAAGATTGAAAAATGGAGTTTCCAGTCGTGTCCGTGCATTTACACATGAACTGTTCTACCAAAGCTTCCCAAATTTGTATATGTTGTTACTGATGACAAAATGAAGGTCAAGTTCAATAATGATGATTTTTACTTTTACCGTTCAGGAGTTATGGTTCTTGAAAGATTGAAAAATGGAGTTTCCAGTCATTTCCGTGCATTTACACATAAACTGTTCTACCAAAGCTTCCCAAATTTTAATATGTTGATACTGATGACAAAATGAAGGTCAAGTTTAATAATGACGATTTTGACTTATACCGTTCAGGAGTTATGGTTCTTGAAAGATTGAAAAATGGAGTTTCCAGTCGTGTCCGTGCATTTACACATGAACTGTTCTACCAAAGCTTCCCAAATTTGTATATGTTGTTACTGATGACAAAATGAAGGTCAAGTTCAATAATGATGATTTTTACTTTTACCGTTCAGGAGTTATGGTTCTTGAAAGATTGAACAATTGTGTTTCCAGTCGTGTCCGTGCATTTTCTCATGAACCATTCAACTAAAGCTTTTGAAATTTGTATATGTTGTTACTGATGACAAAATAGAGGTTAAGTTCAATAATGACGATTTTGACTTTTACCGTTCAGGAGTTATGGTTCTTGAAAGATCGTAAAATGGTGTTTCCATTCAAGTTGTTGCATTTACTCATGAACCATTCAATCTCAGCTTTTCAAATTTTAATATGTTGATACTGATGACAAAATGGAGGTCAAATTTGATATTGACGATTTTCACTTTCACCATTCATCAGTAATGGTTCTTGTGATATTGACAGGACACAAATAAATGTTAATAAATCCGGTTTGCTGTCGTTGTGACAGCCTCTTGTTACCTCTAAATTGCTACATATAAGTACTGACATTAAAATGGTTTCCTCAATTTACATAGTGACAGCTTTTTATTTTAAAGAAAAGAGAATCTTTGAACTTAATACAAATGAAGATGATATTTTGAAAGTTTAATTCAAATTCTGACTCTTGAATCATTCAAATTTATTAAGAATAAGTTTTTTTCCTAATTTGTAAAATTGTAATTTGACTTATTCCAGAGCCTGCTCCAGAGGAACAAACGGAGGAGAAGAAGGAAGACGAGGAAGAAAAGAAGGAAGAAGAACCAGAACAAGTAGAAAAAGAAGAAACTGTAAGTAGTTATCTCCCCTTAGTCAATTTTCAATTTTAAAACTTTTTTTATTTTTCTTTATTCATGATTTCTCTTGCAGTTAAGAAAGTCAAAAAATTTAGACATAAGAAGGGAGAAGATATTTTCAGAATATGCAAACAATATTGATAACTGGAATTAAAGCAAACAACTGTCATGACAAAAATAAACGCTAACACAATTATTACATATTTATACTGAATGGGCCATTCAGGTATTAAACTTATGAAAAAAATCCTACAATGGCAATCAATTTAACAGTTATGGTGACATAATTGATTTTCTGCATCCAAGAATCATTTGAATTCTAGATCTATTGTTATACATGTTTAATATCTTATTGATATTGCAAAGCCCAGATTTAAATGCATATGTTTACACACATATTTTCTAAGCTAATATAACATTTTAAATGAAATGAACCACACACTCTGTAGGTAATCTTGATTCCGTTTTACTTGTTTTATTTTACCAATATGTATCACCTTGTTTATGCAACACAACCCATGTATGGACTTGAGCAGCAAGAAGCATGTCACATTTAGTATGATTTAACTGTAATGTATATATATGATTTTTTTTCTTTTGACAGTTTGTAAGTATACACTGATTCTATAGCACAGTCAATTATTCTTATAGCACTGTAATGGACTCAATTATACTGCTTAAAATGTCTTACTCTTGTAATAAACATCTACTTCTGTATATCGTTTGAACATGATGTCTCACTTGACATTAGTCCTGAAGCGTTAGAATTATTCTTCACATATTTCTCTTACACGTCTGTCCTCAGTTTTCAAAATGATAGAATTTAGAAAACATTCTGAATTGATAAAATCCTATTCTTCTATATTCAACATCCTCCTCTTAAATAACACCTTATAACCAGTTAATAATGTGCACAGCAGCAAAATGTAATGCAATGGAAAATAAACATTATAACACAAGGGAACTAAAACAGAAAATGCTGTATCAAGGCAATTAGATGTTGTTTTTTTATAAATGTTTCCATTTTAAAATCTTCAATGATAATTGTGGAAATAATAAACAGATTTTTTGTACTGATAGTGAAAATGATACAACCATGAAAAATAATGTCTAACTAGAGATGTAATTACTGTTTAGGATATTACTCAAAACAGACCAACAAAATCATATAATCTCTATTGATTTAGTCCTTCATCCTACATTAAGAACTCATGCTATTTACAGCATAACAAAGACTGTCTAAGTAGCTTTGAAATATAAAATATCCCTATAATCACTGGGTCAAGGAAACAAGAGTTATTTCCCTTTTATATTTTTGAATTTCAAAGCTTTGCAATGTTAATGTGGTGCTTTCCACTGTTTGTTCCATGTATCACAAAACAATAGTTTTGATGAATATTATCATTTATATCATACCAGTTGAAAATAAAGGACATTTTGTTAAAAAAAATCTAAATAAGTTTGAAATGACCCATGTGGTGAAAATGTAACAAGTAATGCATACAGTTGAAGAATGAATGTTGATTATAAAAAGGATAACAAAAAATGTATTCCTGTTACAGTACAGGGAGTAAATTGAAAAATGTGATAACATTAGGATGCAGTTTAAAATCTGAATTTTTGAAGGAAAAAAATGTTATGAGAAATATTTTTCCAAACTTAGGACATATATCATTTTTTTTTCACTGAATAATTTTGAATCTTATTATATGTTTTCTTGAAATACAACATTATCTAGGAAATTTCAAATAGATAATTATTACGTTCTATTTTAAAATATTTAATTATTTTTGGAATAAAATAGATTATTTTTGATACAGATCATATCATTATTGCAATTCTTTCTTCTCCTTGATATCACCCTTTCCTGATTGTTAACTTGCACTAAAACAGAACTCTTATTCCTGTACCTACAAACAGCTTACTTACCTGTTTATTGCCCTCAATGCCATTGACATGTAGGGCAGTAATTACAAATATGCTACACTGTACTCATCTATTTCTACAAATATGCTAAACAGAACTACTATATCTATATATATATATCCATGCTAAATTATAATTAGTACCTATTCTTATAGAACATTTTGTGATATTATAAAAGTGCTAAGGAGTTTATTGATGTGTAAAAGTGTTTCTTTCACAAACTGAATAAAGTCTGAAGTTTGTCAGTACACAGTTAAGGTAACATCTCAATTTACTCTAAAAACTAGAATTGAAAAGAAATAATATATTTAATATTTGAATAAATTATCAAATGTCATGAATCATGAACATGATGTTTTTGAATAGGAGTTATTTCCCTTGCAAAATATACTATATCTGTACAGCTAAATATTTCATGCCTATCGGTAACCCTTGTTGTTAGCAGATTATCTATTTTACTCCTAGGAAACTAGGTTCAAGTGTATTTTGAGAACATTTTCAGGATTCTATAAATTAATTGTTAAATAGAGCTATTTGTCAATCACATTAAATACATTGAATATCTTCAAAGTTTATGCTATTTTATAAAACCAAAGAAATGGTAGTTAAAAAATAAGGTAAATGCAATAAAAAAAATGTAGAAAAGGTACTAGTGAGATGATGAACAGCAATGAATGCATGCAGTCTTGATAATGAAACATAAGAACTGTTCAAATGATCTTTTTTCATACAGGAATTAAGATAAGACTTCAATTTTAAAACTAAAGCTTTAATATAAGATATATTGATTTTGTGCAGGATTTAAATGCCTATCTGAAGGACCTTAATGAGGAAAATAAAGAAGAAGAAGAGGCTCCAAAGGAGGAAGAAAAAGTGGAAGAGGTGATAGAGGAATATGAAAATCCTAAAACACCAGGTATAACTTATGTCTTTTATATTTTGGCATTTTTTGGAACATTTGTATAAAAAAAGATGTGTTATGATTGCCAATGAGACAACTCTTCACAATAGAGCAACTCAAATGACACAGAAATTTACAACTTTAGGTCACTATACAACCTTCAACAATGAGCAAAGCCCATTCTGTTTCCGAAATCCATGTGAAGCTTTGGATATTTTTTATTCAAATAGAATAAATTTTTGATGGACTATTGGAATAATAATACATTTCAGCATGTGCCTCTTGTTTTAGATAATTAATTATCAATTGTTTTGTTACAGAGCCAGTAGAATGGGAAGATTTTGAAGAGGATGATGATGTGATTGATTTACGAGCATACAACATTGTAGGAGGGGTATTCCATTTTGACTTGATGCAACTTCCACCTCAACCAAAAGTCTGTAATAAATGGACTATCACCAGACGTAAATACTTAATAAAGAACTAATGACTGTATTTATTACTGTTGTTAATTTTGACTACTCTCTCGGTTACTGTAATTTCAGAAACTATTGGGATGTTTTTGTTATTGCAAAAAAGCAACAGGGTTATAATCACAATAAATTAAACTTGCATTTTGAAATTTTTTACATTAATT
Organism: Mytilus trossulus; assembly: GCF_036588685.1. NCBI lineage: Eukaryota > Metazoa > Mollusca > Bivalvia > Mytilida > Mytilidae > Mytilus > Mytilus trossulus. The sequence continues at coordinate 41,439,451 of NC_086381.1, read as the reverse complement.
GAACAGGATTTTTTACAATATTGCAAAAATTAAAATCCAATTTTAGTCCAAAATAAAAAATTGCAATATTAAATACACATGATAATTTACAGTATAATGATCTTGTTAGTTATATGGCTATGGCTTTATTATAGATTTACTATCACATAATTTATCTGTTTTGCGTCCTTATTGAAGTTTTAGTTGTTTCCAAACTAGATGATATGTTTAACCGTAAAATCACCCAAATTCGGTGCTTTGTGTTAAATTATTATTATACTTTATGGGTATCAACAGAGATATATGAGATATCTACATCATGGTAAGGAGGGCCTGAGTTTTGGTAAAACACTTTCAACTTTCTATATTTTAAGCCTGTTATCTGTGATCAGGTTTTTTCAGTAATTTCCCAACCAGAGATTGCATATACAGATTCTGTAGCTTACTCTGACTTTGTGGGAGGACTTAGTTCTTGTAATATATATTCATCTTTTCACAGTGATTTAATTAGCAAGAAACCACAAGAGAATAAGTTACTGTGGATTTATTATTACTCAATGGGTGCCAATTTTTTGTGGAAGACTTGGGTAAAGATGAACCATGCAATTTAATGTTCAATGAATGACATCAATTTCCTATAGGCTTCTGTGCAGACTTCGTCAAAGATAGGAAATAAGATATCCACTAAAGTGCAACTGAACTAGTATATATTTGTTTAGGGGCTAGCTGAAGGACGCCTCTGTGTGCGGGAATTTCTCGCTACATTGAAGACCTGTTGGTGACCTTCTAATGTTGTTTTTTTATGTGGTCGAGTTGTTGTCTCTTTGACACATTCCCCATTTCCATTCTCAATTTTAAGTTTTCTTTAATCCACGAAAATTGGTACACTCTAAAATAAATGAATCCACAGTTATGATATTATTATTTTGTTTCAGTGGTGGATCCCCCAGAGATAGAGTACATAGACTACGTAGCTGATACAGTAGCTACGTCTCCTAAAGAAAACCAGAGTTCTGGAAACACCCCTACACAGGCTGACAAGAGAGATGAAAAACCAGCCATTGGTGTAATGATGAAGTAAGTCTTAGGAAGTTGATATCAGTCATCTTACCATTTTATATCATTTGACTCTTTTCCAATACAATTATAGATGGAAATCATCAACAGCACATTTTTTTTATGACATGAATTTATTCATGATTCTCTTTTTAATCCATTGAAAAAATATGGTATTTTGTTTGGCTTAAAATTGGATATGTTCGTTGAAAGACTGGATCAATTACAGTTAGATCTGAAAGTACTATAAATCCAATGTACTTTTAAATTTCCAGGTTACCAGAAGATGTTTTGTTTTGTGAGGAGCCTCTAGTGGCCAGATGGGATCATAAACGTAAACACTGGAGACAGGATGGGTTTACTGATCCAAAATATAATGAAGGTAAATTACTTATAGGGAAGCAGATTGAACTCTGAGGTGATGGTGTATAAACTTTCGTGGATTGAAAAAAAAGTGTTTTTGAGGAAATTAAATTTTGCATTTTTGTAAAAATCTTCATACAAACCCATGTTAAATGCATACTTCTTTTACTTCTTTGAACATCACAATTTATGGTTTGCCTATACCTAAGAAAATTGGTATCACAGAAATGATAAAGAATCAAGACACACTAATTCTGCTCTTATTTGTTTCTAGAGAATAGAACATTCAGTTTTAAGACAGCTTATTATGGTAACATGGCTTTACTACAAGATACCCATCAGAACATGCCATTCCAGTGCTGGGACATCCGACCACATAAAACTAATGCTGCTGTATTCTCCATCACTGCTGCTATAGCCGAGATTGAAATAGAAATTAAGGTATTTTTTTGTTTTAACAACATTTTGGCAAACTCCTCAAATCAGGGATTCCAAATTTATTGTACTAAGAAAGATTATTTACAATTTCCAAATACCTTAAAGATGGAAGTTAATAAAAAAAAAATGTGTATTGTATTGAAATCACAAAAAAAGTTTAAAATTGTTAATTTTTTTTTAAAAGAAACTGTTTGCAATTAAAATGTCTTTGTAGTTTACAATTTTAAATTACCAAAAGTCTTTTTATGACAATAACAAATAAATTGGAAATTTGTTAGAATATATACTTATAAAGCATATTGGTATGTCGGATCTAAGTAGATGTTGTTGGACATGGTTTTCATATATTAAAGCATGATATTTTATATTCCAGGATGCTATGTGTTGTTTATCTAAATATAAACCTGAAGAAAGACCAGAGTTGGATCATATCATGAATAAGTGGGTCACACCAAAGGAACTTATAAAGGTATGTTATTTGTAGTGCTATATATATAATTCTGTGATTTTGATGCAAGATAACAATTGTATACCTGAATATGTTAGAACATTCATACATATTCTTAATTGATAAATTGTGTTTCTAATATTTTGAACAATTTAAAAGTAACTCTTCTATCATTTAAGAAACAAGATGAAACAAAGCAGATGGTCTGATTCATCAATGAATGACCCCCCCCCCCCCTTTTTTGGGACGATCAATGCATTTGAATGGGGACATGTAATTGGACCCCCCCCCCCCCCCCCCCTTTGTCCTGGGTTAGGAACCTCCCCTTTTTAAAATGGCTGGATCCGCCCCTGAAATCATTCTGAGTCTTAATTCTGGAGAGTAAAAACAGTAACTATCAAAGATATACCATCAATACCTAATTCAAACAATTAATTAAAACCTTGGATAATGAAATCCACTGATGAGTACTCAGGTTTCTGATTTGATTATTTTATACTGTTTCATGAACTATTTTCCTGACTTTTTTTCAGCTGATGAGATTAGCCGGTGTAAATGTGTTCCCCGCTGAAGATTCCTCTAAATATGTCAGTATTCGTAACAAACACCCAATCATAGTGGATAAACTGTACCAGCAGATAGCTCTCACTGCCTCCGCCATGGCTTTCTCTTCCTCTCGGTGGAATAATGAGGAGGATGAAGAAGAGGAAGAGGAGGGAGAGAAGAAGGAAGGAGAAAAAGAAGAGCCAGTAGTAGGAGGAGGAAAATCAGAAAAAGTATTATTCCAAGCCTTTGAACCACTTGCAGATGAGCCTGTTACTGAGGTGGGTTTAAATCTTAATTGAAAGACAGTGTGGTTGTGTCATACAGACATTTGGAAGTTGTTATAATTGTGTTGTATAGAAAATGTGTTTAAGTGGGGGTGCAAACTAAGCGTTAGAATTTGTGTATAGAATGAATATGTGTTATAAGCATCAGAAGCGATTTATAACATATTCATATTACTCTTCAAAAGTCCCTATTTTGATTTGAACATTAATAGATATCAAGCTTTAATACTGTTATATTGACTGGGTAAAATAGGCTAAATCAATTTTTTACATGAATAAGGCCGTTAGTTTTCTCGTTTGAATTGTTTAACATTGCCTTTTATAGCTGACTATGCGGTATGGGCTTTGCTTATTGTTAAAGGCCGTACGGTGACCTATGGTTGTTTTAATGTCTGTGTCATTTTGGTCTTTTGTGGATAGTTGTCTCATTGGCAATCATACCACATCTTCTCTTTTATGATGTTGTACTATATTGAAGTTGAAACCTATGCTGGTGTTCAACATAACTTTTTAAATCATAATCAGATAGAGATTGTACAGTATCATTATAAATACCATGTTTAAGAAGGAAATCATTACTTTTATGTTCTTTCTAATTTTAGGATGAATGGAATATATTTATGATGACAAAGACCAGAACAATGGTGTTAGAGTTAAAGGAAGATAGTGATGCATATAATGAGGATATTAAAGTGGATTCTAAGGTGAATAGTGTTAAATACTCTAATGCTATGAACCACACTTTTCTGTCTGTTAGTTGCATAGTTTCCAATCTGTTACTGCTATTGGTTACACTTTATAAAGTTATCTTTTAAAACCAGGTACATGGTTAAATTGATGCAATTTGCAAAGCAAAATGAAATCAGAAAAGGTTGAATTTGTTATATAAAACTCATGCAATTGGTTATAAAGTGTTTAGCACCATTTCCAGCATTTTTGGCTATTTTGTGGGGCCAATTTTTATTTGTGGAGGAAGCAAGAGTCTCCTGAAAAAATCACAGACCTTTATCAGGGAAACTGCCAATCCTTGTCAATTAAGATAGAATTTGAACGCACCTGCCACATTGGTGGTTCAAATTCACAACTAAATAGTGTTACAGTAGATGAATTAATTAGACCACTCATCTTCTAAGGCCCTCCCATGTAATTGAAGTGTAACACTTTTATATGTGTGTATACAGAAGCTACCACAGGTAATTATAGAATAGTGTTCCTTCTTCACCCTTGAAAAGCATGATTTAGAGATTATAATGGAAAATTTCCAAAATTTTCTTAGATGGTTTAAATCTGTGTAAATATAATTGACATTTCAATTCTCAGATACAATTAAGAATGATATATTTTAGGTGTTAATCTTATAATGCATATTTTGATGACAAGATTAGTAATCATATTTTTTTCAATTTTCAGTTCCGATCCAACTTGTACCATTTATCCCGAGAAGAGTTTTGTTCCAATGAAGGACAGTCAAGGATTGATGAGACAAGTTTTGAATTTGTAGATTGTGTTTACCAGTTATTATCAGCCACAAAAGTTGTCACATACTCATTGTAATTCTGTTTAATTTGTTTTATAAGAAAATAACATAAAAGCATGTTATGAACTTTTGTAAAACTCTAAATTTAGGGAAGAAACATTAAGTTTATATTTGTTTCATGATTAAGAATTTGTGAAAGTTAAATAAATTTGTTGGTAACAGCTGTAAGATGCCAATTTGTTCTTATGTATTATTTACAGTATTGTATTTTAATGATGATATGGCACTTGTTTAAATACTAATTTTAAAAAGACATAGTATGACAGTGCTATCTTTGTTTTTCAGAACAATCTTTAACCCTGTACAGGATAAGTATTCAGAACACGACAGTCCCTTATCACCTCTCAATATGTTTGCAATGAATTAAATGTTATGTTTTACAATACAAGAACAGTATATATATAAATACTATTACACCAAATATGCTAAACACATTCCCTCTTATTCAAATGCATAAATGTTTATCTTTTTTAGTTGAGGTATTCATTTTTTACGCCTTTTTCAGTTTGTTATATTTTGATGGTTTTGTTACTTCCAATCAATGTTGATATATTGCCATTACTTTTAAAACACAATATATGATATATCTAGATGGTGTGGTTATATCACAGATTATCTCCCTTAATCTAATTGGTGTGATTATATCAAGGACTATCTCCCTTGTACAGAGGAATGTGTAAATTGCATCCAATTTATTTCACATGTCCATGACATGATTAAAGCATTATCTAAAGGGACTTAATTCAGAGTTGAATAAAGTAAATATATATGTAGAACAACTTTCTTTGGATAAGCTTGAATTATCATGCTAATCAGTTCTGAGATTTATGTTCCATTTATTCTCTTGACAGCCTAATTTGATTCTATACTTTTAAAAGTTAAACAAAAAAATCACATTAAAAATGGGTGAATTTTTAATAGATGTAATAAGAATTATAAGAACAATGTTGAAGAACAACGATGCTGTGATATTTTGCATTTAATATGTGAACACAATTATTTATTATGAATTATTATTTGTAAATAAATATTTTACATTTAGGTTTTGAGGATTTCTTTTTATTTCATACCATAGAACAACACATTATAATCTTCTGATAAATATCACCTGCAAGTTATGGTACTATTCTACAAACAAAATCGCAAAAATACTGAACACAGAGAAAAGTTCGAAACAGAAAGTATCTATAACTCAAATGGCAAAATCCAAACCTTAACATAAGCAATAAACTATGGAAATGAAGTCAGGGTTAAATAAATCAGACAGACTAACATGTAAATTGTTACATGCACCAAATATAATTGACCTTTTGCGTTCAGTATTAGAAAAACAATCCCAAAACACAAATCTTACACTGAGCAATGAACCTTGAAAATGAGGTCAAGGTCAAATAAAACCTGCCAGATTGACATGTATTTTCATTCACTACACAAGAAGTTCTTTGAAATTTAATACTTTGAACTCATTTAATAGCTTCATGGATTTTACACATTTATTGTGTTCCCCTACTTTCTAAATTAAAACAAATGGTTAAGCTCAGTCACTTGTTTATCATAGAAAATCATCAAATATCACTAGAGATTTTTTGTTTACACATGACTTTTGAAATACTCATTTCAAGGCACATTAAGGATAATGTCCCAAATAAGTATTGTAAACAGCTAACCTTAACCTAGTCAGTCAGTTGTTATGTGAACAACCAGTCTGTCAGTGTATCTCAGAAGTGGGCCAAGATGTGTATTAGTTTCTCCATAGGCGGTAATGGTGATGTTTTCTTCTGTTGCTCAGTCCATATCATTAACTTGGATATACGTGATGGCTTGTTTCAAAGCTGAGACATTTTCACATACATGTCAAATTTGCGTGGTACGAAGTGAGATTACTTTTTCCGTTAATTAGCAAACCCTGAGTGTCCTTTTGTGATGCAGCTCCTCATGGTAAAAAAATCCCATTTTTAACAAATAGATCCATAAATTTTGCTAATTTATTCTGTGTTCCCCTACTTTCTAAATTAATGCAAATGGTTAAGCTCAGTCACTTCTTTTATTATAGAAAAGTGTCAAATATCACTACACAGGGATTATTTGTTTACACATGACTTTTGAGTTCCTTATTTCAATGCCCATTAGGGATATTGTACCAAATAAAGTTGTGTCTTATTGCATACAGTATTAGAAAAACAGACCAAAACTATAACCACTAAAACAAGAAAATGAGGTCAAGGTCAGATGATACCTGCTAGGTGGACATGTGCACCTTACTATCATTACATACACCAAATATAGAAGTCCTATTGCTTTAAGTATCTATGATATGGACTTGACCAGGAAAACTTAACGGTGTTCAATGATCCATGAAATTATGTTGAGGTCGAATGAAACTGTCTGACAGGCATGAGGACCTCGCAAGGTATGCACATACCAAATAGTTATCATTTTACTCATAATACGAGAGAAATTAGCATTACAAAAAATATTCAACTTTTCTTTTCAAGTAGTCACTGAACCATGAAAAGGAGGTCAAGGACAACGGAGATATGACAGATAGAAACTTCATATCATAAGGCATATATATATACAAAATATGAAGCATTCAGGTCTTCTTCCTTCTGAAATATTAAGCTTTTAAAAAGTTAATTAACCTTGCCACCGCAGGATCACTTTCCCTATGTTAAGCTTTCTTCTCTGGCAGTCAAGCAACAATACACCTCTTGATTAACAACACAACACACAAGTAGTTTTTGGTTTTTATTTTTCATCGTTAAGTAAAATGATTGACACAACCCTGATACTACATCATGTGACAGAAAAAATTAAATATCACATCTAAATATTATATCACAAACAAACAAACTGGTCCCTTGTAATAACATAAACTTTTATCATCTATAACTTGCATATTCAGTATAAAATGGTAAGAAAACAAGCATGAGGTTTTAACATATGGAATGTTTGTCAACAAAGAAAATATACCAACCATACTGGAACATAAGGGAGCTAATTAATAAATTTGAAATAATAGAAAATTTGTAAAGTATGCCACCATGAGACAAGAATTCCATTGGTTGGCATTATTCCTTAGAGATTCAATTAATGTATAGCATTAACATAATGAAATAAGAACTGCATACATATACACATTATAATTCAAAATTTAAAGACATAAATGATTTCTTAAACAATTCTGCATACCAGTATGATAAAAGTATGTAGATCAAAATTATAAACTCCATTGGACGGAAGTTAAATCACATGGAAGAAAGGTTTTATCTATAAAAATATACAACAAAGACTCCATTCATTCTAACCAGTTTGTACAATATATAAAGCCAGCAACAACAATAAATAAAATACACTATAGTATGTATCAATCTAATGCTAAATCATATTTCACAAGGTTAAAATAATATGAACATAAGTAAACTTGGTGATTTAAATGATTGTAGTGGTTTGATAAGTGGTTTAAGAAAAAAGTTTACAATGGTATTTGAAGTATTTGTGTAAACATTAGTTAAGCAGAGATAAAAGGTTGTATGGAAATATACAGTAAACTTTTAGATATCTTTGTTTTTTAAGTTTACAACATGCTTTTAAAAAATGACAACAAAAACATTTCATAGAGCTGCGTTTTTTTTTAAATTCTCTCTTTTGTGAAAATAACACCTTGTAATGCCTGATGGCACAAAAGACAAGTTTTGGTAATATAAGAAAGAGAAAAATAGTTATGTGAACAGAAAGAACAGTAGATTATAAAGTAAAACATGTAAGATAACTTTTATTAAATACTGTAACAAGAATGTGTCCAAATTACATGGATGCTCCACTGGCACTATCATTTTCCATGTTCCATGGACCGTGAAATTGGGGTCAAAAGTCTAATTTGACTTTAAAATTAAGAATATCATATCATAACCATCAAGTGTACTAAGTTTCAAGTTGATTGGACTTCAGCTTCATCAAAAACTACCTTGACAAAAACTTTAACCTGAAAATCCCACTTTCATTTTATATGTTCAGTTGACCGTGAAATTGGGGTCAAAAGTCTAATTTGGCTTTAAAATTAGAAAGATCATATCATAAGCAACAAGTGTACTAAGTTTCAAGTTGATTGGACTTCATCTTCATCAAATACTACCTTGACCAAAAACTTTAACCTGGGGACGAACGAACGGACGAACGGACGGAGCCACAGACCAGAAAACATAATGCCCCTCTACTATCGTAGGTGGGGCATAAAAATTGTTTTGGTATAAGAAATCCTAAATTTATTCACATGCAGTACATCCAATAATTTATTAAATTATCTGAGTTAACTCCCCTCATACACCTTTCAAATTTTGTTTGATTTAATAAATCAAGTTTACTTGTTTGAAGGATATTATCATCAAATCAAATAATAATAAATATAAAGTAATTTTTACAAAAAAATCATGCATATAAATTGAATCTTTAAATTAAAGTCTGCTGTTGTAAAATTTGTAACAGCATTTGTAGTCCAAGATGGCTGCTTTCACCTTGAATAGTGAATTAGTGTAAAAAAGTACAATTTTGTATACTTCTTCATAATAATTCTGAAGAAGTTTTGAGATTTTCATTTAGTACATAAAAATCCGATAAGAGACTTATTTTAAGACCCTAGGAAAAACAAAATTTATTTGAAATGTGCATGAATAAAAAAACTAAAGATAATCTGGGCCAAATATAGTAAAATACCACATTTCTTAACCCATTAGCACTACTTAGTTTTGTAACTTTATATTTTTTGACACTTAAATAGAGATTTAATACATCATTAACAATATAAATTTATTTAGTTTATCAGTGGTTGGACTGATATACTTGGTACACAGTAACTTAGGTGGGATAACTCTTTCTTGGTGGTGCATTTAACAATAATTGGACCTTTCAACACAAAAATAATGAGCATAAACAAGTGCATACATATATCTGTTGACTTCTAACATAAGTAAACCATTCAATGGGACTTACAATAAAAATTCATGTAAATAAATAAAATTCAATCATTGTTTCAGTTTTTAAAACTCGCAACAATACATGTATATTGCACATCACACATAAATATTTCTGTGAGTATGATTATTACAATGAAATCTGGCAATGACAGTAAGTACGAGGCAGTTGAGTCATGCTAGTACAGCTCTTTTTTGTGCAAATAGAATCCTTCGACTTCATATCCCATTAACAAATGTTAGCTACACTAAACAACAGATCTTAAATATGTGTGAATAGATATTGATCATATGTTAAAATAATCTAATATGTAAATAACTTCAGCTGACACAGAAACCATAGCATTTACAAACACACGAAATGCACACTGTGACAACTTTATTGCTGACCCAATGTACTCACAAGTATATATATCTTGACAGATATTAAACTTGTCTTAAATTTGCCTTCTCTAGCTTAACATAGATTGTTTACATTTAGCTATGTACAATTTAACAAGCACATCCAACAGTCAGCTGTAGGAATCCCAGTGACAATCATTGTGATGTAACAGCAGGCAGCCAATCAAAAAGCACCACATCACAAGTGAACACATTGGTAGGAATTCTTGTATCCTTGCCCTATACAAAATAGTCCTATATACAAATCAACTCCATGGGTTACTATTACCCAATCCGCCATCAAGTGAATCTGAAAAAAAAAGAAGAAAAAAAATGATTAAAAACCTTCCATTATTAAATTAAGTCACAAGCAACTTATTGTAGTGTGTATGAATTAGTAAATTCTGCAAAATCAAGGTGCTGAAAACAAACAATTTTCCTCATTCCACAATTTAAAATGAGTACCAATGAAAGTAAATAAATTCATAGTATCTAAAAATATGAGCTGTTAATTTTCTTCTGTTTCTTGTCTATTTTTAAGGCTACACTTGTTTATAGAACTTCACATGTATTTATACATCTTTAGCTGTCTCTTTTTTTTTTTACTCGGAACATTCCAGTCAAAGATATAGCAAGAAATTTGCAACAAATACAAAAAGATTCCCAAACTGCATAACTAATTTAACTGTCCAGACCAGAGAAATATCCTATCAAAAGAGATGTAGTGGTGGAATTGTTTCTCTTATATTTTCCCAGCATATGTAAGCAAACTTGATCTTTTGTTTTTAATGATCAGTAAAAGTATTGTGTTCTTAGTGTATCACATCATCAGTTTTTTTTATCCTGTGAGTCACAATAGTGAAATCAAAGGATTTAATAAGAAAATTTGAAGTCAAAATTGAATTTTGACCAATGAAACACTGAGATCAAAGGAAACAGGTAACTTATAAAATGATAATTAGGCTTTCATAAGAGTATATCAACTAAGAGTTTTAGCAAGTATGTTTTAGAAATTTAAGCATTTATAAATTGCATTATCAAGGAAATGTTTCAGTAACTAAAACTGGAGATTTTACCATTTATATTGATAAGAAATTAATGTCTAAAGTTGATTGAATATCTGTCTACAGAGCAATGGTAAAACAAAATGCACATCAAATTCAGGATTCAGATTGTTCAACTACAAACAGAATTCATAGAAATAAAGTTTAAACATTTAAAAATTTGTAAGGGTTCCGCGGAACCCAGTGTCTCGCCTATTTTTACTGTTGATCACAGGCTAAAAAATAATGAGGCAAAAAATCAATGAAAATATTCCTCTTGATACTATCTTATGATTGTAAGAAGCTTCTGTCCAAGTTTGGTAAAAATCTAGGATATTTAATGAATCTGATAAATGTTTTGAAAACTTTAACTGCAGACTGTACATAATGTTAACTGGAAGAAAATCTAAGTCCATTTAAAAGTAAAATACAGAAAAAATGGAGTTATCTTTTTACAAAATTTACTTCTGGATACTATCTTATGATCATAAATAAGCTTCTGTCCAATTTTGATACAAACCCCGGATAGTTTAAGTAAGTTATTAAAATCTTTAAAACTTTAACCACAGAGTGAATGTAATGTTTCCCTGCAGAAAAATTAAGTCAATTTAAAAGTAAAATACAGAAAAAACAGATTTATTTTTTTACAAAATTTACTTCTGGATACTATCTTATGATCATAAACAAGCTTCTGTCCAAATTTGGTACAAACCAAGGATAGTTTAAGAAAGTTATTAAAATTCTAAAAACTTTAACCACAGTGTAAATGTAATAGCCCACGCAGAAAAAACTAAGTCCATTTATAAGTAAAATATGGAAAAAATGGAATTTTATTTTTACAAAATTTTCTTCTGGATACTATTTTATGATCATAAACAAGCTTCTGTCCAAGTTTGGTAGAAATCCAGTATAGTTTAAGAAAGTTATTAAAATTCTAAAAACTTTAACCACAGAGTGAATGTAATGTTTCCCCACAGAAAAAACTAAGTCCATTTATAAGTAAAATACGAAAAAATTTGTAAGGGTTCCGCGGAACCCAGTGTCTCGCCTACTTTTGCTGTAAATTGCAGGCTCAACAAAAATGAGGAAAAAATCAATAAAATATTCCTCTTGATACTATCTTATGATTGTAAGAAGCTTCTGTCCAAGTTTGGTAAAAATCTATGATAGTTAAATGAATATAATAAATGTTTTTAAAACTTTAACCAGAGTGAATGTAATGTTTCCTCCATTTAAAAGTATAATACGGAAAAAATGGATATATTTTTTTACAAAATTTACTTCTGGATACTATCTTATAATCATAAACAAGCTTCTGTCTAAGTTTGGTACAAACCCAGGATAGTTTAAGAAAGTTATTAAAATTTTTAAAACTTTAACCACAGAGTGAATGTAATGTTATCCCCAGAAAAACTAAGTCCATTTAAAAGTAAAATACAGAAAAAATGGATTCATTTTTTTTTCAAAATTTACTTCTGGATACTATCTTATGATCATAAACAAGCTTCTGTACAAGTATGGTACAAACCCAGGATAGTCTAAGAAAGTTATTAAAATTCTAAAAACTTTAACCACAGAGTGAATGTTATGTTTCTCCGCAGAAAAAACTAAGTCCATTTATAAGTAAAATATGGAAAAAATGGAATTTTATTTTTACAAAATTTCCTTCTGGATACATTCTTATGATCATAAACAAGCTTCTGTCCAAGTTTGGTAGAAATACAGCATAGTTTAAGAAAGTTATTAAAATTTCAAAAACTTTAACCACAGAGTGAATATTTGTGGACGCCGCCGACGACGGAATGTAGGATCGCTTAGTCTCGCTTTTTCGACTAAAGTTGAAGGCTCGACAAAAAATGGAATTTTATTTTTACAAAATTTACTTCTGGATACTATCTTATGATCATAAACAAGCTTCTGTCCAAGTTTGGTAGAAATCCAGTATAGTTTAAGAAAGTTATTTAAATTTCAAAAACTTTAACCACAGAGTGAATATTTGTGGACACCGCCGACGACGCCTACAGAATGTAGGATCGCTATGTCTCGCTTTTTCGACTAAAGTCGAAGGCTCTACAAAAATTCTTAATGTATAAATAAGGAGATGTGGTATGATTGCTATTGAGACAATTATCCACCAAAGTTGACATGAAGTGGATGTAAGCAATTATAGGCAACCATACAGCCTTCAACAAGAATAACCCATACCGTATGATTGGTTATAAAAGCACATTTCAATTTGACTGGATTACTTTACCTTGTGGGGGAGGAGATCCAATACTATGGCGACCATGACTCATATTTGACCTTCGTAATGCAAGTTCTGTATCTGGAATTTGCCGTAAATCTTTTCGAGACAGTTTGACAGGAGTGACTGTTGTTGAAACATTGGCCCCTGATTTGGCAGAACTTGGTCTGGAATTCTGTTTCTCACTTCTAGCACTAAGTAGTCTTGGTTCTCTACAATGATATTATGATAATTATGTTTATGTTCCCATAAGAATCAAGCTCATCATTCTTCAAGATGTTCTTCATGGCCTTTACTTGATATATCTGTATAAATTCACTGACTAATTAGCTTGAAGCGGCAAACATTTAGATTTTGACACAAGATAAAGTATATGATGACATCACTAACAAAGTGACTACTGAAGGCATTGTCTATGGAATTAAAGTCCAGCCATGCAAGACCTGTATAGCCAGTCAAGGTTGTTAAAAACTTCCATATATTATGGAATTAAGGAAGGCACCAGCAGCATGGACTAACTCACTGTTAAAAATACAGCTGAAATATCATAATATATTTCACCTGTTTGATTCCCTACTACGTATGTGATTACTTGAGATACCAGAAATATGGTCTAACTCAGTAATAAAAGTATGACTGATTGGTTTTAATATTTCACCTGTTTGATTCCCTACTACCTATGTGATTACTGGAGGCCCCAGCTGCATGGTCATTCTCATTAATTGAACTCTGGACAGAACTTCTTATATCAAGATCATCTGAAATAAGGAATAAATTCCTGAATGATATATTGTTACAAGACACTATCAAAGGAGAAAAAGAATTAGTTTCCATTTCCATTGTTCTGTTCTTTTTAAATATAGGAATTTGACGAAATAAAAACACACTATTTTTCTGGATACTCTGACATATATTTCTTGTAAATCTGTATCCTGTTTTACATATTTTAAAGTCAGTGAACACAAGATTAATCAAACTTTAAAAAAAAAATCATAATTTGTATATTCTGAAAAAATTATTGGAACATTTTCTTTATTGACCATGACCAACACAAATAAAAAGTTTTAATTGACATAAGTGTTTCATAGACCAATTCTATTCAGTAATTCTTAAGTCATATGATTATACCTTGATGTGGTAGAGCCCCTGATGCCTCCAGTTCTCGTAACCTTTTCTTTAACTCTCTACTCGTCTTTTTGTAGTAATATAATTCCTTCTCTAGTCTTTGCATTCTGAAAATGAGAATAAATCATACTGAAGAAATGAAATAATTACTTTAATATAATATAAGCTTTTGATAATGTCAAAACATTTATCTCTGGTCTAAAATGGCATCTAGACAGGATTAAACTTTTTTATCAATTTGATGTCCAAACTCTGCTTTGTTTAAAATTTTATGCTGAATATCTTTCTTCACCATTTAATATTTGACCCTGGAGTCAGTAAACTTACTTTTCATCAATTTCAGGCCCAAATCCGCCACTATTGTTGGTCCCAGAATCAGCCAGTTGTCTCATTAACATTTGTATTTTCTGTTCATATTCCCGTGTCTGTTTGGTAATCCTACGATCGACCTCCACAGCTGACCTCTGTAAAGCTGCCTCTAATTCACGGATTAACCTCTCCTGTTCATCTTGTTTCACCTAGAAAATCATTTGTATGATGTTAGTAAATATAACATTAGGAATTGTGATTTGGAATTATACAAATTGGAAAAATGTTCACTACCACTATAAAGGGTGGCAGCACTGATAGAGCATTGTAGTAAGAATGCTGACTATTGGTACTGTAAAAACTTAAGCTATCCAACACTTTAAATATACACCCTTTTCACTGTCAATCAACAAAACACTGATAATACTTTTGTAATATAACTGCTTAATTAATGTTTCTTACATTACCCTGATTCCAAATGAAAGCCTATAAATAGATTTTCAAACGCTTATACACATAAATATGTTGTAAAGCTATACAGGCCACGGTAGATGAGTGGTCTTAGTAGCCTGTGGTTGTCTCCAGACACTCCATCTTCCCTCACCAATAAAAAGCTACCACTAAAATAGCACTGAGAATGGCATTTAAAATTTTGTTTCAAGGAAACATGTTTTAAAGTGTTCAATTTACAAAGAGACACTGTTTGTTCAATATTTACAAACCTCCATTTCACTACAGTGAAGATTAAGTCTCCTCTCTGCATCCTTACATGCTACCACCTTATTGAAATATTTCATCATAAGAGCTCGGGTTTCTGTAGTGGTCAGGGAATTCAATTTATTCATCACATGGTCCTCACTCTATGAAAATATAAAGAATAATCTTGAAAAAAATAATTCCTTCTACTGTCATTTAACAAATAATATATAATTTTCTAATCAAGCCAAAAACTACTATGATCTTAATCTCCATTCATTTTATAAACTTTATAAAAATGTAAGTACAAGGTAATATATCAAAATGCTGGTTATTAGTTAATAAGGCAATTGTCAATCTGATTCTTATAAATCAAATTTGCATACAAACAAACTTATAAATGGGATAGAAAGACAAATCTTTATGCAAATTTTGAGCATGATAAAAGTTCTTCTTAATATGAGACAAACCTTAGACAAAATCTGTGAATGACGAAGTTCTAATTGACGGCTATTTATAGCATCAGTTTTATATTCTATAGCTGCATCTAATGCATCAATGCCTTCATCCAGTTCTATTATCCTATAATGACAAAAAAATTAAACAATGTTGTTGTAAAGTAGTTCTGAATTTTTGATACTGAAGTTATAAATGATACTTTTTGTCTTTTTACAAAGCAGTATATCTCAAGACTCGGGAAATGGCTATATTTTCCAGTAGCTGTGAAACCCAAAGAGCACTGTAGCTTCAGTTCCTCAGCCAATTTGATAAATCCAACTGATCAAAATTACATATCAATTTGAACTAGATACCATTGAGATGGGAGCCATCTCTGTGGGCCCTGCTGTCAATAACGTGGGGTAAATAAGTTGTATGGATAATCTGATATGAAGCATTATTTGAAGTTATTACATAGTCTCATGTGTGATTTTATTCTAAGATTTAAGTTAAAACTGATAAATATTCTCAACTTACTTTCATAGTATAATAGTGATATGACTGCATGATGTGAACTCATTGTTGACTACTCTAAAGTGACTTCTGGATATATGGATTGATGTTTGAACAATATGTTTAAAGGTGCTGCCCAATTGATATTTGTCACATATTTTTAGAATTATGCCTTCAATATATTATGACCCACCAAGTATAAAGTATGAAATATTAACGTTCTCAAGAGGTAGAGCGCACACAATTTGTCAAGAACAACAAACGGATGGACAGACTGACGGACTGACCTTTGACCTAGGATGCATACATTATGACACATCTCTGGTGTTGGTTAATATATACTGTGGATTCATTTATTTTCGTTGGATACCAATTTTCATGGGTTTCGTGGTTACAGGTAAACCACGAAAATAAATGTTCCACGAATAACAAATTTGCTATAGGCTTATATGTAGACTACATCACAACCATGAAATTAAATATCCACGAACATCCAAGTTTTTTCTTATCCACGAAAATTGGTACCCACGAAAATAAGTGAATCCACAGTATGTTCAGTTGAAAATGTTTGTCAGGTATCAAGTATGAAATAATAACAGCTGTCCTCTCAAAATATAGTGTGGATTAAATTTGTTAGCGATGGACAGACCAACACGGCCTAGCCAAGATCAGATGTGCATTTCATAGTGGGTCTATGTTATAGGCTTGTAAAGACCAGAAGATAATGTTTACATAAGTAATAAATGTTTGAACTGAAGGAGAGAATGTAGGGCTTCACAATGAATATCAAATATCAAGTATAGGTGTTACCGTTTTTAAATAAAACACTAAAATACATGCTGAAAATGGGCAAAATTTCACGCTATGTTGTTTCATTTAAAATTTCGCTGTTTTTAACAATTGATAGTTAATAAGTGAAATTAATTTGAACTACATTATTGGTTCACTGTTATAGACAATTTATTCATCTTTCTTTTACTGGTTGTTGCAACAAAAAATCTCCAGTGGTTACAAAGTTATGATCAAAAGTTGAATACTATGGGTTTGTTATGTAATTTTGTACTTTTGTTTTTAGCTTGCTCAGTGTAGTGATATAAGAGGAAAATGAATCAAATTTATGCTATTATGTGTTTTGTTTTCTCTTTTAGTATATACTTTATCAAAAACTACCTCATTTATCAAAATTGCAGTACCCTAGCTGGAGATATATGCCATCAAAGTTGGATATACAAATAAAGTGAAAAATTGTCTTGTCCGTAGACATGCATTCCCTAGTAAACTGGAAGTATAATAACATTAATGTTGCATTGCTAAGTTCCTGTTATTTTGTAGATATGAAAACACTACTAACATTTTTTTCTACCATCTATTAATAGAGGAAAAATTTCAAAAATATGTCAGAATGTCTTGTCCGTAGACACATGTCTTGGCCGTAGACATGTCTTTTTATCAATATTGCTTGGCTGTATGGGTCTAAATTAGTCCTATGTGTTGTTTAAACTTCAACATATCTTACTTTTAATAAATAAATGGTAATTTAAGTGTTCTCAATTTTTGTAAAATTACTTTACAGGAGTGGATTTTAAAAAGTGGCAGATCATCAGTCATAAAAAGCATACCTTATTTTACTTCAATATTGTTTATTCCAGTTGCTGCATACCTTAAAAGTTTAACTAAATCAAATTAAGAAAAAGTATTTCTCTCTCTCTTACTTTATCTTTTGCGTTTCAGTATTAACAGCAGATGAGGAAGTGTCTACGGACAAGACACTTGTACATAACACGTATTTAATTCAATTATTTGTCTGCTATGGAACTTAAATTTTATTTTTAGGTGAAGAAAGTTATCTTTTCAAATTAAGACTCAGTATTTTCAACATGAATATAGTCACAATTCATTCTAACAGATTTTTTTTATAACTGAAATTGTCTTGTCCGTAGACATTACCACAATATATTTTAGCCAATTTCCTCGAGTTCAGCCTAATTTGATAGGTAACATGTATGTTATTTTTTCAAGAGAACACATTCAACAATGTCAAAATTGAGTTATAATAAAAGTTTGATTGTTTTAAACAGTCAGATATATGGATTTCAGTTAAAAAAATGTGTCTTCATTTTGGCTCAATCAATAAATTTTTGAGATGTGTAAAGAATTATGGGTACATTTTTATATTTTCCAAAATTCAAAAAACACAATTTAAAATTTAATTGGTAACTTTTAATCTTAACTTTAACAATCATCTTTGAAAGCATTTAATTGAATATCAATAAAATGTCTTGTCCGTAGACATTATCAAAATGTATTTGTTTCCATTTTCCTCCCAGTTAAGCTAAGTTTGATAGATAAACCTGATAAAATGTATGTGTTTTTTTTCAAGAGAACACTTTCAGCTATATCAGAATTAGGTTTTAATAATGTATTTCATTAAATATAAATACAATGTCTTGTCCGTAGACAAAATATATAAATTGTATTGCTATGTTTGATTGTTTATTGTAAGAATATGCATCAAGTTATTTTAAGGTTCTATACACCAAAAGAAAGGTTTTTTTTGGAAGTTTTGTTTTTTTATAAATAAGTTTAGATACAGTTTTATCAGATAAGATAAATAATCAAAGAAAGCTACTGTTGCTTGAAATAAATGTGAGTTAAACAGGTTCTTGTAATTTTTTTTTCAATTAAAATGTTTGATATTCAATAATTCTAAACATATTTTGTTGTCTTTGTCATTGACCAAAAATCTGACACTGGTGACCATGTCTAGAAGGCAACCATTTAAGAGAATTATACAGTTTTTAAACACCATTTATTTCATAAAAAAATAAAATATTTCTAACAAAAACTGCATGTATTATATAAATGCTTCCAGTGTTAGCCTAACGATGGCAATTTTTCATAATTTAAACCATTTTTGAACCAAAATACCAAAAGAGTTTTGTCCTGAGGTGATACTCATTTTTGACTTCATGTGAAACACAAAATGCACATCTGATCTTGGCTAGGCCGAACAGACAGACAGACCTTTGACCTAGGAAGTTGTACATACATCATGACACACCCTCTGGTGTTGGTTAAAATGGATGTCAAGTATAATATTTGAAATCATAACGGTTCTCAAGATATAGAGCGGACACAATCTTCACAACAGGACACAGGGTTGTCAACTGAAACCAAAGTTATTTTACCTTGATCTTTGACCTAGGAAGTTGTACATACATCATGACACGCCCTCTGGTGGTGGTTAAAATGGATGTCAAGTATAAACTTTGAAATCATAACGGTTATCTAGATATGGAGCAGACACAATTTTAACCACAGGACACGGGGTTGTCAACTGAAACCAAAGTTTTATACCTTGACCTTTGACCTAGGAAGTTGTACATACATCATGACACACCCTCTGGTGTTAATTAATAAACATATTAAGTATTAAGTATAAAATCATAACGGTTATTTAGATATGGAGCAGACACGATCTTCACCACAGGACAAGGGGTTGTCAACTGAAACCAAAGTTTTTGACCTTGACCTTTGACCTAGGAAGTTGTACATACATCATGACACACCCTCTGGTGTTGGTTAAAATGGATGTCAAGTGTAAACTTTGAAATCATAACGGTTCTCAAGATGTAGAGCAGACATGATCTTCACCACAGAACACAGGGTTGTCAACTGAAAACAAAGCTTCGTGGAGGTGTATTGATAATCTTTCTGTTGCAAATATAGTTTACCTGGCAACGAGTAGCATCAAAGTGCAATAAAATTTGATAAGATTTTTATGCGTAATATATGTGAGGTTGTTTTTTTTAAACTATTGGAGAAATTACATCTCAATACTCTCTGGAATGCAATGTGTCAGCTTTTCTTATATACAGACGGGAAGATAGAGAATTTTACGCTGAGTGTCATCCAATCAGAACCATTGATACAAAACAATTGCAATAGAATATTTTTCACATTGCTACATATCAATTATCGTATTTTTACACAGAAATTCCTACCTCCTTTCTTCTTGTCCTGATAACAGTCTTCCCTCCCTTAGTTTATTCTCAAGAACAGTTCTCTGTCTCGCCAGCTTGTCTCGCCCTTCCTGGAATTTGGACATTTCCTCTTTGACAAACTGCTGCTGTTCTGTGGGTGTCTTGGATAATTCAGATGTCTTCTCTTCAAGTCTTTTATCTAACGTGTCTAACTTCATAGACACTGATAAAATATTCTGTAAAATAATGCACAATCAAATGCAATACCTGTAGATACTAATTATATAAAATATTCTGCACAAGAATACACTCACAAATGCACTAAATGTAGATACTGAATACATAAAACTATTTCATAAATAAAAAGAAAGAAAGAAAAAGTATTCTTTAATGCTGTATGGAAAATAAAAATTCAATAAATGTCATATCTTTTAGAAATAAAGACTTTCCTACTTTGAAAATAAGAATGATATATAGATTTGCATCTCTAAAATCAATCCATGTACATGCTATCAATAGCTTAACAAATAAAATCAAATAAATCAAAAAATAAAATACATCATTCTGATAAAATAAATCTACTAGTGTTACCTTATTAATGATTTGACTAGATCTCATTCTCCTGAATTCTATTTCACTTTTCTCAGCCAACATGGCCTCTTTCTTAGCTACTATTGTCTCTCTCTTTTTAAGTTCCTGAAAAATAAAAATACCATACATAAGCAATATTCTGTATACTTTTATAAATCATCTTTAATTACAAACTAATCCATGCAAACTAAGAATAGGTTCAAATAGACAACAACAGAGGGGACAGATCCAAATAATCTCCATGGAACTGAGATGTGTCACAAGACAAGATGATGTACCAATGCTTATACAACTGCATACCAAATATCATTGACCTTCCACCAGTGATTCCCTATATAGTGACCTTGTCATAATCATAATACAATGTACGCCTAAGTATCACTTGTATCAACTTCATTAATGCAAGACAATAAGAACTTACTTCTTGTAGTTCCTCCATTTGTCTTTTCTGCTGTAAAACTTTCTCTACTTCATTGTCTAACCATTTCTTCTGGTCTTCTATCTTATCATGATCCTCACTAGAAAACAAAATTTAAACTGTCACTCAAATCTTAGATTCATACTTAAAACAAATAAACATTTACTTAAATGTAGTCTGCACAAACACAAATAGGTTTAGTCTTACTCAGCTTGATTTTAACTGGCTGTGTTATAATCAGACTGACTGAATGTTTGGTCATGCACAAATCAGATGAAGATCAAGTCTGAAAAGCATTTTGTTCACAATGATTTATTTATCTATATTTTTTCTACTTTCAATACAGCACAGTTTAAATATCTGGTTAAATTCAAGTCCTTCTATTTACATGAATATGACAAAAACATAAAATATGAAACTGAATTCATGATTGCCTATTTTTTTTCATAACAATATTTTTAATACATTCTGTTAATGTCTAAGCCTTCATCTACCTTACCTAAATTACATGGCAAACTTTGTTGACTTACATGTTGATAGGTGAAAGAGATGATCCCTGAGAATTTATACTTACATGTTGATTGGTGGCAGAGATGATCCTCCCCCACTTCTTAACTTTCTTTGTACAGCTGCTATTTCTTCATTCTTTCGTTTCAGTATTTTCTGTTGTTGTTCATTCTTTATCTCAAGTTCCTTTACTTTCTGTGTTTCCTTCTGCATCTCTCTCTGCAAGGAAAAAGATTGATTGATTGATTGGTGTTTATTGGTGTTAAAGTTCATTTTCCACACTTTTGTGTTGTTATGTGGCGATCAGTTTTTATTGTTGGAGAAAGCTGAAGTTGGCCCAGAGAACCATGGACATTGAGTACAGGAAAACAAGTAAAAAAGATTCTTTTAAATAAAAAATATCAACAAAAACTACTATTTTCAACTCCTCCAAGAACTAATACATCAAATACCACAATTATCTAAGATGTGATTCCAGTAATAAAGATTATTCAAGGTCACCCTATAAAATTTCATTAACTGCCCAGACAGTGATGTTCAATTTTGTATAGAAAGATGATAAAATTAAACAAAATATAACATTCACCTCTAGTTTGAGTTTTCTTTCCGATTCGTCTTTTAACTTCTTGGTCACATGTTCCTTTGTTTGCTTCATTCTGTCAACAGCCAGCTCTAGATCTTGTATTCTTAAATCACATAAGCATAAGTAAAGGGGTTAATAATACGTCTTTGTAGTGTTTTGGTGATTCTAGAGAGCTCAATTCTAATCTCTTTCATTCTCTATGGATTCATTGAAATTAACACTAAATGGATTTGTAATATAAATAACTAAATAATACCAAGATGTTTAATAGTCCAAAATATCAATATTCTAAATTTTCACACTGAAATTGAATATCAAAGCGGCAATATCCTTACAAAGAATTGTTTTGTTATATTCAAGACTTACTTTTTCTCATTATAAATAGAGAAGTTAGCAATATTTTCGGTTTCTTTTTGTTTCTTGGAGATAGCAGACATTCTAGCTTTGGCTGTTTCCATCCTCTTTTTGTATTCTCTGTAACAAAAGTTATAAGTTACTTAATATATGTTGACAATATACAATATTTAATCACATTATGGAGTCTTTAGATAATTTTTGTCTATTATAAAAAGAAATTGACATAGTTGAGACCGTTGGTTTTCCTGTTTGAATTGTTTTACACTTGTCATTTTTGGGCCCTTTATAGTTGGCTGTTCAGTGTGAGTCAAAGCTGGGTGTTGAAGGCCATACTTTGACCTATAATTATTAACTTTTTATACATTCTGATTTGGACAGAAAGTTGTCTCGTTGGCATTCACATAACATCTTCTTATATCTATAGAAATGGTAATATTAACAATGTAAGATTAGTATGTTAACCATTCAGATGAAATTACACTTTCAAGACTATTTTGTATTCCCACCATCTATGGAGAGTAAAGATAAGAACAATAAAAGTATGTTTGTGTTCAGGGATGGGGTAATTGAAAATGTAATGGTAATTAAGTGTAATGCATTACAATTTTCCATGTAATGTGTAATTGAGCATTTTTTTAATTACATGTAATGGTAATTTAATTAATTACATTGAAAAAAGCATGTAATGCTCATTTACTTTTGAATTACATTTCAATTACATATATTATGGTGTTAAAGATAAGGATTTGTGTTTAATAATATCAATTTTAAAATAATACTTGTTTTTCAAATATTGATATCACATACTTTTTTAATATATGAAGTCTATAAATTATACTGAAGTTACAATGTATATTAATATTTATTTGACCTACAGATGTTTTTTTTAATAATTATTCTTTAATTATAAATTTAAAAATGTGAGAATCATATACTGTGAAAGTACTTTTATTCGTGGGGTACCAATTTTCGTGGTTTTCGTGGATGACTTTATCCACGAATTTAAGTGTCCAACGAAATAAAACAACCATTGTCCAAATCAAGACATGGACAGATCCCCTTCGGAAGGTTTGGATACTGATCATATGATCTAGAGAATATATTGAATAACGCCAAATCTGAGAATACTTTAATGGCAGTCACAGAACTATATACTACAACCGCATGCAAGATCATACCTATTTAATCTTTAATAACCTAAACTTTTGATCAATTCTCATAAAAAATATTTTGATCGATAAAAGTAAGATTTCCGGTATTGATATGCTAGTATGATAAAGTGTTCACTTTATATCCTCATTGTTCTCGTACATATGGGAAATAATAATTTCATGCTGGGCTTGATTTTGATAAGTTCAATTTACGTTTATGGCATTTGTTTATTTTTACTGTTTTCTTTAGGTGACATGTTTATGGCCTCATTAACACCTTTGATGGTATTTAATTCATTGATCACTGGGTTAATAAGTGTTATCACTAAGATTTACATGGTCAATGTTTTCTTTGCAATTATTCAATCAAGACTATTTGTAACCTTCTTTTCTATAATTTTTCTTTTTTTTTTTCAAGAAAACTAAAATCCACGAATTTAAAACCCCACGAACATGTAAATATTGCTCAAACCACGAAAATTGATACCCACGAATTAAAGTACTTTCACAGTATTAGTGTTCAGTTTTTAAGAAAGATCTTTGTGCTGCCTTTCCCTCCACAGGTGTTTACGACTTACTGTGTAAGTTTGGTTTTCTCTGTAGTTTCCTGTTTAGCCTCTAACTCCTGTAACACTGACTGGGTTTCCTGTAAATCTCTCTTTACTTTCATTCTTTCCTGAAATATTAAAAGTATTTATAATACAACAAATTGTATCCTGAAAATGATATAGTTTAAATAGATTATAATTCTAATGTTTTACTGAGACCATCCTGATAATCATGTACATTGTAATGAAATAAATTCAAGATGCATCCAAACCAATCATTGATATGGATAGGACTGGTTCTCTATTATTTCATACAATCTTTTCTTGTCAAAATATAGTAAAGTAAGAAAGCTAGCAGAAACAGTCTATGAAACAGAAATTATCATTTCATAAAGAAGACAGATTTAGGACTTCATGTTTATGATTAAACCTAAAGAAGAGGGAATTTTTATGATTATAATGTTGCAGTAAGTAATATATTTCTCTACTTTATAAATGCACTAGTTTATATACCCAATACCAGTAAATTACTGATAAACTGATATACCAACCTTCTCCAGAGATTTGATTTTATCAGCATACTTTTTATTCATTAAATCAGCATCTTTACCAGTTTTTACAAGTTCTCTAATCAACTGTTCTTTTAACCTTATCAAATAAAGAAAAATGTTATAATCATTATCCAGACTTTACAACCATAGTGGATTCATTTATTTTCGTGGGTACCAATTTTTGTATGACCGTGGATATTTAATTTTGTGGATTTGCCAAGGTCTGCATACCTTTTGAAAATTTGTCGTTTATTGAAAATTTTATTTTGTGGTTTACCTTTACCCACAAAATCAACGAAAAATTGGCGTCCAATGAGTTAAAATGAACCCACAGTATATCTTCAAATATAATCCTTTTCTTAAGGAAGAAATAATATCTTTGATATGCTGAATTAATCTAACCATATCTTTTTCTTTCTTGGAATTTTTTTCTCACGTTGCAAATTATATCACTATACATGTATTCATATATTAGAAATTAGAATTTTTTACTTATTTCTGAATACTCCATTTCATTGCTGGCTAAAACTAACATTAAATCTCTCCGTCAGTCGTGCAATTTTGGTCAACTCTATTTGAGATATTTTTGTATTCTTGTTGTGTGTTAGATACAACACCTTTCAATCAAATCATTGTATGTAGATTTTTTTCGATGTCAGTGCAAAATTTAGTTTAGAATGATACCTGATGTTAATTGATAAATCCCTCATTTTAGTATGGGCATCAGTCAGCTTTAGTCTGGATTCCTTTAACATCCTCTGTGTGTTAGCACTCTTCCTCAAACTATCCTCTACAGCTTCAATCGTACTGACACCTAAGTGATCTCCCCCTGCTGAAGATGACATACTTCCTGATATAACTAGACAAACAGACAAACAGATGTTAAATCAAAATTTTGAGGCAATAACAGGCAATAACTATCCCTTGCAACATGCAGGATTAAAACTCACAACCTCAGTGTAAACATGCTAGTGATACAAATAGATGACCTACTTGAGACCACTCAACCTCTGTTTTATAGAACTTTGGGAAAGATCCACCCTCACAGGCAATTTTGTGTTCATTATTTGTTTGCTATTAACTATCAATCTCATATTATCAGACAAGAAGATATCGCAAACAAAATTATTTGCAGTAAATATGTAAATCTATAAAACTTTGCATATGTGCATGGCATTTAAAAGATACAAGTTGTTTTTTTAACAAACTTTAAGTAGAACATCAAAGGATCTGAAAACATGGCAAAGTCAGGTGGAGCTTGGTGCAACATAAAAGTATTCTTTGACTTACAGTTGCTGAGATAAATGCAACAGATATATGATGTGGAGAGAAGGATGAAGAGACACCATAATTACCTTCTCTGTTAACAGTTATAACTGGAACATCTGTGTTGTTGACATTCTCTTTATTTTCCTCTGCCTTTCTACCTTTCTTTACTTTAAATGTTCCTTTACGAACAAATTTTCCTCTGAAATTATTAATACTATTATGAAATTACCAAAAAGCGATCACTAAACCAATGTTTGATTCCAATTACAATAAATCATCACTAAAAGCTAATAAAGGATATCCCTGTCACAGATCATCAAGGCTTGGAGTCTATATTCAATAAATGACATAAAAACAAGCTCCAATGAGCTATTAAAATCAACTTAATAACAAAATTTATTTCATATCAGTTAAGAATTAGCTTCTCTTATTGGATAAAAAGGGGCCACATGACATTCATTATTATTCAATAATAAATTCCATCGGTAATTAACAGAACAAAACTGACCAGAAAAACAGTCGTTAACGAAAATTTATATGCTAATGATTGGTGGGGCATGGTTTCTCTGTTTATGACAGTTGGGGCGAGGTTTCTGTTAATTACAGGTGGGGCATAGTTTCTTTGTTTAGAGAGATGACCCATTAATAAAACATGTTTCTGTTTTCAATTTTATATTTAAGTTGTTGAATTGTTTACCATATGTTTTCGTAAATTATAAAATTATAGAGAACTTTTTTAAGTATTCATTTACTGAAAAATTGCACTAAAATGAAAGGCAGTATTACTATGACTGGTCTTCACTCTTTGCTATAGATATTGTACAACTACTCGAGTTTGCTTTAAACATTTTGAATTTATGAAAATTTGTAAAAGAATGGTTCCTCAATGAAATAAACATAACAGTTATTGAAGAACTGGTTATTATGGTGATACATGGACTGCCCGTAGCACAGTGGTATTGACTGCTACAGCAATAATGACCTCCCCTACGGCTCAGTCATTATTACTATCTTAGTCAATACCACTGTCCTGTGGGCAGTCTATATATCACCATAATGACCAGTTTTTCAATAACTATTATGTAAATAATACACACATACAAAAGTCATGATAACAACACAATTCTAAAAACATAAAGTGCTTAGTATGATTCCATAGATGATGTACCATAGAAAATTTAAAAGCATAGTACACTTAAAACATAACACAAGTTAATAATAAGATCAAATAGTCACACAAACAATAAAAAATAAAATAAACAGAGGCATAAACTCTATATGCATGCACTGCACTGGCATGAGCTGTTACTTGGATCCCATCTTTGTACCAATTTTTGAATTGGTCAAAAGATGATTCCATTTGACAATGGTTAGCCAGCTTATTCCAGATTTGAGCAGCATGATAACAAAACAATCTTAAGCCATACCTAGTAGTTCTTACTCTTGGTAGTACTGCTGTTTTCTGTGATCTTAAATCATACTTTTTAATTCTTATACCAATCAAATCATGAAGGTAACTCAAGACTTTTTTTGTGAATTATTTTAATTGTTTCTATAATGACTATTGCATTTTTTTTTATTCTCTATGGTAATTTTGATTTTTCTGTCATAATTTTCATTGATGAATCTAAGAGAGAATGTTAACCTACTTACCCTGTTCAAATATTTACCCATAGGTTTTAGAATATTTAATTGTCTTAATGCTTTTTTTTTTACATATTTCAAATATATGATTTTTAAAGTTTAAGTCGGAATCTATAGTTATTCCTAGATTTAACATTTTCTTCACAAGAAATTTTGCTTTCATTAAAATTAAATATCAAATTATGTATATTTGTTTTTTTTCCCCAATGGCTATAGCCAAGAATTTGTCAGGATTAGCCTTCATTAAATTTATAGAAAACCAGTTTATAAGATTTAAACTATAAGTTTCTAAAGTTTCAACAACTTTATCTAAATCATGATCACTATATGATACAGTGTTATCATCAGCATAATTATAAATGTACAAAAGGAAATATGTCATTTATGAATACATTGAAAAGATCTGGACCAAGAATTAACCCTTGTGGTACACCTTTAAAAACTTTTTTTTTTAACATTTCCTCCCTTTAAAATAAAGAGATAACCTTCTGACACTTTATTAAAGGGAAAACATGAGCAGAGAACAGAAAGAGTGTTTACATCAAACTAATCATAATTGTACTCAACTTCTGATGAATCCTATAGTCAAATATAGAATAAGATGCTATGGGCTGATGACAAAAAGCAAAAGCCTAATACAGTCAGCCCTAAGGTCTATATATAAATAGAATTGAAATTGTTTATAAATTCTTTTCACACGCTCATTCTTTATTCAGGAAAGGAATACTTTTTTCTGACCTTTGTATACAGGTATTTTCATTTATTAAGAGCTTTGTATGGCAGATTTTACTGTAAACTCTATGTGTGTTGACATCATGTACTAGGCATCTATTTAACCCCCGGTAACATCATACATACATTTCATGGTCTTGTGAGTCCAGTACTGGTTCCTCTTCAAACTTCTGACTGGTACCAGCTGTTTCTCCCTCTTCCTCAATGACATAAGTGTTATGCATGACCTCATCACTATCCTCCAGTTGACTGACCAGCAGCTGACTTCGGGCTCGGAAACTCTTCATCACTCGGTCCAGAGTAAACAAAGCAGGACTTGTCTTTATGTTCCTTGACAATGGTCTCAAATTCCTACTAGCCTAAAAAGAGATAAAGTTATAAACAAGCCTTAGCCTTTATATTCCTTGACAAAAGTCTCATGTTCCTACTACCCTAAACACAGATTAAGTTATAAACAAGCCTTAGGCATTGTTTTTATGTGTGTTTTTTTTTAACCCTAACAGAATAATTGGAAGTAAAGCTTAATATAAATATACTGAGCATTTCAAGTCTTTATCTTTTTAATTAAAACAGAGGAAAAGGCTATGCCATCTTCTTCATTAAGCTAAGCTTACTGTGGATTCATTTATTTTCGTTGGCATCAATTTTCGTGGATTGATGAAAACTTGCATTTTCGTGGATATTTTTTTTCGAGGTTTCACTAATCTCTGCATACAAATCGTATGAAAATTTATGATTCGTTGAACATTTAAAATCATGGTTTACTTGTACCCATGAATCCCACGAAAATTGGTATCCAACAAATAAAGATGAATCCACAGTATTGTCCTAGGTTTATTGTAACACACATTTATCATTAAAGCTACACTTACAGTGTCAGGTCTTCTGGTCAACTGTACTGGAACAGACTTTGGTCTCTTGTCTGAGGGGGGTACAATTGGAGGGGCACTAACTGTGACAGCGTCATCATCTATAATACTACTGTTTGCCATCAGATTGTCCTGAAATAGAAGTTAAGAATAAGTATTTCTAATTATATGAACTTCATTACAATCTAAGTAAAATATAACAAAGCAAATTGGTAACACAAATTGGAATAAGGTAAAACTACTTTTTACTTGTATAATTATTATCACAGATTGAAAAGTAACACAGCTAAATAAGTCTGTAAATATTCATGAATAATTTATGAAAAAAAGATGAATTAAAATGCTGTATAAAGTAACTTAAATACATGTACTATTATTTGTAAAAACTGTTTATTAATCTTCATTCAATGAATGCTCCACAAAACTCATTCATGTATTGATAAATCATTGAAAATTCTCATAAGATTAAATATGCTTAGCTGTTACATATCAGTGTCACTGTGTGTACATCATTTTGAGAGAAGGTGTAAAGATCAACAGTATTTATACAGTATATAGAAAATAGAAAGACTGAGCCTGAAATTAAAACATCTCAGTAGAGAAAATACATATAAGAAAGAACATTGACCAAATGTAATGGTGTTTACCTAATTCTAGCCTTCATCTATTATTACCTCTATAGAGTAAATAACAGTTGATTCATTGATAAATCTTATTTAACTTTTTCTCATTCTAGAAAGCCTACTTGATTAAAAGTTATGACTAAAAAAGTACTCCTCAAACCTGGATTCTATGCATGATATTAAATAGTGTTTCTCACCAATTATATCAGATATATAAAGTTTCATGATTTGTAAGGGTACATGAAGGGTACAAATGTCATTAGGTCATTAATCATAGTATTTCTTACTTATATAACTCATAAAAATGATAAATAAAAACACATAAGAACTATGTTTAAAAATTAACAGGCTGATATTCACCATACCAATCCTGACCAATAAAGTCAAATGGGGCGGAACAAAACAAAACTTGTTTTCAATTTATAAATTTTGATTTTACAATAATGTACTCAGCAAATGTTAAAGGGAAACTTCGCAAAAAAATCAAAAATTCATATTATGTCCATTCAATATAAAAATGCTCAAATTTATAAATATTAAAGTTTTATTCCGCTAGATAAGAGATCACCATCGATTTTAAATTTTGAGTATCAGTTCTTTGCGTTCCGCCATTTTGTTATCTTGTCCAAATAAAAATCACGATATGTCTATAAACCATAAAGAAACAAAACTACAGTAACAGATGTTGTCGTAATTACGTGTCGATATCTTGTCAATCGTACGGTTGTTTTATCTGACTTACTAACTTGATTCGGAAAATGTTCTTATATTTTTAATAACCATATAGTCTGTTATTTTTAAACTGTTAATATTGGAATTAGTTAAAAAGTCAAAGTTCAAATCATAAATAAGAGTTCCGTGAAAATTGTTTTCGAAAATCTAATTCGTTCATAATTCTTTAAAGTAATATACTTTATTCAAATAAATTAGGATCTTCGCTCCACTGATCACCCGCATGGCTTAAGGTATTACTCCTAAAGGTATTGTGAGGGGTGTAAGGTGACACGACCAGGTATTCAAGCGATTTCCTGTCGGGCCTGCAAGTTCATGCATCGTTTCACTTCTGTAGGTATTGATCAGTGTACACGGCCGATAACTTATAACTTTCCATTTTGAACTATCAGGTGCATGTATAATATACATCTCTGTCTTGCGTGTCCGAAAGTGATATAATATACTAGTCATTACTTAACTCATACGCTTGTTTATAAATAAAATTTCTGGTGTAAAGAATATTATTTATAAAAAAAAAAAAAAATGATACCAAAAAAAAAATAAAAAAAATTGAAGATATACAAATATACGTATTTTTTCCAAGGGTTAATTTGGGGAAAATCAGAGACATATAATTGTATTATATGTCTCTGGGACAATGTAATATTTACTCGTTGTCAATAGTAAAGGACATAGTTGGATCATTCCAGAAATGTTGATTAAAAAAATGTGCGCACTTGTCGACGATTCGTTTATACGCCCGGATAGAAAGTTACGGAACTACAGCGCAATTTAAAATATATACATGTATACATTGAACATAAGAAAGAAACATACATTTTGTGCAAATTGGGGTAAACCTTTTGTAAATAGACTAGTCCACGTATACCAACAGTATGTAATCATCCAATTCGATAGACTATTGTATACCAAAAGAAGAAGAAGAAAAAGAGGACCAATTTGATTTAAATACAGGTCGATCTATAACTTGCTTTGGTTCATCGAAGTTATGAACATAGTAAAATCACAGATTTATATATCAATTAGATTGTTCTCGAATAAAGAAAGAAATTCGTCATCACCACAACTGTTCCGACATATGCAACTGGACGTACACTTATAATCCCCGAGGGATGTGAATATTTTCTAAGAAAGCTATTGAGTATTAAAGTTTCAAATCATTTTCGGGATTTATTTTATTTCTTGATATTCAATGACAGCAAATTTAAAGAATAAACTGCTTGTCAGATATTTGTCCGCTTTAGGGGTATTCTTGCCAGTTGAACAGACTTATTATTACATTCAAAAATAGGGAAAGATGACATTAAATTCGTTGTCTTTTGTTTTTAAACATCTTTGGTCAAATAGTTATTAAGTATTATACGTTGTGAGACGAAGACTACTTTAATAAGGACGTCCCCGATTATGATTAAATTTGGTTGACGATTTTCACACTTGATAAAGAATATCTATTCGTAATTTTTCGATTCCATTCCAAGAAGACCTTAAATTTGCTGTCAATGTTTTAAGACTTCTCAAGTACAAAAGTATTTTTTCTTTATTCGTTCATATTATATTCCGCTTCGGTAGAGTTATCTTCAGTGAGTTCCAGTTATTAATTTGTACGTGGCTTTTAAAAAGTCTAAATCTAAGTGTTCTCATTCATTTATTTGCCTAATAAAGACAAATAAAAATACTTTGGTAAAGCTATTTATAATTTCTAAGTTCTCCTTTTTATTAGACATCAATCAAGGACAAAAGGTGTAAATCATTTCAATCGGACATATGATTTAAGTTTCCCGTCTTTAACCAAAAATTGTGTATTTCTTAGTAAATTAACTTATTTGAATTCAAATAAATAATAGCACCAAACATAAATAAATAATTCCACGGCGATCAATTTTTATTTGTCACAACTTGAATATATATTTTAAATATGTGTATTGGATGCTCCCCTTGTCTTATAATTCACTGATCCGAATAGACAGTCACACCTGGCAAGGTGTGCCCGAGAGGCGTGGTTAAATACCGAAGTGCAAATAACAATTTACCTTTCAACAAGCCATCTACGAGTATTGCTACAGAACCGTGAATACACACATCATATCAACCAAGTCATAGCAGAGATAGTAAAAGGCCAATAAGAGTACACCAACATATTGTCTTTACAGATTATTGTACTTTACTTTGTTCACCTTATCAGTCCGAAAATACATTTATTAAAAATCAATTTATAACTTTTTGTGTTGTCTACAAAAATAATTCGAATATATACGTTTAACATAGAAAATTTATCTCATGAATATGTACAATTGAACGTATGTGCGTTTTATCTTCTTATTATCGGATGGTTATTAGATAAAGCATAAGTCATCGGCGCGCTTACGATTACGTTAAAATATGATTAAAAACCAAGACTTTTAATGATTGTTTTTTAAATCACGGCATGCAAAAACCAGGAGAAAACGTCACGACCTACAGGAAGTAGTTAATATTTTTTCATTAAATATTGAATTTCTCCTTTATTACTGCACATATAGCGATAAAACTTTGTGAATATATATATTATGTCATAATGAACATATTTAAACCATAAGTAAAAAATCGTGAATTTTCCCTTTAATGTTTATCATTTTTTATACATTTATGTATCAGATGTCAGCCAGATACTGTAAAGAATAATGGCAACTTAAAAGAAAACTTCCATCTTTCAAATATTGTTATTATACTATGGATAATGATCAGAACCTTACAAGTGACATTTAAAAAAAAATCTATAACATTAACTCTCAGGGATCATATTGAATTATAAGAGATATCATTTAAAACAAAATACAGTAAACAAAGTAATTTGATATTAAAACAATAACATACCATGCAAACAGTTTTCATTTTCAAAAAAATAAAACATGCTTAAAGCATAAAATTACGTTTTACATTAATAAAACTTGGGCAACCATTTCCAAGGAAATATCAATTATGTAAGTCAAGTATATTCTCTCAAAATATGATAAGTCGGAATCTTTTTAAACATTTTTTTTCCCAGCTAAATGTTGACCAATATGGGTAATATAATTATATAAGTCAATGTCATTTTTAGAAAACATTATTGCATCAGAAGACTTACATTGGAAACTCCATTCTAAAGCATATAGTGGAATATTTAACTAATTTTCAACTGATAAAAATGTGCATTGATCAGTGCAGTTGTCAGATATGCAGAATGTCAAATGTTGAATTCATGGTTGTTAAATTCCAATTAAAAAAAATAGTGTTATTTTTAAATTTTGTATTAGAACATTGCATTAAGTGACTTTTCAGGATTACAGGAAAATAAATATTATATCCTGTGAATTTTGCCCCTAACCCCCAGTGCTCAAACAACACAAATCTTTTATATATATCCTTAGAATAGATATTATTTGGTTAAAGTGTAATCCACAAAACAAATAACCTTTTGTAAAAAATTTAAATAAAAATTAAGAATGAACAAAACTTTGATGTTTGATGTCTTTGAATATCATATTTAAGATAACAAGTGTTTTAAAGTCAAGGTAGATTTTTTACATTCATCCATGTTTTAGCTAGGTAGATATATTTGAACAGAGACATGAATATATATCAGTTAAATATCTGAAGCTACTACTGTCTGACTATTTCTCAAAAGAGATTCAGAGACATCAACTAGGTTATAATTTACCACAGAAAGTTCATCCTGAAACAAATACACACATATACACACAAAGTTCAAATAAAATAGTCATACAAAAACAATACAATTATTCAATTTCAACTTTAGTAAAAGTGCTTTCTTTTGTTTTTGTTTTCTTAAGGTATGTCAAAAACAAATTTCTTGAGTCTACATAATTATGACAATAAAATAAAAATATTTCTGAACAAATTCTTTAAAAATATAAATTAATCGTAAGATAAAATTCAAATGTTTTACTGTGACAGTAAAATATATATTTATAAATAAAGATAATTTTATATAAAATTAAATTATATTTAAGAATCATAGATTTAAATTTCACATTGAATAGAATACAGAAACAAACAGTTTACACAACAGAAGCATGGAAACAGATAAAACACATCTGATTAACATCTAATATCTGACTGTATTCCTGTTATTAATCTACTATATAACCCTATCACCATATGACTGTTACCTTAATAGCCTTTTGTAACTCCTCTATCTTCATGTGTTGTTCTATGAGTTGTTGTTCCTGTTTCATTCTGGTATCTTCATACTGTAATAATTGCTGGTCTTTTTCCTCTACCATCGCCTCCTGTAAGTGAAATATAACCAATTTTGAATTTATAATTTCCATGACTGACATACGGAAAATGAGTTCTCTAATTCTTCATCAATTTATCCTTTTCTGCACCCATTGTATAAAAAATTGTAATCAACGTGTTTTTCGTTTGATCTCAGTTCTTCATTGGTTAAAATCCGATTGTGACGCAGACTTATCTTGTTTTCCTCTGAATTTCCTATTGTGACGGCATGAAAAAAGGCGACCATGCCTGATGACGTCACATAGAAAGAACACATCTTTTTGCAGATCAATCGCAAAGAAAGAATAACTTTGCCTGCGCATTGTTTGAAAATCATTAGAGAAACAGATTCTACCACCAAATATCGTGTAATACGATATTTATCCACTCTCGACAGTTAAATTTTAAATATTTAAAACGCTCGGCAAGCCTCGTGTTTTAAATTTGAAAATTTACTGTCTGGAGTGGATAAATATCCTATCACACTCAATGCAGTGGTAGAATCTATATTTCCCCACTTGTTGAATTAGAAAGCCAACAATGAGTCTTATAGAGATGAGTTTTTACACAGTTATCATTACTCTAGTCCATACAAAAAGTATATAAAGACTAGAGCTTTACACTGTACGTTTAGAAATATATGTCTTTAGATTTTTATTCATGACATTATAAAGTATACAATGCTGGAACTTTTACATTGTTTAGTCCACTTTCAATTTTTTTTTTTCATATCATAAAGTGTTTTCTAATATTTTCTTCATGAAAATTAATTAAAATAAAAGATTTGAATGTTGTCCTCCACTTACCAGCTCTTGCAGTCTGTGGGTCATACTATTATGTTCTTTACTTTTCTCTGCAAATATTTCTTCATCACTTTTCAAGTCTTCTTTACACTACAATAAATATGAAGTGCCCACATCACACAATGATCTGTGTTAGAGAAAGTTGTTTACAAAAGCACACAAGAAATGTGTATAGAATAACTGCATTGTGTTAAGAAAAGTAAAACAGATAATGTTAATTAGGCAAATGTGCCATTATCTTATTATAAGACAAGCTTTCCCCTTACCCTTCATAATTTTTTTCTTAAAATTTCAGAAAATTGGTATGATGAAAAAAATTGTAATTGAGTTTTTATAAAAATAATGCTGATGTAAATTTTGACAATGGCACAATATGCCTTTGACAGAGCAGAGGAGACAGGTTTAATAACTGTCTACAAACCTTAGTTAACAGTGCTGTTAGGTTTCTAATAGTTTCATTTTCCATCTCCTCTCTAGATAATGTTGCTGGTACTTTATTTTTTATCTGCAATGAGAACAATATGAGGTTTTAATCTTAAAGTCATGAATCTTCAAATTGAAACAAAAAGTTGCATATGCTTTACATACTTGAATTACAAAGTTTTACTCTAAAAGAAAAGAACGTGAACTTTTTTATAAAGAAAAGCCTTTATATTATCAAAATCTTCATAAATGTACCTATATTGAGCTATTGACTTGCCTGACACTAATTTTGCAGACACTTTTTTGCTGATATTTTTCCCGTATGCAGTGACCTTAACTACAAGACCTCTCTTTGTAGCTTTGGCCACTGCACAGAGAAAGTGTGATGGGAAAACTGTGATGAAAGAATGTAAACACTGTCACGCTTTCCACATGATCTGTTTTTCTTATTTATCAATTATACAATCAGATAAACTTCAGCAACAACCTCAAAAGTTTATTAGCTTGCAATCAACAACCATTTGTCGATGATTTATCACAATATAACAGACATGACCATTCAAGAAAAAAATCTGGAACCCTCAGGTTGGATATCTTGTTGAACATGAGCTTGGGTAGTGTATAATTTTGATTCCACATTTCTTACTAAGTGTTAAGATAAAGTTCTTGTTGCGACAACTTCAAATTTAAGCAACTTTCATTAATATTCATGAGTTGCTTCCCTTTTCATGTAAGACCACATAGTTTTTAGAATAGTAAGTTTGAAAAGTTTGAAAAGATCATTAAACTCCTCCTAAGTAGTAGTATCTAACCTCTTCCATGAGATCTAGCCAATCTTTCAGTCTGATATCCTGACTCTGAGACAATACATCTTTATTCTGTATCTTACCTCTTCCATGAGATCTAGCCAATCTTTTAGTCTGATATCCTGACTCTGAGACAATACATCTTTATTCTGTATCTTACCTTTTCCATAAGATCTAGCAAATCTTTCAGTCTGATATCCTGACTCTGAGACAATATTTCTTTATTCTGTATCTTACCTCTTCCATGAGATCTAGCCAATCTTTCAGTCTGATATCCTGACTCTGAGACAATATTTCTTTATTCTGTATCTTACCTCTTCCATAAGATCTAGCCAATCTTTCAGTCTGATATCCTGACTCTGTGACAAGATATCTTTATTATGTATCTTACCTCTTTCATGAGATCTAGCCAATCTTTCAGTCTGATATCCTGACTCTGAGACAATATATCTTTATTCTGTATCTTTCCTCTTCCACTAGCCAATCTTTCAGTCTGATATCCTGACTCTGAGACAATATATCTTTATTCTGTATCTTACCTCTTCCATGAGATCTAGCCAATCTTTCAGTCTGATATCCTGACTCTGAGACAATATATCTTTATTCTGTATCTAACCTCTTCCATGAGATCTAGCCAATCTTTCAGTCTGATATCCTGACTCTGAGACAAGATATTTTTATTCTTTATCTTACCTCTTCCATAAGATCTAGCCAATCTTTCAGTCTGATATCCTGACTCTGAGACAATATATCTTTATTCTGTATCTTTCCTCTTCCACTAGCCAATCTTTCAGTCTGATATCCTGACTCTGAGACAATATATCTTTATTCTGTATCTTACCTCTTCCATGAGATCTAGCCAATCTTTCAGTCTGATATCCTGACTCTGAGACAATATATCTTTATTCTGTATCTAACCTCTTCCATGAGATCTAGCCAATCTTTCAGTCTGATATCCTGACTCTGAGACAAGATATTTTTATTCTTTATCTTACCTCTTCCATAAGATCTAGCCAATCTTTCAGTCTGATATCCTGACTCTGAGACAATATATCTTTATTCTGTATCTTACCTCTTCCATGAGATCTAACCAATCTTTCAGTCTGATATCCTGACTCTGAGACAATATTTCTTTATTCTGTATCTTACCTCTTCCATGAGATCTAGCCAATCTTTCAGTCTGATATCCTGACTCTGAGACAAGATATCTTTATTCTGTATCTTACCTCTTCCATGAGATCTAACCAATCTTTCAGTCTGATATCCTGACTCTGTGACAAGATATCTTCATTCTGTATCTTACCTCTTCCATGAGATCTAGCCAATCTTTCAGTCTGATATCCTGACTCTGAGACAATATATCTTTATTCTGTATCTTACCTCTTCCATGAGATCTAGCCAATCTTTCAGTCTGATATCCTGACTCTGAGACAATATATCTTTATTCTGTATCTGACCTTTTCCATAAGATCTAGCCAATCTTTCAGTCTGATATCCTGACTCTGAGACAATATATCTTTATTCTGTATCTTACCTCTTCCATAAGATCTAGCCAATCTTTCAGTCTGATATCCTGACTCTGAGACAATATATCTTTATTCTGTGTCTTACCTCTTCCATAAGATCTAGCCAATCTTTCAGTCTGATATCCTGACTCTGTGACAAGATATCTTTATTCTGTAACTTACCTCTTTCATGAGATCTAGCCAATCTTTCAGTCTGATATCCTGACTCTGAGACAATATTTCTTTATTCTGTATCTTACCTCTTCCATGAGATCTAGCCAATCTTTCAGTCTGATATCCTGACTCTGAGACAATATTTCTTTATTCTGTATCTTACCTCTTCCATAAGATCTAGCCAATCTTTCAGTCTGATATCCTGACTCTGTGACAAGATATCTTTATTATGTATCTTACCTTTTCCATAAGATCTAGCCAATCTTTCAGTCTGATATCCTGACTCTGAGACAATATTTCTTTATTCTGTATCTTACCTCTTCCATGAGATCTAGCCAATCTTTCAGTCTGATATCCTGACTCTGAGACAATATATCTTTATTCTGTATCTTACCTCTTCCGTGAGATCTAGCCAATCTTTCAGTCTGATATCCTGACTAATAGACAATATATCTTTATTCTGTATCTTACCTCTTCCATGAGATCTAGCCAATCTTTCAGTCTGATATCCTGACTCTGAGACAAGATATCTTTATTCTGTATCTTACCTCTTCCATAAGATCTAGCCAATCTTTCAGTCTGATATCCTGACTCTGAGACAATATATCTTTATTCTGTATCTTAACTCTTCCATGAGATCTAGCCAATCTTTCAGTCTGATATCCTGACTCTGAGACAATATATCTTTATTCTGTATCTTAACTCTTCCATGAGATCTAGCCAATCTTTCAGTCTGATATCCTGACTCTGAGACAAGATATCTTTATTCTGTATCTTACCTCTTCCATAAGATCTAGCCAATCTTTCAGTCTGATATCCTGACTCTGAGACAATATATCTTTATTCTGTATCTTAACTCTTCCATGAGATCTAGCCAATCTTTCAGTCTGATATCCTGACTCTGTGACAAGATATCTTTATTCTGTATCTTACCTCTTCCATGAGATCTAGTTAATCTTTCAGTCTGATATCCTGACTCTGAGACAATATTTCTTTATTCTGTATCTTACCACTTCCATGAGATCTAACCAATCTTTCAGTCTGATATCCTGACTCTGAGACAATATATCTTTATTCTGTATCTTACCTCTTCCATGAGATCTAACCAATCTTTCAGTCTGATATCCTGACTCTGTGACAAGATATCTTTATTCTGTATCTTACCTCTTCCATGAGATCTAGCCAATCTTTCAGTCTGATATCCTGACTCTGAGACAATATATCTTTATTCTGTATCTTACCTCTTCCATGAGATCTAGCCAATCTTTCAGTCTGATATCCTGACTCTGAGACAATATATCTTTATTCTGTATCTTAC
This sequence comes from Mytilus trossulus, assembly GCF_036588685.1. NCBI lineage: Eukaryota > Metazoa > Mollusca > Bivalvia > Mytilida > Mytilidae > Mytilus > Mytilus trossulus. Next base: position 41,399,230 of record NC_086381.1, on the reverse strand, counting down.
CTCTTCCATAAGATCTAGCCAATCTTTCAGTCTGGTATCCTGACTCTGAGACAATATATCTTTATTCTGTATCTTACCTCTTCCATGAGATCTAGCCAATCTTTCAATCTGATATCCTGACTCTGAGACAATATATCTTTATTCTGTATCTTACCTCTTCCATAAGATCTAGCCAATCTTTCAGTCTGATTTCCTGACTCTGAGACAATATATCTTTATTCTGTATCTTACCTCTTCCATAAGATCTAGCCAATCTTTCAGTCTGATATCCTGACTCTGTGACAAGATATCTTTATTCTGTATCTTACCTCTTCCATGAGATCTAGCCAATCTTTCAGTCTGATATCCTGACTCTGAGACAATATATCTTTATTCTGTATCTTAACTCTTCCATGAGATCTAGCCAATCTTTCAGTCTGATATCCTGACTCTGTGACAATATATCTTTATTCTGTATCTTACCTCTTCCATGATATCTAGCCAATCTTTCAGTCTGATATCCTGACTCTGAGACAATATATCTTTATTCTGTATCTTAACTCTTCCATGAGATCTAGCCAATCTTTCAGTCTGATATCCTGACTCTGTGACAATATATCTTTATTCTGTATCTTACCTCTTCCATGAGATCTAGCCAATCTTTCAGTCTGATATCTTGACTCTGAGACAATATATCTTTATTCTGTATCTTACCTCTTCCATGAGATCTAGCAAATCTTTCAGTCTGATATCCTGACTCTGAGACAATATATCTTTATTCTGTATCTTACCTCTTCCATATATAGATCTAGTCAATCTTTCAGTCTGATATCCTGACTCTGAGACAATATATCTTTATTTTGTATCTTACCTCTTCCATAAGATCTAGCCAATCTTTTAGTCTGATATCCTGACTCTGTGACAATATATCTTTATTCTGTATTTCAATCAGTTGTTTATAAGCTTCCTCGGCTATCATCTTGTAATGGGAACATTCTGTTTGTAACCTACACAAAATAAATATCTTGTAATGGGAACATTCTGTTTGTAACCTACACAAAATAAATATCATGTTTCAAAATTATCAACCTTCATAATAATATTTGCACAAACTTAAGAAGTATTTCCTTTATATCAGTCCAGGCTACTGTCATGACACTAGGCTGCTAGCATGACACTAGGCTACTGTCATGACACTAGGCTACTGTCATGACACTAGGCTGCTAGCATGACACTAGGCTACTATCATGGCACTAGGCTGTTAGCATGACACTAGGCTGCTAGCATGACACTAGGCTACTGCCATGACACTAGGCTTCTAGCATGACACTAGGCTGCTAGCATGACACTAGGCTGCTAGCATGACACTAGGCTACTGTCATGACACTATGCTGCTAGCATGACACTAGGCTGCTATCATGACACTAGGCTACTATCATGGCACTAGGCTGCTTGCATGACACTAGGCTGCTCGCATGACACTAGGCTTCTAGCATGACACTAGGCTACTGTCATGACACTAGGCTGCTATCATGGCATTAGGCTGCTAGCATGACAATAGGCTACTGCCATGACACTAGGCTGCTATCATGGCACTAGGCTGCTAGCATGACACTAGGCTACTATCATGGCACTAGGCTGCTAGCATGACACAAGGCTACTATCATGGCAATAGGCTGCTAGCATGACACTAGGCTACTATCATGGCACTAGGCTGCTAGCATGACACTAGGCTACTATCATGGCACTAGGCTGCTAGCATGACACTAGGCTACTATCATGACACTAGGCTACTATCATGACACAAGGCTGCTAGCATGACACTAGGCTGCTATCATGGCACTAGGCTGCTAGCATGACACTAGGCTACTATCATGGCACTAGGCTGCTAGCATGACACTAGGCTACTATCATGACACTAGGCTACTATCATGGCAATAGGCTGCTAGCATGACACTAGGCTACTATCATGGCACTAGGCTGCTAGCATGACACTAGGCTACTATCATGGCACTAGGCTGCTAGCATGACACTAGGCTACTATCATGGCAATAGGCTACTATCATGACACTAGGCTGCTATCATGGCACTAGGCTGCTAGCATGACACTAGGCTACTATCATGGCACTAGGCTGCTAGCATGACACTAGGCTACTATCATGACACTAGGCTGCTAGCATGACACTAGGCTACTATAATGGCACTAGGCTGCTAGCATGACACTAGGCTACTATCATGGCACTAGGCTGCTAGCATGACACTAGGCTACGATCATGACACTAGGCTGCTAGCCTGACTATCATACTACAATGTACTATCATGACACTAGGCTGCTAGCCTGACACTAGGCTGCTAGCCTGACACTAGGCTACTATCATGACACTAGGCTGCTAGCCTGACTATCATATAAGCCGTATGAAAAGAGGAGGCCAAGAATTTAATTGGATATAAATTAAATATACTGTGACCACAGAGTAAATATCTAAAGCAAAACAATCTGATGGTATATATTATACGAAAGGTAAAATACATTTTAATGGAGATCATAATATTAGTTTTAAAACTTTATATCAAAGGTTGACCATAAGTACTTCACAAACATTAACATATACATATGCAAAACTTTAAGGTCAGTCGTACGGGACATAACAAAGAGGATGAGGCAAAATGATTTTTATTAAAATAAGATACACTGATGATAATGCAACAGAGTAAGATTTATTATGATTATAGTTTAAGCATATTAATATATAATATTAAATAATTATAAAATAATAGTATAGTATAATAGACATGCATATAAAACAAACAGTTTATACCATGTATACAATATTATATTACCTTTCATAGGTAAACAAAGAGGAGAGAAAGTAAAAAGAGAAAAAGAAAGTTTAAAAAGTCATATAATTCTGTGACAATGACAATGATGACGTTCCGTGTCAGTAATAATAACGCTCTATCAAGGCATAAGAAAACTGTTTGACCTTTTTATGAAATTTTGAAAATGTTGCAAAATTTTCATATTTTGTTCGTTGGAAAGTTTAAAGTGTCCGCAAATTATGATACACAAGAATGTGTCCTCAGTACACGGATGCCTCATTTGCAACATCATTTTCTATGTTCAATGGACCTTGAAATTTGGGTAAAATCTCTTATCTGGCATAAAAATAAGAAAGATCATATCATAGGGAACATGTATACTAAGTTTCGAGTTGTTCGGACTACAACTTCATCAAGAACTACCTGGACCAAAAACTTTAACCTGAAACGGGACAGACGGATGAACAATCGAACCAACGGATGAACCAAAGGACAAATGAACAAACAGGCGGACAGACGAACAGATGCACAGACCAGAAAACATAATGCCTTCTACTATCTTAGGTGGGGCCTGAAAACATACCTAACAACTTGTTTCTCTAATCTCTCTAACTGTTGAGCATCATGTGCATATTTCTCCATATGAACAGGATCACCAAGCCCAAAGCCTTGTCCTCCATTACTTAATAAAGTTGTCCTTTGTTTCACCAACTCCTCTCGTAATGCCTGTAAAAATTGTAATAAATTATAGTTGATTCTGTTTCAACTAACTCCATAATTTTAGAAGATTCGTAACTGAGTAATCTTTTAGGTATTTGTGCCTATATGTTACTGTATGATCGATGTGTATCATATATCTTTTATTAAGATTTATTAAACGTTGTTGCATGTATGTGCTTGTCCCAATTTTAAAATTTCAATGATTACTATGTTCTCTTTAGGTTTTATCTATTTTGCCTACTTAAGATTCATCATTATTTGTTTGATACCAATTGTCATGGATGTTCTCGAATTATTTTGTTGATGTCAAAAGTTTGGTTGTCTTTGGTAAAAACATTTTTATCTTGTTGAAGCTCTTCATATTTTGGGCAATTGTTCATGATTGTAGCAATCTGTATTTCATTAACAAGGCTTTGTTTCAAATGAAAGTGTATCTTCAGGACTTGAAAACAGATTGACAATCAAATAGATCACTGCATAACCATAATGCTGTCAACTACTGTAAATTCAGAAATTATTGCGTGCATTTATTATTACAATTTTGTCATTTTACACTGAAATGCCTTTTTTTTTTTGAATTTGAGAAAAATCCTGTTTAATTCATGTTAAACATTTCAAAATGCGAGTTTAAATTATTGCGTTTACAACTCTGTCACATTTTTCGCAATAATAAACACCTCACATTAATTTCTGAATTTACAGTATTATAAAAATATAAAGATGAGGTTTGCCACTGAAACATCTCCCAATCCGAGACCAAATGACATAGAAGTAGTATATTAATTACATATTGCTCTTTTGAAACCTACCATAATTTCACACTGCATTTCTTCAAATCTGATTGACTGTACATCTCTGTTTATAATTGGTTTATTCTTTATATTCTTAGCCTGAAAATACATTTTAACATATTCAAATTTACTGCAGTTTAATCAAAATTATATGCCTTAGAATAACATTATTGAAATGAAATGAAAGGAGTATGTTCAATAAGGTCCTAAAATGGCTCCCTTTTTTTTAACGTAAATTTCAAATTCGAATTTATTGACCAATATCACGATAAATTACAGCTAATACATTGACTAGATAGGATATAAGCCATTTTGTTGAAAATTTTACGTTCCTGGGTTTCATTATGACGTCACAAGTTGTACTCATATTGATTTTTCATGAAAAAATCAATGAAAATGGGTAAATTTCCAAAGATTATTTGACAGGAAACATAGAGCGCATACGTCGACAACAAAGATCTTTTAACATAATGTTTATGACGACATTTAACATGTCTTATTTGAATATTAAGCTTGTCGACGCCTGCGCTCTATGTTTCCTGGTCCTTTTTTTGGTTGAAATCCAGCTGATTTTGTCAAATTTCACCAAAATCCATTATCTTGACCTTTTAGGGATGTAAAAATCAACGTGTTAGAATTAAACTTTGACAAAAACAGCTCTGTTTGATTTTCTCACATGTCTTTAAGGCAACTTAAAAACTATTATTGTCTTGTAACCATGAACTTTATAATTGAGGACAAATATGGCACTTACGAACTTACTCCTTTAAACTATCTTACATAATTTTTCCAGAATGAACATATACTGTCACTGTTTAAAAGATATTTTCTTTTCTTCTTATGAGGAGGAGCATTTATTTATTGTTGTTGAAAATCTCCTTTATTCTTCATATAGGTATACTTACTCTATTGGCATACTTCAAAGCATTCAAAGATTCATCAAAGTTAGATGTGGACGGACTTATACAACATATCATCAATGTCTGAGCATTTCCTCCCAGAGAATCCTGTAAAACAAAACATAGATTCATCCAAGTTAATATGGACGGACTTATACAATATATCATCAATGTCAGAGCATTTCCTCCCAGAGAATCCTGTAAAACAAAACAAAGATTCATCCAAGTTGATGTGGACGGACTTATACAACATATCATCAATGTCTGAGCATTTCCTCCCAGAGAATCCTGTAAAACAAAACATAGATTCATCAAAGTTAATGTGGACGGACTTATACAATATATCATCAATGTCAGAGCATTTCCTCCCAGAGAATCCTGTAAAACAAAACATAGATTCATCAAAATTGATGTGGACGGACTTATACAATATATCATCAATGTCAGAGCATTTCCTCCCAGAGAATCCTGTAAAACAAAACATAGATTCATCAAAGTTAATGTGGACGGACTTATACAACATATCATCAATGTCTGAGCATTTCCTCCCAGAGAATCCTGTAAAACAAAACATAGATTCATCAAAGTTGATGTGGACGGACTTATACAATATATCATCAATGTCTGAGCATTTCCTCCCAGAGAATCCTGTAAAACAAAACATAGATTCATCAAAGTTAATGTATGTGGACGGACTTATACAACATATCATCAATGTCTGAGCATTTCCTCCCAGAGAATCCTGTAAAACAAAACATAGATTCATCAAAGTTGATGTGGACGGACTTATACAACATATCATCAATGTCTGAGCATTTCCTCCCAGAGAATCCTGTAAAACAAAACATAGATTCATCAAAGTTGATGTGGACGGACTTATACAACATATCATCAATGTCTGAGCATTTCCTCCCAGAGAATCCTGTAAAACAAAACAAAGATTCATCAAAGTTAGATGTGGACGAACTTATACAACATATCATCAAAGTCTGAGCATTTCCTCCCAGAGAATCCTGTAAAAACAAAAAATGAATTATAATATGATGGGCTACTACATGGGAATGCTGCAAATCATGCATGGAATATAAAAGGATTTACTTTATCTAAATATACTAAACCAGATAGTTTTTTAGTAATTAAGAACTTCTTCACATCTAAATATAAACACTGTACCTTAAGTAGCCTTGTGATTTTAGATTCTCTGTATGGAATGTGTGTGGATTTCTTTTTTGGATCTCCCAATGCACTGATCACATTTCCAAGAGCTAATAGTCCTGAGTTTATATGTACAGATTCTGAAATAACAATATATAAAGACATGAAAATATTACACATATCATCTTCTGATAAAATTTTCAAATTCATAAAAAAGTTATGTTTCTTTGTTTGCCTCATGCACATCTACCAATAGAACAACTTATTCGTCACTGTACATGTATATATTCAATTCTGCTAAAAATTTAAAAGATGAGATTTTAATTAAACCTTTTCTATACTGAATTTCTAAGAGTTATTGTCAAATACCTTTCAAAATTCTATGAAGTCTCTTGAGATTTTTAGCTACTTGTTTGATTTCAAGGCATGTAAAGAGTTACATTTAAAGACTACCAAAATACCAATTATATCACTGAACTATTTTTGGTGTTTTATATCCCCTATTAAGGACATAATACAAATCCTTACCTTTAAATCTATCCCCTACATTGCCTGTCCTGTGAGCTCTTTCTGATCCAGCTAGATCAACAAAATGGAACTTTCCAAACATATTGTGGGTTATATCTATAAAAAAAGCATGTATTCCATTATCATAACATTGAATCATTATAATAGTAAGTACACAGAAAGAACTATATAAACACTTTTACAGAAAACTAACCAATGAAGCCAGTTCATTACAAGAGATTTGTTGCTGTGGGCTTTTTGTTGACAGTATAAATCAGGACAGATACAGGAAAGTTTAAAGTAACTGTAAAGCCCAACAACTTTGATCTGCTCAAGGTCAGGCTATATCTCTGGTTTGTAACTGTTTTTCTATGTATGTTGGCCTTCTATGACAGGTCTTTTGTTGGTTCTGTTTGTTTTATTTTAGTTATAATCATATAAGACATTTCGGCCATAGACCTTCTTCAGTTTCTTTATTTTCATCTCAACTACATGATAGACCTTTTTCCTTTCACAATCATTAAGGTTGAGTGTGTCAACTACTTATTTTATAGTTTTTTTGTACAATAAATTATAATACAATGCATATAATTAAGTCTCCTTGACATGTGTCTATATTGTGTGTTGCTGTGTATATTTATTCCTTGTATGCAACTACTATCTTTATCTTTTACAGAATGCAAACTGAAAATCAGATGTGCCTTCAATCTAAACAAAAGCTATTTATAATATTTTAACATATAGTTTTTACCATGTATATTCAATGTTTTTTTATAATTATAATATTAACCTCTAAAAGATTGAATTAAGCAACCAAACGCATGTAAACTTTTAAGTACATATTTTCCCCTGAATACAGATAAGATAAGCTGCAATACCATAATATAGTAGTAAAAGTATTAAATTCAAGATAAAAACCAAAAGTTCCTGTGCTATAAGTTGACATAAAACCAAAACCTACAGTATATCATATTATTTCTATCAAAAATCATCAAATCAAATGAAAATATTGCAGCCTTGACCAGTGTTTGGTGAGGCTTACAAATGAAAAATGATAATGATGAAAACAATGACCCTTACAAATAACTTTAGATTTTTGGCAAAGTCAAAGAATATAAGATAATAAATGAAAATGTTTGGAAGAAAATGATATGTGGTTTTGCAAGCTAAGTTTCAAAAATAGAAGAAAAGATATTGCCATAGGTATATTCGTAAAATATCATAAAACAAGGCTTATCTTTATTTTTTCACAAGCTCAATGTTAAAACATTAATAGATTCCTTTTCTGTGCAAATATAATGTACCTGTCAGCTTATTATAAAATGAAAAATTTCTGGCTATATATAACATTGTTCAAAAAAGCAGCTTGTATCTCAAAATCCACATTCATGCATGTTATTTACTATACATTTTAAACATGCTGTACTCAAATTCCAGCAGCACTTATCATCTGGGAAAATCCTATTCCCTGGCTAAAGTCTTTCCAAGCTGAGTTAACATTCTAAACATCTGTTAGAGGGTTAAAAACAAAACAATGGCAAAAAAATAAGTTCACAACAATAAAGTTCTGGGATTGTGAAATAATTGCAGGTTACAAGCTTATAGGTCCAAAATAATTAGGACGACAACCTAAATATGCAAATGATTACAGTGTAGGCAACTAAACAGTGCAGTGTACAAAATATACAGATAAGTTTTAAGAAAGGAGCTTGCAAAAACTAAACAAACCTTTCAACTGATTCTCTGAAAAGCATAATGTTGGTGTAACAGTAACACACATAGGTATATTTTTACTATAAGGATTCAGAAAACAAGTTTCTGATATTGTGTGCCACTAACAGATATAATTGTGTATTGTATATCTATATAATGACATTATTATATGGGGTCGCACATGCAATAAATATATAAATCACAAAATATAAAGAGTTATCATAAAAATGAAAAATAATGTAAATACTTTTTCACATCTATTTACATATAAACATCACAATTACATGTAAACAAGTATATATGATTTTGTAGTAAGAAAACAATTTTATTAGATATTCCTGAACCTACCATCATCAATGACCTCGTTAGATTCTGATGGTTTTCTCTTCCCTGCCATAACATCAGCTTCTACCCATCTCTGGCCTGAAATGTCAAAAAAGGCTGATCATTCAGAGTGTTCTAGTAGTACTAAAAACATGTCCTTACATACATTATTTTCAAATTGATTGTAAAAATAGTACTTCAAGTTTCTTTACTAATACTTAGTATTAATTTTTTAAGTGAATACCAAATTATGACTTATATAATCAATCTTATTCCATTGTATGTAAATATTGATACCTGAATTAACATTTGATAAATTGAAGACTTAATCACTTTGATAGGCTGCCATATGAATTCGTTGCACAGTGTGCTAGTGCCCTAATCCGATATATATGGTGACATTAAATTTCATATGGGGTAATAAATGTAAAGAAAGGTAAGATAAAGCTTATGGCAATGAAAATAAATGTATTATGTCCTAAATACTGACCTACTATGACTGTAAATATAGAATGAGATCTACTGGAATGTTCATTCATCTGTGTTGACCCTGTGTGACGAATAGATGACCCAGATTCTAACAGTGACATGATTTCATCAAGAGATTCACATTCCACCTCTCTGGCACCAATTATCACTACAAATTATATAGTTTGAAGTGGAAAAATAGCATAAAACACAATATGCTATATCATATATTTAATAATATTATATACTGAATAAAATTCTGTATTGCAATTTTGACTCAACTAGACTTTTCTAATTGTAACCTCTCTGTACTACTACATCAGTTTAGCTAGAAAATAGCACATGAAAAAGACCAGTTTTAGTCAAAAGGATCAAACATTGTAGAATTATACATTCACAGGTTTGCTAACTGATTGCTTGGTAGCAGTTTTGACAGGTTCTTGATACTATGTTTCTTTTTTTTTTTTTCAATATTTAATTTAAAAAAATAAGTATTTCAGGTGATTTTTAACTTTTAATTGTGCCAACTTGTTTACATTAATCTTTGAATATTTTGTCCATGAAGTTCTGTTTGTGTGTTATCTATCTTTACATCATTTCCTTATTTTTATTAATGCATCTAGAAATAGTTAGATTATAATTCACTGCAATTGTCAGTTATGACAAGTTGAAGGAATTTATTCTCTTATCTTGTTTATAGTGACTAACTCGTACCTGTGTTGCCTTGGTCATCCTCTCTGACATGTAGTTCTTTACTTGACGTATCAACATCTAACAAATCCTGTAACTCTTCTTTGTAAATTTCTATGTACGACACTTTTACAGAAAACTCAGTAGTAGTATTGGACTGAAAATTAGAAGAAGATTGATCATTCCCTACTTCCAAACTTTTACACAGATCCATAATGGCACCTAGCTTTATATTATAACAAGTGAACATTAAACTCTTGAGCTGGTTGTGGAAGGATAAGTTCCTATTGTTGATACAACAATCCTGCCCTCTAATCCTAGAATTTGACTTACTTCACCCGGTTTGAACTTTTGTCAGTTTGTTTTTAGCCTATGAGTTTAACTATCACTTTGGTATCTTCCGCATTTATTTAAGAGTGAGATCTTAACTTAATTTTTTATATATGATACAACTTTCATTAAATCTGCTGCAAGTTGCAGTGCAATACATTTGAATACTTTCAAACATGTATAAAGCGGGTATATAGGGCCCATTTTTCTAAGTATAGCTTCTACCTGCATATTATCAAATATGGCTTTCAATGCCCTGGGTATGATTCCATATTCTTCATCTGTAAAGGAAGAAATCCCATCTCCAACTGTATAAGTTTTTCCTGAACCCTGAGGAAAAAAAAATAACATTGCAGTCAAACATTTTCATATGCACTAACCATAGTTATTTTGAATATAAAATCATTACAAACATACTGTTGTTCACTGATATTTCTTTAATTTTAATGAACTTGTGTTTTCCTGTTTGAATGGTTTCACACTAGTCATTTTAGGGGCTCTATATAGCTAGCTGTTCAGTGTGAGCCAAGGCTCAGTGTTGAAGGTCGCACTTGACCTATAATGGTTTACTTCTACAAATTGTGATTTGGATTTAGAGTTGTCTCATTGGCACTCATACCACATCTTATATCTTTATAATGTGATACTTACTGTTTGACCATAAGCAAACACTGTAGCATTATAACCCTCAAATAAACCATTTACCAAGGGTTCAATACACGATTTATACACTTCATCCTGTAATATAAAAAAATAACAAAAAAATCATAGACAAATACACAATTGTTTTTGACTAGAAAACATATGTATATCCTCCTTTTTCCCATGGTCACTATGGTAAATATTAACCAACTACATGTAACATGAAAAAATTCAGTATGCAGAAAAAAATGGCAAACAATAAATTATGTTTGTCTCCAGTTTTAATGAATTTGTAAATCTGGTGTGAAAAATGAACATAAAACAATTCATCCTCAAAAAAAGAAATAAAACAGATGACTAAGAATATATCTTAAAGATGGCTAGGGTCACAACAATGTCATTGCACATATGAAGGTTACATAAACACTGTTTATTAAACTGATTGCTTTAAATGTCTAATGTATTGATTTATACTTCAATGTATCCTCTAAATGTGATTATAAAGTTTACCTGTGTTGTTTTAGGAGACAGTACATGATCAAATGTGATCAAATATTTACCTGTGTAGTTTTAGAAGACAGTACATGATCAAATGTAAAAGCTCGGTCTTTCCCTAATACAAGCTGGTTTGTGGCTGGTATTATTCGTACACACATTTCTTCTCCTGCAATCTTCTCTTTAGGTAACAAGGGTCTAACCTGTGTATAAAGAAGTTGCAGATTGTTGATTAAAATTTCTCACAAAAATTTGTTTCTAAACTGTTATATTGAAGTCCCAATTACAACTGCAGCATTACAAGTTTTACCTTGCTACAAGATTATTATCATACATATGCATAGGAACAATAGACTTGGTTTGTACAAGAAAACAAAGTAAACTCAGATTTTTTTAATAAAAAGGAAACAAAACACTGGTATCTGACTTGACTAAAAAGATTTGTTTTCGAATTCATGTAAGAGGTATTCTGCACAGATAAAGTATCTAGGACTGGCAATCATGATTATAAAAAGTATCATTTTATTAAAGATTATTGAAGGTAACACATTTTCATTTTAAAATTAAATGTAGTAGTCAGGAGCCTGTAATTCAGTAGTTGTCCTTTGATGATGTAATACATATTTGTTTTTCGTCCATTATTTTGTACATAAATCAGGCATCAGTTTTCATGTTTGAATTGCTTTACATTTGTCATTTCCGGGCCTTTTATATTTGACTATGTGGTATGGGCTTTACTCATTGTTAAAGGCTGTACAGTGAACTATTGTTGTTTATTTCTGTGTCCTTTGGTCTCTTTAGGAGAGTTGTCTCATAGGCAATCATATCACATCTGCTATTTAATAGCATAACATAAATATAGTGCACTCTCTGTATAGTGCATGACTTCAATTTTGTTTATATCATATCATATAAAATAAGTTATTTGCAAAAGAAATATTGCAAGAACCAGTCACCCTGAGATATCATTATGTAATAATAAAGCAAGCAATAAAATCCTTTACATTTGAGTGCTGTGAATTTTCTGACAGTTTGAACTACAGATAATAATGTTTAACTGAAATGTCTTGTTGAATGACAATTACTGTTTCTCCTTTTTATGCTGACATACTATAATATGACTAGACATATAAACACCCAAGTGGGATCTTACCCTCACTGCCACTCTAACATTCACTTCTTGTTCTGACATTATGGACATCTTATTTCTTTATTAAACCTGTAATCAATAATATAAATGATAAAATCCATTAACAGTTGGTTACTGAAAATTCAGAATTTTTGCAGTTTTTATTATTGTGAAAGAAATTGTTAAGTTGCAACAACAAAAAATCAATTTTAAATGCATTATTACAATGTAACATCTATTAATTAAATTGCTTGTAAGCACTAAATGGTAAAGATTGTTTTAATTTATCAGTAGGAAGTAAAATTAAATACTGCATCAAATTGTATAAAGGATTGGTTGTAGTTGATTCAACTACAATTCTGGACAATGGAAGACTCCAATTTTTTAAATTGAATTTAGCAATGACATCATTTATAATTTTAGACCAGATATTAGCATGATTAGATTCCTGCACCTTGCAAAAGTTATGTAATATCTTGACAGGTGTAACATCATTTTGTGACTTGAATATCCAAGGATTTTTAAGGCGACTCCAGGGACTCATCATTTTTTGCCATGGCGAGTCCAACAACAAGAAGAAGATATTTTATTGTAATATAATGTAATATTTTAGTTTCCATGGCCTTACAGAGCAATGAAATGACATTAAATTCAGATCACTTTTATACTTTTGCTATAAAATGATGATATTTGTGTTGAACTGTGTTCAGTTTGTACAAAATATTTCATTCTTGATGCATCTTTGGACTCACCAGTTTTTAAAATGGTGAGTCCTGACAGATTTGAATGAGTCCAGAACTCATGGACTCGTCTTAGTGAGAACCCTGAATATCTGAGCATACATTTGTATATTTCATTGATAAAAAGAAAATAGTCATAGATAGAATGTATAGAATTTTAAGATCAATGCACTATATTTTGTGTACCAAAAAGGTAGTGATAAGCCTTGGAAGATTTAGATACTGAGGATTCATCTATTTTTCATAGTTTGAGGAAAACTCGCATATTCATGGATATTTAATTTCATGGTTTTGGCAAGGTCAACATACATTCCTTTAGAAAATTTGTAATACATGGAATATCGAAATTTGCGGTTCCCCTGTTTTCAGGAAAGCCACGAAAAATTGGTATCCATGAATATTAATGAATCTACAGTATCCAGTCAGTAACATAAGGTTTAGAAATCTGGGTGCGGGAATTTCTCGCTACATTGAAGACCTGTTGGTGACCTTCTGCTGTTGTTTTTTGGAAAGATTAGAACTTGTTCTAAATCTTTACTTAGGCACCACCCTCCCTAACAACAGGACAGGTTAGCTGCTGTTACTGAATGTATTCACACTAAAATATAGTTCCCTATAGTTCTCATGTATGTGCACATAACACACAAATAAACTGAAAAAAACTGGGTATATTATTGGAGCAGTTCATTCAAGAATGTATTTCATTAAGGTGTGTTGATGTGCAGGCTTTTTTAAAAACATTTGGTTAGGTAAGTGGGTATTGATTCAACTAGTATGATTGACAACTGTCATTATCACTAAACAATCAGAGACAAGATGGACCTTTAATTACAATGCCCCACCTCCTAAACTGCCAATCAAATTGTCCACATTACCTATCAACCTCAGTCTTACATAATTACAGACCACTACAATGTGTATCTAATTCTTAATACACAAGTATTTGACCTCATAATTTATTACACAAATGTGTGTATTGTTTGTTTGATATTTATAATGATGATAGATTTATTTATTGCCAATTACTTTTGATCTACATTACATAAAGTAATTCTGTAAATTATATCTGAAAGATAAATGATTAATGGATTAACATGATCTAAAAAAATGAAATATGAATATAAATATGAATATAAATATGAATATAAATATGAATATAAATATGAATATAAATATGAATATAAATATGAATATATAAAAGGTATTTAAGTATGGCCTATAATTTACTTGATAAATTTCCAATAATCATCTGTAATTAATTAACAATTTAGATTAGTTCACTTTTTTTATCAGGAATTGGCTTGAAACAGTTTTAAAATTTATAAATTTTTAATTATAACAAACCATTGTTTATTAGTTTATTTCCCTCAATCATGTCAATCATTTTGTCTATTTTAGTTATTTGAATTTTCATTTGAAGTAAATATATATTTTTGCAATTAAGAAAGAATCCACATTTCAATAAAATTAGTTTTTTAATTAGTTTATGTTGAAAAATAAAATTGGTTGAAAAATACATCAAAATTTGATCAAAAGACACTCTAAAACTTTAATTTTCAATGCCACATAACCTCTGTTTCAACTTACAAAATGCCCCAAAACAACATTTTTAGATTATTTTTGTTGGCATGTTAAAGCTTTTAGCTGATGGTCTAAATTTATGTCTTACAAGGATATTTGGTAACATTTACTAGAAGAATTTTTGCAATTTTTTTGTTTTTTTGAAACATGTTTAGAACCGGCAACATAATTTCGATTAGATATATACTGCAGTTTAAATAAAGTTGTGCATATTAAGAGACCCATATTATTTGATTTGAGCTCATTTATCCTCATACTGGAAAAACAAGTTTCCTTCTTAAGACCTGCTGTATATACAATTTTCAGCAATTTGTCAGTGATTATTCATAAATAGACCCACAAATCTGCACATATAGTCATTTCAGGCATGAAAAATGTTTAAATGGGTGTTTTTCAGTTAAGTATACATGCACAATTACTACTAAGACTGCACTGTTTGGGAAAAAGTTGTCTGATTGGGAATAATTTTAAGCCTTTTTTTTTTCAAATTGGGATTTTTCTCCAGGGGAAAAAGCCTTTATTCTCAACTAATCTAAGGCAAACAATATCACTGCCACCGTACCTTAATATGAAATAATTCAAACTTCTGTTCTAATCTTTCCATGAGTGATATCCATCACTTTGATTTATTTGGTCGGGTTGTTGTCTCTTTGACACATTCCCCATTTCCATTCTCAATTTTATGAAATGCAATCTTTACCCCAAAACGCAATAATTAAATTCTAATTAGTGTAGATTACTCACTAATCTCAATGAATACACACAATAAATTCTAAACTTGCAGTATAACAAAGAAATTTAATGCATGCATATGTAAAATTCAATAGACAAAACTGTCTTGATTTACCCTCTTATATATAACCATGTGCATACCTTCCAAATTTTGGCATAAATAACAATGAGATTTATAAAGTACAATAAGGAATAAAATAAATAAGATACAAATGACAAGAATATAATTACAAAATCCAAGCACTTCTCTTAAAGTCTCACCACTTCTCTGTATCAGTTTGAAAATCTGGTCACTTTCCCCAATGATTCTGAAGTAGTGCGATCCATGTATATATGTCAGCTTTCACTTATCGTGCTAATATTTCTACAAAAGAATTATAAAATGATATTTATTCTACAAAATAAAAAATAGACAAGTATCATGCATTTTATAAAATTGAAAAAAAGGCTGGTAACTTCATCAGCAGTACATGTATGCAATAAGATAAAAAGAAGACATAACAATGAAAGGACCTAATTCTGTAAAATTATACCCTATCTCAGGTGAAATGCCCATGAATGGGTTCCATACCCATTTACATGTATGAGAACTTCCCCATTCAGAACATTCCCCATTTCCATTTTCAATTTTATTCAGGTAAATGTCAACATTACAACGGCGATTTGCATTTGCGCTGATTTTTTTCTTTCATTTACGTCGATTTTTTTTTTCTAATTTGATCCGATTTTTTTACAGGGTAAATAACAGGTGAAATCATACAAGAATCCAGAGCTCCAGATAAGAATTCATAAATTGGGGTTTTTACCCACCATTTTCTTATATAATTGGGTGATAAAGTTTTTTAATTGCATTATCAATTCCAATTCACCCCTCAGGTTAATATCAAATTGGGTTTTTCACCACCAAGCTCCTTAATGTATTGGGTTTTTTCATCCACACAATATTGAATATTTGGGCAATATATCAACCCCAATTTTTTTTCCATCTTAAATTAATATGTTTCTGTCTTTGTTTAGCTCTTTTATTTGGTTTAGGGTAATGATTATGGTTATTTGCTAGCTGTTTTATTTGGTTTATTCACTGAGGAGCAATTGTAGGTTTAATTTGTGTCCCGTTTCAAACCTTTCGCCAGTTTTGTATTTTCTCACAAAAAATGATATGTGTTTTCACAGGCACTCGTCTTATACCTTTATATGATAAATTCTGAGACCAGTGACTGTGCCTGATCAGTGGCTGTGTGCATGGTGTGTGTATTCATTAATTAACCGTAAAATGAATAAAAAATAGTATATATAAACTCTAACTATACTTGAATGATTTTCTTTCATTTAATTTACATAAATTTGTGTTTAGTTGTCTTTTATTAGAACTTTTGGTTTCTGATGCTTTATCATTTCATAATTGATTTGGCCTTTCACTTTTTCCAACTGAATTCGTTTTTGATGAAACCCCGTGTTTATTAGCAATGTTCTTGTTACGGTACGCACACACGCCCGTGCGTTCAATGGACGCTTCCTAAAACCACTAACTGAGTCTTATTATCATTATAACTTTCCCTCAGTTTTCCAAAAGAAGCCGAAAACATGCTTCTATTCAATATTTTAACCGGACATTCACTTTCGTTTTAATTCAATGTATGTTATGAAAAATCCCGAGCAATGCGAAAAAAATATGACTACATGACACACGCTAATTGGATAAACACCGAGAAGTTCTAAATGTTTACAAAAACACATGTACCTAATGAGCAACGGAAAACTCAAACAGGGACCCATTTCAGCTATTGATGCAGGAATCTATTTTTAGAACGACAGGAAATTTCCAATTATAAATATTATAGAAATAGTTTACGCGACGACTGTAAACGGATAAGGGTAAATAACACAAACGGTAGCCAATAAAAAGGGTTGAGAACTCATGATTTTGGCATATAATTGGGTTCCGTTGAATGAATTGGGTTGTTGAACCCTTCAATGAACAATTGCATTGGGTTTTCTATTATTTGTATTGCGTAATCAGGCAAATACGCAGCTTATCTGGAGCTCTGTAAGAAAATGTGGTATGAGAGCCAATGAGACACCTCTCCACCCCAGTAATATTATTTTCCTTTATCATTAAAGTCCTCTTCCGTTAGCCAGTTGTACTTGTGCTATGAATTGTCAATCATTACATGTATCTAACTGTTGTCTCCTGCTTAAAATCACGAAGTAAAAACCTAAGATAAAAGCACTTTGTTTATACTAAAATGACAATTAAAAATATATATACAGCATTCAAATCCATAAAAACGGAATACATTCAAATCATAAATCTGTTCTTGCTGAGTATGTATGAGCAACACATCTAATTTATTCTTTTCTTATGATTTCATCTCTTCTTTATTTGGCGTAATTGTCGAAAAACGAAGGCCATCTTTTCTTTGTCTGGCATACGTACTGGTGGGGGCATTTCTAGAGTTTGCATTTTCTCACAAGGAAGCTATTAAACCAAGAGTTCCAAATGGTGAAGGAGAATTCATCCCTTCGTAAATATGTAACACTTAAACAAACGACAACCACTGAATTTACAGGCTCCTCCTGACATGGGACAGGCACATACATAAATAATGTGGCGGGGTTAAACATGTTAGCGGGATGCCAACCTGAATCTGGGTCCATTCGCGCCCATTCATGTTCGCACCCACTCATGTTCGCCCCCTTTCACTTTCGCACCCTACATGTTCGCGCCCAATTTTAATTGGATTTGGGTTTAATAACTTTGAAATCAAGTTTTGGCAAGTAGTATTCTTATGTATAATTGTTTTGTTGTCTCAAACTAAAGTGAGACAGCATTTTTTATTGTGTGGAATAAATCTTAATTATGTTTTGGATAGTGTATTGTTAAAAAAAAAATTTTCCTATCTAAATAAAGTGGGATTCTGTCAACGTTTTATTTTGTGTTGAATAACTCTCAATCATGTTTTGGTTAGTGTACCTATTGCTATAACTTTGTTTCATTGACTTGTTTCAAAATGGAGTGAGATTCTGACTACGTTTTTTTTTGTGTGTTAAATAAATTTTATTATGTTTGATCATGTTTTGGTCATGTTGGTTATAATTGTGTAATGCTATATTTGATTGTTTCAGTGTTTCAGATCAAAGGGACCAATTTGTTAAAAACAATTATCTTTTGTGTTTTTCATTTAAAATCTTCAATCTTTTACTCATACCAAGCTATAACATGTATAAATTCATTCAGTATTTACACGAAAGCAACTAAAAGCAACAATCATGATTTTCCAATTATTCAACTGGAATTTGAATTAAAATTGGGCGCGAACGTACCTTGGGTGCGAAGGTGTAGGGTGCGAAAGTATATAGGGCGAGAACGGACCTGATACATGTACCTTGATTCCTTCTACCTCCCAACCCTCCCGCTATTGTATTTAGTCATTTTAAATGTTTTGAACTCATTTAATCCTGTTAATTACATTGTATGCATAATGCTTATTAACACATTTAAGGAGCACGTCAATGGTAAAATAATGCATGTTCTGAGGGGACCATGCTTTTACTTTGTCTCAACACTACAACAGGTCAGTACTTCTGCCTGTCTGTAGTGACAGCTGCCAATCATTGCATTTACCTGCAAGGTCATTTTGATACAGTGGACTGAAGACTATAAAACATTTGTGAAAATGTTTGATGTCATCAGAAACTCAACCAATAGCTATATAATTTCTAAAAATATTTCCCAGGAAACGATGTAAACAACTTTTCAAGCCATAAGAATTTAGCGCATGCTTTGTTTACGGTTGGCAAAGTACGAAACAATGTTCAACAGTAAAATTTAAATGTTTTATCAAAATTTCCCAGTAATTAGTTTTGTAAAAATAATAAACATGTTTTTTAGTGAAAATTATTCATATCATAAAATTATATAATTCCGATACCAAATACGAAAACAAAATATTAACTTAAAATAGTGTCAATCATGCAAACGTTTTTAATGGCCTAAATTTATGCTTTTTACAGAGCAAATAATCGACTTTGAAATATAAAAGCAACGTTTCGAAGAATTTTTTTTATTTTGATAATTATAGATTAATCATGTCTCTTAGATAACCGCAGATCATTTAATTTGATTAACTAATAACACACTCCACACCTCTAGCTATCTGTTGTTTGATAATGCTTAAAATCTTGGAATATAAGACTAATCAGTAAATATAATTTCTGTAGACTGTACTGTGTATATAAAACATTTATATGTTGGCTAAAAGTTAGGGATACAAACATCAAACAGTGATGGTATTAGCCTAACGTTTTTCTATATTGATAGAAAATTTTGAACTAAATTGTACAAAACGTTTTCAAATATGGAGAGAATCGACAGTACAGCTGCAATGGCTTCATTAGCCTCGTATGACGAAACATCTGACAAGTCTGACGATGAAGGCATTGTAAATGTGGCATCAGTTGACAATATATCTGATGACGACGATGAAGATTCAAGACCACCATCACAACCTGCCACAACCCTAGAACTGGAAGATGAAAACAGCAAATCTGAATCTACCCCACAGTCACAGGACACTGCACCGAAACCAAAGCCACATAGAAAAAGTAATTATGCAACGATAATTAATTTTTAATATATATATTAGATTTCCAAACGATGAAATATTTAATTTTGCACAGACACTTTTCTCTGAAAAAAAGTTATTTACATTAGTTTTACTCTATAGCATTGTATAATGACACAAGGTATATAGATATAGGAAGATGTGGTGTGAGTGCCAATGAGACAACTCTCCATCCAAACAACAATTTAAAAATTAAACCATTATAGGTTAAAGTACGGCCTTCAACACGGAGCCTTGGCTCACACCGAACAACAAGCTATAAAGGGCCCCAAAATTACTAGTGTAAAACCATTCAAACGGGAAAACCAACGGTCTAATCTATATAAACAAAACGAGAAACGAGAAACACGTATATATTACATAAACAAACGACAACTACTGTACATCAGATTCCTGACATACATTTGTAATTCACATCTTTTAGAAAGGACAATGGGTTGTACACTTTTATATGATTTTTCTTTCTGAAATTGTACATCCTGCTGTTACTTGTTGTGTCATAAATTTACATTAAATTACCTACATCATGTACATGTACAAAATGGTGTATTTCTGTTGCCGTAATAATTTGAAGCAGTTTTATCAAGTCTAGGTCAACAGTAAATTATTTTGTCTTCTCTATGTGACAGTAACAAGACTGGTATCTAATTATGGATTAGATGAAGAGGAGGGTGATGAAGATGATATGAGTATATCCTCTGAGGAGGAAGAAGAAGAGGAAGAGGAGAGCTTGTACGGACCAGAAAAGGTTAGTATTTCCTGACCTCTGATGAAGACTCAAGAGGAAGAGGAGAGTGTACGGACCAGAAAAGGTTAGTATATCCTTTTAGGAGAAAGAGGAGAAATTGTATGGACCAGAAATGGTTACTAAATCCTGACCTCTGAAGAGGAAGAGGAGAGTTTGTATGGACCAGAAATGGTTAGTATATATTATCATCTGAGAAGAAATTGTCCTGACCAGAAAGGTGGGTTAAATCTCTTAGAAGGAGGAAAAGTTGTAGGGACACACACATTTAATTTTATTCTTTAATGCATTATGGCAAAGGGGTTAGTATTTATGTCCTTGACTCCTTTGTAGTAGATCAAGAGATTTAAAGGGACCAGGAAAGATTACATGTTTATAATTTTGAAACAGATATAAATTAGATTCTCTCATTTAATTGTTTCCGAATATGTCATATTTATTTTGCTGATTAGACATGTTAGACCTAACTTTGCTTATGTCCATGTCATTTTGATTTTGGTTGATTGATAATTTCACATCTCCTTTTTTATAAGAACAAACAAATTCAAAAATCATACATGAATTAAAGACATACAATAGGAAAGCAAAATGTAGGAAAACAAAAGAGGAGCAAACCTTTCTTTTTTTTGTAATATACAAATAAGACATCTTGATTCATATTGTGTCAAATATATGTTCCCTTTAAGAAGCCAGAAAATGTAATGCCACTTGGCAAACCGTTTTGTTGAAACAGTCACTATTTAAGAAATCTAATGTTTGTGTTGTAATTTGCAAAATAATTCTGATAATTGTGTAAATTGATTGCATGAATTATTGTCTATGTTTGTTGGCTATTTTGTAAAATATATATTTTTTTTATTGACAGAGAGTGGATAGAACTACATCATTGAATGCTGAACAGGCTTGTAAGTAAAATATCAAATGTTTAACATACATGATACATTGTAATATAGACAGTCATTCAGACAAAGGTTAAAAGTTAACTTTGGAAAAAAACAAAGAAACCTGTAAATGTACATGTATGATCTTCCAGTCAAGTAGGAAAGCTGCAAATTATATCAAAAGCTTCCTCTAAATGTGAATAACAAACCATTTATTGAAATTAATGAAATATTGTAATATTTCTCTAGAGAGTGTTTGTCAAATGTTATGGGGGCCTCAGTGGCCAAGTGGTCTAAGTAGTTACTACTGTAATCACTAGTGAGTCAACACTGAGGTTTTGAGTTCAAATCCTGCTGGTGCAGGTGCACTTGATTCCAATATTAATTGACTAGAATTGTCAGTTTTCCTATCGATGGTCAGTGGTTTTCTCTTGGCACTCTGGCTTCCTCCATCAATAAAAACTGGCCGCCATGAAATGAGTTAAAACATCAAAAATCAAAATCAATCAAATGTAACGAGAATCCACTAATAAGATGTTCCTTCTCCTGTCTCTGTACCATTGTACTTTGGTTTACGAGAATAAAGATATATATATCCTGATCATCGAAATTCCAGAAATGCCCTGATATGGGTTTATTAGTTTGAGATTTGATTCCAGTAAAATTTTGTATTTTAAACAGCATCTATAATTGAATGATATACAATAAATAGCAAAGGGAAGGGATAACAATATATGTACTGATTTCTTTGTATTATTCATGTGAATTTATACCACTGCTAATAAGTACATGTATCATCAAATTATAAACTCTTTGGTATTGACTATCATAGTCCTTTGTACAAGTAAGTGTTGAACTAGTCTTACTGCCATATCTTCCACTTGCACGACAGCAATTTCAGTTCAAATAAGCTCCATCTGTTGAATAGTGTGTAATTATCAACTGTGTAAAACAGACTTTATCTAATAACTTGTTATTTATAACTACAAGAATAATAAATAAAAAGAAAATATATAAGTAATTAAAAAATGGAATGAGGAGCAGTGCTTTGATATAAATTCCAAAATGGTCTCAGTGAAGAATTTATCTCCAACCGTGGCGTTAAACAGGGAGATGTGCTCAGTCCTTTATTATTTAATCTTTACATAAATAATTTGGTAAAAAGTCTCCAAGATGCTAATACAGATCCCATTGTAATTGGAGATACAACAATAAATTCCCTTTTATTTGCAGATGATATAGTTTAATATCAAATTCTGAAAAGGGACTACAAACAGCTTTAAATGTTCTTAGTGATTTTTGTAAATGCTGGAAACTAGAAGTCAACATAAACAAATCAAAAGTCATTATATTTAACTCAAATGGAAAAACCCATAATAATTTTTTTCAATATAATAACGAATTCCTGGAAACTGTCAAATCATACTGCTACCTTGGCATGACACTGCAGCACACAGGAAATCTAAATCTGTGCAGCTCATTGCTTGTTGAAAAGGGTAGAAAAGCACTTTTTAAAATAAAAAAAAACAATTGGACTTAATAACCAATGCAAGCTATTAGAAAAATTATTTGACTCCCTAGTTGTGCCTATTGCTCTATACGGTAGTGAAGTATGGGGAATAGGCAAACAGTACAGGGATTCAGATCCCTTTGAACACTTGCAGTATAAATTCATTAAAGAAATTCTAGGAATACATTGTAAAGCATCAAATGCTGCATGTTTAGCCGAGCTAAATAGATTGCCTTTATATACCAAAATAGAATTTTCAGCAATAAAATATTGGCTTCATATACTTGAATCAAATAATTCACTTGCCCTAAAAATTTATAAAGTAACTGAAAAAAATAACTCTTGGATAATAAATATGAAAAATCTCATTTCAAGACTTGGATTTCATTTTATTAATCTAAATCCTATTGATATTAAGATGTATTTAAAACCCATTCAAGAAAGAATCAATGATATAGCCTTCCAAAAGCAAGAAACTGACATCAATCAAAATAAAAAAATGATTTTTTTTAATATACTTTATAAACCAAATAAAAGACCATCGTATGTTGATCAATGCAAATCCAAAAGTGATAGATCAACATTATGTAAATTGAGGTTAAGTGCTCATACTTTATCTATTGAAAGAGGGCGATACCTAAAAATACCAAAGCAGAGTAGGGTATGTCTTTGCTGCAACAATGGAGACATTGAAGATGAACGTCACTTTCTTTTAAAATGTTCCTCCTATAAATATGTGAGAGATAACCTTATAAAAAAATTAAAAAATGTTCTATTGAACAACAAATTTCCTTCCTTATCATATAACTTGCTTATATCAATTCTAAATAGTAATTCCCAAACAATATTAAAAATTGTTGTCAACTATTTGAATGAATGCTTGTTGGTGAGAAACTCATTATTAAAAGGTACTTGATTTCTGTAATAATGTATATGCTTCTCATTTATTTTTTTATATATTTCTCCCATAATTATCCACTGTCACTCCTTCATTGTATATATGTTATTGTAGTTAGTCTTTAATTTGTTGCCATAACCATTTATTGTCAATGTGTTAGTGCTAATAAAGTTATCTTATCGCTATTTTGTGCATTTTTCCTTTGATCTTTTTTTGTGATAATTTTCATATCATGCTTCTCGCTTGATATGGAAAAATTATTGCTAGAAACTAATGAGACCACGTGGCGTTGCTAACGAAATTGACATTGAAATTGACAACGTCGTCACAGGTAAAATAGCGATAAACAGATTATCATTGGTCATCTCAACTCGATTGCTTTTCTCACTTTCGCTGTTCCAGCTCAAGCGAGAAAATCAATCTCGTTGAGACGATCAACGATAATCTATAATTATCTTATCTTATCTATAAATTTATCTCCATAATAATAACTATGTATTTTGTTCTCATTTTTAGCATCACTATCAAGAAGTATGCTGAACAAGTCTTTTGATGAAATAGAGATTCCACCAGCTCCACCTGGGAAATGTCCGGCTAAATTACAAGTTAGTATAGTCTTTAATATGAGAGGGTTGTAAAATGTAACCTTTTAACTATAAGTATGTCACATTGACCTTGATTTCAAACAAGTTTTATGGCCTTTATATAATTAACTATATTCAAGGCAGTAGACAATGAGCTATATGTCATGCTGAATAACTATGGTTTAATTGCGCAAGTCCAAATTTAAAGTGCCCTGAAATAAAAAATAAAATGATAATTAAAACCCTGAGGGTCACCATGCTTTTTGTCAGTCAGTTTAAAAGAATGAGTGTTTTGTTACAGGACAAAATATCTGGTTTGTTTGAAAAGATGAGAAAAGGTTTAGATATGAATGATAAAATACAAAGGAGGAAAGACTTCAGAAATCCAAGGTAATTATCTTATTATTTTGTCAAAATTGGAAAAGAACTTTAATTGAACATGATGTGCTAATACTTTTAAAAATCTTCACATAATGTAAAAACATTTCCTTAAAAAACATAATAGATAGGCATAAATAGATACAAAACAGAAGAAAAGCTAAGCTTTTATTCCACTTTCTAAAGCTCATTCAGTTTGTTTTGTATTTTCCAACAATGCACACGTATTGTTTATTTAAAACATTAAATATATCGAAACCTCCAAATTATAATACATATAATTCATGAATCACTGTTGTTTAAGTATGTTACATCCTAAAAGATTTGTGCTTTACCAATACAATATTTAATCAGTAATGTCAGTAGCTTTTTACTTCCTTGTTTAGAATATTGTTGGAATTTCTTTTCAGTATCTATGAGAAGTTGATAGAGTTTATTGGAATAGATGAAAAGGGATCAAATTATCCTGCTGTAAGTAGTTTGTCAAATGACTTTAAAAATCTGTTTGTAT
Organism: Mytilus trossulus; assembly: GCF_036588685.1. NCBI lineage: Eukaryota > Metazoa > Mollusca > Bivalvia > Mytilida > Mytilidae > Mytilus > Mytilus trossulus. Next base: position 41,373,383 of record NC_086381.1, on the reverse strand, counting down.
TTGATTTATACAATTAGTATGTATACCAAATGAAAGTATGCAAATTGAAGTTCTGTCGTGTACAACTACTGTTTGACTTTGACACTACATGTATTTAAAAAATTTATTACAGGGGCTGAAAAATCTCCAGGCTGCTTTTACTCTTTTTGAATCCTGGTAGCTATAATTTATACTAAAAGTTCTTTATAACACTTGATAGTTAATTACTACTGTTTTTGTCTTCAAGCTGGTCATTATTTTGAATAAGTTTTAGAATTGCCATATTTTTTGGCCTTGATCATCACTGAATTGATATTTATTGGTCAAATGTGCATCTGTTGCAGAACAATTAGTACCATAACTGTTACTCAAAGTTATCAGACTTTGATTGTTTAAATGATATGTCAAATATAAATCCATCAAATTAAAAACATTTTTTTTCTTATTTCTAGGAGGTATTTGATCCCCATGCTTGGGGGAAAGAATCATTCTACGATCAATTAGGTAAGTTTTATCAGTTACTGGCATGGGAAAGAAAACAATATATCTAGATCTATTAGACACACAATATTTTTGTCTAGCTTGACAGAGTCAACAATGTATTAGTTTGTGATTAGGTCTAATTTATAGTGAACAACAAGTGGTAGGTCAATTATATTTGGAATGCAGTTGTCTCTAATTTTGCTAAGTTAAAATGTGTTAGTTTGTGATTAGGTCAGTCCCAGGGAAGCCATTAGTGATAGGCCAATAATAAGTGTTATTCAGTTGTATAAGCATTAACGCATCTCATTGCCCACGTCCGACGTGGGCAATGAGATACGTTAATGCTTATACAACGGTCCCCTCAGTAAAGGTCTATTGACTAAGAACTTTTGCTTAGTTTACATGTATTAGTTTGTCATTAGATCAGTTTAAGATGAAATGCTAATGCTAAGTAAATGCTATTTGGTATTAAAATTTATCGGCATTTGAAAGTATGGTTTCCATTGTGATTATATAGCCCCACCCTCTCTTCATGGTTCATTGACTTTGAAACTTTTACATGGTTTTGATGTCAATGTTTGTGCTTAAGCTTTTTTAAAAGGAACAGCTTATTACAGGTCAATGCTTTTTGGTATGCAGTTGTATTAGCATTGGCACATCTCATTTCCATCAAGATTGATTAGCCATGTACCTCAGTCATGATTCATTGACTTTGAATTTTTCCTAACTTATGTAACATGTTTAGAAGTATTTCTATTTTAACTTCTGCAGACTGCATTTGCATAATCAAAACTACAAAAAAAAAGCAAGATATATCTCTGTTATAACAGTTTATCTTTTTACATTTTTTGAAATCATCTTTATTGACAAAACTCAAGGTGACATGGTTTCAGAATCTGTTACCAATTTATGCAGTTTCAACGTTTACTTTGTGAAGTTTACCTTAGTTTATGTGTAATTTTCACAACATATATATTATTTGGCAATGGTTACAACAGCTACTTGAAAGAAACTGCCAAATATATATATATATAGAAAAATATTACAAATAAAAATACTTATATGATTTATTTCAGACAAAGCTCAAAAAGTGGAAATGGAGAAAAGAGAGAAAGAAAGAAAAGATCGAACGAAGGTAAGAAAAATCCTGGGTGTCTTAAAGTTAGAGATGGTTTATTCTTTATACTCATTTGCTATTTACAATTTCTTCTTGAGTAATATTTTAATTTACCAATTTACTTTTTACTGAAAGGAAATATAATGTCAGGTTTATAATAAACTCAGAAAGATCTTTAAGATGATAAAGAAGCTTGCTCAAGTGATAACAAAATATTCTCTATTGTAAGTTTATACAATAATTTCTTGTATTACTTAAATAATCAAAGGTTTACCTTTTTGTAAAATATGTAGAAAACATGGATATATGATTTCTCAGTTTTGAAAAATTCTGCATACAAGCCTTTCTAAAAATTGTACATTGCTATTTGCTAAGCATTTAAGTTTGTGTTTCACCTTTACCTTTGAAAACACAAAAAAAAATGATATCCAACGGAAAATATTGAGTCCACAGTATGTAGAGAAATGTTAAAAACTTAAAGTATATTTTTTTTTATATATATTCATAAAGCATTTAAGAATTCACAAAGAATATTTTTGGACTGTAGAAATCTTTATTTTTCAGGTTGAATTTGTAACAGGAACTAAGAGACCTCAATCTTCCACAGATGTCACATCCGGAGGTATGTCTATTTATTTTCTGTGATGAAATTAAAATCAGTCATTAATTTGTAAATACAAAAATCAATTTACATATAAGACTCTGAAACTATTTGCCAATTCAATAAACATTTTGGAACGCCCACAATTTTAGATATAGAGCGATAGAATTGAGAATGGAAATGGGGAATATGTCAAAGAGACAACAACTCGACTAAAGAGCAGACATATTTAAATCAGAGATTTGGTACTGGCATTATTTAAACAATAGATTTTGTCTATACATTTTGATAAACTTTATAATTGTTCTTAAACTAAGGATGAAACTCGTTCAGCCAATGTTTAGACCCTTTTGATTTTTATGGTCACCATTATTTATATAACTGGCTTTCAATTTTTTTTTGTCTCAATTAGTATTTATGAAGTGTGGTTTTTTTTTTGTTGTTAGCCAAAAAATCAGTATCAAATACTTTTTTTTAAGCACATTATTTAAATAGATGAAATGCATATACAAGTTGTACAACTGTTAATATTAAATTGTATCTATTAATTTTAGATGATAAAAAAAGAAAGACAAAGTGGGACAATCAACCTACATCTAATGTGACTGGTTCCCGGGGAGGATTACCTGGTGTTATTAACCCTAACGTAGTGTCTGGTTCTGCTTCAGGAACTAAGTCTACAGTCATACCTGCAACAGGAAATATTACCAAAAAACCTAAATGAATTTGTGATTAGTTACAAGTTTATGACTTAAAAAATGTGATTGGAAAATCTACTAGTTGACAGTATTTGAAATTTTGGTATGTGCCACTACTGTGGTACCAAACTGCTACTGAATATGAACTTGAGCAACATGAATGAAAAGAAAGAAATGCAAACAGGAAATCAGTATCTTGTTAGAAAGGGTTATCTCCCATGTTTGTGGTATTTATTAGAAGCATATATACATCAGTTTTTGACATTTTATTAATCTGAATTATCAATTTGAATTTTATTATGAAATTACACTAGAAAATTATTTTGTTCCCTTAAAAACCACAAATGAAAAACATGAAGGACTACAGTTTATTAATCACATGGGAGACAACTATGGAATAGATTGAAGTTAGAATATGTATTTTGTTTAATATGTTCATATTTTGAAAAAAAAATGAAACATTTCAAATAATGTCTGTAACATATGCCTTTGTATAATAATCATAACATTAAATTTCATTTGTACAAATCTTGCATATATTTCCTGATGGCATTATTCTAAACCCCCAACGGGACGGATTGTGCTTGATTTTTATATGATGAAGACATAACTTTTCAATCAGTTTAATTGAGGTCAGTAACTGCTAGTATTACTTTGTCAATTTATGCATCTTTCTCATTTTGCTTATATTCTTTTGTTACCTATTCTGACATTGGACTCTGATTTCTTTCAAACTGAGTTTTGTTGTGTGTTTATTTATTTTACATTGGCTAGAGGTATAGAAGGAGGGTTGAGATCTTACTAAATATGTGTAATCCTGTCACATTTTTGTGCCTGTCCCATGTCAGGAGCCTCTTGCCTTTGCTATTCTTGTATGTTTTTTTAAATTTTAGTTCATTTATGTTTTGGAGTTTAGTATTACGTCCATTTTTAATGAACTGTACATATTTCTATTCAGGGGCCAGCTGAGGCCCACCTCCGGGTGCAAGATTTTTTTTGCTGCATAGAAGATCCATTGGTGACCTTTGGCTGTTGTCTTCTCTCTGCTCTTTGTTTGGGTTGTTTTTTGTCTCTTTGACATATTCCCCTTTTCCATTCTCGGTTTTATCCTATCCATGAACATTTCACTGAAATTTATCAATGAAAAGATATGCTATGATATTCAAATTACAAAATGACCTTTCACTTGTCAAGAAAATAACATAAGTTTTGCAAGGTGCAGAAATTATCAGTTCTACAAAAGTTATTGTTTAAGTTATCTTTAAAATTGGTGTTGTCCATTATTGAAGTGGAATCAACAAGAACCAGTGCTTTATACAATGCAATGTTATCTTACTTCCAACTGATAAATTAAAGCTACCTTTACACTTCAGTGTTTACAAGCAATTTGATAAACAGTTTTAAAACATTTCATTACACTCTGAGATTAAGTTTTTAAGACATCAAAGACCTTGCATTGAATATTTAATATTTTTGGCAGAAGCTTCTTCATCATGAAGAAATAGCATCTGAAGAGTTTTTTATTTGTTTGTTTTTGTCAAGCCTGCGAATTCTGTCAAAGAAAGCTTGACATATGGATAGTGATTCGGCTTTTTAAAAGCCTTATATTTTAGAAGTTGGATGCTTCATACTTTGTATATAGATGCCTTATGTTGCCAAGTTTCAGTCTTTCCTATCATACTCCTATGTCCATTGTTTTTGACCTCATTTTCATGTTTCAGAGACCACTTGAAAAAATTAGGATATTTTGTAATGTTCATTCCTTTCTTACTGTGAATAACAGGATAACTATATTTAGTATGTTCATACTTTGCAAGGTCCTCATACCCAACAGACAGTTTCCATTTGACCTTGACTTCATTTCATGGTTAAGTATTGGTGTTCAAGTCTATCAGATAACATAAGCAATAGTATATTTGGAATGATTGTAAGGTGTACATATCCAACTGACAGGTGTCATCTGACCTTGACCTCATTTTCAAGGTTCAGCTGTCAGTTAAGGTTTTTACTTTTGCTCTTTTTTTCATATACTATATGCAATAGGTCATCTATAATTGGTGTATGGAAATATTTTATGATGTACATGTCAGTCTTGCAGATTTTATTTGACCATGACCTTATCTTCACAGTTCATTGCTCAGTGTCAAGTTTTTGTGATTAGGTAATTTTTTCTTAAACTATAAGCAAAAGGTCATCTACATTTGTTGTATGGCATGATGGTTAGGGTACGTATATATGTCTGTCTGAAAGGTATCATCTGACCTTGACCTCATGTTCATTGGTCAATGTTAAGTTTTCATGGTATATTTGTTTCTTAGATCCTATAAGCAATAGCTCAACTATATTTAATGCATAGATTGATTGTAAGATGTACATGTCTGTCAGGCAAATTTCATCTGACCCTGACTTCATTTTTATGGTTCATTGGTTGATGTTTAGTTTTCTTGGTTTAGTCTTTTAAAATTTCTTAGAAACTTAAAGCAATATGTCAACTATATTTGGTGTATTTGAATGACTGTTAGGTGTACATGTATTTCTTATTTGTTTATCTGACCTTGGCCTTATTTTCTTGGATCATGTTATGTTTATATGATACTTATACTAAAGATTTATAGTTAGGATCAGTAAAGACTATCAACATAAAATCAATGGCAAGTAAAGAAAGCGAGACATTTCAGCATGTGCACTCTTGTGTCTTATTAAAAGATTTAGTTTTTGGTAGTCAACATTACACCTTTACTCTGACAGCAGAGATAGCAGGCGATGAACAGGGTTCTGCATGACCCATTATGAATAACTGAATATTAGACAGTAAATATTGTATATTCCTCTATCTCCATCTTTGATTCAGTCTGTCACTTAATTTTGTATGTAGCTTCTTTAAATGTAGTCATGTGATACAGTATGAAGCAGATCTAATGTACTTTTTATTCTTGTTGGTCGTAAATGCTGTATATTGTACTTGGGTGTCAGTTCTTTTTAGCTCACAGGGTCCCAAAGGGCCCCATGTGAGCTTATGCCATCACTTGTCGTCTGGCAGCATCATTGTCTGTCATAAACTATTAAAAAAATATTCTCCTCTGAAACTACTGGGTCAAATAGCTTCAAACTTTAAATAAATGTTCCTTAGGGTATCTTAGTTTATAAATTGTATCCAAAGTTTTGATCCATCAGCAAACATGGCCACCATGGCTAAAAATAGAACATAGGGGTCAAAAGCAGCTTTTGGGTTATATCTCAAAAACAAAAGCTTTTGGAGCAAATCTGTCACTAGTTAAAATGTTGAAAAGGTCAAGACATATCAGCCCTAAAATTTTCAGACAAACAGTCAGAACAACCCATTGTTGGGTTGCTGCCACTAAATTGGTTATTTTAAGGAAATTTTGCAGATTTTAGTTATTATTTTGAATATTATTTTAGATAAAGATATATTGTAAACTGCAAAAATATTAAGCAAAGTAAGATCTACAAAAAATTTAATATGACTAAAATTGTCAATTGCCTTTTAAGGACAATTTTACACAAGTTTTCTTTCCTTTTTTTTAATTTTCTCAAATGAATCTGATATAAGTTTTGTATTTTATTTCCTTTTAAGTCATGAAACATACGACACTGACTATGGCTAAAATGCGTTTTAGGTTTATTTGCTTTTGAAGAAAATATGACAGATACAATGAACATTTAAATAGCATTTTTAAGCCACTCATAAACATGATAAATATATATTGAAAAACAAAAATAATCATTGATAAAAGATTTAAGCAAAAAAATAACAGGTGAATGATTCAGGCTCTTGAGAGCCTCTTGTTTGTCGGGTAAACTTTTGTTTAAAAGTAGATATTTTAGAAGTCAAAAGGCCTGTTTGTGTCATCCCTTGTATACAAATGTCTGCTTGCTTTGAAGTTTCTTTATGTCTATTATCCTTGACCATATTCTTAATTTTCAGTAAGTGCTAAAAAAATCACTTATTTATATGAGAAATGGAATAACTTCATTTGGTATTTACGCTTCTTGAAAGGTCTGCATGTCTATAAGAATTGGTGCACCTGACCTTATCCTCATTTCATTCATGGATTGACTGTAAGCTGTACATTTACATGTGGCCGGTTTCATCTTCATCTCCTGTATGCAATGGTTGTTTAAGTTAAATGTCTGTCTAGAAAGGTTCATCTGAACTTAACACCATTTTCATGAGTCAATTAAAAATAGAACATTTCGTGGTTAGGTCCGTGTATCATTTACTATAGATAATATCTTTATTTGATATGTGGAATATTGAAAGATTTGATCTTTGATTTGTTGTTTTAACGCCACTTTTAGACACTGCATTTCAGACTATTTCGTGACGGCCAGTTTTTATTGGTTGAGGAAGGCTTGGTGCCCTGAGAAAACCACCGACCTTCGATAGGAAAACTGCCAATCCTATGAATATTGAAAGCTAAAGACAGAAGATACCAAAGGTTGATTCAAGCTTCCAAGTAAAAAAAGACAAACAATAGCTATATAGTCAGGTGCAAAATTTAACTGCAGACTGGGTTTCCGTCTGTGTAATATAAACTGGAAGAAAGTAAGTCACTTTATAAGTAATATACAGAAAACAGGAAATATCTTTTTACAAAGTTTCCCTCTAGATACTAACTTTTCAGTGTTCCTAGACAAACTTCTGTTCAAGTTTGGGAGAAATCCAGGATAGTTTAAAAAAGTTATTACACAATATTTTAAACTTTAACCACTATGTGAATGTAATGTTTTCTGGCAGAAAAAAAAAGTCCATTTATAAGTAAGCTACGGAAAAACAGGAAATAAATCTTTACAAAATTTACTTCTGGATACTATCTTACGATCATAAATATTAAAGCTTCAGTCACAGTTTTGAACAAATCCATGATAGTTTAAGAAAGTTTTTAATTTCCTTTATAACTTTAACCACAGAGTAAATGCAAATGCCAATGTTAACTGGTTAACTGGCAAAAAAAATAAGTCCATTTAAAAATTCTCTGATAAACGGGATTTTTGTTTCGGACAAAATTTACTTCTGGATACTACTATTTTATGGTCCTTAAAAAGCTGCTCACCAAGTTTGGTAGAAATCCAGTTTACGCAGACTTTAACCATCGAGTGGATATTTGTGAACGTCGCCACCGGTGCCGACGACGATGAAATGAAGGATCGCCGTGTCTCGCTTTTGCGACAAAATGCATAGGCTCGACAAAAATGAACTGTCAAAACAAAGTAACAATTTGTTGTCGTAATAACCATTCATACAAAATGTACGTGTAATAAGGTCATAAAACATTACTCAGTTGCAGAATACAGAGTTACACTGCCGTGAACTTTAAACCATAATTTCACGGAGTCGATTTTTTTAATCCAAGTAATGTTTTACAATAGTACAAGTCAATATTTCCTCCATTTAGTGCTATCCTTTTCTTGTGTTTTTTTTAAGAAACTCGACACGTTTAAAATTAACAATTATTATTTTTCATTCTCAAACTTGACTTGTGAATACATATAAATCACTTTGTTTGCATTGATGACATACTCATCTAACAAATAGAAATGATTTGAAATCGTTAAATTGTTTGACATAATTATAATAAAATTCACTCATTAAACTAATTATCTTAAAATTGTTAATTGAAAATGACTGGATTCAAATCAGTGAAGCGTTGGTTGCATTTAATGACAGTCACAAGCTGACCACTGAATTGTTTTGATAAGAACCGTTATGGATCTTAATGACTTATCACCTTGAGTAGGTATAAAAGAGACAGACTGACTAGAGCAGCTCATTGTCAAGGTGTCTTCAAACAGTTAACTACTAATATTATACAAAAATGGCTTATCGACAGAACGTTCAAAGCAAGATGTCCTTCAGCATTGAAGAACTGTCAAAGAGTAGCAGGGTCATGAATCCTGTACGCACTGATGCAGTTGTCAACCACATCCACGACATATATTTACCAACCAGCAGCCAGTCATGTACAGCAGATATGGTGCGTCCACTTTCCAACTCAGATCAACGTACTCAAAACAAGAGGAAACGACAAGACTCATTACATTCTGACAACAGCTTCAGCTCTACAGACTCGTCATCAAGAGATTGTACTTCACCTGGTTCATGCTCAGACGACTCGGATAAATCCTATCAACAACCAAAGAGAGCCAGAACTGCCTACACAAACTCACAACTGATGGAACTAGAACTATACTACAGCAACAGGAAATACCTTCAGATTGAAGATCGACCAGTGCTTGCCATGAAACTCAAACTCAGTCAACATAAGATTAAATGGTGGTTCCAGAATCGAAGAATGAAAGAAAAGCGTCAAATCAAGAGTACAAGCTACAACAGTCCACGAGAGTTGTCACAGTTTGTTGGTGTAGGTAAACCTGGTTCCCGAATGATGACAACAATGGAATGCAATGGTAACATCAGTCAGCAGTCATACTCACCATTCCCAATGGTGTCGCCTTATACGTATGGTATGTCACCGTTTGTGTACCCTGGTTATAGTCAACAGTTCTACAGCAGCGTATTACCACAGTCTGACATACAGGAACTGAGGACTTGAAATTAGCTTTTATGACAATATGTGCTTCAACGTTGTTAAATTATGCCATAGTTTGTGCTTGTTATATTTGTTTCGTTAAATATGTAAATAAATGTAAAAAAATTATCTTGTCTTATTTTTGTTTGTTTTATCAAGGAAATAATGGAAACAATCAAAGAAATAATGGAAGTTAAAGGTATATAGCATATACAAAGGAGATCTTTTGTATCATTCAACCAAACTGCAAGACAAAAAAAAAACACAATTAAAACAACTTACATCTATAGGTCAAAATACGGTTTCCAACACTAAGTGTTTTCACAATATGTCAAGCTCAAATCGTAACTCAATTCTAAATACATTGTATGAAAAGAAAGTATCTGCTTCAACACATACAAAAAGAAGATATACTAGTAATGAAATACAAAACTGACAAGTTGTCTGTCTGACTTAGGACATGTTTATGCAGCGGGTTAATCATTATTTTGTTTTCTCTTGAACTCATGCCCTTCCTAGAACGCAACCCTTCATTCGACGATGATATCTTTATAACAGAATGTCGAGAGATACAATTACAAGGGACGCAATTTTTCGTCTTTATAATTACAACAGGATCGGAGTACAGACAAAATACCGCATCAAAGAATGCTTGGTTACAGAAAGCCAATACGAAGCCACGAATACGCTATATTATGAAATCACACAGTTATGCCACAAAGTAATATTATATGGGTTCAATAACATTTACAGTAGTGAATTGCGAAGTGGTACATTTAAACTGAATATTGAAACAGGAAGATATACTGGCATGGCTAGAGAATTACGTTTATGTAAATGTTGTAATATGCAGTGTGTTGAAAACGAATACCACTTTTTACTAGTATGCCCTGCCTATAGATCAATTAGGCCTATATATTTGCCAAAATTCTATTGTTCTTGGCCAAACCTTACTAAATTACAGTATCTATTTAAATCAAAGTCTATTTTACATATTAAAAAATTGTGTAACTACATAAAATCTGCGTGGTCAATCAGATCACATATTGTTACTTAATGTTATTTGCTTTCTTGTAATGATTTATATGTATTGTTCTCTGCTGTTTATCATTTGTCATGTTGTAAATATGTTTTTCGTTGCTATAGCATATATATGCTTTTTGCAATAAAGTATTCATTCATTCATTCATTCAGTACTATTTTTTCTGCACCAGATGCACATTTCCACAATAAATAACTCTTCAGTGATGCTCTAAGCCAAACTTATTGAAAACCAAAAGCCTTTCACATGACGAAGCCAAACTTATTGAAAACCAAAAGCCTTTCACATGACGAAGCCAAACTTATTGAAAACCAAAAGCCTTTGACATGACGAGGCCAAACTTATTGAAAACCAAAAGCCTTTCACATGACGAAGCCAAGCTTATTGAAAACCAAAAGCCTTTCACATGACGAAGCCAAACTTATTGAAAACCAAAAGCCTTTCACATGACGAAGCCAAACTTATTGAAAACCAAAAGCCTTTTACATGACGAAGACAAACTTATTGAAAACCAAAAGCCTTTCACATTAGTGTAGATATTATTAAGCAACATTACACAATCTCGTATCAAATTATAAATTATCAAATAGAGGGCCATTTAAAAATGTTCATGTTTAAAACGTAGATTCTCTGTTTTTCACAATCCAAGATGTCGAAAGACACCCATACCACCTTTAATAATAAGGCCGTGTTCACACCAAGTGCCGTGTAGAGTAAACATGTTTACAATTAGTTTAGTGTAGTGTGCACTGGTTTCACATTACATTTGTTCACATCTATACACCTTCTTTAGCTACCTGTACATAAGATTTGTTCCCACTTGTAAACTATATGTCATTTAAATGTTCATTACGTAGAACTGAATTCAAATTATTTGGAGAATTTTTCTAGCGGTAAGGGAACAACCATTTGATTCAAAAGGTGGGTGGGGGATGGGAATAGAAATATTCCGATCTCCAATTTGATAAAAAAAAAATGGTCACACAGATGATAATTTTTTTTATTCTGAATCAAGAGTTTCTCCATACATTATAGTGTTAAATATTGAAAAAAAGTATTTGATAACCAGCATCGAAAAAAAAGGAATAAAAACGTACTCCCGAAAAAAAACCTGACTCAGATAAAAAAATAAATAACCCTCCCCCTTTTTTTAAGTTAAGTGGTTGCTACTTTATGAAAGCCATTTTTATAATTTGCAGTAGTTTGAATATACTAGAGATGTCTCGATAACGCATTAGAAAACGTTAGCTGCAACAGCGTGCTTACAGCCGAAAAAAAAGGATTGAGATATTAGGGATCACTACATTTTTATCTTTTCTGTTCGTTTCAAATGGTATTTCTTCTCCAAGGAGTATTAAGTAAAGGAATAGGGTAACGTTTTTTTTTTTATCTATTTTACGTGTTATTTATCGGAACTGACATACTAGACAAACATATCATTTACCTCACACTCTTTTTAGTCATGCATTTATGCGTGAATCGTTTTTTGAGTAAAGACCAGTGGCGAATATTTCTGTGTACGTCAAGTCGATTCGGGAAGACCTTTTCAAATGATTTAGGCAGCAACTATTTACTTCATTTTTTGTGGAAAAGGGGGGGGGGGGGGGCGTGAGCTATTGATTTTTTTCAGGACAAATTTTGGTGACAAGTCGAAATCAATTTTAGCATTATATATAGTGGCAGCTGTGGGTGAAACAAACAATTTTTTTTCAGGGCCAAAAACTGGAAACATTTTTTGTTTCCAAAACAAAATCCATAGCTCACCACCCCACACCCTTGCCTTTATGTTTTATACTCGACTATAATAGTCCCCCCCCCCGAAAATCTATTGGTTGCTGCCTTATGGGTTCGGCAATGATGCTGCTTTGAGTCTTGATTAGGGGTTAATAAAGTACGTTAAATTTTTTTAACAAAAAAAAATATGTAAAATTTAGACAACTAATAATTATCAAAAATATCAATTTTACTCAAAAATAGTTTCCTCCTTAAATATATACACGATAAAACTAATGTACTAAATGCCTAGGCCGTGTTCACATTGACCTAAACTCGGTGTTATGTTAGTGTAACTCACACATAAACTAAACATAATTACGTTCCCATTGATAAAACTCAATGTTTACATGTAGTTTAAATCATGTTTTGCCTACATGCAGTCGATAGTCGATGTAGGCCTTGTGTAGGTTCAGTGTACACAAAACTAGGCATTCCGAACTGTAATTTTTCCATTTATACGTAAAAAAGAAACGATTTTTATATAAAATTGATACTTATAACACTTATTAATAAAGATCTTTACAGAAATATTTGTCTAAACTTGATATATTTATTTGTTATAAAACACTTTACGTAGCCTTATTAGCCCCTTATCAAGACTCATCCATCATCTTTGCCGAACACATAATTTATTAGAAAAGGTCTTCCCATATCGACTGGACGTACACACTTGACAGAAATATTTGCCACTGGTATTTTTTCAAACAACGATTCACTCATTAATGCATTACTGAAAAAGGGTGAGGTTACTTGTTTGTTTGTGTAGAATCTCAGATCCGTTAAAATACAATTAGAAATAAAAAAAAATATCACCCTCTTCTTTTGCCAAAGAAAAACTTGTAGAAAAAATATCATTTGAAACAAACAGAAAAGATAGAAATGTACTGATCCTTTAAATCGCAATTCTTTTTCTCTGTCTATAAGCAAGCTGATGCAGCCTTTTTTTTAATGCGTAGTCGAGACATCTTTAAACTACTGCAAATCATCCAGAATTACTTTCTTAAAGGAGCAACCACTCTACTTTAAAAACAAAGGGGGGGGGGGGGGGGGGGGGGTCTGAGTCCGAATTTTTTCTCGCGCGAAAGTTAATATTCATTTCGATGATAGCAATTCAATATTTAACACTATAATGTATGGGGAAACTTTGGATTCAGAATATTTTTTCATTCTAATCATCTGTATGACCCAATTTTTTTTTAATCAAATTGTGGAAAAATCCATCCCCCTTTTTTTAAAAGTCAAATGGTCGTTCCCTTACTGCTAGAAAAGTTGTTTGAAAGGTGTCTTGAAACTTTCCAACATTTCATTGTTAAACATATCCAAGGCTTTCCGAAACGAACACAGTCAGATATGTGTGAATCTATGACCAACCTAGAGAGACTACCTATACTAGTAGAAAAACGGAAATTGATGTTCCTGTATAAACTTTGTGAAATGAAGGCCCAATCACTTACCAAACAGATTTTCATTTATAGACTTTATCAATATTTCGGAGATACCAGTAGGAAACAACATGGATTCATCCCAGATGTAATTAACATTTTATCAAAATATTCACTTTTGAACTTTTTGAATAGCTATATGTTTACCGGCTGTTTCCCAACTAAATACCAGTGGAAAAAAACATTGTCAATAGTGCGATTAACCTGGAGGAGAAACATCAAAAGGAAGAGCGAATGCGTACTGACAACGATTTTACACGATTTCTAAGATTGTCTGAGAACAATGGCTATGATTTGATATGGCGATATGCAAAATATACTGGCCGACTTCGAATTGCTAAACATGTAGCTAAACTTTGGTCTACTCCTCCGACAAGCGGAAACTGGAACTTGTGTGGACACTTTATTCAAGATACACTTTGCCATCACATTAAAATGTGCACAGAACTTCAAACACAAAGACACTTGCTCTATAAAAGATTATCAGAAATTACTAGTGACAATTTCTTATACACACTGCTTTCAAAATCAGACGAGTACATGTCCTGTTTTCTGCTTGGCAATCACGAAGCTCTATTGGACTTTTTATCACCAGAGCATTGTTTAGACGTCCTGAACGAAGGCTTTTCCTTTCTTAAATACTGTAGACTGTAAATACTTTTGATTTCAAAATATTTAGTGACATTAATTCTATTATCTAATTTCAAAACTTTGTAATTGTACATAATTCATATGCATTTTGTCAATCTCCTTTAGGAGGAAATAAAGTATGATGAATTCGGTTTCTACGTAATGAACATTTAACTGACATAAAGTTTACAAGTGTGAACAAATGTTATGTACAGGTAACTAAACAAGGTGTATAGATGTGGACAAATCTTATGTGAAACTAGTGTACAGTTCATTAAACCAAATGTAAACATGTTTACTGTACACGGCGTTTGGTGTGAACACGGCCCTAGTTTTGTATATACGTTACGCACAGTATTGGTGATACGTTTGTAACGTCAGAAAAAGTTCATCGACGGAACGTTGAGAAAACGTTATTGAAGCCTGTGTTAACGTTTGCATCTAAATCTTAGCATCCCGCTTTTTGTTCTCTTCTTCTTTTTTCCTTTCTTTCTTTATTTAATCTTATTCTTTCAGTGGTGGTTAAATTTGTTTTGGCCTACAAGAACGTAGTTTATGCATAAAAAATTAAAATGACAAAATAAACACCGTAAAATAAACGTTACGTTGAAAATCACGGAAAAACGTTACAAGATTGCACGGTAACAAATCAGACTAGACATTTCGATTTTATTATTATTTCTTTGTCTTTCATTATTTATTCAAAATTCCTTTTATATGAGAAAGACTTTTAAAAACACATTACAAAAACAATACATAAACTCAAGAATAAGATACACAATTGATTTATATTTACGTTCGAATGTACAACATCTTTACAAAAACGTACATAATTTGTGCATTTAGCACACGGTAACAAAATGGACTAGACAAGCATAAAGTTAAAATTCGATTAGAAAATTCCACTTCCAAACCATATTTTTGTACTATTTGTAAACGGTATTAAAAGCACATTGAGAATATATGTTTTTTTTTTCGTTTACATATTATTGCATTCCATAAAATTTCTTACTGTAGAATCCATTGTAATTTTTTCCCCTATTTCATATGACTTGTTACATCATCTTTTGAACATTTCAATGCATCTTCTAACTCGAATATTTGAAAAAATGCCCAAAACGTCGGATGCGACGTCGTAGCGAATTGTGCTAAAATTTCGCATAGCATTTCTTGCTAATTTGCGTGCAAAAATAAGATTTTCTGATTCAAATTACTAAAAAAAATCGATTTCCATGTTACAAGTTACGCTCATATTTTTTGACGTTTTTTTTCCCTTGAGTGTTATTTGATTTAATTTTATGTTATAATTTTATTATTTTAAAGATATTACTATAAAACTATAGTCTTTTAAACATAACATATCATACCAGTTTTCATTAATTTTAAAAGACATGCTCAAATTAGGAAGAAAAAACGCAGAACTAGTAGGGTTCACCAATACTGTGCGTACCGTCATTATACACTTAACCTACACAAGGCCTTCATTTACTATCGACTGTGTGTAGGTAAAACATGATTTAAACTACATGTAAACATTGAGTTTTATCAATGGGAACGCAATTGTGTTTAGTTTACGTGTGAGTTACACTAACACAACACCGAATTTAGGTCAATGTGAACACGGCCTAAGTTACATGTTCATTAAATTGGTTGAAAAATGTTTGCTTTAGATCCAGTGGCAAATGTCACATGCATGTTCTGGTCGAGAGCAAATTAACAATCAATAAAATGCGTAAGTCATGCCATAGCAATTGATTGGAATGAAATGAGGAAAAGTTGAAACGCTACTGTAAAAAGATGTTATATTGGTCAGTCAGAGACGGACATTTACTTTTGCTACAACCCACCTTCATCCTTTCAAACGGATGTTGTAAGGGTTCTTAACATCCAAATAGATTATGTATCGTTACTTATACACGTGGCATCATATGTAACGCCTCCATTCTTATCAAAACTATTACAAACCAGAGCCATCTAATACAAATTAGAATTCCAATATCAACTAGTAGAAATTGGGATATCAATATTTGTATACAATTCTTGGTTGTAATAGATTTCCAATAGGATACAGGACATTACTTATAACAATACTTAGACGTGTGTTTCTTAAATCTACTGGATTTTTAATTTTGCTAGGACGAGACTTATGTTGCTGTCAAGAGATTGTACTTCACCTGGTTCATGCTCAGACGACTCAGATAAATCGGACAAACAACCAAAGAGAGCCAGAACTACATACACAAACTCACAACTGATGGAACTAGAACAAAACTACAGTAACAGCAAATACCAGATTGAAGATCGTCAAGTGCTTGTCAAGAAACTCAAACACAGTCAATATAAAAATAAACGGTTGTTCCAAAGTCTAAGAATGAAAGAAAACGTCACATCAAGAGTACAAGCTTCAACGGTTCCTCAGAGTTATCACAATTTGTTGGTGTAGGTAAACCTGGTTCCCAAATGGTTACTTCAATGGAATTCAATGGTAACACCAGTCAGCAGTCATACTCACCATTATCGATGATCTCGCCTTATACGCATGGTATCCTGGTTATACTCGACAGTTCAACAGTAGTGTATAAGAAACACAGCAGGACTTGAGATTAGCTTTTGGGACAATATGTGCTTCTGTATCTGTATCTGTATGTTACACAGTACAGGATCCGATCGCGGATATATGCGCACTGACAGGAGAGCGGGTTGGTTAGTCCAACCGTTGGAGGGCAGCCGTGAAACCCTCAACTGTCTTTTGACATGCAGTTTCCTCGTCCAGATGGTTCCACTCTACTATTGTTTTTGGAAGAAAAAAAGAGTTCTTTCGAATGTCTGTTTTGCCAGTAGTCTATTAATTTCAACTTTGTTAAACCAATTTTTTTTTTATAGTATTTGCTTGTTATATTTGTTTAGTTAAAAATGTAAATAAATGAACCATAATTCATCAAATCTTGTCTTACTTTTATTTGTTTTTTTTTATCAAGGAAATAACGCCAAAATGTCTTGACGTTTGTACTTTTAGTTACATGGTGTGCTAGTGACCTAATACGGTATATATGGGGTCAGTAAATTCCATATGGGATGAGAATGCAGCTCGAATCCCCATATGGAATTTACTGACCCCATATATACTGTATTAGGTCACTAGCACACTAAGTTACGAATTTATCTTACCGACTATATCTTAACGTGTAAAGTATAGACTAGTGACCTATCAAAATGAGCAAGTCTGCAATACAGTTAGCATTAATATGATTAAGAAACTACTTCCTTTGATCCTACAAAAACAGATGCCAACAATGACAACTTTTTAGATTTAAATTTGTTTTATGAATTTATTTCACTTTATCGTCACTTTCTTCGTCTGTTGAAACCTTTGTCTTTCTAAAGAGACGTAACACCACTACTAACCGTGTATGAAATAATCCCCGCCTCCTTATTAGTTATTACCTTATGGAATATAAAGGGACGTAACTCCACTACTTACCGTGTATGAAATAAGCCCCGCCTCCCAACTAACCTAATATTAAATATATATGGTTTCCACAAGGACGCTTTAACCAATCATATTCCTAGAAATGTATAGGAGGTAAGATAAATATTCATATTCCACTGTGTGGCAGCGTTTCAAGCTAAAACTGCGCACGATCAGCACTTCTACAACCATAAAAAGACGCATTTATTTTTTATAATTATTTTTTATGCTACAACTATGAATCAAAGAGTGATGTCAAGCTTATCGTTTTTTTCCTTTGCATTGTTTGAATACACTACGTGTTTGTACGATTAATAAAATCATATGTCAACCACAATAAGTGCCGGCAGTTTTAACCTTATATTATTTGTTTCATGGTGTGTTAGTGATACGATAATATATATGTGGGGTCAGTAAATTCCATATGGAATTAACTGACCCCATATATATCGTATTAGGTCACTAGTACACCGTGTAACGAATTTATTTTACCGACTATCTTCACATGTCTAATTTAGCCTAGCGGCCAATCATAGCGATTAGGTCTTCAATACCTAATATTAAGAAACTACATCTATGTGTCTATACAAAGACAAATGCAAACATTAACAATAAAAAAAAGAATAATAATGAATTAATGAATAAATTCACGAATAAAATAAGTGATGAAAATAAAATATGATATAAATAAAATGAAAGAATACATTTTTTTTATAGAAACCATAGAAATTAAAAAGTAAATAAATAAAAAAAAAATGGCCCACCAAAAGTAGGAACAGGAGAAAAGCTAGGCCAAGCAAACGAGTGATCGGCAGCAACGTTGTCCTGATACACTAGCAGCCAAGTAAAGAGCGAATAATTTTGATATGCCAATTTGTGTATGTGAATTTAGTTGCCAACTATTTTGTATAAACCGAATTAGGCCTAAATATGTGAATGTGAGTTTTTCAAAAATAATTAGTAAAAGGTTTTGTATGTACAAAAAAAAAAAGATAAGTAAACAAAATTAAATAGAATAAATAAAATACTTAAAGATGTTTGAATGCTTTGTGCTAGCCTTCTTATATTGAGGATCTTATAATGCCAGTACACTTTTAATTTGGTTCGCTTTTTCGTGAGAAAACAATGGATTCTGTTTTACACGGATTAAAATTTACCAACCAATTATCCGCCCAGCTATATATTGTACGCATCCACCTTTGATTACGAATGGCGTCATAATAAAAAGAGTTAAAAGCATATAGGATTTACTTTTTCGAGTGATGGAATATGGAATCATCTCATCGAACAAATTAAATCAAAGACATTACCTCGACTAAACTTACTGCGTCGCCTAAAATTAAGGCTTGATAGAAGATCTCTTGAAAATATGTATTTTAGCTGTGTACGCCCATTACTTGAATATGTTGATGTTGTCCGAGATAATTGTCCCGAATACTTAAAAGCCAAGCTTGAACATATAAATCACGCATCGTAAAAGAGGACGAAAGATACCAAAGGGACAGTCAAACTCATGAATCTAAAACAAACTGACAACGCCATGCCTAAAAATTAAAAAGACAAACAGAAAACAAAAGTACACATGACACAACATAGAAAACTAAAGAATAAACAACACGAACCCCACCAAAAACTAGGGGTGATCTCAGGTGCTCCGGAAGGGTAAGCAGATCCTGCTCCACATGTGGCACCTGTCGTGTTGCTTATGTGATTACAAATCCGGTAAAAAGTCTAATTCGGTAGGTCACATTCATGAAAGGGAAGGGAATTGTAGTTACGACGTAAGGAACATATCCGATATCTTTTGTGAAACGGTTATTCCATAACGGTCAACCAACTCGTGATGGCGTCCGTAAAATTTACGAAGGGATGATTTCAACTTCACCCTTTGGAACTCTTGGTTTAATAGCTTCCTTGTGAGCAGTAACCCTCTATCAAGAAAATCATGATAGGAAATGTAAGCACGAGAATATCGTATCAATTGGGAGATATATACCCCGTATGCAGGTGTTGCTGGAATGTTGCTACTTTAATAGAAATGGAAAGTTCACAATTGGAAAGCTGAAATCATCTCTTTTGTCGTAAAGTTTTGTTTTTAACCGACCCTCATTGTCAATTTCTAGATGTAAGTCAAGATATGAAGCCGAATTAACTGTATCTGTAGTATCCTTTATCTCCAATTCGATGGGATAGTCGCGTTCCACATAGTCACCTAGATGGTGCTCGTAACTGGTACAACAAAACTCACCAGTCTATGCTTACTTTTGGCAGAATACGGATGGGAGACTCTTCGAAGAGATAAGCATAAAATTTTACTTTTTTTTTCATAATATGGTGTATGAATGAAAGATCCCAAGCTACCTAAATGATATCCTACCCGATCAGTTTAGAAACATACACCAGTATAGAACTCGTTCCGTAAACAATTTTCCATCCGTACCCTGTCGAACTACTTATTATATGAACAGTTTCCTTCCATGACGTTCGACTTTGGAATAGTCTTCACCCAGATACAAACAATGCTTGCTATATCGCTCCACTAAAAGTTTTTCTTAACTTAAACCATTCTAGACCAAATTATTATTACGCAGAGCAACTCATGCCCGATCCGTACCGAGAGCAGTAGTCTAAGAGATCACATGTATCAGAAAAAAATGGAATCAGACCCATTTTGATAATGACAGATAGAAACCTCCGACCACTTCCATCTAAACTGTAAAATTTATCATAGAACTCGTGGAGTTCGTTTTTGTAAACATAGTTGGCACACTCAACATAGATAGTTACTTTATTGCGATCTGAACATTACAAATATAGACAATAAAAACACCTTTCTTCAATATTGTCCAAGACTATATTATATTGAAAACTAAGAGATCCACAAAATAATTCTTGTTGGCTCATCAAGATGTCACCCAATATCAAAAATTACTATCTGCAATTTAATCCTGGTATCTATGATGAGTTTATTCAGATGTTAATTTCAATTAAATTTGCAAGTTTTTTATTAACCAAATGTTTTACAACATATAGATACATGTATACTCAATATATACTAATATATAGACTACAAAACATACGATCATAACAAAACAGACAGAAGTATTAAATACACAAAAATATAAAACATATAAATATAATTCCAAATAGCAAATATATGTAGCAAACGAATTACAAATCATCTTACTAAAAACTGATTTCTGACCTTCAGTGCTCTTAATATAAATTTTACTAAGTTGCACAAGTCTTTTACATTAGTAGTGCTAAATACTTGTAATATTTTATAAACAGATGGCTTACCATTCTTTAAGTCTTTTAAATTTGATCTCTTATTTTTTTAGGACACCCTATATTAAATATACCGGTATATAGTCACCATGTGTAAAATTGAGAATGGAAATGGGGAATGTGTCAAAGAGACAACAACCTGACCATAGAGCAGACAACAGCAGAAGGTCACCAACAGGTCTTCAGTGTAGTTCTTAGTTCTTTTTAACGATAATAATCCCATAAATCTACAGGAGGTAAGACAAAATGTACGGTTACCTATAACTGTTAATGTTTGTGTCATTTTGGTCTTTTGTGGATAGTTGTCTCATTGGCAATAATACCACATCTTCTTTTTCATATAATCAAGTAATATTACGAAAGGAGTTCAATTAGATGCTTTCAACATATTTTCGAATATAATATTATTCACAGAAAGTAATTAAAAAAAGACATTTTTAAAATCGTTCCAAGTAAGTGAAGATATACAAGTACATGTAAGAAATGTATCAAAGGAATCTGATTCAAGTACATAATTAAACAAGAATTTCTCAAATCACTATGTAAATGCTCTCACGATCGATACTACAAGGAACTGTTTCAGGAATGATGCTCCTAAGTCTACTCAACTCATTAGAGAATTGTGCTGCAATAAAAGAAACTTTCATTAAATTTATATGACTATTAGATGATCAGTTATGATATTTATGTCTTATGCGCATAAAGCTTCAAGTGAGTCGAAAAAAACCGCTAAGACATGAACAAAGTTTTCAAGAGAAAAAAAGAAATCTAAACTATCTTTTTATATGTTGATAAAATTTACTTTCGAGGTTCAAATAGAATTAAACTGAAACATTTTCTTTTTATGATTGTAAATATTAATTTTCTTTGTTTTTTTTCCTTTGTCATTCACTTTCTGTTACATTCAACGAAAGCGTCGATAGCTGGTATACATTTAACGACTTTCTCAATTCACTTTAATTAATTCATATTGTTACAACTGAAGTTAAGGAAAGCATTTCTTTAAATATTGACAATGCAATTTCCCATAGGAACTCCCTTTACGGCTAAAGCTGTACCACTTTTATTTTTAAGTTTTGAAAAAAGTATATCCTACAACGGAAGATTCAAATGCACTAATATCTTTTTTTTCAAAGGTCAAAATATAGGGCTGTGCCGCATAAATCATGTGTATATGCCCGGAACTTCTTAAAAGTTTAAACTTACACTAAAATACTGTACACACCCTTCCTTGACCATAGGTTTCCCACAGATTTCAATTAGACCGATATGAAACAAATATGTATATTTACGGTTATCATTCCCAAGTGTTGTATCTACTAGATAAAACATAGAGATCATAACTGGGAACCTTACGTAAACATAATTAGTTATCTCTGAATATTATATATCTCCCCAAAAGAGGCGTGGTTTGAAAAAAACAACTGTATTTTCAAAGTGAAACCTAATGCTTATATAATGTAACTCACCATTTACTATTTTTTCACAAATTTCGTTTCTGACTTCCTCACGGACTTTCCCCAATCTATCTGTGTATTCTTTTTCCATTTCAATAAGTTCTTCTATCCTTTCTTGTCGCATCTGATCTTCCATTTCAATTTTCATTGTTCTCTCGAATTGTGCTTGCCTTTCTTTGTATTGTTCCTGCAGTCGCTTTTCGATTTCCAGTTCTCGTACCCGAATTCTTTCCTCTGCTTTCTTGAATAGGGCATCAGAGTAATATGCGAATTCGTTAGATTTTTTAAGTGCCTCGACCATCCTTAAAAGGCCACCAATTTGCTCTGAGCTCTGTTCTTTGTTGAATTCATTGTTAAAAAGTATACAACGATTTTGACAGTCATCCAGGAAATTTCTTAAGAACATTGGAGCTTTTTGTAGAAATTCTTCAAGTCTTGTCCCACTTTTCTGTAGTTTGTCACCATATGTGAAAACAACGATCACTCGGTCCCTCATTTCGCATTCGAAAAATCTCAGAAATTCCGTTATTGCGTTTATATCTTCCTTTCTAAATCTCCCTATCTCCATTACATAAAGAACAGCATGTAAACCTGGTGCACCGATATGGACGCATCTTTTTATTTCGTTTTCAATGATACTTGGATCGATTTCTGTGTCAAATATCCCTGGAGTGTCAATAATTAAAACCTCGGTTCCATGTATCTTTGTTTTCTCTTGTTGACAAATCTGTGTCACACTGGCCGCTACCGTGCCAGACTGAAATTTTTTCTCTCCACACAAGGTATTTGCAGTTGCACTTTTTCCTACTCCCGTTTTCCCCACTAAAGCTATCCGCAGCTCTTTTTCTACAAATATATAATTTTCCTGATTTGTTCAGTGACGTGGATAAGTACACACGAAGTAATTAACAGGTGCAGGCGTAGATCCAACAGAAGATTGAACCTTAGATTTTAATACCAGAATACAAATTTTACATAGATGAAGTTGAGATATAACAATTAAAGTAATATAGACTATAACTTATTTTTTTTGACACAGACAATAAATTACGAAGTTTTTACCTTTTAAGTATACGTTAATGACATTTGGTATGCAGTTGTATTGGTATAAGTACATCTTACTTCCATGAAGATTTCATATCCCTGTCCACAATGCCATTACATTTTTTCCAGTATTCGACGTTAAAATTTGTGATAAGGTAAGAGGAACCACTTATGAAACGGCAATATTTGGTTCGAGGTTGTATAAGCCTTAGCATATCGCATTTCCATAGGACAAATCTTTAATCATGGTTTATTGACTTTGGAGTTTTGCATAGTTTTCTAAGTTTGTGGTTAGGTCGATTTAAGATGAACCAGTTATACTCTGTCATTGAAATTGACATGCAGCTAATAAACATTTACATATATCAATTCTGAAGAGTTTTGCACACTAAACCTGCAGAAGAGGTTCATTAATTTTGATGTTTTTACCCGTTTAAAAGTATGGCTATTCTAAAATGAAGATTACCTTTTACTATCAAATTATGAACAGGTGTGTGTCAACGTTTTGTTGATATAATATAAATAACATATAGCTGAAAGTGTGATAGAGAAGATTTTAACCCTGAGAAAACATTGTCAACCGCGGCGAAACCAAGGTTGACAAGACATTTTGGAGGGGGTACCAATCTATCCTATCACTCTCTCAGCTATGTGTTATTTCATTTATTATAATGAATGTACTATCATTAGTGTCTATATATAGAATAAAAAATATATAAGAATTACATTTAGTGGATGTTTCATTTGTCTGTTTATTATTGTTCTATGATCATGTGGTCAAATTATCTAAACACTCTACAAATAAGTCACATTGATAACTTGACATAGACTTTGAAAATCAAGTAAATTACCGATTGCAAATTGACTTTTTTGTCTTGCCTTGACAACCTCAAGCGGTCCGAGCACAACCTGAGCACCATACATTATCAGTCACTCACTCTTCGATTGTATCACTAAGATTTCTATTTGAAAATGAAAATTAAATATAAATGTTTAAATTTTGAAATAAGTAACACATCAAAAATATTATCAATATTTAGAAAAACAATTTACGAGTAAGATCTTTCAGGTCTTTCACGCAGTCAAAGACATACAATATAACACTCGGGATAAGTTTCGAAACAGCCCATGTCAAGTGAAAATTTACGTAAATAAACGACCTCATTGAATTATTTCTTAGATGCAATAATGTAGTCAGGCGACATTTCGTATATATATGTTTATATGTAGCATTTATAATTTCAGAGATGCAGTCAATTAATAATAAATGGAGTAAAAATTGTGCATTTTCTACTTTTGGTTGCGAGTTCTTAATAACCCGTCCAAAGATTTTTATTCATAATTTGTAAGGGTTCCGCGGAAACCAGTGTCTCGCCTTCTTTATGACGAGCATCACTGAAGAGACATGTATTGTCGAAATGCGCATCTGGTGCAAGAAAATTGGTACCGTTAATCTTATTATGCCCCTTATTTTTGACTTCAGATTGTATGTAATGTTAACTGGAAGAAAAACTATATCTATATATAAATAATATACCGAAAACCAGAAAATACATTTTTACAAAATTTCCTTCTAGGTACTAGCTTTTGATCATAAACAAGCTTCTATCAAAGTTTAGCACACGTCCATGATAGTTTAAGAAAGTTTTTAATTCTTAATTTTAAGAAACTTTAACCACAGAGTGAATGTAATTTTAACTGGCAGAAAAAAACTAAGTCAATTTATAAGAAAAAAATGTGTTTTCAAAATTTATATCTGAACACTATCTTATGATTTTCAACAACCTTCTGTCCAAGTTTGGTAGAAATCAAGAATAGTTAATGAAAGATATTAAAATTCTAAAAGCTTTAACCACAGAGTGAATATGTGTGGACGCCGCTTCCGACGCCGATGACGATGGCGATGATGGACTGTATAGAATCGCTTTGTCTCGCTTTCGACAAAAATGACATTTCTTTGCTGTTAACGGTTCTTTTTCAACGATATTAACATATAAGGGTGTCACAGGATTTGTTTATAAATACGTCTTGGTCATAAATGAACGAGTAATGCACAACAAGAAGAAGAAAAATCGACGAAAAGAATACGATTATTTCATTTCGTTTAGACATTTTTTCTCCATCACATATCGAAACTAGATTGATTTCTACTGAAAGAGAATCCAAGCATTGACGTCTGTTAAAGAAATTGCTGCCTCGTTAATGTTTTCGTGACTTTTATTTTTCATCCACATGTAAAAGAACTAAACCTAACATTTGTACAGTGACAACGGCTCGTGCGCCCTAGTTTCAATCGATAATTTTTATATCACTCTGCTGTCCTGAGTAAGGAAATGATCAGTCAGCAAGATCAAAGAAAAAAATCGTAAAATAGCAAAAAATCTAGATACGTTAAAATAGCGAATTATTGGTAAGCATTTTCAATTGGCCTAGAGGGTCATTAAGGTGGCTCGTGGGTACAAAAATTTCAGCAAAAAAATAAACCTTTATTTTGTCATTACAAATTTTATTCATCACATTATTAGTTCATACTTTATGACATGGTACAAAAATCAACCCACAAAATCGATTCGGTTTGGCCTCAGATGACTTTTAAAATGTTTACATCATTGAAAAAAGCTCCAAATTATCTCCCTTTGGTGCAAAAATGCCATGTTTTTCATCGGTGAACTATATTTTTTATTATTGTTTTCAAATAAGCTGTACATAAACAAAATAATGGTAAAATTTAAGCGATTTCTGTAATGAGTTATTTTTTTATTTCGATATTACCTCTATTTCTCCGATTAGTTCAACAGAAAAAAAAAGGACGTTAAGAAAAATGTATGCTTCTTCCGGAGGCAGATTGTGAGCTTAAATGAAAGGTGACCCCATTTTTTTATTTCAGTTTTCTTTTCAGTATATGATAAAGTTCCTTTATGAAAAAAAATATGATAAAGTTCCTTGATGAAAAAAAATATGATAAAGTTCCTTTTTGAAAAAAATATAGCGAAATCCTATATTAGAAAAAAAAATGATTTCTTCTTCTTCTTCCTTGCTAAGGAATGGATTCTTAAAAGAATGTTATACGTCTACTAGACGGAGAATGAGACAGCAATTCTCCTGTAACTGTTTACAAATAAAACGTTCCGAATATATTCAATTTAAAACTATGTACACTTGGCTTCTGTCTATGGTGTTGGTTTCTTGGGTGCACTATTGTTGGCAAGTGCACACTGGAACCCCTCTATTGTCAGACGTCAGTTAAAGCTGTTGGAAGGTGGTTCCACTCTTTATAGTCCGTGTAAAGTATGAGTACTTATATAGTATATGTTATTTGCTGTCAATATGCATGAACTTTGTCCATTTTTGTTTGTTTTTCTGCATCAGATACGAGGAGGATTGTTAGAGCTTTTAAGATCACTATCCTAGAGCATCGTCCCTTGGTTTCTGTTGCAGCTAAACAATCATTTAGTTTATATTTATACATTTTCAGCAAAACATTATAAAATCAAGTGAGAAAAAGAGAAAAAATAAGTAAATATATAAATAAAGTTTGCCACATCTCTGGAGTAGCAACTCTGAAATACTTTTTTATTTAACAAATAATACCTGTATGACTATTTCAAGTTTAATTTACAATGTTATTTAAAATACTGTATGATGTATCAATTATATATGTTATGTGTATATGCCCCCTGGGGACCTAATTTGGAAAATAAAATTTATCTTATCTTTATATCTTATCTTATACTCTCAGGTTTGCTGGTAATTGATACAGGCGTTGTTTACCTTTTATAGTATGCCGATCGTTTGCACGTAAGATGGAACTGGCATCAATGTCCATTAGCTCATGCTGTATCTTGTAAAGCATGGCGAGTCGATGGTTGCTTCGTCTTTTAGCTAGTGGTTCCCATTCTAGTGTCTTGACCATAGTAGTCACACATCCAGGTGTTTAATCAGTGTAGTTGTATGTTACAAACCTGTTTGCACTTGTTCTAAACGGTTTATGTCCTCAGTGGTATGAGGGTACCATGCCGCACTAGCATTTTCTAGTGTTGGTCTGACCAAAGATATATAGGCTGCATTTCTTAAATTTTTGCTGCATTTTCGAAGGTTACGCTTATGGAATCCGATGGATTTAGATGCTTTTTTGACAGCAACTTCATCAAAATGTTTCCATTGTAGGTCCTCACTTTAATTTTCTCCTAGATACTAGTACAGTTTTGTATTTGCTGATTGGTACAGTTTCGAGAGTGTGGCCATGTATTTTGAAGTATGTCTCTTTTTTGGATTTACTGTTGGTTCTAATGCGGATGACAGTGCATTTTTCAGGGTGGAATTTCATCTGCCATTTGGTTTCCCAGTCTTCTAGTGCTGAAAGGTCCTGTTGTAGTTTGGCTTCATCCTGGGAATTCTCGATATGGTGGAATAGGAGGCAGTCGTCAGTGACTACTTTGACAGTTGAATGTTAAACTGTTTCTGGTAGTCGTTGATCAATACTAGGAATAGTAAGGGTCCTAACACAGTACCTTGTGGGAACCCTGAAAGAACATCTCCCAGTGTTGACTTACAACCCTCGACTACCACTTGTTGTTTCCTGTTAGAGTAAGATTACATCCACTTGATCTTTCCCTGATTTATGTTGTTTGTCAATTCCTTCTATTGTTGGAATGAGTTGCGTCTCACAGGACTTGTTGTTCGAGACTTTTGCATGAAATAGAAGTTAGTGAAACTGGTCAATAATTTGCTGCTATTTGTTATCCCCGTTTTTTATTAGTGGGACTATTGTTGCTTCTTTTCAGTCGTTTAGTATTTCACCGTTGTCAATGGTAGTTCGGTAAAGATTGGAAAGGATGGGAGCCATCTCATTTGCTGCTTCTTTAAGTTTTAGTGCTGGAGTGTTATCTGGTCCTGTAGCTTTGTGTTGTTTAAGGTTTTTTAAAAGCTTGTATACTCCATTTCTGTTTATGTTGATTTTACCCATTGTGTGATATGGGCTTGGGCCTTTGTTTGGTATATTAGTCATGACTTCTTTATTATAGACCGATTTAAATTGGTCGTTTAGAATTTCAGCCTTTTGAGCGCTTTTACTATGCAAAATATGTCTTTGTTGGTAAGAGCAGAAACACCTGATGACTCTTGTTTCTTACTTTTTACATATGTTTAGAAGCACTTAGGATTTTGTCTGAAGTCATTGCTGACAACATCCTGGATGCACTTTCTATGAGCTTTTCTTGTCTCCTTTTGGGTGTTTGCTTTCAGTCTCTTGTACTTTTCCAAGTCGCTTGGGTTATAAGAACGTTTAGTTTTGGAGTGAGTTCTTTGTTTTATGCTCTTCTTGTCTGGGTGTGTGTGCCTGTTCATTGTTTGTTTTGTTGGTACATGCTTTAAGATAACATGATTGTTTTAATTGCCTTTCACATGGCCTCCAGTGTCTGGTCTTTCGATTGACAGATTTGTTCACCAAAGTTCTTAAGAGAAATTTTAATTGCTTTCATGTTTGTTTTTTCCACCAGAAAATTTGTCTTTGTGTTGGCTTAACTCGATTTGGTTGTATATGTGTGTTGTACAGTACTATATCATTGATCACTTGTTAGTCCAATAGGTGGAAGTGACTTACAGCGTATCATAAATGAAGAATGACTTGTAAGTATTAGATCTAATGTGTTTTGGAGTCTTGTTGGGAATTTTACCATTTGTTCTAATGCCATATCCTGTGGGATGTCGAGATATATTTGGCTGACTCTAAGTGGATAATGTTTGATCCTGTAATTGAGTTGCTTTCCCATGAAATATCTGGAGCATTAAATACTCATCCAATACCAAGGAGCCCCCTCAAGTCATCCGACACGTCGACAGCAATTAGGAAACCCTGAATAAAAGGGCCGGTGATTTTAAGAAAGTAGTAAAATCATTGTGTGATTAAACAGGACGCGAAAAATGTACTACCTTTAATTTTAAACAAAATATTCCAGATACGAATACCTTGCTATAACGTGCGTACTTTACAATAATTTTATAAATGAACTAGTGAAACTTTGATCTCTTTAAAAAAAAAAGCACCAACTAAAGAACATAAAATATTTGAAATAATTCAGTAAAATTACCAATATTACCGGTACATCTATAACTGGCTTGATATTTTGTTGAATCAATACGGAAAGTCCATATTCACATGGCAATTTCAAATAACAAAACGCATCAAAAACGAATGCACTTTCAGTTCACTTGGACTTCTGTGTTACATATATTACACGAACATATGTTGAAACTTTTCAAACCCACTTATGACTTAATGTCGTCCAATTGTTTTAATTAATACATTTCCTTAGAAAACATACATAGTAGTTTTAGAATCACTTACTGCTAAAAACCTTTGGCTTGATCTGGGTCACAAAGATGGCTTTACGCCATAGCACGAAAAAAGTTGCTTTAAAACCCCCAAAACGGTGACTCTTTAATATGATTGTAACATACAGTCGGAGTTTAATGGCAATACCATATCGATTATTGTCTCTCTGGAATTATGAATACTGTTTCTTACGTACATGTATTATCTTTCCAATGTCTTCTATTTATTTTGAATCAAATATGCAAATTATACTAATAGCCTAGTCAATCTAGCTCTAAAATCACTCAACCTCCAACTAATTGCAACACAAGCTTTTTTTTGTGAAAATTATAATATAGACATGTACTAACAACATACTAAAACTATACATTGATATGATTTGCGGAAAAGGTTATTTTGGGTGAAATATGTGTTTTTTAGAGAAAAAGTGCTGAAAACTGGAAAAGAAGAAAAAATATTATTTATTGTTGCAGTTTTAGACCTAAAGCTTGTGGAAGACAGGAAACCTTATCTAAATAGACTATAAAGTAGTCCATTAGCTATTTTTATTCAAATTGAAGTAATTTTGAGGTGAAATGAGTGATTTTTAGTGAAAAACGTCGAAAACTGGAAACACAGAAAACCTCCATTGTTAATAGTTAATATTTTTGAAATTGATCTATATAGAAAAAAGAACATACTATTTTATGTTAATTTTGTGAAGTCCTTTAGTTCTCTGTATTAATATTTGGGTAATTCAGTTGAATATATGTTTTGAGACAGAAAACCCAATAACTGAAATTGAAAAAAAAATCTTGGTTATTGGTGGTTAAAACTTTCGCATTGGGATATAAATAGTAAATACTTTCTGATGGTTATCTTAAAAAGTCCTATAGAAATTAGTATTTAAAAAACTGTAATTCTTGTGTAAAATATGATGTGTACAGAAAAATTGTGAAAATGGAAATAAAAAGCTCGGTTATTCACGGTTATTCATTGTCAAAACTTTTAACATAGGATCTTTATAGACAAACTTTATTATCTTATGATTATATGCATATGTATTCCTCTTGTTATCGATATCAAAAATGACCTATTTGTTGTGTGAAATATATTATTTTACAAACTAATTACAAAACAAGAACGAGTCCATAGTACATGGATGCCCCAAAAACTTTAATAGAAGCAGGGCAGACAGACGAATGAATGAACAGACGCTCAGACTGAAAGACATAGTACTCCTAAGTGAGGGGCATATAACAAATGAAAATTTTAAAATCTTGGTTACTTCCAGCTTGATTTTTACAAACGTAAAGTTGAGAATGGAAACAGGAAATGTGTCAAGAGAAAACAATTCCCCTGTTATCGGTCTTCGACATAGCAAGTAAATTCGGCACACAAAGGTGGGCGTCAGCTGCCCCACTTAATTATTGTGTACATTAGTTCAGCCAAATGGAAACCAGTCTTTAAACTCCAATACATACACATGAACCAAAATTACCAACAACAAAAACCATAAATGCAAGACCAACAAAGGCTAGGGGATCCTGACTTGGGATCAGTGTAATAATGTGGCTGGGAGAAAAATCATGTTGTTTGAGAACTCAACCCTCTCATATTTTCTCTAGACAATGTAGAATAAATAAACACACAGTAAAACTCAGTTTTTAAGAAGTGCATTTTGTGGAAGTTTGAAATTGTTATCTTTATGAAACTGTTATGTATTTATAGTACTTACATATGTAGCTATACTACATCAAAAATTAGATTGTGTTAAAAAATAACTGTGAATCAGTTTGGTTACTGCTTTTGATTTTGTCATGCTAATTGCTGGAAGAGATACTTTTCTAGTATCATTGCATCGTCATAGATTGTAGTCCTTTTCGTGTATTTTTTCCATCAGCTACTTTTTCAACATTTGAATTGCATAAAGTCACAGTTAAACACGGACCATTTTTACTTAGCAAGCTCTATCAATATCCAGGCTTAATTTCAGATATGTAAGCTTTTTAATTTTTTGGAACAAACACTAGTTCACTGAATTAGCATGCAATGTAGAAATTGCCTTATTTCAAGAGAAGCTTTGTCAATAAGATTATAATTTTACCTTAAGAGCTTAAATTTAAATAGCAATTGTACCAAAGTTGTCAAACTTTAGATGTTGAAAATGAGATAAGCCGACTGTTGAATGAATTGATGGGATCACTTCCTGGAGTGTTAATAGTAACAGCGCATTGGCGGATCGGGGGTTCCGGGTTGGAACCCCCCTTTTTTTAACCGATCAATGCATTTAAATGGCGGCATACAGTTGGAACCCCCCCTTTTTTAAAATCGCTGGATCCAACCCTGCAGTGCCTTTTGTGTGTACCTTGTAAACCTGTATGTAGTGGTCTGAAACATTAATCAAAGGATAATGACAAAGAACTAACATGGATATGTCTGCTGTATGAAATGTTATGGTCAAAGATATATATATATGTATATAAAGAAAATCATTACCAAGTTCCTTCTTTAAGATATCTCATTTAATTAATTTATAAAAGGAAATCAGCTTTTGGGGCCCTTTATAGCTTGTTGTTCGGTGTGAGCCAAGGCTCCGTGTTGAAGGCCGTACTTTAACCTATAATGGTTTAATTTTTAAATTGTTATTTGGATGGAGAGTTGTCTCATTGGCACTTACACCACATCTTCCTATATCTATTAGCATAAGAACTGTAAACATGTGGGCGACTTATGGCCAAAGATAGTCCTTTCTAATCTGAAATTTTTGTTAGTTGTTTAAGGTTGCTTTTTAATTGACTTTAAAAACCTCAAATCTCTCTTTATTCATAATTATACTCTACTACTCATTTGAACGAAACTAATAACATATTTAATAAATATAGTTTCGTTACACCTAATGCCTAAAAAATATAAATGTTTAGCTTTCAAGGTCTACTAAACTTTATCAGTGATCTCTTGGTAGTATGTTTGAAACCATGATTAATTGTAAAACCTCCTCATTCTAAAAACATAAGATGTTGTATGATTGGCAATGACAAAAATGTCCACAAGAGATAACAATGATGAGGGTGTGGATGTTAACAACTAAAATTACTCATCGTTAAAATATAAAACTGATAAGACAATGAATGGAAAAATAAATATGACAGACATCAAACAATAACCACCATGTACTCAAGGGCCACTTACTTGTGATAATCATATTCATAGTGTGCAGGGTTAACCATGTGTGTGAGCATGCACTCAAGCCCTCCCATAATAAGGAACAGTTGTGAAATAGCAAACAACATAAGTGCAAATTGTAAAACTTAGTTTGAAAGGGCTCAACTCAAAAAGGTAAGCACAGAGTATATACTAAACCAATTGACAAAATGAAACTGAGTTCCAATAGCTAGTTCAAAGCTAATTACAGTTGATGAATAAATACTCTTGGCACTGACTTAAATATAAATCTGTACACATCTGATTAGAAATCAGTGAAAAGTGGGTTCAGAATTATTATTATATATTATATTGAGGTTTTGGGAGGCGCCTTTCCTGGTATGGAACGTGCACCCCTGCGGGGGTAAATGTTACAGCAAAAGCTTTATGTATATGGTGTGTAAGTACTGAGATCGTTGCTATTGACATGAGTAGTTTATTATTTGCTTCAGGAGCCTGGAATTTTCATTCTAACATACATCATTTAACACTCATCATTCTTTTTTTTCTGAAAAACATATATAGTTTGATTCTAAATCTTACTATGTTTGTTCAAGAAGAAAAATGAAAAAAAAAGGTTTTCTTTTAAAACATGTAAAAGTTGTGGTAAAAAAATAATTAAAAACTTTGAATTTCAAAAAAATAGTCTTGCAAACAAAATCAATTTTTAATGGCCAAACCGGCGTTTTGCATTTGCGCCGATCTGCATTTCATTTGCGCCGATTTTTGTTTTCATTTGCGCCGATTTTATTACAGGTATATTACAGGTGAATAGACATAAGAAGATGTGATATGAGTGTCAACGAGAGAACTCTCCATCCAAGTCATGTTATTTTTCATTTATCATTATAGATCGCTTCCATTTGCCACTTGTACAAATGTAATGAAATGTATATAACTGTTGTCCCCTGCTCACCACTGGGACGTGGAAGAAGGCCTATTAGATACATCTCCAGACTTTTTTCCCTTGCTGACCGTACCCGTAGTACTATTGCCTATGTCTTTCGGACATCTGCCACATGGTTATGCTCGATCTGTGTTTTGACAATAGAGTCCGTGGTAACTCTGGCTTTACACGATTTTATGGTACATTAGTAAGATATGTAGTTATGTTTCAGAACACTGTCCTTCCGATATGTATGGCCCTCGATGATTAAAGAATTGACTCCTCGATCCGTTTCAGTGTGCAATATGTCTATCAAGTTACAATGAAATTCCAGAACAATATGAATCAAAATTAACTTAAACATGGATGAAAAACAATTAAAACCAGATTTTACCAATGGCATAGCACAGTACATGTACAAGTTTTAACCTACCTGTAAATCTAATTAGGAGCAAATATAAAATCGGCGCAAATGAAAAAATGAAATCGGCGCAAATGAAAGAATGAAAATTTTCAAAATCGGCGCAAATGTCATACGCCCGGCCAAACATACATATATATGTATGTGTTTCGAGAACACCTCCCCCTACTAAAGTTAACTTATACACAGGGGTAGATTTCTTTCAAAAACCTAGTAAAATTGTGACAATATTGGTCAATCTAACTCAGAATAGTCTTCTGTTATAGGTTACATACCATCACTATTGAGGAGAATTAATTTTTTTATATCTTCGAATTGTAAAATAGCGGAACACAATCTCGGTCAATATCTTTATTTATTTATACAAACTTTGAGACAGGAAAGTGATCCACTTGTAATATTATTCTTTTGAATTGACAGAGTTATGCATTGTATTGTATTACTCGAAGTGTTTTAAAAAATAAAGAATATTTTATGGATAAGTATTTTTTGTTTCAATTTTGGCAAATAAGGGGAAGTAACTCATAGTACCTTACTTTTAATACAAAATATTTTCGTGAAATAAACCACTTTCCGCAAAATATATTTTTGTATAGTTTTAGTATGTTGTTCATAGATAGTAACAGAATTGTTTTTCAGAGAAAAACCTTGTGTTGCAATTAGTTGCAGGTTGTTCAATAAATTGACTAGACTATAAACCACTGCCACAACAACTATCATAAAAATAATAAAATAACCGGCTATCGATATCAAAGTGAGCATTATGTTAAATCATTAAAATAATCAAATCACTCTCATCAGATCGCTCCAGGAAGAGAAAATTGTTTAAAAAATAACGAAAACTTACCACCTAACATAGATAGCTAGACTTTGTGCAATATCTTGTTATTATCTGCTGATAAAACACATCAAAGTAATTTCACAGCGTCAGCTGATATTTCATATGACAACTTCATGTTTAAGTTTGATTTGTCTCCCTTGGCGTAGAAGTTCAAATATATAAAAAAAAGAATATGGCCTTCTGTCCTTATAGTTTTTTGCTGCTTATTATAAAATATAAAAAAAAATGACAATAGACTTCAGTTGGATTTACGCGCAGTTATTTAGATGAGCCACGAATGAATAGTTTTAATAAATTTATTTACACATGTATACTATATACAATATAAAATAAACCGTAGTGGAGTGTGGGAGAACATCGATCATCATGCAATAAAGGGCATCTCGCCACCTTTTCATTTATCAATATTTGTCAATATATTCATTGGAACTGCGCCACATTTCAGGCTACTGTGGTGCCGCTAATTTGTACAGGAAGAACCAGTCCACATTCCATAGCAAGTCATTCCATCCCTGAGCTGATTGAAGGTTGTTCCTTTAACTTTCGCCTCATTTTTGTCGTATGATCTATATCTAAAGGTAATTTTATTTTCATTTATTGACATTTTTGTTCGTTTTTTGTACTGATAGATATTATAACACAATGTATCTTTATATTTTACATTTTTGCCTATTTATGTTTGCTTGTTTTGTAACGGTGCACAGATTTTTTTAAAAGATAATGGAATTTTATGCCCATGTCATACCAGTGAGAGACTAGTTTTAGCTAGCTTTACAATCAGGTTTTATCCACCATTTTCTACAGTTGTTTTCCATTTGCTTGTTGTTGTGAGCTTTGGTATTTTCTCAGGGTTTTCCGTTTTGAAATTTCCTGTGCGTTTTTATTTTTGATGTCTGCTACTCACAATACAATTCCTGTTGAGTAAATGGATGATTCATCGTCCACCAACATTCATGACTCAAAATATGGCAACATTTTCATCTCCAGAAGCTTCAACATTTTTGTCATAAAAACAAACCTACTAAACTAAAAGATCGAGGAAAAGACAACAAAAGCCAACAGTGCGAAAGAAGAGTTCCTATTCAGATTCCTCTCTGCTCTGGTGTCTTTGTCCCCTATTTTACGAAGTTTTGAATCTAAGACAGCTTGAGAAGTAAATATTGTAATGTGCAGATTTCCTCTATCTCACTCTTGGTTTACCCTGTGTTATTTATTTTGCATTTAAATACTTTGAAGGTAGTCGTGTGAGACGGTGCTTGATCAAATGAAGCAGATCCAATGTACTTTTCTTGTTGGTCGTAATATGTTGTACATCGTACATGGGTGTCAGTTTTTTTTTGTCATGTAAACTATTTGTTTACAATTCGATATTTAAGAAGGCAAAATCCCTGTATGTGTCATCCCTTGTTTACAGATGCTGTTTGCTTTGAAGTTTCTATATGTCTATTGTTCTTTACCATATTCTCATTGTTCAGTAACTGCTAAATAGCACTTATTATGAAAAATGGAATAGCTGTATTTGGTATAGGAGATCATTGAAAGGTCTACATTATATATGTATTATATATAAGTTATGGTTGACCTGACCTTGTCTTTTCATTCATGGATTTAATGTTAGGTGCACATTACCATGTGGCCGATTCCATCTTCATCTCTTGTATAAAACGGTTGTTTAAGGTACTTGTCTGTCTGGCAATATTCATCTGAACTTGACATCATTTTATCATTTTAATGAGTCAATGAAAAATAGAAATTGTCTTGGGTAGCTCAGCTCCGTTTCTCATATACTATTATAATTGATAATATGTTAACTTTATTTTATATATGGAATATTGAAAGATAAAGAAAGAAGATACCAGTCAAATGTTAATTCAAACTCCCAAGTAAAAAAAGACGAAAAATAGTCAGGTGTACATGTTTTTCTGACATTATTCATCTGACTTAGTCTGATTCATTTTCTTTGGATCATTGACGATGCTGTTTTATGTAATGGTTGTTCACAAATGACCATGGATATCCTCAAGCCTGTCTTTTTTTCGTGAATTGTGACGTCATAGTGAAACTTTTCTTTTTTAAATAAGGCCGATAGTTTTCTCGTTTGAATTGTTTTGCATTGTCTTATCGGGGCCTTTTATAGCTGACTACGCAATATGGGATATTGTTATTTGGATGGAGAGTTGTCGCATTAGCACTCACACCACATCTTCCTTTATCTATTTGCTCATTGTTGAAGGCCGTACGGTGACCTATAGTTGTAAATGTCTGTGTCATTTTGGTTTTTTGTGGATAGTTGTCTCATTGGCAATCATACCACATCTTCTTTTTTATATTATCATCACCGAGTTTGTGATTACTGTAATATTCTCTGGGGCCGTACATGGCGATAATAAGAATGACAAACAAAGAGCAGCGAGTTCATTTGTATTCCACACGAATAATGATACAAATAATATATGGGGTTTACATAAATCATATCAGACTGATACCAAAGCGAAGTTACTCAACGAACGTAAATCAAAGTACGTAAAGTACTTTATAAGAATAATGTTACATCTCAACACAAATAAGAAAAAATAACATGCTCAAGCTATGCAAATACAATAGACAAATTCAAATTAATGTTCCTATATAAAGTCAGTGTTCAATAGTGAGGGAGGGTAGGAGGGGTCCTAATCCCGAAATCCCGGGCTTAAAAATACGAAAACTCGAAATCCCGGGCTTAAAAACCACGAAATCCCGAGGTCCCCAAATTCGAAAATAGAATTCCCGGATCCTAAAAGGGTCAATCCCGAAATCCCGAGCTTAAAAACGACACCGGAGTACCGATTAAGGTCCTATCTCCCCTCTGAATTAGAAAAAAATATAAGCATATACAGGAAGTTTCATTGATTCAATGATTTAAGGCTTTACTATACGTCAAGATCTTGTAATGTATAAACCATCAGAAGGAATTTGTTGGGTTTCTGTAGTTTCTGTATCGCTCGTAATAATGTTTCGTGCTCATAATAATGTCATAATACTGTCAAATGTAAGAATGTGTAAGGATTCATTTCTTTTGCATTCAATTTGGTAAAAAGTTGCATGTTTACTTGTGTAGAGTTTGTATGTATCTCATAGAAATATCACTTCATAGCTTTTATGCGTCAGAAGTGCTCGTGTGTCGCAATCACTGATTTCTATTCTTGTTTATCCCAATCTTATATTTACGACACTTGCTGGCACTATGTTTCCGTTTATTTGTAATTGTTTGATCTGCTGTTACCTGCCTATCAGATATACTCGCATGTGCACAACTGTTAAACATTTTCTAAAAATCAAAATGATTTCGTTCCTCATTTTGGTTAACATTACGATATAGATGCTGAAGTTTGATATACAACTTACAATTGTAAATAGTTTAATACTTTCAACAAGGAAAACAATGACGTCCAATCTAAAGTCTTCCTCTCCACTGATCATATCTTTATCTACTACCAGTAACCATGGCATCATTCCCTCATAACGTCGTACCAACCACATATTAAGAGACTGACAACAATTGTAAAAATTACATGCGACAGAATTGTAACACCACCACAATTTCAGAATTACTTTTGGAACTTTTCCTTCTGTGATAAGGAATACTACCAGAATTATGGATACCATTTTAACCGATCTTCTCTCAACTTTTCTTTGTCCTGTCTTCCCCGGAACTTGTTAGTCATCAACTTGTCACTAGTAAAAACTGCAGATATCTGCATGACAAAGCAACAGAATGGTCTGGATTATCAAGTAATATAAAGAAGAATAATGTAGTAATCCTTCACTTTTATTAGAACCATAACATACATATGGGTACCTTACGTTATTTTATTGCTGAAGCTGATTGCTTAAATGTCGTGGAATGTTCATTGTAATGGACAATAGAAACAACACTGTACAGCAAATAACGGATTTCTTGTTGGTCAGTTGAAATTTTGTCCAGATTGCAAATAGTATTGCTATGACTTTCTGTATACCGAGACATGAAGTGATCAGGTATGATACATTGTTGAATGTGAAGGGTAATATCGACAGATGATGTGAAAGAGAACAGTATGGATATGGTAAAGAAAACATCGGTACAATTATTTTCCTGCAATAATATTGCATCTGGAACAATGGTTCAAATCCATAGGTTGTAAACGCCGTTAAAAAAAATCTGCAGCTAGACCTTGTATCAGGATTGTAGCAGGTGAGGCAAAGATTTGCCGAACATTAAACCAAATACCATAACGTTCATCAGCATGGATATATACGATATTATAGAACCTGCTTTGTTCACATCTAGTAAATATTTATATTTTTCAATTATAATGAAATCGTAAACGACGTACGCGGCATCGTGATTAATATTACCTCACATGTGATTGAAATCGGTCCAATGAATAATGACTATAACCTTACATGTGATTGAAATCGATCAGGTTAATAAGTACTATTACCTCAAATGTGATTGAAATCGTCCAAAAAATAATAACTGTTACCTCTCACGTGATTGAAATCGGTCCAGTAAATAATTACTATTACCTCACATGTGATTGAAATCGGTCCATGAACTTACGGGAATGTCGCAGTATTCACCGCGATCTCCTTCGTCTTCCAATATTTGTGTGTGATCGAATGACACATCTATTATTAAAGATTGAAAAGCATATTTAGCTCACTTCTAAAATATTTAAAAAATCCCAAATATCTGGGACTGAAATGGTTCTCAGGAAAAAATTACTTCTAGACTTATTTAATTGTGTTGTGGAAAGCGATTGCATAACTATTAAATCCGCTCAATCCTAACTATCCAAGCCATGTGTTTCTCGTGGAAAAGTAAGATCATACATTCTTCCTCTATTCATTTAATCCATATTTTACTGGCTGATGTAGCGCTCTACATGGATGACTGTACAGACAACTGATAGCGTGGACGTAACCTTACTGATTCATTTTGTCAAATATCATTATTGATACATATATCATACTGAAGAGAGAATATAACATTTCATTGTCCTACCTAGGGCTCTAAAGGACATACAACATAGCTGACAGTCATAAAGAGCAGTACATGTATAATGAGGAAAACGATCAAATTTATTAAACGATTGAAATGTTAAGGATACAAGAAAATTCAGGACATTTTCGTATACCAGTTTCTTCAGACATTTTAAAGGTTGGCAATAATAAGTATGAACTATTAGTCCAGCAGCTAAGTCAAATATTTTGGGACAATTGATCAATGTATGGTAAAAGCACGAAACTTTGCACAGTGTTAGTTATGATGCTTATAAACAGTTTTGGATATGGAGCCATAACAAAATTACAATGGCCGCCAATTTCAAGATGGCCGTCAACAGTCATGAGTCCAAAGTATGGTTTAATCCATAATTTGAAAATTAAAGCGCTAAATTTACATATTGCTAGTTATGATGTTAATTTAACTTTTCTGAATATGGATAGATAGTGAAACGTAAGCAACCATGTTATGATTCCCAGATAATACACTATACATTATGCAGTACAAAACTTATCATTATTTCTACTTTTGGGCACTTGTGGTATGATCTTTGATTTTTTTCTCGAAAAAACTAAGGATTTTCTTATCCCAGGCATAGATTACCTTAGCCGTATTTGGCAAATTTTTTTGGAATTTTGGATCCTCAATGCTCGTCAACTTTATACTTATTTGGCTTGATAAATATTGTGATATGAGCATCACTGATGATTCTTATGTAGACGAAACACGCGTATAGCGTACCAAAGTTTAATCCTGGGAACTTTGATAACTACTTATTCAGTTAGTACATACTTATAAATTGTGTCTAACTGTAAACCTTTCCACATATATTATGGTATTAGGAAAAGGAGAATTTATGAAAGACGAAGTTATCAGGTATCTGATGGAAATGATATTGACATAAATGAGACATTTTGTTAATTGGCGTACTGCTAATTTCAACGGTAAATTTGCTTTCGCTCAATGATATTCAGCTGAACAAAATAGGTAAGCCGTAGTTGGTTTGAAAGGTTTCATCGCCTGTGTTATAAAGTTTTTATATACTTGAATTTGTTTGATACTTTAAATATATGAGTATCATAATTTATTTATGAGTTTGACTGTCCCTTTGGTATCTTTTGTCCCTCTTTTCACCACCCCAGTTGTCAGCACTTGAGTGTTGACATGAATATCCATAATGTGGTCATTTTTACAAATATCCTGTTTACAAAACTTTGAATTTTTTCGAAAACTAAGGATTTTCTTATCCCAGGCATAGATTACCTTAGCAGTATTTGGTACAACTTTTTGGAATTTTGGATCCTCAATGCTCGTCAACTTTTTACTTGTTTGGCTTGATACATAGTGTGATATGAGCATCACTGATGAGTCTTATGTAGACGAAACGCGCGTATGGCGTACTAAATTATAATCCTGGGAACTTTGGTAACTACTTATTCAGTTAGTACATACTTATAAATTGTGTCTAACTGTAAACCTTCCCACATATATTATGGTATTAGGAAAAGGAGAATTTATGAAAGACGAAGTTATCAGGTATCTGATGGAAATGATATTGACATAAATGAGAAATTTTGTTAATTGGCGTGCTGCTAATTTCAACGGTAAATTTGCTTTCGCTCAATGATATTCAGCTGAACAAAATAGGTAAGCTGTAGTTGGTTTGAAAGGTTTCGTCACCTGTGTTATAAAGTTTTTATAAACTTGAATTTGTTTGATACTTATATGAGTATCATAATTTATTTATGAGTTTGACTGTCCCTTTGGTATCTTTTGTCCCTCTTTTCACCACCCCAGTTGTCAGCACTTGAGTGTTGACATGAATATCAATAATGTGGTCATTTTTACAAATATCCTGTTTACAAAACTTTGAATTTTTCGAAAAACTAAGGATTTTCTTATCCCAGGCATAGATTACCCTAGCCGTATTTGGTACAACTTTTTGAAATTTTGGATCCTCAATGCTCTTCAACTTTTTACTTGTTTGGCTTGATAAATATTATGATACCAGCGTCACTGAT
This sequence comes from Mytilus trossulus, assembly GCF_036588685.1. Taxonomy (NCBI): domain Eukaryota; kingdom Metazoa; phylum Mollusca; class Bivalvia; order Mytilida; family Mytilidae; genus Mytilus; species Mytilus trossulus. The sequence goes on along the minus strand of NC_086381.1, from coordinate 41,331,094 downwards.
GAGTCTTATGTAGATGACATGCGCGTCAGGCGTACTAAATTATAATCCTGGTACCTTTGATAAGTATTGTTATGGTTTTGAAGTTATGGGGATTTCATAAAGCTCCAAATATTAAAACAATAAAACTAGATTTTTGCAGTGACTAACAGTGTACAACAAATATTATGGTCGAGTCTATTATGAACTTGGTTGATACCCTTTGATATATTTTAGAATGAATAAAATAGTGAAGTGCTGGTTTAATTTATTATCTACAAGTATTTGTGTTCTGAAAAACTAAGGTAGGAAACAACTGTATGAATTTTATATCATCTTACTAAACACATGAGTTTCAAAGTCTATTATAGATTGTCCTCATACTTTGTTTGTTGAGGTAGAACATAATTATGGATTAAAAAGATTTGACAAAAATGTGTTCTTTGTACTTTAAAAACAATTGAAGTTGAATTTAATTTTGTAGTACAATGTAAAAACTATAAAGATTGAAGGATGCAATTTGTTAAACAATATTATTATAGGTGTCCTCCGTCGTTCAAACCTGATCAACTTTGCAGGGTTGGTTACTTATTCCATATTCGATACTTATTCCTTGTTCCTTATTCGTTTTCTATATTTCGTTATTTGTTCCTTATCATATACCTGTTCGTAACATGTTAGTTATTTGTTCTTTATTCCCTATTCGAAATGTATTCGTTACTTATTCCTCTTTAATCCTTTTTTTTTACTTATTCGCTTTCAATATATTGTCCCCTGTTTATGCTTATTTTTCTTTTCTCTTCTTGACTGTGCTGTAAAATATTGTTTTGAGAAGATAAAATTACCTTTTATCGCGTACGTACCCGTGAAACTTTGAAACTTTTTATTTCTCAAGACCCCATCAGGGGTATGTGAATATAAACAATAATAACAAACAATAACATATATACAAAATAATGAGATCATAGAATGACATGGTTACATATTCAATATACATAAAGTACATGATTTAAGGAATTTGCAGTGGAAGGCAAATCTAATTTATAACAGACAGAACAATTTTACAAAATTTGGCAAGTTTGACAATTAAATTAAATCCTCACGCACAAGCGAATTTCCATTTTTGGATAAATTTTCATTTTTGGATGAAACACTTAACAAACACGATTTGTTGAAACTTGAACTATTCGTTATGTGCTCTCGACTGATACCCTGTTACTTATTGCTACTGGTTCGTTCCTTATTCACCTTGTTCCCTTTGAATGAATTATATTCGTTTCTTTTTTTTTCTGGTGTTACTTCGTTGGTAGCCTTTTATGCGTTCCACCTGTTTAATGCTTTCTTTTCCTTGTTTGTCTCTGGTGTTTGCTTTATGTTCGGTGAGTTGAAATTGTTTTGTTTTGCCAATGCATATAACATAATATGTACTTGTTCTATTTTTTGTTAAGAGGTGATAACATAAGACTTTAGGGTCTATTTTCACCTAAATTTATGAGAATCACTGTCAAATTATACATGTATCTTCCAATCATGAAAATGAGAGATTTTTGGAAGCTCTTTTAAAGTTAGAAAAAATGCTATACATCTTAAGTTTTCAAAGCAATACCAACAAGTTTGGCAAGATTCTGCTATAAGGGATTCATTCATTTGGTCTGTTTTCAATCTTAATGTGAGACTGATAGTAAAATAAAGGCAACAGTAGTATACCGCTGTTCAAAACTCGTATATCTATGGACAAAAAACAAAATCGGGGTAAAAAACGAAAACTAAGGGAAACGAATTAAATAATTGGCATTGCACAAGTCATGTCTTCTTTGACTATTAATGACGTTAAAATACTAAATCCCTGTGATGTGTTTTAGTCGATTTTAGTCTCTGATGCATGATTTTTTACTATTAATTGGTTTTGGCTTTTAACTAGCTGTCAGTAACTGCGAGTACTCTCAAATCGTATTTTCTTGTTAATTCGACCTGTTGATACTGTTTATAATGCTTTTTTGTCATTTTTTATTTATATGGATCTTGTCCGTATACCAGCTTTGATTATTTGTAATATCTTCAATTTTTCACTTGTTCTTACAACATTTGTATAAACTTCAAGATTATAAAAAAACGGGTTTTTTCTAAAGTTAACATTGATTGGTTAAATATTTCTCAGTGTGTTTGAATTTGTTTGTTAGCCTTTTGGTCATGAATGTTTGTCTCTAATATTTAATTAACTGTGCATTTGTATTCAGATATCGCAGATCAAATTTATTCGTTCATTGTGTATTCATACGTTTTTTGATTGAGTTAAGTCTGCCAATTGATATTTTATCGTATGTTTTTCTATGTTGTGATGTTATGCTATTGTTTCAGAAAAGGGGAGAAGGTTTGGGCCCATTAAAACGTTTAATCCCGCTGCAAATGTTTGTACCTGTCCTAAGTCAGGAATCTGATGTACAGTAGTTGTCGTTTGTTTATGTAATATATACGTGTTTCTCGTTTCTCGTTTTGTTTATATAGATTAGACCGTTGGTTTTCCCGTTTGAATGGGTTTACACTAGTAATTTTGGGGCCCTTTATAGCTTGTTGTTCGGTGTGAGCCAAGGCTACGTGTTGAAGGCCGTACTTTAACCTATAATGGTTTAATTTTTAAATTGTTATTTGGATGGAGAGTTGTCTCATTGGCACTCACACCACATCTTCCTATATCTATATATCGGGTCTGGAGTCTATATAAAACCTTCGCCTCAGGCACTCCTCTAGAAAATAACCAAAAAAAATCTGTGAGTAGGCTAAATATATATACTTAACTGCAGGAGGCACCAAGGGACGGTGCTATATGGCATGGTGGGTATATGCTGAAATAAATTTAACATATTGAAGCAGAAACCGTCTTTCACTCGATTGTATGTTTCTTTTTAGAATCGAGTTGCAATTTGGAGTTGACATATTGTATTTTAAAGGTCGTTATCGACCTCTAAATGTCAGGGTTTTTTTACTTATTTTGGGTTTCTGTTTGTTGAAGGATGTACAATATCTCTTTTTTATACTAGTATTTAATGACATGCATACCCTTGGCGAACTAAAAATCGTCATACGATTGCACCACCAAGCATTTTCATACGATCCCAAAAATATAAAAGGGCTTCCTTTTTTTCAATATATTTCAAATTAATGAATTGGTCTGTTTTCAATCTTAATGTGAGACTGATAGTAAAATAAAGGCAACAGTAGTATACCGCTGTTCAAAACTCGTATATCTATGGACAAAAAACAAAATCGGGGTAAAAAACGAAAACTAAGGGAAACGAATTAAATAATTGGCATTGCACAAGTCATGTCTTCTTTGACTATTAATGACGTTAAAATACTAAATCCCTGTGATGTGTTTTAGTCGATTTTAGTCTCTGATGCATGATTTTTTACTATTAATTGGTTTTGGCTTTTAACTAGCTGTCAGTAACTGCGAGTACTCTCAAATAGTATTTTCTTGTTAATTCGACCTGTTGATACTGTTTATAATGCTTTTTTGTCATTTTTTATTTATATGGATCTTGTCCGTATACCAGCTTTGATTATTTGTAATATCTTCAATTTTTCACTTGTTCTTACAACATTTGTATAAACTTCAAGATTATAAAAAAACGGGTTTTTTCTAAAGTTAACATTGATTGGTTAAATATTTCTCAGTGTGTTTGAATTTGTTTGTTAGCCTTTTGGTCATGAATGTTTGTCTCTAATATTTAATTAACTGTGCATTTGTATTCAGATATCGCAGATCAAATTTATTCGTTCATTGTGTATTCATACGTTTTTTGATTGAGTTAAGTCTGCCAATTGATATTTTATCGTATGTTTTTCTATGTTGTGATGTTATGCTATTGTTTCAGAAAAGGGGAGAAGGTTTGGGCCCATTAAAACGTTTAATCCCGCTGCAAATGTTTGCACCTGTCCTAAGTCAGGAATCTGATGTACAGTAGTTGTCGTTTGTTTATGTAATATATACGTGTTTCTCGTTTCTCGTTTTGTTTATATAGATTAGACCGTTGGTTTTCCCGTTTGAATGGGTTTACACTAGTAATTTTGGGGCCCTTTATAGCTTGTTGTTCGGTGTGAGCCAAGGCTACGTGTTGAAGGCCGTACTTTAACCTATACGCAGTGATATTAAGGCACTTTACGAGAAAAATACGTTAAAACACATATTAATTTTAAACAATTTTAACTTAATATTGCCAGAAAAGAATTTCTTATCAGCAGTAATAGTGTTAATCATTAGAATCTAAATTTAATTTTTCACGGTTTGTTTATATCAAAAGTGAAAGTAGTCACGTGACCCGAGCAGCTACTGAAGGTGTTTATTTCATTTTCAACTCAAAAGTCCAGCGTGTTGCTGGAACCTTTCAACATAAAATAAAGCATCAATGAAATCGTCTGAATGTATATTTTCTGAAAAATGCTATCCAAAGTTTAAGCTATACTGACAAAAGGTAAAAACTGGTGTAAATCTGATGAAAAAAGGGATATTTTTACGATTTGTCCCGTTTACACCACTCGTTTTCATTAATATCAAGATATTTACGTGTTTGGATAGCAATTATCTGTTAAAAGAGACATTTCTCGTTTCAGAATGGTTACAATCCAGTCATTCTGTCTCCGGGAACACGCTGGACTTTTTAATATTATTAATCGAGTTTTATTGTGTATCGTTTCAGGGCCATTATCAATCGCTTGAATGACGTTGTATGAGAACACCTTGAACATTTGCGGACAGATCCAAATTTCCGGAGAAGTGTAAATACCGCGAAAACTTGAACTGATGGACAGTTTTGCGCCTTTAATACAATGTGTTATTTGTATTTATTTTTATTGTTTATATATTATTTTAGTTATTCATTTGATGTATTAAACTTTTACTACTGCCAGAATTGAAAAAATAAATATTTTTGTGATCAGATATTTTTTTTGTCAAGTCCAAGTACGCTTTTAGGGGTGCTATCTTTTAATACTTTGTAAAATATACCCGATTTTGTGATATAAGATGCATCAAGTTGATAAATTTTAGAATGAATATTCAGATGTACAAATTCTATTGTCCCTCATTTCTCACTGCCCACTTTTAAAACTTTCCTACATATGGCCCTTGCTACCTTCGGCCCCCCCTTGTAGAGTAGAATATTATTTCCAGATTCATTTTTGAAGAGGACACCTTGAAATTTTCCACCAGCATATTTTGTTTAAATTTCAGTGTTTAAAGTTTAATTGATCGACTTAATTTCACAATAATATTTATATTTGACTTAGTTTTCAATCATTTGTGGAGAAACACCTACCTTATTCCAGCCATACCTTCATATATTCCTGAACATCAAGTTTACCTGCATCACCAACGGAAAGGTAATATTCTGCATTTTTCAAATGAAAAAAATCTTCAACTAACAATCCACTCTACAGTATAAAGTGTGGAATAGTTCATAAAATATTCAGGTATAAGAACACGGGAAATTTTTGTTTGGAAAACAGGGTTGTGCCTGTTCCAGAATCACAGAATACAAACACGATTTGATTTTTAATTCCTATTAAGGGGTGCTTCAGAAAATACTATGTCCCAACCAAGGACCACACTAATTTTACACCCCCACCGCCCACAGAAAAAATAATAAATTAGAAGAATACTCTGTTCGCATTTAAAAAATAAAAAACACCAATTAATTATTATTCTTCCCTCGGGATGACATAGTATCTTCTGAAAAAAGATTTCTCCAAAAAGAAGTGGCCGTAAATTTTCAACTGTATTTCTGTATAATTTAATTTTGGATGTAACATGTCTTCTGATTGGCTGATGTCGTTCTGTTAATCAGCCCATAGAAATAATTTACCGACCATGCAAGGGCCTTTTAGCCAGTCAAGGTATTTAAAAACTTCCATTTGGCAGACATAGTTATGTCATGTGACTGATCATCATCAACGTCTTTTCATGATTTACTCTGGTTAAAAATTGAATGACGAATTAAATTATAGGAAATGACTAATATTATTTTCTGCCTTTTCTAAATGACATTTCACACTTTAAATTACACGTGTTATTTGGTGTGCACCACATTTTTTAATGTTATTTCTTCATAGACAAAAAAAATAAATAAGTCATTCCTTAAATAAAGGGAGTTGAAGGTTTGACCCTGCCAATTCTGTGTGACTGTTCTCAGTCAGGAGCCTGTACTTTAGCAGTTGTCTTTTGTTGCTGTACATCATATTTGTTTTTCATGCATTATTTGTCATTTCTTGGCTTTTACGCATAGCAGACTATGCGGTTTTGTTTTTTCTCATTTTTGAAGGCCATACCTTAAGTAGCTAATTTCTGTGTCATATAAATGAAGATAAAATTGAGAATGGAAATGGTGAATGTGTCAAAGAGACACGGAACCGAACATAGAACAGACATAAAAGTTGTTTCATCATGTTCATAGGCATTTATATCATTTTTTTTTTTTTTATAAATGCCATACAACTTATTTTTTTTTCAAAACAACTTTAGTCTGAGATTGCAATATCAGGACCTGTCCCTCAATTTGGTCTAAATTTTTCTAAAGAAAACAAACAAACACTGTTTTTCTCCGTCATTTGATTACATAATATTATAGCAATTGTGAAAAATTCAACCTTTGAGATACAATTTTTTATTCATATTTTTATATCACAAGTTCACTAAAATTGTATTAATACCAAATTCATTTTATATTTCACTAAAATTGTATTACATGTATTAAAATTATTTCCCATTTCGCTGAAATTGTATTACCAAATTAGTAACACAAAGCTATAAAGCAATATTCATGTACATCAAATGCAAACTTGGATGTCGGATTTAAACAATTCAGTTGTAGTGGTAGTTTTTGGTCCTTTTGTTACTTTTCTCTGTTGGCTGCAACACATAAATACTACACTCTGATTTAGAGAAAGTCTGAAATTAGAAATAAAATAATTACAGAATTGAGTGAATAACATAATACCTCAAGCTATACTGTATAATACATAATATACAAAGTATAGCAGTCTAAAATATTTGGCTTAAAAATGCTATAAATGAAAAAGTTCTTGAAACTGTCACATCGTCATTGGCATCTTAACAATGTGACTTTATATGTATACTTTGGATACCAAACATGAATACTTAAAGTATTTTTACTTTTAGTACGCTTCAGAGTGGTTTCAATATAGACAAAGAGAATATTTTGAGGCTCAGAATGTGACTATCTTGTTTATTTTTTTTGTTGAGAAATTGCATACCCCAAAAAATTAAATTATTGGAATTCAAAATGGTGGCTTTCATAGTTACAGACTGGTAGAACGTGGAATCTAACACCTCAAAATATTTGTCAACGTCAAATAAAAGTATCGTTACAAACTAATTGCATTAGAATGGATTTTAACCAATGAAGAACTGAAATAAATTGAACCACACGTTGATTTTTTTTTTTCATACAATTGATGTCATGATGTAGAAAGGGATACATTGACAAATTACAAAAATATATGACATTAATAACAAATGAAATTATTAAAAGCATCAAGTTGAATAGAAGCCTTGATTCACAGATAATTACCAACCGATGAATCTAAACAAATCACACAGTATAGCAATGTTATTCATATGAATTAAAAATATACCAAATTTCATTAAGTGATTTATACATAGTTCATGAGAAAGATAGGACTGAACAGTGTATATATATGTATGGTAGACAAACATTAATTTCTTGACCTTTAAAAGCCCACCCACAATATGGTATGTGTTTTTCTCATTGTTGAAGGGCAAACAGTTGCCAATATTTGCTTCTTCCCATTTTTTTTATTAGTATATATAACAACTTGTGTACTTTTATCATAAAAATTCCATAAGCTATCACATGTATCTAACATTGCATATTAACCCTTAACCTTCAAGACCTTCCCCCTAAAATATATACTTACAAAATGAATTAAATTAATTTTAGGATGAACTACTGCAACTTTGCAAAAGTGATCATCAGCAGATCCACCAAAGATATAGAGACAATAAACTGGTGGAATACCCAAAAAGATAAAGAAAATAAGAAGGAGAGACTGACAAATAATATCAACATGAAAGATAGATACTACAACTATTCAATTTTTATGGAAAAGTACCCAAAAATGTATTTGAATTTTGATCAATTTAGAAGCAAAACCACAAAACTACAATCATATCTCTCAGACAAGAAATATTGGCAAAATCTTAACAAATCTGGACAGCAGCATTCTTTTCTTGGCCATTTTTCTCTTAAAAATTGGCTTTCACTTAGCTCCAATGAAAGGCTTCAACACCAGCTAGTCGACTGTAGACCTTGTTCAACTGTTCATTTCAACTTTTCAACTCTTCATAAATCCATAGCACCTAATTTTGAAAATGCACACCAGCTTTACGAACAAGGGACAGAAAACATATTAAAGATAACATCACCAAACAGCAATACCACTACCAAGGGAATGAAAGTAATAAAATCAATCGTCAACATCATCCAACCCATAGTAGAGCAACGTTTAGATATGAAATTTCCAAGACCCATTTCAGATTCCATCATGCTGTCCCCACCAGTAACACCAAAGGAATTGCAATCAACAAAAATTAAAGTTATGCAAGAAAGCAGGAAAAAAATCAATGAATCTTTCACCGACGGAGGAAATGACGTTAACAATTTCCTTTCTTCATCAATTTCCTTCCGTGAGCATGACAGGATCCGCCTCGGTAATTTTTTTGAAACCAAAGACAACGCCCAACAGAGAGTAAATAAGAGTCTAGAGAAAGAGAAAACTGGTAAGAGGAAACACAAAAACCACCATGGACAATTTGACTCTTACAGATTTGACAGAACAGAATTTTTAGCCGAGATTAAATCCAAAAATGAAGGGGACACGATCAACTGGACAGCTCTAGCCCGTAAATATCAAATGACCTGCAACGACAAATTTCCTGCAAACGGGGGGCAAATTATACAGGAATATGCTAGAAGCAAAGGAATTAACACCATCAAATTCAAATCAAAAGTTTATAAAAACCAAAGGGCATATTTTAGAAGGGTAAGGAGGGCAAAAAAAGTGGTTATCGTCAGCAGAACAAAGATTTCCCTCCCTACTCCAAGGCAGTCATCCCACTTGAAGAAAGATATAAAGGTAAAGATAGCTTCCGGAGACTTGTATTTAGGGGAAGAAATAGCACCAAAGGACATCATTTCAACTACAATAACAGATGGAAAATTGCAGCAGAAAACAACAGTTATACATGGTAGAAAATTCCCCCTCGTTAGACTGAGAAGAATAGCTTTGCAGGAACAGGTAAGCAGTGGAGTATTACGATATTTTAGTGACCAGGAATATGACAGCTTAACCATGGACCAACTTACATCTCGTTATATCAGGATCGGACAAAAACCACCAGCAGGAACTCTTTCAGATAAAATAGAACATCTAAAACTCACTGAAAGAACAAGAAAAATTAAACTATGGCACGACCACAGCTGCATCTTAAACCATTCCTATGTATGTTTCACCATCTCATGGCTATATGATCCTGCCAACTATTTTACTGACATAGAGTACCAAGAGAAGTATAAAGACCGTAAGCCAATTAATGTTCAAGGTATAGTAGAAAAACCAAAGTTATATATTTTCGGCCAATCAGGTAGCAGCGACGTAGAACAATCCAGTTACACTGCAGTTAGAATTGAAGACCTCCAAATTTTATCGGAACCTATCACAGCAGACAATGGTAATATTAAAATTTTTGATGTGATGCGTGTATTCAGCGGCGACGGTCCAGCAAGACAATTTGAAATCGGACAGCAGAGAGGTGGAAATTATCCCTGTGTATGTGGAGTTCACGCGAATGCTCATGGAAATTTTGTTCTTTGTTATGGCATTTCACCTCTTACACTAGATGAACGAGTCGGTTTAATAAAATCCACACGATGTTTCGAAGAACTGAAAAAGGGAAATTTAAATCCATTCCAAAATTTAAAGAAAGACTACCTCATAGAAGAACTAGAAAGCAGAGATATTGATATTCACAACATGTTACGTCCTGAACTACAAGAAAATCTATCCGCCCTACTTCATGGAATTTGCAGACCACCAGCTCTAATGACAACAAATCCTACTCTTTCAACCCATCATCTGAACTTAAACAACTATGAAATATTTGGCATGGAACCATTACATGATCTTTCCAATTTTATACAGAACATTATAACTGAATTACCATCCCATATAAGAGACAAAAAACTTCAAAAAGAATTAGAGGAATTTTCAAAACACACCATCGGAGATAAAAATCAAATAAAGGGATCCGATGCGCGGCTATACTTAGTAAAATTATCCCATTTTTTAGCTTCTTCACAACAGACTGATCCAAGCATAAGACAGATGATTGACTCGCTTCTTGAAATAACCAACATTTCGTATTCTAAGTACAACACCAGATCTCCAAAACAGATACTAAGGCTATATAATCAAAGCTTTCTTCTCGCGATAAATTGCAGAAACGTTGTCGGAGTCCCGTCTAAAATGACATCAAGGAAATTTTTTGGTAGTCATTTCCACAGTGTATCCATCCATCTTGCAGAAGTTCAAAGAATATTTAATTTAAGGTCCCTCGTAACAGAACAAGAAGAAAGATGTTTTGGAGATCTACGAAGAATTTCAGAAAACACCAGTAACCGTCAACCAAAAACCGTATGCGACAACGCAGTTCTTCGATTCACTTGTCAACAATCCAGCAAGCAGGACAGTATTTACATTCAAGAATCTATCATTCAAAAGCTCGCGAAACAAATTCAGGCCAAACCCAGAACTTTAATTCCTTCAATAATTCTTAATACAAGACCTATTTTATTACAAAGCCATCTGGAGAGGATAAGTGATTACATCTTACCTGGCGAAGGAGTTTGGTGGCATATGGAAGATGGTAACATGATCTTCCATGATGGTCCTGATGATGAACCTTTTCACATCGAAGGTCCAGATATGCACCACTTCCGGTCATCCTCCTATAAAGAAGAACATCAACAACTGAAAGACATCTGGGAAAAGGTTATAGAAAATTATAAAAGAAACATCATCACATTACCACTTCAAAGAATTAAGACGTTTGACAAAGATGGCAAAGTCGTGTATATAACACCAACTGAGACAGGTATGTATAAACTGTTTAAACCAATGTCAACTCCAAAATATTATATTATTGATGATATTTCAAGACTATTCATGAGAAATGCAATGAAAATTTCCCAAGCAACAACATAATTTAGATTATAATATTTTTTGATAAATCGGGTCCAGACATAACTGAATACTCTTGCAAAAATTCGAATTTTTTTGTTATAAATACCTTTCTTAACTGATAAACTTTTGTTTTATGGCTGCATCTCTACTAATCAATCAAAAATAACTTTATGATTAAGGATATAAAGAAAAGACGTGCTTGTTCATGTTTGGAATTAATTGTGTTCCTTGTTTACAAGCATGTTTAAAATCCAGCTCAGTATAACAATCGTGTACAAAGCAATGTAGAATATTGATTTGCATGTTCTCAATTTGAATTTGCAAATATTTTGCTGCTAGAAGTTTTAAAGACCTTATATTATATATTCATCATCATACATATATTTGGAAATCTAGGTATTTTTTCGAATAATAATTTCATGATTTTTTTGGTGAAAATCTGGTATTTGATACATTTTAATTCTTACTTGTTTGACAATATTTCAAGTTATGAAAGTTATGCCTAAAGTAATAAATGTTAAGTGAAAAATAACTTAAAATTCTTTTTAGATGTTATTATTTAATTCCTTAAAATTGCATCTTAATACTGTATAAACTTACCAGAAACTACTGATGTTTTTTGTAGACTTGCCATCTGAGTCAACAGACAACTACCAGCACAACATACCTGTACAAGGTAAATGATAGATTTAAATGTTTCTCAATACTTAAACAATCATGCTAATATCAGTGATTAATCTTAAGGTAGATAGGGTGTCTTCTTCAATCGTTGATTTCGGAATACCAGAAAACAAGGTCTATATCTTTAATAGAATGTGCAAATTTTGAGAGTAGTTGGTAATTCATGTGTAAGTACTTTTATTTCAATATAGAAAATGACATGTTGTATCATATTTGTGGTTGTATTTTACAAAAAACAGTCAATTTTGTTAAATTATTTTTTTTACTAATTTTGCAAAATAAGGGGAGGCAACTCAAATGCAAGGGCAGATAATTCAGATTAAGGTACTTTAACAATGGAATGTTTTAGGAATTTACCTGTTTTATTAAGTAGCAAGAAAACGGGTCTGGTGACCACATTTTTTTCTTTTTCTTCACTAAAAGCCTACTATTAAAGTTATATTCTCATAGGTTATTTCAAAATTCTATGGCGTAGATTATGATTTATTGCAGAAAATTGGGTTTTCCGTGCATACTCTTTACAAAATCTGTCAATTTTGAACACCATGTAGCGTGAAAATAAGCCCAGTGATCATTCTTTTTATTGTTTTTTTTTACGGACAATTTTTATGAAATCAGAATCTGGAAAAACAAACACAAAAATAGTTCTTTGTATTATAAGTTATAAATGTGTCTTTTTATCTTCTTATTATGATCTGGAAAAAATAAACTTGATCGTTGGTTTTCCTGTTTGAATGGTTTAACACTAGTAATTTTAGGGCCCTTTATAGCTTGTTGTTCAGTGTGAGCCAAGGCTCTGTGTTGAAGGCCATACATTAACCTGTAATCATTTACTTTTTAAAATTGTTATTTGTATTTGGATGGAGAGTTGTCTCATTGGCACTCGCACCACATCTTCCTATATCTATTGACCAATTTGTGTACTGTCTTTCATGTCAATTGTATAGCATATATATATATAATTATGTCTATCGCCTTTAGCAAGATCAACAAAATCAATTTTGGACAGAAAAGCTGTTTCTGTTCAGAATGATTAAGCATCATAATTGTAATTCCTTACCTGCATTTTTTTTTCTTTTTTTTCCATAGAATTTCAAGGCAGTAGTGGCACCATAGAACCTGCCAACGAGGATCAACCATCAACTTCGCCGGAAAAGAATTTAGAACAAGGTATATTACTACAAAGGAAATAATGTATTAATATAATATTTATATTCTTAAAAGGTGTGTGTTAACTTCATTGATTGTTTATTGAATATAAATTCAATCACCAATAAAGTTCATTTAGCATATTAAAAACACAGGATTATAAATACCAAAATTATTCAGGTAAGAAAGGTACAGCCTTCAGGTTAATATCCTAATCATAGTTTGCCCTTTTTGTTGACACTTTAGTTAACATTCCTTTCAGAAAATGTTATGTAATGTAATCTGCATAAATTTTATTTCAGTAATCTACATAAATTTTATTTCATCTGAACATTTATCATAGATCCAGATCAAATTCCAGACATAGAAAATGAACTTGAGACCAGAGAGGAGACCAGAGAGGAAACAGAGAGGAGACTGCTTGAGAACAGCAACATTAAACGTTTGTACAAATCACATATGAAAGGTAATTAAATACTTCAAATCAAGTAGAGATTCAAATTGATGTGACCATTAAGTAACCTAGAACAAAATTGTATTTTACCACAAAAAAAAATCCAGATTCATACAGACACCCATACCAGGAACATGCCTACCTAATAACAGTGTTGGCATAGCGTACAAAAAAGACTTCTAAAATTCTTCTGCACTTTTTTTTTTTTAATTGATGGACATGATAGATTTATTCCTGCATCATTAACATACATACATTGTTCCTACATGATGCCTTTAATAAACATTTTTTTTTTATATTCTTGTACAAATATATAAACAATAAGCAGCTGTTAATGACATACAATTTTATATGTATATATAAATAAATAAACCAATATTACATGCATGCAAATACTTTTCTACTTTGTTTTGTCATAGAAAAAATAACATTTCGAGATTTGTTGACCAAATTATGTTGAATGAAGTATAGTAACCTGTAGTTTTTTTTATTCTGGGTTGATTTGGTCTCTAGTGTAGAGATATCTCATTGGCAATCATAACACTTCTTTCTATTTATATAACTGCACATCATTCAGATATACAGGACATATATATAAAATATGTTTTAATTTCAGTTTTGAGATGGGTTGAACAACCTTACAGCACTGATGCTCATGAAAATCCGATGGTCAAACCTAAAAAATTACCAGGTAGGTTACACAATCATCATTTTCTAATACTTATCAGATATTACAGCTAATTTCCTAATGCATGTAAAGCAAAACTTTGGTTGGCTTGCTTGCTTTGTTTGTATTTGTTTAAACAAGCTTTGTAAACAAGATTGACATCTTTAAACAATATATATAGTCAAAGTTTAACCTGTATATATAATATTTGAATTTAATTGGGTGTTATCCTAATGATTCTACAATATAAAAATAAAGCAAGCAAGATAACTAAAGTCTTGCTCTGCATGCTTTAGGAAATTAGCTGTAATCATATATTGAAGCCAATAATGGCTTTATAATGTTAGATTGCTGTTAATCACACCTTTTTCAAAACAAAACCTTTGATTTCAGCTAAGAAGCCAATATCATGCAAAAGGAAATTATTTGATTCTGAAATTTCCAACCAAGAATTTGGTAAGTAGTAAAGTATTAATAGTATTACCTAAACTTTAATGATAAGTTAATTAGAGCAAAATAAGAAGTAAAATACCATTTCTGAAGAGCTATTTCTTAATCAAATTTGTAACTATAAATACAAAAATTAATCACTGATTAATATAATGCATGTCGATAATTAATATTGTTACCAGTTGTGTGCTTAATTAAAGATTATGATAAGAATGATAGGTATGCAGCATCTCATATTTTAGGGATAAAACATACATTTTCATGTAGCTATTTTTGTAATTAAACTAAATTAAAAGAATAAATAAAGAATACTTGTGAAAAGGGATGTACGTAAAAATTCAGTATAATTTTACTATGATGGTATTTACCTTTTTATGCTTCAGCACCACGTAGAAAGAAGACAACATTCGATCTGGTTGTCCAACTACTCGGCCCATCATCAGATGTGGATGACTGCATTAAGTACAGGGAATTGAAGCTAAAACACCCCGGTCATAAATCCTTCATATCAGCTTTTGATCAATCTTTCTCTAAGCTACAGATCGAGGTCAGCAAAAGGTATTTTGCCCTGAAAGATAAAACAGCAAAAGATGATGGAAAGGAGAACAGGGAGAATCTGTTAGCCGACAAGGAGATTGCTCAAAAGCTGCTTGATCACTGGGGAGTGTACTACTTTTAATGTCCAGTGCACTACATAATAATTCTTAAAATGTTTAAATGTTGCATATAAAATAATTTTACTAAATGCCATACCTACTTAAGTTATAAAATAAAGAGATGTAGTATATTTGCCAATGAAAAGTTTAGCTCAAATTGTCTAAAAGGACATGCATGTAGTTTAAAGCAGCTATTGGTCACCATGAAGCACAAGAAATTCAAGAAAAAACAATTTTCTCAATTCTACTTTATCAAATACTACCTTTATAGCATTTGACTATAATTGTTATTTCTTAAAAACATCTAATGTAGGTGCAAGTTATGTATCATAGCATTTTTAATAGATATAAGTAGATCTATGTGGTTTGAGTGCCAAGGAGACAACTCTCTCATCCAAGTCACAATTTGTTAAAGTATTTATAGGTCAGTGATGTCTTCAACACAGAGCCTTTGCTCACACCAAACTGCAAGCTATAAAGGGTCCAAAAATTTGACATTTGTAAACCAATTTTAATTGTAAAACCAACGGTCTTAAAATAACAAGAAAAACTTAAAATCCACATCAACAAACGACTACAACTTAACATCAGGTTCCTGACTTAGAACAGGGGCAAATACATGTAATATGTTTAAGTTCAGATAAATTCCATATTTTTTAGCCTCTTGGCAGTTGTTTAACTGCAAGTGGCAAATATCACATGCATATTAGGACTAGAACATATTTATGTTATATGCTTTAATTCATACTAGATAACCACTACATTAATGCACATTTAATAGTGAATTGATCAATCATACAATTATATAATTAGTACTTTAATATGTTAAATGGTGCACTGGATATGTTTTGTATGTGCACCCTTAATGGCTTGGATCATAAGGCTATTTTCATAAAGGCAACATATATATAAGGGGACGGGGTCAGGTTGTTAAGAACATACCCTGGTTACACTTTGAAACAGGGAATTATAACAAACTACTAAAATATGTGTGTTGAATCCTCAGAATAATTCCTACTGCAGATGTACATGATGTATCACGATAAGGGCAGGAAAATTTATACATTATGTAATAGGAGGCAAGGAATAAGGAAATGTGATATAATTGCAAATGACACAACTATTCTTGGTAGATCGACTAGAATGTTATTTCCCATTAATATAAGCATGATAAGAATAAGGTAATGTGATAGGATTGCAAATGACACAATTATTGTTCATAATACATGTATGTATAGTCATAAAATCAGAATAGAATATAATTGTAGATTATTGTTTGGGAGGGCCTTTAACAATGAGCAAAACCTATACCAGGAAGCAAGATTCAATTCAAACCAGTAAATATATTGCCTGATTTGTACAAAACAAATGGTAATTTCAATGGCTGCTCTTCTATGTGAACCTTAATCACAAACTGACCTTCGATAGGTGCATTTACTTAAACCTTGTTGCAACTACCGGTATATTCATTTTCAAAGCCTGCCCCTGTAGTTTTAAATAGACCTTGTGGTTAATATGAAAGGATTTATGAGAGGGAAGTCTTCAATAGACAGACATGGCTGATACTGTATTCATCTTTAGTATTAACTTTTTGAAATTAATATATTTTGTAATTAAGTCCAGAAGACTGCATACCGGTATATGTTAATCTGAAGAACAACCTATCAAGAATATAATATTGAGACTTATAAGTGGAAAAAAATAGGAAACTGAAGTCATTTACATGTTTGATTTCAAAATAGTTTCATTCAAATACAATTTTCAAATATTTTAGGTGTATAATGAGAATATTAATTCAAGTTTGGTTTAATAATAAGCATGGTTGGAAGCTTTTTCCTAAATTCTTTTTTTAAAACCGTGAATACAGCATCAGCCTCATTGCCTGTACTTAAGTTACCGCCACGAGTACAACCAGAGATTCCTATACCAAGCTTCCAATAACATCAGGATGATACCGCTGTCAAGATATGACAATGATTTACTCAATAATCCCAGGGGTGCAGAAATTCTCAGTTCAACCCATAGGACACATTTATGTAACAGGACAAGTATCTTTAAAGAAGTTATAAGACAACATCTGAATTTAAGAGTCCTTCCTTTAACTATCAGATATGACTAGTATACTATCGGTCAGTGTGGGATTCAGCGCTATACCATAATAGGAAAAGCTAGGTCATTGATAGGATTCTGAAAGTATTTTGGGTCAGTGTGGGTTTTTCTACGCTATACCCTTATTCAAATTCTTTGCTCAGAAGGAAATTTTGGAAGAGACTCAAAGATCATGAAACACCTAATCAACCATGTATCTTGAATTTAGACAGAGACCCCTGTACAGACTTGCTAGATGAAAGCATAAGCAGACTGGATGGTGTATTAGACTTTAAGTACCAGCAGACACCCCTGGGATACGACAACATAGTTTACCGGATATGACTTTTCTCTTGATTCGACAACAATTAATGAATATGACTTGACTCAATAATGTAAGACAAGTGATTTAACTTCTCATCTAGGATTTCAGTTTAAAGATGTTAATGTTTTGTACACAGTTCTTGTGGGCATTAAAAATTTCTCCTTTTGAAGAGTTAAATTTAAAATATTAATAAATAACGATCCAAAAAATAATAAAATAATTCACAGGACAAGGTATTAAAAAAATAAGGCCCAACAAGAAAATCAGAATGACTGGCATAAATGACTTATATAATTTTTTTTAAAATTGCAAATTATTTAGTCTTTGTGTTTCAAAGAAGCCTGAAGGTGCAATTAAAACAGTGGTTTCAAAGAAGAAGTAATGAAAACAGTGGTTTCAGAGAAGATGTGAATGGCATTTAAGTGTTTACTTGCTGTGTAAAAATTCTCAATGCTTCATTTCATGCCATATTTTGTTTTGCAATATTTCATCAGTCCAAGTCAAGCACCATCAGGAACTTTGAATATTAATTCAAACTGATATTTTTCTCTTCCTGGATATAAAAAGTTTTATAAATAGAGTAAATGATAAATATGAGAGTAAGTCATATTCTTTCTTAATTCAAATATAGGTCAATGTTTAAAAAATATCAATAATGTCTACATGTAACCTTATTCTTCAAATGATGGCAAGCATAAAAAACTGCATTTAATTTGTTTAAAAAAACGTAAAAATAACAAGTACATTTTGTAATTGAAATCAGTATTGTTTCTTCAGAGGTTGGCTTCAAACATGGGAAAGTTTAATACATACATGTAAATAGAAAATTTAACTAATTTTTACACAGCCATTTTGATAAAAGTTAAAAGTATAAAAAAAAATTCTCTTGGACTGAATTTTGCAATGTGGTGGTGGGTGGGGAATGCAGCCAAGATATTTAAAATCTTGCCAGTCACAAGCCTGGAAGGAAGGTAGCTTCGATGGTTATGGAAGTAACCTTCTGAATGCAGAGTGAACCACCATAAGAAGTTGAGCGTTATTTTTCAGAATATATTATAAATTTGTAAATAAAAAGAAGATTTTGTCTATCATCTTCATTATAGTTTACTTTAATATATAAATTTGCTTTGAAAATAAACTGAAACATATATCTAACATATTTATTTTATGATTTGATCGATCTGTGATGCTTGAATATGTTGATTCAGTTTTGTATGTGTTGGAAGTCAATTTCAAAGATTTCATTGGTCAACCTAATAAAAAATGTTCAATAAAATACAAATCCTCCTTAGGCTAGTACGCAAGCTTTAAACAAACTACAAATGCAAGAAACCACAAAAGAGATGAATCCACAGCATATTATAATTTTGTAATTCTTTTGAAATTTCACTTCATGAAAACTCTAAGGCACTAAAATTTCAGATATCCAATGCATGTGTGTACAGAAACAACCTTTACTTTTCATGCTTGTAATAATATTATGAAAATAATTCAAAATAAAATTCAGGAGATTTGGTATAATTGCCAATGAGAAAAACTATCCAAAAGAATCCAAATGACCTTGATTTAATCAATTATAGGTATATATACAACCTTTAACAATGAGCTGAAACCATACTATGTAGTAAGAGGGCTTATATTATCGACAAGTCAAATCAGAATTGTACTCATCCGGATAAAAATGGTAATCAGCGATATTTGTATAATATATACATATAAAATCAGAAGATGTGGCATGCCAAATATCCAGGGGGAAAAAATCAAAGAGAAGTTCACAGTTTAACTAAATGTCACAGTATGGCCTTCAAACTTGAGACAAACCCAAAAGGGGGAATAGGACCTTTACCAGGACTCCAGGATCAGGTGTTTTTAAGCTCCAGATTTACCCAGGACTCCGGGATGCAGGAATTCTTTTTTTTCGAATTACAGGATCAGGGATTTTTATTTTATTCAAATTCGGGACCTCAGGATTTTGTGTTTTTAAGCCCCGAATTTCGGGATCATGAACCCTCCCATGGCCATATCACATATAATATAAATAAGAAAATGTGGTATGATTACATATGAGACAACTGTCCACAAGAGACCAATTTCGCACAGAATATTTTTCCCTCAAAAAGGGGGGGGGGGGGGGGGGGAAACCCTTATGAATTTTATTCACCATCTATGGATCCATAGGGGTTCCTTAGTTAACTGTATAATGAATTTATTGCATGCTAGACTGTTTCTGCTGCGTTTTGATAAAAATAAACAATTAAACACAACATTAATAGATGATGTCACCATTAACGTGCCATTAACCCCTATTATGGTCTCATAGGGGGTCACCACGTGGCGGCTTTAAACCAATCACAATGTGATACATGTAGTTTACCCGCTGTGCGATAAAAGCCTATATTGGAACTTTAATGACCTTATTTAATTTATATTTTTGATAGCTTTCCAATATTTTGACATATTCTCAAGCTGGAATTTGAATAAAAGACTTTTTCAATGACTGCTAGGCACTAGTATGATAAACTTGACAAGTACAGCTGTAAATAAAAAATTGAACCAGCAAGTTTTAAAAATCTTTACTTAAAACATATAAATAAAATGACGGAAAACAGGCCTTTTTGTTATCACTGAACTACACTGCAGTATATACATATTATATATATGTTTAAGGGTCAGCTGAAGGATGCCTCTGGGTGCTACAGGGGATTCTCACTGTATTGAAGACCTATAAGGCTATTGGTGACCTTCTGCTGTTGTCTGTTCTATGGTCGGGTTGGTGTTTCTTTGTAATATTCCTAATTTCAATTCTCAATTTTTACTCCAAACTAGTAGTCAGAAAGATTTTTGGTGCAGAATATATATACCTATTCCAGTAGCACATAATACCAAATATGATATGTGTAAAGGAACCAGGTCTTGCAAGGTTATATGTATATGTATTTTAATTAATACTGTCTGGGTGTCCCACAAAATATATTTTATTAGAGCGGCCATAATTATTTTGACTAAAGTAAGACAATATGTTACTGCCAGATTGCAATGAGACTTGCCTATCAACCAGTGACCAAATGAGGTAAATATTAGTGACCATTGGTCCTAACAAAAAACAAAACCATAACTTGTACCAAGCTATTATACTAAAATAAGGCCTAGTCCAAGTAATTATGACGTCTGGAAAGGCTATTTTAATTTTTATCTTCGCTGCTAGGAAGGTGTCCCAGAAAAAAATTAAAATATCCTTGCCAGACGTCATAATTATTTAAACTAAATGAAATAAGGCCCAGACAAAACAAAACATAAACAAATTCAAACAAAATACTGACAGTCTAATTTATCCACACGACTACAAAAGAACAAATATGATATTCGCATACTGACTTCAGATGCACATACAGAATAAGGTACATGTAGGGTTAGTTAAATATGTTACAAGAAAATGAGGGGGGGGGGGGGGGGTTAAATCCTCCTCTTCATCAATTAATTAAATAAATTATGACTTTTGTAGGGCTAATTAAATTCTTATCTATGATATTTTAATAGGCTGATTTTTTTTGTTACTAAATTATAAATTGATCACCAGAAATGATTTATCTGAACTAGGACAAGCAGGTGACAGTGCCGTAACTATCGGGAATGCAAGTGGTAGTATACGTACAAATTCATTTCATCCGCTCCTCTATCAATTTAAAAATGAAAGTCAATTATACCTTTCTTAATTTCCCCCATCTGAACACGTGTAGCATGTTTGCCAAAGTTAAACTCGTTATTTTCTAACTCTCCACCTTTTCTCATCTACTAAAATGGATGAATTACAAAGTAAACAACTTACATTCATTAATGCTTATATATTTTGTAGCTGTCACTTACTTTTGTCGGTATATTTTCACACATTAGAGAAAATAATTGCTCCGGCAAGGTGCTTCCATTCTGCAAACTTCCAAACATCTAATGACGGCGATTTGGGGACGATCGGCTTCTCATTGGTTGTTACTCGGAAGTAGGCGGGGTGTAATCCCGGCAATAAAAACATCTATTGCAACCATTTATTATATATTTTCATCAAAAAAATGCCGTAATCTTGTTTTAATAATTAAATGACATCATACCAGTATCCCTTTTTTATCCGATTGCCTGCATGCAATTTGTATTTTACAATTTTATCGATGGACGCTGCTCACGGAGTCCGCCATTGATGAATATATAATGAGGTAATTGCGGAGTTACCTACCCCTGACAAAAATTCGACGAAATTGCCTTAACATCACTGCGTAATGGTTTAATTTTTAAATTGTTATTTGGATGGAGAGTTGTCTCATTGGCACTCACACCACATCTTCCTATATCTATATATCGGGTCTGGAGTCTATATAAAACCTTCGCCTCAGGCACTCCTCTAGAAAATAACCAAAAAAAATCTGTGAGTAGGCTAAATATATATACTTAACTGCAGGAGGCACCAAGGGACGGTGCTATATGGCATGGTGGGTATATGCTGAAATAAATTTAACATATTGAAGCAGAAACCGTCTTTCACTCGATTGTATGTTTCTTTTTAGAATCGAGTTGCAATTTGGAGTTGACATATTGTATTTTAAAGGTCGTTATCGACCTCTAAATGTCAGGGTTTTTTTTACTTATTTTGGGTTTCTGTTTGTTGAAGGATGTACAATATCTCTTTTTTATACTAGTATTTAATGACATGCATACCCTTGGCGAACTAAAAATCGTCATACGATTGCACCACCAAGCATTTTCATACGATCCCAAAAATATAAAAGGGCTTCCTTTTTTTCAATATATTTCAAATTTCGAAAAGTTTGAAGAAGAAATCTTCAATTGCACAGTATTGTGCAATAAATTTGTTAGATATTTGAACACATCAATTTTGTGACAAAATAAAATTGAGAATGGAAATGGGGAATGTATCAAAGAGACAACAACCCGACCATAGACAAAACAACAGCAGAAGGTAACCAACAGGTCTTCAATGTAACGAGAAATTCCCGCACCCGGAGGCCTATAAAAAACTACATTAAGTCAAAAATTTGATCACAATCCAAATTCAGACAGAATCAAGCTTGAATATTGTGACCAAATTTGCCCCAACTGTTCAGGGTTCAACCACTGGGGTCGTATAAAGCTGCACCCTGCGGAGCACCTGGTTTTAGTACTGAAAAGACTAAACTACCTTTACCATCATCTGTTTCTTATTATCTTGATAAACCAAAAAAAATAAAAAAATAAGACAAGATATATGCATTTTAAATAGTACATTTATTTACATCTTTAACAAAACAAATATAACAAGCACATACTATGACATAATTTAACAACATTGAAGCACATATTGTTCCAAAAGCTTATTTCAAGTCATCAGGTCCTGTATGACTGTGGTAATACGCTGCTGTAGAACTGTTGACTATAACCAGGATACACAAACGGTGACATACCATACGTATAAGGCGACACCATTGGGAATGGTGAGTATGACTGATGACTGATGTTACCATTAGATTCTATTGTTGAAATCATTCTGGAACCAGGTTTACCTACACCAACAAACTGTGACAACTCTCGTGGACTGTTGTAGCTTGTACTCTTGATGTGACGCTTTTCTTTCATTCTTCGATTCTGGAACCACCATTTAATCTTATGTTGACTAAGTTTGAGTTTCATGGCAAGCACTGGTCGATCTTCAATCTGAAGGTATTTCCTGTTGTTGTAGTATAGTTCTAGTTCCATCAGTTGTGAGTTTGTGTAGGCAGTTCTGGCTTTCTTTGGTTGTTGGTAGGATTTATCCGAGTCGTCTGAGCATAAACCAGGTGAAGTACAATCTCTTGATGACGAGTCTGTAGAGCTGAAGCTGTTGTCAGAAAGTAATGAGTCTTGTCGTTTCCTCTTGTTTTGAGTACGTTGATCTGAGTTGGAAAGTGGACGCACCATATCTGCTGTACACGACTGGCTGCTGGTTGGTAAATATATGTCGTGGATGTGGTTGACAACTGCATCAATGCGGACAGGATTCATGACCCTGCTACTCTTTGACAGTTCTTCAATGCTGAAGGACATCTTGCTTTGTACGTTCTGTCGATAAGTCATTTCTGTATTAGTAGTTAACTGTGTGAAGACACTTTGACAATGAGCTGCTCTAGTCAGTCTGTCTGTTTTATACCTACTCAAGGTGATTAGTTATTAAGAGCCATAATGGTTCTTATCAAAACAATTCAGTGGTCAGCATGTGACTGTCATTAAATGCAACCCACGCTTCACTGATTTGAATCCAGTCAATTTCAATTAACAATATTAAGATAATTAGTTTAATGAGTGAAGCTAATTAATTATGTCAAACAACTTAACGATTTCAAATCATTTCTATTTGTCAGATGAGTATGTCATCAATGCAAACAAAGTGATTTATATGTATTCACAAGTCAAGTTTGAGAATGAAATAAACGTAATGATTGTTAATTTTTAAACGTGTCGAGTTTCTTAAAATAAAAAAGAAGAAGAAAAGGATAGCACTAAATGGAGGAAATATTGACTTGTACTATTGTAAAACATTACTTGGATTCAAGAAATCGACTGATCATTGCGATATGATAAATAGTTTAGGAGGCTCAAATTATGGTTTAAAGTTCACGGCAGTGTAACTCTGTCTTCTGCAACTGAGTAATTGTATCGGGTAACTGTTTTATGATCTTAGTACACGTACATTTTGTTTGAATGGTTATTGCGACAATAAATTGTTACTTTGTTTTGACAGTTCATTTTCGTCGAGCCGGTGAATTTTGTCGCAAAAGCGAGACACGGCGATCAAGAGAAAAAAATAGCGGAACGGCGATTTGGTGTCACGACATCACTGTAGCATGGGTTCGAATCTCGACGAGGGAAGAACAAAAAGTTTTCGAAAGCAAATTTACAGATCTAACATTGTTTGGTTGATGTTTAGACGAGTTGTATATATATACATACGAGTCTAAATTGAAAACTACGTTCAAACATATGATTGCGTTGGATAAAAATCGCAACTCTTATACGTGTGCATGTAAACTTGTGACAAATTTCGTTATATAAGGATCTAAAAACAGCACAAACAACAATTTCCAAAAGACCAAAAAAGTGAAAAAGTATATTTAAACAAAACGCATTTGACTAACAGGTCGAACAACTGATGTTCTTTAACCCTGCTGACTGCCATTGACGATTGTCAACTAAAATTACAAGATGTAACAAAATGGATCTTAATATAAATTTAATACTAAACAGAAATTTTGTTTTAACTTGTGGCCACGATGTCATGCCACAAACATACGGTGTCAATATTTTTTTAGTACACCAGATCCGGATTTCGACAATAAATGTCTCTTCAGTGATGTTAGGGATCGAACGGTATTTGAAGGCCATATAAAAAGTACCCTCATTTTTAAATCCTCACTCTTGAATTTTAAGAGTCAATAAGGAACGGATCATATAAACCGGAGGAAAATATGATACAAGCCCAAACAAAAAAATATAAACGAGTCTAAATTGAAAACTACGTTCAAACCTATGATTGCGTTGGATAAAAATCGGAATTTTTATACGTGTGGAATCCACACTGTGGATGTAAAACAAAATTTCGTTATATATAGAAGGGTCTAAAACAGCACAAACAACATTTTCCAAAAGACCAACCGATATATATATATATATATGTTTAACGAGGGACAATATTCCCAAATATGCATGCAATAACCTTTTTTTGTATAGCAATATGATATTTGAAAGTAAAAATTGGTTTCAATAAAGATATTAATTATCGTTGATGACGTCATGAATCTTGAAGATTTATTGCACAAGTGCCGCACTATTGAAATTTATTGCACGCTAAATTTTGGTTACTTTCTGTTTGAAATATGATATTACTATGCAACAATAGTAAAATGATATAATTAAAAAAAATCAAAAAAAATCTTGAATATTTATTGTAAATAGCTAATAATTATATAACTTGATTGCAAAATAATGAAGAAAAAAATCTTATTTCAGTTTAATGTGAGTACCTTGTTTTGCTTAATTCTTTCTAGGGTTATTATACTACAATGTAACAATATGTTAAATCCCAGATTTTATTTATGCATTGCTTTCTCAATAAATGAATGTGGTGATGCAATCACACGAAATGGTTGTCCGTTCCAGTAAACTGCTGTAAACGAGGATGTGTCGGTAATCAGATAGAATTTTACATTCGGTACATCTTTGTTTGTTTTACTGTGCGTATCGACAACTCGAGAAAATACCTGTAACCGGAAGTTGTTAAATATATGTGAACGTTTTCTTGTAAGTGGAAAAGTGAATTGAATGTATATGCACTATTTACATTGTTTACAACACCCAAAAACGATTTGTTTCACGGTATGAATATAGTAATAGACGAATTATGAATTGCCGTCAACGGAGGGATGGTTTCTGTTGTTGACTGTTGTGCTCGATAAAATATCAGCTCAGCCTCATGAGCTAGTAAAAAATAAATCACTAATTAAACTTCCACAAAACATCAACAGTGTTAATTTGAATGAGGATAGTAAAGCCTTTAACTAAGATTAATCATGTTACCTACTATTCCAATACTTGCCTTTACCATCAGGTGCCAAACAGGTATTTTCGTCTACCGAGTGTCAAATTGGTTTTAATTTTACTGTGACAATAAAAATATCCTTATATTGTTTTATTTGGATACTTCAACTATCAATAATTGTTTTTACCATTATTTTTTGGAAAAAAATAGTTTTCGTCAAAATCTTTCTTTTTCTTTATCATCTAAAAGAAAGTGTATATTTCATTTTCATGCAACGGAAATTGTTGTTAAGTCATTTGGCAAGAATTTTTACCTGAATTCATCTTGAAGGTTTTTAAAATTGCAGAAAAATCATATTCACATTTAAGGAAGTATAGAAAATATCTTCCATTTCTGCACGTCAGAGCCATAAAAAATATGACTTTTCATTAAGCGAAATAAACAAACGATCTTTTTCAACTGCATTTTTAGTAAATATGAGCCGCATGACCCTATATAGTTTTTTGGATGTAATACAACACAGCATTTCTAGTAACAGAAGCTGCTACCTGTTTTTCTCTAGTTTTTGTAATCTTTGAGAAAAAAAATATGAAACACAAGTTGTACCCTATGGAAAATGCATTACGCTTGAATGTGCTCTTGTAACCTGTAATGTTGCCATGCAATGTTTTCTTAAGACCCTGCCTGTAAAGGAAAAAAAATGGCGCCATGCCCATTTTTCTGTCGTATTGTAGAACACCCTGCTGTAATTCCTCTTTTAGCTAGACCATTTGGAGTTATTTCCCTTGGAATGAAAATCAAAATTTTAATTGGCGACATTTTATTGAATTTCGTAAATTACATTTGTACAGTTATGAACTTGAGTTGGCCTCAACTAATTGTAATGAAACTTATAAACAATGCTTATTACCACAAAACACAGATCTAGTTTCAATTTTTGTGGTGTCACTTTAACCGTTATAGAGTTATGCTACTTTATAGATAGATTTTTTGTTATTTCCGATTTCTCCCTTAAGTAAGCCCCAACCAAGTGTTATGAAACTTATACACTATACTTATCACCACAAAATACAGATCAATTTTGAATTTTGGTAGTGTCACTCTTACCATTCTACAATGTAGATTCATGCCCCTTTATAAATGGAAAAATTACAATTTTTTTAGTTTCCTTTCTGTAACACAAGTTTGCTTCAACTGAATATTATGAAACTTATACACAATGCTTATTACCTCAAAGCACAGATTAAATTTGAATTTTGGTGGTGTCACTCTTACTGTTCTAGAGTTACATGTATGTCCCTTTATAATTGGAAAAATTACAATTTTTTTAGTTTCCTTTCTGTAACACAAGTTTGCTTCAACTGAATATTATGAAACTTATACACAATGCTTATTACCTCAAAGCAAAGATTAAATTTGAATTTTGGTGGTGTCACCCTTACCATTCTAGAGTTATATATACGTATGCCCCTTTATAATTGGAAAAATTGCAAAAAATTTAGTTTCTGTTTCTAACTTAAGTTTCTTTCAATCAAATGTAATCAAACTCAATGCTTATTTCCACAAAGTAAAGATAAAGTTTGAATTTTGGTGGGGTCACTTTAGCCATTCTCGAGTTGTTCCCCTTTATAAATGGGGAATTTTTTTGTTTAGTTTAGGTTCTCAAACCAAACATTATGAAACTTTATACAATACCTTTTATAACAAAACTCAGATCAAGTACAAATTTGTGTAGCGTCACTATGACCATTCTTGAATTATGTCCCTTTATAATGTTGTAAGAAAGGGGCATAATCTGTGTCCATGGGGACACATTATCCATTTATTTATTGTTGAGCCTTTTACTTTATTTGAAAAAGCAAGACATAGCAATCCTACATTGCGGCGGTTTCGACAGTGGCTTCCACAAATATTCACTTTGTGGTTAAAGTGTTTGAAATTTTGATAATTTTCTTAAACTACACTGGATTTCTACCAAACTTGAACAGAAGCTTGTTTATGATCATCAAAGATAGTATCCAGGAGTAAATTTTGTCAAAATAAAATCCATTTTTTCCGTATTTTACTTATAAATTTTGGACTCAGAGTTTGTGAAATCTTTTTCCCCCTGGTGGTCCTTGAAGAAAGTCTGCTGGTCTTTCTTCATTAATTCTATTGAAAAATACTAAAATTGTGCCAGTCCTATACAAACTTTTGGTGATAAAATACTGAGGACCACCACTTTTTATGAACTCTGTGGACTAATTTTTTCTGCGGTGAAACAATAGATTCACTCTGTGGTTAGAGTTTTCAAGATTTTAATAACTTCTTAAAGTATCCTGGGTTTGTACCAAACTTAGATAGAAGCTTGTTTATGATCAAAAGCTGGTATCTAGAAGGAAAATTTGTTAAAATTTTGTATTTGTGTATCTGTATTTTACTTATGAATGGACTTAGTTTTTATACGACCGCAAAATTTGAAAAAAATCATAAATTGCTATCACGTCTGCGTCGTCGTCTGCGTCGTCGTCGTCCGAATACTTTTAGTTTTCGCACTCTAACTTTAGTAAAAGTGAATAGAAATCTATGAAATTTTAACACAAGGTTTATGACCACAAAAGGAAGGTTGGGATTGATTTTGAAGTTTTGATCCCAACATTTTAGGAATTAGGGGCCAAAAAGGGCCCAAATAAGCATTTTCTTGGTTTTCGCACAGTAACTTTAGTTTAAGTAGATAGAAATCTATGAAATTTTGACACAAGGTTTATGACCACAATAGGAAGGTTGGGATTGATTTTGGGAGTTTTGGTTCCAACAGTTTAGGAATTAGGGGCCAAAAAAAGGCACAAATAAGCATTATTCTTGGTTTTTGCACAATAACTTAAGTTTAACCCTTTCCTCCATAATGACGCCTTTTGACGCCACCCCCTTACTCCATAATGACGCCTTTTGACGCCTGTGTAGTACCTCAGTTGAAACACTTTGACTACAAAGTGTCTGCAGTTGACTTAATAAAATTTGTATCCAATATGAAAAGGAATATCCAACGGAAATTTATTCGATGAAATAGTTGTTTTTTGCAATGCTTTAATACTTTAAAGCATATGTTTAGCTTTTTATGAAAAAAATCCTATGCGAATCAAGTATGCAAAAAAAAAAATTCAATGGAGGAAAGGGTTAAGTAAAAAGAAATCTATGAAATTTAAACACAAGGTTTATGACCACAAAAGGAAAGTTGGTATTGATTTTGGGAGTTGAGGTCTCAACAGTTTAGGAATTAGGGGCCAAAAAGGGGCCCAACTAAGCATTTTTCTTGGTTTTCCCACCATAACTTTAGTATAAGTAAATAGAAATCTATGAAATTTAAACACAAGGTTTATGACTATTAAAGGAAGGTTGGTATTGATTTTGGGAGTTTTGATCCCAACAGTTTAGGAAAAAGGGGCCCAAGGGGTCCAAAATACTTTTTTGTTTGGTTTTATCAAAAATTGAATAATTGGGGTTCTTTGATATGCCGAATCTAACTGTGTATGTAGATTCTTAATTTTTGGTCCCGTTTTCAAATTGGGCTACATTAAGGTCCAAAGGGTCAAAAATTAAACTAAGTTTGATTTTGACAAAAATTGAATCAGTTGGGTTCTTTGATATGCTGAATCTAAAAATGTATTAGATTTTTTATTTTAGGCCCAGTTTTCAAGTTGGTCCAAATCGGGGTCCAAAATTAAACTTTGTTTGATTTCATCAAAAATTGAATAAATGGGGTTCTTTGATATGCCAAATCTAACTGTGTATGTAGATTCTTAATTTTTGGTCCTGTTTTCAAATTGGTCTACATTAAAGTCCAAAGGGTCCAAAATTAAACTTGGTTTGATTTTAACAAAAAATTGAATTCTTGGGCTTCTTTGATATGCTGAATCCAAACATGTACTTAGATTTTTGATTATGGGCCCAGTTTTCAAGTTGGTCAAAATCAGGATCTAAAATTATTATATTAAGTATTGTGCAATAGCAAGAAATTTTCTATTGCACAGTACTCAGCAACAATAAATCTTCAATTGCACAGTATTGTGCAATCGCAAGAAATTTTCAATTGCACAATATTGTGCAATAGTAAGAAATCTTCAATTGCACAGTATTGTGCAATAGCAAGTATTTTCAATTGCACAGTATTGCGCAATAGCAAGAAATATCTAATTGCACAATATTGTGCAATAGCAAGAAATTTCAATTGGAGTTATCTTTCTTTGTCCAGAACAGTAGTTGAATCAACTTAAATCATTGTTTTATACAATATACAATGTATATTCACTTTTACTACCAACTGATCAATTAAAACAATCTTTACCATTCAGTGATAACAAGCACTTTTTTTTACATTTTAATATTTTATGATGTATTTAAATGAGTAATTATTGTTTCAAACTCCATTAGAAATTTGAATTGAGATCGGTTTTGGAATAAAGGATAGGGGGATGTGAAAAAAAAATGGGAGGGGGGGGGTCAATTTTTCTCATTTGAAATTTCATAAATAAAAATAAAAATTCTTCAAACATTTTTTGGAGAGGATTAATATTCAACAGCATAGTGAATTGCTCAAAGGCAAGACAGAAATTTAAGTTCATTAGACCACATTCATTCTGTGTCAGAAACCTATGCTGTGTTAACTATTTAATCACAATCCAAATTTAGAGCTGAATCCAGCTTGAATGTTGTGTCCATATTTGCCCCAACCGTTCAGTGTTCAACCTCTGCGATCGTATAAAGCTGCGCCCTGCGGAGCATCTGGTTCTTCCAGTTAACATTACAGGCAGTCTGCAGTTAAAGTTTTTAAAAAGATTCATAAACTATCCTGGATTTTTACCAAACTTGGACAGAAGCTTCTTACAATCAAACGATAGTATCAAGAGGAATTATATTATTGACTTTTTCCCTCATTTTTGTTGAGTCTGCGATTAACAGCAAAAGTAGGCAAGACACTGGAACCCTTACAATTTTTTTTTACTATATGAATTATGTGGTAATGTACATATTTTCAGATTTAAAAAGATAAATGGCAACCAGAAGATCCAGGATTCAGATTAAACCAAATATTGGTGGTAAAACCTCTTCTGGTTTAAAACGTGGACAAGGTAATGAAGAGAAGAAAGGAACCAGTGTTCAAATAAGTGCTGAGCTTGCAGCAGGAGCTGCAACTGCTGTTGGTTTGAAAAAAGGTATCAGTCCAACAAAAGACCTAGGAAGGTCAACAGAAGTTCCTAGAAAGTCATCAGGCAAAGTTGGTATAGTGGTATCATCTCCAAGTAGAAGGGGAGATAACAAAGGAAACACAAATCAACAGGATGACAAAAACTCGGCACAAAAATCAAGTTCTTGTGTGACTAAACCAGCCTTTACAAGACTCAAAAATCTAGGATTGATTGTTGGATCACAGGAAATTGTACACAGGAGTGAATCTAAAGAGGAAGAAAATGACAGCTCAGAGGAAAATAAGGATGTTAGGCCAAAGATGGTTGAGCAAAATAAAGAAAAAAGTCCAAGTAGTAAAAGTTCTCAAAGCTCTGTACAAAATAAACCTGGTACTTTTACAAAGAGATTTAATTGTAATGTCCCTAAACCTAAAACACAACTGCCATGTTCTAGTCCTGTAGATAAGATTAGTCTAAATAAAAGTTTGATCCTCTCACCACAAACAGAAACATCAGTTGAAGATGAAAATGTTGAGAAAAAGATAGTTGATTCTCATGAACCAGAGAAAAAAATAGAAAATGTTAACAACCAGATCCAAGATGGTTCAGAATCTAGTCCAAAACCTTCAGTCATACAACGTCTACCTTTTAGATCAAGATTTCCGAAAGCAAAACCAAATATTGAAGCTCTCAAACTGAGAAAGTAAGTATGTTATGATATATTAACTAAAACATAACTAATGGCATAGATTCACCTTGGTTTCTTTATTTCCTTCATTATTATGATCAGCTGATTTAAAGGTGGGGAATGTAATTGCAACATTAATATTAATTAGTATCATTGAAAGTAAGGAACGCTTTACAGAAAGGTTTAAAAATAATTCAGCATTGATACATTATATTGATTAAAACTTTGATTTTCTGTTTGAATAGTTTTACCTTAGTAATTTTTGAAGCCCTTTATAGCTTTCCAAGGCTCTGTGTTGAAAGCTGTTGAAAGCTTTGACATAAGGCTATGACGGTTCCTTTTTTACTAATTGTGACTTGAATAGAGAGTTATATCATTGGCACTCATGCCACATCTTCTTACAATGTATATCTCAATGTATGTTAATGTTGTAGAATTACTGAATAGATTTAAATGACTGCAGACTTTATACACGTTATATAGAATTATGAGAGTTTATTATGGGAAATTTGAAAGTAAATTAATTTAATATGAATGATTAACATACTGTAAATTCAGAAAATATTACTGGTACATGCATTTATTACCAAGTATGAACAAAAATGTAAAATTAGTTATTGCGATTTCTGGAAAATTTGCTTGTTGATAAATATCACACTGTCATGACTGTGTGTTCTTTTTATTGAGATTCTCACATTACTTAAATTAAAAAAAAATATATAATATATATGTGTATGATGATTCTCCATCACACAGGATTACAGGAATATTATATTATTTTTTTTTTTAAATATTGAAAAAATATGAAAGACTCCTCAAAATATTTTCACGTCAGTTCCTTTATTTTCATGCAAGCTTGGAGATTTATAGTGAGTCTTGGTGTCTTCTAAACTTAATTTGCAAAATTCCTGTTTAATTTCACAATCATCCAGTTAACATCTAAATTATATTACAACTAAACCCACTAACCATCTATAGAAATAGAAAATTTAAAACTCAGTACATGTATTCACTTGAAAGTTGACAAATTAGATGCATGATATTATTGAAATCTTTATTTTTTTCAGTAAAAATATAAATCTGTCTGGAAGTAAAGAAGATATTTCAACTAGACCTTCATCACCACTTAAATCACCACGACTAGGAAAAATGTAAGTTCACTCATTATTAAGCCGGAATATTGGTAGATGTCATTTATATTTTTTTGTCTTAGTATATTATAATTAGTTAATCAGTTTATGCAAAAAGCTTTATTATGAAAGTTAAAACAAAAATAATAGAGCAGATTTATGAGAGTTGAGATGAAAGAAGAGTAAAAGGAAAAAGTGTTATAAATACATGTACTGATTTATTCAATATCATAAATATCCAATGGATAAACAAAGCTTCTTTACTTGTTTTAAAAATCTGTTGAGTTATTGAGAAGTCAGGCAGTATCAGAAAATTTTACACTAAATTGAGTGAAGACATGATATGCATGGTACCTATCGAACACTAAAAGTGAACTATGAACCAGAAAAGTATTGAATTACAGGCTCCTGACTTGGGACAGGGGCATAAATAATGTGAAAGGTTTAAACTTGTTAATGAGTGTCTGTCGTGTCACCCTCCCTCTTACATAGGAGAGCACAACATAGGAAGAAGCTGTAAAGTTAATTAGAAATGGCTCAATCCGTCAGATTGATGAAAAGCACAAGAACAGCTAGCATATTATAAAGAAAAAAGACACAAAGTACCTATCTGAGAGATCTTTAAGTTGCTGAAAGCAAGTTCAAATCCAATAACAACCAATTTATGATTCATGTTCTCCCAGACTCATAGATCAATCACTCACACCCAACAAGTTTAGTGTAAAAACATCATAAACACTCAGAAAAGCACAAATTGTCTCCCTTTATTACAGTATGTAAGTATGAACAACAATTTAATGATTTTATTTTAGTCTGCCTCCTATAAAGTTTATAAACCATCATGCTCAGAAACCAGTCAGTCCAGTGGAAGTAGACAAATCTCAGGATACCAGTTCAGAAATTAATGTTCAAACAGATGGAGCTATAGAGGCCAGGAAAAGACATTATAGTAACAGTTCTATCAGTACTGTACACAGTGATACACAGGTTAGTGGGTGCAGATCAGCAGGTTTTGTATTCAGTAAAATACCAGCCACAATCACCTGTCAAGATGTAATAGAAATAAAAGTACTGTGTCAAAAATATCACTTCTGACACAATGATTTGTCAATATTATCTAATTTGATAAGCTTCCAGTTTACAAAAATCTCCATTTTTAAGTTTTAAAAAATTTCATTGAAGAAAATTATCTTCCTTCAATTTCAATGGATTCTCACATCACTAATCTACAATCACAATGAAATATAGTAAATTCTATACAGAAAATGAAGAAATAGTGAAATTTTTTACCATTTATACATCAACTTGAATTTAAATCCAATTTATATGACAGGGATTGTTGAAGAATAACAAACAGAAGAACGGATTCACTGATGAGGATGCACCAATAAATAAAAACACCATGACTATGGGGGATCTTATATACTGGAATCCTGGCAAAAATCAAATGGCGTAAGTAATATTATAATTGTAAATAAATGCTATGACTATAGGGTATCTGATATACTAGAAGAAAATGAAAATGTGAAGAAAAAAAATTGTAGATGAGTTACTTGTATCTGTCAGCTTCAAAATATAATGATTATTAAAGTGGAATTTCCTTACAAGGATATCACAGAAACATTCCAGCAGTCGAAGAAAGATACCAATGGGACATTCAAATTAATAAGTCAAAAACAAACTCCAAGACAAAAAAAAACCACCAAAAGTAACAAAAGTATAGAAAACAGAATATAGAAAACTCAAGAATGAACAACACAAACACACATAAAACTAGGGTTGGTGTCAAGTGCTCCAGATAGTAAGCTGATCCTGCTCCACATTTTATACCCTTTGTGTTGCTCATATAAGGTAGCAAAGGCCAAAATGCGAAACTAAATCCTTACTGTGTTTTGCTACCTAAGTACAAACCTGGCAATATGTCTAATTCTGAATTAATTTGAGGAAATGACAATGGATTGTGATTACAACAATAGGAACATATCTGTTATTATGAGAGTGTTCCTAGAATTACTGTAAATTCAGAAATTATTGCGAGGTTTTTATTATTGTGAAAATTGCGACAGAGTTGTAATTATGCAATAATTTAAACTCGCATTTTAAAATATTTTATATGAATTCAGCACAATTTTTCCCAAAATCGTAAAAATTAAAATTGCATTTCAGTCTAAAATGACAAAATCGCAATAATAAATACAAGCAATAATATCTGAATTTACAGTGTATGGATTGTGTTTACGACAATTGGAACATATCTGTCATTATGTGAGTGTTCCTAGAATGATGACATGGTGATTGAATTACATTTGTCAATTCGTAGCCTTTTATAGCTGACTATACGGTATGGGATTTGCTCGTTGTTGAAGGCCATACAGTGACTTATGGTTGTTAATTTCTGTGTCATTTGATGTCTTGTGGGCAGTTGTCTCATTGGCAATTCTACATGTAAATTCGACTTCGAAAAATATTGAAATTTTTTAAATTAGCAGTTTTGTCAAACTGTTGGATTATCATGCATGTCTGTATCAAAGGCCAGTTTTCACAAATTAATTGACCAAAAACAATATGTCAGGGTATATTTGACTTTACAACATAAAAAATTGTGCATATTATTTTTATTTTCATAGAACCATCATTGAAACACCAAAGAAGAAAGCAAAAATAATAGTAGAGAAAGAAAATGTAAATATTGAAGAAGAAGAAGAAAAACCCCAAGAATCAGAAGAAGCTGATGTGATGGATAGTAAAGACCCAGATATGCCTGTACCTCAAGTGAAAATAGGACCGGATGGAAACATTATAATTAATGAAGAAAGGTAATAATCAATTTACATTTTGCATAGATTTATAATAAGGTTGATTTGAATTTCTGTGTTCTAACGCCACTTTTGATTAGTGCTTTTAGGCTATTTCATGGCAGCAGGGTTATAACTCACAACCTGTGTGGCTCTTACAAATTAGAACAGCACACCTTAAGGATACAATACTGTCCATCAGATACATATTCATATGAAAAGTATATTGTTTAGAAAATGACTGATATAGATTTTTAGAAATTATTCTAAGAACTTAATTCTTTGTGTCTTAATTTGTTAGGTAAAAAGTTTAATCACATGTGCTAGTTTAAAAAAGTTGTAGAACGGGGATGATTTTTACAATTTGAACACTGACCCAGACATATGTGTTGTTCGTTAGAAGATGACGAAAAAAATGTTTAAAAAAAATGATTCTCGACATTCATTTCAAATAAAAGTAAGGTATGACATACAGACTCCATTTAGTACAATGCCAGCTCTCATAGGAATTTGAATTATAAACGTTTCTTTAAAGTCTAGGCCAAAAGTGATAGTAATAGGGCATGGTAAAATGATGCAGTTAACTAAAAGTCACATACATATGTAAAATGAGGCTATTAAAGAAATACCCAAAATTATTTTTTCTAAAGATGTTTTTTAAATGGAACAGCGATAGTGACACACTTTAAAAACACTACAGAAATTACATATAGTGAATGTTGTATTACTTTCAGTTTGATTATAAAGAAAAAAGATGAATCGCCTGTGTCTGAACTGATAGAAGAAACAGGGAGTA
Organism: Mytilus trossulus; assembly: GCF_036588685.1. Lineage (NCBI taxonomy): Eukaryota > Metazoa > Mollusca > Bivalvia > Mytilida > Mytilidae > Mytilus > Mytilus trossulus. Next base: position 41,294,243 of record NC_086381.1, on the reverse strand, counting down.
CAGCTACATATAATAGCTTCAGAAAACCACTGAGTAGAATTGCCTGGTCTGAATGGGGTATGTCTTAATTATCTCTACAGCTACATATGATACCTTCAGAAAAACAAATGAAATCAACAATATCACTTCAAGAATATTAAAAACAATGAATAGACCTAACTGACTCAACAAAATATGACAACATGAACCACTCCATAAAAATGGAAGTGATCTCAGAAAGGGTAAGGGCTATTCCAGAAAAAAATGTATGGGGGGGGGGGGTTGGAAGGCACATTGTATTAATAATACATGGGTGAATGATGGGTATCAGAGCTCTTTTTCACACTATAATGCACTATAATTCTCAATTACAATTGTCTGGGTGGCTGGTGCTAACAAAAACTGCCTTCAAACCCCCCCATACATTTTTCTCTGGAATAGCCCTAAGCAGATCCAGCTTCATATATTGCACCTGTCATATAGCTCAGCTGGTGATTTCATTTTTCTTTAGGGGCTTTCACATTGTACGATTTTCTTTTCCATTTTCATTTGATGTCAATCTGTGCATCTGCTTTTGATTTACTTTTACGTTGATTTTGACAAAAATCACCCAGGGTGAACACTGAAATTAGATGTAATTTGGTGAATTAAAGTGAAATCATAATGTGTGAATCTTATTACTGCTTCATTTCTTGATTTAGGGTTTTTAACCGGATTTTTGTGACAAAAATGTCGGTTAATGATTTTGGGATGTACGGCGTGCGGGCAGCAATCAAATGTTGTCCATGCATTAACTCATGAACCTTTCTACCAAAGCTTTTAAAATTTTAATATGTTGTTACTGACAACTAAATGAAGGTCAAGTTCAATAATGGCGATTTTGACTTTTACCGTTCAGGAGTTATGGTTCTTGAAAGATTGAAAATGGAGTTTCCAATCGTGTCTGTGCATGTACGCATGAACTGTTCTTCCAAAGCTTCCCAAATTTTAATATGTTGTTACTGATGACACAATGGAGGTCAAGTTCAATAATGACGATTTTGACTTTTACCGTTCAGGAGTAATGGTTCTTGAAAGATTGAAAAATGGAGTTTCCAGTCGTGTCTGTGCATTTACGCATGAACTGATCTTCCAAAGCTTCCCAAATTTTAATATGTTGTTACTGATGACAAAATGGAGGTCAAGTTCAATAATGACGATTTTGACTTTTACCGTTCAGGAGTAATGGTTCTTGAAAGATTGAAAAATGGAGTTTCCAGTTGTGTCTGTTTATTTACGCATGAACTGTTCTTCCAAAGCTTCCCAAATTTTAATATGTTGTTACTGATGACAAAATAGAGGTCAAGTTCAATAATGACAATTTTGACTTTTACCGTTCAGGAGTTATGGTTCTTGAAAGATTGAAAAATGGTGTTCCCAGTTGTGTCCATGCATTATCTCATGAACCATTCAACCAAAGCTTTTGAAATTTTTATATGTTGTTACTGATGACAAAATAGAGGTCAAGTTCAATAATGACGATTTTGACTTTTACCGTTCAGGAGTTGTTCTTGAAAGATTGAAAAATGGTGTTTCCAGTCGTGTCCGTGCATTTTCTCATGAACCATTTAACCAAAGCTTTTGAAATTTTTATATGTTGTTATTGATGACAAAATAGGGGTCAAGTTCAATAATGATGATTTTGACTTTTACCGTTCAGGAGTTATGGTTCTTGAAAGATTGAAAAATGGTGTTTCCAGTCGTGTCCATGCATTTTCTCATGAACCATTCTACCAAAGCTTTTGAAATTTTTATATGTTGTTATTGATGACAAAATAGAGGTCAAGTTCAATAATGACGATTTTGACTTTTACCGTTCAGGAGTTATGGTTCTTGAAAGATCGTAAAATGGCGTTTCCATTCATGTTGTTACATTTACTCATGAACCATTCAATCTAAGCTTTTCAAATTTTATTATGATACTGATGACAAAATGGAGGTCAAATTTGATATTGACGATTTTCACTTTCACCATTCATCAGTAATGGTTCTTGTGATATTGCCAGGACACAAATAAATGTTAATAAATCCGGTTTGCTGTCATTGTGACAGACTCTTGTATTATATTATTTCATAAATTAAGAGCCTTCCATAATTATCTATATTTTATGAAACTATTGTTTAATTTAACAGAAACAGAGAAGTTTTATAGAGCATTGAGTTATATAGGGACAGATTTCTCACTGATGGTCAAACTATTCAAAAGAAGAACAAGATATGACATTAAGGTAACTTATAGGTTAACTCAGATTAATGATTATCTTTACTACATAACCATACACAGGACCCTTGATCACAAAACTACTCGGTGCTCCAAGTACAAAATTTGTGCTCAGATCACAAAATCCAGTGTATTAATTGGTTGATTTGTGAGTCTTAGTACGAAAATTGTGCCTGAAAATTTTATGACCGCAAGCCCATAGCATATGCCTTACCACTCAAATCATGACTATATAAATATGAGATATGGTGTAATTCCAAATTATACATTTATCTGCCAACACACCTGGAAAGTAACTCAATAAAATTATTTCAGTTTATTTCATTACTAACATAAGTAATTTTGTTTAAAAACTTTTTGAAATGTCAACTCAGCCTAATACTCACATACTTAACATTATGTACTTTGGATCTGTTTAGTTTGTGATTGAAACAGTTTCTTCAAATTGCTGTAAATTCAGATATTATTGCAATTTTTGAAGAATATACAACAATGCAAGATTAATTATTGCGATTTCTAGAAAATGTGTATAAAGATATCGATATATGTATAAGACTGGAAGCTCATATTATTGCAATTCTCACCAAGTTCCATTATAAGCATTCATGATAACCTTATACTTTTCCCTATATTACAGACCAAGTTTAAAAGAGAAGATAAGCTAAACAGAAACAAAGTGGAACTGGCTCTCAGTAAGTAGAAATTGCAGTAAATTGTAAGATGATTGCTTTTTCCTGAGCATCCAGTGGCAAATATTTCATGCATGTTCAGATCATTGCTACCAAACAAATATTGAACCAGCAGGACTATTTTTAAATCCCATTGTTAATCTCTAAAAACAATCAAGTTAATCTATGTGGAATTTAAGAAGATAAGATTCCATGAAATAAGATAAGTTTGTAAATGGATAGCTCTGTCAATTGACAGTGTATTGTTTGAAGTGTGGAACATCAGTTGATATTCATTTGCACTTTACTTGTTATCATCACAATAACATATAGTAAGATTCTAACATTTTAACACATTTTTTAAAACCAGATGTTGACCTGACAGCAGTAAAGATCAGAACAGAGACGAAAACTGAAATCTGTGGTTAATTTTGTCAAGCATCATTGAGTAAAGTCCTTCTTACATTATTTTACATGTTACCTGTCAAACCAACAATTTAATCGTAGCTGTCAATTATGAATTAAGTGATTTAAGGAGTTTGACCAAGAGATTAGCAATTTTTGGTCATAGTAAACAGCACATGTGTTTTAATTTATTTGACAGAGAACAAAAAGCCATTTGATATGTCATTCTTTGTAAAAGAAGAAAAACTGGATGCGATTGAAACAGAAAGGAAGAAGAAAGAAGATGAAGAAAAGTTGAAGAAAACTAAAGAAATGAGACAGGAAAAGAAGAGAGAGAAAAATGCACAGAAAGAGAAACATAAGGAGAAAGAAGGTAAGATTATAAGGAGTTTTTGTGGAGAATATAAAAATATCAATGACTTTTACACTTTGAAAAGAGAAATTACGCCATTATATAAATACATTACTGTAGGTCTTTGGATGCATTTCAATCACAGTGTACCCCAAATAGTGTGAAATTGAACAGCCTACTGCTATACGGAATACAATGTTCAGCTGATAATTGTCAGCCATGATTACAATAGAAAGATATTAATGTGATACAAATATGAACTCTGATTTTTATGAGCTAGCTTACAATGTTACATTTTCACAAAAGACATTGTCACCGATTTTTGTATATGTACATACATTTCTTTTGTGTGACATGTTTTGAAGAGTAGCAGCAAATAACTAAAGTTTGACACAGTAAGGGAAAAACGCAGGACCTCCTTTTAGTAAAGGTGATAAAATTATTACAAACCAACTTATTTTTGTGAGTAGAAAAATAACACAAACATAAATCTTTTTGAATATGTAAAATTGGATGTTTACTCATTAAATAACATGAGGTATATTTGAAAATCGTGGAATTACAAAGCCGCAAGATGACTAGAAAGGAAAAAATGTGAAATAAAGTATCCTTGAAAATAAGTTGGTTTACAGTACCTAGATGTTTAGCAATACAAAATACTTTGCATTCCACATACAGTGGAGAAGATGCAAAGCAGAGGAATATATCATTTTTATATTATTTTTTTCAAGTCAAATGTATGTCAAAATTATTTTGCTCTGTTTGTTAAGAGAAATTTATATAATTTATAGTTATTGCCTTCATTTCTGTAATAACCTTAGAATATTAATTTCCAGAAAAACAAACAGCAAGGAAAAGTACAAGACCAAGAAAAAATATCTATTATGATTACGAGGATGCTACAGAAGGAGACGTGTCTGAGATAGAATCAACACCACCCACACCTGTTAAAACACCTATAAGGTAGGTTTTAGATATTGAGTGAGGCACATTGAAAATTATATTTAAAATTGCATTGCAAGCACTCTCATATGTACATTTTTTCCCAGATTTTTAATAAATTTATTATTTATAGAATTACTAATCAAAGAATTCAAATAGAGAAAAATATTTAATGAGTGACTGAACAACACATTAATTTACGAATGCTCGTAGCACATGAGTTAATTATCAGTGTTGCTCAGTCAAGAGTTGAATATTTCTATATTTGATTAGTTATTCTTTTTATTTCATTGGCAAATGGTTTTTATTATGAAATAAAAGTAAAAAATGTAATCTTTTTCGACGCATTAACAATTTGTTTTGATCAGACTTTATCGACGTCTTGACAACGCCTATTGTAGTATGAAGTCAGAGGAGTGAAATAACCGGTTTTTATTTCACTAGGAAATCTATGCAATTCATTGCAACCAATGTAATAAAAAGGTTTATATGACCAATGTCTCAGATAATTTCAAATATTTTTTTAAGTTATCCCCCTTGGAAATATTAATGATTTTGGAAATTTTATTGTATTTCTCTCAAGCCTTTATTTCCCAAATTATTTGTAGAAATTTTTGAAGGACAAAGAATGATTTTTTTAAGTTATTGCACATGGGTAGATAAAATATGTGCAACACAGAGGACATTAGAATTCTGTTTATTTTGGGGGGTTGGGGAGACTTGATTTGTTGAAAAACTGTCAATATAGAAGTTTTTGAATATTAATTTTTATCTCAAACCTTTGCAGGAGATGGCATATCATGTTGTATATAAGTAGCTTGAACATATATATAATGTCTCCCTATACTACTTTCCATAAAAGGAGATACATTGCTTTATCTTAGCTACAATAAATGTTACAGAAACTTTTTTTCTCTCTTTTTGCAGAATTCCATTCAAGCGATATGAAAATGCTCCTTTTGTTCCACCATTTTGTTTATCACAAGATGAAGATGATGACAGTGATATTATGGAATTACAGGTCACTATGAGTGATTCAGAAATCTTGTCACCACAGAAACAGCCAAGGTCAGAGGTCAGTTCACAAATGGAGAGATCTGTTAGTATTAATCCTGCTTCATTTGCTTCCAAAATCAACTCTGAGATGGAGGGATCAATAGCCATTAATCCTGCTGAATTCCCACCAAATGCCAATGTGCAGATCACCCATGATGCGAATAATTCACCATTGGTTCTTGTCTATCACACTCCTGAGGACGGCAAAGGAGAAACTGTAATTCATGTTTACCAACTTCAAAATCAACCAATTGGAAATCTACAAATTCCATTGGATGGGGCATCAAATATTGTGGAATTACCAAGCAATCTGCAGTCAACTGCTGGTACTAGCTCAGCCAATGGCAAGTCATTTTGTATTCAGGCACAAACAGATGAGCCAATGGAAGAACAGGAGACTGGTGACAATCTTCCCTTTATAATTGCTACAGGGGAAGATAACCCACAATCATTACTACTACCTCAGGGTATGAACCAGGAACCATCATCAGAACATGACAATGAGGATTATATAAATATTATTGACATTAATGCCAGTAAAATTCCAACACCAGGAAAGAATTTAGAATCTAGAGAACAAACTGATTCAGACAATTCTACATATCAGGTGGTCACTGTAAATCAAGACAATGACCTTGACAATGACAATTCAAGGTCATCTCCAGGTGTTAGCATTGACAATGAATTTGTGGCTTCTGATGTTGATCAGAAATATATTGAACATGAAGACAAAGGAACAAGGAAAGGAAAGAGATGATGTTATATACAAATTATTTTTACTTTGAGCATTAAGATTTTTTAACAGAAACACTTCACAAAAATTTGGAATTTTGATTACAGCTTTGTCCTAAACATAAAAGCAATGTATTGAAGATAAAGTATTTATAAAATTAAAACTTACAAGAAAAATCTTTTAATGTTCACCACACATAATGCAGATGAGCTACGTTATCCTGTTTTTATATTTCTCAGACACATAAAATCTCTGTAGAATATCTTGTCATTATTGTACATCCTAGAGAGTAATAAAAACCTATTCTGTAACTACCAAATGTACAAAATATACTTAGGTCAGTTGTTTCTAAATTCTTGTATTTACTACCTCTATTTAAAATAAGGAAAGCTTATTTACTTGTTGATATCAGTGATAACAATATTCGATACAAATTTCTCCCTTTACTATAGATTTTTTTTTACTTCTTCCAAATTCCTGTATACAGTATAAACTATATGATAAGAGGAATAGAATTGTGACATTAGATAAGCTTACTTGTTTATTCTTATTAATATGAATGATATCCAGGGTTTCCGCTGGGGGTCGCCATTTTCGCAATTTGCGAAAAAATAATAATTGTGGCGATAAAAATTCGTCATTTGCGAAAGAATTTGGCGAAAGAAATATATAGAACGATTTATTTTCCTCCATCTTGTTTATTTACTTTTTTCGAGTTTCTCGGACTTTACCTGATCAGACAATACTCGGAAATCACCATGACCTCATTAACGTCTGGACAGAAAATGAATAATAAGCTGATTGCATTTTATTTCTATCGACAACAAAGGACTATATTAATAAAGGTGTTGATTGAATTGTTTGACAAAATGATATGGTAAAATGGCTTCTGCTAAATGTCACATATAGAATTTATTTACCACTTTGCGACGCACGTGTTTGAAGCAAACTTTTGACGTCTCCTCCGCTTTTAAAGATAGTTTAGAAAAGAAAGCTGTTGTTGTGACGAAAAATGTCCAAAAGCAAGAAAAATCTCGGATTTAAAACTTTAATTATCCTTTGACTTAAATATCGTTAATTGATTAGGAAGCCGTTTTTAAAGTCGTTTGAGTGACACACGTGTTTCAAGCCTAGTTTTACGTCTTAACTTTTTCATTTACGATGGTCAAGAAAAAAAAGAAAACTGTCATTATGAAGAAATCTATCAAAAAGGTTGGCTCGATTGAGAGTAGCCCTTCAATGTAATGACTACACATGAAACGAGGGATCAATTTCATGTGATAAAAGCTTTTGTTTTGTTGTAAAAAAAACCTTCTTCAGTACGAAAGGGAACATCAGTATTTTTCTTTTAAAGAAACTTTCCCTACGAACTATACTGGTATTATATAATGAAAACATGTCCAATTATTTTGTTATATTCTAGGACGTATTAAAAGTATAGTGGCCCAATCAATTACTAAAGTTGTTTAAAATACAATGAATAGTTTTCCCTTTTAAATTAAAAAAATCTGTTGTTTTAAAGTAATTTTTTAGTGTTTATTCATTAACATGTAAACTCTAAAATAAGTTTGAGAGCATAATCATAGACACAATGGGCAAAATCATCTTATTTAAGGGAAAGGGGGAAAAGGGGGGGGGGGTAGAAAAAAATATAAATTTTAAACAAAAAATATAGTTATGTTATTTGGCGAAAAAAATAATAATGTGGCGAAAAATATATTGTTTTGGCGAAAGAGGTGGTGAAAAAAATAATAGACCCAGGGGAAACCCTGATGATATCAATATATAGATTGTTATCTTTCAAGATTTCTCTCTTTGTGTGTTGAACTCTTTTTTTCATAATTTATAATGCAGTTGATGACAGGTACCAAAATCATTGATTTTAAATAATTTTTTAAAGTTTTTATTTTGTCTTAAAATTGTTAAATTTGTATTTGTATTTTATGAATTATGGTGATACATGTTATACATGTATTGATATTAATTGTCTAGTTGTTAGTGTCATTATCAGTTATCTAGAAATAATGAATAAACATAAAACATTATTGATTTAATTTTACACCTTGCACCTACCCCATACATCAAATATAAGTTAGCCTATTGCTAGTAGCATCTGCAAAACAAACCTCATTATGAAAACTGAACATTGACAAATGAACCATAAAAATAAGGTAAATTTCAGATATACCCTACCAGATAACATGTACACTATATGCAAACATTCTATACAGCTGCATAGAGTAAACCTTTCTGTCATATCACCTAGAGCGCTACACCTCAGGTTTAGTTGACCAATTGCCTAAAATATCTGACAAAATCATGAAAACTTAACCTTGATCAATGAACCATGACAAGAGTACACACACTGAAATGTCATTGATATTATGTGAACAGTCCTAAATATAAAGCTTTCACAACCATCACATCAAATTAACATGATCCAAGAAAATGAGGTCAAGGTCGTTCTTTAACCTATAATGGTTTACTTTTTAAATTGTTACTTGGATGGAGAGTTGTCTCATTGGCACTCACACCACATCTTCCTATATCCATATAACCGAATCAAGAAATACATGTTCACCTTACAACCATTCAGTACACAGAGTATAGTTCACCTTTGACTTATAGTTTCTATGAAACAGATTTAAGCAAGGAAACTAAACATTGACCAATAAACCAAGAAAATGAGGTCAAGGTCACATGACACCTGTCAGCTAGACATGTACACCTTACAATCATTGTGAGCCAAGGCTCCGTGTTGAAGGCCGTACCTTGACCTATAAGGGTTTACTTTTATAAATTGTTATTTGGATGGAGAGTTGTCTCATACCACATTTTCCTATATCTATCAAGGTCGGATTAACCATGCCAGACAGACATGTACAGCTTATAATTTTTGCATACAACAAATATAGTTGACCTATTGCTTATAGTTTCAGAAAAACAGACCAAACACAAAAACTAAACACTGAGCAATGAACCCTGAAAATAAGGTCAAGGTGAAATGAAACCTGCTAGACTGACATGTACATCATAAAATATTTCCATCACCAAATATAATTAAATTATTGAATATAGTATTAGAAAAAAAAGACCAAAACTCAAAAACTTAACTGTGACCACTGCACCATGAAAAATGAGGTCAAGGTCAGATGACACCTGTCAGCTAGACATGTACACCTTACAATCATTCCATACACCAAATGTAGTAGACCTATTGCATAAAATATAAGAAAAACAGACCAAAACACAAAAACTTAACTAAAACCACTGACCAATGAAAATGAGGTCAAGGTCAGAAGACACCTGCCAGTTGGACATGTACATCTTAGTCCTTCCATACAACAAATACAGTCACCCTATTGATTATAGTAACTAATATACGGACTTGACCACCAAAACTTAAGCTTGTTCACTTATCCATGGAATGAGGTCAAGGTCAATTGAAAACTGTCAGATGGGCATGAGGACCTTGCAAGGTAAACACAAACCAAATATAGATATCCTATTACTCATAATAAGTGAGAAATTAACATTACAAAAAATGTTGTAGCTTTTTTTTCAGTCACTGAACCATAAAAATGAGGTCAAGGACAATGGACATTTTACAGACGGAAACTTTGTAACATGAGGCATATATAAACAAAGTATGAAGCATCCAGGTCTTCCACCTTCTAAAATATAAAGCATTTAAGAAGTCGGCTAAAGCCTGCACTGCTGCCAGATCACTTTCCCTATGTCAAGCTTTGTGGGACAAATGAGGTCAAGGTCAAATGAAACTTGCCAGTCATTTCATACACCAAATATAGTTAATCCATTGCATACAGTAGTTAAGTATTTTACATGACAAAAAAAAGGGAGTTGTTGCTAGACACAATAAGTTATGTGCTATCAAGCGTGTAAAACCTTACCTCATTCTTTATGTGCACGACCAAAGTGAGGAGCCTGTAATGCACTGGTTGTTGTTGGTACATGTCTGTCATATTTGTACTTGTAAATTGCCGAGTTTATTATAAATCAGGCTGATAAATTTCTCAATTGAATAGTTTGATATTTTTCATGTCAGGTCTGTTACAGGCAACAGACTATAAGGTATTTTTTTTTTTCACTGTTGAAGGCTGTACTGTTACCTATAAATGCTTACATCCACTTCACTTGTACTTTGAACCTGATGAATTCAATTCATTGGCAATCATACATAATATCGACATGAAAATGAGGTCAAGGATAACAGACATAACAGATGAAAACTTCTGAACACAAGGCATCTGAATACAATTTTTGAAGCTACAAGGTTTTCTACCATCTGAAATATAACTTTTTTAACAAAAAAAAACACCACTGGCTCTAACATTGCAATTCCTATATCTGGCATTCTGTGACTTTCATCATAGGAGAGACTAAAATCAGGATTTTTTTTCAAAGTTTTTGCATAATGCAATTATCAAATACAAGTATTTTCATTTTGACCCTGTGATTCAAATGACTTGACAATCTCTCTGTGTCTTTAGAAGAGAATTATTGTATGGTAAATGGTGCTTTGTTAGAAATTATACACCATTATATCAAAAACAACTATTTATCATAGTGGGTTTCATAGTACTATTGTTTTGTCAAGGAGGGTCAAACGATACCAAAGGGAAAATCAAATTCATAGATTGAAGAGTTGTTTATCATACGAAGAGTACATCGATATTGGTTTATCTGTAGTTTGGTTGCTGCCTTTTATAGCTGACTATACAGAATGGGCTAAACTGGTCAAAACATTTACTAAATTTTATCACCGGTATAAGGAAATAATTCGTAAATATAACTCAACATGCAGACATCTTATACGTTCAGGTATTTCACATCCAAAATTTTATGGAAATATTCTTTATAAAGCACAAAAATGTCAGTATTCTCCTCAGAAACTAACAAAACCTTTAAATAGACTTATTAAAAGGGGATATAGTTAAGATACTGTTGTCAGGTCATTAAAGATTGCATATTTTGGCTTTAACATTGATTCACTGATAGGGTCTTTGCATCGGAACTAAACACATTTATTTCTAAAAAAACAGTTGTTGGCATGACACGGGTTATGTTCTTCTCATATATTTCATGATAGTATGATACTAAACCCCTAACGGGAGGGATTGTACCTGATATTCATATGATGAAGACATAATCTTTCAATCAGTTTAATTGAGGTCTGGAGCTGGCATGTCAGTTAACTGCTAGTAGTCTGTTGTTATTTATGTATTATTGTCATTTTATTTATTTTCTTTTGTTACATCTTTTGACATCGGACTCCGACTTCTCTTGAACTGAATTTTAATGTGCGTCTTGTTATTCTTTTACTTTTCTACATAAGCTAGAGGTATAGGGGGAGGGTTGAGATCTCATAAACATGTTTAACCCCGCCGCAATTTTGCGCCTGTCCCAAGTCAGGAGCCTTTGGCCTTTTTTAGTATTGTATGATTTTAAATTTTAGTTTCTTGTGTATAATTCGGAGTTTAGTATGATGTCCATAATCACTGTACTATTATGCATATTTTAGGGGCCAGCTGAAGGACACCTACGGGTGCAGGAATTCTCGCTACATTGAAGACCCATTGGTTGCCTTCGGCTGTTGTTTGCTCTATGGTCGGGTGGTTGTCGCTTTGACATATTCACCATTTCCTTTCTCAATTTTATTTGCTCATTGTTGAAGGCCATATTTCTATGTCATTTAGTTTTTTGTGGAAAGTTGTCTGAATGGCAATCTTACCACATCTTCTTTTTCATATTCATTGACTTGTACCCAACATTTATTCACATTAGCTTGATTTATAAAAGTAAAATAAAATCCAATGTCTGTATTTATTTATTCTTTCAATATTTGACAACAGTATCATTTTTGTCTTTTTTCAAACAATAAGCACATCAGATGGTATTTGTTAAACAGTTCTTCTTTATTGTGCCCCAACTTGTTGAGTACGTAGCATGTCCAGTTGTTTCAAACTGGTTTGAACTGTATCCAGGTTGTCTCTCCAGTGTAACAGACTCTGTTGTATCATCTGCCAGTGTTGTCGGCCAAACTGTCGATGGATTGATGAATGGATGACAACTTTCTTCTGCATCTGATCTATCTTCACTCTCACAGACTTAGTTCTTAAAACTGCAAAGATAATAATAATATATACCAGATCTTCACCCTCACTGACTTAGTTCTTAAAACTACAAACAAACAAAAAATGTCAAACGGTTAAAAAAAATATTCCTGAAAGTGAGATACACAATTTCTTAAAGAAAAACCATATAGTTACTATAAAGTTTGGTTTAGTGTAATTAAAACCTGGGTATCCCTGTATTATAAGTTATGATGCATATGATTGCAAGAGACTATTAGTATACATCAAAAGAAGAATTCCACTGTTTCGTTATGTTGTACATCTATAAAAATGTCATTTTCAATGCATATTTCTCTTGTGTTTAAACATTGCTCCTGGTAAGTAATTGGTAATTTTTAAAACAGACTTAGATCATGATCTTGTTTATACTAATTAGGCCATTCTTCTGTAAATGACAAATTGCAAACTGTAAGACCATTAACACTCATGAGTAGTTCAAATTTTGATTCTGCTGTTTGTGACACATGTATATGTCTTTAAAGACAGTAAGTTGTGCCCTGTGATTTTCAAAATGTTTTATATTTACTTTTGCATAAATATTAGAATATGAAATGTTATTGAGAACTTACTGTCAATGATAAACTCTTCAATTTCTGACTCCTGAAGATCTAACTCCTTTTGGATGACACTATAATCTAACTCCTTTTTATTTTCTGACATCTGCATAAACGTCAACATTCTCATCTTACGTAAATTCTGGTCATGTGATAAACCTGTAAATAATAAGGCGAGAAAAGCATTAGCAAAGTTCAGGGTGCATGTCCACTCCTGAAAATACATCTCAAGAATATAATTTGCAAATACTGTAGTGTTGACAAATTCTAATCATAGTCATGAGATAGCTATATTGTTGCTCATGTCTATTGCACCACAGCTGACAATTTGAACTATAAGATATGATTTTTTTTTAAATTCTGTCAAATTATCAATGAACACCAATTAAAGTTATGTCACTTCAGTTGTTATGCAAAAGTCATAATTGATGTTCATATTAAAATTTACAAAAATCATGAACTGTTTATGTGTGTTGCTATTTGCTCCAAAAACTGAGGTTGAGACCTGATATTAGGCCAAATGTAACATAAAAATTGATGTTGCATAAATATTCCAGTGCAGACAAAAACTTGGAAACTATTACTGTAAATTCAGAAATTAATGCGAGGTTTTTATTATTGCGAAAAATGCGACAGAGTTGTTAACGCAATAATTTAAACTCGCATTTTGAAATATTTTATATGAATTAAACAGGATTTTTCTTAAAATCGTAAAAATTTAAATCGCATATAAGTTTAAAACTACAAAATCGTAATAATAAATGCACGCAATAATTTCTGAATTTACAGTAGTTGGATGAATTCTTACGATCCTGTTTGACTAAAGATCTTTATCATTTTACATACACAGTAAATGTACTTGAATTATTTACCTAATGACTTGACAAAGTCTGTATTAGTTTTGTAGAACTGTTGGTACTGTGTTATTGTACCTGATACAAATATGGATAATAACTGAAAAAAGAGACAAAAGGTTTAAGAATAGTTAAAAAAATAATGAAGCTATAAAGACACTGTTTCGCAGTAAATTCCTGACAATATGATAAATATATGAGTTCATTGTATTTTCAAAGAAACACATTATATACTACAGCGGATTTTTTTTTTTTTGAGGTCTAATTTTTGTAGATTAAATGGGTATAGGTGAATTACAAATTTTAATGTTCAACAAAATATGAAGTTTCGAAAGGAACTAGTTTTGTAAAACCTTTCACAGCTTGTTGCAAATCCTGTTCCTTTATTTATTATATGTGTTGTATATAAAGTCAATAAATCAACAACTTTGACATAAAATAAGTGAAACTGCGAGCTACTGCTCACTGATGGTACCCCCACCGCAAGTGGATAATACTAATAGTGTAAAAATATGCAAGTGTTCGGTAAACAGGAAGTTGTCGAGTGATGAATCTGAAAACGCATCACACGGTATAGCTGACTTATATAAATCCTGAAACCAAATTTCAGATATCCTTGTATTGTAGTTCCTGAGAAAAATGTGACGAAAATTTTCAACTTGGCTATCATGTGTAAAAAAATGTAAGTGTTCGGTAAACAGGAAGTCGATGAATGATGAATCTGAAAACGCATCACACGGTATGGCTGACATATATAAATGTTGATACCAAATTAAAGAAAGGGTGAATGTGTAGTTCCTGAGAAAAATGTGACGAAAGTTTCATGGAACGGACTGACTGATGGACGGACTGACAGACAGAGGTAAAACAGTATACCCCCTTTTTTGAAAGCGGGGGTATAAAAAGAGACAAATTATCATTTGGTAAAAGCACATACGAAAAAGTGAAATGTATAAATGTCACCCATTTATTCCTCCATATACTTACATCATGTATGAGTTCTCCTTCCAGGAACTTGACAGGCTTCAGTAACAACAAGTGGTCCATCAGAAATGTGTTTGGGTCTGCTAAATGTGTTACTATACATCTATAAATAATACAATATCATTATTTCATTTGGGCTACATCTAATTTTCACTAATAAGATGAGTGTGCTGTTGTCTGTGTTAATATGTGTGTAAAAAGGGACCATTTGAAAAACTTTGTTAAAGAGTTTGGGGCTCTTTTTACAAAAACATCTTACGATAAAAGTTGATAATTTCACCTGGAAAGTTCATGTGGTTCTTCATATTAGATTTCATAAAGCTACTTTTTTAAAAGACAAAATGACACATCCTTCTGCAATTTTTAGAACAAACTATAGAAATTTCATTTAGAAAAAAACAAAAGAAGCATTTTACTTATGCTTTAATGTGGGAATTGATGTCAATATCAAGAAGTACAAGATTGAAAAGACAATGATTGAAATAGGACAAGAGTAATTATAACCTTTATCAACACCTTTAACTCTTCGTGTTTCCTAAACTTGTTAGCTTTATAAATGACAAAACATACATACCTGTGAGCATCATTTTTAGCCTGTGAAGCATTGTCTTCTGTGTATGTACCAAGAAGATCTATCATTACTTTTGTTGCTGCTTCACTGAAAAAAATGGATGAAATAAGTAAATACACTATACATCCAGCAAAAATACAATAACTTATTCAATTGATTCGTTTCTTCATCTATAAAAATGATCAATTAGTCACTTTTCAGACAATAAGGACAAGAAACCACATTAATGTTCTCTTCACTCAAAAACTGCCCATTTGTCCTCATATCTTTGATAGGACACTTGAAAATATAGTATTTTTCTATGGCACCACAACTACATTTAATGTATAACTACTGTTTTTTTTTTAAATTTTGTGTTATCTCACCTTTAATACAGGCATAAATTGAATCCTAGATTTAAATTTCAAATTTCCCTGATAATTCAAGCATAGTAAGACCACAAACACATTCTGTCTTCTCTTACATTGGTTAATTGTTGGGTGCATAAAGTCCAGTTTCATGCATGTTCAGGACTACCTTCTCTTACAATACCAATACTAAATTATGTATTATAATAACGCCTCCAAATATATAGCCTCAGTAAAGTGTTTACCTTGTTTTAGTATCTAATAAAGCGTCATGTAAACTTCTCAGTAAAGTGTTTACCTTGTTTTAGTATCTAACAAAGCGTCATGTAAACTTCTCAGTAAAGTGTTTACCTTGTTTTAGTATCTAATAAAGCGTCATGTAAACTTCTCAGTAAAGTGTTTACCTTGTTTTAGTATCTAACAAAGCGTCATGTAAACTTCTCAGTAAAGTGTTTACCTTGTTTTAGTATCTAATAAAGCGTCATGTAAACTTCTCAGTATATTCTGGTACTTTGTTGATGATACATCCCATTGTTTGGCCCATTTCTTTACCTACAAATTAAAGAATTAGTCAGTAAGCTGAAATCTTCATAACTCTCATTAGTAAAAGTTCTCTTATTACATGGAAACCTGTCTACAGTTTAAATGTTCCCAATATGACTGTACTTGGACATAACACAGAATTAATATGAAAACACCCATTTATAGCACTATAAACAAAACACCTGTCTTATCAGAAACAAATTTTTCAGCCCTTAAAGAACAGTTACAGACATGTTTTACTGTATATTAATTGTGTTTATAAATATGTGACAGTCAAGCTATTCATATTAAAGAATTTAAAATTTAGGAACTCAATAAGAGGTCATCTCTTATTTTTCATTTTCTAGACCTTCTGTAACTACACATGTACATGTAATAAAGTAACACAAGTTAAGTCTGAGTTATAACTGTAACTAAATATTAATACTTACATTGGTTAGATTTGTATTGACTAAATACAATAGATCTGTTTGGTGGGCTAATTTGACTAAACATAGGTATACATCAGCTCTTGAGGAACTTTTCTCGTCCAGACCAGAAAACAAGTTTGATAATCTGTCAGAAAGGTAGAATATTGTAAAATCAGAGGATACAAGATACATATAAAAAAAATTGTATCATAGAAATTTTTTTTGAAGGCTGTACAGTGACCTATATAGTTATTAATATCTGTGTCATTTGGTCTCTTGTGGTGAGTTGTCTCATTGGCAAT
Organism: Mytilus trossulus; assembly: GCF_036588685.1. Lineage (NCBI taxonomy): Eukaryota > Metazoa > Mollusca > Bivalvia > Mytilida > Mytilidae > Mytilus > Mytilus trossulus. The sequence continues at coordinate 41,277,128 of NC_086381.1, read as the reverse complement.
CAAACCATATCTTCTTTTTTATAATTTGCAACTAAATTGATAATAGCCATTTGATACCCAAGCAATGTAAACATGTTTTACTCTATCTAGTTGTTTAGTCTAGTTGAGCAATGACCCTACAATAGTCACTGAGTTCTGTAGTGAACAATGACCCTATAATAGTCACTGAGTTCTGTAGTGAACAATGACCCTACAATATATATATAGTTACTGAGTTCTGTAGTTAGCAATGACCCTACAATAGTCACCAAGTTCTGTAGTGAACAATGACCCTATAATGGTCACCAAGTTCTGTAGTGAACAATGACCCTATAATGGTCACTGAGTTCTGTAGTGAACAATGACCCTACAATATATATATAGTCACTGAGTTCTGTAGTTAGCAATGACCCTATAATAGTCACCAAGTTCTGTAGTGAACAATGACCCTATAATGGTCACTGAGTTCTGTAGTGAACAATTCCAATGACCCTACAATAGTCACTGAGTTCTGTAGTTAGCAATGACCCTACAATAGTCACCAAGTTCTGTAGCGAGCAATGACCCTACAATAGTCACTGAGTTTTGTAGTGAACAATGACCCTACAATAGTCACCAAGTTCTGTAGTGAGCAATGACCCTGCAATAGTCACTGAGTTCTGTAGTAAACAATGACCCTTCAATAGTCACTGAGTTATGATCAATCTAAGTTAAACACACAAAATAGAAAATCTGTCCAAAGCATCTTGTGAATCTATAAAATAACAAGCGGCTCTCAAGAGCCTGAATCGCTCACCTTAATTCTTTTGGTTAAATCTCGCATCAATGTTGGAGCTATGTTTCTTACATACAAGGAAATAAAATATAAAATTTATACTAGATACTCTGAAACTCATTTAGCCTAAGTTTGGCTGAAATTGATACAGCAGTTTCAAAGATGAAGATTTTTTAAAGTAAGTCAACATGATGAACAAATTGTGAAAAAAAGTCTTTAAAGGGCAATAACTCCTTAAGGGGTCAATTGACAATTTTGGTCAAATTGACTTATTTGTAGATCTTACTTTGCTGAACATTATTGCTGTTTACAGTTTATCTCTATCTATAATAATATTCAAGATAATAACCAAAAACAGAAAAATTTCCTTTAAAATAATCAACTAAGGGGCAGTAACCCAACAACAGAATGTCTGATTCATCTGAAAATTTCAGGGCAGATAGATCTTGACCTGATACACAATTTTACCCCATGTCAGATTTGCTCTAAATGCTTTGGTTTTTGAGTTATAAGCCAAAAACTGCATTTGACCCCTATGTTCTATTTTTAGCAATGGCGACCATGTTTGTTGATAGATCAAAACTTCAGATACAATTTATAAACTAGATACCCTAAGGAACATTCAGTTTAAGTTTGGAAGTATTCGGCCCAGTAGTTTCAGAGGAAAAGATTTTTGTAAAAGATTACCAAGATTTACGAAAAGTGGTTAAAATTGACTATAAAGTGCAATAACTCCTAAAGGCAAATGAAAGGGGTCAACTGACCATTTCGGTCATGTTGACTTATTTGTAAATCTTACTTTGCTGAACATTATTGCTGTTTACAGTTTATCTCTATCTATAATAATATTCAAGATAATAACCAAAAACAGCAAAATTTCCTTAAAATTACCAATTCAGGGGCAGCAACCCAACAACGGGTTGTTGGATTCATCTGAAAATTTCAGGGCAGATAGATCTTGACCTGATAAACAATATTACCCCATGTCAGATTTGCTCTTAATGCTTTGGTTTTTGAGTTATAAGCCAAAAACTGCATTTGACCCCTATGTTCTATTTTTAGCAATGGCGACCTTGTTTGTTGATAGATCAAAACTTCTGATACAATTTATAAACTAGATACCCTAAGGAATATTCAGTTAAAGTTTGGAAGTATTCGGCCCAGTAGTTTCAGAGGAGAAGATTCTTGAAATAGTTTACGACGACAGACAACGGACGATGACGGACGCCAAGTGATGGCATAAGCTCACTTGGCCCTTTGGGCCAGGTGAGCTAAAAAATGAGAATGGAAATGGGAAACGTGTCAAAGAGACAACAACTTGACCGTAGAGCAGAAAACAGCTCAAGGTTTGAGCTGAAAACAGCTTTGCATACAAAACAACACCCCCTAAATTCAGTTAGGGACTAACTTACAATTTAATTCTCAAACTAGCTCTTTTGTCTCCACTGCTGGATTTAGCAACTGCTTCACAAAACTGGAGTACTGGTTCTTGTATCTGATCAGGTGGCAGCACTAATACAAGGGAGATTATACTGTTCATTGTCATCTCTAAATCTATAAAATTAAGGGAGATAACATTTATATAAGGAAAATATTGTTTCAAGTCATCTCTAAATCTGTAAAACTAGAGGCTCTAATTATATAAAGAGCCTGTGTAGCTCACCTTGGTCTATGCAAATACAAAGTTTTTTTATTGTCAATTATGACGCCCAATAATTTGAGCAGTACAATTAAGTTCAATTTCATACAAGTGATTACATATTGATTACATTGATTATTTAACAATTAAACAAAGTCAAGTTTTTTTTTCACCTAAATAATATCTGCAAAATAGATGAATATATATATATATATATATAGTTTTACAATATAATATAGATGGACAAACTACCGGTGACTAAACTGTATCTAGAATTGAGTTTCTCTCTTTAAATAAAGTACACAATAATAAACTTACTTTTTTAATTATAACATTATCCTCAGATGACATTAACCATATTAATTTTGATTTATTTGGGAGGCTTTTAAAGTTTTTGTTAACCTTATTTAAGTAATCTATATATTCAGATCTTTTATTTTCTAAAACAGGACACTGAAGAAGAAAATGAATTTCATCTTCAACTTCAGTGTTACATAATTTACATATTCTATCCTCCACTTGAAGCCCCACATATCTGCCTCTATGTGAATATTCAACAAAGGACACAGATGGATTCATGACAAAATTGTGTTTTGGTGAAGGTGATGTGTTTGTAGATCTTACTTTACTGAACATTCTTGCTGCTTACAATTATCTCTATCTATAATGATTGGCCCAGTAGTTTCAGTGGAAAATGTGTGTTAGTAAAAATTTACAAATTTTATGAAAATTGTTAAAAATTGACTATTAAGGGGAATAACTCCTTTGGGGGTCAATTGACCATTTTGGTCATGTTGATTTATTTTTAGGTTTTACTTTGCTGTAAATTATTGCTGTTTACAGAATCTCTATCTATAACTATATTCAAGATAATAACAAAAAACGGCAAAATTTCCTTCAAATTACTAATTTCGGGGCAGCAACTCAATAACAGGCTGTCCAAATCATCTGAAAATTTTAGAGCAGATCTTGACCTGATTTACAATAGGTCAGGTGAGCTAATAAAGGGAGATAACTATGGAGTAAAAACAGCACTTATATAAGGAAGATAATACTGCTTTTAGTCATTTAATTTTTAGAATAAAAGAAACAAACAGCTTATAAGTAACTATAGAGATAAAGCTGAATATCTTCAAAATCTTAAAGGTTTGTTTTTTTGGCAAAGCTGATGTTTATCGCAGACCGTTGTGTAAATTTATTAAAAACTGTTTGAGGAAATAAAACATTGCCACTTGTGTTCTGTTAATAACAGAGTCATACAAATTTAAAATTTAAGATTGTTCTCAGCCCTGCAGTTTTTACTCTTAGAATTTATTCTTTGAAATCATGGAAAAGGCCAGTATTTCCATACAATTCACTGTTACAGATAAACTATCAATAATAATAATACAATAAATCATTTTATGATGGACCACAGTTGAATCATATATAAAATATGCAACTTTTTGTAACTTATCTTTCGATAAATTTTATTTAAACTTTATTCATACAATATTTCAGGATTAAATGACTATATACATAAGAAGACGATACAGGAATTTAAATCTATTTTTAGCATCACAGGTAAACTATAAATAGACACAAAAGATGGTATTATGAGTTCAGACATTTTGCTTTTCAATAATGGCATTCAAACAGTCTACCTTAAAGGCCCAGATACCTATAAGATGTCAGTTTTGTGAAGTAGAAACGAAGATTGAATGGAAATGTTTGGATTGTTCATTATTGATGTGTAATAGATGTAAAGAAAAAGTCCATCTAAAAATTAAAAGTGCCAGTGATCACAGAATTATAAATATAAAAGATTTGGAGCTTTGTCAACAATCAACGGAACATTTCAAACTCAGTGACATTAAATGTCAAGAACATGATGGACAGGTCTGTTGTTTGTTTTGTCAAACTTGTGAACAATTTATTTGTCTGAAGTGTCTGACTAAAGTTCACAGGGGTCATGAAGTAATGGAAGAAGAGGAGTATAAGTCAGAAATGATCAGACAGGAATTTGAAACAGAAAGCAAACTTGGGAACAAACTAAACAAGCTAACTGTTTCAAGTGAACCTCAAGTAATGAAAACTGATAAAGCTAATATCAAAATTAAAGTTGACACAAAATTTGTTACAGATCTTAGTCGTATTTATTGTCTGGTTTCCTGCCAGGATGGATCAGTTTGGATAGCAGACAACAGGAATACAGTTCAACATATTAAAATTGAACAAAACAAAATTGACGTTATATCACGGTTCAGTATGATTATATGGGACATGGCAATTACTTCTACTAATGCTATCCTTGTATCGGACGGCGGAACGCTACTGAAGTGGATGAATACTGGAACAGGACAGATCACTCACACTATGTATGACATTGCACCACTAACAACATGCAGAATACATATTACTACAGATAATAGAGTCATCATTGGAGCTATACCCGCAGGGAAAATATTCCCTGCTAGAGGAAAGCGTGTAGTCATAGTAATGGATTTAATAAGTGGAAATCATCTAACTGAATTTGAATATGACCAGAACAACAAACCTTTGTTTACATATCCTTACCGGATAACCACAACCCGTCACGATAATATTTGTGTGGTTGATAAGTTAGATGAATCACGAAGAGGTAGAGTTATAATACTAGGACAATCAGGACAAGTGATAAAAATATACACGGGCCATCCTGATATAAACACTGAAGATAGACCATTTAAGCCATCAGATATACTCACAACGCCGTTAGATAATGTTATTGTGGCAGACAGTAAGAACCATGCACTACATATCTTAGACAGTAGTGGACAAATCATATGTTACTATAGGGTGAATCATATAGGGATACGTGGACTCTATTCTCTTGCTTTATCTTCACCAGGACATTTCTATATCGGGAATTATACATCAGATGGTAGTCAGGATCCAAAAGCTAAACTGTTTGAAATAAAGTACTCTGGATTTTAAAGATCAAACTGGTTAATTAACAAATTTTGTACATAGGGCAATGGCATTAAAAAGGAGCAGTTGAAAGTGAGACTTGCCACAAAAACTTGGATAAATGTTACAGAATCACAGTTTGAGAAAAGGTCAACCTGAGATCAATATATTCACAATGTTTTGGAACACTGGGACTGAAATTAAACTAACAAAGCATGATATCAAGTCATGTCAAACAAAGGTTTATTGATCATTGTTTGTTTTACAAATGTTTCATGCATAATAAGAATTATCAATTGACATGCATACCAGTACATTAAAAGAATGTCAACTAAAGGCTCTAACGCATTTGTCGCTCACCTAGGTCTATGTGCATCTTAAACAATGGGCTCTCTCCAATATTGCAGACTAGAGTAGAATTTAGGACAAATCACTTTTATGTTGATTTTGTATAGCTGATATTTTTTTCTGTTCACAGTTTCTATCTAGTCTTTTTACTAGATACAAAACAAAAAGGGTAGAAACAGTTCTTTGAGGTCAATCACCCAAAAATTGTTTAAATTGTCATGCAAGAGCAAGAACTCCAATAAGCAGCCTACTGATGATTTCTGCAAAGTTGACTTATTTGTAGAAATTATCCTGCTGATCATTAGTGGTTTTTTTTTAAAGTGTCTATCTATCTATTATAGTTTTCAAGATGATAGGCAAATTAGTAAAAAGGTTGCAAAAAGTTCCAATGATGAATCTTTCCAAAAAAATGGTTAAATTAGTCTTTAAGGGCAATAATTCATGACAGTTATCACGTTATTACCCAGCTGGTAGATCAACATATCTGAACATTTCTGGTCCAGTCAGATTTTATTCATCTACATCTATTGTGGTTTTCAAGATATTTACAGACAAAACTTGCATTTTACCCCTATTTTCTATTTTTAGCCTTGCTCCTTGGTAGAGGTGTTGGTTGATGGACAGATATAAAATCTAAACATCCTAAAGTCAAATATCAATCTTGTCAAATTTTTATTAAAATCTGTTCAGTAGTTTCAGACAAGAAGATCTTTGAACAATAGGATCCCATAAGCTGTTTACATGTACCTTGTATTTCACCCAAAAATAATCTAATACAGCAAGATTGTTTGGTGAGCAAGATTGTTTGGTGAAAAAGGTAAGTTGGGAGCTATTGACATTCTGATTATTTCCTCTAGCTTTTATGGTTTTCAAGATATATTAATGTACTTTACCCATATGTTAAATTTTTTGTCATGGCATTTTGACTTACTGAAAAAACAGCACAAACATACATGTACAACATGCCCTCAGAATCATTAAACCTTACTTTTGGTTTAAATTGGTTTAGTAGTTTCGAATGAGAAGATATCTGAAGAATTTTACAATGGATAAGATGGATGATGAATGCTTAGTGATGACAAATGCTCTTGTTGCCTTTTAAGTCATGCTAGCTAAAATGCATTCAAAATATATATATGAAATAATAAAAATCCATAACTTGAGTCTTTTATCATTTTTAATAAAGCTGACAGATTTTTATAATTATGTCAATTCTAAAATATCCAATCACTGAAAAAACACATCTAAACATCAAGTAGGTGTTTCATTTATGCACTTCAATCATTAGGTCAGAGTCTATAAAAAACGTTGAAAATATGAGGACCACAGAATAAATTTGTAACAAAAGTGCACACACTGAAATGTCTCGTCTTCTCTTCTAATCATTGATATTATGTTGATAGTCCTAAATATAAAGCTTTATTACAACTGTCACATAAACTTAACATAAACCTTAATATTGACCCGTGAACCATGAAAATAAGGTCAGGTTCAGATGAACCATGCCAGGCAGGCATGTACAGCTAACAATTCTTCCATACAACAAATATAAATAACCTACTGCTTATTAAAACAGACCAAAACACAAAAAATTAACAGAGCCATGAACCATGAAAATGAGGTGAAGGTCAAATAAAACATATGCGACTGACATAAAGATCAAAAACTATTTCCATACAACAAATATATTTGACCTATTGCATATAGTATCAGAAAAAAAGACCAAAATTCAAAAACTTAACTTTGAGCACTGAACCACGAAAATGAGGTCAAGCTAGGTCAGATGATTTAATTATCTATGGATAATAGAGATATTTAAGCCTTTTATTAACCGGATTTTTGTGACAAAAATGTCGGTTATTGATTTGGAGATGCTCCGCGGGAGGGTGGTCGGGCGGGCGGAAATCAAATGTTGTCCGTGCATTAACTCATGAAGCGTTCAACCACAACTTTTAAAATTTTAATATGTTGTTACTGACAACTAAATGAAGGTCAAGTTCAATAATGGCGATTTTGACTTTTACCTGTCAGCTAGACATGTACACCTAACAATCATTCAATACACCAAATATAGTAAACCTATTGCATAGACCAAAATACAAAAACTTAACTATTACCACTGAACCATGAAAATGAGGTCAAGGTCAGATTACACAAATATACTAGACCTATTGCTTATAGTATCTGAGATATGGACTTGACCACCAAAACTTAACCTTGTTCACTGATCCATGAAATGAGGTTGAGGTCAAGTGAAAACTGTCTGACGTGCATGGGAACCTTGCAAGCTATGCACATACCAAATATAGTTATCTTTTTACTTATAATAAGAGAGAATTTAACATTACAAAAAAATCTTAACTTTTTTTAAGTAGTCACTGAACCATGAAAATGAGGTCGAGGACATTGGAAATGTGACTGACGGAAACTTGGTAACATGAGGCATCCATATACAAAGTATGAAGCATCCAGGTCTTCCACCTTCTAAAATATAAAGCTTTTAAAAAGTTAGCTAACGCTGCTGTCGTAGCCAGAACACTATCCCGATGTCGAGCTTTCTGCAACAAAAGTCACAGGCTCGACAAAAACTATGGAGTTATTAAATGTATGCAAAAAACTAAATTTTCAAAGAACTTATTTGGTGAAAAAAAGTATTTTAATTACCTAGAGAAGCCACATCACAAATAGATTTTCAGGATGTGCTAATCTACGTAAAAATTCATCTTACCTTGTATACTGAATATTTAATCAAATATGTGGTTATGTCAGACAGCTTAGAAACGAGACATCATACATACATTGTATTCAAGTTTCAGATAAGAGTCAAGAAATTGAGAAAAGGCTACCATTACCTGAACTACACTTCTGTGCCATATTGCTGAAAGCAACAGTCAGTCATGGGCTTTTTTTTAAACCAAAAAAGGAATTAGTGTGCTGTGTGTGCATTTTATATGAATGATTATTACCTGCATCAATATTTAGATTTTCCCACAGATATTTGCTGGCTTCTATGATCTGACGTAAATCTCCTAAACTATTCCCCTCAAGAGCCTCAGCAGAAATATCTGCTCCGACTTCTTTGAGGTAGCCCCGCAGCTCGAGGACCTGAAAATAAAAGATAAATAAATCAAGATGTACTGTGAAAAAAGTTTAAAACTATTAAAGAGTTAAAAAGAATACGGGTACATAATAATAAAAGCCAACATATTGCTTTTGTTGTTTATTTTTTTTCCTTCCACCTATTATTTTTCTTGTGCAATAAAGATTTTGCCTAAATACTTAGTTTATGATATTGTAGAGTTTATACACTTTTGAAACTGACCTTTTTTAACAGAACACCAAGCACTGTTTTTCTTGTTATTACTTAGATCTCCTTCCCAACACCGTTAAAGAAAGCATAAAATTTATTTTTATTGCTAATTATATACTCAGAATGATACATATTATTTTGACAAAATGCAAAAAAGACTTCATATGACATGTATAATAGTACTTTACATGTATTCGTCACCAATTTATCTCACCTCACTTCTGATTAATTGTCATTATTGCAACAGAATGATTGGTTTAGGGCTGTCACATGATGACCCTACATGTATGTATCAATACAGTGTCAGTAGAATTCATATGTATTTCACTATGCAATTTTATACACATCTTTAATAGCAGGGAAAGTCCTGTGGGCAATAATTCGTTGAATCCATCATGTCCATAGAGGGATAGTAAAATGTATAAATTCTGCCTATGGGTTAACCCCTACGAATTTTACTAACCCTCTACCGATCAGTACTGTAAATTCAGAAATTATTGAGTGCATTTATTAGTGGATTTTGTCATTCTAGACTTAAATGCCATTTTAATTTTGACGATTTTTGGGAAAATCCTGTTTAGTGCATGTAAAATATTTCAAAATGCGAGATTACAATATTGTGATTACAGCTCTGTTGCATTATTCGCAATAATAAAAAGCTCGCAATAATTTCAGAATTTACAGTATTCAGACTCATCCCTATAGATTTTACTAGCCATCTAAGGATCTGTATAATTCGGCCTCAACCCCTAGTATAGTTTTACTAACAGAAACAGACTATGGATCTGTAGGTGGTCAGTCAGTCAGGGGTACTACTTGTACAAGTGTATTTTATTTACTTGAAGAAGTAAAAAAAAATATACACATATAAGTAAATTTGTAGGATACTTTTAAAAACAAGTGAATTTTATTTACTTGTATAGGTAAAAAAAAAATTGGCTTAGTTATGTCCCTTAAGCATTCAGAATTTTTTACTTGTACAAGTAAAAAAATCATCCTTTCTTCTTTTCTTGAATTCTTATGATTTCTTTGCTCTAATAGAATTTTAAATTGTGTACCCTTTACAGATGTCTTTACTAATCATTTAAGTGTAATTTCATGGACAATGAAAGTCCCATTTGTTTGTTATCTTCTTAACACTGCTCATTTACAAGCCCCAACGGAGCAATTTTTGAAGGCCTTGCGCAAATATACAAGATCTTTGCTCAATCAGTTTCTTTGATGAATTAATGAGATGAAACATTGAACTTTAATGAAAAAATTTGAGCAAACCTGGGAAAAAATTTGTAAGGCATGATTTTACATCTTGAAACTTGAGGATTTTTGTTGGATTGTAAGAAAAATTTACTTATACAAGTAAATTTTTTAGAAAATTAAGGGGAGATTATTCAAACATTATTTATTTACTTATATGTGTATATTTTTTTTCACTTCTTTAAGTAAATAAAATACACTTGTACAAGTAGTACCCCTGACTGTCAGTAGCAAACCATATAACTTCAGTATAAGTTTATAAAAGTGTTCTTGTGAAACTTATCCCATTGAACTAGAGATAAAGGATACTACAGATACAGTCAAGTCGGCTTCATATCTTGACTTGCATCTAGAAATTGACAATGAGGGTCAATTGAAAACAAAACTTTACGACAAAAGAGATGATTTCAGCTTTCCAATTGTGTCAGAACTTTCCATTTCTAAACAGCAACATTCCAGCAGCACCTGCATACAGGGTATATACATGTATCTCCCAATTGATACGATATTCCCGTGCTTGCATTTCCTATCATGATTTTCTTGATAGAGGGTTGCTGCTCACAAGGAAGCTATTAAACCAAGAGTTCCAAATGGTGAAGTTGAAATCATCCCTTCGTACATTTTATGGACGCCATCACGAGTTGGTTGACCATTATGGAATAACCATTTAAAAAATGATATCGGAAATATTCCTTACGTCGTAACTAAAATTCCTTTCCCCTTCATGAATGTTCCATACTAAAGCTGCTGACCCTGTTTGTTTAAAGTCAAAGTCCAATGGTGTCAAAACCATGTGACACATTGAATTGTTGAATGTTCTACCCAGTCAAATTGCTCAACTGTCAATTGGGTGATTTTTTGCAGACTAAGGCAATTACATTATTTGTTTGTGTGATATTGCTTGGAAATAAGTTGTAATAAATTAGGGAATTATTCATTTAGGAAACCTCATTTTTAGCCATGAATTTCGACATGAATATTTTCAAATGTACCTATGGTCAGTATATTGACACTCTAAATTAAAAAAAAAAAATTGTTTATGAAAAATATATGTAAAATGATTTTTGTTAACCTATTCTATATTCCTTAACAAAAATCTGGCAAGAACATCATCTTTTTTCCCAAAGTTTTTCTTTCATTTAAGATGTTTTTTTCTTTGCAGGATAATCGTGTAAGAAGTACATACCTTTAAGGTGCTTGTCATTTTGTAATTCTTAAAAATATGATTTGCTAGGTTTGTTTTGTCTGCTACTAAGATTGATAACGCTTAATGGAATGCACACTTACACATGTAGCAATGGAGGCCGGAAGTGGGATTTTCTTAAGTTCTGAAACGTTTTTTGGCATTTGGAAGTCAGGTTTAAGTCTATTTTAAGTTGGAATGCATCAATTTTTTTCACAGATAACAAGACAAATTTATATCAGAAGACTCTTCGGTTTTGGCTTTTAAGAAAGTGAAAACAATCAGATAAGAAGACAATAGAATATTATGGAATAATATCAGTCAAATAAAAGAAAGTGTAGTACATGTATATCATGTTGTTCAGAATCGGGAAAACAGTGCCTTTTGAAGTTCATTTTTCAATTCATTTTTCAAAGACCATGTGGTGTTCAGAGAATCAAGGTCAAAAGCAAATGTAGAATATTATCGACTCAACCACAAATAAATAACATTTCCAAATGATTTATGTATCCTATTTATTGAACAGTTTACAAAAACAGAGAAAATCAGAGGATATATCAATGTTCTGTCAATGCTTAAGAAATGATTGTATGATTTAAATATGTGTAACAGTCTTTTGAGAAGAGAAAGGGGGGGGGGGGGTCATGTTTACAAAAGTCTGAGGTTGTGCAAAATAAATCAACCAAGATTTCTAATAAATCAGATCATTAAATAAATAAAATTCCTGTAAACAAAAGAAAATGAATTTTGAGCATAAGGTAAACGTGGTAAAGAAAATAAAGAACTGACCATTAGGCCAAAAAAATTATATGTCTGTTAATGGTTACCAACCAACCCTAATTTGAGCGCCAATCCTTTGTCATTTTACGTATAAAAGTGAAAAATTAATAGAACTAGTGTCAAAAGCCAATTAAGGGTTGCAAATAAATCTAATCAATTGCCTGATACATCCCAATGTTCACAATGGTGAATATGACAGCTGTTTTAAGGAAACTCGCAACTGGTGTAATGAAAATAAAACTTTGTCACCATTTTTTTCCAACCAACAACCAAGGACAATAATCTAATCATTTAAAATAAGGGTGAACTCTGCCCATGGATAACACGGACCACAGAAAGACGGATCACACAACTCAAAATCATGGCACAAAATGAAAATGACAAAAATAATAAAATGGAAATACGGAATTACCTTCCCTATTTATTTTGATGATGTACCTTCAACAGGCATATATTATTTCTGGCCTTGCACAAAAAAAATGAAATATCTTTGAGATTTTTTTTTCTCTTAATTTCATGAATAAAAATGAATATTTAAAAGATGAAATTACATGAATTATGTGCCCGGAGATTGCTAGAATGCAGGATTTTTTGCGCTTCCAAGGGCCTTGAGCAGCCCCACACCCCTGCTGTAACACATGTGGTAGCTCCATATAATTTTAAATTAACCTGCTACTTCAATTTCAAGGGAATGCTCTGTTCTTTAGAATAACAATGAAATCATATCTTTTGAAAAAAAAACTATTGAGAAGAGTAGAAATACGTATTCTGCTCTAATTTTGAACGCTGGTATTAGCTTAGTGATGTCATTGTGTTTTTCCATGTGATGAGTACAATAACAAATTCCAAAGGAACCAAAAAGATCACTGATCTTAGACTACGGTAGGGTATGAAAACCCGACTTTTAATTAAGATCATTACCAACTTTACTTATATACACATGTATGTAAGATGGAACATACCAAAACATATGACAAAAACAACAATAAACAAGAAATATTTTGATTATCTATGAGGGGGGATAGGAGCTTTATCTGGTGTTTATAAGCTCAGGATTTCAGGATTGAACCTTTCGGAGTTTCGAGAATTCTTTTCTCGTGGATCTGGATTTAGGTTTATCTAAATATGGGACCTCAGTGTGACGCGGGATTGCCGATTTTTAGTAAGCGTGACACGTGAAAGTCAAATTATTGTGGCGTGAAAACAGGAAATGAGGTCTTGGGGATCCCGGGAAATGACAAAAAAGTAAGAATTGCTAACGTACATAGTGTAAGCGGGATGCAGGAATCTGACAAAACAGTAAGCGGGATCCGGGATCGGAACCCCCCAATGAGACCCCCTTTCATGTTTTCGAGATCAGGACCCCGTCTAAGTTTTGATATAAAAAAATTCTCCATATCAATCTTTTTGGAAACATTAACCAGGCATGTGCTTGAGAATAAACATCAGTACATTGATGGTTTTCTGTAACGAAAGAAGAAGATAAAAGTAACGCATGTTGTGGTTTTACCCGGCTGGTGTAAGAATTATGTATGAGATTAAGAGAAAGACTGGGTTTAACTAAAGAAAACTTATAATTCCAAATCCTTGACTGTTTTTCATGTATAATAGATCTGGCGTTTTACCTGCTCATTGATGGGTAAGTCTATGAATACCGGTATGCTCATTTTTTCTGATGGCTTGTTGTCAAATCACACTAACGTGTTAATTTCTTGTTTATCAATGGCAACATTATAATAGGTGATCAGGGAAAATTAGCCATATAAATGAGTAACCGGTCATTTTGCAATGTTATCACAAGTTACTTTTGGAATACATCTTATTATTACTGATATCTATCTATTCGTTTATCTTTATATATTTATACTTTAATCCTTAGGGAGTGTACATGGATCCGCTGTACCCTTGTAGTCAATCAAGGGGTGCGTCTAAACTGGCGGAATCTCGAGTACATACATTGATTGGTTGATTGATTGATTGATGTATTGATTGATTGATTCAGTAATTTGTTGATTCGCTTGAAACGTGTAACAAGGCGGACAGAAGGAAAACCCTAATATCGTTGAGTGTTTTAGAATATAAATGTTCTCGACCAATGAAATTGTAGGATATATGATGTCACTAAATTATAAAGAATGAAAATATTAAAATCATGATCTTAGTAAAGGATTGTCCTATGATTATTTGGATCTTTTGACAGTTCAAAACAAAGAGTTTCTACAAATGATTTACAACAATTGACCAGAAGCACATATATCAGATAGAAAGGCCGTATTTATCACATTTGTGGAAACTGACTATAACACGACTATAACGGTTAAATTGTCACGAAACAAGTAAATGAGCTGAAGTTCACTTGTCCAGTAAAATTTGTACTTATCATGAGAATATTTTGAAATAACTTCAAATTACAAAAAAAAACAATATCAAAGCAATGAAAAATATTGCAAAGCTTTAGCTCTCTAGAACTCTGTTTACCGAACCTGAGGTTGGGAAGAATCACATGAGTAATTTCCAATATTACGATAAAACAAAACACTAGAATGTGCCCATAGTACCCGAATGTCCCAATTTCTATGTTCAGCGGACCGTGAAATTTGGGTCAAAACTCTTATTTGACATACAAAAAATTGAAAGATCATATCATAGGAAACATGTGCATTAAGTTTCAAGTTGACTTACTTCATCATAAACTATCTTGACGTACTGGCCAAAAACTTTAACATGAAGCTGAACAAACGGACGTACGGACGGACGAAGGGATAAGGAAATAGACGCACAGACAGAAAAACATAATGCTTCTTAGTGGGGCATAAAAAATAGGAGTTTGATTTAAGTTTAGATATGTTCAGATATGTTTCTATAAAAACATTTCGCTGACATAATGCAAAAAGTATTTGATTTTAAAAGTCGGACCAAAATATAGGCAGTGAAATAAAATTAGTTGCAACTCAAATGTCTTTATTGATTTTAAACTGCAAATAAAATAGGACGATTCCTCGTTAAAAGATTCACATTCATACTCATAATCAGGACACATACGAAATTCATACCTTTTTTGAACTGATGTGTCACCTAATACCTCTGAAACACAAATATTTCACAAATTTTATGAAAGTCCTTACATCACTTAAATTAACAAATAAATGAAATGCTGAAAAATGAAGGCATGCAACAATGATACATACGAGTAGATGTGGTATGCATGCCAGTGAGACAACTCTCCATCCAAGTCACTTTTGTATTGTAAACGATTTTAGGTCAAAAGTACGGGGAAACAACAGTTTACTCCTTATAACTAGACTAGAGGCTCCAAAAGGCCCTGTTTCGCTCACCTGAAATTTTTATTTTGATGCACTAAATAATGCAACCGTTATACTTTTTCTTTAGTTTCAAGGATATAAGCCAAAAACTGCATTTTCTCCCTATGTCTATTTTAGCCATGTCTACCATGCGTTGGCAGGCAGGATCATCGGACACATTTTTTAAACTAGATATCCTAATGCTGATTGTGGCCAAGTTTGGTTAAACTTGTCTCAGTAGTTTCAGAAGAAGACTTTTGTAAAAGCCATGATTACAAAATTTAACTTCGGAAAATTGTTAAATATTACTTTAAAGGACAATAACTACATAATGGGTCAATTGGCTATGTTGGTCATATGGCTTATTTGAAGGTCTTAATTTGCTAAACATTATTGCTGTTTACAGTTTATTTCTATCGATAATGGTATTCAAGATAATAACCAAAAATGCAAAATTTCCTTAAAATGACTAATTCAGTGACAGCAACCCAACAACAGATTGTCCGATGTGTGAAAATTTCAGGACAGATTGATCATAACCTGATAAACATGTTTACCCTTGTCAGATTTGCTTAAAATGCTTTACGGTTTCAGAGACAATAAGCCAAACTGAACTGCATTTTATCCGGCTATGTTCTATTTTTAGCCATGGCGGCCATCTGATAGGTCGACCGGGTCATCGGACACATTTTAAAAACTAAATACCCCAATGAAGATTGTGGCCAAGTTTAGTTAAAGTTGGCCGAGTAGTTTCAGAGGAGAATATTTTTGTGCAAGTTAACGGACGACAGACTCAAAGCGATGAGTAAAACTCACTTGGCCTTTTAGGCCAGGTGAGCTAAAATAACGAGAAACGAGAAACACTAATGGACCACATCAACAAACAAGAACTACTAAACTTAGGATTTGTGCAAACTAATGCAGCGGTTTTGTGTATCTAGCATATTTCCTTTTTCGGTACAGAAAAAAAAGCTTTAACTGAGGGGCACTAGCTATTGCACGGAATCAGGGTGATACATATCGATTTTTAAAGTATATCCTTCAGTATATACTAAATTACCTTTTTAGCATACCCTAAATTGATTTTAGGATATCCTAAAATGATTTTAGTATATGCTAAAATGATTTTAGTATATGCTAAAATCATTTTAGTATATGCTATTAAAATTCATTTTAGGATATCCTAAATCAATTAAGGGTATGCTAAAATGTAATTTAGTATATACTGAAATCCTTTTAATCCTTTTAAGATATACTAAAATCGATATTTATTACCCTGATTGCGCGCCATAACTAGCTGTCCAATTCATGGTCACCGATTTGCTAATTCAAATTCTCATATTTTACTATTTATAACATGCAATGTATTTTAATAATAGCAAGTTCTTAGATAGTAGTAAAGGGTGTAGTTACAAGCACTGATAAATTAGTATATTGGAACACTTACTAGATGCTGAGATGAAACGGAATTTGAATAGCTGTTTGTGCAACTTATAGGGACTTTCAAATGTTCTGAAGAGGCTTTAAGCTGGGTAGTCGCAGTGATATATTTGTTTACAATTTGACTATCTGTGAATCTTTAGGACCTAAATGTAGAAGAATTGATAATTTCGTTTCCGTGTATAGTATATATGCATCTCACCACCATTACATTATTGGCTGCTTATATTTAGCTTATTTCCTAAAATCAGATGATGAATTGATTATTTGTATTGTAAAAATGAGGATGTGTTATTCTGTGAATAAATAAAACTGTTTGAAATGGATTTGTGTGGCTTTGTAAATATTTTCAATAATTTTATTGTTCAATTTCTTCCATTTTGTGAAAATTGTAACATATGATAAAATTGGCATAGGGAGGGAGTCGTACTAAATCCCGTATATCCAAAGAGTTTTTTTTTAGGGGACAAGTTGAATTAGTCGATTCCCAATCAAATTAAGATTGAAACTGTATTTACATTATGATGTATCAAGTTTACCTTACAAAAATATATTACTAAAGGTTAACGTCAAACTGAAGTACTTCTATAGGAATATGACAGTTGTTATCATATATTCAGTATTTTTGTGATTTAACTTTTTACAGGTGATTTTATTTCATGTGATTGAAATTCAAACGTTATAGATATAAGAAGATGTGACAACCCCTATGTTTTAAAACAAAATCTTCGAAATTTCCTCCGCAAAAAATAAATAAACTGTTAACAAACACTAACCACTATTAAAACTAATTCAGTATATGTTATTCTTTATGTTTTTATGGCTCTTGGTCATATGCTTAGTAATATCTAGTATATTTGAGGATTAAAACAACAAAGCTATGTGAAAAAAACGGATGTCCAACGTTACATTTTTGAACAACTGTCTTATCTCTTATGTATAGTGATCCTATTTCTTATTCTCTGATCTTCCCGAAACTTGGCAGAAGCAACGAAGTGGGTCAGATCTTGGTTAAATTAAAGCCGTTCTTTTGTCGAATTTCGTTTGACTCGGTGGCTGCATATTAAGCTGGAACAAGAAATATGTCCAATGACGTTTTTCGTTGACTTAACGTCTGAAAGGTAGTTTTAGAAGTAGACATAGCTAAAAATTTCTAAAAATTGTGAGATAATTATACCATCTACCGAAAGAACAAACATTTGCCTCTTTGTTCGTGAGTTCAAAAATTGTAGATTCTATAAACCCATCACTACACAGTCGTTTTTCAAGCGGTAGCCATTTTGTCCAAGTTGATATTTCATTTGTCCAAGCAATTAATGTGTTTTTTTTACCGGATATTTCAATAGGTAATTTATAATTAACCAAAACAAAAGTTAGATACACGAAAAGAACATAAAGTCTAGATTATTTTTTTATCAACTACATGTTTGAGTCTTACAGAAATAAAATGCTACGAAACATTACAAAACGGTAGCCATTTTGTCCCAACGTCGAAATATCCAAAAAAAACGGGTTTTTTCGACGTTACATATGCAAAAATTTGTTCCATTATATAATGAGAGGGGATAGGACCTCGGGAATTCGGGTTTTTAAGCCCGGGATTTCGGGATCAGGACCCCTCCTACCCTCCCTCTATATTCCTGATACTTAAAACGAATCGCGAGGTGAAATTTAAAAAAAACCGACAAAAACAGTTTCATAATAATTTCATTGAAATCATGCGACCCCGTATTATACGGACGATTCAGAAGAAGATTAGTACATTTTAAAAGCAAGCAACTTCAAATGACTTGGAAAATAATTTTCAAGATTGGGTTATAATAATTTTATTCAATGGTTGTATTTCGACAAGTTACGTGTCAAGCAAATTTTTAATACAATTCAATTCAAATTAATCATGGGTAAATATGGTTTTATTTACTTGCAGACTGTTGGATATATTTGTATTAGGGTTGAATCAAGATATGAAAAATTTACAATGACAGATGATATGCACCATGCAATTTAAGCAGCCTGTGATCAAAGTTTTGATATAATTTATTTATTGAAAACTGTATACTTTTGTCCCATTTTTCCTTCCTTCAAGTTTATTACTTACTACGACAATATAACATTTTAAGGTGAATTATGGGCAAAAAAATATTTAATCGATTTCCATAACTTGAGGTAAATAAATTCATGGTAAATAGACATCACAAAATTAATAGAGACAGATTTGGAATCAACCAACTACATAAAAAAAAGCAAATGAAACTTGCAAATTGAATAAATGAACGTCAAAAGTTTCAGAAAACTCTCTTCGACGTCGTGGTGTTGTAACGTCGTGTTGTAGGAACATCGTGCACAACGTTGGTATGAGTGCCAGTGAGACAACTCTCCATCCAAGTCACAATTTATAAAAGTAAAACCATTTATATAAAGGCCAAATTAAGTACGGTCTTGACGGTATTAAACACGGAGCCTTGGCTCACACCAAACAGCAAGCCATAAAGAACCCCAAAACATACAAGTGTAAAACCATTCAATCAGGAAAACCAACGGTCACATTTATATAAAATAAGGAGAAACACTTATGAAGCAAATCAACAAACGACAACTACCGAACATCAGGCACTTAGGAAATGTGCAAATAATTGCAGGGGCCTTTAACGTTTTAATGGTACCAAACGTTCGTCCTCATCTGAAACAATAGTGTACTCACCACAACATAGAAAGCCACACTTTAAAATATCTATTGGAATGGCACAACTCAGTCAAAAGACGTAGCAACACCAAGGAATATACACTGGACGAATACATTTGATCTATGATACAATGTAAATACTATGGTGGGCGGATACGGCCATTTCCCCTTTTCGTGTTTTCGCATTTCTCCTTTCACTATTCCAACGCGAAATTGGGAAATTTTAAAATCGAGATGGGGACATCGAGAAATCGAGCAATCGAGATGGGGAAATGGGCCTATCGAGAAATCGAGAAATCGGAAAATTGATATATCGAGAAAGCGAAAACGTGAAATCGAGAAATTCATTTCGTGTTTTTGAGTCGTGTTTTTGCTTTGTGTTGTCGCGTTTTTGCCTTCTTGCCTTCTCGATTTCTCGATTTCTCGATTTCCCGATTTCCCGATTTCTCAATTTGTCGATTCCGCTTTTCCGATTTCGTGTTTACAAAACGAAAGGAGAAATCACTAAAACGCGAAAAAGCGAAATGGCCGCTTCCGGCCATCATAAAATACAAAGTTAATAAAAATAAGAAATGAATAATTAAAGTAAAAAAGTATAATACAACTAAAAATTGCTAAACAATTTAAAAAAAAAGAACAACTTTAGTTCAAGGCTTATTATCCCATATATCCCTAATTATGATTAACTTTCAAAGTTTCGGGTAATATTTCTTTTAATTTCCTCTCTTTTCCTTTTAGGCATTAACATGAATGACATGCCATATTTTTTCAGGATTTAATTTTAAATCCTAGGACTTAAGAGTAATGCCTAATATTATTTAGGCAATAGACTTACAGCCTATGCCTTTAATACTGAGCGTCACATGGATTGATAGGATGTAAGCGTAGTGCCTGATTTCACTTATTTCCGGTAATATTTTTTTAAAAGACATAAGACAAGTTTTAGTGTATAAAAATCTTAATTACCGATGGAATTGAATTCTTCAAAATTATCTTTATTCAAGAATATTTAGATTATCGTTACAAAAAGTTCAGTTATAAGACATGTAACAATGTCACCCTTCACCGTTTTAGAATGAACACTATACTGTACAGAAGTAGTTCATACATGCTGCTTCCGGTTCTAATTTGTCCATATTTTCATGATTTATAGATTAAAAAGATATGTTTGGGTTTTGTTAATGACTTTATTAGAAGATATTGAAAGATACTTATATCCCAACTGACCAAAATAACCATCTGCTCTCTACATTTAGCGATTTCAACTGTTGTAGAATTAGAGGCGAGTCAGTTAGGTTTCTCTACTCGTCTTCCGCTATTTCATCACGTTTCGGCAGCTTCGTTGCCGGTATATAAGCTCCGTTTGTGATCTATTTACACACAGACAGCTTCGACTGGTATGAAAGGTAAGTAGTTTGGTATTTAAAATTTACATTTTCAGTGGTGTGATATATTTTAACTTATGTTTGTAACATTGGTGAAAGTTTAAAAGTTGCTGTATAGCAGACGATTTCCCGATTTTTTTTACACGTATGATTTCTTTAAAGGTAACAACAGTGTGCTTAAAACCTGCAATATTGGTATTTGAAAATGCAAACATATAAGCGTAATATGATCTCCTGTAGAAAAAACCATAGGCAGTATGCTAATGTTATTGTATAGAGCCTAAATCTGCAGTGCTCATGTACATTTGTTGTGACTTACATGTATCAACTACTTGATTACAAAGATGATTATCTTGTGACTATAACAAACCTTTAAAATTGGTTGTCTGGTTAATTTCTAAGAGACAGCATACTCTTCAAATTTAAAAAATATAAGAACCTTTAAATTATACAAAAAAATATGAATATGATTTTAATGTTTTACCATAAAACATTTGTACATTGACTTTCTTTTGACAAAAAGAAACCTCTATAGAAATGTGCTGCTATTCTAGTATTGTCTTCCTGAATATTACTGTTAGAGCCTTTTTATTTTACTTATACATGATAAAGCATAAAAGATTTATTAAAAGTCTGGTATACGTTTATAACAATACAACATTTATAGCTCTGTAGAGCTCACAAGACATAAAACAGTAAGCACATCATGCAAAGCATAAATACTGGTATCAAGCACAGCAAATTATATAGCAATTAAAAAGCAACTTAATGTGCTCCATGATTCTGAGTTTATGGTTAGAAAAGGTCACAATTGGTTAACTTTTGAAGCCAATCTTGAAAATCAATAAGCAATAATTCAAAGCTGTCTATCACCAATAACAAGATGAAATATTTTTTGTATACCATGATAACTGTAAAAAAACCTCACCACCATGTTAATTTTTCTTCATAGTACCTGTGTCAGAGATGTGCTTTGTAACATTGTCATTCCTGTGCGATTTATTTACTGATATAAAAAAAGAAGATAATATATGATTGCCAATGAGACAACTGTCGTCTTGAGACCAAATGATGTAAATGTTAGTAATTATAGGTCACCATACTGTCTTCAGCAATGAACAATACCTATCATATGACATATAGTCAGCTATAAAAGAGCATGGTTCAAATCCAACTTAAATAGAAAATATTCAAATGTAAAGCAACCAACAATTAATTAGTCTAATGCCAAGAAAACAAAAAACAACCACAACATAAAGTTTAATTTACTGAAGTACCCCCAACACTGTCTAGCGATGTCACATATTATCTGTCTGTCTGACTGACTTGAATATTAAATAGAAATGCTCCCAAGCATTTTACCCAAGTAAGCATAAATATTATAAACCACAATTTTTGATTACTCTTATTAAATTGGGAAATATTAAAGACCTACTGAATCTCAAATATAAGAGTCAATATGGATATATATAATATGTCAAAGTATTTTATGAAAACATTTAGAAATACATGTATAACACTGTATAAGGGAAGGATAATTCAGTTTTATTTATATTTCAGATTAACAAAGTTTGTACCATTGAATGGCATTGCGTGGACTAAAATATATTAGTGAATCTCAGTTGACTATTGGATTATTTAAATCAGTTACTACAGTACAGATACAACAGACATATAGAATGGCTAGTAAGTTAAATGCAATGCTGGGGTATCTATACTACTAGTCTAAAATAACACACCATTTGAGCATTTGTCAGTTTTCCAGCCTTTCGGTGGAGGGTCCTACCAACAGAATGTTAACTTTCCCCAAAACAATCCAATAAAACATATGAATACACTAACCTGATTTGCTCATCCTCAAAATATAAAAATTGTAAAATACAAAATAAGGGACAAGTTCAACCCGTATGCAAAGGCAACAATCAGGAAACTTGTAAGGATATACTGCAATAAGGGACAAGTTCAACCCTTATGCAAAGACAACAAACAGGAAACTTGTAAGGATATACTGCAATCCGAAAATCAGGACCAGTTCAAACAGAATGTTTTTTAAGCAGAGAAAATAATGCACCTAATGATCAGCCTGAATCTATGTGATGACAATATAAAAACTTGTAATACAGCCTTAAAATAAGGCATAGGTACTTTAAATAAGTCATGGACTAGCAATGTTATGTGTGTGTTTTATTACAATTATATAAAGTTGCAGAAAAATTTTAAAAAAAAGTAACAAACTCCTCCAAGACCACAGACTTTGTACAAGCAAATACAATTCTGTCCTATGGAAGGACTACAAAATGTGACATATCTGAATTTAAGTTTGAATGGATCAACAGCAATAAGATTACAAATACATGGTTGAAAAAACGATATCTGAAGGTCACAGTAATGTCTTTAATGATGGACAAGTATTTACATCATGTGACAGGCAGGTCCTCGGTGGCCACATGGTCTAAGTAGTTACTACTGTTATCACTAGCCAGTGAACACTGAGGTTGTGATTTCCACTCGTGCATGTGAAATTGACTTCAATCTTAATTGACAAGGATTGCTAGTTTTCCTATCAAAGGTTAGTAGTTTTCTCTCCATGCACTCCCGCTTCCTCCACCGATAAAAACTGAGCAACACGAAATAGCCCAAATTCAGTGCTTAAAGGTGGCTTAATATCATCAAAAATCATATGACAGGCTTCAAATATCCCAAACTAATGAAAACTTTTACGGGGTTCAACAAAAACAACCAAATACCTGACACAAACACTAAAATCACCAATGTCATTTCAGAAATGAACATATTAATTTCAGCATCTAACTTTGATACTTTATAAATATTTATTCATGGTTATATCTGTGTCAAAGTGATGAGGATCTTTGTGTTAAAAGAGTTTTGTCTGGAGTACCCTGGTTCACTATCTGTTTTAGGTTCAATTTGTTTTTACTCAATATTCAATTTTGTTTTTATTTTTGGTCATCATGATCATGATTTGGTTTGTTTTAAATGAACCTATGGTATTTGTTAAAAGTGAGGAGTATATGACACAAATATATCTAAAGATATCTAAAGTATTTCTCTTCTGTGGATTTTGAATATCCATGCTTCCAGTTTCTGGAACATGCTGTAAACACCATGTCTTTATATTGGTCTATTCAGTGAAAAATAAGGAGATGTGGTATGGTTGTCATTTAGGCAACTTTCAACCAGATTTTTGAACCAAGTGGATGTAATCAATTACAGACAACCATCACGACCATACAGACCACCAATAAAAAAAAATACCACATAGTCGTCTTTTAGTGGCTCCAACATAAAATTGTGTAACAATTCAATTGAGAAAACTTAAGACCTAAATTATAACTATTCATTCCTTTGTCAAATTTTACAGTCCATCCTGACTACATAACATGAGAATGAAATGGATCCTAACATACTTCGGCTGTTGTCTGTTCTATGGTGGTGTTGTTGTCTCTTTGACACATTCCCCATTTCCATTTTCAATTTTATGTATGTAAGTTTATCTTTATGATTGCATACAGTTCTTCCAACATCATATGTAAGAAGGGACGTCATAATTTAAGGATTTATTTGGCACTACATGCGATATATATATTTACAGCCAAAGTAAAGAAGACACAGCCTAAGTGGACCCCTCCTAAAGGTACAGAAGTCCCACAGCTCAAGTTATATAACAGTTTGACAAGACAAAAGGTAGGACACTGTTTGACACTAACAGTGCTTGGTTTTGATATAGACTAACCTAATTCAAGAGAAAAAAGCAAGATCACTTTTCTGGTTTATTCTGAAATTTAAATCTACTGGACCAAGGTCTATTCATTGCATAGGTGCTCCACACGAACCAACTCATTTTAAGGAAAGCCTGGCTGTTTTTTTTAGTTTAACTAATACAGTTATCTCATTAACTTATCTATTTATAGACAACGTCCAACTGGATTTTGTGGGGTTATCTAATAAAAAGGTGAATTTCACCTGTATTGAACAAAAAATGTCACATTTAAGGGTAGTACATGTTTTTGTGTTGAATAACTCCTGATTATTTTATGGATAGATATCAGTTGTTATAATAAAGTTGATTTAGTCTTTCATACCTGCCAACTTTTCAAAATGCCCATGGGGGTTTTACGTGCAAGATGGATCCTATAGTTCTACAAAACCATCAAGGGGGCCTTCAAATATATTTTAGGTTTTGTTTTTTTGGGCTTCTTCATACTATTACAAGCCAATAAAATTGTAAAATTTGTTGTTTTGTTTAAATTGTGGACAAACTTGCTCTTTCAAAATTTCCATTTGGGAGCCTTCATTGGGGAAATCCCCTGCAAATAGTGACAGTTGGTAGGTATGGTCATTTTCCAGTGGTACTGTAAACGGTCACAGATTTGATAGAATAATTCAAATGCAAATGATGATGACATGTATTTTTTATTGTTTCCCTCCTGGCCATTAGATTATCAGTAAATATATATCAGATTCAATCAACATGTGATACTTGCAATAATGCCTTTAAGTGAAATGTTAAAAAAAATAAAGGAATATATATGGTAAATTTTCCCTGAAAATATTATAGATTTCCTTTTTTTCTAATGTTGAATTTATTGGTTACTTTTAAAAAATGAAAAAAAAAACTAATTAAAAAATGCAGACAAAAAAAATTTGTACAAAAACACAGTATTTTGTTTCAATGGCCTGTCAGATATTTGTCTACCGAATAAATCTTTTTTTTGTGTTATAAAAGAGAGAGTTACATCATAATTATGTTTATATAGAAAGTGCAAAATATGAAGAATTTATATTGAATACACTACAGGGAACAGAAATAATGTTTATATTTTTGTACAAAGACATTTTTCTAAAACTTAATGGAGTTGTCTCCATAGAGATTTAGTAAAATTACTTTGTAGGGAAAATTTAAAAATAATTTGTCTCTTAAATGAGAAAATCTTTTTAATACATATGCAATATGTATGAGAGACTATTTGTTGTGGAAATAAAGTACATTTTATGTATAAAAAGAAATGAATTATTCAAATGTTATTGACAGTGAATTTATATTTTGTCAGTTTTAATGGAAAATAATTGTTGTATGAATTTGAATAGATGATGTAATAGACAAATTAAGATGTGTAGAATACATAATCTACATTTTGTATGAGAGAAAAAAAAATCAGTCAAATTTGGATCATTAAGAATAAAACTATGTTAGACCTAAACTTATCATTATACCACAAATTGTTTTCCTGAAATGTGAGACCGATTTAATTATTTTGAGACCTAGGGTCATTGGCTTTGATTTTGAAATCTAGCACTGGTCAGCAATATCACTAATTTTAGGACTGTCACCTTTTGATGAGATTGTGGCTGTAAAATACCCTCTCATTTGCAACACCATTGATATGAAATGCAGCATCTTTCACCACCAACAGGCTCAGTCAGTCTTACCTACACTTCTAGGTCATTTGACATATTAAACTGTAAAATGTGCCTGGTGAACATTCATGTTAATATTTATACTCTTCTGTTTGTATAATGAAACATTCAGTGTAATAAGCTTTCAAAGTTTCGGTATATTACACAAGACGCACCAACAAAAGTGACATGGCCTTGTAAAATATTTGAAGTCACTTTCAGGGGTCTTTTATAGCTGACAATACAGTATGGATTTTTCTCATAGTTGAAGGCTATACAGTTGCCTATAATTGCGTTTTACATTTTTTTCATCATGTTTAAAGATAAAGGCTTTGTATTTGTTATGTAGTTTACACAATGACAACTTAATATAGA
The DNA here is from genome assembly GCF_036588685.1 of Mytilus trossulus. Classification (NCBI taxonomy): domain Eukaryota; kingdom Metazoa; phylum Mollusca; class Bivalvia; order Mytilida; family Mytilidae; genus Mytilus; species Mytilus trossulus. Next base: position 41,250,329 of record NC_086381.1, on the reverse strand, counting down.
TCAAGTTAGCATTTTGTTCGAGTACAAGGAATTTTTAAAGGATAGGGGACTATGTACTGCCATGTAATACTCTCAAACTGCTTGTCAAGTCTGTGTAAAGGCAGCTAGAATAAACAGAAAACAAACAGAAAGCATATTTAAGATTTTATGATATAATTTTATTTGAATCTTTTATCATTTACAACATTTTTTCCACAATTTGTGTACAAATTTCAAACAAATACACATTAACAAAGTTGTACACTCAAAACTATGTATTCATCACACACCTCTCATGTACACAATTACACATCCATCACATTCCTTTAACCATTCCCATACCACACACCAACAAGCACACATATAAAACAAGAAGTGTATTTACTCTATTAAGCTTGAGCAACACACATAACAAAATATAAAACAATGTCAACTATATTAATTGATAAGAATTCATCATATGTAAAGCTTTGTCATCCTAAAAGTTGGTAAAGGACTTGTTGTTTTATTATAAAAAAAAAAACTCTTAAGTTTTGTTCAACTTCGCGTTTACAGCTCTACAAATGCTACAGAAAGAAAACTTTAACAAATACTATTTCATTTTTGGAGAAAGATATCTTAGACAAATTCCTTGTATCACAAAATCTAAATTGAAAAAAATCTTTTATATATAATGTGTGTTCCAATATTTGCATGCTTCAAGATGAAAAATTTGAATAATGATGAACTGTTTTCCTTTTTCATTAAATAAATAACTCATCACATCAAGTTTCAAATTTACATTCTACTTTGAACAGTTTTGATTGGTTCCAGTACACAAAATGGCAGCCAATTGAAATATGAATAGCTAACATTTCAAAGTATGTAACTTTTGCAGGTAAATTTGATGAGGATGATAAAAAATTCTCACATTTCTGAAGAAATCTCACATGAAACATCGACAAGCATGCAAAAAGTGGGACACAAAGACTTCACAAATACACACACACTCTGCCGTTGATTTTTTGGACAATAAGTTAAGGCATGTATAAATCACCAAGTAAAAGAACACACACTAAAGATGAATACAGACATGTTAATGAGATGTTGTATCACAAATCTATGCTTTAATGAGAGGAATGATTATAAATGGCCTAAAAATAGCAAGAAACTAACGTCAATTAAAGAAAAATGCACTTTGACCGGATTTCTTTTTACAAATCTTTTTGTCCACCATTTCCATGTAGATATTTTCATTGACCTTAGCTATGGATTACAAGTGAGACAAATGACCAACTTTATTTGGGATTCTGTAACTCTTGATACAAGATATATATACCTTTCCCGTTAAGCTTACAGAGATATTTCTTTCTGGTTATTGCAATAACAAAAACATGTGTGTGTTACATGTACATGAAAGTCTTTGTTCTATAAAAATCTTCTGAAAACTCTTAATTAAAATATGTAAAACATGTTAATTTTCAGAGAATAAAGATCTAGAAAACCCAGCACCCAGACAAGCTTGAAACATTTCATAGACTTTTATTGAATAATTGCTTTGTTAAAAAGATATAATAATTTATTCTTGGACCTATTTACATAAATGAAATAATACAATCATGATTACCTATTTTTTTTAACCTATTATTGATAACTAATGTTTTTTTGTTGCTCTAAACTAAATGAGGTCATTTATTCATCGTATGTAGAAATTGGGGAAATAACACTTATGTACCACATAAAATGATTTGAACAAAATCATGCATAGGATTAGAAACCATGTATCATTTAATAATTATAAAAAGTGAGCACAAACAAACATTATAGGGCACTTGAGGAGTACAAAATACATGTAAAAAAAGGTGGCACCATACTTTGATCAAACTTTACACAGAAATTATACATTCCAGATTCAAATCATCTCCCTGAATATTTTCTATGAATTCAATGATATATGGGAGATAACTCTGTGAAATGATTTTCATGTGAAGGGAGATAACTCTGTAAAATGACTTCATGTGAAGGGATATAACTCTGTAAAATGACTTCATGTGAAGGGAGATAACTCTGTAAAATGACTTCATGTGAAGGGAGATAACTCTGTAAAATGACTTCATGTGAAGGGAGATGACTGTAAAATGACTTCATGTAAAGGGAGACAACTGAACATTAACACATTGACAGTGAATGGATGAAAATGATGTGCAACAGTTATGAAAATACATTTAGAAGCACCATGGTATCTTTATAATATGAAAGTTAAAGCTCAAATGGAACCTCAGTTTTTGTGGATGGTTAATATAGAAGCCTACTTTTAGTGGCAAACTTCTAGAAGCACCCAGGCTTATGAGAGAGATTATTTTTACTTGTGTGGCTTATTAAAGTATCAAAAACAGTCAGATGAAAGGATGAGAATAAATTTGTTAAGTGCAATGCTAATTTTTAAAACAAATTCAATAGTGATTTATCTTAACTGTCAACAAATTTTAACACACAGTATGTGCATTAGAAAATACAATGTATGAAGGAAATGAGATAACTTACAATGAAAATGTGGTTTGATTTTGATAGACAACAGATCAGTGGAAATGCTGTAAAATTTACTGCAATTGGTAACGGGTTATTCAAATAAGTCATAAAATTTTCTCTTTCCAGTATATTTTTTTCAAATTGCACAATTTGTTTTTATGCCTGAAATCTTTAAAGAACCAACCCATTGAAATGGAGTTAAAAGAGAAGACCTAAAACGATTTAAAAACATTCATTTAGACTGCTGATTGTTAAGTAGAATAAACACTATGATATTCACAGTTTTGACTTTTTATGTTCAGGAAAATGACAAAAATGCTTTTTGATACTTGCTAGTTTATTAAGTATATATTTGACATCTTATAACGAGTTTTATTCTCTCTGCCAGAAATGGAATTCATAATGGTAAGGGGAAATCACTCTAAATGGAACCTGACAATGATTGTTTTCAATTAGAGTTACTCCCCCTCTGTCATCAATAAAAATATAATTATTTAACAAAGAAAACAGCAATAAAAAGTGGCTAATATGGTCACCGTTGTAAAATATGATAGCAAGATAAAATAATTAAAACAATAAGAGAGTAATGTAAGGTGTTCCGACTTGAAACATTGTCTGTATTTCTATCTGCGTTTATAATATGATTATCTCTGTAACCAGTCTTATAAGTTATTTTATCTGGCTTTCTTGTTGATGTTAGTCTCTGTTGAGGTCTCTGTATAATTTTACACAACATTGTATCAGAATTTGGATCTTTTAACCAAATATGAATTCCAAACACTTGGAAATTTTCATTAAACATACACGGTGGTAACTTGCTTGTATCAAAGGTAAACTGAAAAGAAGAAAAAAACATGGTTAGATATATAGAAAGCTAGTAAGAAAGAGGATAACTACCAGTAATACTTTCTTGTGAAAGCTAGTAAGAAAGAGGATAACTAATACTTTCTTGTGTATTCTTAAATCAAAGTTTGCATCAAATACTTTAATCTTACTCTGTTACATGTTTTCTTACCACATATCAGATGTGTTCTTAACTATAAAAACGAATTAAGAAAATAGCTGTTAAAAAAAACATTGCTGACATTAAGCCCAGAAAATCAGCAATATTCAATATGTTCATCGTAAACTTTCCCATAAATGTGGACATGATTTTTCAGTAGATTTCAATTTTTACACTGCTGTTTGGTTTCTACCTTTATAACATATACCCACTAATATTTCTATAATCAGCTCTGAATTTGAAAGGCAGTTTAGAATATAAATAAAATTTTATTTGCCTGATATGTCTCCGGCCGTAATTTAAACCAAGACAAATCTGATTGGCTACTGTCGAGGGCAAATCCTTGGAATGACCAACCAAAAGCTCCCAGTTTACCCTCACTGTCATACATCAGAAATACAGGGTAAATTTTCTCACAGGGCAAACTTCTTGATAAGTTATAGAAATAGTGAGTACCTGAAAATAGAAGAAGATAAAAAATAGTAATTATTGTGGAAAAAATATGAATAAAAGGGGATGTAGAGTATGTATTAATAAAGATGAAAAGTATTTACATATATTTCGACCTTAAAGTTTTTTAAAGTCAAACTTTAATAAAATTGTTGCCAGCCATTCAGTTTTTTATAGGCAAATACTTGTAAAATAAATTATATATCTTAGATTGAGAAAAAGGTTGCCTTTCAACAAACAGAATTTAGAAAACATCAGCAACCTCTTTTTATGACCATTGCCCATTAACCATTAAGGTGAGTTGTTGTTCATAAAGAAATTCACATCATAACTAGAGTATCAGGAACAAGTTAAATGATTTTAGACATAGTTTCAAACTAACCCCTAATTTTTTTTTAGAAAAAATCGAAAAATGTGCATGAAATTTTTGGGGCCCTTTTTAGCTTGCTGTTTTCAGTGTGAGCCAAGGCTTTGTGTTAAAGACTGCACTTTTACCTATAATGGTTTACTTTAACAAACTGTGACTTGGACAAAAGAGTTGTCTCATTGGCACTCATACCAGATTTTATCATATCTATGTAATAGAAAATAATCTTAGTGATTTTGTTTTTGCTAATAATACAGCCAACGTTTCAATAAGTTTCTTTGAGATGTACTTTACGCTGCTCACCATGCGATCAGAATAACCAATGTTAACTACTTTACACAAGTCCTCTGGGGGAAAATGTGATGACATAGAAAATTAGTTATGAAATATTGAAAAATTATGGATCACTTGCATTTTCATTAGATAATGTAAATTTTTATTTCGAAACATTGTCAAATAATTCATTAGTTGTCAAGGGAAAATGGGTAAAAACAATTTATTCCATACTTATAGAAAGATTTATGACTTGTAGTGAAAGGTACAAGATTTTATATTACAAATTCCCTAAAGATCTATAGATTATATATAGAAAACAATGCATTTATTGAAAATATCAACAGAATTGCTCCTAGGCAGTTTTTCCATCCTTCCTTAATTACAATGACAATACCTAAAACTACTTGCTTTGTAATATTTCATCTGGAACATAATTGAAAAAATCACTTCAAAGGAAAAGATATCGCACATATTGTAATAAATATGTTAAACATTACACAGATACAAATGCTTTTGGCTTTTTAATGATAGAATAATTTAATCCGTTTGACTTTTTATGTACTGCATAAATACTAAATATATTAATTCTCTTAAATTGCTTCTGTGATTAGGTTTTAAATGTGAAAATGATGTATTTAAATTCTACATCTACAGAGCCTGTAGCTTAACTGATTTGAAAATGATCACATTATTTTTTGAATTTTTGATTTTACATAACTTGAGGCTGTATGGATGAATCCAGAGTGAAAACATATGGAAATTCTTGTCATTTGTGGGTTTGAATTATTTATTTATGTCCTTTGGCTGAAAGCTTTTAAAAATGATTAAACTGTATTTTTCATTTTATGATTTCCTACTTTTTTGATGCCTTTTCTGATAATGATACTACTGAGAATAAGAAATTCAAAATATAATTTAAACAAAAACGACTGGTCTATTTTATCTCTGAAGCTTGTAGTCACGACTGAGAGTCACAAATACTCTTATGTTATTGGTTGAACTTGCAAAATATATGAACATACCAAACTGAACAGGGAAATGTCTATTAAAGATTTGAAGACACAAAAATAAATTTTATATGTAGAATTACACAAACATGTAACTTATATTTAGCTAAAAATGATATGTTTGTGAAGCCAAAACTTATTTTATACCATTTAACTGAGTAGTATGTGTTCTTTATCAAGTTATACAATTTCAAAATGGAGACAGAAATGAAGTTTTATAATTTGGTTTGCTTGTATCTTATGCTTTTTTGCTGGTTAAAGAACAAATGTAAGAAACAGAACTTTTCGTTCCTTTTCATTTAGTTAGTCTTCAACTTCGTACTTTATTTGGCCTTTTTAACTTTTTTGGATTTGAGCGTCACTGATGAGTCTTTTGTAGACGAAATGCGCTTCTGGCGTATATACTAACTTAAGTCCTGGTATCTATGATGAGTTTATTCAGTACTATCATTCCTGATATTGGTACAATTGACTATTCCTAATATACAATTAGTGCCTTCATGAGAAGTCAATCAAGGAACTTAATACAATTCAAACAAACTGTAGATAACAAATTTGATTGAGACAAGATCCACAATATTAATAAGAATAATATATGTAGGTGTACTAAAAGGAAGTTATACCAAACTGATCTATATTAGGTGCAGCCGTATACTGAAATATCATGTCAAATGGCGTTATACTAAAATCATCTATATTAGGTACAACCTTACACTGAAATATCATGTCAAATGGCTTTAGACTAAAGACAACTATATTAAATAGATATGGTATTCCTCTAAAATGTCACATCTAATTAGCAATCTTAGAAATCATAATGAAATCTTTGTACTTTATATGACTCATCTTTGTTATTAGATGCTTATTACTTATTGATGAAGACATATAGATGAAAACTTTTATCTGATGGTGATTACAGTCTACTTTTTCATATGTTGAAAAGTTTATTTCTTTGTGTCGTGGCTGTAAAAATAGGTGAAATTAGGGAAGTTACGATGTTGAAATCTCATTTGATTTCATATTGTCTTGTTTTTATGGGAAATCTGAGAAATTTTTAATGATTTTTCATGTAATCTGAATTTTATGATAGAGTTTCATATTGCGGCAAATAATTGATGGTTAATAAGCATCATCTTTATGATTTTTACAAAATAAGTCCACCAATCAGAAATATTTATGGTCGTGGAAGAAAGGTTAATGCCAGTTAAAAGTACTGAGGTAGAATCTTACAGGGAAAAGAAATTCATTGCAATTTGTGACATTATCATCCCTCGATAGTTGTAAACTTTCCACCATCTACCTAAAGATTTATACTTGGAATAATCTTTAATCCACTACACTGCTGAGATCTGGATTTTAATGCCAGCATTTAGATAAATAGAACCATCAAAACATAGGATGAGAAGAAAGACCTAATACCTTCTATAAAGTGCTGTAGAGTAATGAGTACTGAGGGACTAAAATTCTAGTAGACTCAGGTGTTTGGTATCTGATTAGTCCCTCGTGAAGATAATCTGTGGATGTCAACAACATGTTTTTGATTCGTCCCTTATGCAGATTATCTTTAAAAGTTAATGGGAAAGAAAGGATTTCAAAACAAACTTCAACTATGTATAGCACTTTTCAACAAAGTGCTTGCAAAGTGCAGCTATTTTGAAATTTTTATATCATATTTATCAACTATTGTCAATATTGTAACATCATAGCTGTAATACAGATTGTACCTCTACGGTAACACATGAACTATTAAGATAACCTATATAGGCAAAACTCACTCCAACTCAGCTCTGTTGGTGAAGTACAAATGATAAAAAAAAACCCCACAGTTCCCGAAAAGTGGTTTGACAGGGATGAATGGAAGGAAATTTTGTTCCATCAAAAATTATAATTTGCTTGATATGGGCAAATGTTTTGCCTTGCTTTGCCAAACACTACAGATTTCTAATTTTGAAACTTAAGGTGAGAAATGTCGATAGAAATTTACATGTGGTGAGCATATTAAACCCAAATGCTGAAAAGAGAATCTGAAAGTTCCCATTAAAAATGTAGAATTGACTTTATAGTCAAGGTCCTGTTTTTCCATATAAATCTGTATTACCCAGGGACCAATGTCAATTTATTTAAAAAACGAAAGTTATTCACATCGAAAGCGGAGTATTAAAAGAGTTTTTATATTGCTATCTTCAATCTCTTAGTATCTACTGATTTATTCTGGTCTGCAGGGTACCAGTTGTAAGGATAGACAAAAAAGTTATTATGATACTAAATTAGTTTTTTGGAATAATTAGCTTCATGAAATATTAAAATTAATTACTAGAATCATCATAGGAATTGTTTATACAGCATTTTTTTATTTGCTTTTGAGGTAATTTTCTACAAAACTATTTACATAGCTTTTTTAATCTTTTTACCCACAAAAATAAAAAGAGAAATGGAAAACAGCGGGTCTCTAAATGGGTCCAAATGATCAATAGTTTGATTGTATAACACTATACCATACTGTATGTTGTAAGATCAGGGAGTCTACAAAAACTTTCACCATTTAATAAACCCACAGGAAACACAGAAAGAAGATGTCTGCTTTATCTAATGTGTGTTGGCAGATAAATGATTTGTGATGAAATTTGAGATTGTTACATCATTTCATAAAAAGTATTTTGACATTTTCTTCCTTTCTATTAATAAATGATTCGCTAATTGTTGTCAAAACAATGAAATATTTATATAATTTTTTCAAAGATCTTTATGATTTGGGAACACTTGATAACATTATAAAGGTCTTATGCATCTCACATTTAGCGATCGAAGAAAATGAAAAATTATGTGAAGGAATATGATTTGTGAATTGCGGCTGATTACATTGGGCAGATGGTTTCCCCCGTAATTGGATGAGGCTAATTAATTTAAGTCTTAGTATGACCGACGTCCAAAAAGATGACTTTAAAAAATGGTAATGGCGAACCAGCTGTACGATTTGTAATTGATACATTGTTCCATTTTTGATCGGTTGAGAAATCTTGATAATTGGTTTTAAGGTGTTATCAGGTCTAATAACTGTTATTAAGACATTGATAAAAATCATTCATATCACTTTTGTATTCTTTTCATCAAGGTTGTGTTTTGAGGGCACATTTATAAAACCTTTTGTTCCACGAAACTTTTGAATTAATTTTAGTAAAGTGACCACCCCAATCGGTTTGTAAATTAGATTTAACATCATATTGGTATTCATCAATGTCTATTTGACGTCGAGTGTTTAGTAGTGATATATAATTTGCTGTTGGGCATTGGACGTATCTTGTCAACTCGCCATTCATTTAGATATCACAGGCACACGTTCCTTCATTCAGGTTATTAATTACGGGTCCAATATTTTTTGAAAAGTCAATGTTGTGTTGGTCGAGTGTAAACAAGGAAAAGACGGACATATGATAAAAGCAAGGAATATGACAGTGTTGACTACAGTTAACATAACTTTAGGCCAAATTTGTTGTTTACCTGAATATAAGGATAATTCTAGTTTCAACTTTTATCAAATCAGGAAAACTATAAGGATGATTCTATTTTCAACATTTATCAAATCAGGAAAATTTGTTCAATCTTAAAATACAATACTACTACGTGTATTTAAGAAGAAGTTTTGTTTTTGAGTTGTTTTCTCATTTACTTTTGAAATTCAGTTTCCTTTTATTAGTATTTTATCTTTCTTGTAAAAAAGGCTTGTATAATTAACTTATTTTCAGTTTTGTTGTTGTATAGAATAACAAATGGAGATTAACTGCAAATTATGTTGTCATCATCAAGACTGCCATAAAACTAATGGGCTACACTTTAATTAAATTTCAGAATAAGTTGTAAATCTTAGTTTATTAAAGTTTGACTAATGGTAATTAAATCTTACTTTGAAAAATGAAGTGTTACCTAAAGGCAACATTTGAATTTTCACTTTATAGTGTTAATTTCATGTAAAAGTGCCGTTACCATGATTTTTAATTTGATTAACACTATAATCATGTGTTTTATACTTTTAACATGCCTCATTTTCCTTAAAAAGTATCACACTTTCTTTTATAGCAGATTTTCAAGTAAATTTAACATGCAACAAATGCATATTTCGTTGACTTTATGTACTAAATAATTAGTTCATATATTGAATCATCAGTTTAAAAGAATGAGGTACTATAGATTTAAGCTGAAGAATTTGTTTTATCAGAAGAAGCTGAGACGATGCTTGTGAAATTTTAATTTTTGCAAGGAAGTGAAGTGTAATTGCCAATAAAACAACTACAATATCTACCAGAGAACAAATGGTGTAGATATAAGCAACTTTATGTCACCAAAGATCTTCAAAAATGAGCAAAATAGTCTACTCCAAAGGGCCGCAATATGACAAAATTGGAAGCAATTTAAATTTAGCACACCAACAGACTGAGCAAAAACTGCAGACAAATATCCGGGTGGTCTAGAGCTTTTACTTGACTGGTTTTATATATTTTTTATTAAGTCTCTGCATGACACATGATAAATATGCTGTAAGGTAAATCAACATCTGAAATCGTTGACATAAATTGTTGACATATTTCTTCAAATCAGTAAAATAATTGTATCTTTTTAAAGCAGATATTCAGTTGATGACATCACTTAAGATATCAATCAATTTATTGTAAGTTACATCAGGTCACTTGTATGAACTGAATCAATTTATTTTCTGCCATAGTGACTTTTGTCAATGATAACTACACACTAATAACATCAATTTGTGTACTTTTGCATGAGTTATTTTTGAGTATCATTACATTGCTACCTAAGCTTTCTATGATGTTATACAGGTAAAGTCTATTTCTATCGGGAGCAAGTCTATAGAAAGTCAATTTAATTGTAATTATCTTACAACAAAGGCAATAATGGGCACCCCTGGTGTTCAGCTACTGCGATTTCGATATTCATTTTCTGCACTGCAGTGAATATATTTTCATATTGTAACGTATTCTTATTCAATTAGTACTTAAGTCGACAGTAGTTAAGTTTAACTAAATAAGGTAGATTGGTGTGGATTTAAAAGGATGTTTGTATAAATTTAGTAACAGACCTTCAACAGATGGTCTTAAACCATCCTTATTCGCAGATGGCTAAAAAAAAAAAACGCATTTGTGGTTTTCCTTTCAGTAGAAATTTTACTTTAATCAACTAGTCCAAATGGATATAAATGTTTCTCATTCTTAATGTATTTTAAATTTTCTTAAAGAACAAAAAACTGTCACTAACCAAAACCAGTGATTATTTTTATTTCTGCTAATTAAATTTTAAGAAGAGTAAGAATTATGACTTAGTCTAGACGTAGGATTACACTGCTGTTAAAGCTATTGATTAAGGTAAACCAAAGTTCATAGAATAAGTGGGTTTCACAATTCTATGTGAAGGCTGTGATTTACATGTATAACTTCATTCCATACTAATATTAATGACGGTTAATATACCTTATACATTCTACAGTTAGAATATACAATTCCAAGAAAATACATAGACCATTAGTTTTCTCATGTGAATTGTTTTACATTTGTCATTTCGTGGCCTTTTATAGCTGACTATGTGGTATGGGCTTTCAGGGTCAGATCCAGCCATTTAAAAAAGGGGGTGGGGGGTTCCCAACCAGGAGTAAAGGGGGGTTCCAACTATTTGTAAATACAATATTATTATTAACTTACCCATTCTAGGTACACATGTACCCTGGACCCACATTGGACCAAGTTGTTTTGATTCTAATGGTATAGACATATGACTAACTATAGGGTCATTTCCTGTTTGTATATATAGCCCTTTCCCTGTCTGTATATGGTGTTTGGCTATAGGACTGCACACTAATTGAGGATGTTTGAAATATGCTGGAATAAAACATACAATATCATGTATTAGTCTGTATTTGTATTTAACAAATAGGTAAACTAAAATACCTTTAACTGCCCTACTTAAAAAAAAATCTAGTTTATCAAAAGTTAACTATTTGATGAAACTGAAGAAAAATATAATATATAGAGATGAATTTCAGGTGCTAATTATTATATTGAGGAAAAAACAAACTCAAATTATAGGTGAAAGCTATTCCTACCTAAATAAAAAGAGATACATTCTATATGTTCATGTCCAGAGTCAGGAGGAGCCTGTTATTAAGTGGTTGTTGTTTGTTGCTGTTGATCATATGTTTTTAGGAAAAAATAAATACAATGTTAAAGCTATCACAACTTAGATAAAGAGAGATAACTCTATGATAAAAGGGTAGATAACTCACCTGTAATTGTATAAAATGTTCTACCAGGTTCGTGTGGGTCACTACCATGTAACAAAGGTCCCTCATTCATGAGGTTTTTGATGATATCATCAGGTGGTAAAGCTATTGATTCATTCAGTGAGTTATAACCTTTCATATAAGCTGGAATCTGAAATTATACACAAATTGTCAAAAAATTAAATTACATATACAATGTATACACAAACTGTCAAAACTACGTGAATAAAGAAATAAAGTCTTTTATGTAAGTACAGAGGTCTGGTTAAGACATGTTTCGGGTTAGTGTAGGTGAGATTTAGATAGGTTTCTTTGTCTAGGCAGGGTTCCGTTTAGATTAAGATGACTGGTTCCTTATATTATGTTTCATTTTTGAAAATTTTACATGAACCGTAAATACAGACTTTGATAATACCAAACAAATATTCCATTAATATTATATGGTATTGTTGAAATGTAGAAAACTTTATACCTTTGGAAAAAACTAATTGATGATGATCAAATGTGTTGTGGTACATGACAACTGAAAAATGTATTTTTATGATTATTGCTATGGTTAATATGAGAAAAAGGTCGTGGTATGATTGGTTTGACCTTGGGGACTGGTTTCCTTTCAAATTAGTGTTATCCTTGACCCTATAAGTACATCTTGGGATACCAGTAATTGATTCCAGAGAGGCTTTTAAGTGATTACAGTTTGATGATGGATGTCAAAAGTTACAAAAGTTCAACAGAAATCATTAATGTTTTATTATGTTTTTACTAATTTTAGATAAAATTTAGAAATTTATAAGAACAATACATTGGATACAAAATATTTTTGAATAAACTGAGAATTAAAATGGGGAATGTGTCAATTTTGAAACAACAACCCGACCAAAGAGCAGAAAACAAATGTTTTAGATATTGATTTGAAATTATATACCTACTAGTTATGAGTTGATGCATTTTTTCTGCGTTTTGGTTAGGTTGTTGTCTCTTTGACAGATTCCCTTTTTCCATTCTCAATTTTATTAAAAAGTGCTAAGAAAACACATGACCTTTCTTTGTGTTTCGCTTCAAATATCTAAATTTTGCACGTTTCAACCTATGTAGTATCTAATGTTGTGATAAATATTATTATTCAGCAGTACAAAGTTTTGATGATAATGAGGACAAGAATTTAAGTTTTAACCCTTCATTTTAAGGTTGCACTTGCATGACACAATATTGTAGGTGTTTTGAATAACAATAAAGGAAGTACATGTAAAACAGAATTAAATGTCAGTAGTGTGAGAAAGGCATTACAAATTAAGATGGAAGCATAAAACTGTGATCTTTTAAATCCTATACATTGATTCTGAGTTTGTGAACATTGATATTCTGTGAGGAAAGCTGTTAAACAGCTAGTAAATGTCAAGCAGAGAGTGTGTTAATATGGAGAACTCTTGTCCTTATCAAAGGAGGTATAATAGAAATAAGTGATTTGAAAGATTCTGTAGACAGGAAGTGTCTCCAAAGGGAGATAAATCCATTTAATGAAACAAATTAATTACTGATTAGCACTTATAAAAAGTTTATGCCTTGAAAGGTTAAACTCTGAATCTCTGAATCTTTCATACATTCATGTAAAAAAAGTTGTAAAGAAATAATCTATTCAGAACATGTCGGCAGCTGGCTGATTTGAGTAAAAGGCTCCTTCATTGTTCAAACAAACTTTCTTTATGTTAAACATAGATATTTTAAAGTTACTGTTAATATATTGTTTAATTTAAATATTGACAGTGTATGCAGAAGCGACGTCCCTCTATTTGTACTTTTGCTGTATAAATATTTAAAATGTGCTCAAAGCACTCACAGTATTCTATACACATTTACATTAAAATATAACCATTCACAAGAGCAATGTTGTCCTCTTTATTTTTTATTATTAAATATTTAACTTGGGTAAATAAAAAAATTGGAAGACTTGATCAATTAATTGAAATTTAATAAATTTCTATTTTCCAGGGCAGACTGACTTTTAAGTCAACAATTTTGCTGTTTGAAAAGCTACAGCATATTAATGCATTTGTATGCCTATTCTTCCATTGTATTGTGAGAGTCAGAACAAAAAGTCAGAGGTATTGTTTCCAGTTAGTTTCAAAACTTTTAACCAAACACAGGGTTGTTTTTATTTCAAAATGAACATGGACAATGTTTGTCTAATAGCAGTGTCCCAGTTGACTGTTTCTGGCTAATTACAGTGACTAAATCTAACTTGACTGTTGACTATATAAACAGCTCTTATGTGAGTGGTGACATATAAACAGCTCCTATGTGAGTGGTGACTTATAAACAGCTATGTGAGTGGTGACATATAAACTGCTCCTATGTGAGTGGTGACATATAAACAGCTCCTATGTGAGTGGTGACATATAAACAGCTCCTATGTGAGTGGTGACATATAAACAGCTCCTATGTGAGTGGTGACATATAAACTGCTCCTAGGTGAGTAGTGACTTATAAACAGCTCCTATGTGAGTGGTGACTTATAAACAGCTCCTATGTGAGTGGTGACATATAAACAGCTCCTATGTGAGTGGTGACTTATAAACAGCTCCTACGTGAGTGGTGACTGATAAACAGCTCCTATGTGAGTGGTGACTGATAAACAGCTCCTATGTGAGTGATGACACATAAACAGATCCTATGTGAGTGATGACATATAAACAGCTCCTATGTGAGTGGTGACTGATAAACAGCTCCTATGTGAGTGATGACACATAAACAGCTCCTATGTGAGTGGTGACTGATAAACAGCTCCTATGTGAGTGGTGACATATAAATAGCTCCTATGTGAGTGATGACATATAAACTGCTCCTAGGTGAGTGGTGACATATAAACAGCTCCTAGGTGAGTGGTGGCTTATAAACAGCTCCTATGTGAGTGGTGACATATAAACAGCTCCTAGGTGAGTGGTGACATATAAACAGCTCCTATGTGAGTGGTGACTGATAAACAGCTCCTAGGTGAGTGGTGACTTATAAACAGCTCCTAGGTGAGTGGTGACTTATAAACAGCTCCTAGGTGAGTGATGACATATAAACTGCTCCTAGGTGAGTGGTGACATATAAACAGCTCCTAGGTGAGTGGTGACTGATAAACAGCTCCTATGTAAGTGATGACATATAAACAGCTCCTAGGTGAGTGATGACATATAAACTGCTCCTAGGTGAGTGGTGACATATAAACTGCTCCTAGGTGAGTGGTGACATATAAACTGCTCCTAGGTGAGTGGTGACTAATAAACAGCTCCTAGGTGAGTGGTGACTTATAAATAGCTCCTAGGTGAGTGGAAACTTATAAACAGCTCCTAGGTGAGTGGTGACATATAAACTGCTCCTAGGTGAGTGGTGACTAATAAACAGCTCCTAGGTGAGTGGTGACTTTTAAATAGCTCCTATGTGAGTGGTGACTTATAAACAGTTCCTATGTGAGTGGTGACATATAAACTGCTCCTAGGTGAGTGGTGACATATAAACTGCTCCTAGGTGAGTGGAAACTTATAAACAGCTCCTAGGTGAGTGGTGACTTATAAACAGCTCCTAGGTGAGTGGTGACTTATAAACAGCTCCTAGGTGAGTGATGACATATAAACTTCTCCTAGGTGAGTGGTGACATATAAACAGCTTCTAGGTGAGTGGTGACTGATAAACAGCTCCTATGTAAGTGATGACATATAAACAGCTCCTAGGTGAGTGATGACATATAAACTGCTCCTAGGTGAGTGGTGACATATAAACTGCTCCTAGGTGAGTGGTGACATATAAACTGCTCCTAGGTGAGTGGTGACTTATAAACAGCTCCTAGGTGAGTGGTGACTTATAAACAGCTCCTATGTGAGTGGTGACATATAAACTGCTCCTAGGTGAGTGGTGACATATAAACTGCTCCTAGGTGAGTGGTGACTAATAAACAGCTCCTAGGTGAGTGGTGACTTTTAAATAGCTCCTATGTGAGTGGTGACTTATAAACAGTTCCTATGTGAGTGGTGACATATAAACTGCTCCTAGGTGAGTGGTGACATATAAACTGCTCCTAGGTGAGTGGTGACTAATAAACAGCTCATAGGTGAGTGGTGACTTTTAAATAGCTCCTATGTGAGTGGTGACTTATAAACAGTTCCTATGTGAGTGGTGACATATAAACTGCTCCTAGGTGAGTGGTGACATATAAACTGCTCCTAGGTGAGTGGAAACTTATAAACAGCTCCTAGGTGAGTGGTGACTTATAAACAGCTCCTAGGTGAGTGGTGACTTATAAACAGCTCCTAGGTGAGTGGTGACATGAACAACTGGTTGTATTTCATAACAGTTTTAATAGCAATTTAAAAAAAAAATCCATTATTAAATGAATAAATTTCTAGAAAATAAATTCTGAACTTATTGGTTAAAAATATTTCTGATAATAATCATTATTTTATTTTATAGGACTGTATATTAATGAAGAAGAAATGCACAAAGTTAACACACAATTAAAATTCACGTACTTTACAATCATTGAATTCAGAATATACATTTCAATAATTTCTCTAAGGATATTTTAAATGTGATAGATTTTTCATTTTATCCCACTCAACTTTTAGTGTAAATTTAATGAACAACATTTTAAAGCTTTTAAAATTAAACAAATTCTGTCATGAATTGGTTTTCATTCAATTTTCACAAAGCATCAGTAAACAGGATTGCATGTCTTCCTCGTCATCTGTCCCAACGTTCATTTAAGAAATCAATCCAAGAAACTGCTGCTTTTTGTTTTAAAGCATATTTTTATCAATGTCAGTTGATTGTTTTAAGTTTGCATGCAACAGATATTCATTACGATTTCTTCATTAGATTAGGAGTTTCTTCCTCAGCTAATTATAGTGAGAAGAGGAATTGATGTTTATAAACTGGTAACAGAAATGAATTAAATTTGTGGCCCTGATTTAAGAGTGATATGTCCTTACATGGAAGAATAAAATCAAGTGCTAAAGAATTTGTTTGTGAGGTGAAAGTAAAATGTTTTTTTTTGGGGGGGGGGGGGGGGGGGGGGAGAAAAAGAAAGGGCAGTGAATAAGAAATGAAATACACTCATGTTTTTAAAAACTTTTTATGATATTTAGATTTTTTAAAATGAATAAAAATATCTAATGAATTCTGACATATTTTTATGTTTGAATAAAGTCATCTACACATTGTCTACCAATCACTTAAACTTTATTTTTTGCTGCTTTAAAAGTTCAAAGGTATAAACCAGCCATCACTGCTAGAACCTTCCTTGCACTGCTTAGCTTTACGTTTGTGACTTAAACTATGAATTACGTTACCGAGGACATTTTATATATGAGCCTTTCCTTCTAAACCAAGACAAAATTTCATAGCATGTCTTAGTGTATACCCACACCTCCTTTTATCCATGTCTCTAAATGGAAAGAAAACCTTATCCGTCACATCTGTCGGTATGTCTGAAGACCAGTCACTATTATATTACATACTACTTCAAGTCTATAAGGAGTGTTTTATAATAGAGTAATTATATCTTGAGTACATGTATGTCTATTTCTAGAGAAGCCATAGGCAGCACAAATTAGGATATATTTAGATGTTTAATTGATACATTACAAAGAATTGTCTGCTCCATAACAAAACATCTAACCCTGCAGATCGGTAACAAAACATCTAATCCTAATGACTAAAAATCAATGTGATATGATACAGAATCAAATACTTTATTTATCTAATGAGTTGTTATGATGCTGCATGTTTATTTATTGAAAAAACAGATTTTCAGGAAAATTTTGTTATTACAAGACAATGCTTGAGTTTCTGCAATGTGATTCTTTTTGACTTTATTTTCCTAATGGAAGACACAATTATTGTAGACCATCCTCTATGACAGAGGTTTATGGTGTAGGTTTTATGCCGACCTTCGGATCTGCAAAATATAGGTTGATTATGTAGAAACTTTTATTGATAGCATTTTTGTTGTTGCTGTGTTTCTAGTCTCTGTATGACATATTTTTCTGCGATTCTTTTTCCTGAATGCATTGAAGATACTGTATTCCTAATTTATAATGCATTGAAATTCATTCCATATAGGGTCAGCCAAGCACACTTAATACTCTCATCGAATGGTAATCATTTCTTACATGCAGTTACATGTATTACCAAAAAATTAAATAATACTACCAGTCAATCATTGGAAAGAATATCCAAAAAAGTGTTTATTTTATATTTATATAAATATATTTAAAAAAGCCATCACTTGAAACAAAATAAATGCTTTTTTCTTCCTTTTGACCTTTAGTAAATGTGGTATTACCAGTCTACAGTTGTGACAGTTCAGAGATGAAGATGTTTATCTATAATGGTCTATCTAAATACTGTATTACTGACCCTGATAAATCTTGTAAAAACACATCAGTCTTTCTTTTTAAACTGACCAGTTGAATTATAAATTATTAGAATTTGATGGACTTCTAAGTATGTGGTAAAAATGAAGCTAGAATATGACTTATTAAATGGATACAATCTTGTTTACTCAGCTTTTTATCTGCTGTTAAACTGACCAATTGATATATCATATGAAAATCAACATTAATTCATATTTATCAAAATAAAAATCTTTTTTTTCTGTCTCTTATCTTTAAAGTGCAGAAGATAAGGACAATTTATATCAAGGGAAATGATAATCTCACTAGGGAATAAGAGATAAAATGACCAATAATGTAAGATTTATGTTTCTTTAAGTTTCTTCAGATATTATTCAATTATAAACAGATGCTATACAATTATTTGCAGTCTCTGTAGTTTCTGACCATTAACTGCAGTCCCTATAGTTCCTACCTAACGGTCAAGAATTCATCATAATGACCAAGAAGTGGACAAGATTCGGTATCGTGGGTCGCATTATCACATCAAACACAGAATTGTCATCTTCGTCAAAAAGATTTGGAGGTTTGAGCTGGCACAATGCGCTGTTGTTTAGATTCCTAACGATTTGTTTAGGTTTCTTTTATTCAGTGACAATGGCCTAATGGTGTGAATGTTTCTTAAGAAATTTTTACATTAAATTGTCCCCAAGCATCATTTTTTGGTTTGTGCTGCTGAGCTGCCATTTTGATAATTAGTTTAATGGATGCAAAATGCATTTAGAAAATGATGATGACTTTAGCATCATTTCTCAGAGGGACGTTGAGGCTAACGTGACATTTTGACAGTGAATCAACACAAAGTCCACATTTTTTCATACTTGCTTTCATCTAAATGAGCAAAACATTAAAGCTTTTTCTTTGTTCTTCTTAAAGTTTTGTGCAAGTTTGATAGAATCCATATTATATAAATAGCCTTGCGTTTTTTCGTTTGTGGTTGAATGTGTTCATCAGATATCAGATCTGTTGTATAGCTAAAAGCTTTTTACACAGGGTTTCCCATCAGTAATAGAATTTATTCTCTCTATTTTTTTAATATTTTTTTTGATAAATAGATTTATCATTCAGTGTCTTGAAATGCTTACCCTCTGAAATTCTCTCTTATATAACAGAATAAATAAATTTTGTGTATTTACTGTCTTCTGATTGGTTAAAAGAATTAGCTTTATTTTCAATGTTATCAATTTTTATGGAGACACGCCCACTCTAACGTTGTGTATTCATACGCAAACATCTGTGTACGTTGTTATTTCGTATTAATACATATCTTTGAGCCTTATTTTTGATAGAAATTTATTTATAATGAATGGCAATAATTTATTTTGAATTTATTGAACCATAAAATTAATTTTTGACTCTTCACATTTAACATAATCCGCTTCGCGGATTATTCAATGTGAAGAGTCAAAAATTAATTTTATGGTTCAATAAATTCAAAATAAATAACAGCCATTCATTAAATGTTTGTACGATTTTCAATTTTTCTTATGAGCTTTGAATTTATAAAGTTGAAAATGTTGATGATGAAAAAAATTACTGGCAGGTCCATGGTAGAGGTGTTAATCTATAGAAATATTTATCTGATATCTTTATTTTTCTCATAATGTCATAAGGTTAACTGGACCAAATACTTCATTAGTCTGTATGCATCCCTTTATATCCTATGGTGATAAAGTTCTTGTTCGAAGATTCAATCTTTTTTCACAATTTTTAAAAATGAAATTCCCAACATTGACATTACTTTTAAGTGCTATAGAAACAATCAATGCAATATATTAAATTTGGATTTAAAAAAAAATGTTTCCATGTAATGAGAATTTACTATAACAGAGACTCATGTTGAAGAGAATTTGTGTATTTGATGTAGTCTCATATTCACACATTGTATGTTTTAAATGAGTTTGTAACTTCCAAGGGATTGAACATTCCATTTAAACTATCTCATATATTCTGTTTCATGACAATTAATTGAAATTATGACTTGATTCTCCAACAAATCATTGACATGGTGATTTCCCTTTACTGTCGAAGCTTTTAATTCATAACTCTGTATACTGTTTCATTAAAAAGAAGATTTATAATGTGCCATCTCTCTTTTACATTAAGGGTATGGGGCAGAGATTTTTGTTTTATTCAAAGAGACTCTTAAGGCATTAAATTGAATATCACCTATTTCAAGTTTTAAGTCCAGATCTAAAGGCTTTCGTTTGTTTAACGATATTTAGTGGTACATTGTTTTAATAAGGAAGATAATAAAACTCAGAAATCAACTTTAAAGATGTGACAATTATTTGGACTTATTTCTAGGTTATATTATATTTGACTTTTTAATAGTGAACAAACCAATCATACATAGATATCAACATATGTTAGGTATACTTCAACACTTTGAGTTTTTCCGTACGTGGAATTTCCATATTTCTTACCTAATTAAAAGTTAAAATATAGCATTAGATTGAAGGTCAATTGGTCAAGGCTAATTTTTATGAAGAATGTTAAAATTAGTATGTATTATTAAGCTATAACTCATCTTATGATGTAGAGTAGTAATATTGATCCATCATGTTTGTTTGCTTCCAATGTAAGATGACAAGAATATTGAAAATTTCACTTCACTGTCAGACTCTCTGGAATCAAGCTTCTCAAATATCACAAGTATTGGTATTTTAGAGGGAAAAAAAGTCAGAAAAAATCAAACACATGCTTAGAGTAACAACACAGAAAACTCTCTCTGCTCTGTCTTGGGGATACATTTTAATTTTGTGAATAATAAATAAATATTTGTCTGTTATTTAAGAATCAAACTTCTCAAATGTCATGTATGATTGGTATTTTTGTAAAAAAAAAAAAAAAAATCAGAAAAAAAAATCAAACACATGCTCAAATAATAACATTGAAATCTTACAATATCCAGGGGATAAGTTTTAATTTTGTGACTATAATAAAGAAATATTTGTCTAATAAAGTATTAAAATTTCACAGAATTGATATAAAAGGGTATAAAAATGACAAAAAGTTAACAGTAATTTTATTAATGCTACAATTGATGGTTCTAGTAATTATCTTTACATTGACGTTTATGACTCGCCATGATGGGTAACGAAATACGGGTTAATAAAATATTTAAATATATTTTGTGATTTGATCAATGATACAGTTCTATCAAAGAGAATATATATCAACCGTTCAATAATAATTATGAAGATTTCAAAGAATCCCAAAATATATATTCTATGTTATTATCTTGAAAATGATTATAATTGGTATTAATTAGCTTTATCTATGGTACTTATCTGTATCTTATTATATGACTTTCCTTCTAAAGTCAATATCTTCTATCAAGATTCAAAGATTGAATTTTTTACATAAAGTAGAGAGAAAATTGAGCTGATATTGGAAAACATTAAAGGTTCCCATATTGGTTCTCTATGATACCGTGTTGCACAAACTGATGGAAATGACTCTATCTGTATAATTTGTTTGTTTCAAGAATGTAAAGGAAATGTGGAGTATTTTAGACATTAAATCATGAATTCAAAATCTGAAGTAAGACAAACATAGTATCTTACAATATGTTGTACTGCCCTCCAAGAGTTAAAACTTAGTAATAATAGTATCTATAGAAGGAGACTTTAGTTCAAGACAGACACATTATTTCTATGTCCGTCATCACTATGAAGAATTAATTATTTTTAATTGTTTCTTCTTATGGATTCATTTATTTTCATGGAGTTTTTGTTGATGTTACTGATTGATTGATTGATGTTTAACACCACTGTCAGTACTGTTAGATATTTGGGGGGGGGGCATTTTTAATGTTGGAAGAAGACGTAGTGCATGGTGGATTCAGAGGGTATAGGCCAATGTTATCAAATTTTTCCTCATCCCATGAAAATGGGTCCACATAAAAATATATGAATCCACAGTATCCTTTGTGATTTCAATACAGATGAGAGAAACAAGATTCTTTGCATTGCCTGAATTCTCACAACCTATCTATTCTAATAGTAAAATGTATACTAACCATAGCTTGAATTCCAGCTATCCAACCATTTAAATCATATATTGGTATATCTTTTGTATCTCCTAATCTTCTATATAGAAATCCATGGTATTGGTTAGCTGTAAGAAAACAAAATATTGATATAATTTTTCGTTATTCTTCATTAAAAAAGATTTAAGTTGGTTATTTTTATGCCCCACCTATGATAGTAGAGGGGCATTATGTTTTCTGGTCTGTGCCTCCGTTCGTCCATCCATCCATCTGTGCCTCCGTTCGTCTGTGCGTCCGTTCGCTTCAGGTTAAAGTTTTTGGTTAAGGTAGTTTTTGAAGAAGTTGAAGTCCAATCAACTTGAAACTAATAGTACACATGTTCCCAATGATAGGATCTTTCTAATTTTAATGCCAAATTATAGTTTTGACCCCAATTTCATGGTCCACTGAACATAGAAAATGATAGTGCGAAGTTCAGGTTAAAGTTTTTGGTCAAGGTAGTTTTTGATGAAGTTAAGGTTACATCAACTTGAAACTTAGTACACATGTTCCCTATGATATGATCTTTCTAATTGTAATTCCAAATTGAAGTTTTGACCCCAATTTCATGGTCCAATGAACATAGAAAATGAAAGTGCGAGTGGGGCATCGGTGTACTATGGACACATTCTTGTTTTTTGTGATATTAGACTACAATTGATGCTGTATATAATTTTACTGGGAACCCCATGGAAGATAAACTCTTGACCTTAGCTCCTGGTAAAATATTAATCAAATTTTTCAATATCTGTATATTTTCTGAAAACTTAAACATTTTGGAAAATAATCTTTATTAATAAAAACAGTGAAGAGTTTTGTAATAAAATGTTACACTTCCCTCAAACTTGTTATTGATTTTTGTCCTCATTCTTTCAATCAACCTTTACAATGATGACAACTTTGACAGTACTGCAATTATAGTGGGATAGTAAAAACGTAAACTTAGGAAATGAATGGAACCCTTCTCTTATGTAATTTAGTTGTAAAATACAGAAACTTTTAAGTCGATTGTGGAAAACATAAGGCATTCCATGAATGATTTCTTCTACTAATAACCATAGCAAACCAAACGACTAGAAAGAAGAATTTTAAAAAGGAGCTTTTATATTAACATGTTTATCAGCGAGAGCTGAACATCCTTCTGTTGTAATGTAAATCACACCCCAAACAATTCCGCTATGTCTGATTACGGAATTATTCTTAACAACAATTTCAATGACAGGGACAAGAAATTGTTCTGCCGCTGTACAGCACTGAGATCATAGATTATGTTGTATTGAATTGTATATTACATAGAGTTTGTACTAAGTAGATATACAAAAAGAGCAGAGCTCCATGCATTAATCAACTTGTCTGTTATTCTCTAGAGGCTGTATAAGCCATTTACGTCAACTTAAGCAATTGTGGACAATTTATTCCATTATCATATGGAAGTCCTATCATTGCTCTCGTAGGATTTCCTCTGGATTTTACATAATGCATAGATCGGATTGCACATCATTACAAGTATTATCAAAAAATCATTTTTTATAAATTCATAGACATTGGTTCTCTGTATTTTTGACTCTTGTCCAAGCTTGTGACATTATGGAGCTTTCCTGCATTAGACATTTGATAGGTTCTGTCTGGGTACTTCCTCAACAGACTTGTACTTAATGTTAATTGACCATCTTTTATATAATTGTCCAGACAATATATAAATAAATAAATAGAACTTAGTCTGCTGGACATACTAAAACACAAAGTTTTGTCCCATAATAAAAGATTCTTTGTAGTAAGTAAGAAAGGAGTCACTGAAAGTGATTGTCCACTGAAAAAAATCGAACTAAACATGTCTGTTCTGTCAATTCTATGCTGGTTTAACTGCAAACATGTGCTTATATAGTTTAAGTAATATCTGACTTTGGAAGTTTTTTTTGGAGAAAAAAAAAACGTGTTTCAGATAATATTCTTCTAATTAAAAGAAGACCTGAATCATTCCAATGAAAGCATCAGCAGGCTTTGATATCCTAAACACTCAAATGCTGTTGGGCATCTCTTTCACATTATAATAACAAACAAGGGTGTTTATATATATTTTTTGATTTTAACCAATCAAAATCAATGTTGCAAAGAGCATTTAATATTGTTTTACAATTTGACCCCTGCCAGTCATGCTGATATCATTGATAACACCCTTGTGTGTTTCAGAGGGATACAAGTTTCTGGACTATGAAATATTTAGTGACCACACTATACTTGTCCAAATATTTCACAGCCAATTTGTCAATTGTTTTAATAATGGTGTATCAGCATCAATCATTCCTTCTATCCCTGCGGATTAATGTGTCTGACTATTTAATCCCATACTAAACGTCTGGAACCATGACTTATGATTGACAGGTACCAGTGTGTCTTTCAGATGCTCTGTATCCCTGTCAGTCAACCAGATTCCTAAATATAACCAGTACAGGGAAGAGTTTGGTTACTGTTTGCATATTGAATGTGATTTCATATTTTTTCTCCTAGGAAATTCTGGATTGTCTCAGAATGAGCCTCTTCTTGATGTTTGTCATTTTCTAGAACTAATCAGTTACAATTTGAATAGTAGTATACAACAAGTCCATTTGCAATGACAACCATATTTTCATCCTGTCGCTAATGTAAACATTTCACCCCGTCCATTAAAAAAAATCTTTTGAGATGAAGAAATGTAGAATGTTTCAAATAAAAAATATCAATTAGGATATTGATTTCTAGAAAATGATAACCAGATTTTTTTTATTTCTTTGGTTATTTGATGTGAAGTGATAGATATAATCCATTCTAATCTCTTTTTCCATATTTTAAAGGTCTTCAAAAGAAAAATGGGTTTTTGGATTTAATCTTGCATAATGCATTACAGAAATTATAAAGCAGCCCATTACTTGAATTATTGGCTTTTTTAACCGTATGTTGTATCTTGTGTTTAATAATTTGCATGTGCGTAATGAGTCACAATGCATGTCTTCGTGCTGCAGACAGGTTACACAGGTGCGACAGACGTCAGGTAGCTAATTACATCTCTTGCAGTGACAACATTTCACAGTTTTGTCATCTCAGGTGTATAAAAAAAGCAATTGTCATTAAAGATAGGATTATGTCATTAAAAAGAAAAGTACCACCAGAGCACAGTCTGATGAAAACTAAGCTTGGGAACAATAAACATTGATTCTTCTTTATATAAGTCACCATTGTTTTAATTAATTCAGGCGGGATACCTTTCAGAACAAACAAAACAAATCGGATTGTAAAAATTATAGAAAATTAAGACAAAAGGCACCATGAATCATTGAAAGAGTTTTTTTTAAATTGGTTCAGAAATCGAAATATAGCATTGAATTTGATTGTAGCCATTTGCTAATTGGAGTTTGTATTTTTTATGATCACATATTGAATTATGAGGAAGAAATGAATGTTGATGTCATATTTTGATATTTATGATATAGTTCCATTGATATTTTAGTGCACATACAATTTGTATTCTACATTTATTGAAGAAGAGTGACAAACTGCAATGTTATTTATGGATGAGTGTTTCAACTCTAGTGTGTAATCTTTCAACTGTATCTAGGTCCAATAATCTTTTACTACTTGCAGGACAACCCTTAAATGCTGCACACTACAACAAAAACTCTATAGAACATGACAGAGAGGATTGACCCACCCCAATATTATGTTTATCATTACTCCTTAATTTGTCCCTTAACTTCTAAATGCTATGAATTTCTACTCCTAAGTGCTCTTTGTTCCTACTCCTAAATGTTGTGTAACTAGCTAAAGTGCTGGAGTGATTCGTCTGTACACTTTGAAACAGATCACCATGAATCATGATTAAATTGAATATATTTGCTCATTGTAGCTACAAGATAAATAATCATTGAAAAAATAAAAGATATCAGTTATATAGCAAATATTTGATGAATGATTTTTGCTAAAAAAAAAGAATAAAAAAAATAGATTTGATATTGAATATTTTTTCAGTAAATATTATCAGGGTTTATTTGATTGTGAGATTTTTCCATCAATTTTCTGCATTGATGAGAACAAAGACGAGTTAATCAACAATAATTTAGATCAAATAAGTCCATTTCACAATAGAACATGCCCCATTAGATATGAAATCAATTTGTCAACGAGACACTGTCATCATTCTCTTCCATCTCCCAACTCTGTCCCAGAACAATGGTGGGAAATCGTAGGAAAGGAAAGATTACGGATTGGGCTTAGTTACGATTGTTTTAATGACAGTAATAGTGTTTTATGTGGTTCACTTTTATTAACTTTTGGTAATACGGATCCAGGTAAAAGGGACAGATTTTTACACTTTATTACTCCCCCAGTCAATCAAGTCACATGACAGTGTGATGTGATCACAGATTTTTGTTATTTGATGACTTTATGGTGCTTTTCTTGAATTTTGTTTGATTATAATGTTTCTAAGTGACATTAGCTAATCCGTATTTTTTTATGAAAAATACTTTTTTTAAAAAATCCTTGTATCAAAAAAATACTAAGATTTTATATTTTTTTTGTGGAAAAAAATAATAAGTACTAAATATGATGTCAAAGAGGCAGCAACCCTAACAACATTATTAAGTTAAAAGACTTCAGGAGGTCAATATTTATGATCTTTTACGATTACAGTAAAGACCAAATGTGTTGAAAAATTTGAAATCAATTATACATGAAGATAAATCCTTTTAAAATTTAGAGACTAAAATTTTTAACCTGTATATTTTCAAAATATTTTCCAGCTTATTCTATATTTATAATGAATATGAGTAAAATACACCTTGATATCAATTGGAAATATACATCCCAATTGTTGTTCTGTCAATTACAGATATTTTGGTAGACAAGTTTTTTTATAGAACGGATATTACATTCCCCAACAAAAATATGTTAATTTACCAAAATCATTTACCAATTAATAGGACATTGTCGTTAATACACAGAGGAGTAATTATAATGGGGGCCAGTCATCGAGTGTGTCCTAACGGTACTTCAACTAAATAGGATCTTTCTTTTTTGTAATTGAGTCATCAACTTTTTCATATTAAATGTAATTTGGACAATTTTTTTGTCTGTCAGAAACATCTTGAAGCATTTGAGAGTTCCTGCATAACTTTTTTGGATTTCGTGCAGACCTTTGATTAATGGGTGTTTAATTAAGAGAAGAAACCCTCCAAGTCAATGATTTTAATTTGTAACCAGGAAACACAAAAGAAAAGGTTAAATTGAAACCATTATCACTTTCATATAATGTATTAAGCCTTTTGTCTTTTTCTCTAGATTTTTTTGTGATTTCCTTTTTAATTACAATATGTCATTTTCGTTCAAGTTTTTTCTTGCAGAATCTTGTTTACTGATGGAAAAAGTTTTACATAAAAAATGCAGAAAATTGGATCACCTAATTATAAAACAGTCCATTTTGCAATAATAAAGACACTTGATTGTGACACAGTATTGAGATTTAATTGACCTTCATTCTTTACTTATCAGTAGCAGATGGGGGTCTAGTTTAAATCAGATTTGAACAATATAAAAAATAATATATGGCATAATGGTAAAAGAAATCACCTTTAAAAAAATGAATGTGATTCTGAAACTTTAAAGGTTTTTATAACTTAGGTCTTAAATTCATATTAAAAGATATATTTTTACCACCCATCTGTTTCCAATAGTAAGTTTATCCCCTGGCTTTTTACTCACTTAGCTAATACGCTACATTTGTCATTACATGTCCCAAAATTTAATGTGCTGATTTTATGGATCATTTTCATTGCTCATGTTGTACTAATTTTAAACTTATCCCCTTGTAATATCCCAGAGTAAGTTTAAAGCTTTTATATGAAATAGAAACATGATAATTGTAGGGAAAATTGAATCCTTCATCTGTTGTTGATTGTAATTTATCTGTGATAATTTAAAGTTTGTGAACGTGAACATGCTGTTTTTGAAGAAAGTTTTATCCCTCATCTGTAACCTATTTCCTTACAGTAATGACGGTGAGATCATGGACACTGATTGTACCGATGATATATTTGTAATTAATTAACTCACACTTAGAGGGAGCAGTCATTAAATCATAGCAGGGATCATTTGTTTCACATTAAAATCAGATCTGTCCAGCTTCTGGTTACAATAAATAATAATACTTAAAAGTAATGGTTGATTAGACCTACAGAATGGACGCTGTCCAGCCAGCTATAAATCTGAAGATCAAATGGAGTAGGCTAATCGTATACCTTGGTGATCTCTCTCATAGATACTGTTAATATGCAGTAAATAATCATCTTTACCAGCTGGTCAAGCTTGTTTAGAGAGAAATAGAAGGTGACCAGACTGTCAAAACTAGTGGTCAGTGTAGAACTATTGATTAGGAGTGTGAGATGTTGGTGATTAACTTTAGGTCAGAAACTTGTCAGTCAAACACCTTAATGCTCTCTATACAAAACATGATTAGAAGAAAACAACTCTATGATATGGCTGTGTAAAAAAACTTTGTGAGAGTTTCAAATCTAACTGAGTTTAAATATTCAAGATTTTGGTACATTTCAATGAAAGATCCAGCAAGAATGGATTCCTGAGATCATTGTTACCCTTTCCCTTTCCAAGGCGTTCTCAGTTTTAAGAGGGAATCACGTCAAAGCAGACAAAAAGTAGAAGCAATCCCCTGAGAACCTCCCCCGTATTCTCAGAGTAGATATTTCTAGATCTGTCTTCTTTATAAAAGCTCTGAAGTAAACTGAAATTCTCTGAATGAATAAAAGATTCAAACTTCATTTACATTAAAGAAGAAGTCTTGAAAAGATGTTAAACAATGGTTGGCCAACTCGACTCATTCAAGTCGTACTCATAGAAATGTTATTCCGTAATTTAAAATACAAAATATGATATGCTCAATTACACTTCACCTCAAAAAGGTTCACTGAAATTGGTCGAAGAGATGATTAGAAAACTGACAAGTAGTATACCAAAGGAGTAAATAATTAATAAGTTGTATTGTATAAAAACCTATGTTAGAAACAGCATGATCTGGCTGATACAGTTCGGCTTTGACTGATAGTGGAGATTTTTTATGCATTGATTGATAAAACATGCAGTAAATTATGTATTAGATTGGTAAAAAAGCAATTGAATGGATTGTAGGGTATTTGAGGTAGACAGTATTGAGCTATTTTGACAATTGTGACAAGGACAGATTTACAGTCATATTTCTGTAGTCAGATTTATTCATGAAGTAGTCAGAAAAAATATCTTTGTCTCTCTGAATAAATGCTAAACTGTAATTTTACTGGTCAAACAATTTTTGTACTGTTATTGCTTGCAGCAAATTTATGAATACATAGTTAATACAAATGAATTCTAAAGGAGAAAAAAACAAAATTCAATATTAGAGGACATATGGGTGTTAATTAAGATTTTTTTTGCAGGCTAAAAACAAGAAAAAGCTATAAGCCTTGATTTGTTTATCATTGCTTTCCTAAAAACTTTATTATCCTTCAGAAAAAAAGACGAAAGATAAAAGGAAAAAAAAGTAAAACATGAGGCTGCAGTTCTAAGATTTGGTAGCAGTTACAAATAAACTAGTTATTTCAGTCATGTCACGCCTCATTGGTTACAGGAGATGGCATCAAACAATTCTATGCTCCATTGTACAGATTACTAATATTACCTAATAAAATTACAAAAAACAGAGAATAGCCCGTTAAAGTTATTGTATAAAGCCTTTGATGTACAAACAGATGTGTTAGAGAAACATGTCTTAATGGTTTACCTATTGCAGGTGATTGATTTAAAACACTTGTAATTATTTAAACAACATTTGAAAATAAATGGTTTCTCCATCATGGTCTAATTAGATACAATTGTTTCTGCCTTTGTCCTGGTAATGATGGATGGAATATCCTCACAGAGAATGGCTCACAAGATAAACAGCCACAGCCTCACTTCTGACATTCTAATTTCATCAGGACATAATTACTGTTTTCAATTGAGTAATTGAGCATGAATCAAAAATTTCAAATTGTCCAGTAAATTTTGAAATAATTTGAGGTAGAAAAGTTATTAAAGGATTTTTTTGAAACACACTATTTGTCTACCTTCAACAGATAAATCTGAGGATTGTTTAGACTCTGGAAGTTTTTAAGGGCCTTGACTGGCTATACAGCCCTCACACTGTTGGTTTTCTTTAGAAAAAATTATTAAAAAATTGACATTAAATGCACGGAAATGATAAATTTGCATTAATAAAGGAATAATAAATTAAGTATTCATCTTTTTGTTAAATAGTACAATATGGGGATGGATATGAGACATATTATATAGTCTTGTATCAAGAATGAATAGATCATGATCTAAGTAATCTGTTTGTAGGTGGGAACTAAGGGAGGCTACTCTAAATGACTGAACTTGGAATCATTTACATAATGTGGGTAGTGATTACCAGAGAAAATCTGCACTTGTTTACCTTATTATGTCAACAAAAATATGTCTACAGATATTTCTAAAATGTACCCTGTTATTTGTACTTATTAACCTTAATCAATATTTACAGTTCTGTAATTGCATAAAAGTTTGTACTTAAAGAGTAAATACAAATCGAAACTGTTTATTCTAGAAAATCCTGTGCTGATCTAAACCAGTGTTTTTATATTGGAACCGTGGATTTCTTCCGACTACTGACTACATACAAAAGGTTTATTATCTAAAGTCTGTACTAATATCCGACCCGAGTAGAATAATTATATTGTAAGAGTTAAGACTTGTTGTATTGATTGGACGAAAGATGTTTTATGAGAACTCTTCTGTCATATTTCAATACAAAATATTTCTTTGTCTAAATTGTTCAGTGTCGTGCTAATGAAAAGTAACTTACATTTGGGTAGAAAACAAAACAAAAAGCAATATAGGTTGATATAATGAATGGCTATTTCTATCTTTTCATTGATGTTTGTCTATTGTACATGTACCCCTTTCTTTTCCTATACATTTTGTCAAATCGGGGAAAATATGACAAAGATGAAAATGATTTAATGAAAATATTGAATTCAAAATGACATTATATTTTCATAATTAAGGAATTGAAATGGACCATTTATTGACTGTAAATTATGAACCATTTCAAAACCCAAGTTTGCACTAACACTTTTATATTATATGCTTATTTGCATTTAATCTGGTCCCCTGAGTGGTAAGGTTCAAACATGATGGGAAAAATCGTTCTCTTACATAAAAATCTGTCAAATGAAAACTTTATTCGTTAATTGACACTTCATTAAAAGTTAAACAACTTAATATTGAATTTCATTACAGAAAGTTTGCATCATTTGCGTGTTAGATTAAAAATTGTTACTTTCGCTCTCGGTGAACTTATAGATTGAAATGCGAAAGTTCTGTCTGATTATCAATTGCAAAAGTTGACACCAATTAATTCATTATTTAAAGATTAACACTTCATTTAATTTAAATCGCTACTATGGATCATTACGAATTGACAATTACAGTCTTAGTAAGATATTCTATATACGTTAAACTAGGAGGAGGGTTTACAGCTAGCTACCATTGTTATACAGCAGAACTTCCTAGCAGGGTTCTGTTTTATAAATGGTAAAAACGTGATAATTTGAGAAGACGGAAATCATTGACAGTCACCAGTTGGATATGAGATTGATGAGTTCCTACCCAGTCTAGGGGTCTGAGCTGAGTTTTTCCATGAGTTCATTACTAAATTAAACATATTTTTCTGGTGAATACATAAGAGATATTTCAGGTGAATTATGTGACTAATAAGGGTATCGATTCATTGTAGGATACATCTTTGTCCATTTAATCCTTGATAATCAAGGTGAGCAGTACGTTTATTGATTAAAGAATAGTCTCTCCTTAGCAACATTTTATAAGAATTTCAAAGATGTTTAATTAGTTTGATGAAATGTTATACATGAGCTTCTCAAGATTTGATACAAGGAGAAATGTCATATTGAAGACTTTGAAGCTCAAAAATATTTAATATTAAGCTCTCAAGTCTTGACTTCAGGACACTGGCATTTCCTTATACTGAAATGCTGGAGAGTTTAACTGCTATCAGGGACTGTTGATGTCTTGTATTGTCTGAAGACTTTAGATACCTTGGAAACCCCCATCCCCTTTGTCTTGCATTTTTCATTTCTCTTCAACATATTCAGCAATTTGTTCACTACTCATGACTAATCTTAGTGGTATCTTTTAATAAATATAGGTTTTTATAAGTATTTGACTTTTTACATAGAACTTAAAGTAATGCAAGAAGGTCACACAAGAGTCATCAGTTTGTCTGATACTTATGGATCAGTGAATCACTAATGCTTATTAATCATATATTTAATATATTTAAATTATAGATTATACTGGACCAGCTGTTTATATAAGTTGGAATATGTAATTAATAGCAGTAATTACTCATATAGGTACATGTATGATGTGGACTAAATTTAATTGCTTTTGGTTTAACTATGACTTGCTCAGCAAAGAAAATAGAACATGCCCTCTGCAGAAATTCTTCAATATATCCTTCCATATATATCTACACTAATTGATGATGGCTGCCACGATTATTTTTAATGGTGCTGTATGAATTGATGAAACAAATTGTCAAAAAAAGACCTAAAGTTAAATAAGTTTAAAGTCCTTGATTTGAAGTAATCAATGATAATTTTGAATGCAATTATTGGCTTTGATCAAAAGTAAATACTTTGCAGATTTAATTTCTTTTATTTGTGGGTAAAATTAATGTTTATAAAGCGATTTGCTGCATATGGCACATAACGTTGATGATCAAGGATGTCCCATAGTTCTAATGCGTGTGTGACCACCCCTTTAAATATCAGATATTCTTTCTCAATTTTCTGCCTCAGGATTAAAACTTCTTTGATTTGTGCATTGATGGAGATAATCTGTAACAGTAATCTTGTCTGATTCGGCCATATTTTTGTCAGTCAGATGGTGGTTTTTTAGACGTTCTATTGTATGCTAATTTGCATTGTTGTGTTGCAAACATCTAATCTTCGAAGGTTGAAATATCAGCGTCTCACACTTTGTTATAAGATCAAAGCTTTGATATAATCCTATTACGACATACGGTCTATTGAGTCCAATGCTGTTCTTCACACTAATAGAGACACTTTTCAATTGCTTTTTCATATTTTTGTCATTGACAACATTTTCTATTGTAATTATTTTGTGAAATTTTAGGGTTAACTTGATCAAACTCCATACAAAAATTGTTTTTCATTGGAAAAATTATACAAGATATTTCTTTTTAAAAGTCTTTAAGCGTGGCTGTTATTCTTCCGATATTTTCCTAAATATAGAACAATTAGATTAATTTAATTTCTATGATAGTTTATTTTTCATGTTAAGGTTATCATCATACTGT
Source organism: Mytilus trossulus (assembly GCF_036588685.1). Lineage (NCBI taxonomy): Eukaryota > Metazoa > Mollusca > Bivalvia > Mytilida > Mytilidae > Mytilus > Mytilus trossulus. The sequence goes on along the minus strand of NC_086381.1, from coordinate 41,216,549 downwards.
GGGGTCAATTTGTATTTATTTTTTTATTTATGTTTTAATAAATTTCACATATATAATGATGTGGGATGTATATTTAATACTGACTACAAAAGTGTAGAGCTGATAAATTTCAGGTAAAAGATTCAATCAAATAAAAAGGGATGGGATATACATCACCAATATCACCAATAGTTCAAACATCTATAATCAATGTAAAACCATGATAAAAATACTGAAAATCGTAATTTCTTAGTTTTTCTGCTAAATTTAGAAGCATAAGAATATTTTAAACTTCAGGGTAAATTCCTTTAATCATGTTCTGATGTTTCTTTTTATTGGATAATAATTTTGCTTCAACCAGAAGGTTTTTTGCCTGATGTTGCCTGCTTCTTTGACTTCTTATAGAAATAAACTATATTAGGTTACCAGATGTTGAAAGTTATCCGTTTGTTGGATTTTTTCTTGCAATAAAATTGTGTAATATTACGTTCAATTAGGTGTCAACCTTAACCCTCTTAGATGTTCATGGTGACATCCTCATTGGAATTCATTTGCATAATCACGTTTAATATTAGCTTTTTTTGACGAGTGGTTGACACTTTTTTCATGTCAACTTGCAGAAGCTCAATTTGCTTTTATTATTGGTTTGATCTGATTGTAACATCTCAACAAAAAATTTAAAAAAAGGTTGATTAATAAAAAATAATTCTCTGCTATGTTTGATCATTTATGCGAAGGGCAGGAGTATTGTTTTTGCTATTTTAGAAAATTTGACTTTTGACTTCAAGTGCACCAGATGTTATTGTAAAAACCAGAGACTACCAGAATGGTTTTGATATTATGAATCAAACTTTTGGCTAATGAGAATCGATAAAGATTATCAAAAGTTTTAATTGTTTTACAAGAAGTGTTTTAATGGTATCAGCAGATTGAGTAATTTTATCAATGTTTGGCACTGACTGTTGAAAAGATGGAACATGTTGTTATGGCTTAGCTGCAAAAGTAATTAATACATAAGAACACGTGTTTTCTGATGATTCTGTAGGTAAAACACATAGTTAGCCTTAGTTAGGACATCACTCACACATTACCACTGGTGCACTACAAATCTGACATAACCACCAACATGTAACCGGAGAACAAAAATGAAGACTTCGTGGTTGGGGAAAATGACAAATTGGAGATTTTTTGAACCAGGGAGTGAGTTAAAATTTGGAGATGAAAGATAAATAAAAAATCTGATTTAAAAAGCAGACATCTTTAGAATAAGTCTAGTCAACCAATTAATTTAATACTCATGTACTGTTAACCAAGAATATGTCAAAGTTCAATATTCTCTTACAAACAAATTTAAAAATCAAAAAGTTTTAAAATTCGCTGTGAAATAAGTTAAAACATATAAGTAAAAAGAAAGTAACCACTGAAAAAGTTAATTTGGTTTACTGTATTAGAAATGAAACCTGTAAGTTTTAAGAAACACATAAAGGATACACATGTACCTTAAGAAATATTTAGAATCTGGGTGGTTTTCTATATTTACAAAACCAAACTTGTTTTTTTTGCTGTCATAACTGAAGAGAGTTTAAGATTTGTCATGGTGAAACATCTTGTCATTTTGATAAAGTATTGAAAAACTCCAGACATGCAAATGTTGACATGATAGAGTTGTCATTTGTGCTTCAAACTAAGTGGAAATTTTGCATCATGTGTGTGCTTCTTAAAAGTACTTCTACATTTGTGAGAGGTTTTTATAAGAAAAAACAATTTGGATGCACTTGTGTACAATTGTTTGTTTGATAGATTTAAAAAATGTATATTTGACAACATATTTAGATGCAAATATACAGGCAATTCAAATTGATACAATTAGTGTCATGAAAAGAAAGTTTTGTTGATGAGGTTCTTAGGTACTTGAGAAATGTATTTGATATAAAATTGAAAAGTTTGCTTCAGTCCATGGTACTTTTCATCACATTTTTCACACTGATTACCTTTTATATGATTATTTTTTGATAAACTTAAGATGATATTATACAGCAGTGTTATATTAATTTTTCACATTATAATTTTGAAGTATTTCTAGCTTATTTTAATGGTTTGTAAATAATTGAACACCTAGCATAAGTATATAACTATGTGTAGGATTACATTTGGAAATATTTGGATAGGGTCTTACAATACTCTACATCAGCTATAAGCTTTTGAAAAGCACAAACAAAACAGGATGATTATTTCACTGAAAATTGTAGATATTTTATCCAGTATCAACCAAAGGCAAATATCACAGTCTGTTTACATGTTCAAGTTAGTAAACAAAATTGAAATCTATCAAGTCCCTCAACCATTACCTAGAGCTGACACTTATAATATTATGGAATCATTTCATTGGAGAGCAGACAAACTGTTTACTGTGTGTGTAAACAACTTACCAGTAGATGAAGCTTTATCACCACAGAGCTGCCATTATTTACCTTGTTAACAACCTGTATAAGTCAATTAACAAACTTACATGTATAGCAGACAGTATTTAGTCTGTGTATAAGTCAGTAAACAAGATTATAGCACATCAAGTGGTAAACACTTGATAAGTTCTACACTAATCTGTTTGTTCTGCAGGTTTTTGATCTTTAGTCTAAGTATCAATTAACTTGGAATGCTAAGTAACTTCAAATAGATATTGATAATGTATTGACAGTATTAAAACAGACTGATGTTCACTTCTATACAATTGTTTAGATTCAGACTACTTTGATGACACTAATATAGTTTTATATACAGTTAGATTTCTAGATGATGTTAAAGATGCTTTGAAGTTACTGCAGATAAATCCTTGATTAGAAAAGCTTGTCTTTGATAGGTACAATCTGCTGAGGTTGAGCAGCCATTATACTAAAATGTGGGTATTATTTGTATGGTATAGTTCCCAAGCCCCCCTTGTCATGGAGCTGCATTGACTCTTTACATGTTCTACTCCCAACGTTGCCCCAGTTAATGCCCTCTCTCTTGGAATCGTGGATTGACATCTGATGAAAATAGTATCCATATTTTTAGACAGTTAGACTGTATTAAAAGAGTTTAAAGTCCTATTTGAGCATGAATTTTTAGTTTTTCAGTGAAATTTGAAATAAGCCTGTTGGAATGTTACAGTCCAGATTCCTTATGAATATGGTCGTAAAGCATGCAATTACTAAATTTATTATCATGTTGTAAAGTTACAAGTTATGGTTTGTACATAAAATGTGATGATATAGTGTAAAGACATTCTGTATCGATTGGTGGTTTCTCCCATTCCGGAAATGATTTTTAATGCTGTAATCACCGGTAGCAGAGTTTGTATATTGTTCCTAGCAGGTAATGATAAGTTTAATCACTGCGATTACGGCTTATTTTATGGACATCTTTCATTTAAAACTCACCTAATTCAGAAAGAAATACAACACGACGTGAAAATTACAAATCAATATGTTTTTGTAGAAAATTTTGCCTGTGGTGTTTAACAAGTGATTGTGTCAGGCTTATATAAAATCTTATTTCGTTATTATTTTCTTAATTATATTTCTTTTCGAAAAGAAAGGATTTGAAATAGGATTTCGTAATCCATTCGTTTCCAACAGTCAATCTTGATATAGTAAAATGTTTTCTTTACTAAGCTGCATGTTTCATTGAAAAATATGAATTCCAAATTACAAAGAAGATGAAAATTGTACTGATTAAATTCTGTTCAACACTATGTAAGAGTTAAGTCCCTTTTACTCACTTTTGCAGATATCATTAACTCTTGTGTAGCCTTTTCGCTCAGCTTCATGTGATGTTCGAGGTAGCTCTTTCCATACTCCAAATCTTACTGAAAAACACAAAAGAAAGAAATGATTATATTAGTGCCACAGTATCTATGTATGCCATATGAATATGACTTTTGCTGTTTTGACAACATATTGCCTCATGTTTGTGTGTGTGAATCTTATGGAATTGGTGGTATACTGGTCTTTGTTATTCTTAGGAAGTAAACTTTTCATGAAAACAAATTCTAGTCAATATGTAAAACTTCTCAAATTGTAAGAAAAAAAACTAGCCAGGTAAAAAAAAGCGACAAATAAACCAGCTATGATAGTTGTAAATTACAAATAAACATTTTCTCCATAAGTTTAACACACATTGCAGCAAAAAGAATTTCAGATCAAACAAACGTACTCTAAAACAATAAAAACCTTTTATATCATTGCCCTTGTGGATATTTGCTATTACTGGTGCAAATAAATTGTGTAATATTGGTCCTCTCTGGGTTAAAACAGTATAATATACTATAATACCTGTCACATCAGTTATAATAGAGCGGCTGATGTGTCCGTTAAGTCATTTAATGCATGTATGATGAGTACAAATAATGATTTATATCTACTATTGATGCAACCGATACCGTGCTTAAATTGATGTTTACAAACTTTTAACATCTAGATTGTTTCTGTTTGCGGAAACATTGTGTGTGACTAACTATATGATAGTGTCACGTTATACTTGTTTGTCCAACTTATATTTTCCATTCTGCTTTATAAAGTATACATTGTAAAGCAATAATTTATAGAGATTGGCATTAAAATTTAGCTTTGGTAAAATGTCAAAATGAAAGCACTTTATTATTAATTTTCTAATGTATGGTGTAATAATAAAGTAATTAAGAGATAAAAGTGATTATCGCTATTATCTGTATTTTTCCTTTGATGTTTTTTTGTGATAATTTTCATATCACTCGTGTAGAGTGAGAATGAAAATTATCGCTAGTTTCTAAGGACCTTAGCAACAGCGTAATAATCTAATTCATGCGCTAAAGTGTCGGCCAATCAGAAAAGGTTCGCCGGAACTATAAAAAAAATGTTATCGAATGACTGCGCTGAAATGTCAACAATAAAAGATGATTTCTCGTTTTAATATTTTACCGTGAATTTCGCCGTTAAATAATTTATTGGAAGTTAATAAAAGTAATCATATCATGTTTATAACAAATAACAAATGTCCTTTTTTACATAAGTCTACTTCAAATCATCGTAGGTCTGTCTGCATGTACATTTCTTCGTACATGTACATTTCTTCGTCTGCTTTGAAAAAAAATCCCAAAAGCTCAGCCATGGACACATCGGAATTGTGGGATTCAGATTTCGACCTAGAGACAGCCTTACAAAACATAGAAAACTTTGAATACCAGGAAAATTTAAGTACACAACCATTTGGAACATTTTCACTAGACGTTCCCAATGTCAATCACTGGACATTTAAGACAAATCAAACTACTGACACTGAAAAACAAGAAGATACAACACAAAATATCAATCACACATCAAATTTACCACCTAACATAGACTTTCTGGAAGACAGCAATGATTTTCATGATATAATTCTAGAGACAATATCTGAAACAAATACTGGTACTGATATAAATGTAGCTACATGTTCTTCAAATGTCAACAAAACAGCTACATGTATTGCCCCTCCAAGTTGCTCAAAGTCTGATAAATTCAACAAGAGATTTGAACAGATAAATGAAAATGAAAGAGAGCAATTTATGCTTGACAGAGAGAATGACAATACTAAAAGAAAAATGAAAAGTTGTGTAAAGATTTTTACTGATTACATTTTAAGTATCAGAAATGTTCAAGAGGAGATCTTTAATATTGATCCAAAACAGTTAGATGAGTATCTACAAGAATTTTATGTTGGTCTCAGAAAAGAAAATGCCAAAGAAGGCGAATCAAATGAGTATCAACCCAGCACACTTGATGGGTACATGTCCATGATTTGCCGATATCTGAAGCAAAATGGATATAAATATGACATTAAAATAGATGATGAGTTTAAGAAATCCAGAGATTGCCTCAAAGCAAAAAAACAACAACTGAAAGAGATGGGAATGGGCAACCGACCATATGTTTCAGACGCAGTGGAATTATCTGATGAGGAGACCATGATAGAGGCAGGGTCATTAGGCATGGACAACCCTGAAGGTCTGGTCACTCTCCTGTGGTACTTAAATACACGAAATTTTGGACTACGTGGATGCCATGAGCATAGGCAGTTGAAGTGGGGGGATGTTAAATTGGTTGCTACCCCAGAAAAACACCTGGTCTATAATGAGCGACTCACAAAAACAAGGGATGGAACAAACTGCAAAAATACCAGAGCATATGCGCCTAAAGCATGGATAAACCATGACAATCCCGAAAAATGTCATGTATCTGCATACGAGAAGGTATGATATATTCTAAATATTAAGTCGAATAAAAAAAAAGAGTATACAAATATTGTACACATACATATGCACGATGAGTTGAACAATAACATCCTATCCAACAACTATCAGGTGTTAAGATAGAAAAATAACTCAACACACTGGCAGTTCCTAGTAAGGACATTTAATCTGTACGTATGCAATGTTGTATGAAATTTATACAATTGTCTGGTACTCGTGTATCTTGTAAAAGGTTTCGAAAATAAATATATATCAGCTTGACTTGATCAGATGAAAAAAATGTTGTAAATAGGGTACATGTTACTATAAAACTAAGAAAATGTGTCCATATGATAGTTCAGAGACTAGCACTGGCATTTCCCATGTTCGGTGAACCATGAATTTGAGGTTAAACACTACAATTACATTGTGTACATACAATTAAGAAATACCATTCCAAAAATGAACATATTTTGCTTCATTACTGTTACCATGCCAAGCGCTTTATAAACCTGATATTAAATGGACCATTTGTATTACATGATCACATTACTAAGTTCAGTGAACCATACAATTGAGGCCAAAATTAAGTACATGTACCATACATTTTAGAAAGATACTTTATTGTCATTTGCCAAATAAGGATGTCCGCTATAATTTTTTTTATTTATGACAGATACAATGTATACCGTATTTAAAGTCATTGTCATTATTTCATAGTTTTTGAAAGGAAAAAGGTGCCAATGTATAATTAATCTTGTGATTTATGCACACCCCCCCCCCCCCTCCCAATTAAAAACAAAAATTACCAATGGTTTACATCTCAATAACAACCAAAAAGACCCTTAATTTGCAATCCTGTATTTGAATATTATTAATTTATACCAGTCATTTAAAAAAAAAAATATAAAAAGAGTAGCGAACATCCTGAAACGAATAGTTTGTCTAAATTTTCTAGCAATGTATATCTTTTGTAATATGTTACTAATAATTTTGCAGTATAAAAATCACAGACCGCAAGAAATGCAGAATGACACCAGTCCATTTTATCTTGGAATAAACCATTCTAAAAAAGGCAAAGCGGTCACTTGGTACAAGAACATGCCTATGGGTGAAGGAAAGCTTCGCACACTGATGAAATCTGCAGCAACAAAAGCCAACATAACAGACAAAAAACTCACAAATCATTCTGGTCGTAGGACAGCTGTAACACGTCTTATAGAAGAGGGCCTTCCATTAACTGTTGTTCAACAGCATACAGGCCATAAAAACATTCAATCCCTCTTATCATATCAGAAAAACAGTCTTAAGAAACAAAAAGAAATAGCACATGTGTTAGATGGTGGTTCTTCCGAGTCAGTATCAAACAGTAAAGGTCAACCAGAACAAAGATCTGAAAGTCCAGGTGTACCAACTAAATCAGATCAAAACAACAATACAGACACTTCTCAACTTAAAAATTCAGCAATGCTCTTTCCACAGGGAACTATAATAAATGGAGGAAATTTCAATTTCAATTTTGGAAATTCAACTACTTCAAGTACTTGCCAAGATGACAATGCTGGTCCAAAACCCAAGCGCAGACGTGTTCAGGTTATTGAATCAGACAGTGACTGATCTACTGATATATTAATCTATACATTTGTTTCATACATGAAATAATCAAAATTCATAATGTTTTCTAAATGGACTATTTTGTTACAATTCAATTATTGTTATAGTTAATTAAACAGTTTACATATATATTAAACAATGTGTGATATAAGTTATTGGATAAGTTTGACAAATTATTTCTATTTATACAGACTGCAAGGTTTTGGGTTAAACAGATAAAAGTGATATGATTGCTAATGAGGCAATTGAAGTGTCCAAATTATACAAATGAAATGTTTTGGTGTTGTATATCTTTAATTTTGCTTCTTAACTGGTTATTTCATAATTAAAAGTAGCTGTGGATGGAAATAGTAACTATTAATGGTCTTCATTATTAATTTTGTCTACAAATTGTCAATAAATATCAAAAGGACCGAAGAGACATGGTTCTCCAGCTTGAAAAAAAGGGGGGGGGGAGCTTGATCGGGGCGAGGCCTTGATGAAGGACATTTTCACATCTTCCATACATGTATTGTATAATAACCAGTAATCGTACTGACAACAGGGCAGTGTTTGTCACATTTATCTGTTAAATGTGTGGGATTTTAACTTATTGTCTGACCATGCTGCATGCAGTCTATATGATATATCGTCTCGTACACAATAAATTTCATTTTACAGATATAAAAGGGTTGACACTTACTTAAAATACACTTACATTATATATTCAATCGTTCACTTCATTTGATACGCAGAAACACCAAATTACAGCTTGTAAACAGTGAAAATGGTCTTCGCCATACTTGATCACGTCGAATGTTCAAATGGGACACCTTTTTTCAAATGAATGAACATTCTGAGCGACTACATATTTATATCAAATAAGCCTACGCCAAAAAAATAGTACCACAAAAGAAAATGCATTATCATCGTACAAAATACCTTTTTTAACTGAAATTTTAATTAAATGATATTCGAAAATACAAATAACAGCGATAAATAGATTATTTATGTTTTTTTAAACTCGATGCATTTTCTCATTCTCATCTCATCTCAGGGCTCCGCCCTTCGATGAGATGAGAATGAGAAAATGCATCTCGTTTAAAAAAACATAAATAATCTATAATTATTTGAAGCATCAGTGATACAAAAATATTGAAGGTCAGTAAAAATATAAACCAAAGAATTTTTTACTTGTTTTAAATAAAAAATATATTTTTCTCAATTTAAAGATAAAAAATTTGAGACAAATGTTACAATTACATATAAATCATTACTTGTAATTTTTATTTCAATTTGATGTGCTTTATAAACCTCTTTGAAGGAGGTCTACTTCTGTCCAATGCAACCTAATTTAGCCAAAATGTTGAAAGTTTTGAGCTTCTGTTGATGCTCTGCTCTGAGTGTTATGTCCTTGGACATTGACCTTGATTGACTTTTTGTAACACAGTCATTGGTTGATAGCTGCCTTAAATCCTATTGCACAACATCTTATTTAATTTGTTACAGTTTGTGTTCAATACCACCATCATTGCCCAACATTAGCATGGTAATTAGTTTTAATAATTTATTTTAAATGCTTCATTATTTATTTGAAAATATTGACTATGTCATAACATTATTATAGTAAATAATTAAGCCCAATAAATATCACCTCTTTATCCTAATTCTAGAAAATTATACTTTGTTCTAAAATAATTGGTCAAATTTAGAAGATGATTGTGTAAATGATAAAAATTATGAGGTGTGGAAATTACCTTTAGTACAATTAAGTCAGACTATCTGGGATAATAATGAAAAAGTTTACTGTAACAGCATATTTATGATTGGAATCGATCATATAAACTATAAATTTGTGTAATGGCAAAGAGTAAGGAAGGAAGCAGTGTTTGTTTTCTAAAATTCTCTGTTGGTTTAGCATCCGCAACTATTTAACTGAAATAGATTTATGTCCCAATGACGAGTCGGTAAATAGATCAAGTGTTGTCATAAATAATATGACTCGTTGTTCAACTGTTGAGTAAAGATGAAAAAATATTAATCTGTGGGCCGAGTTATCCCGTTTCTTTAGAGTAAGGGGAAATCATTGTTTGTAGGGATATCATGTTTCTTTCTGTGTAAATACCAGCAGAATAACTCTGATGGCAGAGTTGACATGTTTATTTCAGAGCAACCCTTTTCCTTTGATACCAATAATGTAACTGCAATGTAGCAGGAAGCATAAACTATAGACATGTTTGGTTGACAATCAAGCATTGCTGAATCAACTTTGAAAATGGTTTAAAACATATTTCAAACACAGTATTGCCTGCTTTAGTGTAGGGGAGGGTTGATTTTCATTATTTTTTTTTCATTTTTCTGAAGTGTTTAACTGATGATGTGATGTTTTTTCATAAATCCTACATGATAATGATTTAGTTCTCCAACACTGTGAGACATCAGTTTCAGTTTTTTTTTTAAATAATAAAATAGAGAATGGAAATGGGGAATGTTACATGTCAAAGAGCTAAAACAGTTGACGCCTACCAAAGGGTCTTTAAAACAGCAAGAAAATCCTGCATGAAGAGGTTGGTTTGTAGTTTGCCCCTAAATCAAAATGTGTACTTGTTCAGTGAAAATGGACATCACACACATAACTCCAAAACTTTTAAAGGAATCCATACAAACCTATTGAAAGTTTGTTGAATATGGATATATATGTTTTCATGAGAATGACTCTGAGAAAGTAAGTATATACATTGCATAAGTAAAGTATGTAAGTATATAACAGAAATCACAGATACTTAACATTCTAAAATATCTCCAAGAACTATTATTTCACATTGCTACAATAAAGCATCACTTTGGTCGGGTTGTTGTCTCTTTGACACATTCCCCTGTTTCCATTTTCTATTCTATCTAGTTACTGAGATGTTACATGTAGCTAACAGACTGTTACAAGCATCTGATCGATCTAGACTTATTGTTATATCTTACTATCATGAATGTTTTAATCCAAACCATTATGTAAATATGTTTGAGTTTATGTATTGTTATATTTTACGAGCATCTTGGGAAATAAGTCTTTGGCTCCAGACAGCTTCTTCCCTTAAGCTATGGAGGAAGAAAGCCATCATGGTTTGTGACATATTTACAGCATATTAAAAATTGGACATAAAGATCACATCTGATTAATTTAGATTTAATGGCTCCCTCTGTCCACATCAATACATAACGGGATTGTATGTCTATAAAGGTAGGACTGGATGGCTGCTGATATCATCTCATTCTCCCTATATGGACTGTTAATATCTACCACGATCTCTTGTGTACCAGGCTTTTATCTAATATACAAAAGGTACAGATTTTATGTCTTTTGCCTTTTATCATCTCACGGTCCAAAGAAGAATTACATGATAGACTCAAATCAGACTATATCTTCTTGGCCACATGTCAAATGGATGTCAACAGTATTAAATAGACAAACAACTTTCAGATGAATATAGTATACAGTCTTGAACAGAATATTTAAACATTGATTTACAAATGTGCATTCTATTTTAAAGGTAGAAATTTTGAAAAAAAAATAACAATTATCATTTAGTTGTTTAACATTTTTGCAGAAAAAAATATATTCATTTAAGATGATTTTTTTTAACACTCCCATTTTCTTCAAAGTGCATTGTATTTGATGTCCTGAATTATGTATGTTATAAATATTACCCCCCTTTTGTCACAGCCTTGGAAAGTAACATGTAACTTGACGCCTACTCTTTAATGAGGTTGTGTAAACTCATTCTGTTGTTTATAATTTGAATAATTGAAGATTTAATTTAACTCATCATGAGTTACATAAACTAAGCTTGCATGATCTTGTATGATTCATATTTTAATGTTGGCTGGGAAAACATTGTCTAAAACTCACGCAGGCATACCGATTACTGTTTCTTCCTATTAAATAAGTATATATGTGAATTTACGTGTAAAGGCAAACTTGCATCCAATAAGCAATCATTATCTAACAGTTACCCTTCATTAACTACATTATTGACCTGGAAATTAGAAAATTTAATGAAAAATCCGACAGCATCCAATTTCTACATAGCAATCACTTGCACTGTATGATACTGGTACCTAAACGATTATTGGTGTACATGATACCAGTACTACGATCCTTATTGGTATATTAACAATGTTATGTTTCAGATAATGTCTGTTTTTGGCAACAAGTAATTACAAACATTCCAGTGATTTAGATATTGGTCATTCAGATGTTTAAATTAACAGGTTCCTAATGGGGAATAGGAATCAATTGCATATTTCACTGACGTTCTGTGAAGGGTTGATGTTAGGCTATTGCTGCAACTCATGCATTATTCAGTTTGGTCATTAGTCTTAGAACAGAACACATATTTACAAAATAATAGAGAGTGTACTTTGAGTTGATTGTATGATCATTTACATTAAGTCATAGAACTTGAAGGTCGGTAGAAATTTTACCGATTCCAGCATTAGCAGTGATTTTATCATGCAATATACTGAGATCATTAGCCATGACAATTGATGACTGAATGAAATATTGTAAAATGCTTCTTCAATCATCATATTTGTTATAGAAAATTTAAGTCAAAGTTCCAAGTTCAGAAAACTATCAATATGATTTTTAATTTGAAATTTGACAGTTAAATTTCAAATCATTTTAAGGAATTAACGTTTTAACCAAATTGCACTAGCATACAAATATGGAGGTTTAAAATAGTTGAACAGGATGAATATTCAACATAATCTAGATGGCAAAAATGATTATGGTTAAAGTTGTCCAGCATAGGATGAGAAAATTGCTTGAACTTCCTAAATAAAACCCAAATAAACTAAAGCTAAAAGATAAAAAAGTGCAGAAATTATAGAATTTCTGTTTGTTAGACCTTGACTACAGATTAGACTCCACATTTAATTCGGTAATCATGTCATGAGAAGAAGTAATTATCTTCATACAGACTGCTTCTATTTTAAAATATTAAAAAAAAATAGCAATTGAGTTGAGAAACCTTAGAAACTGTCGCCAGCTCATCCTACATTTTCTTTATCCGGCTTCGTTCTGTTGTATTTAGTAATAATGAATATTATTTATCTGTCTCTAACATAATATACTAGTTCTTTGACATTTTGAAATTTAAAAGAAAGAAAAAATTGTCTCGACTAAGAAGAATAATGACAATGGTGTTTTTAGCAGGGAACTCGGATAATTGAAAAATATGATTGTCTCTGGAGTGATAGAACAGTTTATATTATAAGATAGATAGGAATATCTAAGATGCGTGTACAGTATCAATCCTTTGGCTAATGTCACTTTACGCAAACACCAATATTCTCAGGTTAAAGCACAGTGGTCACTCGTAAGTGAATATATTGGAATTATTTCCCTTTAAAATGACTTTTAAGTTTCTCCTCTATATATTAATAAGAAATGTTCTAATAACTAAGGAAGATGGTTTTAATGAAGACTGTTTGAATATGTTGTATAGTCTGGTATATAAATGAAGATATTGGAGTTATTTCCCTTTAATATGACCTTTTACTGTGTAGTTTCTCCTCTAAATATTAATAAGAAATGTTCTAATAACTAAGTAAGATGGTTTTTATGAAGACTGTTTGAATATGTTGTATAGTCTGGTATATAAATGAAGAAATTGGAGTTATTTCCCTTCGATATGACCTTTTACTGTGTAGTTTCTCTTTTAAATATTATTAAGAAATGTACTAATAACTTAGTAAGATGGTTTTAATGAAGACTGTTTGAATATGTTGTATAGTCTGGTATGTAAATGAAGACAATATTATTCGTGTGTTGAGATGCACGGATTATCTGGGATCAGTCGGGATAGGAAACAGTATATCCTGAACCAACGTCGTGATTGACATATGTTAATATACATTGATTTATCTACTTCGTTCAAATTAAGAGAAAGATAATCAAAGAAATCATTGAAGAAAACTGTAACATATCAAGAATTAAGATTCTCCGGAGACTTAGGACACCATTGCTCTCAGTTAGATTTATAGGAGTCTTTTGTACTGTGCTTTATTACTTATGAAACATAAACTAATTCTATTATAATGCTTTCTATAGATTAGGATTAAGAAAAACAGCAACTATTTTCCGCCAAAAATGTATCTTTATTATAAACCTGGGAATTTCCATTTACTCTGCTTAGTGAACCTAATGGAAAATCATGAGACAGATATATATCTATTAACACTTCAAAGAAGGACTTATATTATTTGTTTTATGGCACATTTTTCTCCATTTTATGCATTTATATTACTCATTTATGTAACAAGTTAATTCATATGTATGTTACATGCACTTTTTGGCTTATGAATAATTCCAATCAAGTGTAAATTAGTAAAAGCAAGGAAATTGTGTTCATTCAATTTAATAAAAAACATTTGTTAATTTAACAGAAAACTTTAAGTCTCAATTGCAGATTAGATAGCAGTGAAAAGCTGAAGAGACTTTACTTCTTATTCATACATGTCTCAAAGTAACTAACCGTTTGTTATAAATTTCCATGGTTATAAAAAGATAAACCAGATCTTTTTATTACACCATGGTTCAGGTTGTCAAGTTGACCATGGCCAAAAAGGTAGAAAACCATGGTTGTTAAACTCATCATGCTCACAAAGGCAGTTAACCATGGTTGTCACACTCACCATGCTAAAAAAGGCAGTAAACCATGGTTGTCAAATTGACCATGGTCAACCATGGTCACAAATGTAGGAAACCATAGTTGACCATGGTTTTCAGCACAACCAACCATGGTTTGACCATGGATATTCATGGTTAGTGTTGGTAACCATGGTCCACCATGGTTGTATTTTGACAGGGGTTATGTTCTAGAACATGAAATCGAAGAACAAACTTTTCTAGAACCTGAAATCAAGAACAAATTGTTCTAGAACCTGAAATCAAAAACAAATTGTGTTCTAAATCCTGAAATCAAGAAAAAATTGTTCTAGAACCTGAAATCAAGAACAAATTGTTCTAGAACCTGAAATCAAGAACAAATTGTGTTCTAGAACCTGAAATTAAGAACAAATTGTGTTCTAGAACTAATGTTCATGAACTTTCTTAGTGATTCAAGAACAGTTCTTGATGGTCTAGAAAAGTTCTTCAAATTTCAAGAACTAGAAATCTGTTCTAGAACATTTTTTACAGTGGAGAGCTTTTGTATGTGTACCAATGAGAATCAATATTTTTAGAATTTTAATTTCTCCCTTAGAATCGTGACCATTTAAATGTTCATACTACAGTCAAAACACAATCAGATGCTAAACTATAATATTCATCTCAAATATGTTATATCTATTGATTTCTAGGCACTGTTTTGGGTCACTATGATAGATCTTTATAAAGATTACTGGCTGATATCAGACATGATACACTGCCCTTATGATAAATCAAAAGAGGTTGCAAAGTACAAAATGGACACATGAGATCTTTATCAACACTTTATAAACATCTTGTTGTGATAAAAGTGCAACATAAAATAGATAGTTTTACAGGATTTCTATGTGTTTATTATGATTTGACATGCCTTGGTGTCTCTAGCACCTGACCATCTGTTCATCACACCTGGAAGTACAACAGCATTATGGGTAATTGATTTTACCATTACATTGGAATGATCAGTAATGATTGCCACCATGACTTGATCTACCTCAGGCTTTGACCTCTGTGAATACCTTTACAATGTTGGTATAATTAGAGGGTGTTTTTTTAGGAAATAAAAATAAATAATGACTTACTATGCTCCTCTTGAAGTAAATGATTTATTTTTTCTACTTAAGAAAAAAATCTTACATAATACTTAGTAACATAATCAGACAGTTTGAATTTGTGCATGTACTGGCTCTTTAAACTCTTGGCATTGATATATTTTATCTGATGAGAATCATATATCCCAGGCTACTGTACTAACTGTCATTAACCAGACATTTTGTAACCCAGTGAAGTATTTAGAAAGCTTATAAATTTATTTATGATAAGACATTGATGTTGATTTAAACATGCTTAAATTAAAAAATGATAAACGAAACATTTTAACAGTAAATGATTTGGTCAAGAGATTTTTGGAACTGAAAAAATGTCAGTTAGAATGTCTAATGAATGAAATGACACTTGGTGAATTATTCTGACTAAAAAACTGTTCAAAAATAAAAAGATAGGTACCATTTTTGTTTCTCAAATCAATGATAAGGCCAAAATATTATACACTTGTATGATTTTTTCCTTTTGACAGAAAAGGATAGGGTAGGCTAGCTATGTGGATATGGTACATATTTTTTCATGGATCATACGTAATGCAAGGAAATTTCTTTTAAAGTCCTTTTACAAAAAGACTAAACTTAAACTGTGGTTGACTAAAATTGTGATACAGGCTTAAGACCTAAATTATTAATCTGTGGATCTATAAAATAAGAAAATCTAAAGTTATGTTTGAATTTTAGCTGATTGTAGTGTCTATTGAAGAAATATCCTTGTAGCAATAGTATTGGACAGAGAATCAATAGAATACACTGTTTATATAATGATGATAGAGTTTTAGAAGTCATGCAATTGACTTATGATACAATTAAATCAGCTAAAGTATCATCAAGGAAAAATCTACATTTGAGCATTACATAATATTGAGGGTTCTAAAGCTGTCAAGATTTTGATAGCAATGAAAACAAACTGCCATTTATTTCAGATCTCAGTAAATTAAGTGACTCTATACTCGAAGTAAAAACGTTTAAGTGACGGTTACTTGAAACGAACTGGAACTGACGGAAAAAAAAGAACATTTGTTTTGTTTGTATTCACATCAAAGAACCAGCAACCTAAGAGAAAAAATAGGATCCAAAAATGAACATGTGCATATCACTGTATGACCTTTAACAATGTACAAGTATCTTGCACTATAAAGTTTGAAAGCTGACTGCAATGATCCTGAGAAATTTCATGTTTGTATCAAATGTTATTTTTACCACCAAATCCATGAAACACTGGATTGAGAACAATAACTTTGCTTCAAGCTAAGTATATTGCAGATATAATGTCTCCCTTTCAAACATAAATGTAATTCTCCAAACTAATTTTGGGACTTTAATTTTAACCAATAAAATCATCTGTAACTTAACATAGCCTTAGGATATCATCTTGACAAAGTTGGAGAGCAAACAAAGAAAATCAAATCTGAAATTCCAAAAAAAATGTTAAATGACAATTTTAGAATGACAAGCTGATATGCTGTCTATTTTATGTTGCTTTAAATGACTGTATCATATGGTAGCGGTTTATGACATGTTTTGAGTGTGTTGATTGATGAAAAAATAAATGTTTAGTATCCTCATTTGCATTTTGTATTTTTTTTCTTTGTTTAAAAAAGAAATGGAATGAAGCATGAAAGTATTATTCCCTCTGGGACTTACACAACTGTGTTACTTGTTTTCAAATTTGCTAACTTTTCCATAATCACATTGTTCTTCATAACGTTTTCTGACCTTTCTGGTTGTATCACCGAATCCAAGATCTGATAAAGTAATTTTTTCCTGATTGATAAATTAACACTGATCGACTTCTACGAGAGTTCAGTAATTTATCATGTAGCTAAATGAAGAAATATCCAGAGTTGTACTACTGAACCAGATTTAATATTAATTCTACATCGGTTATTTTTTACGGCGAGGATTTGATATCATGTGAAAGCATATTGTTCCTTGCTCAATTATATAAAATTAAGATTTAGCAAGGATGGGGTCGTGATAATTATGCAATTTGAAGAAGTATAAGAAATAAGAATCTGAGTAACGTCCATGATAACAGTAGGAAAGCATTTTCATTTCTATGTATGTTATATAAAAGTAACATTAAGATGAAGGGCGCCATAAACACAGTTATTAGAAAGTGTTGTGCAATAAAACAAGGGACCATTCTTTTATTATATTAAATGTAGAATTAAGTCGCAGACATAGAAACTGAGCACTAGACAGAGACACGACTATCCTGGTATGTTCCTGCTATAGGGCTAGATTCTTCCCGTCTTATTACATAACCAAATCTTAATGGTCGGGGTTAGGGGGTAATTATAAATACATTTGATATCAAATATAGCAGTTGGAATAAGTACTGTTAAGTCATAGGAGGTTCTCAGTTCTAATCAAACATGACATCAGTAATAATATTTACATGTAAAAAACTTTCATGCACAAGATCTGGCCTCTGCAGTGACAATTAACGTATTACATAGTCATTCACATCCTACTGATTGACATCACATAAACTTTCATGTTATATAAAGATGTTACCCATAACATAGTAATCTGCTCCCGCCCACCCCTTTTAACTGTAAAATTGTATTTTATCCAAGAGTTATTTAAGTCTGATTATTACAAACATCTTTATCAACAACATCAGAAAACCATTCCAGTTGAATGTTTACCTTTGAAGCAAAATTATCATAGTTAATTCGAAATAATATTATTTTTTTTGGGTAAAAACATGCTACATTTTATGAAATCAACAAGATATTTTAATAAATGAAAGAAATAAACTGCATTATGTGTTGAAAATTAAAAGTGCATTTTATTGTACGAGACTTAAAAGCCATGTTTCTTTAGTTTTCTACAAAGCTTAAAACTGGTATGGAATTGCACTTAATGAAACATTTTGCAGCAGGTGACCTTACAAAAAGAAAAAAAATGTGTCATGTGTTTTAAATGATACTTGTCTGGACAATTAATAGATATTTCTTTTTTTGGTTCCACAATATAAATTGATTTGTACGGAATGCATGTCTAGAAATTTGTTTATTAATTGATAGGATATAGCTATACATGATCCACTTGAGATCCTCCGTGGGTTTTGTCGTGTTTTGTCTGAGAATGGTACCAGTTTGACTAGTGATTACCCTGATAATTCTTTTTTGAATATGAAATATTAATTGTCTGAATATTATCAATTTCCCCTTGAGACAAATTGTAAGATATGTTTTTGAGACATGATGTTAACAGTTTGTTCAACTTAAAAAAGTGAACTGGATTTTTTTTAATATGTAAAATCATTGCAGGCAAACAAAAAATCTCAAAGCAAATGAATGTGAAGCTCTTTTTTAGCTGCTCTTCATCAGAAAGTCAAAATCATTCACTGAGTTGTCAAATATCTATGTAGTCAACATTTTTTGCACTTGTTAGGTATTCAGAAACATCATGCTGAGGGTGTCAACATATATTTATTCCACCTAACAGATGGGATTTGGATGAAAAAATCTTAAAATAAAATGCGGAATGAATCGCTTGTAATTTCTAAAAAGAAACCCAACAGAACAGATTCAAGCCCATGACTGACGAGGATTAAACAAGATATCATAAACAAACCTTGTTATATTTCCATCAGAATCCTATTAGTGTTTTACCCAAATGTTTGTTGTCTTGTTAGAGGGCAACAAATCATTATTCACAGTCACATGACTGTAACAGAGATAACTACAGCTGATGCTGGGAAAGTTTGTCATTTTGGAGGTGATATGATTGTTTTACCATACTAATGTCTGCTCAGTTTACAGCCTGGTCTGTGTAGTTAATGATAGAAATCAGACAAGATATGATAAACTGATGACTAACACATCTAATGAGACAGGTATACAGTTTAACTACTGGAGCCTTGTACCTGATCCCTAAGTTTTCTAATGAGGCAGGTATACAGTTTAACTACTGGAGCCTTGTACCTGATCCCTAAGTTTTCTAATGAGGCAGGTATACAGTTTTACTACTTGAGCCTTGTAGCTGATCCCTTAAACTTTTAATGAGACAGGTATACAGTTTAACTTAACTGGAGCTCTGGAGTTGCGGATCCAGAAATGTTCATAAGGGGGCCCACTGATTGAAATAAGAAGTGGCCAACTTCAGTCATTCCCTAAATAATCAATTACATTTTTCTCACAAAAGGTAACAATTTTCAGGAAGTCTATAAACTACTTTGAGAAATAAGATACTCCTTTCAAAATTTATCCAGACATAATTAAATTCACAATTTTTACATATTTATTTTATTCATCAGAAATGAGTTAGTTGATTGGTGATAATTCATTCAAAGATTTGAGAATTTACAATTAAAAAAATGGTGTCACGTCATATTTTTAATGGATCCATAATATTTAAAAAGTTTGATTTTAAAATAATATAGTATCACAGAAGTAGTGAAATCTATGAACACATTTCTAATTCTTTGTGTTGGTATTAATGTCTAGAAACTTCAATTCATCTCTAATTACATTCTAATTTTCAATGTTTTTTGGGAAATGATGTCTTGTATTGTCGTATGAGAGAAATAAATGTCAATTTTGTTTTAGATTTGGTAGCTTCTTCCTTGACAGTTTAATGCAAGATATTATCAAACATTTTCTCCAAGTGTTTTGTAAGACGGAGAAATTTCGGAAAAGTTGATAATTTTTTTGTGGTAATTGCAATTAACAAATGTGTTTTTAGTACTGAACAGACGCACTATTTTTCGTAGGGAATGATTGGTTTTTATTGTGGTGTTAGCTCACACTTTCAAAAGTGCTTTTGGAATAAAGGAAAGATTTCTTTTGAAGAGAAGATAGATTGCTAAATAATAGCTAGTTGTGATGTCTGTGCTGTATAAGGGAAACTATTGTATTATTACATATTAAAGTATAAAAAAGAAGATGTGGTATGATTGCCAATGAGACAACTGTCCAGAAGAGACCAAAATGACACAGAAAATAACAACTATAGATCACTGCTATGCCTTCTACAATGAGCAAAGACAAAACCGCATAGTCAACTATAAAAGGTCCCAATATGACAATGTAAAAGTATGGAATAGGAGGAGAATTGTTTTATTGATAATAAGCTTATGTGTAGGATCTCAAAAGTTTGAAAATGAATTAATAAGATAAAGATATGATTGAAATCATTATTTATCTCTGAAGATTATGCCACAATTGTTTGCTGATTATAAACTCTCAGTAATATCCCAGATTACGAAAAAAATTCTACAAGTTTTGAATATCTAAAATCGATTTTTACATATATCCCTATTGGTAAATCAATTTTCCCCAAATTAATTAAGTTAAGAGGGGGGTGGGGGGTCAGTGAAAAAGCTATGTGAAAATCATAAGATCCCTCCCTATTTTAAAGTTAACATGTCAAAGGTATATTTCAAAGTTACTATATTAAAGTAGAATAAAATTCTATTTCTACTAAGAAGCACTTTTTTTAAGATGTACCTTCAGAAGATAAGCCCAAACTCAAACATTTCAAAGCCAAAAATGTATGTGTACTGAAATACCATACGTTAGGAGCAACGGGACCTAAAAAAATTAAGCAGCTATAAATGCACCAAATATAGAACAGAACTTAAACCCTATTACGAGACAATGTGAAGAAATAAATATATCTAAATGTCAATCGTCTGTGTAACTGATATATACAATCAATGTGATCTTGTATTGTGATCAGTCTTCAGAGAGATTCTGTAACATTTATAGGGCAGAATAACTGCAGATCTGTCATATCACTGACTTATTTATAGATCTTATAGCATACATGTACATTCAAATTGACTTGACTTCTTTGGTAACAGATTTATTGTGGATAATGTGTTGTTGTACATTAGGTCAATTTTTAATGTATTTTGAGAAATGCAATTAAGATTTACAGTCCACTGGAAAGGAAACTGAAATGTGACACTGAAAATCCCTCTATCTAGTGAGTTTTAGGTAATAGTCTCCATTTAGAATGCCCTCTTTCCCAAGTCTACATTGAAGTCATATGTCCATACAGAATGTCCCAGCTCGGTTATGGTCAAATGATGTCCATACATAAATTCCCTGTCTGTAGTTGTAAGTTATGTCCCCATATGTTCTCAAAGTTGTCCTGTCTAGGTTGAAGGTATGTCTCCTTTCATACATTGTAATAGTCAAATAAATCTTCTTTTAGTCACTCTGTATATCAATTTAGTTCATAAGTTTAATTTTTATATAAATTCCATACATAAATTCCATTAGACCGTTGGTTTTCCCGTTTGAATGGTTTTACACTAGTAATTTTGGGCTTTGTTGTTCGGTGTGAGCCAAGGCTCCGTGTTGAAGGCCGTACTTTAACCTATAATGGTTTACTTTTTTTAAAATTGTTATTTGGATGGAGAGTTGTCTCATTCACTCACACCACATCTTCCTATATCTATCTGTTCCTCTGTCTTTGTTAAATCTAAACTTTTGTTAAATCTAAACTTTTGTTAAATCTAAACTTTGATACATTATCTGTGTGTCTAGGTTTTAATCTTGCCTAAGGATGTATTAATATACATACAGCCCCCTACTCAAAGTTTAAACTTAGTAACTAGGGTTAATTTGTAACTCCATGGAGTCCCCATTAAAAGTGCAGGTTTTAAATCATATCCCTATGCATCAGTCTCCCGCCTTCACATTATGTTTTTTATTTCTTAAGTTCAGTTTTTTTAGCTGAATTTAAGAAGATAAAGTAAATAAAATTTAGAAGATAAAATCATTATGTAAAGTAAGAAATGACAGTTGGGAAGTTTTTATCTGTTATTTTCAATTCTGATAGTGCCAAAACTTCACATGATTTATATAGGAAATGTTCACTTTTTGATAAAGAAGTGTTAAATAGGTGTTACATTTAAGTTTTAAAATATTATTTTTAGTTAAAAGAGAAAGTTGAGACTATAACAAATGGTACATTAGAATAGTAATGATTAATCTTGTGAGATACCAGCCTCACAAATCAATGAATTAATGCTCTTTATATTTTGATGTGTTTGTCAGACATTTATACAATAAAACGTAAAAATCATAATCCAAAGTAATTATAACTATGAAATGAGGGGCATATATTTATTATTTTACGATGATCAAATACACCAAACTAAATTTCTTATGCACTCTTCTGTCAAATTTCATCATTGATAAGATAGTGTTAATTTATCTATTGTCTTCTTTATACAGATATTGAAATCCACTTTGATTAGTAGAAATGGGTGTTGAGTATTCTCTGAGCCAGTTATGTGTTTTTTATAACTTGTAGGATCAATAGCCTGTGATGTAACAGTTAGTTAGAGATGGAACATGCCATTTTAATTGAAACTAGTCCTATATTTCATTTCTACAAATGTGATCGGCAGTGTTCCAATCATTAAAATGGGAAATGTCAAAATGTTTATGTCTTAAATATTCAAATAGGGAATATTTTGGATTAATTTTTTGAAGACAGACTATAGCATTGCTTTTAATGTCTGACTAATTCAGTGTTTGAAATTAGCTATAGATTTTTTGAAACATGTTGCAGTATTTTTATGAGGCAATAGTGACAGTGCAATAGGCTGACTCTACCAAAATCTTTTGGAATATCAGCACGCTGCACTTTTTAGTTTTTTTTATCAATTATTAGCCTCTTTAAGAATAAACACAAGATTGCTTACAACTGTTAGGTTAATGTACTTTAATTCATTGAACACACCCCCATAATCCAGTTAGGAAATCTGACATAAGTTATTTTTTTGTTTATTTTGAAACCGTTTTCTTTCATCTCCAGTCGACCATAAGTTACAGTACTACGATGAGAAGCCAGACTGTTTTGGTTTATAAGTATAAACAAACAGGAGAAAATACATGTTAATCTGTTAAGTACGTGGAAATCTGTCAAACTCACATCAGTCTCAGATCAATAACACTTCCTTACTATCAGCTAACACAGTTGATGCACCATTTTTTTCTTATTTTTTTTAGTTTCATTGAGATGGGTTGGATTTAGCTAGGAAAATTTGAAAGTTCTTCAGATCAGCAGATAGGAATTTCCTTCTATAGAAAGTGTAAATGTTGATGTTTATCACAAATCTTAATCGATAAATCATCAGTGATTTAAAATCAGTTCCATAAAAAACAACATTTGAAACTCCATGCCATAGAGCAACACTTATAGATAAAACCCATTGAAAGCAAAATAACAGTTTTACAGAAACTTAATATAACAAAAATGTGATGGGAATCTCATATTTTGAGGAAACCAAATCATTGCAAGAGTACAACTGTGTACAATCTGCAATCTCAATCTCATAATGAGCCAAAGAAAAATGAATAAAATATAATTAACACCTTGTATGATCTTGTCTTATCTAAGGGCTACAAAAACTTTGGCAGAAAATTGTTTTTGTAGCAAAAAATCACGATGTCCGACTGTCAGACATCTGTGATACGATAGAACGGATTTACACAAACATACAGCTAAACATCGATTCTCAATATACCATATGGCAGCCCAGACAAATAATAACACGCCAAACTTCTTACTGCTTAGAAGATATGATATAATGTTATGACAAAATCATACATTCGATACATTCAGTTCATATTTTGACGGAAATAAATGGTGAATGAAATTATTTAATGAATGATTTTAACAAGCGGAACATACAAAAGTTTCATCTTTAACCAGTTCAATGAATAGAAAATATTTATAGACGAAAACTTTGTTTTTTGTATGTATGATTAAAATCGATAAATATTATTTTATTTGGTGCTCATTAATGTGTTTGATTATATAATAGAATTATTGCTTCTAAAATTGTTAAAATTTGCAAAATTAAACATTTTGATAGATATTTTAAACATTGGCAAGGAACCTTTTTATCAGAAGATTATTGGTAAAATAATAAACCCATAACGTAGTCATTATAACCAAATATTGTGTCAGAGTTCTCTAAAAGTGGTGGTGGTCAGAGGGATTTTACCACCAAAATTTTCAAAAGACCGATACAATTTTGATGTTTTGTAATGGAATTAGTAGCAGAGGCGGATTTAAGGGGGGGGGCCTCTTTTTTGGGAAAAAATTTGGTTGCTTATATAGGGAATCACTGAAGCAGCCCCCCTCTTATGTCAGTCAGTGGGCCCCCACTTATGAAAATTCCTGGATCCGCCACTGAGTAGTGGGAACCAGCAATTAATTACTCTTCAAGTTCCATCAGATATATAAATATAAAGATTTCGAGGATTACTGTGTTACAAAACCTTTCTATATAGTATTGATCTGTTGTCATGTTAGTCCAGTTTTTGCCATCAGTAAAGTTCCAAGCATGAGTTAAGTCTTAATGTTCATGTATTTTTAACCAGTTCCATTATATGATACGGCATACAGCACAGAAGTAATGATAACAGTAGAGATCATATTGTTTTATGTTCTCCCATCATTGATCGTCTCTCGTTTCTATCCAGGCAATTAACAGACTTATGATGTCATGGTTATATTTCTTCCTTAACATTTTTCTAGTCATCAATTTTTCATGAAACTTGTAATAAAAGCAGAAATATATTGTGGAAGATACTAAGATAATATAATCAAGGTTATCATGTGGTTTTGAAACTTTTATCTTTAAAGAATGAGAATTGCCTGAGAATTTTCACCTCTTTCATCACTAATTTTGATTTATAGTTATTTTGCATGTCACTATAGAAGTGAAGTACACACACAAGAAATAAGAAAGAAAATAAAAAAAGAAGAAATATTTCATGAGAATGAAAAGATAAAGACAGTAGATACTGTTTAAAATTTAACAATTTTCCCTTGAAAAGATGTAACATTAAGACTTTAATTGAGAATATTATAATTATAAAGAAGTCTTTATGCATGAGTCAGTTTTACATGTTAAAACATATTTCCATTACATATTTCATTATCTTAAAAATATATTTATTTTCAAACAATCTTTACAAAATTTTGTACCCTCTCTTTCCCCTCAACTCTCTGCATAAGAAAATCAAACACACCTTATTCATGCTTAATCTTAATCATTGACCAGGACTAGAACAGCCCTTGTTCTTGCTAAATCTAGGTCATTGACTGCTATATGATATGAGTCCTTATTTTTGATAAATCTAAGTCGTATAATGACCGCTTTATGATGGCATATCCAGCTTTAAAACACAGGAAAAAAATTTGGTACTATTCAAACATGTTCTTCCTTATTATTGGTACATCTTGAGCTCACTCACTCCGATTGTTTACAAGGCTCAAGCACACCACCTTCTTGGGACAAAGGGCATCAAAGTCCCTGTATCAAACACAATTTGACCTAACCAGTGAAAAGTCAAGTGCACCTTTTATATTCGGTTATCTCTGTTTATCTAGGATCAAGATTAATTATTGAAATTAAGATAGATAGATCCAAACATGATTAATTGTAATAATGATAAAATAATTAATCATACAGTTTATGATGATAATCTGATCAATAGGTTATAATTATGATTATAGATGGGGAATTAAAACTCGTTCATGTGTAACACAGAAAAGGACTTTTCATCTGACTAATGGAATCCACAATAAAATTTTGATGAGTTAGCAAGTATATATTCTGCATTTGAGGAGATTAAATTCTTATCTTTTTAGTTGATTAAAGTTGAGTTCATCCTAATTGTACAAATTGGAGTATAAAATATTTACAAAGATAATTATCTGATATGTGACTGTACAGTTTTATGACATTTTCCATAAAAAATAATAAAAATGTCTTATTTATCTTATCATGGCAAGTTACTTAAGTATATCATGCAATATGAGATAAAACTGTGAAAAATTCAAATTTTATTTTATTCTAAATCAGCAGTGTCATTTATACTTATCAGATGCAATGTTCTTGTCTACTGCACTTGGAAATTGTTGATAGCTAGGAAATATTGTCATGACAAAAAAACAAAAAAAATGCCTTGCAGATATAGTGTAAATATTTGGGATTTTTTCTGTGAATGATATAAGGTCCAAATTTATAGCATGCTCCTGTAGTAACCTATATTATATTTATCTTCCAGACAATAAAAACCAAACTTATGTGTCTCCATCCAAAGACAGCAGCCTGAAATTCAGTAGATGAAAAATGTGTTATTGCTGCTTGTCATTTACGTTTTTAGCTTAATTTATTTTAAGGCAATTTTTAAAGGCCCTGTCCCATCAAGGTCTAAATGCTTAATATATTAAGCCTTCTTCATTTTCAACAGATTTCCAGAAAAAAACAATTTCTTAACCAAATCTGTTTTTTTGAAATGGAATGTTGCTAATATATTTGTTTAATATCATTAAAGCCAGACGGCTTGATTGAATTAATTATTTTCAAGGACTTTATCCTGTACACAAGTGTTTTATCCTAATGTATTTTCAATTGACCATTATACCTTCATGATTACTGTAGAAGTTAGAACCAAGGTCAATTATACCTGCAAAAAGTTGTCTTAAATGCTTTTGAGCATTATAAACCAATTATCAATAACTTTTTTTCTGATAGTTTTGTTTTGTAAATGTTTGGCAAAACTTGAATTATGCCTCAATGAAAACAAGTTGTCTGCTCTTATAATGGTCGGTTTGTTGTCCCTTAAATGATACATTCTCCATTTCCATTCTCAATTTTACATTTGAAAGGGAGGTAAAAATATTGAGGTGTGTTTGATTTGTTCTTTGAAGGAATATTAATTGTCATCAGATGTGAAGGTCACCAAAAAAAACCTGTTGGGGTAAAATTTTAATCCCTAGAAAGAATTCAGCTGTAACCAAATTGTAGAATGACCTTGACCCTATTAACCCAAAAATATCTATACAAGTAATCACTAATTAACAAATTATATAAACACATTAAATTGAGCTTAAACGGTAATAGTTGCCATTTTGTAATCGTGCACGATTGGAATGCTTTTAGATACAAGTTTGTAAATTGAATCTATGGATTGAAGCTGGTAAAATATAAGACAGACAGACGACTCTTTTGTAGCTGTAATACAATAACGATCGTCAAAACTCTGTAGAGTAATTCTATTACTGTCAAATTCCATTATGTCTACCTTGACTTTAATTTAGCTGGATTGTCTCTAACTTGGGTAAAATTGGCCTCATCAAGTTACCATAATATTAATTATTGTACAACTTTATTTATTTATCTTCTGTATGTATTCTATTAACGGGAAACAGAGAATACAGAAATTACGTTTTATCAATGAGTCATTTGAGAGAAAAACTTTAAATGTTAGAATGAGTTGCAATGATAGTGGTATTAGGAACAAGGATGATATTCCTCTGGGACGTATGCTGAGATTTGATATCAGATTATACCCTGTATTATTGAATTTGGACCTTGACAGTGTATTGGAATGTAAAGGATTTTGTATTATCTGTATGGTTTGTGGATGAGATTATCTTACGTTGGTATTATACCAGGGGAAATAGACCTGCAGATACACCACCATTAGTCACTCAATAAACTAGCTTTGTTCTGGTGGGGGAATTCTGACATATTTAGTTTGTCAAATATAAAATATTAAGGAAATTTTCATATGGCTTTGATGTTTGATTCTGATGAAGCCAAGTCTCATTCTAAACTCGGAGATATTTCAGAAAGACTCATTCTTCTGTTTAATCGCTATCTAGAAGTTGTTTGGATATTTGTTTTGTTGGGTTGCTTCCCCCTTGACATATAATTCATATTTTCTTTTATTCATATCCATTAATGTTTGATGTAGAATATTAATTTTTCTGCTAGAGATTATTTACTGTTGGTACAAGTCTGTATTAGTCTGTAACATAACTTCTCTCATTTAGATGTTTTGTAGCATGATATTAATTATTTTTCTATTCAATGGAAGTTTTATGAATTCAATGGAAGATTAATGTTTCGTTGTTTGACCTTTTCACTGGAGAATAGGTGAGCTAATAGATATTATTCCATTGTCCCAGCTTTTACAACATCCATTGGAAACACAATGTACAATCTGGTGCCATGGAAATGCATGTCTGATGATTTAATATGCACCATGTTTTATTATCTCAAAGTTACAGTGACCTGGTCATATTAAAAACCTTAATTTTCTTCCATATTAAGGAGGGTGGAAATGGGGTACCTAATACAAGATGAATAGCAGTAAATAAACATTGTATCACTGTTTGAAGCTTTTTGACTTTAGCATTGAAGAATCATTCTATGCATTTAGGCACATTTAATGCTAATCAGGTAGTAAAAAGAAGTTGTAAAAAGCTTAATGATAAATCCCACTTCTTTCCTCATTTATGGGAATTTTCTTTATAAAAATGGTGGCCTGCTGTTACCTATTGAGTTGAAAATAATAGTCTATTGTGTCAGACCCAATCAAATCAATTTCATAAGTCAGCTGTCTTATGGCTTTAGATCATTCATCAAAAATATAAATCATCTTACTAATCCTGTTTCATGGTTACGTGTGATTGTTTTCCAGTTACAAATAAACTTTGACCTAAATGGAACTTGACTGTTTGCATGGTGCAACCCCACTCAAGTGCACCTTTCTTTCGGTGAATTTAATAAATGACCAAATCATTATGGGCAGTAGATTTGTTGAACAATTTTAATGACCTTTCGAATATTTCTGCACTATATTTCAACGATCCAATCATATATAGACAACTTCGATAGAATTTAAAGTTCATTATACACAAACATCACCGATATATTTGACTTCGGTAAATCAGCCAGAAGAGATTTTCATCCTATTCGATAAAACCACTTTCATACGGGATTTAGTTACGTTCAATCAGCGTTAACACAACAACACAGAGATATTAGTTCTGAGCTTCTTTATTAATAGATTTCTATGGCCTTTTGTAAAGCTACCAATATATCTACATACAAACTAGATCACAGATCAGCTCTAGTACATTTTCCTTATCCATAGATTTTTATATCCCGCCATAAATTGACTTTGACTGTATCTGATCTACTGAAATGACTGTTCTGGGACATTAGAGTTCTACAAAAATCCGGAAGGATTCTTTTTGGTTATTTTCATTTGAGTTTGTTGGTTTTCCCAGTATTTGACAAAGCTTAACTTGGGCAATGTGGGACATTTTTAAGTTTGCTGCAGATAACTCTAATGTATTCTACTTTTGTCACAGTGAAGTTTTAAGTGAGTTGATTTATAATTTCTCAATTTTTTTTAGACAAAGCAGTTCTTTCCTCCATTTTGAGTTCTAATAGGTTTCACATTTGATTTTTTGTGATCATTAGAGTAATGTAAGATTAGCTTTTCATCTTGGAATACCACCTGTGTCAAAGATACAAAGAATGATATTAGTTTGCCATTAAGGATGTTATTTCAGCTATTAATACAGAATTACTCATAAGTGTAGTAATTAGGATAAGAACAACACAACCAATTTCAAAATTTATGTTGATTATAAGTTATGGTATCACAACCCTTCAAACATATAACATTTCGGAAAAATATATTTTGGAGAAAAAAAAATATTTTGGTAAAATGAATGAATTAAAGGTTTTGTCCCTTTTAGATAATAAGAATTAAACAGGAAAAGAAGTATGAAAAAATGATAAAACTTTCAGCTACAATTCTCTTTCAAATCATTAAAAGACATCTGAAATTGAGTTTAATAACATTTTGTCTTTACTTTAAAAGATGAAATGGTGACAATTGTTGGATTTTCCTTTCAAAGCCTTTCCTCCATGATGAATAATCAGTTTCTTTTTGAATTTCTGACTTAGTAAGTGAAGTCTATTTTTCACCTTTAAGAGTAAATATTTGTGGTCTGAATAAGAATGGTCATTAAAAGAGAACACCATCGTTTCTACGAATGTTGTTACGGAATCTCTGACAGTGAGAGATAATGATGGACTGTCAGTTAATTAAAGCTCTCTGCTTTGTTCCTACCATACACTATCATTCTTTTGTTGATCATACGTTTCTAGTTGCAGTGGAAATGAAATATTTCCATTAATGGCTAAGGGCTGTGTTTTCAAGTTATTTTGATATTTGCTTTGTGTTTGATGACGTTAATGTCATTACCAAATAAACGTTATATCTACCGAGATCAAAGCGGGATTAATTCTCATCTTCTTTATGATTTTGTTAATCTTTAAGAAAATTTGAAACTGCATGATGCTTATTACGAAAATTATCAATTAAAGGTCGACCGAAGTTCCTAGCTAATTATAAAGTTTGCTGGATTAAATTCTTAATGGAGAAAAATTATTTCTCCCCTTGAGATTCGGAAATTAGGCAGATTAAAATATTGGATAAAATTATAAGAAATTTATCATGGCATGTTCCCACCACACTTGAAGAAGCGTGCTTGATTATACTCTCTTAAAATCATCTATTTGGCCACAAATTTGAAATTAATAACTCCTTTTGTCCATCCCACTACACTATCATTACCATATTTGGTCAAAATTGTGTTAAAATTCATTGAGTTTGTAAATGACATTTACAAATTAGTAATTAGCATAAATTGTATTAATTAGAATTGATTAGCCAATGATGTTTGATCAATACAGTAGTGACTGAGTAGCCTGCTGGTTCTCTTGTGTAATCAGTTAAATCTGGCTCTATAGCTAGCTCCTAATGTAAATAGAGTATTATTGAATTATACAACACAAATCACTAGAATACACAATCACTACCATCTTAAAGGAAAGAAAACAGTAGCATTCAAATAAACTTAAGAATTGGAATATGCCTTGACTAAGCTTTAAAATGGTAGTTGTTTAAAGGGGTATTGAACATTGCATATTATTTCTCCTTCTAGCAAAATCAAGGAAACTTGGTATCCCCCCACTAACAATCCACAGTTTTAGCAGAGAACTGTATGCAATCTTATATAAAGTATGAAAAATATTGTTCAAACTTAAAGGTATTGATTAAAAAAATAAATATTAAAAGACAGTAAAAAAGTTGACCTTCAGATATCAATAGATTTTTGTGTTGCTGGGTTGATGTTGTTGTAAATTTGAACCCACATCTCCTTGATTTCCTAATCCTTGATTGATCCTACAAACAATGACAGAACGTCCCATAATGAAGAATCAACAAACTACCTTAATAATGTAGTGATTTGGTATAGATCAGAATTATGCCAGCAAAAATATGAGTGGCTAGATTAACAGTACTGTATTTGACCTTAGCCAGCAGAATGAAGCCTAACTAGAATATTGACCGTTAGATTAACAATACTACAGGGATAAGACTAAAGAAATTAGAGTTGATTATGTCTACTGTCCGAGTTCTCTTGTATACATATGATTAGCTCTATTGATAGCTCTAATGTATTTTCCATTAAAAAGCATTAATAACCAATTAGATTTTCATTTTCTTTTTCAAATTAGAATTAGAGTATAATATAGCTGGAAAATAGCAAGGCTTGCTTTGTTGATGAAACTACAATGTACAAAGGGCCGGTTGATTGATTGTGTTATTTGATGATTTTATTGGTAGCCCATCGATTCCTACCTTAATGTAGACATTTTATTATGAATTTTCACTGATCAATACCGGAGATGTATGTATTTTGTAGAGAAGTCATTTACGGTATCAATGAAGATCTTGAAAAGAGTATAAATATTTGATATCTATGTGAGATATTTGTCTTGTAGATATATTGGCTTGTAGATTGTCTATTGTGACTATGCTATATCTATAGGCTCTCATAATTCAAAAGATACTGCTGATTAATAGAAAAAAATGGCTTTTGTAAAGAACCAGAAAAATCAAAAGGTTCATTCACTGATTGTCGAAGTACTAATGACTTTCGGCACCATGTTTCCGTTTATCAGTAGTACGTATCTAAAGGCCATCAAAATATAGATGCTTTAGGTAAAAAATAGTGAAATGTTTTCACCAAGATTATATTCCCATTATAATGATCTAGAGATAGATATACTGCTTTTGGAGAAAAAAATATGAAAGTCATTTGTCAAAAAGGCCATAAACATCAGACATTTCTTTTGACAAAAACAAATTTTAAAATGTTCTTGAGTAAAACTGAAGATAAAATGTACTTTGATTATGGTTTTTGAAATAACAATTCTCCATTATTCATCTTTTACAAGTCTTTATCTTACACTTGAGAATATTTAGTCTTTCTGTCATTAAAAGTAAAACGTTTTCAAATATGCATTAGTTTTATTTTGACTAGAAACACGAGGAAATGGAGTTTTGCATCATCCAGTAAAGATCAATAGCTGGATTGATCTTTGTAAAGTTGTATGTATGTAAGTAGAATTTGATGACTGCAGCACTTGTTCCATCAACTGCTACATTATTTATTTACTAAAAGGTCATTAAAACTCTGGAATCTTTTTTTCAAAATTACTGTGGTGTAAAATGTTACCATGCCATTGATTGTTGCTATGGATGTTCACAGTATAAATGGGTTAGGATGCATTGACATTAAAGTTTCTTAGTTTAGATATTTCCAATCCATGACAACTGCCTCTGTGTGACCTTATGGGACATGCTTGCCTTATAAAGCAGGAGTCCATGTGTTCAATCATCAGGGTGGGTCAAACTTACGGACATTAACATGAGCTCTGATTTAATTAAAAAATCAGTTTTTGATAACCTTAAATAATAGACGAAAGATTTTTTAAAGCAAAAGTTAAACTTTAATACTTAGCAGAAGAGGGGGTTACTAAGGAGGGGTTCTGATCCCAAAATCCTGAGCTTAAAAAGATGAAATCCTGAGGTTCCGAATTTTAAGAAATTTAAATCCAGACATCCCGTAATTGAAAAAAAGAATTCCCGGATACTGAGAGGATCAAGCCTGAAATCCCTAGCATAAAACCACCCAATCTCGATGTCCCGAAAAAGGTCCTCCCCCCCCTCCCCCCCCTTAGCATAAACTCATGTAACCATGAATAACAAGC
The DNA here is from genome assembly GCF_036588685.1 of Mytilus trossulus. Classification (NCBI taxonomy): domain Eukaryota; kingdom Metazoa; phylum Mollusca; class Bivalvia; order Mytilida; family Mytilidae; genus Mytilus; species Mytilus trossulus. The sequence continues at coordinate 41,183,028 of NC_086381.1, read as the reverse complement.
TCAAAATTTACAGTGAAACTGAACTAAAACCCACATGACTGATCAACAAGCCCCAAAGTTATAGGTGATCTGAACTGACATGACACAACCACTGTCTATGATGTTTGGCAATCGTCTGTGATTCAGAAAGCTATGGTAATAGACTAAAGCTGATGTTCATTGATTCTAATCATTCTACTTGAATCCATTGTCTGCAAAAAGTCATAAATTTAACTCAAAGTTTTGTGGATTTTCCTTTTTAAGGAATACAAGTTTTAATTGAATTCATTTCAATGCTCAATAATAGATGGTGTTTTCTTGGCATTTATCATTAATTACAATTTCAGTGGCACATGTTTAAAATTGGAAGAAATAAATGTATTATTGACCAAAATGACAAATACGATTCAAATTGTAACCTCACAAATTAGCATAGTGACCGTTTGACTCTGATGGTTATCTGAGTGGCTCAAGTGTTTAATCAAGCTGCCTTTGAAAATAGCATAAGTAAACATCTCTGATGCATTGTCATCTGGTCACTTGTCAGTTTGGCCGAGGGTTTGACAGGCGACCATCGTCCATTGATGTAGTGACAATGAATGCAGTATGGATAGTGGGTCTTTCCGAGACAAAAGTTTTATTGTGTCTGAGGAAGATGGGTGATTATCTACCGAGTCCAACAATAAAACTCTAGCTTTACTTGTAAATCAAGCAATTCGTAGAACCGTTAAGGAAAATATAGTTCTCCAAAAAGAGGCCACAAATAGCATGCTGGGTGGATAATTATAGTGTTTAAGATAATATTGTCTATAAAATGGAAATTTTTATTGCGTTTTTTTAGCTAATAATAAGGGAATCTTGAACTGTTTGTGAATAGGAAATTACAACTGGTGATTTACTGAATGTAAAATAAAAATGCCGGAAACTGGTCAAGGTTTCTGGTATTCTATTCATCTGGGATCTGAGAAAAAATCATTTCAGAATAGATAATATTTACATGAGTTTTTTTGTTTTGTATAACTGTGCAGAATAAATGTTCCATCCAAAAAATGTTAAAAACAAGTACAAAAATGTATATTTATAAATTTCTGGTACAAAATTATACTTTCTTTTATAACTTCAAAAATTCTAGTACATGTAATAGTTTTATAAAAGTAATGTTACATGTACAATCCATTTTACTGGTTATTGTCAGACAACTGGTAAATTTCATTTTATTGTTATTTCTAGAGAGTGATTTTCTCACATAAATCAGTTGTTGATCTTGATAAATACAACATAACTTATCCTCCGATCAAACATGCTGTAATCCTGAACATTATTTTATACAGTTACATTTCCAATAAAATTTCACATTTCTGATTTAACTCATCAAAAAGTCAGTGAAACTTGTGAAGTTTAATTATTTGATGTGTTCTACACTAATACTCTATGCTGTTTTCCCCAACATCAAAAATCATCATTATTTAAGAAAAAAACGGTGAATAATATTTTAAGTAGTTGCCAATAATAATAAACCATTAATGTATCAAGGTTGGATTTTTGTCCTTAGACATCCTGACCATCAGAGACTTGTCATAGATGGTTATCAAAGTTCACTTTAAACAATTTTCCATATGGCCAGGGCATATGACACATGATATTAGTGTTTTCTGCTTTCGGCCAATCAGATAATGCATTTTATGTTCTTGATATCTTGCATAATTATGTCAAGTTTTCCAACTGATTGAAAAAGTAATGTTTTGAAATTTGATATTATCCGGGAGAAATCGCTATTGGCTTTAAACATTGATACAAAATAAAAGAACAGATAAACTTTTATGTAAAATATGATAGGGGGATGTTAATGTGAAATTTGAGTCCATGTTGTGGAACTTTCCCTCTAATCATACAGATGGTCAGTCAATAAATGGAATAAATTTAATTTGTAGCCAACAAAGAATTGGAAATAAATGAAAAACGTCTATTTTGGAATAAGCATTAAATGTGAAAAAAACATGAAGTTCTTTCTCAAAATGTAAAAAACTATAAATCGTTACATCAGAATACCAATTTCACCTCACATACAAATGCCTTTGAATGGTTAATTTGTCAGAGAAAGAAAAATTTTCTATCAAAATAAACTTTTTATTTAAGTAAGCGGATCTAGCAGATGTTAGTTTCTATAAATGGAAATGAAATTAGAGATAAACATGATAGTGAAATGTACAAAGGACAGATGATTTTCTCTGTTTGCCCTCTAGCTCAAGTAATTTCTTCAGTTATATACAATTACTGTTTCTACAAATATAAAATGTTGTCATTTTAAATTTTATAATAAAAGATGAATTAGATAAATTTAGTTAAAAGGTGTTAGACCACAGTGTTCAGGTGCTACCCTATAATTTGTGATTTAGGTCAATATTTATTGGCAGAGAAACATTAGACCAACGCTGTCAATACTAACCTATAATTTTAAAATTATGTAAAAGTTTTAACCTATGCAATGTCTCTTCAAAAAGTAAATATTAAGTTTCAGTAAAGAATTGCATGAAACTTGTTTTTACAAAAAAATCTTCAATTAAAACTGATTATAAGTTATATTGAAATGTTCATGAAAATTAAGGTGGTTTTTTTTTAGAAAAGAGCTGCATTTAAACCTACATATGAAACATCTGATCATAAATACATAAAAAAGAAATCTTTGAATAATTTACATCACTGCGATAGCTTCCAATGATCTTTAACCTTTAATTGTGGTATATAGGTCTTGTATTTAAGGTACTATAAACTGTAGTTAAAAATAATCTGTTGATGATTTGTAGTCCGGTTGGAATCCCTATAAAATCTTTTATTTTCACACTATAACTTTAAAAGTCATTTATAAGAAGATGTTTACTTTTGAAGACTATAATTTTCCCCATGATTGACATAGACCTGTAGTACTGTACATAATTATATGTGGAGAGTTTAATGTATTTAATGGACCATTTATATACAATTACAAGCTAAAATGTTACCATAAGCTTTTAAAGCAATTTGTAATCCGATTTGAGATATTTTCTCATATTAAATTGAGAAAATGAATTATTTTTTATGAGGTGAAAAAGGAATGTATGAGGAATTAAATAGATTTAAAAAAAATAAAACCAGTTCAGTTTCTGCCTTTTTTTTCATCTGGCTTAAAATAAAAAAAAGTAAGAACATCTGGCAATGTTTGCTAATAAGACAACTGGGCCTACACCAACCAAAGACAAAATGACAAAAAAGTAAGAGTAACTACAGATCACTGTATGGCCTTCAACAATGGGCAAAACCCCATATCACACAACAAGCTTTACCCTTATCAGTTTTGATTGAGTGAGATACCTGTACGTGGATGTTATCCATCATGACCTTCCATTATCCTTCACAATGTTAGGTATAATTGACATTTGGTTGTTTGTGTTGTTTGGTTGCTGTCTGAGATTGACCTTTACCCTTATCAGCTTTGATTGAGTGGGATACCTGTACGTGGATGTTATCCATCATGACCTTCCATTATCCTACACAATGTTCGGTATAATTGACATTTGGTTGATTGTGTTGTTTGGTTGCTGTCTGAGATTGACCTTTACCCTTATCAGCTTTGATTAAGTGAGATACCTGTACGTGGATGTTATGATGATTTGTTATCCATCATGACCTTCCATTATCCTACACAATGTTCGGTATAATTGACATTTGGTTGATTGTGTTGTTTGGTTGCTGTCTCATTTAATTTTACCCTTATCAGCTTTGATTGAGTGAGATACCTGTACGTGGATGTTATCCATCAAGACCTTCCATTATCCTACACAATGTTCGGTATAATTGACATATTTTCCACAAGAATAGATCCCATTACAGCGGAATGACATATTTCGTAACTTTTTGTTCAGAAATGCAGGAAGTTTTCTTTTTTATGACAAATTTTGTGTCAATTATAGCACAAAATAGATGAGAGAAAAAGTCTTTTATAATGATAATAGTTTCCTTTCGTCTCCGGAAAGGGAATGGTATATCCTGTCAATCTATAAAGAGCTACCTCGTTCTGATGACTTACTATACCAATATAGCTTACATATTATGCCAAGTAATTCTTTAAAAGCTTCCTTTCTTACGGAAAAATTACTTCTGTTTATTGATGATTTATAATGTGTAAAAATCTAAACCAGTAAATTACATGTCTTCAGTGTATTTTAAATATTGGAAGCATGCATTATATGACATATTTCACTTAAGCATGCATTATATGACAATGAGACAGCAACCCAACATAAAGCTCACTATTGATACTAAACTTTCAAAGGTCCTATATAACTTTTAACATTATGTAATGAGATATTAGCTTACAGTCCCTATAACAAGATAATTAGATGACCCTAACAATTGAATGGTTGCTTCATTTAAATTGGTTAATAATGTTATATTGTACTCTGTAATTTTATCATTTACGGGATGTTGTGCTTGAATTGTTTCACTTTCCGGCAGCAATCTTATGTTTAATTTTCTATTTATTTTAAATTCTTTCCTGAATTGGTTTTTAATTTTGAATAATCTTTGAATTGTTTCGTTTTCTGTTATTTTTTTGGTTCTTTATGGATAAATTTAAAGAAACGTAATTTGAAGAGGATTATCTGATTGATAAAATCTATTTTCTATCTTGTCCCTTTCATAAAGCTCGTATGCTACATATAATTAAATAAAGAAAATGACATTTTCTTCAAATTACACCAATTTACTGAAGAAAGAAAATTGATACACTTGATTTGGTTGGTATTAAAGTTGTAATCTTCCTAAAGGAATGCTCAGTATCTGGCCAATCGATGTTCGACAGCGATGTTCGGCAGCGCTACGTAGAATTGATCTTCCTGATGATCAAAGCGTTATACTCGTCTAACATTATTGTATGTCATGCAACGGTAAAAAGACTTGTTACAATGATCTGTATCTTGTCCTGTTATATAAACGCTTATTCTTAATGACGTTGGCAATAAACTCCAATTGTTTTCAGCCAAGGTAAAATATTTACTAAAGAAAACAATATTGGGAATAATGGATTGTTTGTTTTGTGTTAAGTGTTGTATTATTAGATATTCATCCTCAAAGAGCATTAGAAATACCATCAGAGACATTTACAATACGTTTTGATTCCAGGTTAGAACATGGTCTCAGATCTTTGTTAGGAAAGTTTTTTCATGTTGCTAACCGCAATGTTGTTAACTGTAGATTTTGTTTTCCAAGACTTATTACGGTATATTAAGTCTATTGCATTATTTTTCTCTTGATCTGCAAATGGCACAATTAATGAAATTGATTTTTATAACTGAGCAAATTTCAAGTGTTTAACTGTGATAATAAGTTCAATATTTGAATTTCAGAACTTTTTTTTACATCTTTATGAGAATTTTTAGATAAATGGCTAAAAAAATTAACATTTGTTAAAATTATGCTTACTAAATTGGTAGCAATTCCAGACTTTAAAATTCTTGTTTCCAAGACTCTATTTCATAGGTGACCTTTTAAAAAAGTTTCATGCTCTCTATAGCAATTTTATTGCATACCATGCAATGACGTCTTTTTTGCAGTCATGCTTGGTCTGTTCCCATTAGTCTTTTGAAATGAATTTTAAATTTCCATGATATTTCTACTGAAGCTATGTCATAGTTCCACAACAGAATTGATCTCTTACTATCACAACATCTAATGAAGATCATTGACGGAATAATTCTCTTTTGATCTGGAAAATACATCGGTTATGAAACAATATTTTTCTGATTTCAATAACTTAATTGGTCGTCAAAACACTTGATAATTTTTTTTGTATCAAAATGAGAGTTTTATTAGAATGTGGTAATGTAGTTATTATTAAGTCAAGTTATTTGATTCAGTTATAACAAAGCTTTGTTTACTGAAAACTTCAGGCATTTTATTACCAATTTACTTCATTTCTAAATATGGGTATCATTTATTATGTCAAATAAAATTAAAATGGCAAAAATGGTTTTATCTGATTTAAAGGGTTTGTTCTAAAAAGTTAATGTGGTTTTATAAATCTCACTTTTCAATAAAAGAATAAAGATCAGTCAGTTCCATGTATGCTCAATACAACTGGACAGGTAAAGAAAACATTCAGGTATCCAGCTTTGAACCAGATGTAAAAGCCACACAGTGGCTCAAAATAGTAAGACACCTAACCCACAGCATTGAATCAGCATTTCAGCAATCATAATCTTCCTAAAGTATATATATCAATGAATACATGACCCATTATAACTTCATCTGAAGTAAAAATAGTCTAATGATTTACAGAGACTCTTTTTTATATGGATTAGACCCTTTGTTTTCCCGTTTGAATGGTTTTACACTAGTTATTTTGGGGCCCTTTATTATGAGCTTGTTGTTCGGTGTGAGCCAAGGGTCCGTGTTAAAGGCCGTACATTGACCTATAATGGTTTACTTTTAAAAATTGTTATTTGGATGGAGAGTGAATGTCTCATTGGCACACACACCACATCATCCTATATCTACATAAATTTCTTTTTGTTGCTTGTCACTTTCAAAAGTTTGTTCCCCTTTTTGAAGTGCATCCTTATTATATTCACTGTGAAATTGTTTGCTCAAAACTATCTATTAGCAGTGAGTGTTGTATGAAACCTACTGATTTATGAACCTGTTAAGATGTATTGAAACGTTCTTCTTCAGCTTTCTGAACAAGATATGTTAATAGCTTACTTATTGTACAAACCTATCATTTCTATTTGTTTATTTTGTATAATGATTTGATATAATATAATAGATCTGACCCAGATATAACCTCTGTCCAGTAATATGATTGGCAGACAGTCGTCCTAATTAGTCCAATAAAACAATCACATAACATTGAACTCTATTTGACTTGCAAGATTTTTAATTCTATTTTTTTTTCTCTGACCAATTTTAAGGAGCAACAACCTATTTTCCTGGTAGTGTACCTTGAAATTAATAACCCCACAATGCACTCCTACTGTGATACCTAGAAGTAAACATGATTAGACAAAATACTATCTTATTCTATTCAAAGAAAGACAATAGAAGACATTAAACCTAAGTATAATAACTTGAATCTCTTCATTCTTGTCTTGTTTACAAACCCCCCAAACATTTCCTTAGTCATGGTTAGATATTAGCAGTTGATAATTGAATAAAAAGGTAATTTATTTCATGCAAATAAATAACTGATATTTAATAATTTTATCTTAATCTTGATCTTGATTAATAACTGAGATAGACAGATTGTATAACAGATAAATAAGATTGACAGACAGATTAGCTAATGAGTTGGAATAAACTTATTACAACACAGTTTAAATAGATATCTTTAACATTCTCAGTCTTTTGTCACTGGGTGTCCTCAACAATGAGTAGAGGAGACATCGATATATCAATATAGATCTTTTATATACTGGATTCCTCAAGGAAGACTTTAAGAAATTATATAACCCACTAAAAAATTGAAAAGATAGAGTGTTTTGGGTGACTTGTTGACCTGTAAAATTTTGGAGGATCTTAGGTGATAATTACAGGACAAAAAGTATAATACAAGATGTCTCTCATCATTATTCTAAGAACATAAATTTTATTCTAGATAGACAGATTGACACATAGATAAACAAGGTAGAACAAAGATCCTAAGTACAAAAGGATTATCAACATATGTATCTACACAGATCACATGATCATACTTTATACAGAGTTACTTCCCATCAATCATCTCTGAACAGGTGCTTGTTATTAAATTGAAATTAATGGCTATGTCAAGTGCATATGTCAAGATTCAATAGTTTTTTGCTAGCTTACTGTAAAGATAAGTTGAGAAGAACACTTATTTCAAATTTAATGAATGGTAAAATAAAAAAATTAAAAAAAAAGATTTTTGGCAGACACAACATTAAACCAGAGACATATATACACAGAGATTGGCAACTCCGTGAAATCCCGTTAAAGATCGCGGCCCAGAATGAGATTCTCGTCGATAAAATTTAGAACATGCAATCAAGTCGGGGATGAATAATCTCGGTAGATAATCAAGAGAAGCAATGGGAAAATTATATCAGATCATATTATAATTTCTTTTCTAATAAAAAAACTTGAATGTTATATTTATCTTTAAGCATTTATTGAGAAAAATATTGTTATATGATATGCATTTCATAATTAAAATTTCAAATCTGGTAATGCTCAATTGTTATAACAAGAAAATTTTCGGTACGGCATATATCTTTGCAATAGTTTGTTTAATTACACAGTGAAATTGTGTGTGTCCGATTTTCCGGTAATTAGGTCCTAAATAGAGTTGTGACTGTTGATTCACAGGTGTGCGATTACGCAATTTATTGCCCTCCGATCACCTGAATATTACCGGAGGTGAATTCTAAATGGATTATTACTTGGCAATTGTTTTTTAAAAAAATTACAAATTCTGACATGATTTTAACCATGACCAGAACTTTATTTTAACAGAAGCACTCGGCAATACTATAGTGTATATTCAATCAGGAAAACAAAAAGAGTCTTTTAACATGTAAAAAAAAAGAAATGAGGCAACTTTGTCATATCAGAGACATTATATGTCTCTGGTCATATATATAAAAATATGTAGCCAGTAGAATTTTGTGGCCGAATTTTGTCTCGTGAGAAACTGAATTTATATCTGTTTTAATTTAATTATAATGTTAAATTGTCGATTGACCTAAAATAAAATTATTTATGGAACATTTGCGTAAATTTCCTCAATGAAAGTACATTATAGTGTTGTCGAAATCACTATTTTTTGCTGCCATGAAATATTGAATATGAATCCGTCATTATTTGTGTTTTTTTAAAGACTTAATATCACAGACTTTGATTAAAAACAATATGTTTCATAAGTACAGTATAATGCTCTGCTCAACTCTGGGAACATTATATCTAACGTTAATATGTTCCTGCTCAACTGTAGAATTTTAATGTTTTGTTTCATAAACCACTGGAGTATTTCAACATTCTTATCTTTACTCTTTCCAGAGACATATATACACAGTGAAACTTGAGTTTGAAATTAGAAAGATTTAAAATTGTGCACAAGTTTTATCTGATCTTTTGTGGGTTTATGTTGTTCAAGGTAATTTTTTGTGCAGTTATTTTCATTTCATTTCATTTGTTATTTTTTTCCTCTGTGTTACACGACCTTGTACTTTTTGATTTGCCCCTTGACATCTCCTGCTTCTGTTTAAACCTTTACCACAAATATCTCATCTGTTTTAAATAAAATAGTCTCATTCCCGGAATTTGTTATACAGGAATTCATATTAATATCAGATTTTTATAAGCATATCAACTGCTTGGTCTCTTCCCACAACTTGTGTCAGTTAGGACGGAATGCATCAATAGGTGCATACATGTACCAGGTCATGGATATAATATAAGTACACGTTATGTGCTTTTGACCTCCACAAGAATTCTTAAACATTCATAAATGTGCAAAGAATATTGTTGTCGTTGGGTTGTTGTCTCATTGACATATATATACCTCACATTTCTGTTTAGTCATAGCATCTGTGCCTTTTCAACTTATTGCAGAAAATATTACCATAAACATTTTTTCAAAACAGGAGAGATGAAATAGTGATCACAGAATGAGGACATGTAAACTTAAACAACACAACAGATAAATATAAATAAGCACCATTGACAATTTTTTAAAGGACTTAAACAAACATAGATGGTGACCAATGTAAGCGACTAGTGTACAGTAGCAGAGTGAACATTTCTTGCTTCTTTTTCTACACATTTTGTCATTTTATGTAAACAATTACATATGTTACTTTCCATGGAGAGGAAGGAATTTGTGAATAGAGTGGCCTTCTAATGATAGTCATACATGTAAATCCTTGTCTCATTAGCAATCATACTACATCATCATATTGTTATACATCTACATGTATGGTTTCTTGTAAAAACTATGTAAACTTTGTAAACATAAATAAGACTAATGAAGTTGAACGCAAGATATTTATTTGCTTTTTTATCCATTTTACAGTCAGGATAAGCACATGTACTTTTCTCTCTTACATAACCATTGTTAGTTTTAAGTATCACATTGATAGTAGTAATCAGTCCACTACATGACTGTGCCGTCACTTTTGGAAAAAGTCAACACTAGTTGTTTCTGTTTGCCAGGGAGTCTTATTTTCAATCAGAAAGACTTGGGAGTCCTACATTCAGCCCATGTATGATATTATATCTCTTGTGTGCTGCACTGATGCAGGTAAATTTGATCAACATCTTTGTTCTTTTATAGCATGCAGGACCCTGTTAAAAAAAAGAAAGCTGTCAGATACTGATTGTAAATCTATATAAATTGTAAATGTCATCAAAGTGGTGGAAATAATGAAAAAAAAAACCAACTTCTATGCACAAATCAAGTATGTCATAGGAAAGTAATGCATGTGCTGGGTACAATAATTCTCTGAAGATGGAAAAGTTTATAAACTGTAAACGAACAGGGGTCTGTCTTGATATTGAAGCAAAACACCATGGGCGACTGCTATAATACTGATTTTAAATTGTAAATTGCATCAAAGTGGGTGAAAATATGATAAAAACAACCTCTCTATGCAAATTCAGTATGTCATAGGGAAAAAAATAATGTGCTGGGAACAATTATTCTCTGAAGATGGAAAAGTTTTAAACTGTATCCATGGACAGGGGTCTGTCTTGATATTAAAGAAAATTAACATGGCCGTCAGCTATAATACTGATTTTTAATTGTAAATTGCATCAAAGTGGGTGAAAATATGATAAAAACAACCTCTATATGCAAATTCAGTATGTCATAGGAAAAAAAAAAATGTTCTGGGAACAATTATTCTCTGAAGATGGAAAAGTTTTAAACAGTAGTCATGGACAGGGGTCTGTCTTGATATTAAAGAAAATAAACATGGCCGTCAGCTATAATACTGATTTTTAATTGTAAATTACATCAAAGTGGGTGAAAATATGATAAAAACAACCTGCATATGCAAATTCAGTATGTCATAGGAAAAAAAATAATGTGCTGGGAACAATTATTCTCTGAAGATGGAAAAGTTTTAAACAGTAGTCATGGACAGGGGTCTGTCTTGATACTAAAGAAAATAAACATGGCCGTCAGCTATAATACTGATTTTTAATTGTAAATTACATCAAAGTGGGTGAAAATATGATAAAAAAAACCTGCATATGCAAATTCAGTATGTCATAGGAAAAAAAATAATTTGCTGGGAACAATTATTCTCTGAAGATGGAAAAGTTTTAAACAGTAGTCATGGACAGGGGTCTGTCTTGATATTAAAGAAAATAAACATGGCCGTCAGCTATAATACTGATTTTTAATTGTAAATTGCATCAAAGTGGGTAAAAATATGATAAAAACAACCTCTACATGCAAATTCAATATGTCTGAGGAAAGTAATTCATCACGCAATTTGTTTTATTCCTTTTCAAATGAAAATGTTTTGATAAAAATTACGACAGTGCTAAAAATTTCCATAACGTGCATCTCGGCCCAGTTTCTACCATTATTAAATACTGCAATAAAACGTTAATCGTCTCAATATTTTAAATAATAACTACTGCAAACTGAATAAAACAGGGTAATTCATAGTAGAAATTGAAATATATACTTACATTATGCTGTTTTGAAATGCTTGATGTGAAATAAAAATCGAAGCGTGGTGGTGTACTTGTCGTGATAAAATCAATATGGCGATCTCGTTAAAGTCTCGTGAGATGCGTTACGTGGATTAGATTTCGTTGACCACTGTTACAGTTGCCAATCTCTGTGTATATATGTCTCTGATTAAACTGTTCAGTACCAAAAATGTTGCCTCATGCATTAGTTTTCCAATTTTTTTTATGCATTTTCAAATGCTATTCAAATGCTATGTTTTTCATAAATAACAAACTTCAAATTATGTGAGCTGACGGTTTGAAATTTGAATTTCCCCATAGATTTAAGTTTTGCTCCATTGAATAAAATAAATATTTGAATAATTTGCAGTTTTTTTCTAAAATATATATACATAAACTGTTAAAACAGAGTCATTTATGATTTTATTTCATAACAGTTTACATAATGAAGTAATATATTTGTTCTTAATTTGTTTCACTTGAATAAACATATGAATTTTGCAATGTAAACTCGAGAGGGTTGACTTTTATTACAAGTTGCCTCCCTTTGATATATAATATACTTATACCAACAGTCTAATGTTATGTAATTTATTGTAAATGTTTTAATCCAGACCAATCTATTACAGTGTTATTGGCATTCAAGTCCATTGTGTTTGACATAAGCTATTCATTCACTTCTAATCTTGCAGTTTTTTGCTTAGTTGAACAACTTACTTTTGTTTAAACTTTCTCCTCTATTTATATATCTGATTTCTATCCTCAAGATAAAAGGGTTTTGAAAAATTCTGAATTGATAAGATTTTGTCAATAACTGATGCAGATCTTTCTGATTGGTTGATTAAAGAAGTTTGTAATTGTTAATCAACAGGTTGATGTAATGGTTGGATAATTGGAATACACTAGATATAATTCTTTAAGTACTTGAGATCTAGACAAAGGAAGACAAGAGCCACATAAATAAAATGAATGGAAAAAGGGAGTAACAAACACTGAAAAAACCGAGAAAAAAACTTTATCGCCAAAAACTCAAATGGACCTATAACATTTGTTCTGCAGAACATTTAAGACCAGACACGCAATTGAATCATTATTGAAAGAATTTGATATCCCTTTAAAAATTATTTGAAAAAATAAACTGGATATCAAATTTTACAATTTTTATTTATTTGCTGAAAGTTGCATTGATTGATGATAACTGAGAAAACATCTTTATTATAATTGTGGACCTGTTTATCATCATACATGTCCATGTTATACCTTCAAAGGGTAAAGGTATATAGGTTTATTGGTACATGTAGCGTTTTCAACCATAAATATTAATTAACTCTTCTTCACATTAATACAGGATAAACTGAAGAATTCAAAATAATATTGAATGTTTCCCCCCGCCATTTGTCAATGAAAAGACGGAGTAACCAGTACAAATTATATTTAATATCTGGAAACAAATTGTTATATTCATAATATCTAATGAAGCTATGACTTCAGCTTTTAAATATTTATGGTACAATACTTGGTGAACAATAAAGTTAAAGTTATATTGTATCTATACGTTATTGGTCAAGGAGGGAAATTAATGAGAATTATAACATGGTTTGATTGATGCTAACATCAAAATCAGAACCTTTTGAAAAGTTACATTTCAAAAATGATTTGGAAAATATTGCATTAAGCCTTAGGTTGTGATGTAATCGAAAATCTTACGCCTATCTATCTTAACCAATTTCTTATATGTCAAAAACAAACTTTTCAATTAATGGTTTCTCTTTACTTTCTCGTTTCCATCCGTGGAATGATCAGTACGTATTGTAATTTTGACGATTTCTAAAACATATTGATACATGTTCATCTTTAAACCTTCATAAACATATCTTACGTTGTCCGATGGGGGATCTTTATTGGCCAGATATCGTAAACTGATTCCGAAACAAAGCTATTAAACTTTTACCTTTCTAGGAGATGAAGATCATTTTCTATCTATTTGAGAATTCATAAATTCATCCATGGCTCTCTAAGAAATAGTTTTTGATTAATCGTAGCTCTTTATTTGTCCATTTTTTGTCATCAAACTGACGTTAAGACGGGAGATAACATCAGACTTTTTCTGAGGTAGATTAGGTCAAATTGATTTAGAATAGTGTCTAGGAACAGGGATACTATTTCATCCATTGTAAAGACGTTGTATGCCTGATTAAGGACGGTAACGTTGCAGAAAATAGATTACACGCTTTATTGTCTTAATCAGAACATTTATATACAGTTGTCTTCTTGGACATTTGCTTTTGACATCTAATCAGTTAACTTGTAACAACAAAAAATGTTGGTTCCTCTTTGGAATCCTTGGTTCCAAAATAGATATTAAACAACAGGGAACCAGCTGCTGATATGTCACATTCCTCCCTGTTTTCGATATAAACAGACTAAAAACTATAAATATTTATTATTGACTTTTGTATTTTATTACTTTAAGCTAGAGTTGCAGTTTGGAATAGATAGCGTCTGATACTAACAGAATTTATAAATTATCTTTTAATGTTTTAAAATGGTCTCTTTTTTCAGTGTCATTAATCTATGTCTTATAGAATATTTAAAATGAAGAAAATATCTTCATGCACTTTGATACACAGTTACCAAGGACGTTTTGTAACCAAGGATATTGCAGTAGAAAAAAAATTGTTATTGTATTTTATGCTTATCAGGCCATGTATAGGATTTAATTTTACGATACTTGAGAAAGATTATTCTTAGCATTAAACGTATCAATCCATTCATGTTATCAGCTATGTAGCACTTTGTTACCAATAGTTTTATCCCAGATATACAACATCTTATTTTACATTGCTGGATAACATGCAATGTCACACACAATTCAGGCAACATAAACTTTTTATTTCATTGAATTCTTCTGTCAAAACAATTCCCAAAATAGCAACTAATGTCATGAGATAGCGTGTAGGTTCTATATGCAGCGAAGAAAAAAAAGCAAAAACATCAACAGATCGGATGTAAAATTGCCACTGGAAATTTATTTCTCCGACCTGGAGGTAGAACCATCATGTGGCTGTCATCTTTCTCTCTAATTAAAACTTATTTCTTCCTTACTGTAAATCTATAAATTGACTGAAGAAAAGGAAAGTAATTATTTCCTCAGTGATTAGAACGGAGAGTGTATCACCTGGGTCGCTGTTTTCTGTAAAGGAAGTTTGGCACAAACACACGATTTAATCACAAAATAATAAGTCAAATGACCATCAGGCTGTCTCCGCTATTTCCCGCCAAGGAAATAAACTAAGTATTGATAAATAGATGATTGACTGACCATTCTTGATATTATAGGAAGGGTATGCCTTGTAGCTCGGTAGAATATCAAGTCAAATAATGACTGCTTTCTTTGTTTGTATTTCCTGCTGTAGGCAGGGTGTTCCTGTGCAACAACTCATCAATAGAACTAGTTACAATACCAGTACAAGTCATTATAGAATTATAGATACCAAAAGAACACTACAATACCTTTTTCAGTTCAACAATAAAATGTAACAATAAGATTAATAGGACAACAATTGTAAATAGTACCCATTAGTATCCATATTAGTATTTCAGAATAGTAATGCTTCTGGTACCTCCTACCTCCCCTCCCCCCCCCCCCCCCCCCCAAAGAAAAAAAAGATTGATTAATTCAACCACTACATTTCTGTGATCAGACCTTTATAAGTATAGTAATGAATGGGATCTTTATACTTGGATCCCCCGTTACTTGATTTGTATATTACTGAACTCACATATATGATCAATCATTGAGTCCTGTTACATTTACAAAGTTCTTCCCGGAGTATAGTTTGGAATGATAGGAGATTTCTCTTAATTGTCAGTAGTCACAGAAACTGACGTTGATTGTAGCATAGATCAACGTAGACAATCAGCGGATAGAATCGGTCGGAAGGTTATATACAACAATAACAGGAAGATAACGGAATGAATTAAAACACATTGATGATTGTTGGGAGGCTTGATTCAGGATATTACAAGTTTTCATTAGAGTGTTTTTCTGTAGCAATTGTTCTACGTCTTTAAAAATAAAGATTAAACCTTAAAATGCAAATCACTTTTGGTTACAATGTATTTCACTGTTGTCTTATACAGAAAATATTTAGATTTTTATCTAAATTATGAAATTTACAAATATAATGACCACATTGTTATTATATGTATAAAGTGCACCTAATAATATGAAATCTGCACTCTTTTTTTAGAGGCAGCTTTATTTATTGAGAAGCTCCACCCTGGGAAATGTCACCGTTAAAACACCCGCGAGTGTACTTCATGTTTCATGTTGCAATTTTCCAAAGAATTTCCCACAACATGTAGCATAATGCTGTAAACTTGATACTATTGTATAAAACAATTTGTTTTAAAGTCATGACCTGTACTCTTGATGTAAAAATGTGGATCAGATATTATAATGTTGACATAAGAAGTCTGAAAACACATAATAATAACTCTGTATTATAACCACTGAGTTTGGCGTTACTACTAGTGACACAATGGACCATTAACGCATGCTAAGTGTCGATGTCTCTAGTTACCCAGTGGTAATGGTGCAGTGTACAATATCTGTGTAAATTTCCAAGTATTAATTGTCAGGAGATTCCAATAGTTTTCACAGAATCGTCGCGACGTGTGAACAAAGATTATTTTTTTATTCAGATAATTCTCTCAATGTATTTGTATGAACTGAAATGAATTTCTAATCCATTTAGACGGACAACAAGGGACTGAAGGTCTTCTCTTTGTTCTCCAGACAGATATTAATTACGTTCAGATTCCATATTTTTTCATTTAGACTTGACATGGAGATAAAAATATCATTTTTTTGTTAGATGTGTAACAGTACAATGCAGTCATAATATTCTATTGAATTTGTAAAGAAGGTCATGCAGATTTCCTATCTTTATTTCTGCAGGTTTCATGTCTGGGTTATTTTTGGACTATAGATCTATAATAATCTGCTGAGGCCAAAAACTGTAGTATGTGCTTCTTGTCACCAAAACCTGTGTCCAATTATCCTGGATATTTATTGGGAAGTGTTTTAAAGTTAGACCTATTAGTGTCAATGTCTCAATTAGAATAAAATGATAAAATAAAAAAAATAAAAAATTCAAGATATTATTTTTTCGACTTGGTCAGTTTAGGTTTTTATATAAATAACTAGGAATAGATATAGCCCTTTTAGAAAACCATACAATACAAAAGCATTTGGTCCAAATATAAGAAATAAACGCAAGTTAAAATAATTGTGGTGTGTGTTCTTCCAAATGATATATGACACTAAACCATATCAAAGGTTAAGATAACTAAAATGTAACCTAATACCACACACATATCTTACAGACAGACTTTAAAATAATTGTAAAGATATCTGTAGATCCAGCTTAATAATGCCATTGTATTTCAGACCTTAGTAATGTTTTACTGAAGTTTATCTTGACGTCTGTACTTAAGATGAACTTCATTTAACACCCATTAGAAAAATATAATCTGAAAATGGTTTATGTATTATAACATTTAAATATATTTGTGTCTATGAAATTTTTGATTTATACGTTGATTGGATATAGTAATTTTGCAGTGCATATTTCTAATCCATTTAGACGGACAACTTTGTACTTTGTTACAAATCCAAAAAAAATTGTACTGTTTAACACTTGCACAATCATCTCTGAGTTCGAAAAAAAAATTGCTTATGTTTATCTATAAAAAAATGTAAATATAAAAACAATCAATAAGACAAAAGACAATTGTATATGAATTTAGGTGTGTTTGGTTTTACATAGTTAAGATCTGTTTGTTTTCTTATTTTGAGAGGCATGCCGGCTAACTAAGGACACTCACTGATGTCATAGACATTTGATAAAGTTTTATAACAAACATCTGGGCTAAATTCTCCTTAAGAAAATAAATGAATCTGAAAGTTACTGAGATAGAACCTGCTTTTTCTATTAAACTTTACACAATTTGATTATATCCTCATTTTACCATCCAGCTGTATTTATCCTTACATAATACAAAGTAATGTTACATTATTTATACACAATCTTTATGTCATTTTATCCAGATTATTTATGAAGGTTTACACAATTAAATGAGAATTATTGGGTGTGATTGGTAATGTTTAGAAACATTGATTAAGGGGAGGGATAAACAAACATTGCTTTGTTATTCTGTCCTTTCTGTTAAGTTTTAGGGAGGAAATTTGAATGTAGTGTTGAATATTGTCCTTAAATTGCACTATATACTTAATTACTATATATTAAGATTGCTTTAATCAGCACTTCACCAAATGGAACAAAATATACAGCTTTTAACTGTAATAAAACACACTTTAAAAATCTTTAAAACCAACAAGATATATAAAGTATATATAATTGAATAACAGGGTAGCAGGTGCCCCTTTTAAATTGAATTTAAATGTGTAGATTTATTCACTTGCTTGACAATAGAAATCCATTAAACAAGGAAAATATTTTAATAATTGATTATAATTGTCTAATTTGATTAGTGAATATTATTAACAGAGAGATACTGGTACTCTAGAAATACTTAAGTCACTCCAGAATCACATCAAATACTCTTCTTATCACTGATAACAAACATATACAGATTCTTATTATTTTCATGGCTTAAATATAAAACTTAATTTTCTTCTATCTATGTAAGTGGTTTGGTAAATAGTTGTACTGATGTCATGACAATTATTATTTATTTTACAACTGCTTTTAATTGTAAAATGTGTTGTTGGTAAGTCAATTAAAATACATACTTCATGTACTTGATTCATGAATATCTAATATATTAGTTTATAGGGGGTGGGGGAGGGTAGATAAGTCTTAAAAATCAAGTATTTTTAATATTTATCCTTATTTCAATTATTTGTTAAAACTTAGAACTCATAATATATTACTTTATTTCATATACAGACTTATTATTTTATGAATGAAAGTATCCATTTTCTGAAAGTGCTATCAAACTGAAATTAAATATTGTTGAGTCTCTGAGAATTAAATGAATCTATACTTTTATCATGTCTATATTGATATCTATTGTAATAATTTGTTTATAGGAATCGGTAGACTGTAAAAAGTGAGATAATGGAATAATTGAATTTGCTGTTACGATAATCTGAAAGGGCACCTGTTTCTGTTATGTCAGTGAGCTCTACTGGATCAAATCTTCTTTATTTTCCTAATATATAGCTTTTACTAGTAAAAGTGTTTTTATGGATAGATCTCGTGAGAAATTTCTCTGCCGAATTTGTCCTATCCTTTTCACAATGTTTACTTGAATATATACTGATCTGTTACAAATATCTATTTTTGATAGTCGATAAATGTTTTGATGATTAAATAATTAATGATTTCAATTTTTTCCAATTAAACTTTAAATGATTGAAAAAAGTCACCTCTTTGAAGTTACTTTTTTAGAGCTGAAAATGCTATCCTATATGGTGGATCCAGAACTTTTTATTGGCAGGGGGCCTGCTCCAGTCATGCTTCAGTGATTCCCTATATAATCAAACAGATTTTTCCCACAAAAGGAAGGGAGAGCACTGGCTCTCATGCGCCTATGCTTACTTTATTAGTATATTGAAAAAGTGTATCAAAAGATCATATCAAATTAAATTAAGTTTTTAGTCATGATGGCTGACATTTTCCTTCTCATTTAGTTAAATACTAACAGAACTTACAACTTATTATTAAAGATAAATCGTGTCTGGCATTTTGCACGTTTTGTCTTTCTGTGAATTAAAAGTCAGGATAAAATTCTATAAAAAAAAATAGCAAATTATCACCAAGATCACGATAAAAATTAGAACAAATTATCTCTAAGATGTAACCGTTTGTGTGGTCTGGTTTAAAATACCGGTAGGTAATAACCAGAAAATTTATTGTATTTTTATAACATAAAATGAAATCTCCCAATTTTATTTGTGAATCCCCTATGATAACTTTCCCTATCTTAACTGATATATAGGTATATGTGCTGACGATGTTCATTCCTGTGTGGGTTTTCCTAACAAAGCTAATTTAACTAGCAGACATTTAAAAAAATGCAAACTTTATATGACACAACAGGATATTTACACACCAAGCAAAAACAAAGCTAATTTTGAAAAAAGTTTTAAAAATAATATTGTCTGAATCAGGTAATTTTTTAAATCAGTAAATTTTTTATATTATTGTTACAGTTGGCAATTGAACTGAATGTTATTTTAGTTTGCTTTGCAAGATGTTTATATGACATTGCAAAATTTTGCTGATTGGTACACTGGTACAAATACAAATAATTTATAGACCAAAAAATAAAGTGATGTGGTAGGATTGCTGGTGAGACAAGTATACACAAAGTTCAAATGAAGTGGATGTAAGCAAGTACAGGTTACATTGTACAGCCTTCAACAATGATAAAATTCAATACTGTATAGTTTGCTACAAAATGCCCTGTCGTTTTAAATGCGAAACAGTTCAATTGATAAAACTTACAGGCTTATTTATAACAAATAGAGTTATGAAAACAAAAAGTATGAAAGACATGAACTAACAATTGACCATCTAAACTGCTGCGGCTCCTGAGAAAAATAGGATAGACAAATAAAAAATGCGAGGAGTTTTAAAATTTATATGTGTCTATGGTGATTTATTGAAAGTGAATTGCTTGTTGATCTAAGTATTAATTTAAAGTTTTCCATGCATACTCATTTTTAATGGTAATTTTTTATACTTGGAAAAGAAAAGGAAAAAGTTTATACACTTTTCATGCATTTGAAATTAGATTGGATGAAAAAATAAATTGGTTTTATTGTCAACCAAGTTGTATATAGATTTATGCATGCAAATTCATCTCAAGAACAAAAGAACAAAAAATGAAAGTAAAGAAAGTCCCATGGAT
The DNA here is from genome assembly GCF_036588685.1 of Mytilus trossulus. NCBI lineage: Eukaryota > Metazoa > Mollusca > Bivalvia > Mytilida > Mytilidae > Mytilus > Mytilus trossulus. The sequence continues at coordinate 41,162,412 of NC_086381.1, read as the reverse complement.
TTGACGGAAGCTTTCACAAAAAGATTGGTTTTGTGTTACGTTGTCTTTGTATGATTTAAACTCTAAGAAGAATAAGACATACAACAGTTTTTGATTAGTATGTTTTGAAGTCTCAGTTCCCAATTTAAGTCAGCCATACCAGTGTGTAAAACGGAAATGAAGAGTCCTAATGCTGTTACCTTTAATCAAGTCAAACGTTAAAGTTAACGCTAAATTGATCGACGATTCTCGAGTATTTTCCTATTTATTTATCGATTGAGAATTTAATCTATTTTCTCTATACAATACATGGGATATGATCGGGTTGTACGATGTCCTACAGCAAGACTCATGCTACACTCCGGATGCTAAATTGAAATTTTACCGTACAAATTCATACATTTACAACCAACAGGAAGCTAATTTTTTTAGGACCAGGTGGTTGTGTTATGTGGATTTATTTTCAGTATGACTATAATTAGGTTGATTTTAGCCATTGATTTTTCATTCAATTTAGAGAGAAAAACAAATAAAAGTATGACATTGGTTATATAGCTATGATGGATGAATGTAGATGAATTTTCCCTTGTTACTTGTAATTTAACTTCCTCAGTAGCATATTTACATATGGTCATGTTTTAAACCAATAATCGGCAGGGTGCTGTTTGAAACCTTTAAAATGCATGGCACTGTTTGAAACGGATAATTGGCAAGGTGCTGGGTATTTACAATTGGTAGGTTTCACTCTTTCAAGAAAACAAAATAAGGAAAAATTCTGTCATTAGCTATGTAGGAATGACAAAAGGGTAGTTTTTAAAAATTCAAAAAAGAATTAACTATGTTCACGCTGTTCTGAATTTACAATAAATCTTTATTAAAAATGCTCAGAGCCGAAATGAATTTGAATAGCCGGGAAGATGAAAATAAAAGGAACCTATAACCTCTTGCTAAATGCAATTTTATACGTTTAAATGACATAGTGAATCTTTCTATTCATATCCACTGGGTAGAGACAAGTAGAGACAATGACATGTATCATATTGTTCTTTTTAGTATATATATGAGTATAAATTTAATGTTTAGAGAATGGTCATTTTCATAAAATGTTGAAATTTTGATTAAATGAAACCACATCCTTTCTTTTCCATTTGTCAAAATTTTCCAGCTTGTAAATTCAAGTTTACTGGAAATTTTGATTTTGTTTACTTAGAATTATATTTCTTTTTGTGTGTGTGTACGTATGTCTGAAACTTCATATGAATTTATCATTGATATTATATGTATGGTATATTTTGATATGCTGTCACAGAGACAATCTCAGATTAAACCCTTATAATATTGATGGAGAAATAAACTAACCCTAAGTTTTTAAAAGATTTAGATTATGATGTTGCTTATTAGTAACCACAGCTAAATGACTAACAATTAATTTTTTATTATTTTTGTTTTTTACCTTGTTATTATTTTCTATTGTAGGTAAGTGACATTAATCCCAACAATGAGAAAATGACAGAATAGAAATGGCTGACAGGTTTGTATAGAGAATTTATTTATATCTAGTAGTATCAAAGATTGCAAAGTACTTGACATTTTTTGTTATAGGCCTTCAAACATATCTAAAACATCTGATTAAATTGAACCAATGGACAAAAATACTGAACACCAAGGTAAATAAAAAAAGATAGAAGTCAAAAGATTCTTAGACACCATACCAGTAGACAGGGGGGATTTGAACGACCCCCCCCCCCCCCCCCTTGAAAACAAATAAGCACAGTTGAAGTCAATGTTCTGATGTAATTGTGACTGTTAAAGTCGAGTTTGTGAATCCAACGAACCCCCCCTTGGAAATTCCTGGCTACAGGCCTGGAGACAGATAATCACCCAGTGTACATTGATGCCCTTAATGTACCCTTATACTGTCTTTGTCAACAATAAAGAAACTCGATACCATATAGTGAACTATGAAAGGCCTTAGTGACATGACAAAATGTGAAACTATGCATTCAAAGGAGAATTGATATATGTTTCCTTCAGACTTTAGTTTTGCATATTAGAACATTAATGTGTTAACCTTAGTCCTGTCATTATTTTACAGTATATTTACTTTTAGATTGCTTCAATTTATTCTATTTGCATCCAGAAAACTGTAAATCAATTGGGAGCCTATTTTTTTGGTATGTCATGTTATTGTGTCATTTTAAACCGTTCTATCCAAACATTACCAAGGAACTGAACGTTTGATCAGCACTCTTGAGACTCGTCAGTCCTTATGTGGAATAACTATAAAATACATATTTAATCAATAGTCTGCGAACTAATAACAGGTGTAATATTATATTTATGGTTTCCATGGTAATAATTTGTAATTTTTCTAAATATGGATATTATTCTTTTATTTTTCTGTCGATTATCAGTTATAGATCCTTATATCACCTGCCATTATTTCCAATCTTCAGATTCCTATTAGAACTTTAAACCTCTGTCATAGTGAACAGTGTTCAGTTTAATTTGTCTCTCTTTTGAAGTAAAACAAATATTTAGATGTAAATAGATCTAACTATTTGATTAACCATGTTGATAAACACTCAGAAGTGTTCGTCAATATTTGAAACTTAACTATGTTTTTTACCCCCCAAAATTACCTATTGGCAACCTAGCTTCTTTTTTATGAGGAAAATTAAGGAAATTAAATTTTGATTGTATCAGTTAAGTGACTTTGATTAAATGTTTTTTTTTTGTTTTTTTTTTAAATTAACAGCATTCGTCATGATTTGATTGTCTTTTTTTTCTGAATTTTATTTTCATTTTATTATAGACCAAATTACAAAACAGTAGTTAAAATTTCCTAATGTAAATAGATTGTTTTTAATAGTTTAAATTGATCCAATTAAATTCCAATTGATGTTGTACTTACACGACAGTGCTTCCCACATGTCATCGTTCCTATTGGGAGTCGTAAAGTCCACAAAACAAAGAATAAACACCAAAAATAATGTGATTAAATCCATTTAGGTAAGGTTTTCCATGTGTATACTACTCTGACATTACAGCATGTGCTTTGTGGATAATTATAGGACAGATTTATACATGCAAACATCCACAGCCAATCAGATCGCTTCATATTGTTGACACCTTTTAACACAATGAAAAACCATTAAGCCAGACAGAGTTGTCTCCCATACCACAGATTCAGGCTTAAATTTATTAGATTAAGTTTTACTCAAATTTAGATTAGGTACTTTTATTGATGTAGATTGTTAATTGTGTTTAAATAATTTGATACAATGCTTATAAAAAAAAAAAATCCTTACATGTTTCCCTTTTTACATGAGGAAAACATCATGTATATAGAGGGTTAGTCAGAACTGAGACTACTCTCAGGTCAGAAGGATGAACTTAACTTTGCTCTGATTGATGTCTCTTTGACAAATTCCCCATTTCTATTCTCAATTTTAAAGTGGAAATAGAACAATAGGTTGGAACTGAAAATATAATCTGATACTTTGTTTTGTTATCTGAAAAAGGCATAGAATCAATTTAATTCAAATGAAATATCTGTTTCTACTTTCTTCATAAAATCTTCCTTTGCATCTTATAATCTGACAGCTTGTACAAAGAGAGACAATTCAAATGTAACTTCAGTTTCAATGCTTAGAAATATTTGATAACTGATTGCACCGTCTAAGAATATAATTCTTAACAAGAATTTCCGACAGTAGACTTCTTTCTGCTATAAACTAAAGTTTTTTTGATAGTATTATTCTTTAAAAAAAAAAAAGAAAGAAAAATGCAAAGAAAAAAAAGAAGATAATAATATAGTATAGAGATGGAGCAGTTTTACACATATCTTGTTGATCATGGGATGTATTCTTAATTAAATCTTGATTATAAAAGTTAATTAGATATTAGATATATACTATAAAAGCGGTGCTATTATTTTCTACAGATAGGACAAACACGTTCAAAATCATAAAAACATTCCAAACAATAAGTTGCATCACAGTCCGTGTTCTTACATGCTTGTAATGTACGACTAGACCCTTGGTTAGCTCCACAGTTCATACAGAATTTTAGATCTGTTTGTTCCACTTTAAAGCAGGGACATATCCCAGATAACATTTGTTTAACAGACATTTTCTGCTCAGCTATCTTTTGTTTTTTTAATGAAGTAACATGCTGTTTAATAAAAGTGTGCCTTCCCTTGCGGTTGTAAATGATTTTCTTCTGCAGAAAAGCGATACGTTCCATTTCCTGTTCAGGATAGTAGAAGGCACATATTTTACGATTGTATCTTGCTCCGTAGGCTTGCAGTAAAACCAGGAGTAAAGCAGCAGCGTAAGCTGAACAAAGAACTGGAATGTCCGTAGCATCAGGAGGCGTAGGACTTGGCAGGCATACAGTTGTATTATAACTAGCCTCGTACGTGTTTTCAATGTTAATGTTATTTATAAAATTGTTGATTAAGGCAGCCATTTGTCCTCCTTTGACCTTTAGGTTTATTTTACTTTTTCCAGTGACCTCTACATTCACCTGGCCATACCTGTTTACAAGAAACAATATATAGAACAGTACATAGTTAAGGAACACAATCAGAGCACTCAGTAACACATGTAGGAGGAGCTGAGATATGCCCATCAAACTCTGACTTCTTTCTTTTGGAGACATCATGAAGGATGTACTATCTGTGTATAGTTTCTTTTCCTTCTTTTGAAGAGGTAACACACCCTGTTGTCCTTTCTCGCGTGTTTCAGAATCATAACCCTTAAACTGGGAAGTAATGTAAATGTTATCAAATTCATCCTTGGCTAGATAATTTTTCAAATAAAAAAATGATTGGGTTAGTAACAACAGAAGGGAAAGAGCTAAAAGTTTGCTCATAATTTCCACGATGTAAGTGAATGTTATTTTCTTGTCTGTTAGGGCGGCATCAACCTCCGCTATCAATTCTTTAGCTGTTTTAGAAGCATTATAAACATTGTCAATCTGGGACTTCTTGATGATGTTCAGTTGAAACCATTTATTGACTTCCTTGACCAGATTGACAGCAGATTCTGCTAGTTTCTCAGCTGCATTATCAAGCGTTTTGACTGGTGAACATACAAAAGATGGTTTGACTATAACACAGACCTGTTCTATATCAAGGATTTTACAGATAGGTGTTAAATCTAATCCTGGAACATACCTGCAAAAAATGTGATGGCTACTGTAATTTTTGCTGATTGTTATTTTCCCAAAATCAATGTATAAACTTTTTATACAGGCTAATCACATTGTTTTGAACTATTGAGTGCACTTGAGAACTATTGAGTTTACCATTAAGAACTATTGAGTTTACCATTGAGAACTATTGAGTTTACCATTGAGAACTATTGAGTTTACCATTGAAAACTATTGAGTTTACCACTGAAAAGAATATGAATATTTTCTTCTAAAAAGAGGGGGAGATTTGTTTTGATTCATCGTGAATTAAGTAGAAATTAATCTATGCACCAAAAATATTTACTGATGCAAATATAGATATTGAAAATAGTTAAAATGATGAAAGTTTGGTCAAATATTGTAGGAAAATATATTGATACAATACATACAAAAGTAGAAACTAAGTTCAGGAAAGTTTGAAAATGACCTTAGTTTAACTCTCAACAATAGAGAAATAAATCAAAGCTCTGTGAGACATGAGGTACTACTAATGATACTTACTTCTTAACATTATTAAGTGTATTCTTACAAGCACTGTATGCTTTGTTGAGCTCTCTTACACAGTCATAATACACACCATTCATTACTCTATCACACTCCTGTAAATATATAGAGTAGGAATAAATACATATGTGTCTGACTTATTAAGATAAGACGTGGCACGGTACTTGTCTATCCCAAATTCATGTATTTGGTTTTGTTGTTATATTTGTTATTCTCGTTGTATTTTGTCTGATGCTTGGTCAGTTTCTGTGTGTGTTGCCTTTCGGTGTTGTGTCGTTGTTCTGTCAACGTATATTTGTTCCACCGAACAGAAGTTCCAGTGGAAACTTTATTATAAACAATGTCATAATAACTGTACCTGTCGGAACAAATATTCTATACTATTTATTCCGTTAGGAACATCTACTATAATATTTATTCCTGTGGAAATAATATTCCAGAAAAGTTTTTCCATTTGGAACTTATGTTATGAAGGAACTTCTATTCCGTGACAGTTCTCCTCTTATATTTAATGCGTTTCCCTCGGTTTTAGTTTGTTACCCTGTTTTTGTTTTTTGTCCATGGATTTATGAGTTTTGAACAGCGGTATACTACTGTTGCCTTTATCTGAATACATATTGTTATTTACACTGCAGGATGAATGTACAAAATGTTAAAATACCAAGAATGTTGAAGTCCAAGATGATATTTCCAAAATCACAATCTACTATTATAACTTTTCTGGGGCTATCACTGAATAATTCTCCTACATGTGAAGCAGTCAGGTTTCCACTTATTATTATACCCCACGCAACGAGTTGCGGAGGGTATAATGTTTTTGACCCGTCCATCCGTCAGTCCGTCCGTCCGTCCGTCCGTCAGTCCGTCCGTCCGTCAGTCCTGTTTCTTGTCATCGCAACTCCTCTCAAACCACTCAACAGAATTTCACGAAACCTTTTCAGATAATATTGACATACTATGTAGTTGTGCATATCGACGGGAAATTGCAATTCAATTTTTTTCCCTTTGAACTTATTTACTTTAACGTACTACTGCAACAGTTTGTCATCGCAACTCCTCTCAAACCACACAACAGAATTTCACGAAACCTTTTCATTTAATAAGGACATACTATGTAGTTGTGCATGTTGAAGGGAAATTGCGATTCAATTTTTTTTCTAGGAGTTATGCCCCTTTGAACTTATTTACTTTAGTGTACTACTGCAACAGTTTGTCATCGCAACTCCTCTCAAACCACACAACAGATTTTCACGAGACCTTTTCAGATAACAAGGACATACTATGTAGTTGTGCATATCGACGGGAAATTATGATTCAATTTTTTTTCTAGGAGTAACGCCCCTTTGAACTTATTTACTTTAATGAACTACTGCAACAGATTGTCATCGCAACTCCTCTCAAACCACACAACAGAATTTCACGAAACCTTTTCAGATAATAAGGACATACTATGTAGATGTGCATACCAACAGGAAATTATGATTCAATTTTTTTTCTAGGAGTTACACCTGTTTGAACTTATTTGCTTTAAGGTACTACTTCCACAGTTTGTCACCTCAACTCCTCTCAAACCACACAACAGAATTTCATGAAACTTTGTATATAAAGGACATACTACGTAGATGTGCATTTCGACAACAAATTTTGATTCATTTTTTTTTCTAGGAGTTACACCCCTTTGAACTTATTTGCTTCAATGTACTTCTGCATCAGTTTGTCATCTCAACTACTCTGAAACCACACAACAGAATTTCATGAAATTTTGTAAATAATAAGGACATACTATGCATGTAGATGTGGATATTGACAGGAAATTATTATTCAATATTTTTTCTTATACAATTTTTTTCCTTACACTTATTTAATTTCTCCAATGACAATGTGGGGATGTGGGGTATATGAGCCTGCTCACTAAGGTTCTTAAATTTTACTTGTGAATCTGAATACACTGCAACACTGGCTTAATATTTTACCTGTGAAGCAGTATCCAATGCACCACTCACTAACTTGACACCTTTTTTAACAGCAACAAGAGCATTATAAATTGGTTCTATGGCTTTATCTATTGCTGTTCCTAACATCTTTATATCCTCTGCCTGTTTACCCAAGGCTACTTTAATCTGCTCTATTGGTACCTGGAGCTGTTGTCTGAGAGAGTGTGACTGATTCTGAAAGAGTTCGGTACTACAGGCCATACTTCTGGATACTTCTGAAGTATTTATAGAGATGTTTTTGATTGGTCTTGATAACAGGAGTCCCAATATAACTGCCAAGATGGCTACCCTTCCTCTACCAGTAAATAGACTAGGAATCATCAGTACCACGATACAGCGGACATGGACAGATAGTGCTAGACCTAGACATGCTAAGGCTGTCACTCCAATAGATATATATCCAGCTATATCCAAGGCAAAACCAAAACTGTAGATTAGCAGAACAAACAGTATTCCACCAGTCAATATTCCAGAAAAGATACCAAATATAGCCTTCAGGCAGGTAAATGTATGGCGTTCACTTTTAAATAGTTTGTCAGGAAATGTATTGTGGTAATTGTCAGGAAATCTCATGGCATCATTGTATGAGGGTGGGTCATCAGACTTTCTCTTGATGGATTCAAGTTTTGAACTCCCTGGTGTTTTGTCTGCATGTGTCATTCTTACTTTCCTTTCTGTCTGTGCAAAAAAAACCAAGATATTTATTCTTTGCAAGTTGAACCAACTTTTTAAAAGCGTTATGTTTTTAGATTTTCTGGTTTCTTCAAATGATAAGTACTCAACCATAATATTTTTAATTTTTATTAGATATATTATTAGATGAAAAGTATTTAGAAGAAGAGCCTTTACTTTTTTTCAATTTCTTTCTACTTTGGATATATATCTTTTGCATACCTTTCTAAAATGAGTTATGTCAGTACAAGAATGACTTTTTTCCAATTTTTGTGCTATTTTCACATTTCTTGATCGTTGAGAGAAAAATATTTTTTCTCACTACTTAAATATCTGTTCTTGGCAGAAATATAGAAATATAGTAATACCCTTTTGCAGTGTGGGAATCTATACATCCACGAAATATCTATACTTTATCAAGCTTTCATATTCCAGTAAATGTTAAGCATGCAAGCAATAACCATTTAATCTTTACAGCTTGCCATATTACTCACTTGTATATATGATTTAAGATTTCTATAACTGTCCCTATCTGGTAAATTGCTTTATGTTATACCCTTATCTCTTTTTGGTAAGACAAAATCAAATAAAATGATATTTTATAAAAAATAAAATAATAAAATAATCAGCTTACCATCTGAAGCAGTTTAAACTGCAGGAAAAACTTTAATGTGATATATGAATATTCATATTCAGTCAAACAGTGTATGTATATTGATGATCAGTGAAATTCAGGAAATAGACAATTGTATTAATGACCATGTAACATAAGGTCATGTGATATGATTAACACTATTACAATTAATATTAATTATAATTCCAAATAAAGATACAGTCACATATGAGTTCTTTGGTCCAGGATGATGGAAAAAATTACTAATAGGCACTCATACCATATATCCTTAATATTGTATTGAAATCATACGTTAATTTTTTCACACACAACCTAATATGTACTCTGGATAAAATTGGATAATAAAATCAGGTTTTTATGTGCTATTATAGGTGATATCACAGAATTAAAATATGAATCAAAATTAGGGCCCTGACTAAAAGTCGGGTCGCCCTATAGTGATCAGTCTGTCCGTCCGTCCGTCTGTCTGTCCGTCCGTCCGTAACACTTTAACTTTGTGTCCACTCCATATCTAGAAAACCATTATGATTTCATACTTTATACTTTACATGTTTATTAACCACCACCAGAGGGCGTGTCATGATGTATGTACAACTTTCTAGGTCAAAGGTCAAGGTAAAAAAACTTTGGTTTCAGTTGACAACCCTGTGTCCTGTGGTGATGATCGTGTCCGCTCTATATCTTGAGAACCCTTATGATGTTAAAGTTTATACTTGACATCCATTTTAACCAACTCCAGAGGGTGTGTCATGATGTATGTACAACTTCCTAGGTCAAAGGTCAAGGTCAAAAACTTTGTTTCAGTTGACAACCCCTTGTCCTGTGATGAAGATCGTGTCCGCTACATATCTAGATAACCGTTCTGATATTATACTTAATACTTAACATGTTTATTAACCAACACCAGAGGGTGATCATGGTGTATGTACAACTGATGTATGTACAACTGCCTAGGTCAAAGGTCAAGGTCAAAAACTTTGGTTTCAGTTGACAACCCTGTGTCCTGTGGTAAAGATCGTGTCCGCTCCATATCTGGATAACCTTTATGATTTCAAAGTTTATACTTGACATCCATTTTAACCACCATCATCAACCGTGTCATGATGAATGTACAACTTCCTAGGTCAAAGGTCAAGGAAAAAAAAACTTTGGTTTTAGTTGACAACCCTGTGTCCTGAGTTGAAGATTGTGTCCGCTCTATATCTTGGGAACCGTTTTGATTTCAAATATTATACTTGACATCCATTTTAACCAACACCAGAGGGTGTGTCATGATGTATGTACAACTTCCTAGATCAAAGGTCTGTCTGTCTGTTGGTCTGTCCATCGCTTACAATTTTGATTCACACTATATTTATTTACCCAACGTTATTGACAGCGGGGCTCGCAGAGATGGCTTCCATCTCAATGATATCTAGTTTTTTTTTAGAGATATTACTGTTCAAAAACAATTCATCAGACAAAGTTAAACTTTATGTAAAAATTGCCTAAACAGTTCACAAATATATTTGTAATGAATTATCACCAGGAAAAAATATTTGATATTTTATTGTAATAATTTATGTCAATGTAACACATATTATTTAGTTGGAATACATACTATATATAGCCAACTTTTACAGAAATATATTTCTTTGTTGTCCCTTTGTCAGAATACTTAAATTAGGATGATAGTTATCAAAGGTACCAGGCTTATAATTTAGTACACCAAACATGCCTTTTGTCTACAAAAGGCTCACCAAAGATATCAGGCTTATAATTTAGTACTCCAAATGTCCTTTTTGTCTACAAAAGACTCACCAAAGATACCAGGCTTATAATTTAGTACTCCAAATGTACTTTTTGTCTAAAAAAGACTCACCAAAGATACCAGGCTTATAATTTAGTACTCCAAATGTACTTTTTGTCTACAAAAGACTCACCAAAGATACCAGGCTTATAATTTAGTACTCCAAACATGCTTTTTGTGTACAAAAGACTCACCAAAGATACCAGGCTTATAATTTAGCACTCCAAATGTACTTTTTGTCAACAAAAGACTCACCAAAGATACCAGGCTTATAATTTAGTACTCCAAACATGCTTTTTGTGTACAAAAGACTCACCAAAGATACCAGGCTCATAATTTAGTACTCAAAATGTACTTTTTGTCTACAAAAGACTCACCAAAGATACCAGGCTTATAATTTAGTACTCCAAACATGCTTTTTGACTACAAAAGACTCACCAAAGATACCAGGCTTATAATTTAGTACTCCAAACATGCTTTTTGTCTACAAAAGACTCACCAAAGATACCTGGCTTATAATTTAGTACTCCAAACATGCTTTTTGTCCACAAAAGACTCACCAAAGATACCAGGCTTATAAGTTAGTTCTCCAAATGTACTTTATGTCAACAAAAGACTCACCAAAGATACCAGGCTTATAGTTTAGTACTCCAAACATGCTTTTTGTGTACAAAAGACTCACCAAAGATACCAGGCTCATAATTTAGTACTCCAAATGTACTTTTTGTCTACTAAAGACTCACCAAAGATACCAGGCTTATAATTTAGTACTCCAAACATGCTTTTTGTCTACAAAAGACTCACCAAAGATACCTGGCTTATAATTTAGTACTCCAAACATGCTTTTTGTCTACAAAAGACTCACCAAAGATACCAGGCTTATAATTTAGTACTCCAAATGTCCTTTTTGTCTACAAAAGACTCACCAAAGATACCTGGCTTATAATTAAGTGTCACGGAATAAAAGTTCCTTTATAATATAAGTTCCAAATGGAAAAACTATTCTGGAATATTATTTCCACAGGAATAAATATTACAGTAGATGTTCCTAATGGACTAAATATTATAGAATATTTGTTCCAACAGGTACAAGTATTATGACATTGTTTATAATAAAGTTTCCAGATGGAACAAATATACGTTGACACTCCAAATGGCCTTTTTGTCTACAAAAGAATCACCGAAGATACCAGGCTTATAATTTAGTACACCAAATGTTCTTTTTGTGTACAAAAGACTCACCAAAGATACCAGGCTTCAGGCCCGTAGCCAGGAATTTCCAAAGGGGGGTTCATTGGACTCACAAACTTGTTTTTAACAGTCACAATTCGAACAGAACATTGACTTTTGTTTTCAAGGGGGGGGGTCGTCCGAACCCCCCCTGGCTACGGGTATGGGCTTATAATTTAGAGCACCAAATGTTCTTTTTTTCTACAAAAGACTCGCCAAAGATATCAAGCTTATAATTTAGTACTCCAAACGTACTTTTTGTGTACAAAAGACTCACAAAAGATACCAGGCTTATAATTTAGTACTCCAAATGTACTTTTTGTCTACAAAAGACTCACCAAAGATACCAGGCTTATTATTTAGTACTCCAAATGTACTTTTTGTGTACAAAAGACTCACCAAAGATACCAGGCTTATAATTTAGTACTCCAAATGTACTTTTTGTGTACAAAAGACTCACCAAAGATACCAGGCTTATAATTTAGTACTCCAAATGTACTTTTTCTCTACAAAAGACTCACTAAAGATACCAGGCTTATAATTTAGTACTCCAAATATGCTTTTTGTGTACAAAAGACTCACCAAAGATGCCAGGCTTATAATTTAGTACACCAAATGTTCTTTTTGTGTACAAAAGACTCACCAAAGATACCAGGCTTATAATTTAGTACTCCAAATGTATTTTTTGTCTACAAAAGACTCACCACAGATACCAGGTGTATAATTTAGTGCATCAAATGTTCTTTTTGTCTACAATAGACTAACCAAAGATACCTGGCTTATAATTTAGTGCATCAAATGTACTTTTTGTCTACAAAAGACTCAAAAAAGATACCAGGCTTATAATTTAGTACTCCAAATGTTCTGTTTGTTTACAATAGACTAACCAAAGATACCTGGCTTATAATTTAGTGCATCAAATGTACTTTTTGTCTACAAAAGACTCACCAAAGATACCAGGCTTATAATTTAGTACTCCAAATGTTCTTTTTGTTTACAATAGACTAACCAAAGATATCAGGCTTATAATTTAGTATACCCAATGTACTTTTGGTCTACAAAAGACTCGCCAAAGAAGCCAAGCTTATAATTTAGTGCACCCAATGTACTTTTTGTCTACAAAAGAATAACCAAAGATACCTGGCTTATAATTTAGAACACCAAATGTCCTTTTTGTCTACAAAAAACTAACCAAAGATACCTGGCTTATAATTAAGCACTTCAAATGTTCTTTTTGTTTCCAAATACTAACCAAAGATATCAGTCTTATGATTTTGTACACCAAACATACTTTTTGTCTACAAAAACCTCAGAACAGATATCAGGCTTATAATTAAGAGCATCAAATGTTCTTTTGTCTACAAATGACTCGCCAAAGATACCAGGCTTATAATTTTTGTCAATAAATGACTAACCAAAGATATCAGGCTTATGATTTAATGCACCATATGTACTTTTTGTCTACAAAAGATTCACCAAAGATACCAGGCTTATGATTTAGTGCACCAAATGTACTTGTTGTCAACAAATGACTAACCAAAGATATCAGGCTTATAAATGATTTAATGCACCAAATGTACTTTTTGTCTACAAGACTCACCAAAGATTTGAGGCTTATGATTTATTGCACTAAATGTACTTTTTACCTTCATAGGACTAACCATAGATATCAGGCTTATAATTTAGTGCACCAAATTTATTTTTAGCTCACCTGGCCCGAAGGGCCAAGTGAGCTTATGCCATCACTTGGCGTCCGTCGTCATCCGTCGTCTGTCGTCGTCTGTCGTCGTAAACTATTTAGTTGGAATACATACTATATATAGCCAACTTTTACAGAAATATATTTCTTTGTTGTCCCTTTGTCAGAATACTTAAATTAGGATGATAGTTATCAAAGGTACCAGGCTTATAATTTAGTACACCAAACATGCCTTTTGTCTACAAAAGGCTCACCAAAGATATCAGGCTTATAATTTAGTACTCCAAATGTCCTTTTTGTCTACAAAAGACTCACCAAATATACCAGGCTTATAATTTAGTACTCCAAATGTACTTTTTGTCTAAAAAAGACTCACCAAAGATACCAGGCTTATAATTTAGTACTCCAAATGTACTTTTTGTCTACAAAAGACTCACCAAAGATACCAGGCTTATAATTTAGTACTCCAAACATGCTTTTTGTGTACAAAAGACTCACCAAAGATACCAGGCTTATAATTTAGCACTCCAAATGTACTTTTTGTCAACAAAAGACTCACCAAAGATACCAGGCTTATAATTAAGTACTCCAAACATGCTTTTTGTGTACAAAAGACTCACAAAAGATACCAGGCTCATAATTTAGTACTCCAAATGTACTTTTTGTCTACAAAAGACTCACCAAAGATACCAGGCTTATAATTTAGTACTCCAAACATGCTTTTTGTCTACAAAAGACTCACCAAAGATACCAGGCTTATAATTTAGTACTCCAAACATGCTTTTTGTCTACAAAAGACTCACCAAAGATACCTGGCTTATAATTTAGTACTCCAAACATGCTTTTTGTCTACAAAAGACTCACCAAAGATACCAGGCTTATAATTTAGTTCTCCAAATGTAATTTTTGTCAACAAAAGACTCACCAAAGATACCAGGCTTATAGTTTAGTACTCCAAACATGCTTTTTGTGTACAAAAGACTCACCAAAGATACCAGGCTCATAATTTAGTACTCCAAATGTACTTTTTGTCTACTAAAGACTCACCAAAGGTACCAGGCTTATAACTTAGTACTCCAAACATGCTTTTTGTCTACAAAAGACTCACCAAAGATACCAGGCTTATAATTTAGTACTCCAAACATGCTTTTTGTCTACAAAAGACTCACCAAAGATACCTGGCTTATAATTTAGTACTCCAAACATGCTTTTTGTCTACAAAAGACTCACCAAAGATACCAGGCTTATAATTTAGTACTCCAAATGTCCTTTTTGTCTACAAAAGACTCACCAAAGATACCTGGCTTATAATTAAGTGTCACGGAATAAAAGTTCCTTTATAATATAAGTTCCAAATGGAAAAACTATTCTGGAATATTATTTCCACAGGAATAAATATTACAGTAGATGTTCCTAATGGACTAAATATTATAGAATATTTGTTCCAACAGGTACAAGTATTATGACATTGTTTATAATAAAGTTTCCAGATGGAACAAATATACGTTGACACTCCAAATGGCCTTTTTGTCTACCAAAGAATCACCGAAGATACCAGGCTTATAATTTAGTACACCAAATGTTCTTTTTGTGTACAAAAGACTCACCAAAGATACCAGGCTTCAGGCCCGTAGCCAGGAATTTCCAAAGGGGGGTTCATTGGACTCACAAACTTGTTTTTAACAGTCACAATTCGAACAGAACATTGACTTTTGTTTTCAAGGGGGGGTCGTCCGTGTTGATTGGCTATTTATGGCTTCAATATAATTCTATTGTCTATTCTAATGTCTTTACTAAACTATAAACTAAACCCACCAAGTAACATGTACCTGAAAATAATATAAACAAAATAATAGAAAACACAGTAGTTAACAATCTAATCCTTTTCTCTTTTCACTAGAAATGTTAATGTCCAAATAAAAATAAAAATGAAGGCAATTAAAATGTCATAGTATCAAGTATTTATCTGATCTTTTCTCCTTTTTTTTATTGTCAGTTGCACTAATTACAAAAGGCTTGAATTCAAAAGTCCTTTTTCAAAACAACGTAAGATGTCTTGTCCAGAAGCACCATGCTTTGTAAGAACATTGGCGATTTGTTCATTTGTCTGAATCCATTTAACTTCTTTAAGCTCTCCACCTTGAAGTAATTGCTTTATTGCATTGATCTCCACCCTCAATCTCTTTTCTCCAACAGGTTTATCAGAGTATATTGCATGATAAAGGTCTTTGTTGTCAACGAAACAATCTACTGGAGTATGCATCAAATCGTTCTCATTGTGCATTAATTCCTTAAACAGAGCTGCTAAAGATATAACACAGTCCACACCATCAGCTAAGGCCAAGGCTTCACTTGCCAAAGTACTACGTACAACCCTTCTTAATTTCTTAGACTGCCAAGTGATAGGGTTTCACTTTACCATCATCGCCCATCAAAAACACAACATAACCACCCTGACTTCCACCATCTGGAAGATTTCCAAATGATGCATCACTGAACAACATAAATTTCACATCATGTCCAAGATTCTGGAATTGCAGTGAAACGGGATCGTTTTGCACCTTCCTAATTATTTTATTGACTTTCTTTAGATCTTCAATAGTGCTAGACTTAATTTTTGATGAAATAGCAGCAACATCAAACGCAATGTCTGGACGTGTTTGTCTTGCTAACCATAATAATTGTCCTATTTTTGACCTCAATAGTGTCTGTTCTGATGATGAAAGAGGAGATGTTTTAACTCTGTCTTTATCTATTGAAACAGTCTTCAACATTCTGACATAGTCTTGCTGGCTGAGAACAATAGTTTCATTTTCTTGGCTGAGGTCAAGACCTAAATATTTGAAAGACTCACAGGATTCTTTCCCTACCTTGAACATATCCCTAATTCTGGACACAACACTTTTCTCAAAGGTACTGGATCCTGCCCAAAGAAAGTCATCTACATGAACTGCTAGGACACCAGTCAAACCTTTTTCATTATACCAATAAAAAACTGCTGAATCAATTTTGGACACTGTTCCTCCACAATCTAGCAATGTTGCTTTAACTTTTTCATACCACTTTAAGGATGCATCAACAAGACCATATACACATTTGTTAAGGCGCCAGACTTTACCAGTTGCTTTAACTTCTTTAGGAGGTCTCAAGTAGACTTCTCTTTGCATTTTCTCTCCTTGAAGAAAAGCAGTTTTAATGTCCACAGAATTAATTGACCATCTTTTACTAGCAATAATTGATAAAATTAGTCGTAGAGACTGCTTTTCACATGTTGGTGAATTCTTTGGTATTTCATCTAGACTGTCTTCTTCAAAACCTTTTGCTACCAATCTAGCTTTTCTATGAAATTCGTTCTCTAATTCTTTCATAGTGTAAACCCATCTTGTTGAAATACAGTTTTGACCATTGTCTTCAACTTCTTCAAAAACATTGTGCTTTCTCCAGTTATCCAGTTCTGCCTCTCTAGCCTCAGTAAAATCAATATCGCTTAAAAATACATCTTCATTCATTTCATCTGACTGGTTAACAACTTTCAAATCATTGACTGTTCTTAGATCAATTGATATCTGATCACCTCTCATATTTTCTGGCTGATTGTATTCTATATTGTACCAGCTCTTTTTAACAGTTGTAGCTTTTCCTGCCCTGCCTAAAATTATTGCTTCTCTTGTGTCATTTTCACCAGGGATTTTAAAATTCACTATCTGATCCTTCTTTAATTTCATACAATCATTTTCCTGGGACTCAGGATTATGTTCCATACTTTCCTCATGTATATCATTATCTGCCGGATTTTCCAAATCAAAACTGTCTCTCCCTTCAGATTCATGACCATCTTCACCATTCAAACTACCATTCAAGCTACCAGCATGACTATCATCTTGATCAGCACTTTCGTCTGCAGATTCTTCAACATTTTCTTGATTTTCATCATTCTCAGTATCATTTTGATGAGGCTCTTCATCGTCACTCTCATAGTATACTAAGTCATGATCTGGTTCAGTGTTGTTATATGTTGCAGCTTGAGGCTTACGCACAGGAGTTGACTTTGCTGTATGCTTATGAATAATCTTTTGTTTTCCTTCAACATCAATGTCTCTTTTTAATCTACTTTCATGTACACGGACATATGTACCTCCATATCTTACAAAAACAACTACGTTATCTTGACCAATTACCCAGCCTGGTCCTTTCCACTGATTGTCTCGGAGGAAGAAAACTTTGTCACCATTTTTGAATTTTTCTCCTGAAGGCCGGATTTGCTTACGTAGTGCCCTTCTTACTTTCTCAGAGGATTCTGCGGCAATAAATGCTTTTCTAGCTTCATGTAAGCCAACTAAATGCTTTCCCATAATATTACTAATTGTTGTACCTTCTAATGCAGGAGGCTTGTTAACTATAGACGTTGGCATGTTTGGGTTCCTTCCAAAAACTATTTGATATGGACTGTAGCCATAGACATTCAACAAACTGTTCTTAGCATGGACTGCCCAACTGACGGAAGTCTCCCATGAAAGGTTAGAGCTTTCTCTCATTTTATTGATTGTTTCTGTAAGCGTTGCGTTTTGTCTTTCTACTACACCATTGGACCAAGGACTATATCCTGCTGTTGTTTTAACTGACATGTTTAAGTTTTCTGCCATGTCTCTAAATATCTGTGAATTAAATTCACCTCCATTATCTGTGTAAACACCAACTTCAGGTGCTCCATAAACGCCCACCCATATCTGCATGAACTTATCTACAATGACTTTAGAGTCCTTTCTTCTGATGATTGCAGCTGCACTCAATCTGCTGAATAAGTCAATAACATGTAGATAATAAAAGTTATGGTCAATTTCATGAAGGTCCATTGCCACAATTTGATTGAAATCATTTGCATGTGAAAAGGCAACCACTGGTTTAGCTTTTGGATGCTTGAACTTATGGCAAATTAAACACTTTGTGCAGATATCTTTAAGAATGGTCTTTGTTTCAGAATCAACAGAACCAGCACTTTGTAACAGGGATAAAAGTTTATCTGATGATGCATGTCCAAACTGCTTATGCAACTTTAAAAGAATCTCCTTTTTCTTCTTAAAAGGTAATTTTGTGTCAATGATCAAAACCTCCTCACTCTCATTCTTATTTCTGTTCGTGCATTGCTTGTCTTTAATGTTGATACAGTAATGACCACTTGAAGTTAGGTTTACATCCACTAACTGTCCAAACATGGTAACCTTGTCATTTCTGAGATCTAGGATAGTGCTTGCTCTTTTCAGAGAGGTTTTACTTAACAATAACGGTATTTCACAATCCACCACTTCTGTTTCAATTGAGCACTTAACTGACCCAATTAGTGCTGGAATTTTCACTTTCTGATATGAATATACTGTTTGTCCATCACCAAATTTGAATGGTACATGACTTTCATTACAAGTAAGTTGATCAAGTCCTGGATCAAGTGATTCTACAAATTCATATAACCATTTAGAACCACACACTGTCTTGGAACATGCAGTATCAATAACTGCAGCATTGTAGGCTTCTGCGACAAACACTGTTAGAGGCTTAAATTCTTGTGCAGAGGTTAATAATGTTATATTTACAATTTCATTTAACTCATCACTCTCATGTTCTGTTAAATTCACATCGAGCTGCTTGTGAGGACAATCCTTGACCCAATGAAATTTGGAATCACATATTTTACATCTTGAGACATTTCCATTAAAGACTGGATTCATTTTTGTCTTAAGTCTACTAGAGTTGGTTGATCTATCAGCTCGATTACGAGGAAAATTTCTTCTTGAACTTCGACCTCTCTGATAATACCCATCACTGACAAAAGCTGATTCTTCTTTAACAGTTACAACAGAGTCTTGTTCTCCAGGAAAATTTTGAGATTTTGATGCAAATATCCTATTCAAAGCAGATTTCATTGTGTCGAATTTAAGGTCAGAACATGCAGTTAATGCCAGCTGACGATTACTTTGACTTAACCCAGCATTGTCAAGAAGTTTAAAAGCTAAAATTGCATCTGGGAGTACCATTTCATATTTCTTACATTTATTGTATCTCTGCTCAAACTCAATGATATAATCAGACATGCTTAAATCATCTATTCTGTGGAACTTATCAAATACAGTATATGCAGCATAAGCCTGATCTATTTTATCCTTCTCAAAAAGCTTGTCCAACTCAGTTATCAGCTTATCTACTCCTTCATCAACATTTAAATCAGTGGGATCTACTTCTAGGGCTACTTCCCTTGGTTTTCCTTGTAGCGACAAAGCTAAAGCCAAACCTCTCTTCTTCTTGTCAAGATCGGTCACGAGTTGCCACATTTTAACTTCATTTTTCCATTGTTGATAACTTTTATCTTTGGTCAAACCTGGTGGGTTCTTGTAACTAGGTGCTGTTGCCATCTTTATAAGCTCTGCTACCACTGTTGATTGGCTATTTATGGCTTCAATATAATTCTATTGTCTATTCTAATGTCTTTACTAAACTATAAACTAAACCCACCAAGTAACATGTACCTGAAAATAATATAAACAAAATAATAGAAAACACAGTAGTTAACAGTCCGAACCCCCCCTGGCTACGGGTATGGGCTTATAATTTAGAGCACCAAATGTTCTTTTTTTCTACAAAAGACTCGCCAAAGATATCAAGCTTATAATTTAGTACTCCAAACGTACTTTTTGTGTACAAAAGACTCACAAAAGATACCAGGCTTATAATTTAGTACTCCAAATGTACTTTTTGTCTACAAAAGACTCACCAAAGATACCAGGCTTATTATTTAGTACTCCAAATGTACTTTTTGTGTACAAAAGACTCACCAAAGATACCAGGCTTATAATTTAGTACTCCAAATGTACTTTTTGTGTACAAAAGACTCACCAAAGATACCAGGCTTATAATTTAGTACTCCAAATGTACTTTTTCTCTACAAAAGACTCACCAAAGATACCAGGCTTATAATTTAGTACTCCAAATATGCTTTTTGTGTACAAAAGACTCACCAAAGATGCCAGGCTTATAATTTAGTACACCAAATGTTCTTTTTGTGTACAAAAGACTCACCAAAGATACCAGGCTTATAATTTAGTACTCCAAATGTATTTTTTGTCTACAAAAGACTCACCACAGATACCAGGTGTATAATTTAGTGCATCAAATGTTCTTTTTGTCTACAATAGACTAACCAAAGATACCTGGCTTATAATTTAGTGCATCAAATGTACTTTTTGTCTACAAAAGACTCAAAAAAGATACCAGGCTTATAATTTAGTACTCCAAATGTTCTGTTTGTTTACAATAGACTAACCAAAGATACCTGGCTTATAATTTAGTGCATCAAATGTACTTTTTGTCTACAAAAGACTCACCAAAGATACCAGGCTTATAATTTAGTACTCCAAATGTTCTTTTTGTTTACAATAGACTAACCAAAGATATCAGGCTTATAATTTAGTATACCCAATGTACTGTTGGTCTACAAAAGACTCGCCAAAGAAGCCAAGCTTATAATTTAGTGCACCCAATGTACTTTTTGTCTACAAAAGAATAACCAAAGATACCTGGCTTATAATTTAGAACACCAAATGTCCTTTTTGTCTACAAAAAACTAACCAAAGATACCTGGCTTATAATTAAGCACTTCAAATGTTCTTTTTGTTTCCAAATACTAACCAAAGATATCAGTCTTATGATTTTGTACACCAAACATACTTTTTGTGTACAAAAACCTCAGAACAGATATCAGGCTTATAATTAAGAGCATCAAATGTTCTTTTGTCTACAAATGACTCGCCAAAGATACCAGGCTTATAATTTTTGTCAATAAATGACTAACCAAAGATATCAGGCTTATGATTTAATGCACCATATGTACTTTTTGTCTACAAAAGATTCACCAAAGATACCAGGCTTATGATTTAGTGCACCAAATGTACTTGTTGTCAACAAATGACTAACCAAAGATATCAGGCTTATAAATGATTTAATGCACCAAATGTACTTTTTGTCTACAAGACTCACCAAAGATTTGAGGCTTATGATTTATTGCACTAAATGTACTTTTTACCTTCATAGGACTAACCATAGATATCAGGCTTATAATTTAGTGCACCAAATTTATTTTTAGCTCACCTGGCCCGAAGGGCCAAGTGAGCTTATGCCATCACTTGGCGTCCGTTGTCATCCGTCGTCTGTCGTCGTAAACTATTTCAAGAATCTTCTCCTCTGAAACTACTTGGCCAAATACTTCCAAACTTTAACTGAATGTTTTCAGATGAATCAGACAACCCTTTGTTGGGTTGCTGCCCCTGAATTGGTAATTTTAAGGAAATTTTGCTGTTTTTGGTTATTATCTTGAATATTATTATAGATAGAGATAAACTGTAAACAGCAATAATGTTCAGCAAAGTAAGATTTACAAATAAGTCAACATGACCGAAATGGTCAGTTGACCCCTTTAGGAGTTATTGCCCTTTATAGTCAATTTTTAACCATTTTTCGTAAATCTTAGTAATCTTTTACAAAAATCTTCTCCTCTGAAACTACTGGGCCAAATACTTCCAAACTTTAACTGAATGTTCCTTAGGGTATCTAGTTTATAAAGTGTATCCGAAGTTATGATCTATCAACAAACATGGTCGCCATTGCTAAAAATAGAACATAGGGGTCAAATGCAGTTTTTGGCTTATAACTCAAAAACCAAAGCATTTAGAGCAAATCTGACATGGGTATCATGTTTATCAGGTCAAGATCTATCTGCTCTAAAATTTTCAGATGAATCAGACAACCTGTTGTTGGGTTGCTGCCCCTGAATTGATAATTTTACGGAAATTTTGCTGTTTTTGTTTATTATCTTGAATATTATTATAGATACAGATAAACTGTAAACAGCAATAATGTTCAGCAAAGTAAGAGCTTCAAATAAGTCAACATGACCAAAATTGTCAATTGACCCCTTAAGGAGTTATTGCCCTTTAAAGACTTTTTTCACAATTTGTTCATCATGTTGACTTACTTTAAAAAATCTTCTCCTTTGAAACTGCTGTATCAATTTTAGCCAAACTTAGGCTAAATGAGTTTCAGAGTATCTAGTATAAATTTTATATTTTATTTCCTTGTTGTATGTCAAGAACCATAGCTCCTATGGCTGAAATAGAACATAGGAGAAAATGATTTTTTTTTTGGCTGTTGAAGAAAATAGGACAATTCAAAGAACATTGGATTAAATTGAAAAGCCAAAATAATCATTGATGAGAGATTTAACCAAAAAAATTAAGGTGAGCGATTCAGGCTCTTGAGAGCCTCTTGTTTTTACAAAAGACTTACCAAAGATATCAGGCTTGTAAATAAGTGCACCAAATGTACTTTTGTCTACAAAAGACTCACCAGTGGTGCTGAAATAATACTAATTGAAACTTCAAATATAATACAATTCCAAAATGTTATGCTAAAAATGAAAAAGCCAATATATAACTTTGGGAAGAGAAACTTCTCTTAAGTGTTCTTATAAATACTGACTTTTCAGAATATGAAAGTATAATATTTCATGTCATAAGTCTAAGAGTGTCGACATAACTGGCCTTGTTATATTATGTATGTGGAGGGGAGGGTAATGTCCACCAGCAGTGGCATATCATAAGGTAATGCATATTTCTGATAATTATAGGTTATGGAAGTGATCAATTCATATCATGGCTAGCAGGTTGTTTGGTTTTTTTCCTTAAAGACAATCTCCTTACCGAAAATGATATAGATTTTCTTTAACTATGTGAATCTTTCCTGAGGAAAGAAGACATTTCCTACGGATACAACTAGTTAAAATACTCCTGTGTTGAAGTATTTCTATTGTATTGTTTCCTGTAACAGGATATTAATTAAATTTTGTATTTTATTAATTTCTTAAATACAAATTAAAGACCTTACAAATTTAAACAGAGACAAATTCATTTTTGTTAATGGGCTTTTTCTATATGCCTTTTTGGTTTCTTTATTACATGTCTGGTTTTTTTTTATTGTGATCATGATAATAACACAATGTCTACTCCTGTACCCCTATTTTGGACATTTTTACCTATAAAGCCTGTTTGTTTTGTTCACGCATCTTTTTCACTACAAAGTAACTTTATACGATTGTCTTTCAAGTGAGAGTTTTAGCTAGATATAAAACCAGGTTAAATTCACCATTTTCTACATAAGACAATGTCAGTATCAAGTCAGGAAAATACAGATCCCACAGATGTTCTTGCTACGGTTCTTTGATGTATAATGGGTGTCAGATTTAATACCCCTTACTTGATTTTACCTCGCTATGTATTTACATATCCTGTGATCCCAAATTGAGAAATCACACAAGCTTTTTATTGCTGGAAGGGAAAAGTTCAGGTACAAGTAATACTTAGTATTTTTGTTACCCTTTTTCAACCTTCAAGGTCTTTAAAATTGGCATGATTTCATTGGCATCAAATGAAGTACCTAAGCAAACTTTAAACTACAAAGAAAAAAAAACCAAAGTCTCCATGTTGATGTGTTTTTACCTGAAGTTTCTGTTACTATTTTTGTGCAGTGTCTGTAATTGAGTGAGTGCTGTGTCTCTATTCAGGTGGAATGCACTGTCTGTTATTGAGGATCATTGAGTGAATTTCATTGTCTTTTGATCCTTGATTAAAAGGAAGAGAGAATTGGTCCACACATATTTATTGATCATAGTACATTTTTTGGTTAGAATATATATATATAAGTATGACACTAAATGCACATACTTTACTTTTGTGAAGGATCCATGCTCAAGGCCGAATGTTGCATGTGGTTGCATAGTTAATCATGGGGTGTCACCTTTTTGACATGTTTGATTTAGCATTACAAATGAGACAAATGTATTTCATATCTCCAAAACATTCCTCACAGTAATTAGATTGACATTTATCACATTGATGGAAGCGAATTCTCCCATCTTCCTTATTTTCACAGCTGATACATCTGTTATATTT
The DNA here is from genome assembly GCF_036588685.1 of Mytilus trossulus. Classification (NCBI taxonomy): domain Eukaryota; kingdom Metazoa; phylum Mollusca; class Bivalvia; order Mytilida; family Mytilidae; genus Mytilus; species Mytilus trossulus. The sequence goes on along the minus strand of NC_086381.1, from coordinate 41,137,721 downwards.
AGGTAGACAAGGGCAGAAATATTTAGCAAATATGGGACATCGGTATTCCATCCATCCACGGAAAGTTATACGATTTTCCATATGGAATTGCTTGTTCCGAGATATGACATGCTGGGTCAACCAATTCAACAGAGATTTTCTCTGGTGTCGTATTTTCTCATAAAGATATTTTATCCTCTCAATATCTCGCTCTGGATAGAAGAATGTGACAATTTTCCTTCGTAAACGTAAACCATAAGCCTGCATTATAAGGAACACAAATGCAAAGAAATAAAGAAAACTAAACTTGTAGATATTATTGTCATCTGGTTTACTGGGAGTTGGGATACAAGTTGTTAGGTTAAACTCTACTCCAAAGTCTGAATCCAATTCGATAGTGCTTAGGAAAGCTCTTAAAAATGCTGAAATAAATCCACTGCCCTCTACTGATACATTCAGGTAACTGTTGCCACCGATTTTTATATTCAGATTACCATAGCGATCAATAAGCATCAGAACAAAATAAAGAACATAGTCAAAGAAAATGATTACAGTTGCTATCAAGAGATGAATTCCAATTTTAGTAATACCAGTTTTAGCATGATCTATTTCTTTCGATGATAGCCATGGTGACCGAGTGTCAGCGTAGTTTCTGCATTCTTTTCTCTTCAGCGGTAAAACTGATGGTTTTCCCTGTGCCTTGCATTGCTGGTCGTAAGTCTTAAAAGCCTTTGAAATGTAGATATTGTCATAGCGATCCTTACTGAGAAACTTCTTAAGATAGAAGATTGACTTTAGAAATAATAACAATAGAGTGATGACGAGAATGTTACTGACTATACCAGATACTGTTAGAATCCATTTAGTTCTAGACTGTATGTCATCTTTAACTTGGGATATGATTTGTGCTGCTGTTTTTGAGGAATTGATATTCCCATTTGCACTAATATCTCCATCAAAGTCAAAATAAAAGAAGGAGATGATTTCATTAAGGACAGAATTAACTGCAGTATTTGCACCTTCTATGACAGTGGATATGAATTTTATAGGCTTACAGACAAGTACATTGGCTACTTGGACAACTTTACAAACATCATCAATGTCAAGAACCACACATATCTTATGCAAAACACCTCTTTTTGACCTACAAGGAAAATTAAATGTTCATCATTATTAAACTGAAATACTGTTATTCAACTTATATTATGAGACATTTTTATTTTGTTTAGCAAACTTTGAAGCCATTTTTTCATTGTTTGTATCATTTTAGTTGCAATCTTGTGTAATTCTAACTTAACATTTCAGTGTATGTTGTTCATGTTTATTATCTAATCTACTTTATAAGGGATTGTGGTTTATGTTTATTCTCAAGACTAACCTACCTTTTCAGTGAATGCTGTTTATGCAGTCGGGTGTTATTGGTTATCATCTCAGTATTCTTAGATTTTAGATAGATATCATATCTTTGTAAGGGTGATTCTTGCCCAATCAACTGTTTAGCTAACTCTATTGCATTTTTCTCTTCCTTTGTAATAGCTCTCCTTCTTTTCCTTTTTTTCCCAAACAATCTACGCAAACCATTTCCTATTGATTCCCCAGTATTGGCTACATCTTTCCCAAAGTTGATAATATCCTTTGTAGGGTCAACAGATTTGAGAGCTTTTTCACACTCAGATTTAGCATTGTTTATTCCTGTCTCACATTTAGACTGGGCAGTATTAATACCATTACTACATTCCTAGGAAATAAATTGTAAAGTGAAAGTTTTGAAAGGGGGGAAAAAAAAGAAGTGTATGTCATCATATGATAGAACTTAGATGTTATCTTAAAAATGATAATGATATGTTTTTTTATATACATTTGCTGATATTTTGGTATCTTAAAGTTATGATTTGTATTCCCCTATCATAGCCAAGATAAATTCAGTCATGCTTCTGTACAAATGGAAAAAATGCTGATTTATTTTTCATTTCCATTCTCTGACCAAAGTTCAGCTAACAAATGCTATAAATCTTATACACAATGCTTATATTTATATATATGTTTAAAAGTTTATCAGTTCTACTTCCTAACAAGCTTTTTGTGAATAAAAAATAGACAAATACTATTCCATTTCTCTTTTTCTTAAAATGCAAAGATCCTCCAATCAATGAGGTTCACTAAAGTAAATAAAAGTTACCTTTGCTGCATTTTCTAGTGCATTTTTAGCTGCATTGAGACCATTAGCAAAAGCCTTTACTGCATCAGTAACTGGTGCTATAGTATTTTTGATAGAATTTGCAATGTTCCTCAGTTTGACAAGGCCTTCATAAATTCTCCTCTCTATTAATCTGATTGGTTCTTCTAGTTGACCTCTAAGAATGGAAGTCTGGTTATAGATCAGTTCCTGGGTGCAGGCCATTGATTGCGATGCTTGCTCTGCATTGTAGACAATGTTTACTACAGGACCAGCAAGTAACAGGGCGAATATAATGGACATGAATACAGTCCGTCCCTTTCCAGTGAACAAGTTGGGAACCATTAGTAAAAAGATACATCTCATGTGTGTAGACACGGCTAATGCTGCACATATAGGGAGGGAAAATCCTAGTGTTATGTAGCAAGAGATTTGTAGAGAATACTCATAACTGTATCTCAAGAGAACAAACAGGATTCCACAGGCAATAAAACCTCCAAATATCCCAAAGATACCTTTTACGATCCTGTGATCTCCACGGCTGCTGTTGACAAAGTTCTTTCCAAAGGATTTGACTGGCTTTGGAACCAGTTTAGGAAGTCTGACACCTATGATATTTGAATGTCCAGGAACATGAGAAAGTCTTTTTTGTAAGATATCATCAGGAATTTTGGCCTTGTTTCGTGGAACCAAAGTTTCTGTACTTTCACTCTTGTTTTTGGACATGAGGACTAATTCGTCAGTCATCTTTTTTGCCATTGACATTCTTTTGACCTTGTCTTTGAATGACAATTTCCTAACAATGAAATTAGTTGGAAATGTGCCAGTTTTACCAGTGGACCTATTATGTCCCATTGACCAGCCGTTACCAACATCTTCAACGTTTGATACAGTATCTCCCACACAAAGGTTTATGTCTGTATCCGTGGAGGCCGGGTATGTAAATATGACTTTATACATGATTGCGGACCTGGAATATAAAACATCAAGATGGATGATCTTATTATCTCTTAAAATATTTATTTATTTATTCAGAAAAAAATAGGAGATTGACTACTGTGTCATTGGGTTGCTGAATAACCCAATTCTCTTTTATTTATACTTTTCCTACTTTATATGGAAGTTTAAAACTGTGGATTCATTATTATTTGTGGGATACCAATTTTCGTGGCTTTCGTGGGTACTGGTGAACCACGAAATTAAATGTTAAACGAATAAAAAAATTTCTATAGGCTTGTATGTAGACATCAGCAAAACCACGAAATGAAATGTCCACGAACTTGCAAGTTTTCCATAATCCACGAAAATTGGTACCCACGAAATTAAATGAATCCACAGTACATGTATTAGCTGGATTAAGTTTTCCTAAAGAGATAAACCTTATCCTAGTACTTCTACTTGAAAAGTACTTTTAGTTGTACTCTACCAATCTGAGGGAAAGTCACTTTTATTTGGCATAGTTATCTATTTTAATGTAAATTGACAAATTACAAAGATTAAAGAAATTAAACTTGGAAATATTTAAAGCATTGGACTATCATGTATAAATATGTGTTTCCACTTTAATGATATAATCATGTTTTTTACATTGTCTTATATGTTAGTCACATGAATATATGGTGAGGGGGACACAATGTTCTGTTTTATGGACATCCATATGGACATTTTGCCACTACATTTGAAAAAAAGTTATAAGAACTTAAAATTGACAACTTTTTAAAATATCACAGGTAATGCTGCTATATTTATTTTTTTATAAAATAAAAACTATGCTAATTTGATTTGATTTTTTTTTTTTATAGTAGGAGACATTTAGAAAAATATTTAAAAAATGGTTGATTAGTGATACATTTTAGTTTAAATACAGATATAATAAAGATTTAGTTTATTTAAAACATTCATTTAAGAAATATAATGTACAGAATCTAACTTACCTTAGTTTCTACAACTTTAAGTGGATATTACTGCTAATAAATAAATGCTTATTCAGTTGACCTCTGAACTCATTTGTCATGTCATGTTTTATTGGTATGACCCATCATTGACAAATTAAGTATCAAATTGTTAAAAAAAAATTAGTAAATTAGTCTAAGATTCACCATATATGTATACAAACTTCTATAAATAGTATTTGTTGTGTAAATGTTACAAATTTGAAAAGGGAGTCTGATATAGTTATTACTCATTACTGTGCTATATTTTGTTGGTTACTTTTTGCCAAATAAGGTTATCATTTTCCCTTGGCATTTTGAGGTTTACAGATAATAAGTGATACTAAAAATTAATACAATGAAAGGAGCCAATAAAAACAATAGCAACTAAAATTTCTCTATCTGCATAAGGAAGATTGAGAGGTCGCTGATTAGAGCCAGGTTCAAGACGGTAACTCTAGTTGACCCTCCATTATTGTCTTCTTTATGTGATCACCTAACTGTTATTCACCCTCCTATTTTAACTTGTTTCTGTAATGTCCAAACTAGAGTGTTTCCTCCCATTGTCTAGTTGTTTTGATTACCTAACTGTTATTCACCCTCCTATTTTAACTTGTTTCTGTAATGCCCAAACTAGAGAGTTTCCTCCTATTGTCTAGTTGTTTTGATTACCTAACTGTTATTCACCCTCCTATTTTAACTTGTTTCTGTAATGCCCAAACTAGAGAGTTTCCTCCTATTGTCTAGTTGTTTTGATTACCTAACTGTTATTCACCCTCCTATTTTTTCTTGTTTCTGTAATGCCCAAACTAGAGTGTTTCCTCCCATTGTCTAGTTGTTTTGATTACCTAACTGTTATTCACCCTCCTATTTTAACTTGTTTCTGTAATGCCCAAACTAGAGAGTTTCCTCCTATTGTCTAGTTGTTTTGATTACCTAACTGTTATTCACCCTCCTATTTTAACTTGTTTCTGTAATGCCCAAACTAGAGAGTTTCCTCCTATTGTCTAGTTGTTTTGATTACCTAACTGTTATTCACCCTCCTATTTTAACTTGTTTCTGTAATGCCCAAACTAGAGTGTTTCCTCCCATGGTCTAGTTGTTTTGATTACCTAACTGTTATTCACCCTCCTATTTTAACTTGTTTCTGTAATGCCCAAACTAGAGAGTTTCCTCCTATTGTCTAGTTGTTTTGATTACCTAACTGTTATTCACCCTCCTATTTTAACTTGTTTCTGTAATGCCCAAACTAGAGTGTTTCCTCCTATTGTCTAGTTGTTTTGATTACCTAACTGTTATTCACCCTCCTATTTTAACTTGTTTCTGTAATGCCCAAACTAGAGTGTTTCCTCCCATGGTCTAGTTGTTTTGATTACCTAACTGTTATTCACCCTCCTATTTTTCTTGTTTCTGTATGCCCAAACTAGAGTGTTTCCTCCCATTGTCTAGTTGTTTTGATTACCTAACTCTCTAGTGTATCTTGCTGCCTTTTTTCTTGTACTTTAGTCTATTGGACATCATTATTTAAATTTTAAAATGTTGTCTTATATTTTGGCATTAGGACTTCCAATTTCTTGCATTGAATGCAAAATTGTGAAATAAAAATAACCAAAAAAGCCTTTTGGATAATCTTGTGGCTCATGTATAATTTTTGGACAAAACTTTGAGGGAAATGGAAATTTTAGGTCAGTTATTTGAATTTCGACATGTTATGACATCATAGTGTAATGACAAGTAAAATTAAAATCAGATTGGTCTATATTGTTGTCAACTTAAGATACAATGGCAATGAAAAACATTAAAGCCAGACAGAGTTGTCTCCCTTACCATAGTTTCAAGTTGTAACTAATTCAGATTTTTATAAGCCATTTTTATCAATATGGGTTGATTATTTATTTAAAATAATTTGAGACATTACAGAAAAGGATGAAAAGAATGATATGTAGGGTTTATAGAACAGTTGCGGTCTTATGTATAATTAACTAAGTGACTTGTAATTCTCCGAAGAGATACACAAAACATATTTGAGACTAGCAAACTTAATCTAATAAACAAATATAGTTATTCAGTATTGTGCATATAATTAGTTACATAGTGCGCTAGTGAACTAATACCACATATATGGGGTCAGTAAATTCCATATGGGGTAAAAGTTCACCCTCACCCCCATATGAAATTTACTGACACCATATATATTGTGATATTTAGACTAGCTAGTGGCCTATAAAAGTGACCAAGTCTTCAATTCTGTTTCAAAAACCAATGCCAACAATTACAACTTTTCTCACCGCCGTGTTGTTTTTATAAAGGGACACAACTCCACTTCTAACCTTATACTGAACCTTACTAACCTAATATGGGATATACATGGTCTCCACATGGTATCTCGTAACCAATCATATTCTTAGAAATGTATAGAAGGTAAGATACATTGTAAACCAAGCCCTAATTTGGACCTGATTAGGATTTTTCACCACTGTATTGGATACCTAAACTGCATAAGTGTCCTTACAAACAGCGGTATATTGCTGGGTCTTCCAAGTGCTCCACGAAACCTCTTTCTAAATTATGTACATCTATTTTATCAGCAATCAAAGATGGACTTAAAAGTAATTGTGAAACTGCCTATTCTAGAGGTGGCGTGAATCAGATGTGGATACTTATAAATTTCATCTTGGAATAGTATTAAGACATTTGATTTTTCTACACTTTACACAAGTATTCCACATTCCAAACTAAAAGACTAATTGAAAGAGTTGGTATTGCTCTGTTTCATAAAAAAAAGAATGGTCAACGTAGACACAAGTATCTTGTCTTAGAGAGGGATAAATTCTTTTTTGTAAAGGACCTCTCTGATTCAAGCAAAAAATTCTCTGAAACTGACTTTATCAGGATGCTTGATTTCTTGATTGACAACATATTTGTTACGTTTTTCAACAGACTGTTGGCATTCCAATGGAAACCAATTGTGCCCAGGCTCTTCTTGCCGACTGGTTTCTTTATTATTATGAGGCTGATATCAAACAGAAGTTAGCAATATATGTTAACTCTACTTTCCACTATATATTATTGATGATGGTCTTTCGTTAAATAATTTAAAATTTGGTGACTATGTTGAATGCATCTATCCCATCTAATTAGAGATAAAGAATACACCAGATACAGTAAAGTTGGCCTCATATCTTGACTTACATCTAGATATTGACAATGAGGGTAGGTTGCAAACAAAACTTTATGACAAAAGAGATGAATTCAGCTTTCCAATTGTGAACTTTCCATTTCTAATTAGTAACATTCCAGCAACACCTCACTGGACGTTAAGCCACCATCAATCCAGCAACACCTTTATACAAGTTATATATCTCCCAATTGATAGGATATTCCCTTACATCTAGACATTGACAATGAGGGTTGGTTGCAAACAAAACTTTATGACAAAAGAGATGATTTCAGCTTTCCAATTGTGAACTTTTGATTTCTAATTAGTAACATTCCAGCAACACCTCACTGGACGTTAAGCCACCAACAATCCAGGAACACCTGCATACGAAGTATATATCTCCCAATTGATAGGATATTCCCGTGCTTGCATTTCCTATCATGATAGAGTGTTGCTGCTTACAAGGACACTATTTTAAAAACCAAAAGTTCCAAATGGTGAAGTTGATATCATCCCTTCATAAATTTTATAGATGCCATCACACAAGTTGGTTGATCAATATGAAATAACAGTTTCACAAATGATATCAGATATGATCCTTACATTGTAGCTTCAATCCCCTTCCTTTTCATGAATGTGACTCCCGAATAAGACTATTTACCGGATTTGTTATAATATTAGCAACACGACGGATGCCACATGTGGAGCAGGATCTGCTTACCCTTCTGAAGCACTTGAGATCACCCCTTGTTTTTGGTGGGGTTTGTGTTGCTTATTCTTTAGTTTTCTATGTTGTGTCATGTGTACTATTGTTTGTCTGTTTGTCTTTTTCATTTTTAGTCATGGCGTCAGATTATTTTCAATTTATGAGTTTGACTGTCCCTCTTTTATTCTGATGCTGCATCAATACATTAAAAAGTTTTTTCTTATTCCTTGGCCATTTAACTGTTTCTGGAATCAAGTGTATAAAAAATAATAATCCATGTGTTGCTGCCAATAATCTCTGAAGATGATTGGATGAGTTTAGGGTCATTACTTTCATAAGCTCACTGGATGAACCAAAATGTGCTTACAGGTGCTAATGAAATTGCCAACATTGTGGAATATGGATGGTGCTCAAAGGGGATTTTTGTTTATCGCAAAACTGAAATACCTAACTCCAATGTAAATAAAAAAAAAGAGAAGTCTATATCAAAGATTAGACTTTATCATCCAACAGAATCAATAAAGCACAGGTGTCATACTCCTGACTTTGTACAGACATTTTCTGAAGAAAATGGTGGTTGAACCTTGTTTTATAGCTAGTGAAATATGCCACTTGTATGAGGGTTGTGGTGAGAGTAGTCCATTGACATACTGGCGTCTCATTGGTGTATACCTCACATTTCTTTGTTGATGTACATTAACATAAAAACAAGAGGGAATAGAATATATAAATAAGATAAATAAGATAAATGAAAATATTTAATAATAGTTAAAAGCAATACTTGATGTATATTCATAAGCAAAATTACAGCTTGAAATAGCTGGACACTAAGAGCTGTTGGCAATTTTAAAAATTAAGATTGAGTGATCCTTCTTTATTCAATATTCCTTGTATATTGTGGGAGGGGATAAGATTCAAATGCTTGTGTCTTAAATTTGTAACAAATTGGCTAGTTAAAGGTTAAAAAATTAAACAGAAATTATAAATTTCCAAAAAAGTATTGCACTTTTTTTCAAGTTGCCTTCATGTTTATTCAAAAAAAGATTTGTTACATTTCTAGATATATAAGTTGAAAACTGAAGATTGTATGTTTTAACAAATCTTGGTGAACATGTATTCTGTATTCTTCACTGAATCTTATATTAAAAAAACCCCAATAAATATCAGATATATAATATAAACACAATAAACATGTTATTTTCTACAGATAGGACAACTATGTCCACAATCATTAAAACATTCAGAACAATAAGTTGATTTGCAGTTTGTGTTTTTACATTCCTGTAATGTATGACTGGACCCTTGGTTAGCTCCACAGTACATACAGAATTTTAGATCTGTTTTTTCCACTTCAAAGCAGGGACATATTGCAGATAACAGTTGTTTCACAGACATTCTCTGCTCAGCAACTTTTTGATTCTTCATTGAAGTAACATGTTGTTTAATGAATGTGTGCCTTCCCTTGCGGTTGTAAAGGATTTTCTTCTGCAGAAAAGTGATACGTTCCATTTCCTGTTCAGGATAGTAGAAGGCACATATTTTACGATTGTATCTTGCTCCATAAGCTTGCAGTAAAACCAGGAGTAGAGCAGCTGCATAAGCTGAACAAAGAACTGGAATGTCCGTAGCATCAGGAGGCGTAGGACTTGGCAGGCATGCGGATGTATTATAACTAGCCTCGTATGTGTTTTCAATGTTAATGTCATTTATAAAACTGTTTATGAAGGCAGCCATTTGTCCTCCTTTGACCTTTAGGTTTATTTTACTTTTTCCAGTGACATCTACATTCACCTGGCCATACCTGTTCACAAGGAACAATATATAGAACAGTACGTAATTAAGGAACACAATGAGAGCACTCAGTAATACGTGTAGGAGGAGCTGAGATATGCCCATCAAACTCTGACTTCTTTCTTTTGGAGACATCATGAAGGATGTACTATCTGTGTATAGTTTCTTTTCCTTCTTTTGAAGAGGTAACACGCCCTGTTGTCCTTTCTCTCGTGTTTCAGAATCATAACCCTTAAACTGTGAAGTAATGTAAATGTTATCAAATTCATCCTTGGCCAGATAATTTTTCAAATAAAAAAATGATTGGGTTAGGAGCAACAGTAGGGAAAGTGCTAAAAGTTTGCTCATAATTTCCACGATGTAAGTAAATGTTATTTTCTTGTCGGTCAGAGCTTTCTCAATCTCAGCAATGAATTCTTTAGCTGTTTTGGTAGCATTATACACCTGGCCACTCTCAGACTTCTTGATAACGTTGAATTGAAACCATTTATCGATATCTTTGACCAGTTTGACAGCAAAATCCGCAAGTTTCTCAGCTGCCTTATCAATTGCTTTGACTGGTGAACATACAAAAGATGGTTTGAGTATAAAACAGACCTTTTGTATATTAAGGATATTACAGACTGCTGTGATATCTAAACCTGGAACCCACCTGAAAAAGAGTATACTAGTTACTGTTTCAATCCTGGAACATATATGTAAAAGAGTATACTAGTTACTGATCTAATCCTGGAACATATCTGTAAAAGAATATACTAGTTACAGATCTAATCCTGGAACATATCTGTAAAAGAGTATACTATATCTAGTTACTGATCTAATCTTGGAACATATCTGTAAAAGAGTACTAGTTACTGATCTAATCCTGGAACATATCTGTAAAAGAGTATACAAGATTCTGATCTAATTCTGGAACATATCTGATAAAGAGTATACTAGTTAATGATCTTATCATGGAACATTTATGTAAAAATGTCTAATAGTTACTGATCTAATCCTGGAACATATCTGTTAAAGAGTATACTAGTTATTGATCTAATTCTGGAACATATATAATAACATACATGTGATGGACTGTGAAACTCAGATCAGGAGATTTGGAAATTTTGGTCAGGAGATTAGGACTCAGATCAGGAGGTTTTTTATCGACATAAATTTTGTCGTAAATGTAACCATATGATGTAGAAATTGTGTTTTATCTTCAAATATCCATCAAATTGTTATATGTTTATAGTACATGTACCCTTATTGCCTTTCTATTTGAATAAATTAAAATATTAAGAAGAATCTGTTTCTTGTTTTGTTTTGTTTTTGATAAATGATTGTTCACTGCTTGCAAATTAATCATTGGATTTATTCATCTTATCTGTATAGATTTTTATTCATGTCTCCATCTCCTTATCATTGGTAAATGTATAGACAAATAAGAAAGAAATAAGCTCTTAATGTATATTTGCAATATCATAAATGATTTATAAAAATAACAAACACTACTAACAGTGGTACTGCATGGCTTTTCAGCATTATTAAAGTCATATTTGAAGAAAACTTAAAAAAGACTTAATCTGTGTATATTGTTCTGCTATTTCTAGCTCAATGTAAATATAAGACATTTTAAACAGATTTAATATATAAACTCCAATTTCATTCTTGAAAGGAGGTCTAAATTGCAAAATTAATTTATAAATTTATATTTTTTTATTTGTCCCAAAACATTTAAATTCATTTAATCAACATCCTTTTATGATTATTTGATGAAAATATTAATCATTTATAGTCTTTTTACAATTTACATTTTTAAAAGCAAAATAACTGAAAACAGGATAAAACAAAGGGAAGTAACAAAAATGTATTTCAATATTCCCAATACACATCGTTTTTTTTTTAACACAACGGCAGTTAGCCAGAGGTAAACATCGTTGATTACCAGTATGTATGACACCCAAGCTGTCAAGTGAGGCCATATAATTATACATCTTCTTTGATGTACAGGTAAAATTTAACACAGGTGTCAATTACACCTGAACAGTAGTAAGAAATGATCAAATATGGCGTCTGAAAATTTTCATTCATGAAATATTTCATACACGGGAGTTTTTTCTCCTAAACGGGAGGACGGGAGGAGACCCCTGAAAACGGGAGTTTTGTACTCCCGTCGGGAAGTTCACATGTATGTAATAAAGAGTATTCTAGTTACTGATAGAATCCTGGAACATATCTGTAAAAGACTATACTAGTTACTGATCTAATCCTGGAACATATCTGTAAAAGAGTATACTAGTTACTGATCTAATCCTGGAACATATCTGTAAAAGAGTACATGTATACTAGTTACTGATCTAATCCTGGACAATTTCTGTAAAAGAGTATTCTAGTTACTGATCTAATCCTGGAACATATCTGTAAAAGAGTATACAAGTTTCTTATCTAATTATGGAACATATCTGATAAAGAGTATACTAGTTACTGATCTAATCCTGGAACATATCTGTTAAAGAGTATACTAGTTACTGATCTAATCCTGGAACATATCTGTAAAAGAGTATACTATATCTAGTTACTTATCTAATCCTGGAACATATCTGTAAAAGAGTATACTATATCTAGTTACTTATCTAATCCTGGAACATATCTGTAAAAGAGTATACAAGTTTCTGATCTAATTCTGGAACATATCTGATAAAGAGTATACTAGTTACCAATCTTATCCTGGAACATTTATGTAAAAATGTCTAATATTTACTGATCTAATCCTGGAACACATCTGTTAAAGAGTATACTAGTTACTGATATAATTCTGGAACATATCTAATAAAGAGTATACTAGTTACTGATAGAATCCTGGAACATATCTGTAAAAGAGTATACTAGTTACTGATCTAATTCTGGAACATATCTGTAAAAGAGTATACTAGTTACTGATCTAATCCTGGAACATATCTGTTAAAGAGTATACTAGTTATTGATCTAATCCTGTAACATATCTGTAAAAGAGTATACAAGTTTCTGATCTAATTCTGGAACAGATCTGATAAAGCGTATACTAGTTACTGATCTAATCCTGGAACATATATGTAGAAGAGTATACTAGTTACTGGTCTAATACTGGAACATATCTGTTAAAGAGTATACTAGTTACTGATCTAATTCTGGAACATATCTAATAAAGAGTATACTAGTTACTGATCTAATCCTGGAACATATCTGTAAAAGAGCATACAAGTTACTGATCTAATCCTGGAACATAAATGTAAAAGAGTAAACTAGTTACTGATCTAATCCTGGATCATATCTGTAAAAGAGTATTCTAGTTACTGATCTAATCCTGGAACATATCTGTAAAAGAGTAGACTAGTTACTGATCTAATTCTGGAACATATCTGTAAAAGAGTATAGTAGTTACTGATCTAATCCTGGATTATATCTGTAAAAGAGTATACTAGTTACTGATCTCATACTGGAACATATCTGTAAAAGAGTATAATAGTTACTGATCTTATCCTGGAACATATATGTAAAAGAGTATACAAGTTACTGATCTAATCCTGGAACATATCTGTAAAAGATAATACTAATTACTGATCTAATTCGGGAACATATCTGTAAAAGAGTATACTAGTTACTGATCTAATCCTTGAACATATCTAATGAAGAGTATACTAGAAACTGATCTAATTCTGGAACATATCTGTAAAAGAGTATACTAGTTACTGATCTAATTCTGGAACATATCTGTAAAAGAATATACTAGTTACTGATCTAATCCTGGAACATATCTGAAAAAGAGTATACTAGATACTGATCTAATCCTGGAACATATCTGAAAAATAGTATACTAGATACTGATCTTATCCTGGAACATATCTGAAAAATAGTATACTAGAGACTGATCTAATCCTGGAACATATCTGAAAAAGAGTATACTAATTACTGTGAAATTAAAGCAATTTTAAATTTTTGCTTCATTTAGTTTGATAGAAACCACTTGTGATAGAACAATGGGTAGGATAAGATTTTCTTTAAAGTTGCATTACCATCAGAACTTATAAGTTTGACAACTATTTTGAGGCCCTGCCCATCCCCCCGCCAAAAAAAAAAATCTCCTCTACACAATGGTCAATTACAATAATTACCAATTTTCAGTGTTAACTTTTCTGCCTAGGTTAATTTGCCAATATTTCAAGCAGCAGCTGAATCACGGTTTTTATCTTTTGTTTGTTTAAACTAATAATCAAATGATTCTGATGTCAGACATAATGGACGATTGATGATATTTATACCTTAAAGCCTTTCTAAGTGTCTCCCTACATTTACTGTAAGCCTTGTTGAGTTCTCTTCTACAGTCATCATACACTTTGTTCATCATTCTGTCACACTCCTGTAAATATATAAATTATAAACATAAGAAATCTCTCACTAAAGGTATGTCACAGAATATAAGTTCCGTCATTATATTTATTCCAAAGATTTATTATGTTACAAAAGTTCCAATTGGAATTATTGTTATGGGATATTTATTCCATCAGCATAATAAAAGGACCAATGCCTCAGAATTTTTATCACATAAAACAAAGCCCAATAGGATATGTCATTACATAATAAATTATCTTTTGAATAAACATTATGGTAGAAATTTCATCTTATGACTGGTATATCATTTTGACATATCACTCATTAAAATGTAAAAAATGGAAAAAAAATCTTATGTAATAATTATTTTTCCGATTGGAAAAAATATTATATGATATCTTTACTGACCCAAAAATATTATTTTATTTCTATCCATTACTCATGCCAGATTGGTAAATTGGTATTTACAATTATTATAAGAACAGGTATCGTGAATATGGGAAATAATTATTCCCAATCTTGTAGATATTAAACAATCATTTCTGAATTATCCACAATTATTGGTATGCATATATTACCTTTAAATGATACTTTTTCTCATCAGAATTAACATTTATAAATCACAGCTGAACATGCTAACATATTTAGTTACATTCAACATATGTTCCATCATTTAAGAACATAAATATTTTCTCATACTCATCAGCCTCTGTATACATTCATATACATTCAGGTGTTGTGTACAAGTGAATATATCCAACTATTTTCCCTGTGAATCTGAATAAATTCAGCGCATTGAATTGCTATTTCACCTGTGAAGCTGTATCAAGTACACCACTGACTATGGTAATTATTTGACCTGTGAAGCTGTATCTAGTGCACCACTGACTACTAGTTTACCTGTGAAGCTGTATCAAGTACACCACTGACTAATTATTTGACCTGTGAAGCTGAATCAAGTGCACCACAGACTACTATTTTACCTGTGAACCTATAACCAGTGCAGCACTGACTACTATTTTACCTGTGAACCTATATCAAGTGCAGCACTGACTACTATTTTACCCGTGAACCTATATCAAGTGCACCACTGACTACTAGTTCACCTGTGAAGCTATATCAAGTGCACCACTGACTTATAATTTTACCTGTGAACCTATATCAAGTGCACCACTGACTACTAGTTTACTTGTGAAGCTTTATCAAGTGCACCACTGACTACTATTTTACCTGTGAACCTATATCAAGTGCACCACTGACTACTATTTTACCGGTGAACCTTTATCAAGTGCACCACTGACTACTATTTTACCTGTGAACCTATATCAAGTGCACCATTGACTACTATTTTACCGGTGAACCTATATCAGGTGCACCACTGACTACTAGTTTACCTGTGAACCTAAATCAAGTGCACCATTGACTACTTTTTTACCTGTGAAGCTGTATCCAGTGCATTGCTCACTTTCTCGATACCATTTTTAACAGCAACAAGAGCATCATAAATTGGTTTTATTGCTCTATCTATTTGTTTTCCAATTTCCTTTATATCTTTGGCGTGTTTGTCCAGAGCATTTGTAATTTGCTCTAGTGGTACATTTAACTGCTGTCTGAGAGTGTGCGACTGATTCTGAAAGAGTTCAGTACTACAGGCCATACTTCTTGATACTTCTGAAGTATTTATAGAGATGTTTTTGATTGGTCCTGATAATAGGAGTCCAAATATAACTGCCAAAATGGCTACCCTTCCTCTTCCAGTAAATAGACTAGGAATCATCAATACCACGATACAGCGAACATGGACAGATAGTGCTAGACCTAGACACGCTAGGGCTGTCACTCCAATAGATATATACCCAGCTATATCCAAGGCAAAACCAAAACTGTAGATTAGCAGAACAAACAGTAATCCACCAGTAAAAAATCCACAGAAGATACCAAATATAGCCTTTAGGCAGGTAAATGTATGGCGGTCACTTTTGAATAGTTTGTCAGGAAATCTAAGGGCATCGTTGTATGAGGGTGGGTCTTCAGCCTTTGTCTCTTTAAATCGAAGATTTGATTTTCCTGCTTTTTTTTCCACATGTGTCATTTTTTCTTTCTACCTGTACAAAGTAAACAAATTTTGTATCCACTTTGTCAAATCAAACTAAGTTTAGCTATCAACTCTGGAAGAAGGATGTTCACTCATTATGTTGCCCATTTTGTTTTCATTATTATTAGCTTTTTCAAATTTGACCAGCTACCTCCACTTTTCTTATAAAAAATTTATAAGATGAAATTAGCTACATCACTACATTATAATGATAACTTGGTTGAATTCTTGTTATTCCTTTTACAAAAGATATGAAAAATCAATAGATTGACAGTTTAAACCAAATATTTTAATGTTTTTATCTAAAAGAATAAGTGCACAGGTTTAAGTTTTCTTGCTTGTGTTATATTTCTTTTTTAGTAAAGGAATTCCTATGAGCCTTCAATTTGTTATTTTTGATCACACCAACACTTCCTAAGAACTCTTGGAGCTCATTGTATCCTTTCAGTTCAATATTATTCATGGTAAACCAATTTCCATAGATTTTGTGGTTATGTATAATCCATGATTTTAAATGTTCAATGAATTACACTTTTTATGTCCCACCTACGATAGTAGAGGGGCACTATGTTTCTAGTCTGTGCCTCAGTTCGTCCTTTCATTCATTCGTCCGTCATACCGTTCGTCTGTGTGTCCGTTCGTCCTGCTACAGGTTTAAGTTTTTGGTCAAGGTAGTTTTTGATGAAGTTTAAGTCCAATCAACTTGAAATTTAGTATGCATGTTCCCCATGATATGACCTTTCTATTTTAAATGCCAAATTGAAGTTTTGACCCAAATTTCACAGTTCACTGATCAAAGAAAAAGATAGTGCAAAGCTTAGGTCAAAGTTTTTGGTCAAGGTAGTTTTTGATGAAGTTTATTCAGAAGTCCAATCAACTTGAAACTTAGTACACATGCTACCTATAATATGATCTTCTAATTTTAATGCCAAATTAAAGTAACGACACCAATTTCATGGTCCACTGAACTTAGAAAGTGATAATGCGAGTGGGGCATCCGTGTACTATGGACACATTCTTGTTTCAAATGCATTACTTCTATGATTATGAATATATATCACTCACATTTGTATTATTGTCATTATATGACTCTGGTGAGCTTTTGTTTTTAGGTAGTTTTTTTTTTGTCTTTTATGTTAACCCCGTATCTTTTTTTCTCACAAGGATAAAATGAAATAGAAATGATTTAAGAAAATAATATGGTAATAATAAGAGAAGCATCTTACCTTCAGAAGCAGTTTATACAACAGAAATATTTGATATGAATGTTCATTTTCAGGGAAATATTTTTGGATACTTATAACTATTGAAATTCAGGAAATAAACAATTACATTACAATAATTGATAAGTGTTTCTCTCCGTTCATTCACAATTCTGACCCAACCTTGAATTTATTTATCCAATCAAACTATTCAACTGGTCAGAAATTTTAACAATATGCTTAGATAAACAACAGTCATAATACAGTCAAAGTACAATGTGATAAAATAAAGCATACTTACTCTCCTGGAAGATATGAATTCCAAGGCACGGTTGCTATTACAGTTTTGTTTAAGATTATTAATTATTGTAATGCTAGTTAAAAGTCCTGGAGTGACAGTCACCTGTGATGAACAGAAATTTAAATCAGCACTCAATTGAAAAGTATAAGCAAATAAATGTTCTCTTAGAAACTTATTCCACATAGCTAATTGATAGAAATTTCTTTTGAATGGTTTCATAGATGTGTTATTAGGATCTTATTATACTTTACATACAACTAGCTTTGTCTTCATTTAAATTCCAAGACCTCATGCAAAAAATAGTGATTCTTCATAAGCTCATAAATTATCCATAAAAGTAAATTTAGTTTTTTATAATGGTTGTTTTTCAGGTTGTAGTTAGTACATAAAATCTATTAAATACCAATTTTTATCAGCTTGGACAGTTTTTGGGCATAGATTCTTGTCAACTCACAGGATATTGTTAAGATTAGGGAATGGGGTTAGTTTATAAATGAAGCAACTTAATCCACCAAAGACCAAATGATATGCTTGTAACAACTGTACGTCACTGTTACCTATACTTTCAACTATGACCAAAACTCTTACTGATTAGTTTGCCCAAGAGTGCTTGAAATTGGGGGACAAAATGTGAAACTTTTGTGTTTATTAAACACAAATTTTATAATGGATTTATTTTAAAATCTAGTAAGGCACATGAAGTTATGCTGATACTAAACTTTTTTTATGGAGTTATTTATTAATATGTCGGTCCTGAGTAGGGTTGTTTTCTAGGAGAAATTTTATGATCTGTTATAATCTCATTTTTCAAAGAAAATTTGAGTGTTTGTTGAATTATTTTTCTAGAAAATGGACAAATATTTGGAACATTATCTCATTTTCTGAGGAAGACTTAAAAGGAAAAGAGCCATTCCCTATAAACAAAGCTGTTTATATCTATTTCCTGGTCATTTGATTGTGAAACAGATAGATTGTGAGAAATTGTATATAATAATCTAGCTCCCATAGTTCTTTTAAGAATGGCATATACATTCTAGATTTTTATATTGTGTATTTAATATTATCTTGTGTTTATACTTGTATGTATGTGGTGAGATTATTAAATACCATTGAATTTGAATCTGTGCAAATCTATTTCTTGGTCATTTGATTATGCCACCGAAAATTTATAAACTTGTATTGTTTTTGTTTTTATGCCCCATTATGAACTAGACCGTTGGTTTTCCCATTTGAATCATGTTTTGCACTAGTAATTTTGGGGCCCTTTATAGCTTTTTGTTCGGTGTGAGCCAAGGCTCCGTGTTGAAGGCTGTACATTGACCTTTAATGGTTTTCTTTTATAAAATGTAATTTGGATGGAGAGTTGTCTCAATGGCAATCACACCACATCTTCCTATATCTATTATGTTTTCTTGTTTGAACGTCTGTTCGTTCTTCTCTTTTTTCGTTTTAGCTTAAAGTTTTTGGTCAAGGTAGTTTTTGATGAAGTTGAAGTTAAATCAAAAATCGAAAAGTACTATACGTTCCCTATGATATGATATTTCTAGTTTTAATGCCAAATTGGAGGTTTTCCCCCATTTTCACGGTCCACTAAACATAGAAAATGATAGTGTGGATGGGGCATCTGTGTACTGGGGACACATTCTTGTTTTTATCTCAAATCAAGTAACCTTACAATTTTAAACATAAAGTTATTAGATATCTTTCATTGCTGATATTTGAATTTATCATTGATGAATTGAATCTTGCATGTTTAATGTTCAATCAAAAATATTTCATATATATTCAAAAGATTATATTAAAAATTCATGTAATAAGCTGCTTCAGAAAGTCATGAATTGTGGGTAATATTTTCAAGAGAATATACCAACACTTTGTTATTTGCCATTAACAACTTCTTAAACAATGGAAGTTCAGCCAATGACAGGACATCATATCATTTTCATTTTAGGGTAATTAACAATGAAATCTCATATAATACTTTGGATTTTGAAACAGCTTATTGGTAGGTTCTGCAAAGAAGGTTGGCCAGGATTGATGTAGTACATTTAGATTGCCACTGTTAAATAAGGATATGTTGGATATTGGCACCAATATCTATCTAGTACAGACCAAATACAGGTCCCCTCAGGAGATGATGCTAGGGTTAAAAATGTACTGATGACATGGCACTCATCCTCTGTTTGTCAACATCTTGTATCTTAAAGGCAACAGTAGTAAAACCAGTGTTCAAAAGTTCAAACTTGAAATAGGGTATACTTTTGACTTTAAATTTAGTAGTGTGATCTTTCAATTACAAAGATTTAAAAAAAAAACATAGCACTAGAAACATATCTATGACGCAGAGTACTAAAGTATCTTCTAAATACTTATAACTGTATAAACAGTCAGCTCGACAACAGAGCTGAATTTAGGATCAATGTGCCCAGTCCAAAACCCCCCACACATACCCTTTTCACCTTTTTTGGGGTGAAAAATACATGTGTTAACTCCCAAAACAAGTGGAAAACATATTTTCAATAATGATGTAAACAGTGATTCAAAGTTGATTTCTGACAAAATTTCAAAAACATTTTAATATCCATGAATAAACAACACAAAGGACAATAGCAATGTATTCAATTGAAGAGTTATGTAAAAGCATTCTTTGTACATCATTAAATTAATCACTAGTTTTCATGTATAGTACAAAACTGCTTTATTTATGTCTCCAAGACATATATTTCATAGTTGGGTAAAATTTGCTTAAATGTTTTATTATTGTTTGTTGTTGGATGACTTTGGATGTATGTACGTTTATTCACTGCTAAAAATTATTTTACAAGTCTTTTTTTCTGTACTGAGCAAATTAAATCCATATTTTTGTGCTTCAGTTGTCTTATATTTGGCTGTATTTGGCATAATTGTGGAATCAATTATTTTAGCTCTTAAAATGTGTGTCATTATTGAGTGTTGGTACATGTTTTCTTTATTCAGTAGGATTTTATTATTTTGTGTAACTAAAAATTGAGAGATGTAAAGGTTCCATTGAATAAATTCCAAAAAGAAAACTAGCTATTGTATTTATTCACTGAAACAGCACACTTTAAATTGAAAATTTTTAAATTGACAGGTAAACCCCAAATAATCGCAAAAGGGGAAGGGGGATTGGAATTGTACATATAATTTACTTTGTCTTCAATAAAATTCAAAACTATATAATAGTCAGCTTTAAATTAAAAAAGCCTTAAATTGATCAAAAGTAAAAAAATCATGTCCATTTAACCACCATACTGGTTGTTCTCAGATTTTAGTAAGATAATAATCTGTTTTTCTGATACACAAATTTTGTATATGAAGTAATTAATTTAAACTTGATTGTATGTTGCATTATTTTTCTAGAAAATGGACAAATTTTGGGAACTTTATCATGTTAATCTCATTTCCTGAGGAAGACTTGCAGGAAAAGAGTCATTCCCTATAGACTATAAGCTGTTTATATCTATTTCCTGAGGAATACTTAAAGGAAAAGAGCCATTCCCGATAGACTATAAGCTGTTTATATCTATTTCCTGGTCATTTGCTTGTGCCACAGAAAATTTATAAACTTTTGAATTTCTGTTTTCTGATAAAAACAAGAAAATTTACAATTTGAAAGAAAAAAATCCATTGGGCACCAGATTGTAATGGTCCAATTATGACTTCACATTGCTTTACATTTAGATATCTTGTAATTCCAATTTGATGTCCCATACAAGGTCTAAGTGCCAGACATAAACATGTTCTTTGTTGGAGTCAACCCTGATCACTGAACTACAATTACAAAAATCACAAAGCATCCCTCATTAGACTTAACTCATCAAGAGGGACAAAATAAGATGAGTAACATAAAGGGACAACACAACATTTGAGAAAATGTCATTAATAGTTATTAAAGGTACCAGGATTATGATGTAGTACACCAGTCGTGCGTTTTGTCTACATAAGACTCATCAGTGACGCTCATATCAACAAAATATTTATAAAGCCAAGGCCATAATAAGTAATAGGTTTGTTTGCCCAAACGCTACCTACCCAGAAAAAAGCTGCCTACTCAAATTCTTTTATTGTCCTGATTTGAAGATTTTTTTTTCAATCAAATAGGCATGAAGACTAATAAACATCTGATATCATACTTCAATTTCTTTTTTTGAAGAAGAAAAAAAAGAAATACCTACCTACCTCCCACTGTCTCAACCTTTGGGCAAACCAAAATATTTTTAAGTGTGGCCCAAACAAGTTCAAAGTTGAAGAGCATTGAGGATCCAAAATCCAAAATGTTGTGCCAAATACGACAAAGTTAATCTATGCAATAAAATATGAGGATGAGTGCCATGCAATCAGTACATTCAAGGACATTAGCATCAACTTTTGAGGAGACCTGTATTTAGCAATCTAAATGTACTTCCATCACTCCTGTTGGCACTTGGCAAAATCTACCAATAAGCTGTTTCAAAACTTATCCAGAATTATGGGAGATTTTGTTTTGGTACCTAAAATGAAAATAATGTCACGCCACTGGCTGAATTTCCATTGTTTAGGAAATATATTCTCTTAAATCTATGGCATTGTGCACTCCTGATGAAGTTAAATGCACTTCCAATGCGTAAAATTTACATAAAGTGTTTTCCTTTTTTGTTAGGTGATTGTCAGGATATTGAAAAGTTTTGATGTATTCTGCTAAAAGTATTACCCACAATGCATCACAGAATACCTTTTTCTTTAAAAATAAAATGTCTCTTATTTGTGGTTCAGAGGATAAAAACCCCAAATAAAAGAGAAAATAAATCTTCTGCTGCATTACCAAATAACATGGAAATAGAAATAGATAAAGGCACCAGTAGTAAACAGCTGTTCAAAAGTCATAAATGAATTGAGAAAACAAATCCAGATTACAAACTGAAACCGCAACTGCTTTGCCTGTAGGAAATGGCTCTTTTCCCTTAAATTCTTCCCAGGAAATGAGATAAAGAATCAGATTAGAAAATTTATCAATTCTTAGAAAACCAACCAAACTCACACTGACCTATGAAGTGGTAATTTGATCTACAAAATCAGCATAACTATACGCTCTGTCTGATAGAATCTCAGAACATCTTTCATTATATTGATTAAATTCACATTTTATCAATATGTTTTTTTTTAGGCAAACTCTGCTGAATGAGTTTTGCTCATTGTTGAAGGCTAACTGGTGATCTATGGTTGTTGACATCTTAATCATTTGGTTTTTGTTGGATATTTGTCTCATTGGCAATCATACTTCATCTTTTATATGATATTATGTCCAATGAGATTATAAGAATGCAGGTTGAAAACTGTCTAAAGAATATTTTGATTTTGTGTTTTTGTCCCATCCTCTCACCCTTATTAATTGGTCAAATACAGTGTCTATTGTTTGGTAAGTTGGTATGTTTCAAATTGAGTTCTAATATGACGTTCTTCTTTAGCTTTGGGTACAAAGCCATGTTCTAATTGAATAGAACATGGGCTGGCTGCACATGATTGACGTCACAATTGAAATTGCAACGTCATATGAATTTTGAAAAATGCCAGATATCAAAATGGACATTTTTGTTGGTGTTGCTCGCTAGGAAATTAAATTAAAACATTCTAAAAGTAAGTTTAAAATGTTTTTGTTCTTTTTTTATTGATGAACTGCTGATTGTCCTAAACTGTTTTTGTTCATCAAAATAAAATGGCGACATTTCGAATGACTTCTTTAGGGCCGCTTCGAAGTACAGAAGTTCAAAATATTCCTTTTAGAATGGAAATAATTCTATCATGCCATGCTTTATGCTCATTTTAACATGGGTATGCATTATATTTGTAAACATTTAATACCTCACTAACACTCAGTTTTAAGATATTAACAAATATAATGCCTACCCATGTTAAAATTAGCATAGAGCATGGCATGAAAGAATAATTTCTTGATTAAATGCACTGTCTGGTAGTTAATTGTACTATTGGTTTGCTATTATTAAAAGAGAAAGAACAATTTCTCTACAAATTTTTATTTTTCAAAGTACATTTTTTGTTAAAAAATATAACAGGTTTATAAAAATTATATTTATTATTTACACTTCAAGATCTGCATTCATGACAGAATGTTGCTATATACATGTATTAGACTAAGGTTTAGATATGTTTGTTTCAGTTTTACAAACAAGACAAATGTAATTCATATCTCCAAAACATTCCTCACAGTAATTAGATTGACATTTATCACATTGATGGAAGCGAATTTTACCGCCATCCTTATTTTCACAGCTAATGCATGTCTTATATGTAAGACAAGGGCAAAAGCAATTAGCAAATATTGGACATCGGTATTCCATCCATCCGCGGAAAGATATACGATTTTCCGTATGGAATTGCTTGTTTCTAGATATTACATGCTGGGTCAACCAATTCATCAGAGATTTTCTCTGGTGTCGTATTTTCTCATGAAGATATTTTATCCTCTCAATATCTCGCTCTGGATAGAAGAATGTGACAATTTTCCTTCGTAAACGTAAACCATAAGCCTGCATTATAAGGAACACAAATGCAAAGAAGTAAAGGAAACTAAACTTGTAAATATTATCATCATCTGGTTTACTGGGAGTTGGGATACAAGTTGTTAGGTTAAACTCAACACCAAAGTCAGAATCTAATTCAACAGTGCCTAGGAACGCTCTCAGAAATGCTGAAATAAATCCACTGCCCTCTACAGATACACTCAGGGAACTGTTGCCACCGATATTTATATTCAGGTTACCAAAGCGATCAATAAGCTTTAAAACAAAGTAAAGAACATAGTCAAAGAAAATTATAACAGTAGCTATCAAGATATGAATTCCAATTTTAGTAATACCAGTTTTAGCATGATCTATTTCTTTTGATGATAGCCATGGTGACCGAGTGTCAGCGTAGTTTCTGCATTCTTTTCTCTTCAGCGGTAAAACTGATGGTTTTCCCTGTGCCTTGCATTGCTGGTCGTAAGTCTTAAAAGCCTTTGAAATGTAGATATTGTCATAACGATCCTTACTGAGAAACTTCTTAAGATAGAAGATTGACTTAAGAAATAATAACAATAGAGTGATGACAAGAACGTTACTGACTATACCAGATACTGTTAGAATCCATTTAGTTCTAGACTGTATGTCTGCTTTAACTTGGGAAATGATTTGTGCTGCTGTTTTTGAGGAATTGATTTTCCCATCGGCATCAAAACCTCCTTCAAAATCGAATGAGAAGAAGGAGGTGATCCCATCTAAGAAGGAATTTATCTCATTATTAGCTACTTCTATGATATGCGCTATGAATTTTAGAGGTGTACAGGCAACATACGTTCCTACTTGGACAACTTTACAAACTGCCCCAATGTCTAGAACAATACATAAATGATGCAAAAAACCTCTCCTTGACCTACAAAGGAAACAAATATCCATCATTAATCAAAGAAGTACTGTAATTTACTGTACAGTAAAGTTCTTATTTTTTTACATTTTGTTGTGTTTTGCTCTTTGATGCATACTTTAAAAAACACTTAAACCAAACAAAGAGGGGGTAAAATTATATAATAAAGGCAACAGGCAAATGTCTTAACTCTGTACAAACAATGTGGCAGAGTTAATAAATTGGTCCTTTAAATGCCCTAAATCAAAACAACTTTTGTTGGTGGGTATTGGAAAAAAAATTCATTCAGGGTAAAGAATAAATGTTGCATGACGTTTACTAGTGTTTTTTTCTTCATACCTATATGTGTTTATTCTGTCTGAATTGAAACTCTAAGTGCATGGTGTTTATGTTTGTTCTCTTGAACTTACTTTTTCAGAGCATGCTGCTTATGTTTGTCTCTAACTTACCATTTCAGTGCATGCATGGGGTTTATGTTTATTCTCCTACCATTTTACCACATGTTGATGATTTTTTTTTTTATCTAACCTATCATTTCAGTGCATGTTAATTATAGATATATGAAGATGTGGCATGAGTTCCAATGAGACAAATCGAAGTACCAATTTATAATAGAAAAACGTTATAGATCAAGGTACATTTATTTGTATAATCTATCCCTACCATTTCAGTGCATGCTCTGTATGTTTATTCTCTAACCTACCTTTTCAGTGCATGTTGGTTATGCAGTCTGGTGTTATTGGTTATTGTTTCATCATTGTTAGAGTTAAGGTAATCACCATATCTTTGTAATGGTGTTTCTTGTTCCATCAGCTGTTTAGCTAACTCTATTGCATTTTTCTCTTCCTCTGTCATAGCCCTCCTTCTTTTCCTTTTTTTCCCAAAAATCCTTCCTAGCGACCTCACAATGTTATCCCCAGTTCTTTCTATTTTCCTCACTACGTCTTCCCCAGTTCTGGCTACGTCTTTACCAAATTTGATGACTTTATTTGAAGGGTCTGCCCTTCTCAGGTCTTCTTCACACTTATTTTTAGCATAGTTTATTCCCCTCTCACATTCAAACTGGGCTTTTTCCACTCCTCTACTACATTCCTAGGGAAAATGCAAAGTATTAAAATCATTATAAAGAGAAAAAATCATTTAACATGAAGGCAATAACAAAGTAGAAATATATGAAAATGGGAGAATAAAAAAGAAATCATTGAATACATGTGATAGTGGAAAAAATAAATAGGTTGCAAATTTGATAAATGAGGAGAAAAAAGAACTTTTACTGGTAAAGAGCAGAAAAAGAACTTTTACTGGTTATGAGCAGAAAAGGAACTTTTACTGGTAAAGAGCAGAAAAAGAACTTTTACTGGTAAAGAACAGAAATAGAACTTTCACTGGTAATGAGCAGAAAAAGAACTTTCACTGGTAAAGAGCAGAAATAGAACTTTCACTGGTAAAGAGCAGAAAAAGAACTTTCACTGGTAAAGAACAGAAATAGAACTTTCACTGGTAATGAGCAGAAAAAGAACTTTTCTGGTAAAGAGCAGAAAAAGAACTTTTACTGGTAAAGAGCAGAAAAAGAACTTTCACTGGTAAAGAGCAGAAAAAGAACTTTTACTGGTAATGAGGAGAAATAGAACTTTTACTGGTAATGAGCAGAAAAAGAACTTTTACTGGTAAAGAACAGAAAAAGAACTTTTACTGGTAAAGAGCAGAAATAGAACTTTCACTGGTAAAGAGCAGAAAAAGAACTTTCACTGGTAAAGAGCAGAAAAAGAACTTTTACTGGTAAAGAACAGAAATAGAACTTTCACTGGTAAAGAGCAGAAAAAGAACTTTTACTGGTAAAGAGCAGAAAAAGAACTTTCACTGGTAATGAGCAGAAAAAGAACTTTCACTGGTAATGAGCAGAAAAAGAACTTTTACTGGTAAAGAGCAGAAAAAGAACTTTTACTGGTAAAGAGCAGAAAAAGAACTTTCACTGGTAATGAGCAGAAAAAGAACTTTTACTGGTAAAGAGCAGAAAAAGAACTTTTAATGGTAAAGAGCAGAAAAAGAACTTTCACTGGTAATGAGCCGAAAAAGAACTTTTACTGGTAAAGAGCAGAAAAAGAACTTTTACTGGTAAAGAGCAGAAAAAGAACTTTTACTGGTAAAGAGCAGAAAAAGAACTTTCACTGGTAAAGAGCAGAAAAAGAACTTTCACTGGTAAAGAGCAGAAAAAGAACTTTCACTGGTAATGAGCAGAAAAAGAACTTTTACTGGTAAAGAGCAATAAAAAAACTTTTACTGATAAAGAGCAGAAAAAGAACTTGCACTGGTAATGAGCAGAAAAAGAACTTTCACTGGTAATGAGCAGAAAAAGAACTTTTACTGTTAATGAGGAGAAATAGAACTTTTACTGGTAAAGAGCAGAAAAAGAACTTTTACTGGTAAAGAGCAGAAAAAGAACTTTTCTGGTAAAGAGCAGAAATAGAACTTTTACTGGTAATGAGGAGACAAAGAACTTTTACTGGTAATAGAGTGGGGGAGAGAAAAAAAGGAAGCTAGGGAACTATTCTACTAAGGAAGGGAAAAAAATCAAAAGCTTTGAAATACTTGTAATGGAGAGGAAGAAATAGAAAGCTAAGAAATGCAATTAACAGGGATGGAAAATTAGAAACTTTGGAAATGTATTTAATTGGAAGGAAAGATAGAAAGCACAGAAATACAGTTAAACGGGAGGGGAATTAAATACAGGAAAATGTTTCCAATGAATTATCCTCTGATAAATGATATAAACAGTTAGAAGAAATATGGTAACAATTTATTTAAACTTAGTTTGCCTGTGTTTTATATAATTAAGACTGAAGGAACCATTATTTATTTCATGAAATACTATAGTTTTCTGGCTTGTTTTGTGTTATAGGTGACATTGAATCTCAAATTCAAGAGCTGAAAGAAATACAAATTTTCTGTTGCTTTTGTGAATGTAAAAAACACTAGACTAAAATATCTATGAAAATGCAATGTGTTTATCAATTACAAAAAATAAATTGAGTTAATTAAAGCAAAGACAAATTCTGTTGGTTTTTTTTAACCTGCAAAGATGATGCAAAGTAAATAAAACTAATACCTTAGCTGCATTTTTTAGTGCATTTTTAGCTGTGTTGAGACCATCGGCAAAAACTTTTACTGCATTAGTAACTGGTGCAATAGCATTTTTGATGGAATGTGCAATGTTCCTCATTTTGACAAGGCCTTCATAAATTCTCCTTTCTATTAATCTAATTGGTTCTTCTAGTTGACCTCTGAGGATGGAAGTCTGGTTATAGATCAGTTCCTGGGTGCAGGCCATAGATTGCGATGCTTGCTCTGCATTGTATACAATGTTTACTACGGGACCAGCAAGTAACATGGCAAATATAATGGACATGAATACAGCTCGTCCTTTTCCAGTGAACAGGTTGGGAACCATTAGTAAAAAGATACATCTCATGTGTGTAGAAATGGCTAATGCTGCACATATAGGGAGGGAAAATCCTATTGTTATGTAGCAAGATATTTGTAGAGAATACTCATTACTGTATCTCAAGAGAACAAACAGGATTCCACAGGCAATAAAACCTCCAAATATCCCAAAGATGCCTTTCACGATCCTGTGATCTCCACGGCTGCTGTTGACAAAGGATTTGACTGGCTTTGGAACAATTTTAGAAATTTTGTTCTGTACAATATTAGAATGTTCAGGAACACGAGTAAGTCTTCTTTGTAAGACATGATCAGGAATTTTGGCCTTGATCCGAGGAACCAAAGTCTCTGTATCTTCACTCTTGTTTTTCAACTTAATTTCTAGTGTTTCAGTCGCCTTCTTCGCCATTGACATTCTTTTGACCTTGTCTTTTAATGTCAAGTTTTTGGCAATATAACTAGTTGGAAATGTTCCTGTTTTCCCACTTGACTTATTATGTCCCATTGACCAACCATTACCGACATCTTCAACGTTTGATATGGTATCTCCAACGCAAAGGTTGATATCTGTATCTGTGTCAGCTTGGTATGCAGATATGGCTTTATACATTATCTCTAGTTGGTCAGTGGTCTTCCTTACCCTTGACATTCTTTTGACCTTGTCTTTGAAGGTCAAGTTTTTGGCAATATAACTAGTTGGAAATGTTCCTGTTTTTCCACTTGACACATTATGTCCCATTGACCAACCATTACCAAGATCTTCAACATTCGATATCTTATCTCCGACAGAAAGGTTAATGGCTGTATCTATGGAGGCTTTGTAGTTATATTTGACTTTAAACATGATTGCAGATCTGGAATTTAAAACAAATAGGAGAATGATCTTATGATCTTTTGAAGTATTTTATATTCTGAATGTTGATACAGTGTAAAGAGGGGGGATATGACCGTTATCGGGACTCCGGGATCAGTGATTTTAAGCTCAGGATTTCAGGATTGATCCTTTTGGGATTTGGGAATATTTTTTTCGGGATTTAAATTTATTTACATTTGGGACCCTAGGATTTCAGGATCAGGACCCCTCCAATCCCCCCTCTGTAAAGTCAGAAATTATTATTGGTTCATTTATTATTATGAATTAGTGATTACTTGTAAAAAAAGAAGAATTTGTTTAATGTAATTTAAAACATTTACACTACTGAAATTATAAGTTTTTGTTAATGTAAACCTGATATATATACTGTCCCATTTTTCTCAATGATAAAACATAGCAACAATTTTTGAAGGTATTACTGAATTGACACAGTTAAGATTGTCAATGTAGCAACACATTGATATATAAACTTCTTTTCTTTAATTATGGGGGTAAAATACTTCATCATTATTAATTTACTATATTTTATAAATAAATGATGAAAAAAGATAAAATCAAGTATTATATCCCTAGATGAATGCTATCACAGAACTGAATCATAAGCTGTATTGATTGTCTTTCAAAACTTGAAACATTTCATTATTTTAATTGCGAATACACAATTTCTACACATCTCAGCAAATGCAAATATATAAACTCGAAAATTAATCTTAATAAAACAAATTAATTAAAAAAAGATGAAGTAAAAATGTCCCTTACCTTTGTTTCTATAATTTTGAGTTGATTTTACGACTAGTTACTGAATATTCATTTCACCTCTGAAGTTAAACTTTCACGTCCTTGTATATTGGGTTGATCTATCATTGATAATTCTACTTTTGAATTGTTGTCAAACCATCAGTTAAGATTCATCAGATACCAGATTTTGTAATAAGATATAAATTTAAGAGTGTCTGACAAAGTAGGTTCTCAGTAATGTTTAATGTGTTGGTTTGGTTTTTATGCCAAATTAGGGTGTGATTTTACATTATCCATTAATTCAATCCACTATTTTCCACATAAGAAAATGCCTGTACTAAGTCAGAATTCAGGAATATGACTCATTTGATGTGTTTGAGCTTGAGATTTTGCCATTTAATTAGGAACTTTTCATTTTGAGTTTTCATCAGTCAGAGTTCAGTATCTTTGTGATTTCAGATTCTCCATTAACAAATGATACTTATAAATTAACACAATAAAAATTAAAATTTGAGTATAAAAATTTTCTACTTTAAAACTACTAAGACAAATTGAACCAAATTTGTCCACAATCATCATTAGTGTATCTAGTTTAAAATGTGTCCTATGACCCCGCCCACAAACCAAGATGGCCGACATGGCTAAAGATATAACAGAGCGTATAATGCTGTTTTTGGCTCATATCTCTGAAACCAAAGCATTAAGAGAAAATCTGATCGTGGATAAAATTGTTCATTCGGTCAAGATCTATCTGCCCTGAAATTTTCAGACCAATTAGGCAACTTGCTGTTGGGTTGCTGCCCCTGAATTTGTAATTTTAAGAAAATTTTGTAGCTTTTGTTATTATCTTGAATATTATTCTAGATAGAGATAAACTGTAAACAGCAATAATGTTAAGCAAAGTAAGAACTACAAATACGTCAAGCATGACCAAAATGGCCAATTGACCTTTATTGCCCTTTATAGTCAACTTTTAACAAATTTCAAAAATTTTGTAAATTTTTACAAAATATTTTCCTCTGTCACCTCTGGGGCAAGTTCATTATAGATAGAGATAATTGTAAGCAGCAAGAATGTTCAGTAAAGTAAGATCTACGAAGAAAAACACATTTTTATGCCCCACCTACGATAGTAGAGAGGCATTATGTTTTCTGGTCTGTGCGTTCGTTCGTCCGTCCGTCTGTCCCGCTTCAGGTTAAAGTTTTTGGTCAAGGTAGTTTTTGATGAAGTTGAAGTCCAATCAACTTGAAACTTAGTACACATGTTCCTTATGATATGATCTTTCTGATTTTAAAGCGAAATTAAACTTTTGACCCCAATTTCGCGGTCCACTGAACAGAGAAAATGAAAGTTCATGTTTCAGGTTAAAGTTCTTGGTCAAGGTAGTTTTTGATGAAGTTGAACTCCAATCAACTTGAAACTTAGAACACATGTTCCCTATGATATTATCTTTCTAATTTTAATGCCTAACTATATTTTTTATCCAATTTCATGGTCCATTGATCATGGAAAATGATAGTGCGAGAGGGGCATCCGTGTACTTTGGACACATTCTTGTTTGTCATGAAACCATCTGTGTCCTTTGTTTAATATGCACATAGACCAAGGTGAGCGACACTGGCTCTTTCAAGCCTCTTGTTTGTCCTATGACTTGTTTGCCTGTGCTGTGTATGCCTTTTGGGTTAATATGCTCGAAACAATTAATAGCTTTACCAAAGTTTGGGTATTGCATTTCAATTGAATATAAAAAGAGAAGATATGGTTTGATTGCCAATGAGACAACTCTTCACAAGAAAACAAATGACACAGAAATTAACTTCAACAATAAGCAAAGCCCATACAGATAATCTCAGAAACCTGTGTTAAATTTAATATTCTAATGCAATTATTTTGCATCAATGGTTCTGATTGGATGACAGTTGGTGTAAAATTCTCTATCTCCTTGTCTGTACCGTAACTAAGGAAGCCAACATTTTGAATTACTAAATGTATTGACATGTAATTTCTACAATAAAAACCAAAAAAAATCACATGTTGAACCTCAAAATCTTTTTATCAAATATTATTACATTCTGAAGTGGCACAGAAGCCATATAATGCCCCATGTTTATGTTTAACGCCGGAAGAATACCTGTGACGTCACCTAGTGTAGGGACTAAAGAAATAACATCTTTTTGCAGAATTTTCTTTAATGAAGATTTTACACTGAAATAATGATGGAAATTTAATTATAAACTTGTTTTGCATTAGAATAGAGATAACTGTATTGTATTTGAAGCTTTGCGGACGTCCATCTGTAGTTTTACTGTCGCAAATACCCGTTTACCTGTCTCCGCTACGCCTTGCCAAGTAAACTGAATTTGCAACAGTAAAACATCTGATGGACGTCCTTTAAGCTTCAAATGAAATACAGTTATCTCTTAAATATCAGTGTTTATATATTTATTTCAAAGAAGAATAAGAGTAGAGACCATTTACATCTCTTATTAGAGGTATCATCATCATAAGGATTAATTTGTATTTGTAGGAAGTATTCACCCCACAGAATGGTAAACATGTTTTATGGTACAGCTGCGGACCAACAGTATATGATGCTTCTCATATGGGACATGCCAGGTTTTATATTGTTTATGAATTAGTACATTCAACATTTTTTTTTTATCTTATTTCTGATGAAAATCATCTTTCATTTTTTTCTAAGTATTTGATACTTTTGCACTTCTTTTGCATAAGGAAGAAACTATTGTTGTGCAACTTTTAAGCTCACCTTGCCCGAAGGGCCAAGTGAGCTTTGCTCATCACTTTGCGTCTGGCGTCAGTGTCCGGCATCGTTAACTTTTATAAAATTTTCTCCTCTGAAACTTAACTGGGCCAAATTTAACCAAATTTGGCCACAATCATCATTGGGGTACTTAGTTTAAAAAATGTATGGCGATCTTAAATATTATTATAGATAGAGATAAACTGTAAACAGCAATAATGTTCAGCAAAGTAAGATCTACATATAAGTCAACATGACCAAAATTGTCAGTTGACCCCTTAAGGAGTTATTGCCCTTTACAGTAATTTTTTTACAATTTTCATAAATTTTTGAAAATTTTTAGAAGACATTTTCCACTAATTACTGGGCGAAGTATATTATAGAAAGAGATAATTGTAGCAACAAGAATGTTCAATAAAGTAGATTTCATAAATTCTTGTAAAATTTTATAATTTTTTACAAAATATTTTACACTGTAACTACTGGGCCAAGTTCATTATAGATAGAGATAATTGTAGCAACAAGAATGTTCAGTAAAGTAAGATCTACAAACACATCACCATCTCCAAAACACAATTTTGTCATGAATTTATCTGTGTCCATTGTTTAATATGCACATAGACCAAGGTGAGTGCCACAGGCTCTTGAGAGCCTCTATTTTTTAAAGCTTTAATATTTACAAGCAAATAAGTCAAAAGTAGAGCTTTTGATGTCATCTATATTCTTTGGAAACATAGTGTAGGCGCTGACAACCTTAATTTTAAAATAAGATGGGTCCATTTTGGGAACTTATTGAATCTACTCTTTTACACCTACTTTATAAATGCAGATAGCACAAAAGTTACTTTTAAAATATAAATACTTTATACATTGCTGGTATCTGTACATGTATTTTCTGACTCCATAATTGTTCTCCTCAATTAATAGATTTATATTACAGATCCTATATATCATTTGACATCTTGAGAAGAGTTCTGCAGGATTACTTTAAATATGAAGTGTTTTACTGTATGAATATCACAGATATTGATGATAAGGTTTGTACTGTATAGAGAGGAAAAAGGGGGAGGGGGAATTGTGTTCCAGAGAGAGAGATCCTATGTAGCATTTGATATCTTGAGAAGAGTTCTGCAGGATTACTTTAAATATGAAGTGTTTTACTGTATGAATATCACAGATATTGATGATAAGGTTTGTACTGTATAGAGAGGAAAAAAGGGGGAGGGGGAATTGTGTTCCAGAGAGAGAGATCCTATGTATCATTTGACATCTTAAGAAGAGTTCTGCAGGAATTTTTTTAAATATGAAGCTGGGAGAGATAATCTGTGTCCCATGGACACATTCCTATTTTTTTTTCTTATTTTCAAGTTTTTGCCTTTAAATTTTAAAACTGTAATGGTTTGGTAAAAAAACTGCAGCAGTAAAAATGATCAACAATGCAAGAAAAAGTAAAGAATAACAAAAATATATATAATTATGTGTTGGTCCAAACACAACAAATGTTTGTATGTTGCAGATTATCAAAAGAGCAAGACAGAATTATTTGTTTGAGAAATATGTAGAAGAGAATCACCCATGGAAAAGAATTATGGATGATACACTCGAGGCCATGAAGGTAACTAGAGATTGAATTATAAAACTAAAGAGACAACATAGGTCACATCAATTAGATATACTGTAGATTCATTTATTTTTGTGGGTATCAATTTTCATGGATTAAGGAAAACTTACATGTTCATGAATATTTCATTTCATGGTTTTGCAAAAGTCTGCATACAATCCTTTAGAAAATTTGTCATTTAAATTTGTGGTTTACCTGTACTCATGAAACCCACATAAATTGGTAGCCAACAGTATCTACAGGAAGCTATGAATTTATCTGATGCTGTATACAATGTGATTCTATAGAAAGAATTCTCTACAATATAAAGAAGAAGATGTGGATATAGGAAGATGTGGTGTGAGTGCCAATGAGACAACTCTCCATCCAAATAACAATTTAAAAATTAAACCATTATAGGTTAAAGTACGGCCTTCAACACGGAGCCTTGGCTCACACCGAACAACAAGCTATAAAGGGCCCCAAAATTACTAGTGTAAAACCATTCAAACGGGAAAACCAACGGTCTAATCTATATAAACAAAACGAGAAACGAGAAACACGTATATATTACATAAACAAACGACAACTACTGTACATCAGATTCCTGACTTAGGACAGGTGCAAACATTTGCAGCGGGATTAAACGTTTTAATGGGCCCAAACCTTCTCCCTTTTTCTGAAACAATAGCATAACATCACAACATATAAAAACATACGATAAAATATCAATTAGCAGACTTAACTCAATCAAAAAACGTATGATTACACAAAGAGCCAATAATGGTATGATTGCCAATGAGACAACTATCCACAAAAGACCAAAATAACACAGACATTAACAGCTATAGGTCACTGTACGGCCTTCAACCATGAGCAAACCCCATACTGCATAGTCAGCTATAAAAGGCCCTGATAAGAGAATGTAAAACAGTTCAAACGAGAAAACCAACGGCCTTATTTATGTAAAACAATGAACTAAAAACAAATATGTAACACATAAACAAACAACAACCACTGAATTACAGGCTCCTGACTTGGGACAGGCACATACATAAATAATGTGGTGGGATTAAACATGTTAGCAGAATCCCAACCCTCCCCATAACCTTGGATAGTGGTATAACAGTACAACATAAGAACGAACTATAAAAATCAGTTGAAAAAGGCTTAACTCATCAGATAGACAAAAATACAAATGGACGTGGCCAGTTATTATACATCCTGACACAAAAAGACACAATGAACAGATCTGAGAGTACTCACAGTTATATGACAGCTAGTTCAAAGCCACTAACAACTAATAAAAAAAATCATGCATCTAAGACTAAACAATCAATTAGTACACATCCAATGGATTTAGTGTAAAGATGTCAAAAACAGCCAGAGAAAAACATGACCTTGTGCAATGCCAAGTTACAGGTATCGACAGATTGTAGATCCATGAATATGTATATGTATAAAACATACTAGTAATATTTAGTTAGCTTTTAATCTACTGATAACAAAATCATTATTTATACCAATAAAAACAATATTCAATGATCTTATTACAGTGTTGAATAGGTAAACTTTTAGAAAAAGTTTATTTAAAGAAGGGACAAGTTTACATTCTCTCTCCTCCTATGCATCCAACTTTCATGAATGTATGTTTATAATGAATCCTTTTCTCATCTTTTTGAAGCCCTTTGCTGAGAAAGTGAGGACAGAAACTGACCCAGATAAGAAAGCCATGTATGACAGAATGTCGGAGAAGGTCAACAAAGCACTCACAGCCTTGGAGGCTGTTGTCAATAACAAAGGTCAAGATGAAATCCAGCAAGCTAGAAAAGTAAGGTTGTATGACGTTGTCAAAAATGCCATGATAGTGTTAACAGAAATATAAAAAAAAAAATCAACTTAATTATAAAATTCTTCAAAATCTGAAACATTAAGGTTTTTGGACAGGAAATTATTATCAATACAAAGACCATAGGATATATATATATATATGGAAAAGGCCTTCAAAAATTAATTAAACCTAAACCGTATTTACATTTTAAAAAAGGTGTAAAAAAAAAAGTAATTCAAGCCCAATTTAAACTGCTATTAGATATTGCAGACTATTTTAAAGTTCTTACAAGGTGAAACTCACAAGACAAAAAAGCTTAGATCAAGGGCCATAAGGAAAATTATAGTTTAATGCTTCTAGCAGCATAAAAGGCCAGAATAGATACATAAAGCTTTTAAGAAAACAATTTTTTTGACAAGTGTCCAAATGAACTCAGATTCATGTGGAAATAAAAAGAGGTTGGCGAGGAGAGGTGCACAGTTAGTTCTCATAAAAATGCTGACAAATTTTATGTTTGCCTCCAAATTCATCAAATATGTTGTCAATAAGAAACTCAGCATACTGATCAACTATTCCTTACTTTCTTGATTCTTTTTAATCCACATATGGTTAATACCACTAGCTGAGTAAACAGTTTCACAGTATTTCTAAAGACCCTCTTTTTCTGCGGACAGAATTTTTGTCAATCTTATTGATAATTCCTTTGTAGTTTGCAGAATAAATTGAATGAAGTACCTAAGCACTTTGAATATTTATAATTGGCTTTATATATTCTAGGCCTTATTAGAAGCCTCCAGAGACATTGTTGCTGATTGGTTGGATAGTTTACATGGGTCAGAGGTCACAGATAACTCTATATTCACAAGTCTGCCAAGATTTTTTGAAGAACAGTTCCATGGAGATATGAAAGCTTTAAATGTAAGATTTGATAATGTACAAAGCTTTGCCTTCTGTGTCATAAATATTCAAGCCAATGCCGTTGTTTCATAAATATTCAATGCAATTCCTGATATGCGATATGTAATTCCTGATGTGTAATTCCTGATATGTAATTCATGATATGTAATTCCTGATATGTAATTCATGATATGTAATTCTTGATATGTAATTCATGATATGTAATTCCTGATGTGTAATTCCTGATATGTAATTCATGATATGTAATTCCTGATATGTAATTCCTGATATGTAATTCCTGATGTGTAATTCCTGATATGTAATTCCTGATATGTAATTCCTGATATGCTACAATGAGACAGAACATCAAACAACAATCAATGTAACCCCAGATGACATCTACAGATCAACACATGGTTGCGAGCATTAGACAGTTGCCCATTCAATGTTAAGGAAGTTCGCTTGTCATGTTTGGGAATTTTGTCAGATTTTCGGAATCTTCATGTTTTATCTATTTGAATGCCTTCAAAAAATTTGCCCATTGACCCCCATTTTTCTTTTTATAAATCTTTTACATGTATAATGATAAGCCATATGTAAAAGTCTTATAAAATTTTAATTATTTTTTAAGAACATAATCTTGTCAATGATAAAGCTATGAAAAGTCAAAAGAGTATATTTTCCCACCACAATTTCAATGATTAATATCTCGAAAACAAGCAAATTGACCTATATATTTTTGTTGGTCTTTGGATTCCTTTATGTATCCCCTATCAATATAAACTAGTGTTTTGAAAAGTTGATTATTTTGAAACTGAGAAGTGAACTCCCTTAAGTTGTAAAAACTAACAAATCTGCTCTATTTACTAACATGGCACTTCAAACATTTGGAGACATCAGTTCCAAGAAGGGGATTAAAGAAGGTCACATGGTCTCTTCTGAAATATATCACTCCAACAGTTATGCTGATAAATTTGGCATTTGTTTTTGGTTTTATTATTGAATCTCATTACAACAGTTAAATAAGTTATATACCTGTCTGTGTAACTTTGTGGATAATCACTAAAAACTATATTCTATATTGCATTAAATATGTGCCACAATGAATCTGTTTCAAAAATTGTAACTTTTTGTTCTGTAGGTTTTACCAGCAGATGTGTTAACAAGAGTTAGTGAATACATACCAGAAATTATAACTTTTGTACAGAAAATTATAGATAATGGCTTTGGGTAAATATCATAATTGATTTTAGGACATTATTTTATGAACAATTCTTGTTGTGTAATGTTCCTTCAAAAATATTTTAATTCATATTTAAGGAGGCTCGCGGGTATATGATTTTAAGAAAAAAATCAAACATTCATTTTTCTTTACAAATTTTATTATTTACCTTTAGTAGTTGTTACTTTATCTTATGGTACAAGAATTTTTCAAAAAAATCAATACATGTTGGCCCCAGGTGACTTTTAACATTTAGATATCATTGAAAAGGCACCAAATTATCTCCCTTTGGTGCAAAAATGCAATTTTTTGGCTCTAAAAATGAAATGTCTTTTTCAACTCATCGGTGACCTATATTTTTTATTGTTGTTTTCGAATAGGCTGTTCATAAACAGAATAATTGTGAAATTTAACCAATTTCTGTAATTTAGTTCTTTTTTTGTTTCGATATTACCAATATTTTTCCTATTAGTTCAACAGAAAAAAAGGACATTTACAAAAATGTATGCTTTTTCCGAAAGCAGATTGTGAGCGTAAATGCACGGTGACCCCATTTTTTTATTTCATTTTTCCATTAGGTATAAGATAAAGTTAATTTATAGAAAAATATAGAGAAATCCTATATAAAATAAAAAATTTGATTTAGACCTGCGAGCCCCCTTAAGGGAGAAACAGATTAACAATTTCAAATGGAACATGAGACCATGTTTAGAAAGGTGCACTAGGCATCAGATTTAATGTTCCCATTCTTAACAGACAGGACTGCATTTCCAACATCTCAAGCACCTAAGAGACACCCCTTACAGAGAAATATGTACTTGTTTCAATACCCGGGGAGGGGGAAGTGTACCTTTAGGGGGTTTGGGAGTTACATTAATTGATAATATGGAATGACTTAAAAATACTGGAGAGAAAAAATTTGTAGATAATCCTAAGAAATTTTATGGTGTAATTGGTTTGCTGATCCTGGATTTAATTCAGTTATTCTTGTAAAAAATATTAAAGGATTGATTTTTTTAGCCAGAAAACACTTTAAAATGTATGTTATTAAATGTCGCCATGAAAACAGAAATTGACTTCCTAATAGCATATTTGTGATTTAAATGAAGTATGATTCAATTTTATTTTATGGTTTTTTTTCATTACTCATCTCAGATATGAATCAAATGGCTCTGTATATTTTGACACTCCTACCTTTGATCA
Organism: Mytilus trossulus; assembly: GCF_036588685.1. Lineage (NCBI taxonomy): Eukaryota > Metazoa > Mollusca > Bivalvia > Mytilida > Mytilidae > Mytilus > Mytilus trossulus. The sequence goes on along the minus strand of NC_086381.1, from coordinate 41,098,044 downwards.
GAGTGAAGGACATTTTTATGCCAAACTTGTACCAGAATCTGTTGGAGATTCCAAGGCTTTAGCAGAAGGAGAAGGTATTGATAAAGATATATATTAGGAATTTTACCATGTTTTAGATAAGAATTTAATAAAGTGAGATGTTTATCAAAAACATGTCATGTAATTGTTTAGAGTTAAATTCCAAAATATCACAATCAATATACTCTACCAAAATGGTAAAGTGAGTAAGATGTATTTACGTCATGTTTTTGTAAGCCCACATTTCTGCACACAACCTATTAGATCACTTTACAGCAATTTGACATTTAATTGGAATTTGCTCCCACTTCCTTCAAAAAATGTCCAAAATATTTAACATTAAGCATATAAGAGCCTCAGCTTAATTAAGGGGGTATGTCAATATTGTTAAAACAGAAATAAATTGTAATAAACATATTCTTGAACTTCTTTATAGCTGAAAAATGCTAACATATAATTAGTTGTGGTACTATAAATATAAAAAAGGAAGATGTGGTATGATTGCCAGTGAGACAATGGTCCACAAGAGACCAAAATGACACAGAAATAAACAACTATAGGTCACCGTACGGCCTTCAACAATGAGCAAAGCCCATACCGCACAGTCAGCTATATAAACTTATTATTACTTGTGGGATACCAAATTTTATGGATTTTGAAGGTATGTATTGACCAAAAATTTAAATTTTTAACGAAGTACAAATTTTCTATAGGCTTCTATGCAGAATTTTGACTTGTACAACAATGAGATCATACATGTGTATAAAAACAAATTTCCTTAACCCACGAAAAAATTGTACACACAAATTTAAAGAATACAGAGGATTCATTATTTTTTTGTGGGTTGAGGAAAAATTGCAATTATAGTGCATCCATAAAATCAACTAAAATTGGTATCCAAGGAATAATAATGAATCCACAGTACACAGTGTAATGTTTTTTTTATTCTATAGGTGACCTGTCTAAGGATAAAGTAACAGAGAAGAAAAGTCCAATAGACTTTGCCCTGTGGAAAGCATCCAAACCTGGGGAGCCATCTTGGGATTCACCATGGGGAAAGGTAAGGCATCCAAACCTGGGGAGCCTAATGGGATTCACCATGGGGGAAGGTAAAGCATCCAAACCTGGGGAGCCATCTTGGGATTCACCATGGGGAAAGGTAAAGCATATATTTGAGGGTCATCTATAGAATCCCAAAGGGGTCCTGTAAAAATGTCATATGATTTGAGCTGTCTATCAATTCTCAACAAGGAGTATCAAACATGGGAACAATATTGGATTCTTAAGTAAGAAAGGTGAGGCATTTCCTAATAGAAGTAAAAAGCAGGAAAGAGGAAATTTTCAAGTCCAGTATCTGATCAGATAGGTGACTATGGTCCATTCCTACAGATATAAAGGGCAGGAACAAGGAAATTTTAAAATACAGTATAATCTGATCAAATAGGTGACCACAGTCCATTCTTGTAAAAGGAAGTATAAATATAAACCATTGAAGAAAGCACTCAGCTACTAGTCAATGTTTCCCTGATGAAAGCACTCAGATAATGGTCAATGTTTCCCTGATGAAAGCACTCAGATACTGGTCAATGTTTCCCTAATTAAAAATGAACAACTAACTTTAATGTCAATAAACTTTGACAAGCATTATAAAGAAATCAGTTTTGACACAATAAATCATATCTTTAGGGTTTCTTTGAAAAATATGTTCACAAAATTAGAAATATTTCAATGTTTGCCTTTAACTTTATTGGTTCTTTACTTATGTGTGAATTAAAAATCAAGAAAACATACTTTTGTTACTTGAACAGACTACATTTAATTTAACTGTTTAAAGCCAAGTAGAATTTCAGAGGATTGATAAAATGACCTGCTTTAAAAAAAGGTCAACCCAAATTAAGGATATAAATCGACAATGTTGGATGTGTACTGATTTAAACTTCAGTCTGTGAAAACATGATTTATATATTACTTATAATTGGCTTTGGACTAGCTTTCAGTAAATGCCAGTACTCTTATATCAGTGCTTAGTGTTGATTGTTTTTATTTTAGTTGGTTTATTATAGAACCTGTCGCAGAAAAAGATGGGCATACAGATAGTGATTCAGCAGTGGCAGGGTTAGCTAACGTCTTAAAAGCTAAATATTTTAGAAGGTAGAAGGACTTGATCCTTCATACTTTGTATATAGATGCCTTATGTTATGATGTTTGCATCTGTCACATGTCCATTGTCTTTGACCTTATTTGCATGGTTCAGTGACTACTTGAAAAAAGTATTCTTAATTTCTCTCTTATTATGCATATTAGGATAAATATATTTGGTATGTGCGTACCTTGCAAGGTCTTCAAGGCCAACAAACTGTTTTCAATTGACCTCAATCTCATTTCATGTATCAGTGAACAAGGTCATGTTTTGATGGTCAAGGCCATATCTCAGACACTTAATAAGCAATAGGTCTCCTTTATTGGATGCATGGAATGATTGTAAGGCTTACATGTCCAAAAAGCAGGAGCATCTGACCTTGACCTCATTTTCAAAGTTCAGTGGTTACAGTTAAGTTTTTATACGACTGCAAAAATATTTGCGGGCTTATATTGGTATGACATTGGCGGTGTCATCTTTGTCATCGTCGTCCAAAGACACATTGGTTTTCGCACTATAACTTTAGTTTAAGTAAATAGATAACTATGGAATTAAACACAAGGTTTTTGACCACAAAAGGAAGGTTGGGATTTATTTTGGGAGTTTAGGTCCCAACAGTTTAGGAATTAGGGCCAAAAAAAGGGCCCTTATAAGCATTTTTGTTGGTTTTAGCACAATAACTATAGTATAAGTAAATAGAAATCTATGAAATTTAAACACAAGGTTTATGACCATAAAAGGAAGGTTGGTATTGATTTTCGAAGTTTTGGTCCCAACAGTTTAGGAATAAGGGGCCCGAAGGGTCCAAAATTAAACTTTGTTTGATTTCATCAAAAATTGAATAATTGGGGTTCTTTGATATGCCGAATCTAACTGTGTATGTAGATTCTTAACTTTTGGTCCTGTTTTCAAATTGGTATACATTAAGGTCCAAAGGGTCCAAAATTAAACTTAGTTTGATTTTGACAAAAAATGAATCGGTTGGGTTCTTTGATATGCTGAATCTAAAAATGTACTTAGATTCTTGATTATTGGCCCAGTTTTCAAGTTGGTCCAAATCGGGGTCCAAAATTAAACTTTGATTGATTTCTTCAAAAATTGAATAAATGGGGTTCTTTGATATGCCAAATCTAACTGTATGTAGATTCTTCATTTTTGGTCTTGTTTTCAAATTGGTTTACATTAAAGTCCAAAGGGTCCAAAATTAAACTTAGTTTGATTTTAACAAAAATTAAAATCTTGGGGTTCTTTGATATGCTGAATCCAAACATGTACTTAGATTTTTGATTATGGGCCCAGTTTTCAAGTTGGTCCAAATCAGGATCTAAAATTATTATATTAAGTATTGTGCAATAGCAAGTCTTTTCAATTGCACAGTATTGCGCAATGGCAAGAAATATCTAATTACACAATATTGTGAAATAGCATTTTTTTTTTAATTAGAGTTATCTTTCTTTGTCCAGAATAGTAAGCAAGAAATATCTAATTGCACAATATTGTGCAATTGCAAGAATTTTTTTTAATTGGAGTTATCTTTCTTTGTCCAGAATCAACTTAAATCTTTGTTATATCACTTTTTACTACCAACTGATAAATTAAAATAATCTTTACCATCCAGTGATAATAAGCAGTTTTTTTACATCTTAATATTTTATGATGTTTTTAAATGAGTAGTTATTGTTGCAAACTCCATTAGAAATTTTAATTGAGATTAGTTTTGGAATAAGGGAAAGGGGGATGTGATTAAAAAAAATTGGGTTCAATTTTCTCATTTGAAATTTCATAAATAAAAAGAAAATTTCTTCAAACATTTTTTTGAGAGGATTAATATTCAACAGCATAGTGAATTGCTGTAAGAGAAAACAAAAATTTTAAGTTCATTAGAACACATTCATTCTGTGTCAGAAACCTATGCTGTGTCAACTCTTTAATCACAATCCAAATTTAGAGCTGAATCCAGCTTGAATGTTGTGTCCATACTTGCCCCAACCGTTCAGGGTTCAACCTCTGCGGTCGTATAAAGCTACGCCCTGCGGAGCATCTGGTTAAGTTTAAGTTAAGAAACCTATTTAATCACAATCCAAATTCAGAGCTATATCAAGCTTGAATGTTGTGACCATACTTGCCCGAACTGTTCAGGGTTTGAACTCTCCGTTCATATAAAGCTGTGCCCTGTGGACCAACTGGTTGTGTTGTTTTGGTCTGTTTTTCTAAGACTGTATGCAATAGGTCTACTATATTTGGCGTATGGAATGATTTTAAGGTGTACATGTCCAACAGGCAGGTGTCATCAGACCTTGACCTCATTTTCATGATTCAGTGGTCAAAGTTAAGTTTGTGTGATTTAATCTGTTGTTTTAATACTGGATGCAATAGGTCAACTATATTTGGTGTATGAAAATAATTTATAATTAGCATGTCAGGTTTTATTTTACATTGACCTCATTTTTATGGTGCATTGCTCAATGATAATTTTTAGCTTTTTGGTCTGTTTTCTTCTACTATTAGCAATAAGTCAATTATATTTGGTGTATATGTCTGTCTGGCAATTATCATCTGACCATGACCTAATTTTCATGGTTCTTTTTGTTTCTTTGATACCATATGCAAAAGGTCAATTATAATTAGGAAACGTAATGATTGAAAGTTGTACATGTCTGTCTGGCAGTGTCCATCTGATCTGGGCCTCATTTTCATGGTTCATTGTTCAATGTTAAGTTTTCCTGGTTTAGTTTGTTTTTTGGATGGTTGCAAAAGGTCAACCATATTTAAAGCATATTTGGTGTTTGGAATGATCGTAAGGTGTAACTGTACATAAATTTCCTGTTTGGTTGATTTAACCTTGACCCCATTTTCTTAGATCATATTAATTGATGTGATAGTTGTAAAACTTTGTACCTATTTGGAGTGAAGCCATTTGCAACTGACTTTTATATGAATGCAATTTTTTTTTAATTTCTCATTGTTGAAGGCAGTTCAGTGACCCATGATTGTTTGTATTCCATCATTTAAACTCTGGTGCATAGTTGTCTTGTTGGCAATCTCCCTATTTTTATATGGAAGTAGAAAATACCCTTCACAGAGTCAAAACATCATTGTAACAAATTAAACAGTTAACCTGACTTGATCAAGTTGAATACCAATTAATATGTGGTGTGATTGCCAATGAGACAATCCTCCACAAGAGACCAAAATGACACAGAAATTAACAACTATAGGTCACCGTACAGCCCTCAACAATGAGCAAAGCCCATACGGCATAGTGAGCTAAAGGAAGAACGTAGGAAATAACCATCAGAAGTCCTTTATTTGATTTAAAGGCAGGCTATGCAAATAAGACTTGACTTTCTTTTGGTAAATAAATACCAATTAATATAAGGATAGACAAAAAAGTTGGATATACCCATTATACAGTCTTATTTGATTAAAGAGGGTAACACTTTACTTTGATTTTTTTTAAGAAAATATTTTGAGTTGATTTTTTTACAAAAATGAAAAAAAACACATATGTTTTCCTGTAACTTTATTGCTTCATTTACTTATGTATGAATTAAAAATCCAGAAAAGGTGCTCCAACTGCTGTTACCATGTACATAGAATGGCTTTCGACCTAAAGTCCAATTTTTAGTCATAACAACATGATCTCCTTTCTTTAGTTTTAGGACAACAGAATTTGTTGCACTGTTATAACCATCCACAGCTGTAGGGTACACACACATGATATAAATTTTGTGGTTAACTTTTAAGCAAATTTCCAAAGCAGAGCTAGCTTTAGTTAGAATAGTACTTGTAAACATATAAGTCCCACTAATTGGTACCAAGAATATCCCTGTAGCAGGATCGTATGCTTTTCCTTCATTTGATTTGATAACATTGAATTTAACTATTTCATTAGGTTTTAGTATTACACTGTTTTTAACTCCAGCCGAAAATCCTATGTTTTTAGACTTCTCAGTGCGTTTGAATGAAGCGATATCTTTAACCAGGTTATCATATTTCTTGTCCAGGTTTTTTGTCAGTTTTTCTATCCTTTCATTTTGTTTTTGAATTTGGGCTTCAAAGTGACGAGTTTTGGTATCATACAATTCTTTCTGTGAGTTCATGATAATTTCGATAGTTTTATACAGATTGAAACCATGCTCTCTTCTTGTCCGACCAAGTTTTTCTTCTGACATTGCAGCATTCATTTTCCACTGTTTTCCACTAATTTCGAATACCAGAGAGGAAAACAAGAACACAAGAAGTAAATATGTGCAGCACATAATGGTTGATAGGATACAGTTATAAAATAATGTCTACTATATAAAACTTTTGGATTTCAGTTCCAAGAATTTTATAGATTTTTCTCCATATGTTACCATGTATAATATAACACAAGTATAATTAAAATCTATCAAATTTCATTTTTTATATTCAATATTTCCAATTTTTATTAAATTTATTAGGGGAAAAATTTTAAATAAATGCTCCAAATATTGGGAAAACTTATTTTAACTGTTGGTGTAAATGTCCTTTGGTTTTGTTTGTTTTTGTCTTATTTTGTCCATAATGCCATAGTGCAGGAAAGAGGAAATTTTCAAGTCCAGTATCTGATCAGATAGGTGACCATGGTCCATTCTTACAGATATAAAGGGCAGGAACAAGGAAATTTTAAAATACAGTATAATCTGATCAAATAGGTGACCACACTCCATTCTTGTAGAAGGAAGTATAAATATAAACCATTGAAGAAAGCACTCAGCTACTGGTCAATGTTTCCCCGATGAAAGCACTCAGCTACTGGTCAATGTTTCCCTGATGAAAGCACTCAGATACTGGTCAATGTTTCCCTGATGAAAGCACTCAGATACTGGTCAATGTTTCCCTGATGAAAGCACTCAGCTACTGGTCAATGTTTCCCCGATGAAAGCACTCAGCTACTGGTCAATGTTTCCCCGATGAAAGCACTCAGCTACTGGTCAATGTTTCCCTGATGAAAGCACTCAGATACTGGTCAATGTTCCCCTGATGAAAGCACTCAGATACTGGTCAATGTTTCCCTGATGAAAGCACTCAGATACTGGTCAATGTTTCCCTGATGAAAGCACTCAGATACTGGTCAATGTTTCCCTAATTAAAAATTAACAACTAACTTTAATGTCAATAAACTTTGACAAGCGTTATTAAGAAATCAGTTTTGACACAATAAATCATATCATTAGGGTTTCTTTGAAAAAAATGTTCACAAAATTAGAAATATTTCATTGTTTCCCTCTAACTTTATTGGTTCTTTACTTATGTATGAATTAAAAATCCAGAAAACATACTTTTGTTACTTGAACAGACTACATTTAATTTAACTGTTTAAAGCCAAGTAGAATTTCAGAGGATTGATAAAATGACCTGCTTTAAAAAAGGTCAACCCAAATTAACGATATAAATCGACAATGTTGGATGCGTACTGATTTAAACTTCAGTCTGTGAAAACATGATTTATTTATTACTTATAATTGGCTTTGGACTAGCTCTCCGTAAATGCCAGTTCTTTCATATTTATTAGTGCTTAGTGTTGATTGTTTTTATGTTAGTTGGTTTATTATAGAACCTGTTGCAGAAAAAGATGGACATACAGATAGTGATTCGTCAGTGACAGGGTTAGCTAACGTCTTAAAAGCTAAATATTTAAGAAGGTAGAAGACCTGGATCCTTCATACTTTGTATATAGATAACCTTATTTTATGGAGTTTCTGTCTGTCTGTCATATGTCATTGTCTTTGACCTCATTTGCATGGTTCAGTGACTTTAAAAAATAGTATTCTTATCAGACTATTTTCACTTCACCTTAATCTCATTTCATGGATCAGTGAACAAGGTCAAGTTTGGCAGGTCAAGGTTTAGTTCAGACACTTTAAGCAATAGGTCTCCTATACTTGATGTATGGAATGATTGTAAGGTTTATATAGCCAACAAGCAAGTGTCATCTCACCTTGTCCTCATTTTCATAGTTCAGTAGTTATAGTTAAGTTTTTGTGTTTTGGTCTGTTTTTCTAATACTGTATGCAATAGGTCTACTATATTTGGTGAATGGAATGATTTTAAGGTAAACATGTCCAACAGACAGGTGTCATCTGACCTTGACCTCATTTTCATGGTTCAGTGGTTAAAGTTAAGTTGGTGTGTTTTGGTCTGTTGTTTTAAAACTGGATGCAATAGGTCAACTATATTTGGTTCATGAAAATAATTTACAATTAACATATCAGTTTTATATGACATTGACCTCATTTTTATGTTGCATTGCTCACTATTGATTTTTTAGTTTTTGGTCTGTTTTTCGAATACTTTTAGCAATAAGTCAACTATATTTGGTGTATATGTCTGTCTAGCAGTTATCATCTGACCATGACCTCATTTTAATTGTTCATTGGTCAATCTTAAGTTTTCCTGGTTTAGTTTGTTTCTTACATACCATATGCAAAAGGTCAACTATATTTAGAAAATGTAATGATTGTAAGTTGTACATGTCTGTCTGGCAGCGTTTATCTGACCTTGGTCTCATTTTCATGGTTCATTGATCGATGTTAAGTTTTCCTGGTTTATTTTGTATCTTTGTTATTTAATAGGTCATCTATATTTAAAGCATATTAGGTCTATGAAATGATTGTAAGGTGTACATGTATTTCCAGTTCAGTTGATCTGAACTTGACCTCTTTTCTTGTATCATGTCAAATTGATGTGATAGTTGTAGTAAAGCTTTATATTAAGGACTATCAACATAATATCAATGATAAGTAAAGAAGGACATACATTTCAACATGTGCACTCTTGTTTTAACTTTGTACAAATTTCAGTGAAGCCATTTGCAACTGACTTTTATATGTCTGCATTTTTTTGATTTTTTTTCTCATTGTTGAAGGCAGTATATTGACACATGTTTGCTTTTATTCCGTCATTTAAAACTCTGGTGGATAACTGTCTCATTGGCAATCTCCCTATTTTTATATGGAAGTAGAAAATACCTTTTACAGAGTCAAAACATCATTGAAGCAAGTAAAACAGATAAACTGAATTGATCAAGTTGAATATCAATTAATGTTAGACAAAAAATATAAAAAAGAAGATGTGATATGATTGCCAATGAGACAACTCTCCACAAGAGACCAAAATGATACAGAAATTAACAACTATAGGTCACCGTACAGCCTTCTACAATTAGCAATGCCCATACTGCATAGTGAGATACAAAAGGAAGAACGTAGGAAATAACCATTATAAGTCCGGTATTTGATTTAAAGGCTTGCTGTGCAAAAAAAAGTTGTACAGTCTTGTTTGATTAAAGAGGATAACATTTTACTTTCATTAAAAATCAACACTTAAACTTACTTAAAGATGTCCAAGTTTATCAGGCATTAAGAAATCTGTTGTGAGAAAACAATCAAATATTTCAGGTATTTCAACAAATATTTTGAGATGATTTTTTTTTACAAAAATGAAAAAAAAAACATATGTTTTCCTGTAACTTTATTGGTTCATTTACTTATGTATAAATTAAAAATCCAGAAAAAGTGCTCCAACTGTTGCTACCATGTACAAAGAATGGCTTTCTTCCATAATCTCGATTTTTTGTCATCATAACATGATCTCCTTTCTTTAGTTTTAGTATAACAAAGTTTGTTGCACTGTCCCCTACAGGGTACACACACATGATATAACTGTGGTGGTTAACATTTAAGCAAATTTCCAAAACAGAGCCAGCTGTAGTTAGAATAGTACTTGTAAACATATAAGTCCCACTTATTGGTACCACAAATATCCCTGTAGCAGCATTGTATGCGTTTCCTTCATTTGATTTTATTACATTGAATTTAACTATTTCATCAGATTTTAGTATTACATGGGTCCTAACTCCAGCTGAAAATCCTATGTTTTTAGACTTCTCAGTGCGTTTGATGGTAGCAATATCTTTAGCCAGGTTGTCATATTTCTGTTCCAACTTTTCTTTTCCAGTTGTCAGTTTTTCTATCCTTTCATTTTGTTGTCGAATTTGGGCTTCTAAGTGATGAGTTTTGGTTTCATACACTTCTTTCAGAGAGTTTTTGATAAGTTTGATAGTTTCATCCAAATTGAAACTATGCTCTCTTTTTGTCAGACCAAGTGTTTCTTCTGACATTGCAGCATTCTTTTTCCACTGTTGTCCACTAATTCCGAATACCAGAGAGGAAAACAAGAACACAAGAATTGAATATGTGCAGCACATAATGGTTGATATGATACAGTTATGAAATAATGTCTACTATATAAAACTTTTGGATTTCAGTTCCAAGAATTTTATAGATTTTTCTCCAGATGTTACCATGTATAATATAACACAAGTATAATTAAAATCTATCAAATTTCATTTTTTATATTCAATATTTCCAATTTTTATTAAATTTATAAGGGGAAAAAATTTGAAATAAATGCTCCAAATATTGGGAAAACTTATTTATAGCTGTTGGTGTAAATGTCCATTGGTTTTGTGAGTCTTTGTTGTAATTCTCCTGGGTTTTGTTTGTTTTTGTCTTATTTTGTCCATAGTGCCATTACTAGATTTGATTTTCATTCAATTATGAATGTGCTATGTCACTTTATTGCTACAGATTTGAACCCTGTAATTTAAGAAACCTCATTCTTTTAAACAAATGTTGTTTTTTTAAGTTTCTTAATGAACTATCACTGTTATTTTTGTTGTCATCCTTAATGAAAGCTATGTTAAGATAAATATATTTATATATATATATAGATTATCGGGTACTCTACACATACGTAGCACCATAGCAGGGTGATATAGGCGTAGGTAAGGACGATAAATATTTATACAGATTGTCACCGAGTGACTGCCACAAAGTATTTTTCAGTGGTGGATCCAGTATTTTTTATTAGTAGGGGCCCACTGACTGCCTAAGAGAGGGCCCACTCCGGTCATGCTTCAGTGGTTCCCTATATTATCAACAACAAAAAAGGGTGGGCGGGAAACCTTACAAAAGGAACCATTGGTTAATAGCATAAAGACCCTTTACAAAAGGAACCATTGGTTAAATAACTTTCTTGTAAGCAGCAGTCCTCTTTTAAGGAAATTATAATAGGAAATACTAGTCTGTAATTTTACATCTACTGGGACATATATACTCCATATACAGATGGTACTATCTCTTTTGTCATAAAGTTCTCAATCAACCCTCTGTCAATATCTGTGATGTATTGTAATTCAAGGTATGAAGCAGCCTTTAATATATCCATTGAAATACTAAGTTATACGTTAGATATTTAAAAAAAAAACTGTCCTGAAATTGTAAACACAACTAAAAAAGCTAATACATAGCTAAAATTTTATTTAAATTAAGTGCAAATCACAGGAATTTTATGAAAATTTTCACTTTTTGAATTGGCTACAGTTATATTCTTGTTTGAAGGTAAGGGGTATTGATAGTGACATCCTGTACACTGTTGATAGCACTTTATTAACATTAGTGAGAGTTTTTTCTTTCAAAGTAAACATTTTCAACATTGACAGAGCTGGAAGTTTACATTCAAAAATTCACGCCTGAATTGAAACTAAAATTATCTTTGTAAGGTATTATTGAGAAAAAAAGGTGATATTTTTGTAATAGAACATGTAAATTAAATTGAGTTATCTCCCTTTAATAATATTTTGATTCTCTGTCTAAATTTTAAATCCATAACAGAGGTGTAAAAATTATTTCATTATTGATTAAACTCAAATTAAAAAATAAGATGAAAAATTTAAACATGAAGTTGTGGCTTAAAGTATAATAAAGAGTTTTGGTGGGGTTTTTTTTCAATAGAAGGTTAGACCTAGAACTCTATAGACAAAAAATCTTACTACTTTCAGAACTAAAAATATGTGATATTTATAAACAGTTTAGTAAAGGTGCAATTAATTTTGGTCACATGATGTTAATTGTTTACAAGATAACCTTTGGTAAAGGAAAAGTTTATGCATTATTGTTGTAGAGCATATTGTATGCTCAGTATAGGAAACCAAAGTTTCAGATATCCTTGGTTGGACGTTTAGTTTTGTGCTCAACTCTGACCATTAGTACTTTATTGTTTTATGTATCACATGAAATAAAACCTGTAGTAGGATAAATACTGCCATTGTGTTTTAATATAGATTTTTTTTTCAGAAAATTGTGCAGTGTATATCTCTGTTTCCAATAAAGAAATGCTGGGCATTACTCAAGTCTTATCACTGGCTCCTATAATGAAAATTGTACATAACATTTAATTACATAAAGAAAAACATCATCACTGGAATGATCAATCAAATCTTCCCTTTTTCCCTGTTTGCAATCATAAGTTACAATACATGTACCATGTAACCTCAAGTTTCCAAAACATTTTATAGAAAGACCCCAAAAAATGATGCTTTGAAACACAATTGATATATGTTTATGAATCAGATTTTTTTGGGCTATGGAAAAGGTATCTGTCAAATTTGAGGGAATATTTTTTTTATGACCCTCTTTCATATAAGGTCCAAGGACACAGTTATCGTCCTTTGGTTTTCGTTGTCTACAAATATAGTCCCTAGTGTAAAGAGTGTATAACTTGCATGTTTTATTTGATACACTTTCCCAATTTATTTCTTGATATTAGATGCATGAAATATTAAGTAAGGGGATGTAATTACATGTCAAAAAAATTTGGGTGCTGAATCCTTATGTTAAGTAGTGAATTGGTCCAGTTCTAAAAGGTCAAATTTTATCACGTTTGAAGCTGTCAAACTGAATTTTTCACCCCCTTCACACAGAATTGTCAATATTTTGAGTTAGAGTTGGTAGAAGTTTCTATAATTTTGATATTATTGTCTCACTGGTAGTACACTACACTGTAAAATTCTTTTCTATAGGACATGAAGTGATACAATTCTTTATTTTAATATTTGATTATATTGATGATTTTTTTTTGTGGTTCACCATACCAAAACAATTACTTCACCTTTTCTGCTTATATTTTTTGGAGAAAGAAGCCTACTTTAGTCTTCATTGAAAACCCATACAATGTCAATATAGAGGGGGGCAATATCTGGTAGGCTAGAATGGAACAACCAGCTTACTGATAGAGAGGCAGCATTTGATTAATTTGATGCGAACCACCTTTAGCTATTGGATTCTTGGCAATCATTCTTAACATTAGATGCATTTAGAATATATTATGCTTTATTTTAGGGTAGACCAGGATGGCACATTGAATGCTCAGTAATGGCTAGCAGTATTTTGGGAGAGTCCATGGAGATCCACACAGGAGGGTGTGATCTGAAGTTTCCCCATCATGATAATGAACTAGCTCAGGCAGAGGTATGTGTACAGGTCTATGTGAAAGTAAAATTACTACTGAAGTGTATAGAGTGATCCGTGTGACTATTGGTTCATCTCACAAAACTGTTTAAACCGATGCTTTACATTTGCGTGCATTACCATTACATTTGCACGCAAATATCATTACGTTTGCGCGCAGCTTTTGATTACAATTGTGCAAATTTTTTTGACAGGTAAACACAGTTTAAATACAATTTATTTACGTACTCATTCCATTAGTTTTAGTCCGCTGCTCATCAACGATGAAGTGGAAGTGGGATTTTGAGCAAGATAAGTCCGTTTTATTATGCACATGGACTAAATCTTAGAAATATGTATAGATAAGAATGTTAAAATGCCCAAACATAGCTTATAGTTTCAAAATTAATAATTGATTAAATATTTCATATTTATTATGAAAATAAAAAAAATATATGGTCAATTATAATTAAAGTAAGTTTTTATTTATAGTTTTACCTGAGTTTACCTCTAAATGAATGCGCGCAAATGTAATCAAAAGCTGTGTGCAAATGTAAAACATTTTAATCCCCAAATGCCAGCAAACGTAGTGCGCCCATTTAAACAAATCCTGCTCAACAGGTGGCTGAACCTCAATCAAACTTTCAGTGATTTTAAAGCATCTGATGGCATTGTGAACCCTGTTCTATTTTCTATAACGGTGAAATTTTATGATTTTTTTGTAAATGTTAACTTTGCCATATCTATATACATAATTGGAGAAAGAGGTATAAATTTGTGAGCTCTGCACAAATTTTCTATACATGTACATTGTAGCTCCATCGGTGAAGAATGTAGAAGAATCTTGATGTAATATAATCTTTATGAGGTTTATATACATTTCTGAAAAATAAAAAGGCATTATGTCCCATTTTAGTAGTGGAAAAATGAAGTGTGTGGGAGGGTTTTATAACTTTTGTAAATAATGTTGAAGGGTATATAGTGAAGTTCTTGTCACTGTCCATGTACTTGTTATATACTCATCATAAGCAGATACTTTAAACCAAATTATTCTCGCAATTACATTATTTCATGTTTATACCTTTTTAGCCCACTTCACAGCGATTTAATTTCAAGATTTTTTTATATTATTGTTGATCATTTCAATGAGATTGATGGTCTTGTTTAAGCTGGTACGTCGAAGTGAGAAAATCAATCGAATTGAGATGACCGATGATAATCTGTTTAATCGCTATTTTACATATGACAATGTTGTCAATTTCATGTCAGTTTCATTGACAAGCCATGTGCCCTCATAGTTATTAGGGATAATTCTTGAAATCACTCGACTCAGCTGAGAAAGGAAATTATCAGTCTGCAAGATCAAAGAAACATTTCGTAAAAATAGCGATAATCAAATATTATATGAAGTTAAATAGGAAAGGTCCAAGTATTAGGTATTCATAACAATTTATATATATTATTTTTCTTCTCATGAAAGTAATGAAAATAAATCACTGAGTTGGTTTACAGTAGATAAAATTGATGAACTACCCAGTTGTAAAAATCTCAGAACTTAAAGTTAATGAACCATGATGAAGGGATGGACATCTTCTCTCCATTGACATGCAAATGCTCAAACAACAGCATACTAAATAGCATTCACTTACAATAAGTGGTTCATCTTAAACTGATCTAATAACAAGCATACAATGCAAAAGTTTCAATGCCAATAGACTCTGAATGAGGGGGGGAAGGTAAAAAAAATCTCCAGAGGATTAGATGTGGCAATGCCAATTCAACTGTATACCATATACCATTAACCTACATCCCCCACAGCACGCTAATGTCTTACTATTTCAACACCCATGATACAAGAAAAACTTAATCTGTTTTATCTGTAAAGAATACTTGAAAAGATTTGAAAAGAGAAATGCACCCAATGAAATTTTAAAAAGATTGAAATGATAAAACTCTTACAGCCCTTTAAAGTGTTGTGGATGGGGAGGAGTATTGACATAACACAATGTAGTAGTTAACTCTTGTTTAACATTGTTTTGTAGGCTTACTTCCAAAATGACCAATGGGTGAAGTATTTCCTTCATTCAGGACACTTAACAATAGAAGGCTGCAAGATGTCAAAATCACTGAAAAACTTTATTTCTATAACTGAAGCTTTAAAACAGCACACGGCCAGACAGCTACGACTACTGTTTTTACTACATTCCTGGAATGATACATTAGATTATGGCTCTAACAGCATGGAAGGAGCATTGAAATATGAAAAACTTTTACAGGTAATTATTTATAGTATTTTCCTAGTTTTAAAGGTATTTGTGGCTTTTTCTGACACATTTTTTCTGACAACTGCATATTGATTGGAAGTTGAACTCAATGTTACAGCACAATGGACTTTCCCATTTCAACTGAACTTTTCATTTTCTAAGTTTCATTTTGACAAACAGTATCAATGCCGTACTTGTACAATTCTGAAGCAACCATAGCTTTTTATTTCACTAACTCTAACAGTGAGGTATGCATGATCAGATTTAAGGAAACCAGTATAAAGAGTTACTGTATATAGATTGATAAAGAGGTCGTACCCAGCATGAGTAGAATTTAATAAATATTATACTACAAAAGTGAATGGAAGGTAAATGTTTTTTTTTTTTGGTAAAACATTTTTGCAATTTTACTTTAATATAATTTGGTGATAGTTCAATATTCACCCTCTTTAGAGCAAATTTGAAAAAAAAAAGTAAACATTTTTATCTCATTATGAATTGGCCTTTATTTCTTATAAAAAAGAAGATGTGGTATGATTACCAATGAGACAACTATCCACAAAAGACCAAAATGACACAATTATTAACAACTGTAGGACTCCCCTTTACAACTTTTGTTGAAATTATGACTGCATTTGTTTGCATGTGTCTTATGTCAGGAACCAGTAGTTTAGTGATTGTCATTGATGTGGTTCCTAAGTTTTTCTCTGATATACTATTAAATAGATAAGAACGTTTTTTTCCTGCTTAAATGGTATTACACTAGTCATTTTTTGTGGCCCTTTAAGGCTTGCTGTAAATGTGAGCCAAGGCTCTGTGTTGAAGGCCATACTTTGACTTATAATGTTTTATTTTATAACAAATTGTGACTGAGATGGATAGTTGTCTCATTGGCACTCATACCACATCTTCTTATTTCGATTATAGATGGAATACTAACATCCTGGTGTTTTAACAGTCAAATGATCAATGAAAGTATTGATTCCTTAGGGAGAACTTGAGTCTTGACCTTTTTGTAAACCTTCATAGTGGTGGTTTTGGACGGAAAAGGACTTACGGTTGCGGGTGCCTATAATTGCTTGCATCCACTTCTTTTAAACTTTGATGGATGGTTGTCTTATTGGAAATCATACCACATTTGCTTATTTTTATTTTGAATAACATAATTTTGTTTTGAATGACAGTAAATATCCACTACAATTTATTACAATTTTGTAATGAAACGTTTATTCAATTCAATTTTACATCAAGTTAGTAAGGTTCATTAGTTTACATGTACATGTCAATGTATATGACATGATTTTGATGATTATGACAATGATGATGATTATGACAATGATGATGACACGATTTTGATGATTATGACAATGATAATGACAATGTGATGATGATGATTATGAGATCACGATGATGACGCTGGTGACAATGATGATGAATATGATTATGACAATGTAATAATTATGATGATGATGATTATGAAATCCTGACAATGTATATGATAATGACAATGAATATGAATATGAATGGTAATGATTAATGGATATGCCAAATAAATGGTGATGACAGTGATCTTATAAATATATGGCACATGAATTGTGATAAGAATGATCTGTCTAATGAATGGCAATGAGGATTTATATGATCCTTGTTAAATGAATAGTGGTGAAAATGATCAATGGCAGATGAATTGTGATGAAATGTTCATTGTCAAAATAAGTGATCCGTGTTGAATGAATGATAAAGATGCTGATCCTTCACAAATTATGAATGATGATATAAAAGATCTGTCTTGGATGAATGATTTTGACTATAGTCACTGGTAGCTTGTGTCAGAAGACGAGGATGTCAAATGAATTTAAGTCATTGTTTTATTTTCCTCCTGTTTGTGACTGGAACACATCTATGGAGTCCCCATCTTCCATATCTAATTCTGTTGGTGTATCTGTTTCATTGATTGGATTTCCATCAAACCTGAATCGTACCATGGATGATGTTAACCCAGCTCTGTCGCAGTAGGCATTCATAAGTTTACGTAAGGGTGTTTTACGTTTGATTTTAAAGTGAACTGTGTTCCCATCTTGACCTGTTACCTTGATGTTTATATGTTCTATACCTGCACCTTCTGTTTTGACATCTTCTTGTGGCTGTTGTGTATCTGTTTCTTCAGGCATTGTGGATGAACGTATGATCTTATCAAAGACTAGAGGTCTGAAAAAAAAAATAGAAAATAAATTAGTTTTTTTCAATGTCCCCAACTTGTTATAAGGTTTAAGATTTTCTAAATTTAAAACTTCAAAAAAGTTTCACTTCTTGAAAACAAACAAAGCAGTATCCTGTATCAAATTATGTTCAAGATGATTATATATTCAAATGGATTGACTTTTTTTAATCAGTTTAAGTCATTTTTGGACTTAGCTTTGTTTGAACTCAATTATTGCTATTGGATATTAATCATTTAAAAAACATTTAAGAGATGAATACATCCTAAAATGGTACAGCCAAGTTAATAATGCTTGATGTGACTTTTATGGTCTTTTAAAAAACCAATATAAAAAAGAAGATTCGGTATGATTGCCAATGAGACACTATCCATAAAAGACAAAAATGACACAGACATTAACAACTATAGGTCACTGTACAGCCTTCAACAATGAGCAAAACCCATACCGCATAGTGAGCTATAAAAGGCCTCGATAAGACAATGTAAAACAATTCAAACGAGAAAACAAACAGCCTTATTTATATAAAAAAAATAAACGAAAAACAAATATGTAACACATAAACAAACGATGTTTGGTTTAGAAAAGTAGTTTATACAATATCACCCATAAAACATGAATATATTTTGAATAAAGTTGCTTAAAGTAAAAATTCCAGTCAAAATATCAGATATCAACTTATTCAAGTTATTCCAGAGAACTATGTAAGATATCTCAGCAAAAATTAAATGATTTGTATACAAATGTTGTAAAAAGGTGCTTTGTATGCAATATCATAAGGCTTTGTTGGTTTTTTCGTGACCTCACAATAGGAAATTCACAGCAAGAAAAACTTATTTCAATACATTTCAGAATTGAATTCTGAAGAACTAAGATCAATTCATCAAATAAAAAAAAATCAACAAATCAGGGAAGGAAAAATTGTTTAAGAATTAAAGAAATTATTATACATAGAGCAAGGATATGCATAAAGTAGCAATAGTGTTCCATCTTGGTAATTATACGTTATAACCATACATGACTGTACATGTGGCATGACACCAATTTTTTTTTACACTCATATTTTGACATTTGCTTGTAACTTGTATGTTGAAATTGGAAATAATTTTATAAATAATAAATATAGTTTCAAAAACTAATTTAAAAAATATAACATTATGCTTAACAAATAAATAAAATTGATTATTACCTCTCAAAAGCTTGTCTGTTATTTTATAAAAAGTGGATGATCTGGTTCAGCCTTCTTGTAATGACAACTTTGTAGTGTAGAATATTAAACCAACTTTACCCTAGGTGATATAAAGATAATGATGAGTGATTTAACTCACAGAATTATTTATAGAATTATCCAATCAAATCTGCTCATCTTGACAGACAGGTTTATAACAATACTCACTGTTAGTGTCATCAGAATTACTCCTGCCAGGCATTTCATTGTCAAGTTAATTATCACAGGAAATATAATTGTTAAATTGTCAATTAACTAATTGTGATGACTCCATCCAAAGGGTATTACATACAAAGAAATTGTAAAACATCAATTATTATTTAAATAATTGTCTTATCTTGAATTTACTAAGCTATTTAAAAAATAGGCGTTACCTGTTCTTTCCTTAAAAAAAATGAAAATCCTCCTTCAAACAAATAAAAATAATTTCAGTTAAAAAAAAAACATATTTATCAAAGCCTAAAAAAGTTTATCCAGCAGTAATTTTAAACTATAGTAACTTAAAATTCTTTTTTTTTTTTGGAAAAGATAGGACTACATGTAAAATTCTTTCTCATTTGAATAATTTCTATTTTTTCAATATTTGTCAATTGGCTACATGTTAAAAACCTTAGCCATAACTTTTTTTTTTTTTTGATAAAAAACAGTTTCGGGGGGGGGGGGGTTAAAAACCTTAGTCAAACTTATAAAAAAAAGTTTTGTGGGGGGAATGGAGGACATAGTTTTTTTTGTCTTTCTGAATGAAGCATGATACACAGATTTTACATACTTATTGTGACATCACAGGCATATAATTTGTCCTTTGCAGGGTTTTGAGAATCACTTTTCTACTGTTGAATACTGTAAATTCAGAAATTGTGTGCATTTGTTATTGCGATTTTGTCATTTTACACTTGAATGCGATTTTAATTTTTACGATTTTGAGAAAAGTCATGCTTAATTCAGTTAAAATATTACAAAACGCGAGCTTTAATTATTGCGTTTACAACTCAGTCGCATTATTCCCAATAATAAAAACCTCGCAATAATTTCTGAATTTACAGTAGTTATAGTACTTGAAATTTTGAAACCAGCAAACAGAATGAATGGTTTTGTAGTTAAAAAAAAATCATCTTTATTGGTCATATGTCTTACAATATCTACACATCACTAACAAGTGAAGTAACTTCTTTTCAAATAAAAGTAATGCTACCTGGATTTGCATTTAGCTATTTCAGTGAATAGAACTGTATAATCCATCTTTTTACAAACTCTTTCCTTTTTTAATGACATTTTTTTTTTTAATTTCTAATTTGATTTTAGGAGTTTTTCCTGACGATCCAGAGTATATTAAGAAACACTGCCTCTACAGGTGTAGCAGCTTTCCATAAATGGAACCCAGAAGAAGTCACTCTCAATGCAAGGTACAGATACAGGAAATCTTTCTTATTTATATACATAAGAATTGAAACAAAGGCTGAAGAAAATTAAATGCCATATTTGTTCTCTGTTTATGTATATGCTCTGTCAAACATTTAATCACAATCTATATCCAGAGCTCAAAGTTAAAAGTAAATACAGCATTATGATCATATTGTATGTAGTTTTGAAATTTACTGTGGTCCAGTCAATCTAGCATAAATTTGACCCTAACCTTGAAGTAATTGCAACAGAAGATTTTTAAGTTTTCATCTTTAGCAGTATATACCCCAAATATACACAGAAAAAAGTCCCATAAATCTAACTTAAGGAAAACTGAAAAAAAATCATGATTTTAAAATTCCTATGGCGATTTGCATTGATATGGGAGATAACTCTGCAAAAAAAGCAGAAATATCAATAAAAATTGATACAAAACTATAACTTTACCGATTCTATTCACCAGAATGTATTGTTTCTTGATTTTTTAGCAGTCTTTCAAGTATTTCAAGTATATCAAACATCTCTAACGGTGTTTTCATATCTTTTATCAAGCTACAACCTAGATTTCATAATTCATTAGTTTACCATTTATTAGATTTTTCAGCATGTCAAGGTAAAGAATCTCAAATTGAATAAAACTAATTAATCATATATTCTTCTTTTTGGCGTTTAAAGTTTCTTTAAACAAGGTAAATGCTGAACACATATAATTTACAGATATTAACAACACCAAATATTCACATTATTTTTTCAAAATGGTCACAAAGTCATAAATTTGCAATTTCGTTAATGAAAAATGTGCAAAAAAAATAAAAAATACCCATAACACTTCGTTTTTGTACATTTCATTAGCAGAAGATTCTAAACTATAGTCAAATACACACTTATAACCCTATCAAAGTATCATACTTTACATAAATTTAAAGAAAATCAACCAAAAACTGACACAAAAAAAGACTAATTTTTGCAGAGTTATCTCCCTTTCCAATGTAAATTCCCTTAAGAAATGAAAAATGTAAAATTTGAGTCAGATTTTATGGGACGTTTTTCTATGTATATTTAGGGCTTAATACTATAGATTATAACTTTAACATTTTCTGTTGCAATTAGTTTGAGATTCAAACTTAGTTTTGACTGGAATATTGAATTGCCATGTTTGATTTATTTCAGATTGATGGACACAAGAACTAATGTCCATGCTGCTCTTTGTGGTAAGTCTGATTCAAACTAATTGTAAAAGCTTAACAAATAGTGTAAACCCATGGGCATATAACCATACCTGCCAACTATCACTATTTGCGGGGTATTAACCCATGGAGGCTCCCATATGGAACTTTCGAAAGAGCAATTTTGTTCACATTTTTAAACAAAACAATCAATTTTACAATGTCAATAGGCGTGTATGAGTGTGAAAAAGCCAAAACACAATATTAAAATGTATTTGAAGGCCCCCTTATGGTTTTGTGGGACTATAAGAGCCATCTTGCACGTAAAACCCCCATTGGCATTTTGAAAAGTTGGTAGGTATGTATAACTACTGGTCATGTTTATTATTGAAATACAATAGGAAACAACTTCTTCCAGTTGCAGGTCCGGTTGAAGTAAAAAATAAATGAAATTTCACATATTTTTGGTCCAATTGATCTTTTTTAAACTGTTGTACCCCGATCAGTTTCACTCCGACCTAAGAACTGTAAGGATGCAGACCACATAAAGGTTCATTTATCAGCAACCATGGGTCTTCCAGGTCTAGAAATAAGAATAAAAATGATGCTTTTTGCATCTGATGACCATTTTTTGGCTAGCTTTATTCCATGTGTAATAAGTTTTTAGGGTGATATGGTTTTTTGTCGAGCCTGCAACTTTTGTTGCAGAAAGCTCGACATAGGGATAGTGATCCGGCAGCTACGGCAGCGGCGGTGTTAGCTCACTTCTTAAAAGCTTTATGTTTTAGAAGGTGGAAGACCTGGATGCTACTTTCTTTGTATATAGATGCCTCATGTTTCGAAGTTTCTGTCAGTCACATGTCCAATATCCTTGACCTCATTTTCATGGTTCAATGACCACTTGAAAAAAAAGTTAAGATTTTTTGTAATGTTGAATTCTCTCTTATTATAAGTAAAAGGATTACTATATTTGGTATGTGCGTATCTTGCAAGGTCCTTATGCCCGTCAGACAGTTTTCACTTGACCTCGACCTCATTTCATGGCTCAGTGAACAAGGTTAAGTTTTGGTGGTCAAGTCCATATCTCAGATACTATAAGCAGTAGGGCTAGTATATTCAGTGTATTGAAGGACTGCAAGGAGTACATGTCCAACTGGCAGGTGTCATCTGACCTTGACCTCATTTTCATGGTTCAGTGGTTATAGTTAACTTTTTGTGTTTTGGTCTGTTTTTCTCATACTTTATGCAATAGGTCTACTATATTTGTTGTATGGAATGATTGGAAGGTGAACATGTCTAGCAGACAGATGTTATCTGACCTTGACCTCAATTTCATGGTTCAGTGGTCAAAGTTAAGTTTTTCAGTTTTGGTCTTTTTATCTGATACTATACGCCATAGGTCAACTATATTAAGTGTAATGTTTTATGATCTATATATTAGTCGCACAGGTTTTATTTGACCTTGACCTCATTTTCACGGTTCATTGCTTAGTGTTAAGTTTTTGTGTTTTGGTCTATTTTTCTTTAACTATAAGTATTAGGTCAACTATATTTGTTTTATGGAAGCATTGTTAGCTGTACATGTCAGCCTGGCATGGTTCATCTGACCTTGACCTCATTTTCATGGTTCATTGGTCTTTGTTTAGTTATCTTTGTTAATGTAACGTTGATGTGACAGTTGTAATAATGCTTTATATATACTTAGGACTATCAACATAACATCAATGATTAGTAAAGAAGGCGAGACATTTCAGTGTGTGCACTCTTGTGATAGTTTACTTTTATTATTAGGTCTTTCCACTTTTCTGTGGAAAGACCTATTGTTTTTCTTCTGATTATTTTTTTTTTTTCTTCCGCCTAATTTTTTTCTTGCGATAAACATTTGTTTCGCAATATGTCGCTTAGATATTTTGTATATGATATCGAACAGTTTATGTGCTTTTGAAATTTACCCTGCGTAAACGAATACTTTTCTTTGTAGGAGTTATCTCCCCAAATACTGTTTTCCTTGTTATCGCATCTCCTTCGCAACCGTAAAAGATTATGACAAATTTATTTTACAAAATTGCTCGTTAAATCCTTCGCATGATTTGTTCTATTTTGACCGAAGCGATTTGGTGATATAACTCATTAACTAAATATAATTAAGACCTATGGTCTTTTGATTTGAGGTCCTTGGTTTATGACCTTGAAATTGATCTCAAGGTCATAGCTTAATTTGACGTTCTAGATTTTGACCTTTGCTTTTATTCTATATGTATACATGATAAAGATATACAACTTTTAGAAAAAGGTATCAAACCATTTAACCTTGAAAAAACCCAACCGGAAGTGACTTTTTGTAAACCGGAAGTAGCTATTTTTTTGTTCTTTATTAATATAAAAGTATATAGAACCAGATATTTTTGGAATCAGTGTCAAGTAAATATTCAAATATAATCGGAAGTAACATTTTTCAAACCGGAAGTAACAAATTATCTCCCTTATTTAAAAAAAATGTATGGAAACAATATATTTTTGGAATCAGCTTACTAGGAGCTATCATTTGACGATTGAAATGACATTTTAAACTTAGTTTCACAACTTTTCATATCAAAATACATTGTTTTGATGGAAAGACCTTCAATTGTTCTCTGAACAATTGGTTTTTAATTGTATTGGTTTCTGTTTTATGATCACAAAAAAACATTCAAATTAAAATCACACTTATGCAAAATTGATTCAAAGTTGCATTGGTATCAAAAGACACTTTTGCTGACTTGACAGTTTTGTTTATTTACAGATAATGTTGACACAAAGACAGCATTAGATGAAGTTAGAGAGCTGATAAAGGCCAGCAATATATACATCAACAAACACAAGACTGACAAAACTCTACCCAACAGAATGTTACTGCAAAATATAGCTTCATATATTACTAATCTACTCAAAGTAAGGCATTACTTCAAAATATTATTAATTTGTATATTTTGACTAATTTGTTTCTTTCAGGAATAGTCACATGTTAATATATTCTCAGAGCAGATGGAAAAATGATATTGCATAGTTATTTTTTTATGAACGCCAAAATATTTTGCGGCCGTATATTGGTATGACGCTGGCGTTGTAGTCATCGTTTTAGTCTGAAGACACATTGGTTTTCGCACAATAACTTAAGTTTAAGTGAATGGATCTCTATGAAATTTTACCATAAGGTTCAATACCACAAAAGGACGGTTGGGATTGATTTAGGGGGTCATGGAACCAGCAGTTAAGAAATAAGCATTTTTAGCTCACCTGGCCCGAAGGGCCAAGTGAGCTTTTCTCATCACTTGGCGTCCGGCGTCCGGCGTCGTCCGTCGTCGTTAACTTTTACAAAAATCTTCTCCTCTGAAACTACTGAGCCAAATCAAACCAAACTTGGCCACAATCATCATTGGGGTATCTAGTTTAAAAAATGTGTGGTGTGACCCGGTCAACCAACCAAGATGGCCGCCACCGCTAAAAATAGAACATAGGGGTAAAATGCAGTTTTTGGCTTATAACTCAAAAACCAAAGCATTTAGAGCAAATCTGACAGGGGTACAAATGTTTATCAGGTCAAGATCTATCTGCCCAGAAATTTTCAGATGAATCGGTCAATCGGTTGTTGGGTTGCTGCCCCTGAATTGGTAATTTTGAAGAAATTTTGCTGTTTTTGGTTATTATCTTGAATATTATTATAGTTAGAGATAAACTGTAAACAGCAATAATGTTCAGCAAAGTAAGATGTACAAATAAGTCAACATGACCAAAATGGTCAGTTGACCCGTTTAGGAGTTATTGCCCTTTATAGTCAATTTTTAACCATTTTTCGTTAATTAAAGTAATCTTTTACAAAAATCTTCTCCTCTGAAACTACTTGGCCAACTTTATCCAAACTTGGCCACAATCATCTTTGGGGTATCTAGTTTAAAAAATGTGTGGCGTGACCTGGTCAACCAACCAAGATGGCCGCCACGGCTAAAAATAGAACAAAGGGGTAAAATGCAGTTTTTGGCTTATAACTCAAAAACCAAAGCATTTTGAGGAAATCTGACATGGGGTAAAAATGTTTATCAGGTCAAGATCTATCTGCCCTGAAATTTTCAGATGAATCGGTCAATCGGTTGTTGGGTTGCTGCCCCTGAATTGGTAATTTTGAGGAAATTTTGCTGTTTTTGGTTATTATCTTGAATATTATTATAGATAGAGATAAATTAAAAACAGCAATAATGTTCAGCAAAGTAAGATCTACAAATAAGTCAACATGACCAAAATGGTCATTTGACCCGTTTAGGAGTTATTGCCCTTTATAGTCAATTTTTAACCATTTTTCGTTAATTAAAGTAATCTTTTACAAAAATCTTCTCCTCTGAAACTAATAGGCAAAATTAATCCAAACTTGGCCACAATCATCTTTGGGGTATCTTGTTTAAAAAATGTGTGGCTTGACCTGGTCAACCAACCAAGATGGCCGCCACGGCTAAAAATAGAACAAAGGGGTAAAATGCAGTTTTTGGCTTATAACTCAAAAACCAAAGCATTTTGAGGAAATCTGACATGGGGGTAAAAATGTTTATCAGGTCAATTCCTATCTGCCCTGAAATTTTCAGATGAATCGGTCAATCGGTTGTTGGGTTGCTGCCCCTGAATTGGTAATTTTGAGGAAATTTTGCTGTTTTTATACGACCGCAAATTTTGAAAAAATTTTCGTCGTATATTGCTATCACGTTGGCGTCGTCGTCGTCGTCGTCGTTGTCGTCGTCCGAATACTTTTAGTTTTCGCACTCTAACTTTAGTAAAAGTGAATAGAAATCTATGAAATTTTAACACAAGGTTTATGACCATAAAAGGAAGGCTGGTATTGATTTTGGTAGTTTTGGTCCCAACATTTTAGGAATTAGGGGCCAAAAAGGGCCCAAATAAGCATTTTCTTTGTTTTCGCACTATAACTTTAGTTTAATGAAATTTTGACACAAGGTTTATGACCACAAAAGAAAGGTTGGGATTGATTTTGGGAGTTTTGGTTTCAACAGTTTAGGAATTAGGGGCCAAAAAAGGGCCCAAATAAGCATTATTCTTAGTTTTCGCACAATAACTTTAGTTAAAGTAAATAGAAATCAATGAAATTTAAACACAATGTTTATGACCACAAAAGGAAGGTTGGCATTGATTTTGGGAGTTTCGGTCCCAACAGTTTAGGAATTAGGGGCCAAAAAGGGACCCAAATAAGCATTTTTCTTGGTTTTCGCACCATAGCGTTAGTATAAGTAAATAGAAATCTATGAAATTTAAACACAAGGTTTATGACTATAAAAGGAAGTTTGGTATTGATTTTGGGAGTTTTGGTCCCAACAGTTAAGGAAAAAGGGGCCCAAAGGGTCCAAAATTAAACTTTGTTTGAATTCATCAAAATTGAATAATTGGGGTTCTTTAATATGCCGAATCTAACTGTGTATGTAGATTCTTAATTTTTGGTCCCGTTTTCAAATTGGTCTAAATTAAAGTGCAAGGGGTCCAAAATTAAACTAAGTTTTATTTTAACAAAAATTAAATTCTTGGGCCTCTTTGATATGCTGAATATAAACATGTACTTAGATTTTTGATTATGGGCCCAGTTTTCAAGTTGGTCCAAATCAGGATCTAAAATTATTAAATTAAGTATTGTGCAATAGCAAGTCTTTTCAATTGCACAGTATTGTGCAATGGCAAGAATTATCTAATTACACAATATTGTGAAATAGCAAATTTTTTTTTAATTAAGAGTTATCTTTCTTTGTCCAGTATAGTAAGCAAGAAATATCTGCAAGAATTTTTTTTTAATTGGAGTTATCTTTCTTTGTCCAGAATCAACTTAAATCTTTGTTATATACAATATACAATGTATATTCACTTTTTACTACCAACTGATGAATTTAAATAATCTTTACCATTCAGTGATTACAAGCAGTTTTTTTACATCTTAATATTTTATGATGTATTTAAATGAGTAGTAATTGTTGCAAACTCCATTAGAATATTTTAATTGAAATTAGTTTTGGAATAAGGGAAAGGGGGATGTGATTAAAAAATTGGGTTCAATTTTTCTCATTTGAAATTTCATAAATAAAAAGAAAATTTCTTCAAACATTTTTTTGAGAGGATTAATATTCAACAGCATAGTGATTTGCTCTAAGAGAAAACAAAAATTTTAAGTTCATTTGAATATATTCATTGTGTCAGAAACCTATGCTGTGTCAACTATTTAATCACAATCCAAATTTAGAGCGGAATCCAGCTTGAATGTTGTGTCCATACTTGCCCCAACCGTTCAGGGTTCAACCTCTGCGGTCGTATAAAGCTACGCCCTGCGGAGCATCTGGTTGGTTATTATCTTGAATATTATTATAGATAGAGATAAATTAAAAACAGCAATAATGTTCAGCAAAGTAAGATCTACAAATAAGTCAACATGACCAAAATGGTCAGTTGACCCGTTTAGGAGTTATTGCCCTTTATAATCAATTTTTAACCATTTTTCGTTAATTAAAGTAATCTTTTACAAAAATCTTCTCCTCTGAAACTACTTGGCCAACTTTATCCAAACTTGGCCAAAATCATCTTTGGGGTATCTAGTTTAAAAAATGTGTGGCGTGACCTGGTCAACCAACCAAGATGGCCGCCACGGCTAAAAATAGAACAAAGGGGTAAAATGCAGTTTTTGGCTTATAACTCAAAAACCAAAGCATTTTGAGGAAATCTGACATGGGGTAAAAATGTTTATCAGGTCAAGATCTATCTGCCCTGAAATTTTCAGATGAATCGGTCAATCGGTTGTTGGGTTGCTGCCCCTGAATTGGTAATTTTGAGGAAATTTTGCTGTTTTTGGTTATTATCTTGAATATTATTATAGATAGAGATAAATTAAAAACAGCAATAATGTTCAGCAAAGTAAGATCTACAAATAAGTCAACATGACCAAAATGGTCAGTTGACCCGTTTAGGAGTTATTGCCCTTTATAGTCAATTTTTAACCATTTTTCGTTAATTAAAGTAATCTTTTACAAAAATCTTCTCCTCTGAAACTAATAGGCAAAATTAATCCAAACTTGGCCACAATCATCTTTGGGGTATCTAGTTTAAAAAATGTGTGGCTTGACCTGGTCAACCAACAAAGATGGCCGCCACGGCTAAAAATAGAACAAAGGGGTAAAATGCAGTTTTTGGCTTATAACTCAAAAACCAAAGCATTTTGAGGAAATCTGACATGGGGGTAAAAATGTTTATCAGGTCAAGATCTATCTGCCCTGAAATTTTCAGATGAATCGGTCAATCGGTTGTTGGGTTGCTGCCCCTGAATTGGTAATTTTGAGGAAATTTTGCTGTTTTTGGTTATTATCTTGAATATTATTATAGATAGAGATAAATTAAAAACAGCAATAATGTTCAGCAAAGTAAGATCTACAAATAAGTCAACATGACCAAAATGGTCAGTTGACCCGTTTAGGAGTTATTGCCCTTTATAGTCAATTTTTAACCATTTTTCGTAAATTAAAGTAATCTTTTACAAAAATCTTCTCCTCTGAAACTACTTGGCCAAATTAATCCAAACTTGGCCACAATCATCTTTGGGGTATATAGTTTAAAAATGTGTGGCTTGACCTGGTCAACCAACCAAGATGGCCGCCACCGCTAAAAATAGAACATAGGGGTAAAATGCAGTTTTTGGCTTATAACTCAAAAACCAAAGCATTAAGAGCAAATCTGACTGGGGTAAAAATGTTTATCAGGTCAAGATCTATCTGCCCTGAAATTTTCAGATGAATTGGTCAATCGGTTGTTGGGTTGCTGCCCCTGAATTGGTAATTTTGAAGAAATTTTGCTGTTTTTGGTTATTATCTTGAATATTATTATAGATAGAGATAAATTAAAAACAGCAATAATGTTCAGCAAAGTAAGATCTACAAATAAGTCAACATGACCAAAATGGTCAGTTGACCCGTTTAGGAGTTATTGCCCTTTATAGTCAATTTTTAACCATTTTTCGTTAATTAAAGTAATCTTTTACAAAAATCTTCTCCTCTGAAACTACTTGGCCAAATTAATCCAAACTTGGCCACAATCATCTTTGGGGTATCTAGTTTAAAAAATGTGTGGCGTGACCTTGTCAACCAACCAAGATGGCCACCACAGCTAAAAATAGAACAAAGGGGTAAAATGCAGTTTTTGGCTTATAACTCAAAAACCAAAGCATTAAGAGCAAATCTGACTGGGGTAAAAATGTTTATCAGGTCAAGATCTATCTGCCCTGGAATTTTCAGATGAATCCGTCAATCGGTTGTTGGGTTGCTGCCCCTGAATTGGTAATTTTGAGGAAATTTTGCTGTTTTTGGTTATTATCTTGAATATTATTATAGATAGAGATAAATTAAAAACAGCAACAATGTTCAGCAAAGTAAGATCTACAAATAAGTTAACATGACCAAAATGGTCAGTTGACCCGTTTAGGAGTTATTGCCCTTTATAGTCAATTTTTAACCATTTTTCGTAAATTAAAGTAATCTCTTACAAAAATCTTCTCCTCTGAAACTACTTGGCCAAATTAATCCAAACTTGGCCACAATCATCTTTGGGGTATCTAGTTTAAAAAATGTGTGGCTTGACCTGGTCAACCAACCAAGATGGCCGCCACCGCTAAAAATAGAACATAGGGGTAAAATGCAGTTTTTGGCTTATAACTCAAAAACCAAAGCATTTTGAGGAAATCTGACATGGGATAAAAATGTTTATCAGGTCAAGAACTATCTGCCCTGAAATTTTCAGATGAATCGGTCAATCGGTTGTTGGGTTGCTGCCCCTGAATTGGTAATTTTGAGGAAATTTTGCTGTTTTTGGTTATTATCTTGAATATTATTATAGATAGAGATAAATTGTAAACAGCAATAATGTTCAGCAAAGTAAGATCTACAAATAAGTCAACATGACCAAAATGGTCAGTTGACCCCTTTAGGAGTTATTGCCCTTTATAGTCAATCTTTAACCATTTTTCATAAATCTAATCTTTTACAAAATCTCCACTGAAACTACTAGGCCACAATCATCTTTGGGGTATCTAGTTTGAAAAATGTGTCTGATGACCTGGCCATTCAACCAAGATGGCCGCCACCGCTAAAAATAGAACGTAGGGGTAAAATGCAGTTTTTTGCTTATAACTATGAAACCAAAGCATCTAGAGCAAATCTGACAAGAAGTTAAATTGTTAATCAAGTCAAGATCTATCTGCCCTGAATTTTTCAGATGAATTGGACAACTGGTTGTTGGGTTGCTGCCCTCCAATTGGTAATTTTTAAAGAAATTTTGCCGTTTTTGGTTATCTTGAATACTATTATAGATAGCGATAAACTGTAAACAGCAATAATGTTCAGCAAAGTAAGATCTACAAATAAGTCAACATGACCTAAATGGTCAATTGACCCCTTAAGGAGTTATTGCCCTTTATAGTCAATTTTTAACAATTTTCATTAATTTGGTAAATTTATGTAAATTTTTACCAAATATAGTTCTCTGTTACTAATGGGCAAAGTTCATGATAGATATAATTGTAAGAAGCAAAATCGTTCAGTAAAGTAAGAACTTCAAACACATCACCATCACCAAAATACAATTTTATCATGAATCCATTTGTGTCCTTTGTTTAATATGCACATAGACCAAGGTGAGCGACACAGGCTCTTTAGAGCCTCTAGTTGTAACTTCCAGACAATAACTTGAGAGTTAGTACATGGATCTCTCTGACATTGTTCCACAAGCTTCCATATCACAAAGGAAATGCTGGGATTGATTTTGGGGGTAATTGCCTCAAAATCTAATGAATTAGGGGGCAAAAAACAAGCGTTTTTCTAGTTTCATGACAATAACTTGTTTGCAAGTGTATGGATCTTTCTGAAATTGTACTACAAGGTTTCATATCACATAGGGAAAGCTGAAATTGAGTTGTGTGGCAATTGTCTGAAATGTTTAGGAATAAGGGGTTAAAAATAAGCATTTTTTTAGTTTCCAGACATGGGGTTTTATTCTTGAATTCTTGGGATTCTTTAATATGCTGATTCTAACCGTATACATGTATTAAGTTTTTGGATTTTGGGCCCCATGTTAAATTGGTCCATATTGAGGTCCAAAGGGTCCCAAATTAAAATTTGTTTGATTTCATCAAAAATTGAATTCTTGGGGTTCTTTGATATGCTGAATCTAAACATGTATTTAGATTTTTGATTATGAGCCCAGTTTTCAAGTTGGTCCAAACAGGGGTCCAAAATTAAACTTTGTTTGATTTCAATAAAAAATGAATATATGGGGTTCTTTGACATGCTGAATCTAACCATGCATTTAGATTTTTGATTTTGGGCCCCGTTATCAAATTGGTCTTTATGGAGGTTAAAAGGGTTCAAAATTAAACTTTTGTTTGATTTCATCAAAAATTGAATTCTTGGGATTCTTTAATATGCTGAATTTAACCATGTATTTAGATTTTGGATATTGGACCATAATATGTAAATTTTAAATGTTTAAGTTCTTAGACCACATTCATTCTGTGTCATAAACCTATGCTGAATCAAATATTTAATTACAATCCAAATTTAGAGCTGTATCAAGCTTGAATGGTGTGTCCATACTTGCCCCACCTGTTCAAGGTTCGACCTCCATGGTAGAATCAAGCTGCACCCAGGCTAGCATTTTATAAGGTTGAACAGATATACTTTGTGGCGTCATCTAATGAATTTCATGATAGTGTTAACAGTTATAATTGATTATTTTAAAAAAACTTATCTCCAAATACATAATGTTTTAAAGAAACATATTGCTAGCATCAAATGATTGTTAATCCAAAATGTATATTCAGTTTTTTCTGCAGGAAGTTGCACCATGATTTAAAATAAAATATGAGTTCTTGTTTTATATTTTTTTTTTATTTCAGATGTTTGGTGCAATAGAAACAGATGATAGCATAGGATTCCCTATAGCTGGTACTCAGTCTGTTAATGTAAGTAGGATTACCTATAGCTGTTACTCAGTCTGTTAATGTAAGTAGGATTCCCTATAGCTGGTACTCAGTCTGTTAATGTGAGGAGGATTCCCTATAGCTGTTACTCAGTCTGTTAATGTAAATAGGCTTCGCTCTAGCTGGTACTCAATCTGTTAATGTAAGTAGAATTCTCTATAGCTGGTACTCTGTCTGTTTATGTAAGTAAGATTACTTATATAAATGCTGGAACCTATTACGTTAATGTAACTAAGTAGGATTTGCTTTAGCTTGTAATCAGACTGTTTATGTTATAAGAATTCCCTGTATTAGGTTCTTAGTCTGCTAATGTAAACATATACTCTTTTTTTTTAATTTAGAAGTGTTACATATTTCATTTAGATATTTTTATTGTATATTTCTAGATAGAAGAAACTGTAATGCCATACCTTCAAGCCTTTGCACAGTTCAGAGACACTGTTAGGCAGGTTGCCATAGAACAGAAAAGTAAGCAGTTTTTATTTCATTTGACCTCTGTAGTCCATTCATCATTGTAGTTGTCCATATGTATTCTTTTTCAATGTCCCCTTTGAAAACATAGGGACAATTGAAAAGAGACCTCTTATTGGGTTCAAATGTCTAGTTTTAAAGGACGTCCATATTTTCACTGAAATTGATATTGTGTTTGCAAGAAGATTTGCAATAAAGGAAAGCTGAAAGAAATACTTTTAACCCCTGTAATACTTAAAAATATGGTTGTCAAGCTTATCTTATTATACAGTGTTATATGTAACATCCAAATCAAAATGTTAAGAGTATTTTCTTTTTTGATTAAATAATACTTTGTATTATATCCAGAGTTGATGATTAAAAGCCTTGCCTTTATCAAAATTACTTTGTGAATGAATTTCCCCCCAACCACTTTACAAATGGCAGAGGATATATGAATACCAGGTGCTTGGTTATGAATCTGTCTGTCTTATCAGTCTGATAAGTATGCTCATGCCTATACATTTTTTCTCAGATTTTTACAATATTTATATCAAAAGGAGTTTGGAGATGTTAAGTATGTGGTAAACTGCATTGAATGCCTTCATGTATTGTCCAATTTGTATGTTAATTATATCAAGAGTTAACATTATCAATGGCTCAGACAAGTAACAAAATAAGCAAACTTTTATTTATAGGAGTTATGTCTCTAGGAAATGCTGCACTGTACTCTCATACCTACAGTTCTTGTCAGATTTTTATCAAATTTAAATCTAAGATTTTTCTTTTAATATCTGTTGCATTTAATTAAGCATTTTTGTCATCTGTTTTTATATCTAAAGTCACAAATATCTGTATACTGATATGCAATAATTAATTTCTTAACTGATGTAAATGTTACTATAACTGCATTTCAGTCAAACCTGTGTTAATCCAGTGTGATGAAGTAAGGAACCGAGTCTTGCCAGATCTTGGGGTCCGATTAGAGGACCAGGATAATGCTCCAGCAGTCATCAAGTTTATGGACCCAGAGACCATCAGAAAAGAAAGAGAGGTCAGTCTATTTTGAAAAGTTAACTGTCATTAATACATGTAGCTTCAAATCATTACAAATGACTAATTTGGCCATTATGGATAGTCAGGCTACTGTAGCAGGAACAATTCTGCCTAAGATTCGGGGATGCGGACCACAGCTAATTCTAGTTTGTAAACTGATGTGTGGGGAAAACGACTGATGACAAATGTGATGAGCTGTAATACATCTAAGTAAATGAAAACCAAAGACTGAAAACAATATATAATTTAATCAGCAAAGTACAACTGTTAACATGTAAAGCCAAAACTATATAGATATGGAGCAGTCAATGACTTCAAATTAACCATACTAAAAGGAGGCATGTAGCAAATGCACTAATCAAACCGATGGTTGGAAAGCTTGGCTTTCCTTGGTTGGACTGAATATCAGTCCTCAGAGGATTCAAGATAAGAATCTAAAACGAGTTGTATAAAATATATAAGTTTCTCGCAGAAGGTAATCAAAGGTTTTGCGAGGGTGCAAATATTAAACTTTACAATTAAGATAAATATCTCTAACTAATGATTTCAAAAAGCAAAAGCTATGCAATTTAACAAATATGTACTGAATAAGCTTAATCTAAATCATCAAATTAAGAAATATGAAATTTATAGTTTTAAACAAGGGAAATAATTATGACATAATAATCCTAACTGCTACACTACATTAGAGTTATTGCCCTTTGATGACAATTTTAACCAATTGTTTTACTACTTATCTTATAAACTTTTATAAAAGATATACATTTTATATAACAAAACTGATCAGGAAGACAAGATCTACAAACATGACTTTTTTGTCAAGAAGTCAAAAATATACCTCAATATATAAGTTACATAAAGGTTAAATATGTTTCCTGGAGTTGTATTCATTGAAAGGGGGAGGTAGGAGGGGTCCTGATCCCGAAATCCTGGTCTTAAAAACACAAAATACCGCGGTCCAGAATTTAGATAATTTAAATCCCAACATCCTGAAATTCAAAAAAAAGAATTCCCAGATCCCAAAAGGGTCAATCCGAAAATCCCGAGCTGAAAAAACACCCTATCACGGTGTCCTGATAAAGGTCCTATTCCCCCCCCTTCATTATGATGATCAATCTTCAGAACTTATATAATATTTTATTTCTGTTCTTTTTACAGTTTGAAGAGCAAAGAAAACAAGAGAAAGAGAAGAAGAAAAAAGACCAAGAGGCTGTTAAGGTCAGTTTAATCAGAATTAGAGATTTTGGTGATCTTTATCCAAATTTCAAGCAAGATTTTGTCTAGGAAATAGTTATTACTGCAAATTGAATTTTGAGGTCAGATATGTCAATCATTTGTTGTTCCTGAAAACCAATGATGTTGTCCTGTTTTTCATTGAAGTCAGTGGAAAACTTAAATTGCTCACTACTAATTGTCCCTTTTGAAAAAAGTCTTAATATATGTAAATTTTGAAGAATAGATTCGTCTACTATCTAGACATTGTTTTAACTAGGAATTTTGATAAAGTTTTGATAAATACAAATTTAAATTTTAGCTAGAAATGGGGTTCTATAGGCGCTTTCAATAAAACCAACTCTTTTCTAAAAAGTTTTAATTTGTCATGTAAGAATAAAAGGTTTTCTTCAATAATTTCATTCTCTTGATACATACTTCATTTAAAGTTCATACATTAAATTTACAGGGTATACATATACCTATCACATTTCACATGAAAAGTAAGTTAGCCTTGAAATGATATATGATTATTATATTTTGGACTCTTAAATGCTGAAACTTGAATACTGTGGATTCATAATTATTCATTGGAAACCAATTTTTATGCAATTAGAGTGTACTTTGGGAACCACAAATTTCGATGTTGAATGAATTCTAAATTTTTGTAGGAATATATTCAAATTCAAACAAAACAACCAAATAAAATATCAACAAAATTGCAAGTTTTTCTCAATGTATGAAAATTGGTACCCATGAAAATGCAAATTTTTCTCAATGTATGAAAATTGGTACCCATGAAACTGCAATTTTTTCTCAATGTATAAAAAATGGTACCCATGAAAATGCAATTTTTTCTCAATGTATGAAAATGGTACCAATGAAAATGAACAAATCCACAGTATTTGAATTTTTTTTTTACAGTAGATCTCACATCACATATATTATTGCAGTGATGTTGATATATATAGACCTAAATTGTCATTATAGATGTCATGCAGTTGTTATTTGTCCAATTTGTCCAAGAACATTTTCATAATTTTGTGTTCATTTTGACTTGTCCCTCAATCATTTGATGTAATTTTTATATTCTAGGCAGCAAAAGAAGCTTTGGACAGAGTACCACCAGGGGAACTCTTCAAAAAAGAGACAGATAAATATTCAAAGTTTGATGAGAGGGTAACTATATGTCTTAAACTTGACAGGGCCAAATTTAAATTAAGACTTTGTTTTAAAGAAAAAATCAACAAAATAAAGTTAATAAACTAATAAACAGAAATTGATACAAGATATAAGATTGAATTCCTTCTTAGACACTAAACATGATGCTTACAAGGTCTTCCCTCACAAGTATTGGTGTTGTGTAATAAGCATTTAGCATGATAGACACACATAGAAAACTTGCATCTTCGCTACGATTTCTGTTAATACCAGATCTACTGAAACTGCTCCTTAGCACACAGTTACATTTATGACAAAATTTATGTCGATTAAAAACCTCCTGATCTGAGTCCTAATCTCCTGACCAAAATTTCCCAATCTCCTGATCTGAGTTTCACAGTCCATCACATGTATGCAAATAGTTTCTTGATGATCTTTACCTAGTTCATGTATTTTGATTATAGTCTTTTTAAATTTACATTAATTATTGGAAAGATGAGGCAATTACCCCCTGTATAGTGGCTCATCTGCAAATCATTATGGAATTCATCAAATTAGTAATACATTGTTGTAAAGCGTGGTTTTAGACAGATATGAGATTTTTGGAGGAGTCAATAAAATTTCCACTTAAAAAGATATGTGCTTTTCACTTACAAATAAATACATGTGAACCTCCCGACAGGAGTACAATATACCCATTTTCAGGGGTCTCCTCCCGTCCTCCCGTTGAAGAGGATGACATCCTGTGTATGAAATATTTCATGAATGAAAACTTTCAGCCGCCATATCCAGTGTAACTAACCTGAAGTTAAATTTTATCTGTAAACCACACAGTTACATGTACATTTACGATAAAATTTATGTTGATTTAAAACATCCTGATCTGAGTCCTAATCTCCTGACCAAAATATCAAAATCTCCTGATCTGAGTTTCACAGTCCATCACATGTATGCAAATAGTTTCTTGATGATTGAATAGAAGACTTATAATAAAATTAAGAATGGAAATTTGGAGTTTTTCAAAGAGACAACAACCCGACCAAAGAGCAGACAACAGCAGAGGACCACCAATAGGTTTCAAGGCAGCTAGAAAATCTTGTACTAGGAGGTGGTCCTCAACTGGCCCCTAAAAAAAATTGTGTACTAGTTCAGTGAAAATGGATGTCACACTAAACATTGAAACATATAAAAACAAACTAAAATTAAAAAAAACATACAAGACCAACCAATTCATGCAGGGCCAGAGGCTCCTGAATTGGGACAGGTTAAACTTGTTTTGTGAGATCTCAACCCTGCCCTATACCTCTAGCCAATATAGAATAAAGAATTACATAGCAATACACACAGTAAAACTCAGTTTTAAAGAAGTCTAAGTCCGAATAGTCACATCATTGTTGACTATATTTGGAACTCATAAATAAGAAGGAAACAAAAAGAACTGGTAAGAAAAAATTGTGCATCTGAAAATTAAAAGGGGTAACACAGAAGTTATAAATGGAAAAAACATATAAATTGATATCTATTTCAGGGTATACCAACTCATGATGCTGAAGGTAATGAATTAACAAAATCTGCTCTGAAGAAACTGACCAAACAATATGAAACCCAGGAGAAGAAGTATAATAAACTAATGGCTACACAGAAACCAGGAGATGGGGATGGACAATAATCTTATAAGTGCTGGACTCTGATCTGATCTACATGTTGTTTTACCACTTATTTATTAAATGTAGTCATAAACAATATTGTGTCTGTAATTATTGTAATCATATATGTTTTAACTGTATTTTGGATGGAAAAATCAGTTAATGATTTGTCTTGAGATTGATGTACACAGCAATTTAACCAGAAGTCTTCACTGATGGAGAAATTAAAAAAATTACAGCTTCTTTATGAGCAAAGAGGTGAGATTTCAGTGTATTCAGTTGCAGAGAAAACTTTCTATACTTTAGAAATTCACATGAAGGGTCATTTGGTATGACAATAAACTAAAAGATTTACATACAATGATAAAATAAAAAGATTAATAGATTGGTTGATACAAGATAACAAATCTAACATTTCTCCTGATTATCTAGAAGCTTATGAAGAACCTCAGTGTATGCAGTAAAGATAGTACATCCACACTGAAAACAGGATGAAGGAGATTTCATTTTAATTAGTGTGAAATAGTTAACTTAACAATCACTAGATTAGGGTAGGGTTGAGCGCTGACAAACATGTTTTATTTCTGCAACATTCATTATA
This sequence comes from Mytilus trossulus, assembly GCF_036588685.1. NCBI lineage: Eukaryota > Metazoa > Mollusca > Bivalvia > Mytilida > Mytilidae > Mytilus > Mytilus trossulus. Next base: position 41,059,129 of record NC_086381.1, on the reverse strand, counting down.
ATAAGAGCATTTACACTTGATAATCTCCTTTCTATATTTAAAAATAATGGTATTTAAAAATAATGGTAGGCATCAATTATTATGTAAACTGAGTCAAATACCCATTAGTAAATTACACAATATTTTCAAAGAGTGTGACACCATCTCATTCTTCAGCCCACTGTATGAATATTCTCGTATAATTACAGCTTTTTGCAACCATAGGCTGTTCCCACGTATAGACAAACCTGAAAATCATAAACGTCATTTTTTTAAAATTAAATATATTAGCAGAGGTATTGATTTTATCAACTTATCTAGTATATTTAATGACTCTACCGTTCAAAACTTTATACCTCCCTATTTTGATAATATAGAACCACCTATAATTTCATACACATACAGAAAACCCAGCAGAAGTTTAATTTTAATTATACGTCGGTTACATCCGACGTGAATATTGATAGTAATACTCCCTTAACTTGAAACTGTGAATCTTCGAAGTTTAGATATGTTCCCTATGGCCATGTTATTACAGGGGACCTCAATATCGTCCAGGACAGAGAGGTAAAAAACTTTTCGAAAAAAGGACCAAAATATCGTCCTCCATCTAAAATAGATTGTCGTCAAGTCACCAAAGATGCTCTTTCCTTATTTTGTAAAAAGTAGTGTAAACGGGAAAAATCTGATAAAAAATCTCTTGATTCTTCTTTAAATAAATGTATGAATGTAGTAGATAAGAGAATATCACATTTTGAAAATAATTTAGAAGTAAATAATAGAGTACATAATACACCTATTTCCAGAATAAGACATAAACTTCAAATACTTTCAAAGCGGTTTGTGCTTGTACCGGCCGACAAAGCAGCCAACAAGGTGGTTGTGGTTTGACGTAAATACTACACGTACGTTCTTAAGAATGAAATTTTAAATTTATCTACATTTAAGTCCATCCGCTTCACAGAGAGTCATATAGTAAACAACCATATCAAAGCTTCAGGCTTCTTCTGAACATTTGAAGGTCCCTACTATGTATTGGCTACCTAAACTACACAAAAAAACATTTAAATATCGTTTCACTTCGGCTTTTGATGGTCCTTTTGATTCTGTTAATAGTTTTGACTTTTCTACTCTTTACACTACACTTCCACACTATCTTATTAAACAAAAGTTTTCCTATTTAATTAAATGGTCTTTTGGTAAAGCTAAATGTAGATATATTTGCTGCAACTCATTTAAAGCCTTCTTCTTTAATGAGAAAGGTAAATATGCTAGATATACTTACTGGAGGTGTGATGAGATGATTGAGGCTGTTAATTTTCTCCTTGATAATATTTACGTACGTTTCGGCAACAAAGTTTATCGACAGGTTGTAGGTATCACCATGGGCACTAATTGTGCCCCTTTAATAGCAGACTTGTTTTTGTACTGTTACGAATCACAGTTAATGACTAAACTCAGTAAAGACCCGTCGAAATTGTATTTAATTGTTAAATTTAACAACACTTACCGTTATCTTGATGATATTTTTTCGTTAAATAATCAAGAATTTGCTCAATATACTGCTGAAATTTACCCCAAGGAACTTACTTTAAATAAATCAAATGTATTCGGTTATAACTGTCCTTTCCTGGATTTAGATATTTTGGTTTTAAACGGGAAACTACACACTAAAATTTACGACAAAAGAGACGATTTTTTGTTCCCTATTGTTAATTTTCCATTTTTAGATGGTGATGTTCCTTTGGCACTATCTTATGGTGTTTATATTTCACATCTTGTTCGCTATGCCCGTGTCTGTTGTGACGTTTTAAATTTTAACGAACGCAACCTATGTATTACTGGTAAATTATTAAACCAGGGATATCGTAACCATAAATTACTTAAAAACCTTTACTAGATTTTTCCATAGATATAAAGATTTGGTTTTGAAGTTTGGTTGTACCTGTAGAAAACTTATTTCAAACGGAATAGCACATCCTCATTTACGGAAATGTTGTTAACCGTGCCCTGAAATTAAGAAATGATCCATGTAAAATTGTTGCTCCTTTAAATAAACTTATTCTTAAAGGTTATCTATTCAACACTGTGATAAGATCATTGAATATTGTTTTTATTGGTATAAATATTGACTTTGTTATAAGTAGATTATAAGCTTAATAATTATTACTAGTATCATTATATACATATACATTTTCATAGATCTACAATCTGTCGATGCCTGTAACTTGGCATTGCACAAGGTCATGTTTTTCTCTGACTGTTTGTGACGTCTTTACACTAAATCTATGTTGGATGTGTACGAATTGATTGCTTAGTCTTAGAGGCATGATTTTTATACAACCGCAAAAAATTTAATTTTTTGTCGTATATTGCTTTCACTTTGGCGTCGTCGTCGTTGTCCGAATACTTTTACTTTTCGCACTCTATCTTTAGTATAAGTGAATAGAAATCAATGAAATTTAAACACAAGGTTTATGAACAAAAAAGGAAGGTTGGGATTAATTTTGGGAGTTGAGATCCCAACAGTTTAATAATTAGGGGCCAAAAAGTGCCCAAATAAGCATTTTCTTGGTTTTTGCACAATAACTTTAGTTTCAGTAAATAGAAATCTATGAAATTTTTAATCAAGGTTTATGACCACAATAGGAAGGTTCGGATTGGTTTTAGGAGTTCTGGTTCGAACAGTTTAGGAATTTGGGGTTAAAAAAGGGCCTAAATAAGCATTATTCTTGGTTCAATCACTTTAGTTTAAGTAAATAGAAATCAATTGGAGTTATCTTTCTTTGTATAGAATAGTAGTTGAATCAACTTTAATCATTGTTTTACACAATATACAATGTATTATCATTTTAAGTACCAGCTGATAAATAAAAACAATCTTTACCATTCAGTAATAACATGTTCTTTTTATAACATTTTAATATTTTATGATGTATTTAAATGAGCAGTTATTGTCAAAAAGGGCCCAAATAAGCATTATTCTTGGTTTTTGCACAATAACTTTAGTATAAGTGAATAGAAATCAATGAAATTTAAACAAGGTTTATGAACAAAAAAGGAAGGTTGGGATTGATTTTGGGAGTTGAGATCCCAACAGTTTAAGAATTAAGGGCCAAAAAGGGCCCAAATAAGCATTTTTCTTGGTTTTCACACCATAACTTTAGTAAATAGAAATCTATGAAATTTAAATACAAGGTTGATTAAATACAAGGATGACCATAAAAGAAAGGTCAAGATTAATTTTGGGAGTTTTGGTCCCAACAGTTTGGGAATAAGGGGTCCAAAGGGTCCAAAACTAAACTTGGTTTGATTTCATCAAAAATTGAATAATTGGGGTTCTTTGATATGCCGAATCCAACTGTGTATGTAGATTCTTAATTTTTGGTCCCATTTTCAAATTGGTCTACATTAAGGTCCAAAAGGTCCAAAATTAAACTTAGTTTGATTTTAACAAAAAGTGAATCCTTGGGGTTCTTCTATATGCTGAATCTAAAAAATGTACTTAGATTTTTGATTATTTGCCCAGTTTTCAAGTTGGTCCAGATCAGGGTCCAAAATTAAACTTCGTTTGATGTCATCAAAAATTGAATATTTGGGGTTCTTTGATACGCCAAATCTAACTGTGTTGGTAGATTCTTAATTTTTGGTCCCATTTTCAAATTGGTCTTCATTAAGGTCCAAAGGGTCCAAAATTAAACTAAGTTTGATTTAAACAAAAATTGAATTCTTGGGCTTCTTTGATATACTGTATCTATACATGTACTTAGATTTTTGATTATGGGCCCAGTTTTCAAGTTGGTCCAAATCAGGATTCAAAATTATTACATTAAGTATTGTGCAATAGCAAGAATTTTTCAATTGCACAGAATAGTTCAATTGCAAGAAATCTTCAATTGACAGTATTGCTCAATAGCAAGAAATATCTAATTGCACAATATTGTGCAATAGCAATCAATTTTCATGCAATTGGAGTTATTTTTCTTTGTCCAGAATAGATATTTGTGCAATAGCAAGATATATTCTTTGAAAATTTGAGTTATCTTTCTTTGTCCAGAATAGTAGTTGAATCAACTTAAATCATTGTTTTATACTATATACATTGTATTTTCACTTTTACTACCAACTGATAAATTAAAACAATCTTTACTATTTAGTGATAACAAGCACTTTTTTTACATTTTAATATTTTATGATGTATTTAAATGAGCAGTTATTGTTTCAAACTACTTTAGAAATTTGAATTGAGATCAGTTTTGGAATAAGGGAAAGAGGGATGTGAAAACAAAATTTGGGGGGGGGGGGGGTCAATTTTTCTTATTTCAGATTTCATAAATAAAAAGAAAATCTCTTCAAACATTTCTTTGAGAGGATTAATATTCAACAGCATAGTGAATTGCTCAAAGGCATTTTTTTTTTAAAGTTCATTAGACCACATTCATTCTGTGTCAGAAACCTATGCTGTGTCAACTATTTAATCACAATTCAAATTTAGAGCTGAATCCAGCTTGAATGTTGTGTCCATACTTTCCCCAACTGTTCAGGGTTCAACCTCTGCGGTCGTATAAAGCTGCGCCCTGCGGAGCATCTGGTTTTATTAGTTGTTAATGGCTTTGAACTAGTTGTCAGATAACTGCGAGTACTCTCAGATCTGTTCATTGTGTCTTTTTGTGTCGGGATGTATAAGTATGAGTGGCCGTTCATGTCATTTGCGCGATTATATACGCGTATATAATTTTCAACGCGTATATATACGCGTATATTGTGGTTTTCAACGCGTATATTGTGGTTTTCAACGCGTATATTGTGGTTTTCAACGCGTATATTATCGTTTTATACGCGTATATTGTTAAAATAAACACGTTTATACTTTATTCCAATTTATTTATCATATACGCGTTAATATACGCGTTGAAAACCACAATATACGCGTATATATACGCGTTGAAAATTATATTATGAGTGGCCGTTCATGTCATTTGCGCGATTATATACGCGTATATAATTTTCAACGCGTATATATACGCGTATATTGTGGTTTTCAACGCGTATATTATCGTTTTATACGCGTATATTGTTAAAATAAACACGTTTATACTTTATTCCAATTTATTTATCATATACGCGTTAATATACGCGTTATTTGCATAAATATACGCGTTAATATACGCGTTAATATACGCGTTAATATACGCGTTATTTGTGTTAATATACGCGTATGAAATCATTATATACGCGTTAATAAACATTCGTTTGTCTTATTGTTTTAACCAATGAAAGCTGCGTTCTTAAACTGGTTTGCATGTGACAATTGTATAACGGTCCGTGTAACACTTATCAAATCAAAGCTTTAAAAAGTTTTGAAATTTTAGATTTTTGGAATTTTGATCCAAGTTTTAAAATATCAAAATTTCAAATTGTGTTAAAATTTTGAAATTTTGAAATTTTAACCAAATTATTAAAATATCAAAATGCTAAATATCGTTTATAAATTTGATAGTTGAGAAACTTGATCAAACTTTTAAAATACTAAACATAACGTGCAATTTTGATAATTTCACTTTTTGAAAGTTTTATTTTTTAAATGTGTCGAAGCGCTAACTTTTTTTAAAGTTTTTCATCGCTATTAATCAACTTATCTGGTTCATATCTAACATTAAAGGCATGGAGAATTTTTCTTTTGTCCTCTGCTGGCACAGAATATTATATCATCAAATTGAGGATCATAATAATTTTAATGTACCATTATCGAAGCCCCTAGTGGTAGTATCAAGTAAAAAAATAGTGACTATCTAAATATTGGTTTCCCAGAAGATTACTATTTATCGCTGATATAAACTTTGAAAACAATTTTCAACTTTCAAAATGCCAACACCTACAACTGGATAGATGGGTGCTTAATGTAGTACAGCGGCAAATATTACATAAACATGAATGAAACGGTTGGGTGCTAAATGTAGTACAGCGGTAACTATTACATAAATATAAATGCTCGTGAAAATAATGTTTATGGTATACATTTATATATGATATGAAAGGTTTCAACTTTTACAAAACCAGAGCTATACGTTGGATTTAAAAGTTTACTTTATTTGGCCTTTTCAATTTCATTTGACTTTATTTGCCTTTTTAACTTAATTTGGTTCGAGTGTCAATGATAAGTCTTTTGTAGACGAAACGCGCGTCTGGCGCAAAAAGCGGCAAAATTTATAACCTGGTATCAATCTATGATGAGTTGTTGTAGATACCTTGTAACAATATATTGGCTCCAATTTTGTGATATTGGATCTTAGTACCGTCTTAATTTCAGCGTAAATAAGATTATATTAAAAACCTCCCACGTTGTGGACTAGCACAACCTTAATTAGGACACCGTGCATTCAGTATCATGAAGCGCTTTTCTTGACCAACCTTCTTACGGAACGCTTAAAGCTGAATATTTAGGGCAAACAACTTACAAAGAATAGATAAAAACGTTTAAGATGATCGTTCATTCTGTACATGAAATGACATATTCTTTAGCCAACATGATTGCAGAAAGTAAGAAGTCGTAAAGCAAAACAGAAAAAAAAATGAAATCAAAAGAAGTAATACATCGTGTATTGGGCTTTTTTATTGCTTAAGAGTTTAGTAGAAAATGTATATATACATGCTCAACATAACCATACTATATGAACTACTGCGAGTTGTTCAGTTTTTACTGTTACTCCTGTTTCTCCAAAAATATGGGTGCTAGAAAAACCAGCAGGTAAAATGGTCAATATCAGAGCCGTACGTCTGGTATCTTCTTTGAAGAAATATTAATTTTGTCATTATTTTTTCACCGCTTACAACTGTCCGTTTTATTTCATACATAAACTTTTAAGTATCAGTATGTTTTTAATTCATATTGTTTCTTATCGTTCCGCTTTTATTTCCTTTCGCTTTTTACAGGTATCCCTCTTATTGCCCCTTTTCTATTTTGATATTTTAAGCAAACATTTGAAAAATCAAACTTTCAAAAAGTGAAATAATTAAAATTGCGCGTTAGATTTAGTATTTTAGAAGTTTGATCAAATTTCTAAACTATCAAATTTATAAACGATATTAAGAATTTTGATATTTTAATAATTTGGTTAAAATTTCAAAATTTCAAAACTTTAACACAATTTGAAATTTTGATATTTTAAAACTTGGATCAAAATTCCAAAAATCTAAAATTTCAAAACTTTTTAAAACTTTGATTTGATAAGTGTTACACGGACCGTTATACAATTGTCACATGCAAACCAGTTTAAGAACGCAGCTTTCATTGGTTAAAACAATAAGACAAACGAATGTTTATTAACGCGTATATAATGATTTCATACGCGTATATTAACACAAATAACGCGTATATTAACGCGTATATTAACGCGTATATTTATGCAAATAACGCGTATATTAACGCGTATATGATAAATAAATTGGAATAAAGTATAAACGTGTTTATTTTAACAATATACGCGTATAAAACGATAATATACGCGTTGAAAACCACAATATACGCGTTGAAAACCACAATATACGCGTTGAAAACCACAATATACGCGTATATATACGCGTTGAAAATTATATACGCGTATATAATCGCGCAAATGACATGAACGGCCACTCATAATATAATTTTCAACGCGTATATATACGCGTATATTGTGGTTTTCAACGCGTATATTAACGCGTATATGATAAATAAATTGGAATAAAGTATAAACGTGTTTATTTTAACAATATACGCGTATAAAACGATAATATACGCGTTGAAAACCACAATATACGCGTTGAAAACCACAATATACGCGTATATATACGCGTTGAAAATTATATACGCGTATATAATCGCGCAAATGACATGAACGGCCATATATAAGTACCCGGCCACGTCCACTTTTATTGTTTGTCTATCTGATGAGTTAAGCCTTTTTCAACTGATTTTTATAGTTCGTTCTTATGTTGTACTGTTATACCACTGTCCCAGGATAGGGGAGGGTTGGGATCCCGCTAACATGTTTAACCCCGCCACATTATTTATGTATGTGCCTGTCCCAAGTCAGGAGCCTGTAATTCAGTGGTTGTCGTTTGTTTATGTGTTACATATTTGTTTTTCGTTCATTTTTTACATAAATAAGGTCGTTAGTTTTCTCGCTTGAATTGTTTTACATTGTCTTATCGGGGCCTTTTATAGCTGACTATATGCGGTATGGGCTTTGTTCATTGTTGAAGGCCGTACGGTGACCTATACTTGTTAATGTTTGTGTCATTTTGGTCATTTGTGGATAGCTGTCTCATTTGCAATCATACCACATCTTCTTTTTTATATTTACCATAGCAGCAGGTATTTTAGTGGTTGTCTGCATTTTTAAGGGTTACGCCCTGTTCAGTTGTGTTATGTTAGTACAATTCATATCTTATTCAAGGTTTCTGTATCTGCCAGATATGTTTTTCATAAATTGTTTTGTTATAAATTAGTCCGTTTTCTTGTTTAAAAAAATCATATTAGTCTTTTTTTGTAGACGATTCATTTTTGAAGGTAGTACAGCAACCTATAATTGCTTATATCCACTTCATTTGAACTCTGGTGATACTTTTGTCATTGGCAATCTTACCACATCTCCTTATTTTTAAACTTAAGAATAGAAGAATATGTTGGGAACAAGAAATTTGTCCTCATGACTTTATTGAGCTGGCTTCATGTAAAACTAAAATAGTTGATCATCTATGAAGGTCAAATATCAAAATCACATAAAGGTATAATGTAATAATTTTTAAAAAAGACACATGCACTTATTGTGAGAGAGCAAATATCAACATAAAAATGTTTCTATTTTTATTTTTATTCTTAACATATAATTATTTTATTTTGATATGTAGTATCCTGAAAAGTAGCAGTAGCCATATCCATGAATGACCTCTGTCCCTGACCCGCTATGTTTCACACACACTTTGTCGCCCTTGGTTAGCTCTACAACAACATTTGCACTCTCATTGGCTCCATTTATTTCTGTTCCATACAGCAATACTATATCATGACCATTTTTGTTAAGAGAAGCATGGAATGGACCATTATTTCTAGACATGATTGTGGCTGAAATTTGATAAAGGCCTGTCAGTGGTACTGTGAAGTAACCAGTACTGGGATCATATCCACTTCTACGATTTAGGATAACATGGTTAAACTTGATAGGTACGTTTCCTGTTATTCTTGGCTCCCCTGTTGTAAGACTCACTGTAAATGCTGGGCCGCCATCTGCTAGAAAAAAAGGCTTGTTATTGTTATGACCTTTACTGTGTTTACTACTTATAACTGTGACTACTTTTATACTTTTATAAAAAATAAAACGAAGATTTCCTAATATCAGATTGGACATACTGTAGGCTTCAAGTATTTAAAAATCAATCAATATGGAATATGAGTAATCAGCACTTACTTTGGATATATACCCAGAGAAACTGACTTAAACTTAATCTAACATAAACAGCAGCCTTTTGTAGATTTCAATTTCACGTGGGAAACTCTTAACAAAAATTTTACAATTTTTTGTCCATTGCGTATTGTTTTTGCTTAAGTCTGACCATTCATTTTGTTGTTTGAATTGTTTACTAAACATACTATACAGTATGGGTTTACTAATTGTTAAAGGCTGTTCAATGCCTTCCGTTGCTCAATGTCCCATCATAAACTTAGATCATTGGACTCTTACAGATAGTATGGCAACCATAACACATCTCTTTTTGTACATGTAATAACGTAAATTTGCTTCCATCCAAATCTTATGGTCTCTGGTAAATAGCTGTCTAATTTGAAATCATATAACATCTCCTTAATACATTATGTTGTTCACACAAGTATGGCCTAATAACATGCCTTTCAATCAAAATTATGTCCCATTATTGTTGACATAGAGTTAGTTCAACTTGCTTTAAAAACCAAATCAAATCAAATGGTGGCCAGATGTATGGCACGCCTGAACCACTTTTATAGATAATCCTAGATTATCTCAGATACACTAGGATTATCTCACTATTTTACTTTAAGCTTAGATAAACCGGGATTATCTCGATTTTTTACAGATAATCCCGGTTTATCTCAGAATTGTCAGATAAACCGGGATTTTCTTAAGATAATGAATTTTCTATATTTTCTAAGATAAATTAGAATTTTCTCCAATTTGAATTAAGCTAAAATAAACTGGGATTATCTGAAGATTCTGAGAAAATTGATTAACTGACAAAAAAGGAGCCAATAGAAAGTCGCGACACATTGGAGGAAAATTTCATGGTAATAAGGGATAAGATATCGAGACAATGGTGCATCTATACAAATAGAGAGGAACGAAAGATAAGGCTCTTACGGGAAAAGTTTTACAACGTTTAATTTTCCTAATTTGATAAAAAAAAAATAAAAAAAAAATAAGGGTTTATACACTAATGTCCTGACAATGTCCTGACAGTGTCCTTACAGAAATGAAAATACTTAATACGTTTTTATTATTGGAAGGATTTACTTGAAATTTGGAATCAAGCAAGATGAGAACTTATATTTAATAAATTATATATAAATATACTAAATAAATAAATGATTTGGAAAATACGTTGAAGGTATAAAAAGTCATGAGAATTCCGAATGCAATAAGGTTCTATCCGGGCACTCTGGTTCTAAACCCTGGTTCCATCTGGGTTGTTTGGTTCTAAACCTTGGTTCTTTGGTTCGAAACCATGGTAACTGGTTCAACATCCGGGTTGTTTGGTTATAGCAACCCGAATTCCTGGTTCCATCTGGGTTCTTTTCTAGATTATTCTAATGTTCCCGTTGAACTTGAAGAAGATAACCACAAGTATCCGAATAAAAAGGTAAAGTAGGTCAAAGACGCTTAAATTGTTTTATAACATTATTACATATCCGGATCGACGGTTAAAGAAGCTGTAAGGTATTTATTTTCTCATTCTAATGATTAGGAAACTAGATAAAAATAAAGCATCGCTTAGATTTTAAAAATAAATCGAAATGGTACATTATATCGAACATTATTTTTTTTAATTCAGTCGTTCTGTTTTTTATTTATTTCCGTTAATATTTCTAGACGTTTTAAAACAACAAAATTGGAGACCTGTCGTTCAATTGGCCAACGATATATGCATCTAGCCACTTCACCAGTTGACGACTTGCATATATATTTAAATGCACATTTAAAGTTCGAATGCATTTTATTTAATAGCTGCTTTGTTATAATATCAGATTTGATAGAAATACGTGGGAAGTATATATATGTAACAAATCGTTTTGTTCAAAACGGAATCTTAAAAGACATATAAAAAGAAAGTGATGATCAATTTAAGTTTAATTGAAAAATAAGTAATGAAATATAACAAAAATGTATATGTACAATAAATTTGTCAAATTTGATACTACTTGTGAAATTAAGGCATGCATTTAATCATTATAGGCCAAAAATAATCAAATCAAAATGAAGATTGAATATTTTTATAATAAAATTGTATGTGTGTGTGTGTGTGTGTGTTAATGACAGTGCTGGTGGAATGCGTAGCACCAGCACACTAGTCAGAACTTCTGTGTTGGTACCATAGAAAAGAGACATAAACTGCGGAGTTACTCTAGTCCGTTCGTCCCGAACATAAAAAAAAGGGTTCCGTTGTTTTAACTTTAGTGGCCTCAACCAAATACTACAAAACTTATACACAAAATAAAAAAGAAGATGTGTCATGGGTGTCAATAAGAACACTCCACAAAAGACTAAATGATACAGAAATTAACAGCTATAAGTCATCCTACGGCCTTCGACAATGAGCAAAGTCCGTACCGCATAGTCAGTTATAAAAAGCACCGAGAAAAGAAACGGACAAATTATGTATAAAAAATGAACAAAAACAAATATGTAACACATAAACAAACGACAATTCATGAATTAGAGTCTCCTGACTTGGGAAAATTACATACAAGCAGAATGCGGCAGATTAAACATGCTAGCAGGATCCACACCCTTCACCTCATGTGGCATGAGCGCCAAAGAAGAACTCTCCACAAGAGACTAGGTAAAAGAGAAATTAACAACTATATGTCACCGTACGGCTTTCAACAATGAACAAATAGGTATAGAAGATGTTGTATGAGTGCCAATGAGACAAATCTCTATATTCAAATAACAATTTATAAAAGTAAACCATTATAGGTCAATGTACGGCCTTCATACGGAGCCTTGGCTCTCACCGAACCACAAGCTATAAAGGCCCAAAAACTACTAGTGTAAAACAATTCAATGGAGAAAACCAACGGTCTAATCTAAATAAAAAACAAAAAACGAGAAAAAAGTATAAATTACACAAACAAACGATAACTACTATATACATCAGATTCCTGACTTAGGACAGATGCAAACATTTGCAGCCGGATGAAACAATATTATAACATCACAACATAGAAAAAAACCACGATAAAACGAAATTTAAACGAGGAAAGAAATGGACAAATGTTTAGGCCACTGACTTGCGACTGGCACATGCATACTAAATAGGGCGGGGTTGAACATGTTAGCGGGGTCTTCGCCATCTCCCTAACCTGGGACAATGGTTATTTCCACATACAATAAAATGAATTTGAAATTTGGTAGCGTCACTTTTACCGTTCAAGAATTATCATGTTCCTTTAAAAACATAGAAAATGCTGAATTTGCGTTTTCGTTCTTTTAAATAAGTTTGACTCAATCAAATTTTATAAACCTTATACGTAATGCGTATTACCCCATAACACAGCTCTATCAAGTTCGATATTGGGTGGTGTAACTGTTCAAGAGTTATTAGATATAAGAAGTTGGTACTAGTACTAATGATACAAATATCAACACGTAGACTAAAGATAGGAAAGATCATGCTTAATCTGTTGTTTCTGTTCTTTAACTTTAGTTTGCCTCAACCAAATGTTTTGAAACTTATACACAATGCTTATGGTCACTTAACAGTCAAAATTACGTGAATCCTGTTTCTATATGTGGAGTTTACTTGTGTTTTCTTTTCACAAGCAGGGGCATCTGTGGCCCATAGACATATTGTACATTTATTTCAGTAAACGGTTTATTTACTTCCTTTGGATTCTACTTCTATTAGAATTAACTTGCATATTTTTTTTTAGGATTGCGGTGCAGTTTGATAACAGACAGTGACCAGCATAAAAAAGTGTTTCACTAGATTGAGCTCTTTGTCTAAGTGTACTTTAAAGGTTCTTCGCACTGAGTTCAGTTTATTGATATGCGTATACCTTCATGTGATTTTTAAGATGCTTAAACAGACTTTCTATATCAACATGTCCATCAAATGAAATACAAGGTAAAATGATTGAACCATTTTGAATTATCAATCTATCACAACTTGCAGTACATGGTGTTACTAGAGCAGTAAATATCCTTTTTAATTTTCACAGCAATAAAAAGATTTAGTTTTCATTTGATCAAAACATTCTTCATATCAAAAATTGAGAATAGAAATGTGAAATGTGTTTAAGAGACAGTAACATGACAAAAAAGCAAAAAGCAGTCAACGGTCACCGATGGGTTTTTAACAAAGTGAGAAAATCCCTCGCCCGGCGGGGGACTTCAGATGGCCCCTTAACAAAATGTGTACTAGTTCAAACTCCAATACATAAAACCGATCTTACAATTACAAATATATCTAAATATTTAATCTATAATACTAAAATTACGAGGTCCAATTTGTCAGCCGTCATCACGTAAAAACGACGAATCAAGGGATTCGACTTTATATATAACTAATATAGTACAAAGGTGAAGACTGAAAATTACACCACTCCATGCAGGCCCTTTTGTTTTCCACGTACTATTAATATTGCCAATTATTAAGAAGTTCCGGGTCGAGTCCGATACCGATACCGATACCAATAGTTTATTCACCTGTTACCGATTACCTTATCTGTACGTTCCGCATCTGACAGGCGCACCACCAAACGGTGTATTCAGGATTAATATTCTATATAGTATTACACGGGTCATAACCACAGGGTTGACACTACTTAATTGTCAAATTGTTACCTATTGTAGTATTTTGATCAGTTAGACTTTCTAAGATAACACTACGAATACTAAAAATCTGGACTAAAAATAAGGCGTATAGGTACAGTTTTCAATTTGTTAACGGACATGACGTAAAACAGCGAATCAAAGAATTCAACTTTATTTTTAACTTATATAGGGCAATGCTGTTGATTAAAAAATACTCCATTCCAGGACCTTTTGTTTTCCAAAAAAATAATATTACCAATAATTGATAAGTTCCAGTTCGAATGGTTCAAACAGAAAGATTTGAAAGCAGAGAAAACTGTGAATCTTATAATCGGCATGACTTTATCAAATGACAATACTATAGTTATATACTTTAATTTAGTCACGGACCCGCGATATCACGGGTGTGTTCTAGTATAGATATAACAATATGGGATATGAGTGCAATCAGACGATTCTCCATATACTTCAAACAAAATATACAAGTTGTAAAATGAGGGCAAAGGTCAAGATCATATAAAGTTTCTCGTGCCACAAGACTCACCATCTTATGACAATACATCTTCATGCTACATAATCAGAAGCAAGGTCAATTTAGAATTATACTTCTAGGTGAGGGTAATATAGAAAGGAACACACTGTATCATGATGACACACCCAAAGTGCATAGGTCAAGAGTCAAAAAGTCATAGTCTGGTCAGGAGTTCCATGCCAAAAAAAAAAAAAGCAGTCCTGCACGAAATTTCATCACGTATATCAATGTCTCATTGCATGATGCACTACACCTGCCGAATACAGCAAACATGGGTCAGGGACAGAAACAGAAGACATGTATCTAAACTCAATGGAACAGTACTTGTATTTCAGGTCACTATATGTAAGTGCCTTCAACATAGAACATTAACTCTCGCAACAATTCAAAGTTAAAACGTCTTTCACAAAAGTTTGAGCAGGATTTTTTGCAACGATTACCTTACCACTGTTAATTAAAAATCGGATCTTAAAACTAGGGTTTACCATTAATTCCTAACCTTACCATGTGATATCACTATGGTAAACTGATAGAAACACTTGATGCAGTCATGAAATTGAATATTTGCAATAGTACGACGAGAACAATACAAGACAGAGTAAGAAACAAATGAAAGTAATTATACATACGAACTTTTTATCACAATGCACAAACTAGGAACCGTAGTTTTCATTCATTTTATTCATTTAAAATGTTTGCTCCCGTTAAACAATGGAAATTAACGCTGTATATTTATATAAACGATCAATCTTGTAAAAATAAAAATAAATAAAAAATAGTTTAAAGAGTAGAAAACTTGACCTGACCAACTTGACTTTGAAACTACTAATGTCCTGACCGATATGAAACGGATAAAAAATGTTTTATTATTGACATGATAGACCTCAAATTCGATACCAAGGAAGAATAAAACATTAAATACAAAAATATTACAAAAAAAAAGAAAAAAAATATTTTCAAGAGTTAGAAAACTTGACCTGACCAACTACGTTCTCCCGTGACTAATGTCCTGACCGATGTTAAATGCTAATAACTTTTTTTGTTATCGAATTTGAAGTCTATCCTGTCAATAATAAAACATTTTTTAGCCGTTTCATATCGGTCAGGTCATTATAGTTGTTTCAGAATGATTTGGTGTGCCTTTTTTTTTTTTTTTTTTTTAAATATTACTGATAATGCTTTATATTATGATAGGCGGATTATTTTGGAAATAGTAAAACGGAATTTCTAGTATGTAGTAAAGATATGTTACTAGTGTTATGTCAAATATCCTGCTGTTATTGCAATACATGTCGTACCTTTAATTTGAGCTATTTCTACCTTCAGTGCTTTATTGTCATTTTCCAATGCATCTATTCTCCTTTGACCAATTTTGTACTCTGGAAACAAATCTAAAACAGTTTCTGTTCCCTGGCATATTACTAGTGCAAGAAAACATAATAATAGACATTGGGACTGCATTGTTTTAACTTCCACTCGAAACGATTGATACGAATGGGCACACTTATTCTTTTTATAGGCTTGAAGATTATAACAAACTACAGATGCTTCCTGTTTACTCATATCTACTTTACATGTATCAATATCAAGTATAAATCACATCCTTTAAGAATGTCGTTGGGGCTGCAAAATTTCCTTCCATTACACGCGCTATTGTGATACCATGATAATATTTCCAATATTGATCAATATTGGTTAGCAACAATTTGAAAAAAGCAAGGATACACAAAGTGGACAAATAAAAAAAAAAATCATAAGTGTACGACAAAAGCCATAGATTTTTATAAGGACGCTACCATTTGATTTTTAGGGGGGGGGGGGGGGGGGGGGGGGGGGGGGGGGCTAGGATGAAAAATTTTGTATTGCATTTTTTTTGGTGTAATCTCTGTCCTGCCTTTTTTTTTCACTCTGTTCGGTCCTGTCTTTTTTTTTAAAATTTATCCTGACTTTTTTTTACCTAAATTGTCGTCCTGACTTTTTTTTTTGCAAGTGTCTCATCCTGCCTTTTTTTTTACTCAAAACTCCTGTCCTGCCTTTTTTTCAAATTTCATCCTAGCCCCCTATAAAAAATCAAATGGTAGCTCCCTAAGAAAGGCAATGAATCTGATAAATCAAATATTG
The DNA here is from genome assembly GCF_036588685.1 of Mytilus trossulus. Taxonomy (NCBI): domain Eukaryota; kingdom Metazoa; phylum Mollusca; class Bivalvia; order Mytilida; family Mytilidae; genus Mytilus; species Mytilus trossulus. The sequence goes on along the minus strand of NC_086381.1, from coordinate 41,042,452 downwards.
AAGTGATTTGGATTCAATAGATATATCAAAGTAGAATGTTAAATAAGACTATTTTCTCCCCCTCAAATTAACATTAGTTTGAAGAGTTTTTTTTTACATTTACAGGGCATTTTTACGTGTTTCTGAAACCAATTTGTTTGTTTTCTATTGTATGCCTCTGTTTTATGTGAACATTTTTATTTTTCAAATGACCATATGACAATCAAATCTTTGATTGCTATTCAATAAGTAAGTTAGAAGTTTTGACAGTATTCAATTTAGAAAAATGTCACAGATTTGGACTGATCAACAGACGACTGTACTTGTTGATGAAAAAAAACCTTGAAAGATAATTATTAATTGATTTGACCAAGTGTTTGTGATGACAGTTAGATACAAGTCAAGTTCACCGGAAGAAGTTGTTATGAAGAAAGAAGAGGTCAAAAGAATTGTGTTTTTGTTCTTGTGTACAGGAAGAAACACCATCATTTGACAACAGATGCGTCCGTTGATTACAATTGATAGCTACTTGAAAAATGACAGGCTAAAATAGGACGACTGGTAAATTGTGTGCGAATCGCAGAAACAAGTGATAATTTCTGATTCAATCGAAACAACATAATTATTTTAATAGTGTCTTATTTATTTGAGTTTTGACACTATGAACAAGTTCAGTATATATTTTGTTCAGAAAATATCAAGATTCGTTCAAAAAACGTCTTCTCCATGCTGCTAGCTTATCAAATGACTTGAGGGTTTTTTTTGTAATATTTCGTATATTATTCTAAGTTGAAGAAAAACATTTTCCATTTCTTTTATGCTTTTTATGCGACCGCAAAATTTGAAAAATTTTCGTCGTATATTGCTATCACGTTGGCTGCGTCGTCGTCGTCGTCGTCGTCGTCGTCTGCGTCGTCGTCGTCGTCGTCGTCGTCGTCTGCGTCGTCGTCGTCATCGTCGTCCGAATACTTTTAGTTTTCGCACTCTAACTTATGTAAAAGTGAATACAAATTTATGAAATTTTAACACAAGGTTTATTACCACAAAAGGAAGGTTGGGATTGATTTTGGAAGTTTTGATCCCAACATTTTAGGAATTAGGGGCCAAAAAGGGCCCAAATAAGCATTTTCTTGTTTTTCGCACAGTAACTTTAGTAAAAGTTAAGAGAAATCTATGAAATTTTGACACAAGGTTTATGACCACAAAAGAAATGTTGGGATTGATTTTGGGAGTTTTGGTTCTAACAGTTTAGGAAATAGGGGCCAAAAAGGGGTCCAAATACGCATTTTTTCTTGTTTTTTGCACCAGAACTTTAGTATAAGTTAATAGAAATCTATGAAATTTAAACACAAGGTTTATGACCATAAAAGGAAGGTTGGTATTGATTTTGGGAGTTTCGGTCCTAACAGTTTAGGAATTAGGGGCCAAAAAGGGGCCCAAATGAGCATTTTTCTTGGTTTTCGCACCATAACTTTACTATAAGTAAATAGAAATATATGAAATTGAAACACAAGGTTTATGACCATAAAAGGAAGGCTGGTATTGATTTTGGGAGTTTTGGTCCTAACAGTTTAGGAAAAAGGGACCCAAAGGGTCCAAAATTAAACTTTGTTTGATTTCATCAAGAATTGAATAATTGGGGTTCTTTGATATGCCGAATCTAACTGTGTATGTACATTCTTAATTTTTGGTCCCATTTTCAAATTGGTCTACATTAAGGTCCAAAGGGTCGAAAATTAAACTTATTTTGATTTTGACAAAATTTGAATCCTTGGGGTACTTTGGTATGCTGAATCTAAAAATGTACTTAGATTTTTTATTATTTCCCCAGTTTTCAAGTTGGTTCAAATCGGGATCCAAAATCGAACTTTGTTTAATTTCATCAAATATTGAATAAATGGGGTTTTTTGATATGCAAAATCTAACTGTGTATGTAGATTCTTAATTGTTGGTCCTGTTTTCAAATCGGTCTACATTAAAGTTCAAAGGGTCCAAAATTAAACTTAGTTTGATTTTAACAATAATTGAATTCTTGGGGTTCTTTGATATTCTGAATCTAAAAATGTACTTAGATTTTTGATTATGGGCCAAGTTTTCAAGTTGGTCCAAATCAGGATCTTAAATAAGTAAGTATTGTGCAATAGCAAGAAATTTACCATTACATGGTATTGCGCAATAGCAAGAAATCTTCAATTGCACAGTATTGTGCAATAGCAAGTCTTTTCAATTGCACAGTATTGCGCAATAGCAAGAAATATCTAATTGCTAAATATTGTGCAATAGCATTTTTTTTTAATTAGAGTTATCTTTCTTTGTCCAGAATAGTAAGCAAGAAATATCTTATTGCACAATATTATGCAATAGCAAGAATTTTGTTTTAATTGGAGTTATCTTTCTTTGTCCAGAATCAACTTAAATCTTTGTTATATACAATATACAATGTATATTCACCTTTTAATACCAACTGATAAATTAAAACAATCTTTACCATTCAGTGATAACGAGTAGTTTTTTTTTGCATCTTAATATTCTATAAAGTATTTAAATGAGTAGTTATTGTTGCAAACTCCATTAGAAATTTTAATTAAGATCAGTTTTTGAATAAGGGAAAGGGGATGCGAAAAAAAAATTGGGTGGGGGGTGGGTAAATTTTTCTCATTTGAAATTTCATAAATAAAAAGAAAATTTCTTCAAACATTTTTTTGAGAGGATTAATATTCAACAGCACAGTGAATTGTGTAACGTGTTTGGCTTATGAACAATATGTTCGTATCCGTTTTCACAGAATCTGAGATACTCCAATATCAATCTTTTAATTAACTCAAAAACCTAACTACAATTTGGAGGCTTTACTTAAAAATACAATACCAACTTTGAAACTTAATAAAGAAATAACATTAAAAACTATAACCTCAATTTATCATTGGTCCTTTCACTGACTCCGAGGTCCCAACTGATTTGACAAACAATTATATTACAACAATTCAACCACTAATAAACTTAAGAACAAGCTTCAAAAATCATAGGTTTCTGAAACACCTAGTTCTGAGACACCCAGTCTCTAAAACACCTAGTCCTGAAATGACTAGTCTCTGAAGCACCTAGTCCCTGAGACAACTTGTTTTGAAGCACCTAGTCTCCGGAGCACCTAAGTCACCAGATTATTACAAGCTATCTGTTCGAGGGACTGCGACCATTCCCGAGGTAAATTACAGTTTCGGAACAACGCGGTAGCTTGCAATAATTGTTATACCTAGTCTCCGAAGCACCAAAGTCACCAGACTATTACAAACCACCTGTTCGAGGGACTGCGACCATTCTCGAGAGAAATTACAGTTTCGGAACAACCCGGTAGCTTGCAACAGTCGTAAAGACTTCAAAAACCGCTTGCTTCAAAACCACAAGCTTTCAACTCAAACTAGGTTTACAAACTTCTCAATTCTAACTTCTTTATTTGCTGGTATTTTCTTCCGTGTTTAACCATCAATGGCCAAATAAAAAATGAGCGACCTCGCACTATGAATTAGTGTCTTTATATACCAAGAGCGCGGACCTCGAAGAGAGCACCATAGTAACAATTAACGCGTCTCATAACAACCAAGGATAAAAGAATGATTTTATATGCATTTATCGTTAACGCATTGTTCAAACGGGTAATTTATTATAGATTACAATTAAACGATAAACTATAGATATTGTCTTATGCCTAAACTGCATTTTTGTCACATTACCCACGCCTCCGATTTCATGCGTCCTCGCATGACTAACATACTTTTATTTCCTATTTGTATTTACACAAAGCAACTGCCAAAGAATAAGTTTTAAATGTCCCTAACAAATTTTGCCTCTGCAGCGGCCCCAAGGAGCCTACTCTTACCGAAATCTGCAGAAGGGGTCTTTTACATGCACAGGGCGTGACATGTTCCTGTACATGGGGCCTCGGATTTAACGTCCCCATCCGACGGACTCACATTGATATATATATTTTTTTTTCTGTGTTGAGTGTATTTCACCACACCTCAACACTTACAATAAAAATAACATAAATATTTTCTAAAATAACAACAATTGCTATCTACAATAACCGATTAAATTTCAGCCAGAGATTGAAATTCTTTCCGAATTTTCTCCTCAACCTCATTTCTATTTAACATACATCTAACTGACTTGACATATTTTCTGTACTTAACAAATCCTTTTTGACTTGGTGACACAATTTTCTCTGGTCGTGTTGGCTTACTTGTCCTGCTTCCATTCAGACATGCATGTTCGAAAGTCTTAAAATTTGTGTCAGACTCTTTATCATTCTTTTCTGGTATCATACTGTCATTTTCATTTTCATAACTTTCCCTTTCTGAAACATCATCTATCAGCTTCGTCGACTCTCTGGGAAATGACTCTTTTTTACTGTCTTTTGAGGATTCACTCTTATTCACATCTCCGTCCTTAAAGTAAACGTCTTGTTCCCTTGGTAGCTCAGCGATTTTAACGTCATCATTCTTATGAAACCTTTTCATATGACGTCTGCAATAAGTCGACGTTTTAAACATTTTGCGACACTGGTAGCATGTCAACCTGCTCTTCTCTTCATTCGTAGCCAATATTCTACCAACTTCTTTGATTTTAGGAATGGATATAGGAAGATGTGGTGTGAGTGCCAATGAGACAACTCTCCATCCAAATAACAATTTAAAAATTAAACCATTATAGGTTAATGTACGGCCTTCAACACGGAGCCTTGGCTCACACCGAACAACAAGCTATAAAGGGCCCCAAAATTACTAGTGTAAAACCATTCAAACGGGAAAACCAACGGTCTAATCTATATAAACAAAACGAGAAACGAGAAACACGTATATATTACATAAACAAACGACAACTACTGTACATCAGATTCCTGACTTAGGACAGGTGCAAACATTTGCAGCGGGATTAAACGTTTTAATGGGCCCAAATGGGTTCTTTTCTGTTGGTTCCAGACACCAGTACTTCACAAATAGGTTGCTGTGTTATGGTTGTTGCAACATATGCCCTGTAGCAGCCTATCTGACCTTCAAAATGTAAACGGGTCTCTCTTCCGTTTACCCAAATATTACCTTAAGTAATATTAATTACACAACTTTGGCTCCTTTGGAAGTCTATTCCCAGTATACCATCTACGTTCAGATCTGCTATCACAGCTATGTTGGAACAGACATCACCATTTATTTCAATATCAATGATGGCTTTCCCAAATACAATTAATGGAGAACCGTTGGTAGTCAAAATATCTCTGTCCATTGGGGACAGAACATGGGAACCCATACGGTCAAATAATTTCTTTGAAATTATAGATACTGTCGCTCTTGTGTCTATAAGCATCTTGGCTTTACAACCATTAATTTTAGCTTCTATAAACATACCGGCCTCATTTGCTAATTTGTTAACTCCTATCACACCGTTCTGTTTTACCCGTGAAAATGCGGGTAGGTTTTGGGAGTTTGAATGTCCTCTTTTCACACTACTATCGGCACAATCTTTCTTGAAGTGTCCAAATTTTCCACAATTGAAACATCCTTGATTCTTGTGAGTCTGGTATTGTGCCCGAGTCTGCTTTAAAGCTTTAACTTCTTGCTGCAGATCAGTCAAAGCTGTCTGCATGTTTTTAAGTAGCTCTACTGTTTTGTCGTTAGCGTCACTGTTGGTCCCGTCTCTAGTTATAGCCCTTGAATAGCCCTTCCCATTATCTTGCTTAATTTCGGCCTTATTAAAAGCTTCAAGTTCAACAGCGTGTCGAATCGCGTCGTTCAAGTCAGCAGGTCTAGCTTGTTTTATCCTAAGCCTCATGTCTACACTCATGAGTCCGTCAATAAACTGCTCTTTAGCAAGTGTTTCTCTAACGTCAGTCGGGGCCGTGGGATACGAAAGGTTCGCTAAGCGTCTTATGTCCTGACCTAGTTCAGGAAGACTTTCCGAAGCCTTTTGACGACGCTCCCGTAATTGTGTTCTGTACAATTCCGTTTGATTGGCAGGCGAAAATCTCTCTTCAAGAGACCTGACAAGTTCTTTAAAATTTTGTCTTTTATCTGTGGGTAGATTTCCTAGTACTCCCTGAGCTTGTCCTCTCAACGAAACTGTCAAATACAAACCCTTTTCTGTATCTGTCCACCCATTTATACTTGAACAAGCTTCGAAATGAGATTTGTAATCTATCCATGAGCCCTGCCCATCAAACGTAGCGGGTTTTATAATATTCTTGTTTTTGTTGTCTCTCCTAAATGCACCTAATTTGTCTTGTGGTTTTTGGAGATCTTTCTTTCGTCTCTCAGTGACAAAATTTGTCTCAAGAACAGAATCTGAAATATCTTTATTATGTATTTCAGGTCGTGGCATAACTTTTGTCTTAGCCCCTACCCCAACGTGAGTACTGTGGAGTATGCTGCTGCCTTTACCAGAGTCTGGGTCTGGAATTCTAGCATCAGCAATTCCAGAGTCAGCTTGTCTTGGACGTGTTGCTTGACTTATGGGAGTTGGCTGAGCAAAGTCTGGAGCATTTTCAAAACTCTTAGATCTTAAGCACTCTATTTCCTTGTTTAATCTATCTAACTCCCTGGTCGAATTTCTTGTTTCGTCACTGTAAGGGTCATACAACATTTTATCTTCCCTGTACGATCGGGACATATTTTGAAGAATAAATTAAACAATTTTCCAAATATATTTTATTAAACAATTTGACAATCAATGTATTTACAAAACAGTGTGTTGCTTCTTGCAATTAAGAACAAATAGGAAATAATGACAATAAAACAATGTGATTATTTACATATAATACTGAAGTTTCTCAGATCCCACCGCTGCTAACCAATTTTGTAACGTGTTTGGCTTATGAACAATATGTTCGTATCCGTTTTCACAGAATCTGAGATACTCCAATATCAATCTTTTAATTAACTCAAAAACCTAACTACAATTTGGAGGCTTTACTTAAAAATACAAGACCAACTTTGAAACTTAATAAAGAAATAACATTAAAAACTATAACCTCAATTTATCATTGGTCCTTTCACTGACTCCGAGGTCCCAACTAATTTGACAAACAATTATATTACAACAATTCAACCACTAATAAACTTAAGAACAAGCTTCAAAAATCATAGGTTTCTGAAACACCTAGTTCTGAGACACCCAGTCTCTAAAACACCTAGTCCTGAAATGACTAGTCTCTGAAGCACCTAGTCCCTGAGACAACTTGTTTTGAAGCACCTAGTCTCCGGAGCACCTAAGTCACCAGATTATTACAAGCTATCTGTTCGAGGGACTGCGACCATTCCCGAGGTAAATTACAGTTTCGGAACAACGCGGTAGCTTGCAATAATTGTTATACCTAGTCTCCGAAGCACCAAAGTCACCAGACTATTACAAACCACCTGTTCGAGGGACTGCGACCATTCTCGAGAGAAATTACAGTTTCGGAACAACCCGGTAGCTTGCAACAGTCGTAAAGACTTCAAAAACCGCTTGCTTCAAAACCACAAGCTTTCAACTCAAACTAGGTTTACAAACTTCTCAATTCTAACTTCTTTATTTGCTGGTATTTTCTTCCGTGTTTAACCATCAATGGCCAAATAAAAAATGAGCGACCTCGCACTATGAATTAGTGTCTTTATATACCAAGAGCGCGGACCTCGAAGGGAGCACCATAGTAACAATTAACGCGTCTCATAACAACCAAGGATAAAAGAATGATTTCATATGCATTTTAATATCGTTAACGCATTGTTCAAACGGGTAATTTATTATAGATTACAATTAAACGATAAACTATAGATATTGTCTTATGCCTAAACTGCATTTTTGTCACAATTGCTCTAAGAGAAAACAAAATTTTTAAGTTCATTAGAAAACATTCATTCTGTGTCAGAGACCTATGCTGTGTCAACTATTTAATCACAATCCAAATTTAGAGCTGGATTCAGCTTGAATGTTGTATCCATACTTGCCCCAACTGTTCAGGGTTCAACTTCTGCGGTCGTATAAAGCTGCGCCCTGCGGAGCATCTGGTTTGCATTCAAATGACAAAACTTAAATCCATAAACATGTACATTTTCATTAATTCATAATTAGATAGCCAGAGAATGGGCTGTATATATGCTGATTACTGTAAACTGTGTAACTACGTTGTGGCCTTAGAGATACTGTGTCTCCTTCTTTCAGATTCAATATCATAATTAGTTGTGCCCATTTCATGAGTTTGACTAGAAGGACTCAACCAAATACCTGTCATATTTGCGTCATTCAGGTAATGACTAACACACAGTGTTTGTCCTTGTGCGTTCGTCGCAGTTGATGAAAAATGATACATAGACAATTATAGTGCATCGACTTGACATATCAACGATATAAAGATGAGGCTTAGAAACTGGGAAAGCGAGGCTATGCCGAGCATTTTTCCCGTTTCGTGACGAATCCCTATATCGTTGATATGTCAAGTCAATGTACTATTATTGTCTTTATACTGCAATCTAAAACAAAACATTTTCAATTCTTGTTTAATTTGTTAACTTTATTATTTGATTTAAATATTGGGAAACTCCCCCTTTTATAAAAAGGCCTCATATCATGCAGGCGGAGAAATATACAACACAATGAAATGTACATTTTCTGATGAAACCTTTAATCGATGGTGAAGAAATTGTTTGAGAATGAACTAAGATATCAATAATAAGCATAAAACATAATGATTAAAGTGAATTTTTTTTTTTCTTCTAAAAATTGTAAAAGAAATAAGTTTGAGTCGTTGTATACATTGGAAACGAGAACAGGTTGAATAGGTCACATAAATAATTAATAACAATTTCGGCAATTTCTATTTAAATATTCATGAGGAAAAGTGATATCAGGTTGCATGGTGACTGTAAATGACATAGAAATATACAGTCAACGCATTTTGACTGCTCAAATAGAACGAGTGCAGTATAAACTCCTTTATTAGGTGAAGTGAAAATACCTGTCGTGGTGTCGTAGCCGTCTTTAATATTGACAGCAACTCTGTCAAACGTGATAGCAACATTTCGTGAAACACTTTGAGCATTTGTGAGAACAGATGTAAATGCTGGTGTTGTCTCCCTGTTAGAACACTGACAATCTGAAATAAGAAATAAATAATATAGTGTTATTAACTGGCTGTTTCTGTATTGGCACTGGTATAGATTCAAGGTTTGCTGTATTGGCCTCGAGACCCGTAGGGTCGAGGGCCAATACAGCTGACCGAGAATCTATACCAGTGCCAATACAGAAACAGCCAGTTCATAACACTTTTATTAAATGATTATAAGAGAATTAAAGACCGGAAGTGAACATGGGCCAATACAGCTTTTTCCCGCTTTTTTTCTGTATTGGCCCTGTTTTTTCCGTTTCAAAACTTTAAGACGTTACAAAACATTGTACATCATTAAACCTGTTTATTTTATGACTTTAATTTCAAAAATATTATACAAATGTTTTTATGCATAGCGATACTTCCAAAGTTAAGTAATGGCGTAAGAAAATTGAAAACCGGACGTGAACGTCCTGTATTAGCCCTAGGGCTAATACGGCTTTTTTCCCGCTTTTTTCTGTATTGGCCCAATTTTTTTCCGTATTGGCCCTGTTCGAAGAGCAATATTAAATCTTGATTTATATCGACAGTAGAACGTTTTTAGTATTGCACATGCTGATTTATCCGTATAAGGGCTTATTTGCTCATATCATTTAATAATTGATAATATGAATACTTACCACATGAATCTCCAGCATCAACAACAGTCATCAATACTACAAGCACATGAAAGAATACTGCTACAGAAGTCATGCTGGTTCTTGAAATAAGTTCAGGATATGGAGAAGGTAATGGACAAGCATTGTATATGTACACTATGGATTTAATATTACATGTTTGCATGCTTATTAACAGATGCCACAGGTCGTTTAACATTGTTTATTTTTCAACAAAACGCCGCAGAAAAAGTCCAGAGTCCGATAAATTCGTTATACGGTTAACTACTGACCCCCTACGGATCCATAGAGGGTGAATAAAATTCATAGGGGACTCGGTCTCCGGCTTCACCTCCTATGGATTTTACTAACCCTCTATGGATCCGTATGGGGTCAGTAGTGAACCATATAACTTATAGAATATGGTAGAGAAAATTGGGGGGGGGGGGGGAATAAATAATAGAGCAAAATGGGGTGTATAACTTATAAGTATAAAGAATAACTGTGGAAAATAACATAATTAAGTAATGCTGATTACCGAAATGAACAATGCTGTGGTTTAAATTGCTTATTTTTGAGAAATTTAAATGGGGTTTAATTCAAAGTTTAGAATTCTTAGGGTTCTTTAATATGATTATAATTGTATATTTAGATTTTGGCTTTTGTGCCCTGTTTTTAAATTGGTCCACATTGAAGTTCAAAGGGTCCAAAATTAAACTTTGTTTGATTTGAACAAAAAATTAATTCTTGGGTTTCTTTCTAACCATATAGTCATAATTTTTGTTTTTGAGCCAGGTTTTAAAATTGGTCCAAAGGGTCCAAAATTAAACTTAGTGTGATTTTAACCAAAATTTAATTCAAGGGGTTTTTGATAAGCAAAATAACACCATGAATTTAGATTTTGGGTATTGGACCATAATAGGTAAAAGTCCAAAGGAGTAGGTCCACAACTTGCTTTTCAATATTATGAATGAACACGAATGAGGCAACTTTCATTTAAGACGGAAACCATCTTAAATTTAACTAAAATGCTAAACTTGTGAAGATTTCAGTAATTTAGCATGACTTAATGATGCTAGTACCTAATATTGTAAAAATATTGTACATTGTATTGTCGAAAAACAGCCTATATTTATATAGCAGAAGCATTCTACTTTCCAATGAATAGCTAAAAGATTACAATTTCACAATTTTGTAAAACTGCTATATTTTGGCGCCAAAAAGGGGTCTTACTGAATCTACTCCTTTCAAATTTTTAAGTTTTTAGACAATATTCATTCAGTGTAAGTAACCTATGCTATGTCAAATATTTAATCCAAATTCGGAGCTGTATTGCACATTAATAGAAATTAATTGTTAGTAGATTCATTTTGAGAAATAGATACTAGTATAGCATTCTTATTTTAGAAATTATGTGTAAATAAATTTTAAAATTTACTTTTCATTAAGATACTTTGAAAAACAAGAATGTGTCCCCCAGTACACGAATGCCCCACTCGCACTATCATTGTCAATGTTCAGTGGACCGTGAAATTGGGGTAAATACTCTAATTTGGCATTAAAATTAGAAAGATCATATCATAGGGAACATGTGTACTAAGTTTGAAGTCGATTGGACTTTAACTTCATCAAAAACTACCTTGACAATAAACATTAACCTGAAGCGGGACAGACGGACAGACGAACGAACGAACGGACGAACAGACGCAACTTTAACAAAAGCGGGACATACGGACAGATGCACAGACCAGAAAATATAATGCCCCTCTACTGTCGTAGGTGGCGCATAATAATTAGAGAGAAGGTTTATAGATTTTTTTAAGACATTGTATTAGTGATGAAAGATATTTTGAAAAATGTTTTTTCATTTTTTTTGTACATTTTTTGAGGAACCTCATGGAAGGTTTGTTTTTTATTCTGTATACATTAATTTTCAGAATGTTAAATATATTTTTTTTAAATTAAGCTTATATTGTCCATATCAAAATTGAATAAGTAAATTCGTGGTGTACATGGGTACGCTGAATTTAACCTTGTATTTAGATTTTGGATTTTTTTTTACATAATATACTATCAAACAGTTTCTCCCTGTAACTGCGTTGAAACCACTCAATAGAATTTGATGAAACTTTGTGGATGATAAAGGCATTTGACAGTTCTTGTCTATTCGTTTTTGATGCGTTTTGTTATTTGATTTTGCCATGTAATTATGAACTTTACGTATTGATTTTCCTCTGAGTTCAGTATTTTTGTGATTTTACTTTATACTATGTAGATGTGAATATTGACAGGCAATTGTTTTTTTTTCTAGGGGTTATGACCCTTTGAACTTTGATTTCTATGATTTTTTTTTTTTAAATGCATTCATATATTGCTATCACTCCGAAGACATGACTTTAGTATACATGTACGTGAATGGAATTCTATGAAAATTAAACACAAGTTTAAATACCACAAAAGGAAGGTTTGGATTGATTTGGGTTAATGATACCTACTGTTTAGAATAAGGGGCCAAAAAAGGATTTTTCGAGTTTCTGAACAATAAATTTTAAATTTCTGAAATTGTACCAAGTTGCAATATCCCAAAAGATAGGTTATAATTGACCCTTCAGGAATAAGTAGGAGAATGGGGTAGGTTTTTCTGGTTTTTGGACAAATACAAAAGTATAAGTCAATGGATCTCAATATAATAGTACCACAAGGTTTATTACCACACACAGATTGGGGTCAATTTAGGTGGTCATTGCTTTAATTGTTAAGAAACTAGATGCCAAATAGGACCTCTTTCTTTATGTGTCCGTCCCAAGTCAGGAGCCTGTAGTTACATGATTGGTTCATGTTGTCATACATGTTTTTCGTAAATGTTATGTTATATATAGTATGTATATATAGGACGTTAGTTTTCTCAATTTCTTTTTTTCAAATTTTTCATGTCTGAGCCTTTTTTAGTTGACCATAAGGTATGTGGTTTTTCTCCTTGTTGAAGGCCTTAGAAATGCCTTTAATTGCTTACATCCACTTCATGTGAACTTTGGTGCATAATTGTCTACTTGGCAATCATAATACATATCCATATTTTTAAATGGCACTGGCTACGGTTACATGGAAATGTAACAACTATAAAAATATTGTTGTTACAATAAAGAATAATTGCTGGAATACAAGGTTGGGTAAGGAACTGATGAATTACGAATGTAACAATAATTATTTAGTCTACGGTTACATTGCGTTATTGTTACATTAATGCACTTCACTGTATGCCGAGACTAGTAATATGTATGAAAATAAAACTTGAAAACTTTTATTTGAATTATACAAAATTGCTTAAAGTTTTATGCCTCATTTATGAGCATTTTGTTTTCTGGTCTGTGCCTTTGTTCGTTTGTTCGTTCCTTTGTTTGTCCCACTTCAGGTTAAAGTTTTTGGTCAGGATGATTTTGATAAAGTTGAAGTCCAATCAACTTGAAAATTAGAACACATTTTCCTTATGATATGATCTTTCTAATTTTTATGCCAAATTAAAGTTTTGGCTCCAATTTCACGGTCAAATGAACATAGAAAATGATAGTGCTAGATTAGGGCATCCCTGTTCTATGGACACATTCCTGTTTAATTTTTATACAACCGCACAAATTGGAAATGTTTTGGTCGAATATTCGAATATTGGTATCACGTTTGTGTCGTCGTCATCCGAAGACATTTGGTTTTCGCACTATAACTTTAGTATAAGTAAATAGAAATCTATGAAATTTAAACACAAGGTTTATAACTACAAAAGGAAGGTTGGGATTGATTTTCGGAGTTTTGGTCCCAACAGTTTAGGAATAAGGGGCCAAAAAGGGCCCAAATAAGCATTTTCTTGGTTTTCACACTATTACTTTAGTTAAAGTGAATAAAAATCTATGAAAGTTTTACACAAGGTTTATGACCACAAAAGAAAGGTTGGGATTGATTTTCGGAGTTTTGGTCCCAACAGTTTAGGAATAAGGGGCCAAAAAGGGCCCAAATAAGCATTTTCTTGGTTTTCACACTATTACTTTAGTTAAAGTGAATAGAAATCTATGAAATTTTTACACAAGGTTTATGACCACAAAAGAAAGGTTGTGATTAATTTTGGGAGTTTTGGTTTCAACAGTTTAGGAATTAGGGGCCAAATAAGGGCCCAAATAAGCATTATTCTTGGTTTTCGCACAATAACTTTAGTATAAGTAAATAGAAATCAATGACATTTAAACTCAAGGTTTATGACCACAAAATGAAGGTTTGGATTGAATTGGGAGTTGAGGTCTCAACAGTTAAGGAACTAGGGGCCAAAAAGGGGCCCAAATAAGCATTTTGCTTGGTTTTTACAGCATAACCTTAGTATAAGTAAATAGAAATCTATGAAATTTAAACACATGGTTTATGACAATAAAAGGAAGGTTGGGATTGAAATTGGGAGTTTTGGTCCCAACAGTTTAGGAACAAGGGACCCAAAGGGACCGAAATTAAATTTTGTTTGATTTCATCAAAATTTGAAAAATTTGGGTTCTTTGATATGCCGAATCTAATTTTGTATGTAGATTCTTAATTTTTGGTCCCGTTTTCAAATTGGTCTACATTAAGGTCCAAAGGGTCCAAAATTAAACTTAGTTTGATTTAAACAAAAATTGAATCCTGGGGGTTCTTTGATATGCTGAATCTAAAAATGTACTTAGATTTTTTATTATTGGCCCAGTTTTCAAGTTGATCCAAATCGGGGTCCAAAATTATTTTATTAAGTATTATGCTATAGCAAGAAATCTTCAATTGCACAGTATTCAGCAATAGCAAGAAATCTTCAATTGCACAATGGTAAGACATGTCTAATTGCACAATATTGCGCAATAGCAAGAAATTTTCAATTGGAGTTATCTTTCTTTGTCCAGAATAGTAGTTGAATCAAACTAAATCATTATACAATATACAAGGTATATTCACTTTTACTACAAACTGATAAATTAAAACAATCTTTACTATTCAGTGATAACAAACACTTTTTTACATTTTAATATTTTATGATGTATTTTTAAAAATGAGTAGTTATTGCTGCAAATTCCCTTAGAAATTTGAATTGAGATCAGTTTTAAAATAAGGGAAAGGGGGGGGGGGGGTTGAAAAAAAGGGGGGGTCAATTTTTCTCATTTCAGATTTCATAAATAAAAAGAAAATTGCTTCAAACATTTTTTTGAGGGGATAGATATTCTACAGCATAGTGAATTTCTCAAAGGCCTAAAAAAAAAATGTTTGAGTTCATTAGACCACATTCATTCTGTGTCAGAAACCTATGCTGTGTCAACTATTTAATCACAATCTAAATTTAGAGCTGAATCCAACTTGAATGTAGTGTCCATACTTGCCCCAACCGTTCAGGGTTCAACATCTGCGGTCGTATAAAGCTGCCCCCTGCGGAGCATCTGGTTATTTGTAATATTACAGTTTCCACAAATTCAATGGTGTTTTTCATTAGCAATCAGGAGCATGTTAATTTTTTAGTCCAACAATTCGAATCTTGGTGAGACCAAGTAGCCACCACAAACGAGTTATGCAGCAATATGCATTCCGTATTTTTTTATACTGTACAATTCCATTCTATACATTTTTTGAAGTTTAAAGAAACTTTCAATGTCAGTCATGCTTCAGCTGAAATTTATTTTTACTCATACGATTAAGAATTTGTATATTTGTTGCAGTGTTTAAATTTTTGTCCAATTTTGTTGTTGGAAGCACACGTGAGGTTGAAATATGATTTTATTACCGTCCAGTTCTGATTCTTTTTGTTCACCTCCGATTTCATATCCAACTTAGCATAGCTTAAAACAGAACATGGGGGAAAAATGTAGATTTTTGTTAATATCTCTGAAACCAAAGCTTTTAGAGCAAATCTGACATAGGGTAAAATTATAAATCAGGTCAAGATCTATCTGCCCCGAAATTTTCAGATATTTCTGACAACATGTTGTTGAGTGGCTGCCCCTGAAGCGGCAATTTTGCAGTTTTTGGTTGTTATCTTGAATATTATTATAGATAAGGATAAAATGTAAACAGCAATAATTTTCAAAAAAGACAGATCTACAAATAAGTCAAAAATTTGTTTAATATGCATATAGACCAAAGTGAGTGACATAGGCTCTTTAGAGCCTCTAGTTTTACACAGTTCTAATAAGGGTCACAGTAAGACTCTTATTAGATGCTGATTCATTGATGTTTGCACGATCCTGTATTTTCATTGATACACATGATAAAGTTGGATTAACTGTAATCAAAATGATAGGACTATCTTAGGATGATATTATTTTAAGATTTTGATGAGGTTGGTCTTGTTCTCTTGATTTCTTTTGATATAACATTGCAAATTCTTTATTAAAATGAAACACTTTGTAGCAATTCATTGTTTGTTCCTCAATTTCATTTATTTAAAAGCAAGAAAATATGATTTGTGCAATAAAATAGCTGCCAAAGGCTGTATTGGAAAAAAAAAAAAAAATTTCAAAAGTAAATCAGTTAAGCATTGACAACAGGTAATCACTCTGTACATGTTTACCACCTTTTATACAACAAAGTCAAATTTATAACAACACGGAATAAAAAATAAAACAAAGCAACAAAGAATTTGATTACATAAAATGTATATAAATCTTTATTTCCTCCAATAATGAAGAGCATTAGTTAGATCGATAGTTGAAGTAAAGTTGGGAGATAGGACAGTATATTTACATACAATATATCAAAATTAACCTTTACACAACTATATAAAAGTGAAGAATGCGTAATAAGAGAATAAAATTAAATGTTTATCCGTCTAAGAAAGTAGCAATGTTCACACAGTAGGATCTTTAACACAACTAATTGTCTAATATGTAGAAATTGTTCTTTTCATTCAATTCAAGTCGCACACATCCAGTATATGTTTGTGATGCAGGCCTTTTGAAACATAGTCCGTTCATCTTCGTTTAGATCGAAGTCTGTATGACATGATAAGATGCATGCTAAAAAGTCTTCGTCAGTTAAACTATGTAGATAGGCACTGAATTCGATTGGACCTATATCTATTAAATCACACCAAAACTTAAGGTACATAGATTGACAATAAAACGGTACTGTTCTATAAGTAATTGATATTTTCGGCTAAAAGTCCAAGCAGGATGAAAACCTTTGGAAAGTGAATGTATACGACTGAAGAACTTACAATCTTTGTCTATTGTCCTGAAACGCCACAACGATTCCTCGGTTTCTTGGACGGCAACTTTAACTTTCTTCTTCCATTGAATGTAAGTTGGGAAATGACCTGTACTCAGGTAAGTATCAAAGTCTGACAATCTATAATTGATCAAATTCTATGTATATCGGGAATAAATCCAAGCTGGTGTTTCACACAGTTATATTTAAATTCCATAGCTCGGGTGAGAAATATCTGCTTTGGAAGCATTGAGTCTTTCATTAGTACTAACTTACCAAGAAATAATAATTTCCGTTCATCTATGTATGACTCGGCGGACTTCCATCCAATCAACGCATTTACCATATCAGATCTAGTTTGCCTTGGTAGTCCCTGTATAGATTTACACACATATCGCTGTGCACGTTCTAATAGTAAAATCTTGGTGGTGGTAATTTCGGTCCACAATTCACACCAGAAAAAAAGCTTTCGTGAAACATACCTGACGAACTATACGGTTACAAGTGTCAATACTGATAACAGAAGGATGTAAACCTGATTTGATTAACCCTAATGCTGAAGATCTTAATGTTCTGCAGACTTGAAGTGTTCTGTCCATAGAATTAAGGTTACTGTTCAATAGGACTCCTACGTGCCTAGCGGAAATTTCCAATTGTATGCTGCTGTTGTACAGTAGAATATCCGTATGTTGTTTTGATTTGGAAAAATTAAGTTGAATGCTTTTTAGTGGATAAAACTTAAATTTCCAATCAATGCTATAATTTTCGCATATTGTTACAATCGTCGGCATGTTACAACAGTTAGTACTGATCAAAGCGATATCATCTGCTTGAACGGGTGATGAAATATGAATGTCCGTTACGAGTATACCACGTCTACAGTCGGAAAGCTCTTCTAACAAGTCATTAATGTATAACAAATACAATTTAGATGATAAGCTGCTCCCTTGGCGAACACCACGATAAACTGGGAAGAAACGTGAGATTTGTCCGTTGTAAAGAACTACACTTTTAGCGTCCGAGTACATATTAGCTATAAGCAACCATAATTTTCCAGTTACTCCATATTCAAGCAGTTTGTACAACAATCCGTTGTGCCAAACCGTACCAAATGCTTTTGTTGAATCAAGTAGAACAACTATAACTTTTCCAAGTCTTTCAATATGGTGATAAATGGATTCATGAAAATTGAATGATGTATGTAAACACGATAGACACTGCTGATATGCCGTTTGCTGTGGGTTTGGAAATCATTTGTTTTTTCTTTTTCAATTCAAGTTTTAAATCAATGATTTTATCAAACACTTTTCCAATACACGGTGCTAAACTTATTCCTCGATATGAGTTTGGATCACTTTTACATTTGTTTCCTCCTTTAAATAAAGGAACAATCAAACTTGATTTCCAAGATTTTGGAGAATAAAAGTTGTAACAAACTAAGTTGAAAACATGCTATTTCCGCCGTATTTCAGATGCTCATATTCGATGTTATCCAATTCAGACGCTTTATTGTTTTTTAGACACTTAATACCTTTTCCACTTCGTTAACTGTAATATTTAGCTTAGTTTTGTTATAAAATGTTCCTCTGAAATCTTTGTGAGCAACCTCAACAGTCTTGGTTATCGCCCGTTCCTTGTCACTAACCGGTTCTGATTCAGTATTTTATTTGAAGATTGACTCGAAGTGATCTGCCCATCCATCTAAGATATCATCCTGAGTCGAACATTGTCTTCCATTTACAATTAGTTTTGATAAGCAGCTTTTAGACTTTTTATTTTTGTTCAGAAATGACCAGAGACGTTTTTGATCTATATCGAAATCCTTTTCGAGTGAATCATATGTTTCTTGCATATGGTTTTGATATGCATTTCGTAATTCCCGTCGGAAGTTTCTTTTGGCGGATTTGTATTCTTGAAATATGACGTGTTCACCTCTTGGCCTATTACAAGAAATCCATTGTTGGCGTTTTGAAGCCATATTTTCATGCAGCGCATTTACATGATGAGTCCAGTATGGTTTAAGGTATTTTACGAAAGTTTTGTGTGGTAAAGTTTCTGTTTCAGCTTGTTGTATTGCATCTACGATGTTCGAATAATAACTCTCTATATCACAATTAGAACATCCTAAACTCGGTATCTCCACGCCCAAAAGATGCTGTGAAGTTGCAAAAGAGAAGTCTTCCAAATTGTTCTTTTCTCGAGCCTTATTCCATTCCATGAAACCTTAGATTGTTTTATTATTGTTTTCGTGTCTGCAATTACTGGATTGTTTAATATTAGCTTGGCTATAATTGGATGATGATGCGAAACATTTAACTTTACTACTTATAAATAATAGAAAATTTTTGATGGTTACAAAAAAATAGCATCTGAAACCTGGGATTTTGTTACTTGTAAAGAATTTAATTAATCAGTCAAGAATAATATTAAACTTTTAATTTGGGAAATATTTGTCAATAAATATTTAAGAATTGAATGCTTCTTTTTGTAAATTTATTCGGGTGTAAAAGCATTGACCAAAGTACATTTTGTATGAAGCTCGGAAGCGCTTCATACTAAAAATGTGCGCGCGGTCAACGCTTTTACAACCCTATAAAGATACAAAAAGAAGCATTCAATACTTATAATTACATTTTTTAGCTATGATCATGAAAACACGAATTTTTATAAATTTTGTATTTTATTCACCTGTGCACTTTATTGTGGGACCACGTGCTATCATGAATGAAAAGTTTTATTGAGTGATGCAATTGCTTACGGAATAACAGGTGATGTGCAGTTAGCCAATCAAAAAAAAGTATTATAATGAAACATACATCTAATGTAATTATTGCTTCATAAAGTTTTATGTCAGTGGAAATCTTTAAGAAATAAAATATATCAGCCTTTAACTTTCAAATGATTGTTTTATGGGAAAATGTTTTACAACGGTCTAAAACCCTAAACACATGATTAAGATAATAACATTATGGTGATTTAAAATGATTAGTCTTTGAACAGAAATGCCCCTTGAATATGAATTTAGAAAGAAAACAGTTTTGATTCGTATTATAAATAAACATCTTATAAAATGCAAAAACAACGTAGCTTTTGGAAAAAGTGATTAATTGAAACTATATGCAAGGATCCAGCTTGTCTACATTGGCAGAAAGATGTATTCATACGGTCAATGCCAGAAGCAAAGTGCTTCATAGATATTAAACATATATTTTTTTTAGGATTGTACCATACAATCTTATTTTTAAGATAATGTAAAAAGGTAGCACTTAGACATTCAGCAAATAAATTTAGAAATTTGTGTGTTTAGCACTTGGGTTGTAAACTTATAATTAAAATGCGAGCACTATCTATAATACTAAAATGACGAGGTCCAATTTGTCAGCCGTCATCACGTAAAAACGACGAATCAAAGAATTCAACTTTATATATAACTAATATAGTACAAAGGTGTAGATTAAAAATTACACCACTCCAGGCCCTTTTGTTTTCCACGTAATTAATATTGCCAATAATTAAGAAATTCCGGGTCGAGTCCGATACCGATACCAATAGTAAATTCACCTGTTACCTCTTACCTTATATGTATGTTCCGCATCTGACAGGCGCACCACCAAACGGTGTATTCAGGATTAATATGCTATAAACACGGGTCATAATCACAGGGTTTTATATTATTCAGTAATTTAGTAATTTCTAAGATAACAATACGAATACTAAAAATCTTGACTAATATAAGGCGTATAGGTACAGTTTTCAATTTGTTAGCGGGCATGACGTAAAACAGCGAATCAAAGAATTCAACTTTATTTATAACTAATATAGGACAATGCTGTTGATTAAAAAATACTCCATTCCAGGACCTTTTGTTCTCCAAATAATTAATATTACCAATAATTGATAAGTTCCAGTTCGACGGGTTCAAACAGAAAGATTTGAAAGCAGAGAAAACTATGTATCTTATAATCGGCATGACTTTATCAGATGACAATGCTTATACTAAAATAAGGCTTGCGCATAGTTATATACTTTTTTTTTAGTTCAGTCACGGACCCGCGATATCACGGGTATGTTCTAGTGTTAGTTAAGAATCAGTGCTCACCCATTACATTAAGAATTGAAAAATCTAAATGTACAGCTGATAGAGTTGAGGATGAGTGTCATTTTTCAATCGAATGCTCACTTCATTACAATTTGAGGGAGGAACTCTTTCAGCACATATCTAGCACATCTCGATGTTAACACAAGAAAAATTGACTTTTATGGGGAATACTGACGATTGTACTGTTAAAAAATAGTTTTTTTTAATTATGTAGTACATGTCTTGATACTGACTGTTATTTGAGAAATATAGGGTTTTTTTTCTATTTTGTTTTGGCTCCGATTGTGACTGAGGCTTATGGTGTTGTAAAGATAATTGTATCATATTATTATTGTTATAAAGTCTTTATGTTGTTCCAATCATTATACCGCCGCTTCAAAAAAGTGGGGTTTAACTGTTTTGCCTCTGTCTGTCTGTCCGTCCTTCCAAACGTCCAGTTCATCCCTCCGTCCCATGGATATTTTCGTTGAATTTTTTGAACTGCATTACAAGGATTCCTCAAAGGTTTATTGAAGTCGGCTATATCGTGTGATAAGCTTTCAGATTCATCACTAAACCACTTCCTGTTTCCCGAACATTTTTCACATGACAGCCAAGTTAAAAAAAAAAGTAGTTTGCACCACCACTAGTGATTTTAAAAAAGACACGTAGGAGTGAGCACTTGATCAATTCAAAATAACAATGTCACACATAACACAAAATAAAGGCACAGTAGCAAACAAATATATACGATAAAACATAAAATATGAAGTAAGAGATTCAACACAACGCAGTTATATATAGCAAGACATTCAGCTCAAAGCACTAGACTCAGAACAATAATGTTCAAAACTTGACGTAAAAATAACGTATTTAAACTAACAGGTCAGTTTTAAATTGAGATTAACAATGGTAAACTCATGCAACTTTGGTACTCCAAATATCCACTACCATGAAAAATGGACAAAGATAAAAAAAAAAATTGTCAAGACCCAGTAAATAATGGGACCACGCATGGTACAGAAACTTTTTTCTTTTAAAAAAGTCAATAATATTAGCACTTTTTAATAACTCAGTCTATTAAGAAGTATACAGATAATTTCAGGAATAGACAGTGCCTTCTTATTATTTTTCTGTTAGAAATATTTACCCAGACAGGAATGTTGTGAATCTGTCTAAAGATTGATTATCAATCAGATTTTACAGATCTTAAATTCATTCTATTTTAACTTTCTCATTAATAATTACTTAATTAGCTAAAATACAGTTAATTAAACTTAATTCAAAGTGTTTTTAATGACTAAGGTTTAGCTATAGATTACAAAAGTCTCCTGACTAAAGACAGACAATATTTTTGACACCTTTGGATGTGCATATCATGTTGACTAAAGGCTAACATATGTTCATTAAATGTATATCTTCTGTTTAATATAAAATGTTTGATATGCAGATACTGATCTTATTTTGAGCAAACTTCACAAAAACTATACAACATATGATCACACAAGTAAAGCTTTTAAAGTGAGATTCATAGTAACTAAATATATGAGATGAGTTATATACGACATATAACAAATATAGTGACTACAATCGATATAAAGTACAAACCTATTTGTACAAATGAAGAGATAATAATGTCAATTTTTTTCTTGAAACTTTTCAAAAATTTGAAAGTTGAAAAACTTTGAAAAATATTTATGTACCTTAAAAAATTGGAAAAAAATCCCCTCCCCAAATTTTTTTACCCCCCCTTTGGAGCAAGTACCTCTAAACTCAATCAAAAAAGGGGTGTGTGGGGGTCAGTGAAAAAAAAATATATGTGAATTAAGTTTTTTTATCCTACATTGAACTTTTGATGTCGTCCCTACGTCGATGAAGACAAAAATAGATAGATTTTGATTGTAAACAGAGATTCGTCTAATTGACACTGCTCTTAAATATAATTAAAAGATAAGATTTAATGACTTAGTATCAACATACCTTAGCTTCAGTTAACTTCTCAAATCTCATACTTCTCAAAATTTAACACATATTTAGGTATTCAAGAATATTTACTACATGTTCTAGTACAAGAGTTCAGTTCAAGAAAAGATTATTGGTATATAAAGGGTATACTTTCGACATGTTTTTGTATATACAAGATTTAGATCAAACATGTTTTAGTATATACAGGGTACACTTTAACAGGTTCACTGTTTATTTAATGGCTTCTCACCTATCCATAGGGAAAAAATACATTGTGAAATTGTGTCTATGCTTATTATTTTACTATAGTACTCTTTACTCCAAATCTTGTCTGACAACTTTTGTATTCGAGTAAAAGACCTTGGACAATACATAGACTTGTTGATAATTATTAATTTATTTATTTATTTTTGCTTCAGTTTTAACTTATATTGTATATGACAAACCTTCCCAGTGGACTTGACACCTTTTCCTAAAGCTGGAAAAGTTAAAGTCCAAGCAGCTGCCAAACACAAGATAACTTTCCAACGTACATTACCAATGACTTCAATACCAGGTGACAATTCAAAAATCTGAACTCTGAAATATAGTAAAGTTTAGTAACATCACATGTAATATACAAGATTGCATTGTCTGTGACTTTTTTCTTACAAGAATAGACCTAAAACCTCTTCTGTAATAAAAGAACAGCTATTCAACTTCTTGTCAAAACCTATAAGGGAATGTTAGGGCGAAACACAAGGCAATTCTTATCTTTTATCCTGCAATTTGGTGTCCTACTATACAGATACAGCCCTACAGATATTGCTATGCTGTATCTGTATATTATACAGATATCGCTTTAAAGCTCAGCCCACTGCCGGACTGAGTATTGTATGAACCTGCGTGACCTCAGAATGTGTATTGCAGTTGCATTCCAATGACGTATTGATTGCGAATTAACGATTACTTTTATACGTTGTTTGTTTTCAAACATTTCTTTAGAGCAATAAGATTCACACTAATTTTCTGATAATATACACACATGAACAGCAGTCTTTTCTACGATGACAACTATCGAATTCAAAACTTGAATGTGTATGATTGTGAAACAAAAACAACCATGTAATTTCAGCATGCATGTGAATGTCGAGTATAAAGCGTAGGACAACTCGTACACTCCTGTATTAAATGTTTTGTTATTTAATTTTACTGTTGAAATGAGTTGTTATGTTAAAATAAATTATTCACCTTAAAATTAAATTATTATTGTTGACCATTTGAGATTTTTTTGCGTACACGTTTTCACCTGAGTGTGATTACTGTTTCGTATTACTACACAGCACTCCAGGGATTTCGATTCGAAAATAAATGCAAAACATGTGTTTTTGTGTCTTTCAAAACACAAATAATATACAGAATAAATTGCAGGATAAAGACAATAACTGTTTAAACAAGGATTTATTTGAATCTGGATAAATATTTAATTCTGGGAAATTGAAGAGAAATTTATGATGAAAACTAACCCAACTAAATAGGGTTAGCAATGCGCGCATGACTAAGGGTGGCTACTTAGTTCATACTAAAATGACAGTGAAAGTAAAATTAACCTTAGTCATGCGCGCATGGCTAACCCTATTTAGTTACGCTAGTTTTCATCATACATTTCTTATCAATATTCCAGAATTCAAAAATATTCCAGATTCAAATAGTTCGTTGTTTTTAGTGTATTTAATATCAGTTGTATTTGTACTCGGCTCCAAACAGGTGTAGTAGCTCGCTAAAAGCTCGCATACACCTTGTTTCCTAGCCTCGTACAAATACAGATGATACTTAATGACACCAAATAATTATTTTCTTATATATTCCAGGAACTATTTACATATATATGTCAATGGGTCATAATCATTTTCTTATCATATAATTGTTTGTCAAAGCTATCACTGTGTCACATAGAATCAATGACAATGCTGTTACTTTATTTATTCAACCCTTATTTTATTGATTTCGTATTTACATTGTATCACAGATCAAATGTCTACATTCAGTGTATATCCACTTGTGTTAATACGTCTTTTACTTGAGTTGAACCATTGCAATTGATATTTCATAGTGTGTCATTCTATGTTGTGATGTTACACTATTGTTTCAGATAAGGATGAAAGTTTGGTACAATAAAAACGTCAAACTCACTGAAATTGTTTGCACCTGTCCTTAAACAGAAATCTGATGTTCAGTAGTTGTCCTTATTTGGTGTGTGTTTTTTTATGTGTTTCTTGTTTTTTAAATAAATTAGACAGTTTGTTTTCTGGTTTAAATTGTTTTACACAAGCAATTTTTTTGAGGCCCTTTATAGCTTGATGTTGAGTGTGAGCCAAGGCTCTGAGTTGAAGGCCATACTTTGACCTATAATGGTTTACTTTTATAAATTGTGACTTGGATTTAGAGTTGTCTCATTAGCACTCCTACCACATTTCCTTCTATCTAATTATTCAACATTTAAAAAACTAGAGGCTCTTAAGAGCCTGTGTCGCTCACCCTGGTCTATGTGCATATTAAACAAAGGACACAGATGGATTCATGACAAAATTGTGTGTTGGTGATGGTGATGTGTTTGAAATTCTTATTTTACTGAACTTTCTTGCTACTTACAATTATCTCTATCTATAATGAACTTTGCCCATTAGTATAAGAGGAAATTATTTTGTAAAAATTTACAACAAATTACCAAATTAATGAAAATTATTAAATAAAGGCAACAGTAGTATACCGCTGTTCAAAACTGTTCCATGGACAAAAAACAAAATCGGGGTAATAAACTAAAACCGATGGAAACTCATTAAATATAAGAGGAAAACAACGACACAACACTGAAATGTAACACACACAGAAACGGACCAAGCATCAGACAAATTCCACGAGAATAACAAATATAACATCAAAACCAAATACATGAATTTGGGATAGACAAGTACCGTGACATGTCTTATCGCAATGTGAATTTACACTCAAAAATAAGAGAAAACAAACGACGCAACGTTAAAATGTAACACACACAGAAACGAACAATATAAATATAACAATGGCCATCTTCCTGACTTGGTACAGGAAAAATTGACTATAAAGGACAATAGCTCCTTAATGGGTCAACTGATCATTTTGGTCATGTTGGCTTATTTGTAGATCTTACTTTGCTGAACATTATTGCTGTTTACAGTTTATCTCTATCTATAATAGTATTCAAGATAATAACCAAAAACGGCAAAATGTCTTTAAACATTACCATTTAGGGGGGTCATCAATCCAACAACCAACCGGTTGTCTAATTCATCTAAAAATTTCAGCATTAGTACTATAACATCAAAATTACATATTATGGTGAAAAATAAATCCAACAAGTTAACCGCTTGTCAGATTTGCTCTAAATGCTTTGGTTTTAGAGTTATGAGCCAAAATCTACATGGATCCCTTTGTTTATTTTTAGCCATGGCGGTTACCTTGGTTGGTTGGCCGGGTCACCGGACACAATTTTTTAAACTAAATGCCCCAATGGTGATTGTGGCCAAGTTTGGTTTAATTTGGTTCA
Source organism: Mytilus trossulus (assembly GCF_036588685.1). Taxonomy (NCBI): domain Eukaryota; kingdom Metazoa; phylum Mollusca; class Bivalvia; order Mytilida; family Mytilidae; genus Mytilus; species Mytilus trossulus. The sequence goes on along the minus strand of NC_086381.1, from coordinate 41,015,936 downwards.
GTAGTTTCAGAGAAGATTTTTGTAAAAGTTAACGATGCCGGACGCCAAGTTATGAGAAAACCTTTGGGCCAGGTGAGCTAAAAATGGAAACAAATACACCCTGTTGTTGATTGAACATTGATGAAGGCCTTTGGAGCTATGCACCAACCAAACGGCTTTGTTCTTTTTGAGTGTATTAAATAAATTATCATAGGTACACAATAGTTTCACTATTTTTCAAATAACAAGCTTTGAAAGAGGGACGAAAGATACCAAAAGGGACAGTCAAACTCATAAATCTAAACTATTGGACCTGGGTTAAACTATTTGACCGCGAGCGTTATTATATTTGGCGAAATTTTAAATGCAGCTACGTTATTGGAGGATTTAAAAAAAAACGCGGGAGTAACGACATCGTGTTTTACCCATTGTTACGTAGCAATTTTACCTGACCATATCGTACTTGTGATTTATTTAAACCGGTTTTCGATAAAAATATACGAAGAAATGTCAAAATGTTTAGGACTTAATTAAATCCGTATTTCGGTAAGATTGTGCAAGCATATGATTTTTATTACGTCTTACACTTTGAGAAGCGAATAATCTGTAACTACTTTATTTAAATATTCTGTAAAAACGTTAATTTTGAGCTATGAAAGTCAAGTGGCTCGAGATTTTTTCTGAGGAAGTTTTAAAAAAGTGCAAAGAAATATTTTTACAGTGGGTTAGCTTCCATTAGTCTTCACTTTCTATAGATTAACAACTTTTGGTTATATTTATAATTCAGAATCATCATTGAAGGTGGAGCACGATTGCGCAGTTAATTAATTATATTGACGTGCCATTTGTATGATGAGTGACATTCCGTGGTATTATGTGCAAATTCGAAAAAGTTATACGAGAATTGTCTCCCCTTAACAGGTTCATTTTTTTATAACTATGTTTAGGTTTCTGATATAATTTTGAATAATTACAAAATGAATCAATGCAATATATTTCAGTTTTTGTTATTGGTGTATCAAAACAATTGATGTACGAATATAATTTCATAAATTTGAAACGTTTCAAATTTTTACATACCAATATAAAGAACTGTTGATCATTTTTGAAATAGACTATGAATGAAATTTGCATCAATTAAGTTGAATTAACTTCCCTTCATGATAGATTGATTGGGATAAGAGCTAGAGTTATATATTTGTGATGACAGAGAGGGACTGGCAAGCAAATTTTAGCTAACTTTTCATTGTTTAAACAATTTTCCACTATAAATGAATGTTACTATATACAAATAAAAGGACATTGTTAGATAAAACTACACATTTTATTAGAAATTATGAATTTTTATTGCAAAAGATTAATATGCTACATTGTATCTAGTTTAGGGTTGACAGTGCAAGACGTAGTTTTAGAATTTGAACATATATATGAAGTAAATGTTATGGTTTGGTTTCTTCTTTTTAATATTACGATAGTTGATTATCACCGCCATTTATGGTCTGCTGTCTTTTTGGATATGATAGAACACTTCCTGACTAGATATTCGTAGACAAGTAAGTTTATTGTCCCTCGGATACAACTATTGCCCTCGGCTACGTTACTCCTCAGGACAATAAAGTTATTATTCCACTCATACCCAGTCAATAAGTATACACCGTTGACATTGTTGTATTTTTCACCATAATATGTAATTTTGATGTTATAGTACTAATGCTGGAATTAAGTGAACCACAGAATTAAGATTGGAGGAGAGTGCACCTGCTCCTTGTAGGATTTTAACTCACAACCTCAACCGACATCTTCAACGTTAGACATAGTATCTTCGACACAAAGGTTTATATCTGTATCCGTGGAGGCCTGGTATGTAAATCTGACTTTATACATGATTGCAGACCTGGAATTTAAAACGTTAAGAAGGATGATCTTATTATCTCTCGAAATATTTATTTATTTTTCAGACATAATAGGAGATTGATCTACTGTGTCATTTGGTTGCTGAATCATTGACTTAATAACTCACTTATCTTTAATTTATACTTGTCCTACTTGATATGACAGTTTGATAGCAGGTGGTTGCTGGGTTTAATTTTCCTAGAGAGATAAACATTATCCTTGAACTTCTAGCTTGGATTCGAAAGGTACTTTTAATTGTAGCTTACCAATCTGAGGGAAAGTCACTTGTACTTGGCATAGCTATATATTTTAATGTAAATTAACAAACTACAAAGATTAAAGAAATTAAACTTGGAAATATTTAAAGCTATCATGTATAAATATGCGTTTCCACTTTAATGATATAGTCATGTTTTTACGTTGTCTTATATGTTAGTCACATGAATATATATGGTGAGGGGGACACAATGTGCTGTTTTATGGACATCCATATGGACATTTTGCCACTACATTTGAAAAAAGTTATAAGAACTTAAAATTGACAACTTTTTAAAATATCAAGTTATAACAGGTAATGCTGCTATATTTATTTTTTTATAACATAAAAACTATGATAATTTAATTTGATTTTTTTTATAGAAGGAGACATTTTTATAATTAAACTACACAATCATTATGAATTGACACAATATCGAGAAGACAAAAAATATTTAAAAAATAATTGATTTAGTGACATATTTATGTTTAAATACAGATATAATAAAGATTTGATTTATTTAAAACATTCATTCAAAAACTATAATGTACAGAATCCAACTTACCTTAGTTTCTACAACTTTAAGTGTATATTACTGATAATAAATAAATGCTAATTCAGTTGACCTCTGAACTCATTTGCAATGTTATTCTTTATTGGTATGACCCTTCATTGACAAATTAAGTATCAAATTGTTAAAAACAATTAGTAAATTAGTTTAGGATTCATCATATATGTATACAAACTTCTATAAATAGTATTAATTGTGTATGAATGTTACAAATTTGAAAGGGGAGTCTGATATAATTGGTACTCATTACTGTGCTATTTTTTGTTGCTTATTTCTGGCCAAAAAAGGTTGTCATTTTCACTTGGCCATTTGAGTTTTACGGATAATAAGTGATACTATAAAGAAATTTAATACAATGAAAGGAGCACATAAAAACAATGACAATTAAAATTTGCCTATCTTCATAAGGAAAATAAAAAGGTAGTTGATTAGAGCCAGGTTCAACAGATAACTGTAGTTGACCCTCCATGATTGTTTTTTTCTGTGATCACCTAACTGTTGTTCACCCTCATATATTTTCATGTTTCTGTAATGACCTAACTAGAGTGATTCTTCCCATTGTTGTCTAGTTATAGTGATTACCTTACTTAAGTGTATATTGCTGCCTTTTTTCTTGAATGAGATTCTGTCATATTAGCCAGTTTTTTAAGCATTTTCTGTAACCTTCACGATCTGTTCAAATCTTAGTAACCATTATCCCATCCTCCATTTCCTCGATTGTGCATATCTTATAAGACCTGTTACTGGGTATGTAGATAGTAAATACATTAGATGCATAACAGGTGCTACTAGTTGAGCAAGATCTGTTTACTCTTCTTTATTACCTATGACCATCCTGGTCATTGATGGGGTTCTTAAAATACTAGTAGTTAAAAGTTGGTGCTTGTTTTTTTTTATACCCATTTGGTTGTTGTTCACCTTTCTTGATCGTCATTCTGCACTTGAAAATTGAAGCCACTGTTTTTGAACTTGTGAATTGAAAAATCAAAATCTTATTATAAATTTACCAAATACATTCACATGTTATTAGTCTATTGGATAGCATTACTTAGATTTTGAAATGTTGTCTGAATTATTAGTATAAGGACTTCCACCTCCTTGCATTGAATGCAAAACTGTGAATCAAAAATAACCAAAATAGCCTTATGTGTATCTTAATGCTCGTGTATATGTTTTGCACAAAAATTTGTGGGAAATGGAATTTTCAGGTCAATAATGTAAATTTCGACATGTTACAACATCAAATTGTAATCACAAGTAATTTTTCTTTACTGAAATCAGATTGGTCCGTATTGTTGTCAACTTTACAATGATACAATGAAATAAAGGAAAAACATTAAAGTCAGAAGGAGTTGTCTCCCCCAACCATAGTTTCAAGCTGTAACTAATTAAGATATGTATTCAGCACTTTTATCAATATTGATTGATTATTTATTTAAAATAGGGTTTATAGAACAGTTATTGCCTTATGTATACTTATCTAAGTGACTTGTAATTCTCCAAAAAGATACCAAAACACTTTGAGACTTTCAAAACTAAATCACATAAACCAATATAGTTATATAGTCTTGTGTATATATTGTAAACCAAGCCCTTATTTGGACCTGATAAGGATCTTCTGTCGCTGTATTGGATACCTAATTAATCTACATAAGTGTCCTTACAAACAACGGTATATTGCTGGGTCTTCTAAGTGCTCCACTAAATCTCTTTCTTAATTATTAACACCTATTTTATCAGCAATCAAAGATGGGCTTCAAAGTTATTGTGAAACTGCCTATTCTAGAGGTAACGTGAATCAGATCTGGATTCCTTAAAAAATCCAAAGATCTTTTATAGTATATACAATCTAAGACTCTCTCATCTTGCAAAAGTAAGATATTTGACTTTTTCACACTTTTTACACAGGTATTCCTCATTCCAAACTAAAAGACAAATTGAAAGAGTTGGTATTGATTTGTTTCATAAAAAGAATGGCAAATGTAGATTCAAGTAGCTTGTCTTAGGGAAGGATAAACCCTATTTTGTAAAGGATCACTCTGATTCAAGCAAAAATTTCTCAGTAACTGATATTATCAAGATGCTTGATTTTTTGATTGACAACATATTTGTTACGTTTGGAGGACATTTTTTTTCAACAGACTGTCAGCATTTCAATGGGAACCAATTGTGTTCCTCTTCTTGTTGATTTGTTTCTTTGTTATCAAAAAGCTGACTTCATACAGGAACTTCTTAGGAAGAAAGATAAGAAATTAGCAATATCCTTTTATTCTACTTTCCGCTATATAGATGATGTTCTTTCACTAAATAATTCAAAATTTGGTGACTATATTGAACACATCTATCCACTCGAACTAGAGATAAAGGATAAAACAGATACAGTTAAGTCGGCCTCATATCTTGACTTTCATTTAGACATTGACAATGAGGGTTGGTTGAAAACAAAACTTTACGACTAAAGAGATGATTTCAGCTTTCCAATTGTGAACTTTGCATTTCAAAGTAGCAACATTCCAGCAACACCTGCATACAGGGTATATATCTCCCAATTGATAAGATACTCTAGTGCTTGGATTTTCTATCATGATTTTCTTGATAGAGTGTTGCTGCTGACAAGGAAGCTATTAAACCCAGAGTTCCAAATGGTGAAGTTGAGATCATCCCTTCGTAAATTTTATGGACGCCATCACGAGCTGGTTGACCGTTATGGAATAACTGTTTCACAAATGATATCGGATATGTTCCTTACCTCGTAACTTCAATCCACTTCCCTTTCATGAATATGACCTACCGAATTAGACTATTTACCGGATTTGTTATAACATAAGCAACACGACGGGTTCTGCTTATCCTTCCGGAGCCTCTGAGATCACCCCTAGTTTTTGGTGGGGTTCATGTTGTTTATTCTTTAGTTTTTGTTAAGCCTGAAACTTTTGTTGTAGAAAGCTCGACAAAGGGATAATGATCCGGCGTTAGATTATTTCTTAAACCTTTATATTTTAGAAGGTGGAAGACCTGGATGCTTCATACTTATGTATATAGATGCCTAATGTTAAGAACTTTCCGTCAGTCACATGTCTAATGTCCTTGACCTCATTTTAATGGTTTAGTGACTACTTCAAAAAAAGTTAAGATGTTTTGTAATGTTAAACTCTCTCTTATTATAAGTATTAGGATAACTATATTTGGTATCTGCGTACCTTGCAAGGTCTGCATGGCTGTCTGACAGTTTTCACTTGACCTTGATCTCATTTCACGGATCAGTGAACAAGGTTAAGTTTTTGTGGTCAAGTCCATATCTCAGATACTATTTGCAATAGGTCTAGTAAATTTGGTGTATGGAAGGACTGTAAGGTGTACATGTCACACTTGCAGGTGTCGTCTGACCTTGACCTCATTTTTATGGTTCAGTTGTTATAGGCACGTTTTTGTGTTTTGGTCTGTTTTTCTTTTGCTATATGCAATTGATCTACTATATTTGGTGTATGGAATGATTGGAAGGTGTACATGTCAAGCTGACATGTGTCATCCAACCTTGGCCTCATTTTCATGATTTAGAGGTCAAATTTAAGGTTTTGACTTTTGGTCTTTATTTCTAGTACTATATGCAAAAGGTCAACTATATTTGGTATTTTATGATCTATATGTCAGTCGCAAATGCTTTATTTGACCTTGACCGCATTTTCACAGTTTATTGCCAAGTGTTAAGTATTTGTGTTTTGGTCCGATTTTCTTAATTTATAAGCAATATGTCAACTTTATTTGTTGTATGGAAGAATTGTAAGCTGTACATATCTGCCTGAAAAGGTTCATCTGACCTTGGCCTTGTTTTAATGGTTCATTGATCAATGTTTAGTTTTCTTGGTAAATGTTGACTTTATGTGACAGTTGTAATAAAGCTTTATATTAAGGACTATCAATATAATATCAATGATTAGTAAAGAAGGCGAGACATTTCAGCGTTTGCACTCTTGTCTTTGTTGTGTCATGTGTACTGCTGCTTGTCTGTTTGTCTTTTTGATTTTTAGCCATGGCGTTGTCAGTTTATTTTCGATTTTGGAGTTGGACTGTCCCTCCGGTATCTTTCGTCCCTCTTTTAATCTGATGCTGCATCAATACTTTAAAAAAATTAATTTATTCCTTGGCCATTAATTAAACTGTTTATGGAATCAAGTGTATAAAACGTATTAATCCATGTGTGCCTGCCGATAATCTCAGGAGAAGATTGGATGAGTTTATGGATCATTACTTTCATAAGCTCACTGGATAAATCCAAAATGTGCATACAGGTGCTAATGAAATGGCCAACATTGTGGAATATGGATGGTGCTCAAAGGGGATTTTTGTTTACCATAAACTGAAATACCTAACTCCAATGTAAATTAAAAAAGAGAAGTCTATATCAAAGGTTACACTTTATCATCCAACAGAATCAATAGAACACAAATGTCATACTACTGACTATGTACAGACATTTTCTGAAGAAAATGGTGGTTGAACCTTGTTTTATAGCTATTAAAATATGTCACTTGAATGACGGTTACTTCTTGTGGTGAGAGTAGTCTATTGACATACTGGCGTCTCATTGGTGTATACCTCATATTTCTTTGTTGATGTACATTACCATAAAAAAAACAAGGGGGAATAGAATCTATAAATAAGATAAATAAGATAAATGAAAATATTTAATAGTAGTAAAAAGCATTACTTGATGTATATTCATAAGCAAAATTACAGCTTGAAATAGCTGGAGACTAAGAGCTGTTTGGCAATTCTGAAATTAAGATTGAGTGATCCTTCTTTATGTATCTATTCCTTGTTGGAGGTAATAATATTCAAATGCTTGTGTGTTAAATTTGTAACAAATTGGCTAATAAGGGGTGCAAACATTAAAGAGTATTTAAAAATTTGCCAAATAACAGCACACTTTTTATTCGAGTCGCCTTCAAATTTATACAAAAAACTTTGTTACATTTCTAGATATATAAGCTGAAAACTGAAGATTGTTTGTTTTTCAACAAATCTTGGTCTGTTTTCGTTGAGCCTGCAACTTTAGTTGCAGAAAGCTCGACATACGGATCCGTCAGTCACATGTTCAATGTCCTTGACCCCATTTTCATGGTTCAGTGACTACTTGAAAAAAAGTAAGATCTTTTGTAATGTTAAAGTCTTTCTTATTATAAGTAGTAGGATAGCTATATTTGGTATGTGCGTACCTTGCAAGGTCCTCATGCCCGTCAGACAGTTTTCAGTCGACCTCGATCTCGACCTCATTTCATTGATCAGTGAACAAGGCTAAGTTTTGGTGGTCAAGTCCATAACTCAGATACTATAAGCAATAGGTCTTGCATATTTGGTGTATAGAAGGACTGTAAGGTGTACATGTCCAAATGTCAGGTGTCATCTAACCTTGACCTCATTTTTTTGTTCAGTGGTTATAGTTAAGTTTTTGTGTTTTGGTCTGTTTTTCTTATACTGTATGAAATAGATCTACTATATTTGGTGTATGGAATGATTGTAAGGGGTACATGTCTAGCTGGCAGGTGTGCTCTATTCTTGACCTCATTTTCATGGTTCAGTGGTCAAATTTAAGTTTTAAGTTTTTGTCTTTTTTTCTTATTCTGTATACAATAGGTCAACTATATTTGATTTCTGGAAATAATTAATGATCTATATGTCAGTCCTGCAGGTTTTATTTGACCTTGACCTCCTTTTTACAGTTCATTGATCAGTGTTAAGTTTTTGTGTTTTGGTCTGTTTTTTCTCAATCTATAAGCAATAGGTCAACTATATTTGTTGTATGGAAGAATTGTTAGCTGTACATGTCTACCTGGCATTGTCCATCTGACCTTGACCTCATTTTATATGATTCATTGGAATTTGGTCAATGTTTAGTTGTCTTGATTAATGTTAAAAGTATGTGACAGTTGTAATAAAGCTTTATATTTAGGACTATCAACATAATATCAATGAGAAGTAAAGAAGGCGAGACATTTCAGCGTGTGCACTCTTGTCTTTACTGAATCTTATATTTAGAAAACAATAAAAATCAGAACTATAATATAAACATGATAAACATGTTATTTTCTACAGATAGGACAAATATGTCCACATCATTAAAACACTCAGAACAATAAGTTGATGTGCAGTTTGTGTTTTTACATTCCTGTAATGTACGACTGGACCCTTGATTAGCTCCACAGTACATACAGAATTTTAGATCTGTCTTTTCCACTTTAAAGCAAGGACATATTGCAGATAACATTTGTTTTACAGACATTCTCTGCTCAGCAATTTTTTTATTCTTTATTGAAGTAACATGTTGTTTAATGAATGTGTGCCTTTCCGTGCGGTTGTAAAGGATTTTCTTCTGCAGAAAAGCGATACGTTCCATTTCCTGTTCAGGATAGTAGAAGGCACATATTTTACGATTGCATCTTGCTCCATAGGCTTGCAGTAAAACCAGGAGAAAAGCAGCAGCGTAAGCTGAACAAAGAACTGGAATGTCCGTGGCATCAGGAGGTGTTGGACTTGGCAGGCATACAGTTGTATTATAACTAGCCTCGTACGTGTTTTCAATGTTAATGTTATTTATAAAAGTGTTGATTAAAGCAGCCATTTGTCCTCCTCTGACCTTTAGGTTAATTTTACTTTTTCCAGTGACATCTACATTCACCTGGCCATACCTGTTTACAAGGAACAATATATAGAACAGTACGTAATTAAGGAACACAATCAGAGCACTCAGTAACACATGTAAGATGAGTTGAGAAATACCAATCACACTCTGGCTTCTTTCTTTTGGAGACATCATGAAGGATGTACTATCTGTGTATAGTTTCTTTTCCTTCTTTTGAAGAGGTAACACGCCCTGTTGTCCTTTCTCGCGTGTTTCAGAATCATAACCCATAAACTGGGAAGTAATGTAAATGTTATCGAATTCATCCTTGGCCAGATAATTTTTCAAGTAAAAAAATGATTGGGTTAGTAACAACAGAAGGGAAAGAGCTAAAAGTTGGCTCATACTTTCTACGATGTAAGTAAATGTTATTTTCTTGTCGGTCAAAGCTTTCTCAATCTCAGCAATGAATTCTTTAGCTGTTTTGGTAGCATTATTCACCTGGTCATTCTGAGACTTCTTGATGATGTTGAATTGAAACCATTTATCGATATCTTTGACCAGATTGACAGCAAAATCCGCAAGTTTCTCAGCTGCATTATCAAGTGTTTTGACTGGTGAACATACAACAGATGGTTTGAGTATAACACAGACCTGGTTTTTATCAAGGATTTTACAGACTGCTGTGATATCTAAATGTGGAACATACCTGAAAAAGAGTAAACTAGTTACTGTTCTCATCCTTAAACATATCTGTAAAAGAGTATACTATTCACTAATCTAATCCTGGAACATATCTATAAAAGAGTATACTAGTTACTGTTCTAATCCTTAAACATATCTGTAAAAGAGTATAATAGTTACTTACTGATCTAATCCTGGATCATATCTGTAAAAGAGTATACTAGTTACTGATCTAGGAACATATTTGTAAAAGAGTATACTAGTCACTGTTTTAATCCTGGAACATATCTGTAAAAGAGTATACTAGTTAAGGATCTAGGAACATATTTGTAAAAGAGTATACTAGTCACTGTTTTAATCCTGGAACATATCTGTAAAAGAGTATACTAGTCACATATCATCCTGGAACATTGCTATAAAAGATAATACTTGTTACTGTTCTTATCCTTGAACATATCTGTAAAAGAGTATACTAGTCACATATCAAATCTTGGAACATATCTGTAAAGGAGTATACTAGTCACTGATCTAATTCTGGAACATATCGGTAAAAGAGTATACTAGTTACTGATCTAATCCTGGAACATATTTATAAAAGAGTATACTAGTTACTGTTCTAGGAACATATCTGTAAAAGAGTATACTAGTCACTCTTCTAATCCCGGAATATATTCTAAAAGAGTATTATAGTTACTGTGAAATCTTGCCATGGAACAAACATGTACCTTGAAAGAGTATATACTGGTACTAGCGTCTGTAAAATTTAAACGTGGAACATATCTGTAAAAGAGTATACTAGTCACTGATCTAATTCTGGAACATATCTGTTAAAGAGTATACTAGTTCCTGTTCTAGGAACATATCTGAAAAAGAGTATACCAGTCATTGTTCTAATGCCGGAACATATCTGTAAAAGAGTATACTACTCTCTGATCTAATCTTGGAACATATCTATAAAAGAGTATACTAGTCACTGATCTAGGAACATATCTGTAAAAGAGTATACTAGTCACTGTTCTAATCCTGGAACATATCTATAAAAGAGTATACTAGTCACTGTTCTAATCCTGGATCAAATCTGTAAAAGAGTATACTAGTTACTGTTCTTATCCTGGAACATATCTGTAAAAGAGTATACTAGTCACTGATCTTATCCTGGAACATATCTATAAATTAGTATACTAGATACTTTTCTTAGAACATATCTGTAAAAGAGTATAATAGTCACTGTTCTTATCACGGAACATTTTTGTAAAAAGGTATACTAGTTACTGATCTAATTCTGGAACATATCTGTGAAAGAGTATACTAGAATTCGCGAACATATCTGTAAAAGAGTATACTACTCACTGTTCTAATCCTGGAATATATCTGTAAAAGAGTATACTAGTCACTGATCTAATCCTGGAACATATCTTAAAAAGGGTATACTACTCACTGTTCTAATACTGGAATATATCTGTAAAAGAGTATACTAGTTACTAATCTAATCCTGGAATATATCTGTAAAAGAGTATACTAGTCACATATCAAATCCTGGAACATATCTGTGAAAGAGTATACTAGTTACTGATCTAATTCTGGAACATATCTATAAAAGAGTATACTAGTTACTGTTCTTATCCTGGAACATATCTATAAAAGAGTATACTAGTTACTGTTCTTATCCTGGAACATATCTGTAAAAGAGTATACTAGTCACTGATCTAAGAACATATCTGTAAAAGAGTATACTAGTCACTGTTCTTATCCTGGAACATATCTGTAAAAGAGTATACTAGTCACTGATCTAGGAACATATCTGTAAAAGAGTATACTAGTCACTGTTTTAATTCTGGAACATATCTATAAAAGAGTATACTAGTCACTGATCTAATCCTGGAACATATCTGTAAAAGAGTATACTAGTTACTGATCTAATCCTGGAACATATCTATAAAAGAGTATACTAGTTACTGTTCTTATCCTGGAACATATCTATAAAAGAGTATACTAGTCACTGATCTAGGAACATATCTGTAAAAAAGTATACTAGTTACTGTTCTTATCCTGGAACATATCTGTAAAAGAGTATACTAGTCACTGATCTAGGAACATATCTGTAAAAGAGTATACTAGTCACTGTTTTAATCCTGGAACATATCTGTAAAAGAGTATACTAGTCACTGATCTAGGAACATATATGTAAAAGAGTATACTAGTTACTGATCTAATCCTGGAACATATCTATAAAAGAGTATACTAGTTACTGTTCTAGGAACATATCTGTAAAAGAGTATACTAGTCACTGTTCTAATCCCGGAACATATTCTAAAAGAGTATCATAGTTACTGTGAAATCGTGCCATGGAACAAACATGTACCTTGAAAGAGTATATACTGGAACTAGCGTCTGTAAAATTTAAACATGGAACATACCTGAAAAAAAAGTATACTAGTTACTGTGAAATATAAATGTGGAACATACCTGTAAAAGAGTATACTTGTTACTGTGAAATTTAAGCAATGTAAAATTTTTGCTTATATCAGTTTGATAGAAACTACTTGTGATAGAACAATGAGCATGATTATATTTTCTATAAAATTGCATTACCATCAAAAACATTGACAACTATCTTGAGGCCCTCCCCCTTAAAAAAAATCCCTACACCTTGGTCAATTACTATATTAATAATCACCAATTTTCAGTGTTAAGTTTTTTGCCTATGTTAATTTGATAGAATATTTCAAGCAGCAGCTGAATCCCAGTTTTTATCTATTGTTTGTTTTGATTATTAATCAAACGGTTCTGATGTCAGGCATGATGGATGATTGATAATATTTACCTTTTAGCAGAACTAAGTGTCTCACTACATTTGTCATATGCATTGCTGAGTTCTATTGTACAGTCATCATAAACACTGTTCATCATTCTGTCACACTCCTGTAAATATAAAACTTATAATATAAGTGAACTTTTTTGGATTCGAGCGTCACTGTTGAGTCTTTTGAAGACGAAACGCGCAACTGGAGTATATATAAAATTTAGTCCTGGTATCTATGATGAGTTTATTTATTACTAACAGTAAACAGTCACTCCTGTATTCCCTCTGCAGAATAAAGGTACATAAGGTTGACATACAATGAGGGTTGTAGTGTGATTAAATTATCTTCAAAATACACACTCAATAAGTAATATGTATTTATAACTGCTTAACCCTCTACTTAATAAGTGCTTTAACTGTGAAGCTGTGTCCATTTAGCCATGTACTTACTATTAATGCATGGCACCATTCACTTTAAGTTCTGTGTTTACTTGTGAAGCTAAATACAATGCACCATTTACTTACCGTTTTCCCTGTGAAGCTGAATACACTCAGCACACTGACTTGCTATTAAACCTGTGAAGCTGTATCAAGTGACCACTGTCTAAAACTTTACCTGTGAAGCTGTATCCAGTGCATCACTGACTTACTATTTTACCTATGAAGCTGTATCCAGTGCATCACTGACTCACTATTTTACCTATGCAGCTGTATCCTCTGCACCACTGACTACTATTTTACCTGTGAAGTTGTATCCAGTACACCACCGACTCACTATTTTACCTGTGAAGCTGTATCCAGTGCACCATTGACTCACTATTTTACCTGTGAAGCTGTATCCAGTCCACCACTGACTTACTATTTCACCTGTGAAGCTGTATTCAGTGACCATTGACTACCATTTCACCTGTGAAGCTGTATCCAGTGCACCACTGACTTACTATTTTACCTGTGAAGCTGTATCCAGTACACCAATGACTTACTATTTTACCTGTGAGGTGTATTCATTGCACCGCTGACTTACTGTTTCACCAGTGATTCTATATCCATTGCATCACTGACTACTATTTCACCTGTGAAGCTGTTTCCTGTGCGCATCACTGACTACTATTTCACCTGTGAAGTTGTATCCAGTGCACCACTGACTCATTGTTTTAATTGTAAAGCTGTATTCAGTACACCACTGACTCACTATTTTACCTGTGAAGCTGTATCCATGCAGTGCACCACTGACTCACTATTTTACCTGTGAAGCTGTGTCCATGCAGTGCACCACTGACTCACTATTTTACCTGTGAAGCTGTATCCAGTACACCACTGACTTACTATTTCACCTGTGAAGCTGTATCCAGTGCACAACTGACTCATTATTTCACCTGTGAAGCTGTATTCAGTGACCATTGACTACCATTTCACCTGTGAAGTGAATCCAGTGCACCACTGAATACTATTTTACCTGTGAAGCTGTATCCAGTACACCACTGACTAACTATTTTACCTGCGAAGTGTATCCAGTGCACCACTGACTACTATTTCACCTGTGAAGCTGTATCCAGTGCACCACTGACTAATTATTTCACCTGTGAAGCTGTATCTAGTGCATCATTGACTCACAATTTTACAAGTGAAGCTGTATCCATTGCACCAAGATTTACTTTTTCACCTAGTTAGCTGTATCCAGTGCGCCCCTGACTCATTATTAAGTCTTCCAAACAAAGTTTGGAGACTTATTGGTTTTGCTCAGTTCTTATTATTTTTTTTTTAATTTTTATTTTTCTTCCGCCGCTTTAAAAATGAACTTGTCCGCAGCGTTTCTCCAAAACCACTTGTCAGATTTACTTAAGGTTTCATAGAATGGTAGACTAATATATATGTCTAGGTTAGCCATTCATCTTTCGTTTGTGCATTGGGGTCTATTAAGGGGTATTTGGGGGTAGAAAGGAGGGAGGTGTTTACTATAGAACCCTATGGGATTTTATTTTCTAAAATTTTCAAATGAATATAACTTGAAAACTGTAAGAGATAGATACATGCAGTCCTCAGAAATCATTATAGGACAATAAAACAAATCAAATGAAATATAGGGGGAGTTCCTGGGGGGTCATCCCCACCCCCTTCAATTTGAGAATATGCTTTTATCTTGTAAAGGGTCCAGATCCCCACCCCTAAACCACATATATTTTTAAACGGGACGATAAATCTAATCAAATCAAATTAAAGGGAAGTTCCCAGGGGTCATCCCCATCCTGTTCAAATTGAGAATGTGCTTTCATCTTGTAAACGGTCCAGATCCCAATCCCTAAACCACATATATTCCTGTAGGGGACAATAAGACTAATCGCATTAAATTAAAGGGAAGTTCCCGGGGGTCATCCCCATCCCGTTCAAATTGAGAATGTGCTATTATCTTGTAAACGCTCTATCCAGTGCATCACTGACTTACTATTTTACCTGTTAAGCTGTATCCAGTGCACCAATGACTTACTTTTTTTACCTGTGAAGCTGTATCCAGTGCACCACAGTCATATATTTTACCTGTAAATCTGTATCCAGTGCAGCACTGACTCATTATTTCACATGTGGAGCTGTATCCAGTGCACCACTGACTTACTATTTTACCTGTGAAACAGTATCCAGTGCACCACTGACTCACTGTTTTACCTATGAAGCTGTATCCAGTGCACCACAGTCATATATTTTACCTGTAAATCTGTATCCAGTGCAGCACTGACTCATTATTTCACCTGTGGAGCTGTATCCAGTGCACCACTGACTTACTATTTTACCTGTGAAGCAGTATCCAGTGCACCACTGACTTACTGTTTTACCTATGAAGCAGTATCCAGTGCACCACTGACTACTATTTTACCTGTGAAGCTGTATCCAGTGCATCACTGACTTACTATTTTACCTGTGAAGCAGTATCCAGTGCAGCACTGACTCATTATTTCAAATGTGAAGCTGTATCCAGTGCACAACTGACTACTATTTTACCTGTGAAGCAGTATCCAGTGAACCACTGACTTTCTATTTCACCTGTGAGCAGTATCCAGTGCACCACTGACTTACTATTTAACCTGTGAAGTAGTATCCAGTGCACCACTGACTTACTATTTTACATGTTAAGCTGTATCAAGTTCACCACTGACTTACTGTTTCACCAGTGAAGCTATATCTATAGCATCACTGACACCTATTTCACCTGTAAAGCTGTTTCCAGTGGATCACTGACTACTGTTTCACCTGCGAAGCTGTATCCAGTGCATCCCTGATTTACTATTTAACCTTTGAAGCAGTATCAAGTGCAACACTGACTACTATTTTAGCTGTGAAGCAATATCAAGTGCAACACTGACTACTATTTTATCTTTAAATCAGTATCCAGTGCATCACTGACTTACTATTTTACCTGTGAAGCAGTATCCAGTGCAGCACTTACTCATTATTTCACCTGTGAAGCTGTATCCAGTGCACCACTGACTTACTATTTTACCTATGAAGCAGTATCTAGTGCACTACTGACTTATATTTTACCTGTGAAGCTGTATCAAGTGCGCCACTGACTCGTTATTTCACATGTGAAGCTGTATCCAGTGACCACTGACTACTATTTCACCTGTGAAGCTATATCCAGTGCACTACTGACTCATTTTTTCAGCTGTGAAGCTGTATGCAGTGGGCACTGACTATTATTTTAAATGTGAAACTGTATCCAGTGCACCACTGACTCTACATTTCACATGTAAAACTGTATCCAGTGCACCACTGACTTACTGTTTCACCAGTGAAGCTATATCTATTGCATCACTGACACCTATTTCACCTGTGAAGCTGTTTCCAGTGGATCACTGACTACTATTTCACCTGCGAAGCTGTATCCAGTGCACCACTGACGTACGGTTTTAATTGTGAAGCTGTATCTAGTGCACCACTAACTCATTATTCCACC
Source organism: Mytilus trossulus (assembly GCF_036588685.1). Lineage (NCBI taxonomy): Eukaryota > Metazoa > Mollusca > Bivalvia > Mytilida > Mytilidae > Mytilus > Mytilus trossulus. The sequence goes on along the minus strand of NC_086381.1, from coordinate 40,999,182 downwards.
TGTGAAGCTGTATCCAGTGCATCATTGAGTCACTTTTTACCTGTGAAGCTAAATCCAGTGCATCCCTGATTTACTATTTTACCTGTGAAGCAGTATCAAGTGCAACACTGACTACTATTTTATCTGTGAATCAGTATAAAGTGCACCACTGACTACTTTGACACCTGTGAAGCAGTATCAAGTGCACCACTGACTAATTATTTTACCTGTGAAGAATATCACTTACTAATTAATTCATCTGTGAAGCTGTATCCATTGTGAAGTTGTATCAAGTGCACCACTGTCTTACTATTTCACCTTTGAAGCTGTATCTCGTGCACCACTGTCTTACTATTTTACCTGTGAAGCTGTATCTCGTGCACCACTGTCTTACTATTTTACCTGTGAAGCTGTATCCAGTGCACCACTGACTACTTTTTCACCTGTGAAGCTGTATCCAGTGCACCACTGACTACTATTTCACATGTGAAGCTGTATCCAGTGCACCTCGACTACTATTTCACCTGTGAAGCTGTATCCAGTGCACCACCGACTACTATTTCAGCTGTGAAGCTGTATCTCGTGCACCACTGTCTTACTATTTTACCTGTGAAGCTGTATCCAGTGCACCGCTCACTTTCTGGACACCATGTTTAATAGCAGCAAGAGCATCATTAATTGGTTTTATGGCTTTATCTATTTGTTTTCCAATTTCCTTTATATCTTTAGCGTGTTTATCCAGGACATCAGTAATTTGCTTTAATGGCACATTTAACTGCTGTCTGAGAGTGTGTGACTGATTCTGAAAGAGTTCGGTACTACAGGCCATACTTCTGGATACTTCTGAAGTATTTATAGAGATGTTTTTGATTGGTCTTGATAAAAGGAGTCCCAATATTACTGCCAAGATGGCTACCCTTCCTCTACCAGTAAATAGGCTAGGAATCATCAGTAGCACGATACAGCGGACATGGACAGATAGTGCTAGACCTAGACATGCTACGGCTGTCACTCCAATAGATATATACCCAGCTATATCCAAGGCAAAACCAAAACTGTAGATTAGCAGAACAAACAGTATTCCACCAGTCAATATTCCAGAAAAGATACCAAATATAGCCTTTAGGCAGGTGAATGTATGGCGGTTACTTTTAAATAGTTTGTCAGGAAATCTAAGGGCATCATTGTATGAGGTTGGGTCTTCAGTCTTTTTCTCTTCAAATCGAAGTTTTGATTTTCCTGTTTTTGTTTCCACATGTGTCATTTTTTATTTCTACCTGTACAAAGTAAACAAATTTTGTATACTCTTTGTCAAATCAAACTAAGTTTAGCTATCAAATCTGGCAGTCATAGACAACAGTCATAATAAACTCAGAGTACAATGTGATTAAATAAAGAATACTTACTCTCCTAGAAGATTTGAATTTCAAGGCATTATTTCTATTCAAGTTTTGCTTTAAGTTTATTAATTATTGAAATGCTAGTTAAAAGTCCTGAGTGAGTGACAGTCAGCTGTGATGAACAAAAATTTAAATCATCACTCAATAGAAAAAGTATAAGTAAATACATGTTCTCTTAGAAACTCTTTCCACATAGTTAATAGATAGAAATTTCTTATGAATGGTCTCATAAACGTTTTGAGGCTCTTATTATACTTTAAATATAACTAGAATGTCTTCATTGAAATTCCAAGACCTTATGCAACAAATAATTACTGTATTCAAAAGCTCATATATAAATAGTGTTTTTATTATGTTTGTTTGTCAGGTTGTAGTTAGTACATACAATCTATTGAATACCCATTTTTATCAGCTTAGACAGTTTTTAGGCGTGGATTTTTGTCAACCCACAGGATATTGTTAAGATTAGGAAATGGGGTTAGTTTATAAATGAAGCAACTATCCACCAAAGACCAAATAATGTGCATGTAACAACTGTACGTCACTGTTACCTACACTTTCAACTATGACCAAAAATCTTACTGATCAGTTTGCCCAAGAGTGCTTGAAATTGGGAAACAAAATGTGAAAAGTTTGAGTTCATTTAACACACATAATGGATGCTTTTTAAATCTAATTTTAAAAGACACATATAGTTATGCTGATACTCAAATTCTGTTTATGAAGTTATTAATTTTAAAATATGTCGTTCCTGAGTAGGGTTGTTTTTTCTAGGAGAAATTTTATGATCTGTTATAAATAAACTCATCATAGCTACCAGGACTAAATTTTGCATATCTAATCTCATTTTTCAAAGAAAACTTCATTTGTTTACATTAATAAGGCCGTTAGTTTTCTCGTTTGAATTGTTTTACATGGTCTAATCGGGGCCTTTTATAGCTGACTATGCGGTATGGGCTTTGCTCATTGTTAAAGGCCGTACGGTGACCTATAGTTGTTAATGTCTGTGTCATTTTGGTCTTTTGTGGATAGTTGTCTCATTGGCAATCATACCACATCTTCTTTTTTAATATTTGAGTGTTTGTTGAATAATTTTTCTAAAAAATGGAAAAATATTTGAAACTTTATCTCATTTCCTGAGGAAAACTTAAAGGAAAAGATCCATTCCCTATTAACAAAGCTGTTTATATCTATTTCCTGGTCATAAGATAGAGTGTGCTACAAAAAGACTGTGAGATATTGTAGATAACAGTCTCTCATAGTTCTTTTAAAAATGACACATATATTGTGTATTTAATATTATATTGTGTTCATACTTGTATGTATGTGGTGAGACTATAATAAACCATTGAATCTAAATCTGTGCAAATCTATTTCTTGGTCATTTGATTATGTCACCGAAAATTTATGAAATTGCATTGTTTTTATTTTTATGCCGCATTTATGGGCATTATATTTTCTGGTCTGTGCGTCCGTCCTTTGGTTCGTCCGTTCATCCGTCCTGTTTCAGTTTAAATTTTCTGGGCGAGGTAGTTTTTCATGAAGTTGAAGTTCAATCAACTTGAAACTTAGTACACATGTTGCCTATGATATGATCCTTCTAATTTAAATGCCAAATTAGAGATTTCCCCCCATTTTCACGGTCCACCTAACTAAGAAAAAGATAGTGCCCATGGGGCATCCGTGTACTGGGGACACATTCTGGTTTTTATCTAAAATTAAGGAAGAGACCTTACAATTTTAAACATAAAGTTATTAGATATCCTTTCATTGCAATAGCTGATATTTGAATTTAACATTGATGGATTGATTGTTGCTAATGTTTAATGTACAGTCATAAATTTTATTTATCTAGTACAGAACAAATACAGGTCTCCTCAGAAATTAATGCTAGGGTTAAAAAATGTACTGATTGAATGGCACTCACCCTTTGTTTGTCAACATATTGTATCTTAAAGGCAACAGTAGTATACCAGTGTTCAAAAGTTAAAACTTGAAATAGGGTATACTTTTGACTTTAAATTTAGTAGTGTGATCTTTCAATTACAAAGATGTTTAAAACAAAGCACTAGAAACATATCTATGACGCTGAGTAATAAAGAATCTTCTGAAAGATAAAAATACTGTATTTGTCTTCATTGAAATTTAAATTTTAAACAGTCAGCTCCAAAACAAAGGTGAATTTAGGGGGAATTGTGCCAAGTCCACACACACATCCCCCCTTTTGTTTTGGTGTTTTGGGTGGAAAGTACATGTGTTGACTCCCGAAACAATATCAAAATATATTTTGAATCCTTTAATGTAAACAGTATTTCAAACATTAAAAGTTGATTTCTGACAGAGTTTCAAAAACATTTTAATGTCCCAGTGAATATAAACCACACAGAGGACAATAGCTATGCATTTAATTGGAGAGTTATGTATAACATGATGATGATGATCATGATGATGATACATCATAAAATGTATCACTAGGCTACATGTATAGTACAAAACTGTTTTATTTATGTCTCCAAGACATATATTTCATAGTTGAATAACATTTGAACAAATATTTTGTCTCTTTCTCTTGGTCATCTTATTTTGTTCCTCTTACTCTTGGAGAGTAAATTTGAGGATTGTCTGTTGTTTGATGACTTTGGATGTCTCAAATTAGAGGTCAACATTTGAATATTGATTGATTTAACTTCCTTATATATCGAGTTATTTTCAATACAATATAAAAAAGAAGATGGGGTATTATTGCCAATGAGACAACTATCCACAAAAGACTAAAATGACACAAACATTAACAATTATAGGTCACCGTACGGCCTTCAACAATGAGCAAAGCCCATAACGCATAGTCAGCTATGAAAGTCCCCGATAAGACAATGTAAAACAATTCAAGCGAGAAAACTAACGGCCGTCTTTTTTCTCTACTGACCAAATAAAATCAATATTAATGTGCTTCAGTTGTCTTGTGATAGATATAATTGTGTAATCATTATCTTTTGTTCTTACAATATGTATGATTATAGTTTTGGTATATATTTTCTATTCACTTGGAGTTTATTGTTTTGCATAACCACAAATTGTTTTTAACCAGGAGAGATGTTAAGGTCCCATTGAAATTTCCAAAAAAAAACCTAGCTATTTTATTTATTTAATGAGACAGTACACTTTAAATAGCAAAAAAAACCCAACTGATCACAAAGGGGGAGAAGGAGGGGGAGTTATACATATCATTTGCTTTGTCTCCAAACAAATTTAAAACTAGTCAGCTATAAATTAAAAAGGCCAGAATTTGACGAGAAATAATGCAATGAAATACAAAAAAGTTGAAAACTGTCTAAAAAATATTTAGATTTTGTGTTTTTGTCCCTTCCTCTCGTCCTTATTAATTGGTCAAATACAGTGTCTATCATTTGGTAAGTTGGTTTGTTTCAAATTGAGTTAAATGCACTGTCTGGTAGTTAATTGTACTATTGGTTTGCTTTTATTGAAAAGAGAAAGGACAATTTCTTTCAAAAAAATATTTTTCAAAGTACATTATTTGTTAAAAAATATAACAGGTTTATAAAAATGATATTTATTATTTACACTTCAAGATCTGCATTCATGACAGAATGTTGCTATATACATGTATTAGACTAAGGTTTAGATATGTTTAATTCAGTTTTACAAACAAGACAAATGTACTTCATATCTCCAAAACATTCCTCACAGTAATTAGATTGACATTTATCACATTGATGGAAGCGAATTCTTCCGCCATCCTTTTTTTCACAGCTAATGCATGTCTTATATGTAAGACAAGGGCAAAAGCATTTCGCAAATATCGGACATCGGTATTCCATCCATCCACGGAAAGATATACGATTTTCCATGTGGAATTGCTTGTTCCGAGATATGACATGCTGGGTCAGCCAACTCATCAAAGATTTTCTCTGGTGTTGTATTTTCTCATGAAGATATTTTATCCTCTCAATATCTCGCTCTGGATAGAAGAATGTGACAATTTTTCTTCGTAAACGTAAACCATAAGCCTGCATTATAAGGAACACAAATGCAAAGAAATAAAGAAAACTAAACTTGTAGATATTATTATCATCTGGTTTACTGGGAGTTGGGATACAAGTTGTTAGGTTAAACTCAACACCAAAGTCAGAATCTAATTCAACTGTGCCTAGGAACACTCTCAAAAATGCTGAAATAAATCCACTGCCCTCTACAGATACAATCAGGAAACTGTTACCACCGATATTTATATTCAGGTTACCAAAGCGATCAATGAGCTTTAAAACAAAGTAAAGAACATAGTCAAAGAAAATTATTACAGTAGCTATCAAGATATGAATTCCAATTTTGGTAATAACAGTTTTAGCATGATCTATTTCTTTCGATGATAACCATGGTGACCGAGTGTCAGCGTACTTTCTGCATTCTTTTCTCTTCAGCGGTAAAACTGATGATTTTCCCTGTGCCTTGCATTGCTGGTCGTAAGTCTTAAAAGCCTTTGAAATGTAGATATTGTCATAACGATCCTTACTGAGAAACTTCTTAAGATAGAAGATTGACTTGAGAAATAATAATAATAGAGTGATGACGAGAACATTACTGACTATACCAGATACTGTTAGAATCCATTTAGTTCTAGACTGTATGTCGTCTTTAACTTGGGAAATGATTTGTGCTGCTGTTTTTGAGGAATTGATTTTCCCATCGGCATCAACACCTACTTCAAAATCGAATGAGAAGAAGGAGGTGATCCCATCTAAGAAGGAATTTATCTCATTATTAGCTACTTCTATGATATGTGCTATGAAGTTTAGAGGTGTACAGGCAACATAATTTCCTCCTTGGCTAACTTTACAAACTGCCCCAATGTTTAGAACGAAACATAACTGATGCAAAATACCTCTCCTTGACCTACAAAGGAAACAAATACCAATCATTAATCAATGAAGTACTGTAATTTACGGTAACCTTTTTTTGACACTTTTCGTGTTTAGCTCTATGATGCATAATTTAATAAACACTAAAACCAAACAAAGAGGGGGTAAAACTATATAACAAAGGCAACAGGTATAATGTCTGAATTCTGTACAAACATATTTGAATATGGCAGAGTTAAGAAATTGGTCCTTTTAATGCCCTATATCAAAATAACTTTTGTTGGTGGGTATTGGATAACAAAAATCATTCAGGGTATTGTTCTCTTGAACTTACTTTTTCAGAGCATGCTGCTAATGTTTGTCTCTAACTTACCATTTCAGTGCATGGGGTTTATGTTTATTCTCTAACCCTACCGTTTCACCACATGTTGATGATTATTTTTATTATATAACCTATTATTTCAGTGCATGTGTTTTATAGATATAGGAAGATGTGACATGAGTGCCAAAGAGACAACTCTAAGTACAAATTTATAATAGAAAAACATTATAGATCAAGGTACATTTATTTGTATTCTCTATCCCTACCATTTCAGTGCATGCTCTATCTGTATGTTTATTCTCTAACCTACCTTTTCAGCGCATGTTGGTTATGCAGTCTGGTGTTATTGGTTATTGTTTCATCATTGTTAGAGTTAAGGTAATCACCATATCTTTGTAATGGTGTTTCTTGTTTCATCAGCTGTTTAGCTAACTCTATTGCATTTTTCTCTTCCTCTGTCATAGCCCTCCTTCTTTTCCTTTTTTTCCCAAAAATTCTTCCTATCGACCTTACAACGTTATCTCCGGTTCTGGCTACATCTTTACCAAATTTTATGACTTTATTTGAAGGGTCTACCCTTTTAAGTTCTTCTTCACACTTATTTTTAGCATAGTTTATTCCCCTCTCACATTCAGACTGGGCTTTTTCCACTCCTTTACTACATTCCTGGGAAAAATGCAAAGTATTAAAAACATTTTAAAGGGAGGAGATCATTTAACATGAAGGAAATAACAGAGAGTAGAAATATATGAAATTCGAGAATAAATTAGAAATTATTGAATACATTTGATAGTGGGAAAAAAAACATAGCTTGGATAAATGAGGAGAAAAAGAACTTTTACTGTTAATGAGGAGAAATAGAACTTTTACTGGTAATAGAGTGGGGGAGAGAAAAAAAAAAGAAGCTAGGAAAATATTCTACTAAGGAAGGAAAAAAATCAAAAGCTTGAAATACTTGTGATGGAGAGGAAGAAATAGAAAGCTAAGAAATGCAATTCACAGGGATGGAAAATTATAAATTTTGGAAATGTATTTAATTGGAAGGAAAGATAGAAAGCACAAAAATACAGTTAAACGGGAGGGAAAATAAAATACAGAAAAATTTTTCCAATGAATTATCCTTTGATAAATAATATAAACAGTTAGAAGAAATATGGTAACAATTTATTTAAACTTAGTTTGCCTGTGTTTTATATAATTAAGACTAAAGGAAGCATTATTTACTTCATGAAATACTATAGTTTTCTGGCTTGCTTTGTGTTAAAGATGAATCTCAAATTCAAGAGCTGAAAAAAATACAAATTTTGCTTTTGTCAATGTAGAAATTATCAAAACCCTAGACTCAAACATCTATGAAAATGTTTTTTTTATTTATCAACACCAAAAAATAAATTAAATAAATTAAAGCTAAGACAAATTCTGTTTTATTTCTTCATTTTTAAGCTACAAAGATGTTGCAAATTAGATAAAACTAATACCTTAGCTGCATTCTTTAGTGCATTTTTAGCTGTGTTGAGACCACCGACAAACTTTTTAACTGCATTATTAACTGGTGCAATAGCATTTTTGATAGAATTTGCAATGTTCCTCAGTTCGACAAGGCCTTCATAAATTCTCCTCTCTATTAATCTGATTGGTTCTTCTAGTTGACCTCTGAGGATGGAAGTCTGGTTATAGATCAGTTCCTGGGTGCAGGCCATTGATTGTGATGCTTGCTCTGCATTGTATACAATGTTTACTACAGGACCAGCAAGTAACATAGCAAATATAATGGACATGAATACAGCTCGTCCTTTTCCAGTAAACAGGTTGGGAACCATTAGTAAAAAGATACATCTCATGTGTGTAGACACGGCTAATGCTGCACATATAGGGAGGGAAAATCCTATTGTTGTGAAGCAAGAGATTTGTAGAGAATACTCATAACTGTATCTCAAGAGAACAAACAGGATTCCACAAGCAATAAAACCTCCAAATATCCCAAAGATGCCTTTCACGATCCTGTGATCTCCACGGCTGCTGTTGACAAAGGATTTGACCGGCTTTGGAACAATTTTAGAAAAAAAATTCTGTACAATATTAAAATGTTCAGGAACACGAGTTAGTCTTCTTTGTAAGACATGATCAGGAATTTTGGCCTTGATCCGAGGAACCATAGTCTCTGTATCTTCACTCTTGTTTTTCATCTTAATTTCGAGTTTGTCAGTCGCCTTCTTCGCCATTGACATTCTTTTGACCTTGTCTTTTAATGTCATGTTTTTGGCAATATAACTAGTCGGAAATGATCCTGTTTTCCCACTTGACTTATTATGTCCCATTGACCAACCATTACCGACATCTTCAACATTTGATATGGTATCTCCTACACAAAGGTTGATATCTGTATCTGTGTCAGCTTGGTATGCATATATGGCTTTATACATTATCTCTAGTTGGTCAGTGGTCTTCCTGACCCTTGACATTTTTTTTACCTTGTCTTTGAAGGTCAAGTTTTTGGCAATATAACTATTCGGAAATGTTCCTTTTTTTCCGCTAGACACATTATGTCCCATTGACCAACCATTACCAACATCTTCAACATTCGATATCTTATCTCCGACAGAAAGGTTAATGGCTGTTTCTATGGAGGCTTTGTAGTTATATATGACTTTAAACATGATTGAAGATCTGGAATTTAAAACAAACAAACAAAAAATAATCTTATGATCTATTGAAATATTTATTCTGAAAGTTGAAACAGTGTAGAGAAGAAGGATAACTCAGGACTCCGGGATCGTGTGTTTTTAAGCTCAGGATTTCGGGATAGACCCTTTCGGGATTAGGGAATACTTTTTGGAAATTTTTGGATTTAAATTTATTAACGTACGGTCTTGGGATTTCCAGTTTTTAAACCCGGGATTTCGGGATCAGGACCCGTCCATTCCCCCCTCTGTAAAGTCAGAAATTATTTTGTGCATTTATTATTATGAACAAGGGATTAATTGTAAAAATGCAGAATTTGTTTCATGTAATTTAAAACATTTACACTACTGAAATTATAAGTTTTTGTTAATGTAAACCGGATACTGTCACATTTTTCTCAATGATAAAAACATAGCAACTGATTTTTGAAGGTATTACTGAACTTTTCTTTTCTTTAATTATGGGGGTAAAATACTTCATCATTTTTAATTTACTATGTTTTATGAATAAATGATGAAAAAATATAAAATCAAGTATTATATCCCTAGATGAATGCTATCACACAACTAAATCATAAGCTGTATTGATTGTCTCTCAAAAACATTTCATTATTTTAATTGCAAATACACATTTTCTACACATCTAAGAAAATATAAATGTACAAACTAGAAAATTAGTCTTAATAAAGCAAATTGATTAAAAAAATATGAAGTAAAAATGTTCCTTACCTTTGTTTCTATAATTTTGAGTTAATTTTACGACTATTTACTGAATATTCATTTCACCTCTGAAGTGCAACTTTCACATCCTTTAATATATATTTGAATGATTCATCATTGACAATTTTACTTTTGAATTGTTGTCAAACAATCACTCAAGATTTTTTGTATATATAAATTTAAGAGTATCTGACGAAGTAGGTTCTTAGTAATGTGCAATGTGTTGGTTTGGTTTTTATGCAAAATAAGGATGTGATTTTACATTATCCATTGATTCAATCCACCATTTTCCACATAAGAAAATGCTTGTACCATTAGTCAGGAATATGACTCATTTAATGTTATTGAGCTTTAGATTTTGCCATTTAATTTTGGACTTTTCATTTTGAATTTTCCTCAGAGTTTAATATTTTTGTGATTTCACTTTATACATTAACAAATGATACTTACAAAAAAAACACAATTTCAAATTAAATTTGAGGATCCTTAAGACCTTTGTTTATATAGAAATTTACACCTGTAAATAAGTCTTAATTTAACCCAAAAAAATTGACCAATCGCTTTTAAAGTTTCAAAGACAAATATTGTTACCTTAAATCAGCCTACAATCTTCAATTTGTTTTTTATACTCTTCAAATTTATAATTGATGTGACTTTCCACAGTTTTGATTGAAGTGCCTCTGTGGTGAAATGGAAATTCTTCCATAATATTAGTTCCAAATAGATGTATGTTGATTATTTTTGTTGATGGGTTATTGTCTCATATATCTATACCCTCTCATCCCCTTTTAATTGTCCTAAGACTTCTTTGACTGTGCTGTGTTTGCCTTGTTGGGTTTATATGCTCAAAACAAGTAATAGCTTTACCAAATCGTGAGTATTGCATTTCAAATGAAAATAGAAATAAAAAAGAAGATGCGGTTTGATTGCCAATGAGATAACTCTTCAAAAGAAACCAAATGACACAGAAATTAACAACTGTAAGGCCTTCAACAATGAACAAATGCCATACAGATTATCTCAGAAACCTGTGTTAAACCCAAGAATATCAATGTTTATATATTTATTTCAAAAAAGAATAAGATCATTTACATCTTTTATAATTGGTATCATCATCATATGTATTATTTTGTATTTGTAGGAAGTATTTACCCCACATAATGGTAGACATGTTCTATGGCACAGCTGTGGACCAACAGTATATGATGCTTCTCATATAGGACATTCCAGGTGGTATCACTTGTAAATTAATACTTCTCATATTTTTATACATTAATACTTCTCATATTGGATATGCCAGGTTTTAAAACACCACTGGGTCGATGCCACTGCTGGTGGACGTTTCGTCCCCGAGGGTATCATCAGCCAAGTAGTCAACACTTCGGTGTTGACATGAATATCAATAATGTGGTCATTTTTATAAATTTCCTGTTTACAAAATTTTTGAATTTTTCGAAAAACTAAGGATTTTCTTATTCCAGGCATAGATTACCTTAGCCGTTTTTGGCACAACTTTTTTGGAATTTTGGATCCTCAATGCTCTTCAACTTTGTACTTATTTGGTTTTATAAATATTTTGATTTGAGCGTCACTGATGAGTCTTGTATAGACGAAACGCGCGTTTGGCGTACTAAATTATAATTCTGGTACCTTTGATAACTATTAACACCACTGGATCGATGCCACTGCTGGTGGACGTTTCGTCCCCGAGAGTATCACCAGCCCAGTAGTCAACACTTCGGTTTTGACATGAATATCAATAATGTGGTAATTTTTATAAATTTCCTGTTTAAAAAACTTTTGAATTTTTCGAAAAAATAAGGATTTTCTTATTCCAGGCATGGATTACCTTAGCCGTATTTGGCACAACTTTTTTTGGAATTTTGGATCCTCAATGCTCTTCAACTTTGTACTTGTTTGGTTTTATAAATATTTTGATTTGAGCGTGACTGATGAGTCTTGTGTAGACTAAACGCGCGTCTAGCGTACTAAATTATAATACTGGTACCTTTGATAACTATTAACACCACTGGGTCGATGCCACTGCTGGTGGACGTTTTGTCCCCGAGGGTATCACCAGCCCAGTAGTCAACACTTCGGTGTTGACATGAATATCAATAATGTGGTCATTTTTATAAATTTCCTGTTTACAAAACTTTTGAATTTTTCGAAAAACTAAGGATTTTCTTATCCCAGGCATAGATTACCTCAGCCGTATTTGGCACAACTTTTTTGGAATTTTAGATCCTCAATGCTCTTCAACTTTGTACTTGTTTGGTTTTATAAATATTTTGATTTTAGCGTCACTGATGAGTCTTATGTAGACGAAACGCGCGTCTGGCGTACTAAATTATAATCCTGGTACCTTTGATAACTATTATATTTTTATATTTCTATACATTAATTCTTCTCATATTGAACATGCCAGGTTTTATATTTTTATACATTATTACTTCTCATATGGGACATTCCAGGTTTTAAATTTTTATATGAATTATGATTATTTTTGTTTCTTATGAATATGATCTGCGAGCTTCTTTCATAGTATTTGATACATTTTCATTATTTGAGCATAATGAAAGAGCTATTGTTGTACAACATTTTGAAAGCAATAATATTTACAAGCAAATTACTGGTATGTCAAAAATAGAGGTTTTGATGTCTTAGGAAACAGAGGGAAGGCTTCAACAACATTAATATCCAAATTAGATATTGGTCCATTTGGTCCGAGATAATTGGGCTGATTTTTGGTATGTGAGGTAACTATGATGAGATACAGGTCAAGTTTAAGTTTTGTTCTGCTTCGCTAATTTTTGCTGAAATTACGGGCTTTGGACTTTGATAAATTGTTGAAAACAACAGTTATTCAGACTTTATTTCTAAACGCTTTCAGATATTTGGCTGATTTTTGGTATGTGAGTTATTCATGATGAGTTACAGATCAACTTTAAGTTTGTTCCTCTCCATTAATTTTTGCCAAAATTAAGGGTTTATAACTTTGAAAATTGTTGAAAATCACAGTTATACAGACTTTTTGTTTATAGGCTTCCACATTACGAGTTACGGGTCATTTTTAAAAAATGTCGAATTTTAAAATTGAAAAAATATCAAAAGTTACTTATTCAAACAACCCTCTATAAAAGCAAATAAAAAAAACCAGTACTTTAAGAACAACATATTAAAAGATGCAATCTTAACCATGTCATACAAGAATATATCGAATAATTTTTTGGTCGGTGGTACAATATTTTGTCTATCCTGTTACCAATTTCAAAAGAAATTTTGGGTTATTAAGAAAAGGTTTAGATAAAATGTTAAGCTTGTTTTGCGTAGCCAATTCGATGGTTTTCAAAAGAATAAACTTCTATATACATTCATTCTGTAAAATAATAGATTATTTGCCAATTGTTCAGGTTGTACAGAAAAATGCCTCTAAAAGTTGGTTTTCAGAGGTTGTAAAAAAACCCACCAGTAATGCAAGTCAAAGATAGCAATTTATATTGTTCGGCATTTTTTTACCCTTTCAAATAAACCCAACATCAAGTAAATCCCTCATAAGTTAGTATACTTTTCGCTTTATTTCATTAGAACATGAACGTACGCTTCTGATATATCACTATATTAAAGTCTATCCTGTTACCTGTTTGTCTATCCTGTTACCGATATTAGTGTTGCACCTGCAAATGCTTAATTGGGAAGATTAATACGTTCTAACCTTAAGACGAGTTCAAACAACGAAATATTTCATTTGTTTTGTACCTTTATGTTAAGATAAACAAGAATGTGTCCACAGTACACGGATGCCCCACTCGCACAATCCTTTTCTATGTTTAGTGGACCGTGAAATTGGAATAAATTCTCTAATTTGGCATTAAAATCAGAATGATCTTAGCAAAGGGAACATGTATACTAAGTTTCAAAATGATTGGACTTCAACTTCATCAAAAACTACCTTGACCAAAAACTTCAATCTGAAGCGGGACAGACGAACGAACGTAGGTGGGGCATAAAAATTTAACGCAGTTTTTGTCTACAATTGTCTATCCTGTTACTGTAACCATAGCAACCACAGTAACAGGATAGACAAATTTCTTCGTTTATGATTGCTGTTGTGAAATAACTACTCCCTTTGGTGAAGTTATTATGTTTTTCTATTGTGAATTTGGTTTCCAACACGTTATTGCACTTTTTACAAGCATACTGGTGTTGTAATTAATCAAAATGTTGGTAACAGCATAGACATGAAAAAAAGTACACTCTTTTTTTTCACTAAATGTCTTGAAATTTGGTCTCTACACTGCCGTTCAAGAAATGAGGCATTTTAAATGTATAGATTTCTTTGCACTTTTGAAATCAACACTGATTGATTCAATATTCATAGGGAGGGGGACTTAGTTTAACATAGGACCCTATGGGAAATGCATACAAATAACATATTCTAGATAACCATTGAATGGAATGAAACCAAACATGGCATGAATGTTCCTTATGATGTATGGACCAAGTGTTGTTACTTTGTAGCCGATCCATCATCCAAGATGGTCGCCAGCGGGGGACTTAGTTTAACATAGGACCATATGGGAAATGCATACATATGACTTCTTTTAGAGAACCACTGAACGGAATAAAACCAAACATGGCATAAATGTTCCTTATGAGGTGCTGACCAAGTGTTGTCACTTTTTGCTGATCTATCATCAAAGATGGCTGCCAGCGGGGGACTTAGTTTAATATAGGACCCTATGGGAAATGCATACAAATGACATCTTCTAGAGAACCACGGAATTGAATGAAATCAAACAAAGCATGAATAGCCTTTTCCTTATGAGGTGCTGGTCAAGAGTTGTTACTTTGTAGCCATTTTTTCTGTTTTTATATAATATCAAATACCCAAGTAGAGTCAAGTGAGCGATACAGGCTCTTGAGAGCCTCTATATTTTTTTTTAAGGTAAAGCAAAGTTAGTTTTTTTATATAAAAAAAAATATGGCTTCTATAAGAAAAGTTGAGGAGGTAATACCACCAAAAAAGTGAATATTTTCCCTCTAAAATGTCTCACTTTAAATGTCATTTTTAGCTCACCTAGCCCAAAGGGCAAAGTGAGCTTTTCTCATCACTTGGCATCCGTCTTCCCTCATCTGTCGTTCGTTGTCGTGATTCACATTTTACATTTTGCATTTCTTCTAGAGAACCACTGAATGGAATGAAACCAAACATGGCATGAATGTTTCTTATGAGGTGCTGACCAAGTGTTGTTACTTTTTAGCCAGTCCATCATCTTAGATGTCTGCCAGCGAGGAACTTAGTTTAACATAGGACCCTATAGGAAATGCATACAAATGACTTCTCTTAGAGAACCACTGAATGGAATGAAAGCAAACATGGCATGAATGTTTCTAATGAGGTGCAGACCAAGTGTTGTTACTTTGTAGCCGATCCATCAGCTCGGATGGCCCTTAAGGGGGGACTTAGTTTAATATAGGACCCTATGGGAAATTCATACAAATGACATCTTTTAGAGAACCACTGAACGGAATGAAATCAAACATAACATGAATGTTCCTTATGAGATGCTTACCAAGTGTGTTGTTGCTTTTTCGCTAATCCAACATCCAAGATGGTTGCCTGCAAAGAAAGGGGGGGGGGGGGGGCTTTGTGGGAATGCATACAAAAATCTTCTTCTAGTGAACCACTGAATTGAATGAAATCAAACATAGCAGGAATGTTCCTTTCCTTATGAGGTGCTTGCCAAGTGTTGTTACTTTGTAGCCTAATTTTATCTTTTTTTATATGATTTTAAAAACCCAAGTTGAATCAGGTGACCGATACAGGCTCTTGAGAGCCTCTAGTTTTATACTTGTGTGGATTTGGCTTTATTCTAAATAAAGCAATACTTGGAATCATTATATACGTGAAGTTTTATATTGAACTGTACTTCAGTAAAAATCTATAATAAAATGGTTTTCCCCCTATCAGTCTTTGTTTAATTGGTAATTTTCCAAAAATATGTGCAGAAATTATCTATGTTTTAAATAAAGAAATACTTGGCGTAAGTGAAGTTTCATCCTGTCCTGTACTTAAGTGAAAATCTAATATAAAAGTGTTTCCCCCTATCAGTCTTTGTTTAATTGGTATTTTTCTAAAAATATGTGCAGAATTTAACTATGTTTTAAATAAAGAAATACTTGACATGAGTAGTTTTTTCCTGTCCTGTACTATAGTAATAAAACAACATCATTTTTCAGTGCATATAAGAAAGTAGACATCACTAGAATTAACCAACCAAATGCTCTCCTCTATTGTTTCTCTGTATACAAGCTTTAATAGCCATGTCTATGGAACGCCATAGCTGTTTATCAAAGGTACCAGGATTATAAAAAAATACCATTGTTTAGTTAAGGGCATTACTTAAACTAGTAATTTTCAAAATTACCTATACAAGTTATATTGAAAACTAAGGTTGTTTCAAATCATGGATAAGTAACTTTTGTTAATATTATTTCTATAGGTGTCCATTCATACAGGTTTTACAAGCTTCAACAAATTTTCACATCTGGTTATTTTTCCCCATGCAATATGAAGCTATTTAAATCCTCCTAAAACACTAATTGCCTTTCTGATGCCACACTTCTTGGTCATAGATTGGTCTCTTGGGGCTATTAAAATAACATTTTCCTTCAAAATCTTAGAGATGAACAAATATAAATGGATGGAACATTGTGATTTAATAAAGACTTGAAGTTATTTATAATTTGAAATATTCATCAAAAACAATATGTTCCTTAAATGATTGTAAGTATACTTAGTTTTTCCAAGATGTATAAGATAATTTATAAAAGTAATATTTTTGTCATTATTTTTAAAGTAACCTCTCTATAATAACTCATCTCAAGTTGGATAAACACCTAATTTTACTTAATGAAATGATATAAAATTCTTAAACACTACATTTTGTCCACTTAGACATTTTAAATAACTATTAAGATAATATCAAATAATTATTAAACAGCTGCGCCATGAGCGCATGATACGCCCGACACCTTGTGTGGAAGTCTTATGCAATAATCATAAATATTTTCTGAGAAAGTTTTAAGCAATAACCATATATTGTTTTTGAGACACAGTGGGACATGTGAAACCCCCACCCTGTTTTTTTTTAACAAAAAACTAAATATTACTAAAATAAAATTTTGAATCAAAACCAAAAAATATACAGATCTTTATATTAAAATAACAAAGAAGTATGTGAAGTTTTAAGCAAAAATCATAAATTATTTTTTGAGATACGGCGCGACATGTAAAAAAAACCCTCCCCTGTTTATCAAAAAAACTCAATAACACAAAAAGAAATTTTGAATCATCACCAAAAAGTATACAGAACTTTAGATTAATATAACAAAGAAGTGTGTAAAGTTTTAAGCAATAATTATAATCGTTTTTGAGATACGGCATTACATGTAAAAAAAACACCTCCCCTTTTTTTTATATAAAATACTAATAACTCAAAAATTAAATTTTGAATCATCACCAAAAAGTATACAGATCTTTAAATTAATATAACAAAGACATGTGTAGAGTTTTAAGCAATAATCATAAATTGTTTTTGAGATATGGCGCGACATGTAAAAAAAAAACTCCCCCTTTTTTACAAAATACTCAAAAACTCAAAAATGAAATTTTGAATCATCATCAAAAAGTATACAGATATTGAGATTAATATAACTAAAAAGTGTTTAAAGTTTTAAGTCATAATCAAGAATCTTTTTTGAGATACAGTGCGACATGTGAAAAAAATACCCCCCTGTTTAGAAATAAAGTGCCGTTACTCAAAAAGTTGAAATCTTATTTTCACCAAAAAGTATACAGATCATTTGACCATCATAAGAAACAACTATATTAAGTTTCATGAAATTTGGATAAGTCGTTCTCAAGTTACGGTGCGACATGTTTACGCCGGACAGACGGACGGACGGACGGACACCGGTCATTTGTATACCATAATACGTCCCGTCAAAATTTTGACGGGCATATAAAAAAGATAAAAAAAAATAAAGAAAAAAAACCTATTAATATAAGTAATTAAAAAAAACTTGTTTGGTATCACCCCCTGACTCTTGTTTGTGTCTTGATAACTGTTATGTAGCATATTATATGATATAAACTATCCTGAAGCTCACGAAGGACCTCAATGTATGCTGTGTACATGCATAAATACAGCACCGCTATGCCAAGAAAGGATGGAGATAAAACTCATCATAGATACTAGGATTAAAAAAAAAACAATATTAACGCCAGACGCGCGTTTCGTCTACAAAAGACTCATCAGTGACTCGAATCAAAAAATGTTTGAAAGGCCAAATAGAGAACTAAGTTGAAGAGCATTGAGGACCAAAATTTTCTAAAAGTTTTGCCAAATATAGCTTAGGTAATCTTTTCCTAGGGTATAAAAGCCAGTTTTTCAAAAATTCAAAGTTTTGTTTACAGTTAATTTATAATTATGCACAGATTGGAAATTGAATTCTTGTGAAATAGTTTGCCTAATTAACAACCACTAGATTATAAACTTGATTATGGGATTGTTTAGCGCTCGTAACATGTTTTTCTCATCCATATTATTTATAAGTGCATGTACCAAGTCAGGAGTAGGTAGTTCAGTGGTTATCTTCAGTTCATGTCTTGTCATATATGGTTTTCATAAATTGTTTTTTTTATGAATAAGGCCGTTTTTTCTCATTTAAATTTCTAATATTGGGGCTAATAATAGTCAACTATAATGTGTTGGTTTTACTCATTATTGAAGGCAGTACAGTGACCCAAAATTGCTTATATCCACTACATTTGAACTCTGATTAATACCTGTCAAATAGGCTAACCTATCACATCTCCTTACTTCTAAACTAAAGAATAGAGGAAAATGTTGTGAACAAGATAATTGACTTCATGATTGACTTGATATATATAATCTCCAGAGGCGGATTTAGGAAGGGGCCCGGGCCCCCATATTTTGGGAAATATTTGGTTGTTTATACAGGGAATCACTGAAGCATGACTGAAGCGGGCCTCCGTTTTGGCAGTCAGTGGGCCCCCACTTATGAAAATTTCTGGATCGGCCACTGAACTCCAATAGTTTATGAATAAAGGTCAAATATCAGCATGAAATAAAGGTAAACATGTATATAAAGAAAAGGGAAAGAACATGCTCTAAATGTGAGAAAGAAAATATCATCAAAAACTTTGCTTTATATTCTGTATTCTACTTTGATATGTAGTAACCTAAAAAGTAGCAGAAGTCATGTCCATGAAAGACCTCTGATCGTGACACATAATATTTCACACAAACTCTGTCCCTCTTGTTTAGTTCCAAAACAATGTTTGTACTTTCATTGCCTCCATTTATTTTTCTTGCATACAACACTATATTCTGACCATTTTTGTCAAGACTGGCATGAAAAGTAGCTCCGTTGTTATATATGATTAGACATGATAGTAGCTAAGATATGATAAAGGCCTGTCTGTGGTACTGTGAAGTAACCAGTACTGGGATCATATCCACCTCTACGATTCAGAATTACATTGTTAAACTTGATTGGTACTTTTCCCGTTATTGCTGGCTCCTGTGAAGTCATACTCACTGTAAAAGCTGGTCTATCTTTTCCCTTCTTGTCATCTGCAAGAAATGTGCTTTTATTGCGATGTTCTTTAACTGTTATAGCTACATACAGTAACTCCTTTATACTATCTTTTGATGTTAAAGTAGAAATCAACAGATCAACAAATGCATTTCAACCCTTATAAAAAAACCTTTCGATGGATTTTCATGTACATCTACGTGAGTATAAACAGAATCACCAGCAGACTATGTATTCTTCAACTAAAGTCTTATAACAAAATAATCTTTGAATACTGCAAACCAACTTATTTCACCGATATTTTATTTCGTGATTTTCACTTTCTAGTCCACTTGTCTGCTATTTGATTTTCCGGTTTTCTAATTGACTTGATGTAAAAAATGATGTTAAAATGCAATAGAAAAATTGCTATCATTCTAACCAAATTTTAGCTAGAGTTATTAGAACGCAAAATAAAGAATTTCAAACTCAGGACAAAGGTTACTCCAAAACAGGATGGGTAGTTTGGTAGTTTTTTTTTCAATTATGTTTAGAATTAAAAATATTCAAAAATGACTGAATCTTACAGAGACTGGCACTTCAATTTAGTTGGCCCTCTTGACATTTTGTATATATGAGTGCAGTATCGATAAGTGTATGAAACAATTTGCTGATATTTTATCATGGATAACCCATGAAAGCTCTAAAGCTCGTTTCCAATGGGGTCCCTTCATGTAAACGGCTTATAGTGTTCGGCATACAAAAAAAGATATCAAACAAATTAATATGACTTAAAAATTCATATAAAAAATATTTTTTATAAAAATATGATTAATAATATAAAAAGGAGTCTGATGAAGCCGCACTATAACTTTTGGTTAAGTGCTCTTTGACGATAATTTTGAATTCCTTTTATTTTCTTTATTTTTTTAACCTTAATTGGCAACATATTCCAATCTTGTATGCCATTAAAATAAAATGTGTTTCTTTGTTGACTCTTTACTGGAGGAACCCACTATTTCGTGTGAAGTGATGATGTAAATGTCTCATCTTTGTAAACTTTGAATACATATTATTTGGACAATGGTGGTAATAAATATTATGTACATGGTTTAATCTCAATTGTTTTACACGATTTTCAATATTAACATAACCAATACTATTCAATACATTATGGTCAACTTTTGATCTATATCCAGTGTTTACTTATAAATCTAACACATTTGTTTTGTAATACTTGTAACTTATTTTTATATTTTATGCTGACACCAGCATACCATGCAGAACAGGCATAGTCAAAATGACATTGAATTAAAGCTGTTTCCAAGGTCTTTCTTGATTGTTCTGATAAACATTTTGCCTATCTGTATAGGAACTTCAATCTTGTATTTATCTTTTGAATAATATAATTTCAAAAATTTTCTCCAGAAAGAGAATTATCTATATTAAGGCCTAAAATATTTCACACAATTTTGCGAGGAAATTGTGTGTTTATTACAAGTTACATCAAAGTTACGAATTTTAAATAATTTACGTTTTAATCCAAACAGAATATTTCTGTTTTCCCATAATAAAGTGATAATTTATTATCAATCAGCCATTTGCTGCAAGATTCAAGTTCCTTACCCAGTTTCTCTGATATAACTTCTGGGTTCTTGAGAGTATAGTATGGTACCATCATCTGCATATAATAAAATTTTGCAGTCTTTATTAATACTTATAGACATGTCATTAACATAATATAAAAATAAAAGTGGTCCTAAAATACTCCCTTGTGTTACTCCACATGTAAGATATCTTAAATCAGATTCAGTACCATTCATACTAACTTTTTGTTGTCTATAACATAAATATGATTCAAACCATTTAGTACATTTGACACCCATTTTTTGTAGTTTGTTACACAATATAAGATGGTCGACAAGTGTCAAAGGCTTTTTGTAAATCTATCATTACCATTCCAGTAAAAAGTCCCTTAGCAGTTTCATTTTTAATATGATCTAACAAATGAATAAGACATATATCTGTAGAATAAACAGATCTGAAACCAGATTGTAAATTATAAGGTAGATCATTTTCCACCGGATATTTTTCAAGTTGTGAATATACTGATCTTTCAACAATTTTAGAAACTACAATTAAAATACTGACTGGTCGAGTTCTGATCAGACGCTGGTAGTTAAGTGGTTGTTGTTGGTTCATATTTGTCATATTGGTTGTTAATAAATTTTGTAAATTGTTGTTATAAATCAGGCTGTGTGTTTGCTCAATTAAACCGTTTTATATTTTTCGCGTCAGGGCCTTATAAAGTCAATCTTTTGTATGGGTTTTTTCCTCATTGTTGAAGGCTGTACAATTGCCTATAATTTCTAGTATCCACTTCATTTGAACTTTGGTGGATAGTCTCGTTGGCAATCATAACACATCTCCATACTTTTGTATTCAGTTTAATTTGTTTACAAACTGTATTAGGTGGGAAGAAAGATATTTAATTAGGATCACAAAAAGACTTTCTAATTAGTTGTCGGTTTGATTGATATTCATCCAATCCTATCGATTCAATTTTTTAAGACAATACTGTGGATTCCTCTATTTTCGTGGGTACCAATTTTTGTGGATTGCGGAAAACTTGCATATTTGTGGACATTTAAATTCGTTGTTTGAGAAAAGTTTGCATACATTCCTATGGAAACTTTGTATTTCGCTGAACATTTAAATTTTTGGTTCCCCTGTTCCCACGAAAATTGGAATCCAACGAATATAAATGAATCCACAGTATACAGTTGAATTAATTGTGCTTAAAATAATGATGAGATTTCTTCAGGTTTTTGTTTAGGCCTGTCCTGTTCTCTTAATGAGAATCGAAATGGGGAATGTGTCAAAGAGACAACCACCTGACCAAAGAGAAGAAAACAGCAAAAGGCCACCAAATACTTCAACAGTGAGAAAATTCTGCTCCCAGAGGCCTGCTTAAGCTTGGCCCAAAACAAATATATACCAGGCAATGTACAAATATATAAAAGATATACTCTGTTTATATAAGACTGTAGATTGGTTGATTTTATTGGTACCCCATCTTTCCAATCTAATTCATGTAAGAACAAAAGAAACAATTTCAAGCAAATTCTTTATTAAAATGAAACACTTTGTGACAATTCATTGTTTGTTCATCAATTTCATTTATTTAAAAGCAAGGAAAATATGATTTGTGCAATAAAATAGCTGCCAAAGGCTGTATTGGAAAAAAAATAAGTATTTTAAAAGTAAATCAGTTAAGCATTGACAACAGGTAATTACTCTGTACATGTTTACCACCTTTTATACAACAAAGTCAAATTTATAACCACACGGAATAAAATATAAAACAAAGCAACAAAGAATTTGATTAAATAAAATGTATACCCATTACTTGAAACATTCAAAGTATGCAAAAAAAAAAATCACTCACAAATCTAACCCTAATATTAACTTTACTACTTATAAATAATAGATAATCAAATAATTTTTGATGGTAACAAAAAAATAAGACACAAAAACGTGGGATTTTGATACATGTAAGGAACTTAAATAATCAGTCAAGAATAATATTAAACTTTTAATTTTGGAAATATTTGTCAATAAATATTTCTTCATACAGTTTAATTTGTCAGTTGAAAATCTTTAAGAAATAAAAATATATCAGCCTTTAACTTTCAAATGATTGTTTTATGGAAAGATGTTTTTACAACGGTTGAAAAGCCTAAACACATGATTAGAATAATAACATTATGGTGATTTAAAATATTCAGTCTTTAAACATAAATGCCCCTTGAATATGAATTTAGAAAGAAAACAGTTTTGATTTGTATTATAAATAAACATCTAATAAAATGCAATTATTTGAAACTATATGCAAGGATCTAGCTTGTCTACATTGACAGAAGTATTCAAACGGTCAATGTCAGAAGCAAGGTGCTTCATAGATATTAAACATATATTTTTTTAGGATTGTACCATAAAATCTTATTTCAAAGATGATGTAAAAAGGTAGCACTTAGACATTCGGCAAATAAATTTAGAAATTTGTGTTCAGCACTTGGGTTGTAAACTAATAATTAAAATGTGAGCACTATGATTTTAAACAAGACACTTAGGAGTGAGCATTTGATCAATTCAAAATAACAATGTCATATATAACACAAAATAAAGGCACAGTAGCAAAAAGTATATACAGTAAAACATAAAATATGAAGTAAGAGATTCAACACAACGCAGTTATATATAGCAAGAGATTCAGCTCAAAGCACTAGACTCAGAACAATAATGTTCAAAACTTGACATGTAAAAATAATGTATTCAAACTAACAGGTCAGTTCTAAATTGAGATTAACAACGGTATACTCAGGCAACTTTGGTACTCCAAATATACAATACCATGAAAATGGGCAAAGATAACAAATTTGTCAAGACCCAGTAAATAATGGGACCACGCATGGTACAGGTACTTATTTCTTTTAAAAAAAAAGTCAATAATATTGGCACTTTTTAATAACTCAGTCTTTTAAGAAGTATACAGATAATTTCAGGACTCAGAATTATTTTTCTGTTAGAAATATTTACCCAGACAGGAATATTGTGAATCTGTCTAAAGATTGATTATCAATCAGAATTTACAGATCTTAAATTCATTCAGGCCTAAAACAAGGCTGTGTTTTGTCGCCAATTTTATTCAATATTTTTATAAACAGCTTAGTTACAAATATTAAAGCATTAGATATTGGTATTGATATTGATGGTGAAATAGTTGGCATTTTGTTATATGCAGACGACATTGTACTGATTGCAGAGAATGAAAGCGATTTGCAATTACTCTTAGATGTTTTAAATATATGGTGTAAAAATAAGTTATTAAATGTTAATCACGAGAAAACTAAAATTGTACACTTTAGAAATCCTTCTGTACAGCAGACAACAACAGTGTTTTTATTTAATGATAAGCAGATATGTATTGTACAAAGCTATCAATATCTGGGTTTACTATTAACTGAATTTTTGAATTATGATGTAATGGCTAAAGCTGTAGCCAAATCAGCGAACAGGGCATTAAGTTTGATTATTGTAAAGAGTAAGGCCCATGGAGGTTTCCAGTACAGTACATTTACTAAATTATTTGATAGCCTGGTCTGGCCAGTAATAAGTTATGGTGCAGCCATTTGGGGCACCAGAGATTTTTCATGTACAAATGCTGTCCAGAACAGAGCTATCAGGTCTTTTATAGGTGTGGGTAAATATACCTCAAACGATGCAATTCAAGGGGATATGGGCTGGAGACCTCCAAGTGTTTAGCAGTGGACTTGTGTTTTTCGACACTGGGCTAGATGTAACATAATGTGCACAGATAGATTAAATTATAGAATTTTTAAATGGTGTTATAGAAATGCTCTTAATAAGAGAAGAAATTGGTGTTTTAGGATTATGTCTAAGTTTAAAGAATGTAATTTAGATTTGTATACTGATTTAAATAATGTACTGTGTAAAGAAAATATTATGCAGATAGAAGAAATTAAAAAAAGTATGTAGAAAATTGGCAAAATAGAATATTAACACAAGATGTTGGTAAAAAAATTGCGGACTTATAAATTGTTTAAAGACAGTTATGGAAGTGAATTATATTTATCTAAAACATTATCTTATAGATATAATAGTGCTTTTGCTAAATTTAGATGCGGAGTAGCTCCGTTGAGAATTGAAACAGGGCGGTATGAAAATAAAAATGTAGACGAAAGAGTGTGTTTTATGTGTAATGATAACATAGAAGACGAAACACATGTAATACTATCATGTCCTTTATATGCAGATTTGCGCTTTTGTTAATATAGCGAAGCTATGAAATATAATGTAGATTTTAATGATTTGTCTGATGATGATAAATTTGTTATTTATTTAAAACATTAAAATTGTTATGATATGGTTGCCAAAACCTGCTTTGATATTTTAAGTAGAAGAAATACCTTTTAATATTCTTAAAATGAAATGATTTGAATAATCGTATGTATTTTAACTAGTTTTATATAGAAATGGTTTTATAGTCTCTCGTAATTCTTAATAGAATGGTACTTGTAATTTATATCTGTGTATTGTCCGTTTTATATTGTGTATATACTCTGTATGTACTGTATATTTATGTATTGCAAGTAGTGAGACTTTAATAAAATATTGAATCTGAATCTACTATTTTAACGGGCGTATTGCATTTCCGCTAATTTTTCAAAGTCCCAATACTACGTTTCCGCAAATTTAAAGTATACGTTTCCGCAATTTGTATTTATTACTTTTCTGCATTTACCTGGTAAATTATAAAAAATTGAATGTACATATATGATAAATTATTTATTTTTTTCTTTACAATAATGAAAATGTTCTGATCTCAGTATAGCTATAATTTACTAGATATAACAAGTTGACTCGGGTAAGCATGAGTTAAACTTCATTGAGAAATCATTGGTTTGGCTTACTTGCCAACTGACATGGTTGAAGAATGCTTTTTTGAATTAATTGCCGATGCTCCATCTGACATTAAATGCATTAGGTCTGCCGATTATATATTGGAATTTTATATAGTTGGCAATTGAGATTTCCACCAACCATTTGGGCATCACCTTCTGACCCCGAGGAAAAGAGAACAACGAACGGTGTCAAGTCTTTTCGTGACTACCTGAACGAGCAGTTTTACGCTAGCCATCCTACCATATTTGTCTTTCTCGATGTGTTATTGAAACTGAAGACAACATCTTACATAAAGATGAGAACTCTAATTGTAAAAGCACCCGTTCTGAAATATGAAAAGGAGAAGAAGGACTTTCTTCCTGAACAAAATACAAAACTAATATCGACTTTGTACGATGTGTTGGCTACAAATATTCTGCCAGAACTGACTTGTGAGCTCATATCAAGATATTTTTGAACATACGTTTTCATACATTTTAATGATGTATTTTACTTACATGTTATGATTACCTTTAACTTAATACATATTTATTTTTTATTATAGCTTTGCTTTCGATCAATATGTATTCCTTAATTATTTGCGGAAAAGTAATAATTTATTTTTTCCGGAATAGTTACTTTTTTTCCGGAAAAGTAAGATATTTATTTGCGGAAACGTAATTTTTTTTCTTCCGGAAACGTCATCTTTTTTTCGCGGAAAAGTAATGCCAATTTGCGGAAACGTAAAACGCAGATTTTAACTTTCTCATTAATAATTACTTAGCAAAAATACAGTTAATTAAACTTAATTCAAAGTGTTTTTAATGACTAAGGTTTAGCTATAGATTACAAAAGTCTTCTGAGTAAGCACAGACAATATTTTTTACACCTTTGGATGTGCATATCATGTTGACTAAAGGCTAAAAAATAGGGTTTGTCATGCGCGCATGACTTACGGTGGCTATAGTTAGTTCATACTAAAATGATAGTGAAAGTAAAATTAACCTTAGTCATGCGCGTATGGCTAACCCTATTTAGTTAGGCTAGTTTTCATCATACATTTCTAATCAATATTCCAGAATTCAAAATTATTCCAGATTCTTATAATTCGTTGTTTTTATTGTATTTAATATCCGTTGTATTTGTACTCGGCTCCAAACAGGTGTAGTAGCTCGCTAAAAGCTTGCATACACCTTGTTTCCTAGCCTCGTACAAATACAGCTGATACTTAAGGACACTAAACAATTATTTTCTTACATATTCCAGAAACTGTTTACATATATATTTCAATGGGTCATAATCATTTTCCTATCATATAATTGTTTGTCAAAGCTATCACTGTATCACATAGAATCTATGATAATGCTGTTACTTTAATTATAAATCCCTTATTTTATTGATTTCGTATTTACATTGTATCACAGATCAAATTTCTACATTCAGTGTATGTCCACTTGTGTTAATATGTTTTTTTAATAAGTTGGGCCATTGCAATCGATATTTCATAGTGTTTCATTCTATGTTGTGATGTTACACTATTGTTTCAGATAAGGATGAAGGTTTAGTACAATACAAACGTCAAAAAACTCACTGAAATTGTTTACACCTGTCCTTAAACAGAAATCTGATGTTCAGTAGTTGTCCTTAGTTGATGTGGTTTTTTTTATGTGTTTCTTGTTTTTTATATAAATTATAGACAGTTTGTTTTTTGGTTTAAATGGTTTCACACAAGTATTTTTTTTGAAGCCCTTTATAGCTTGATGTTGAGTGTGAGCCAAGGCTCTGAGTTGAAGGCCATACTTTGACCTATAATGGTTTACTTTTATAAATTGTGACTTGGATTTAGAGTTGTCTCATTAGCACTTATACTTATAGAAATTGACTATAAAGGACAATAGCTTCTTAATAGGTCAGCTGATCATTTTGTTCATGTTGGGTTATTTGTAGATCTTACTTTGCTGAACATTATTGCTGTTTACAGTTTATCTCTATCTATAATAGTATTCAAGATAATACCCCCAAAACGGCAAAATTTCTTAAACATTACCATTCAGGGGAGGCATCAATCCAACAACCAACCGGTTGTCCAATTCATCTGAAAATGTCAGAGCAGATAGATATTGACTTGTCAAACAAGTTAACCACTTGTCAGATTTGCTCTAAATGCTTTGGTTTCAGAGTTATAAGCCAAAATCTACATTAACCCCTTGTTCATTTTTAGCCATGGCGGTTACCTTAGTTAGTTGGCCGGACGCCAAGTGATGAGAAAACCGTTGGGCCAGGTGAGCTAAAAATGTTTTAATGGAAACAAACACCTTCTTGTTGATTGAACATTGATGAAGGCCTTTGGGGCTATGCACCAACCAAACGGTTATGTTCTTTTTGAGTGTATTAAATAAATTATAATAGGTACACAATAGTTTCACTATTTTCCAAATTACAAGCTTTGAAAGAGGGATGAAAGATACCAAAGGGACGGTCAAACTCATAAATCTAAACTATTGGACCTGGGTTAAACTATTTGACCGCGAGCGTCATTATATTTGGCGGAATTTTAAATGCAGCTACATAATTGGAGGATTTTGAAAATAACGCGGGAGTAACAAAATCTTGTTTTACCCATTGTATCTAGTTTAGGGTTGACATTGCAAGACGTAGTTTTAGAATTTGAACATATCTATGAAGTAAATGTTATGGTTTGGTTATATATTTAGAACTCATAAATGGGAATGAATCAAGAAGAAGTGCTAAACAATTGTGCACCTGAAAGATAGGAGGGGCAACACAGAACTAAAGACCTTAATTACATAAACTGATATCTATTTTAGGGTATACCAACACATGATGCTGAAGGTAACGAATTAACAAAATCTGCTCTGAAGACACTGACCAAACAATATGAAACACAGGAAAAGAAGTATAATAAACTAATGGCTACACAGAAACCAGGAGATGGGGATGGACAATAATATTGTAAGTGCTGAACTCTGATCTGATCTACATGTTGTTTTATCACTTATTTATTAAATGTAGTCATATTAAAATAATATTGTGTCTGTAATTATATACATTTTAACTGTACTTTTGATGGAAAAATTGGTTAATGGTTTATCTTGTGATTGATGAACACAGCAATTTAACCAGAAGTCTTCACTAGAGAATTAAAAAAATAACTGGCTTGTAGAGTTGAGAGGTGATGTTTCAGTGCGTAGATAAACGTAAAAAGATTACCCTGGACTTTTCAATTGCAGTGCCAATTGTTCTTTACTTTTGGTAAAATAATTAACTGAAAGTTTTACACACAACTAAAGAAAAAGATTAATAGATTGGTTGATACTCACCAAACAACAAACTTACAAGAAACAAATCTAGCATTTCTGCTTATCCTGATGCTTATGAAGGACCTCAATGTGTGCTGGGTACATGCATAAAGACAGTACTACCATGCCAAAAAAAAAATGGATGGAGAAGATTTGAAGTTGAACAACCGATTAGGTAGATTTTTTTTTATGTTGGTATAGTATTTACTGAGCCAACATTGTATGCAAACTCCAATAGTTCAGTTTAAACATATTTATTTATAGTGGATTGGGAAACAAGTTTTACAACTTATATTAATCCATTTCCACGTTGCGGGTGCGAGTGATTCCTTGTAGCGGCATTAGCCTACTCTTTTTCGAAATCTACAAGGGTGTCTTTAACATGCAAGAGATATGGCTCTCTCTTAACACGGGTCAGCCATTTGTCGTCCATTTACGACGGACTATCATCGTTTTCTCAAGACCGTACTCGCAAATGGTGTCAAGGGAAAGCCGAAAATTGAGTTCCTGAAATTTTCATCCGGAACGGGAATCGAACCAGGAACCTTTTTGTCAGTAGTCCGATGCACTAACCACTACACCACGGCTCTTAATAGTTAATCTATGAAGGTCAAATATCAGCATGACATAAAGGTATATTGTAATAAATGAAAATAAAACCTGAACTAAGTGCACGTGTGAGAGAGAAAATATCAACAAAAATGTATTTACTATACTTTTATTTTTATTCTTTACATGTAATTACTCTATTTTGATATGTAGTATCCTGAAAAGTAGCAGTAGCCATATCCATGAATGACCTCTGATCCTGAGATATAATGTTTCACACAAACTTTGTCCCCCTTGGTGAGTTCCAAAACAATGTTTGTACTTTCGTTGCCTCCATTTATTTTTGTTCCATACATTAACACTATATCCTGACCATTTTTGTCAAGACTGGCATGAAAAGTAGCTCCATTTCTGGACATGATAGTAGCTGAGATATGATAAAGGCCTGTATGGGGTACTGTGAAGTAACCAGTACTGGGATCATATCCACCTCTACGATTCAGAACTACATTGTTAAACTTGATAGGTACTTTTCCCGTGATTGTTGGCTCGCTAGTAGTCAGACTCGCTGTAAAAGCTGGTCTATCTCTTCCTGTGTTGTCATCTGCAAGAAATAGGCTTTTATTGCTATGTCCTCTAAATGTTATTACTACAGACAGTAACTACTTTATACTATCTTTTAAAATTAATGTACAAATCAACAAATGCATTTCAATCCTTATAAAAAAAAAGTTTTGATTGATTTATATGTACATCTACATGAGGGTAAACAGAAACACCAGTTGACTGTATTTATCAACTAAAGACCTATAATAAAATAATCTTTGAATACTGTAAATAAAATCATCATAATCACCAGGATTTAAATTTTATATTTATGCGAGACTCATGTTTCATCTACAAAAGACTCATCAGTGACGCTTGAATAAAAACATGTAAAAAAGGCCAAATGAAGTTGAAGAGCAATGTTCCTACTTATTTTCACTGATATTTTATTTTTTTTCGCATTTTACCCTTTTTAGTCCCCTTGTCTCCTATTTAATTTCCTGCTTTTCTAATGGACTTTGTGTAGTTTTATAAGGAAAGTTCCAAGTTTACATATTCACAATGATGTATATATATTTTACTTATGACATTACTTACCTTTATTTTGCATGGCCACTATCTTGTCAATCATTTTGTCAAAAATCTTGTTCTCTAAAATTGAAAAAAGGAAAAATATTAAGAGGGCTGTCTAAATAGATTAAATAACTTTTAAAGTTTCAGTCTTTGTAAGAATCAGGCAATTGGGATAACATTTAGATCAAAACATGACCAAAACAAGAATGTTTCTAAGTTTCAAGTTAATTGGACTTCAACTTCATCAAAAACTACCTTGATCAAAAACTTTAACCTCGGAAGCAGGACAAACAGACGTACAGACGGACGAACGAACAGACAAACAGACGTACAGACCAGAAAACATAATGCCCCTCTACTATCGTAGGTGGGGTATAAAAACCTACCAACCTAACCATCTTGATTTGAAGTTACCTTGTCCTGAGTTAGAAATGGTGGGTCTTTGTTTTCTGTGGGTCTGGTAATTAGAGAAATCTGTAGATCAACTTCATATTTTAATAATAACAGGACTAAGCAATTCCTGTAGGACCTTATTAGGGACGTCTGGATCGATATTTCGGGATATGGGACATTTTTTCTAAGTAAGGCATGATGGGATTTCAATTCCTTTAAACTTGGGACCTCTGGTTTTCATGTAATTAACCCCGGGATTTCGGGATAAGGACCATCCGACACAAACACACACACCCCCCTTATATATGTAAAAGTTTACTGTTTAGAAACCTACAAATTGTTCGCAAAAATCTAGAATGTTGAACAAAGAAATAGTTTACCTTTGCTGTATTTAACAGAAGAACCCATCACATCTTTTTATTCTAAGTAGTGACAAAGGGTTTGCATTAGATACCAAATGAGAGATATTTACCGTCATTAAGATATAGTTTAATTTTGTATTTTACGTGTTTTGATAGGTTTGCATGATTTAAGATTCTGTAAATTCAGAAATTATTGCGTGCATTTATTATTGCGATTTTGTGATTTTAGATTAAAATATAATTTTAATTTTTGCAATATTGAGAGAAAAATCCTATTATATATACTAGTATATATATAAAAAAAATCAAAATGCGAGATTATAAAAACATTGCAATAATTTCTGAATTTACAGAACATAATTTACTTACCACACGTCCCTCCAGCATGAACAACATCTATTGATACCACAAGCATGATAACAAATACTGCTGCAAAAGTCATACTGGATGGTGAAATATGTTCAGGAAAACTGAGATTGTTGGGGAAAAGTTTTATATTTACACTGTATGGATTCATAATTACTGGTTTGCATGCCTGGCAACAGATGCCTAAAGGTTATTAGAATGAAATAGGATACTGCAATTGACTAGACTTTGTTTACATGTCCTAGTTGAGTTCTTTTCACCATACTGTGTAAAGTGTGGATTCAGTATTATTCTTGGGACAACAAATTTTCAGTTTTGTGGATTTTTAATTGATACATGTATTAACACATTTTGAATTTTCAACAAAGAAAAACATTTTTAAAGGCTTTTATATGATAATTTGTTAAAAAAAATAAAATGTCCACAAAAATTCAATATTTTGTCAATCTAAGAACATTAGTATACACGAGGATAAATTAATCCACAATGTGCATTGTATTAAAAATTTAACTATAATCATTGTAAGTTGTACATGTATGACAGGGTTTAGCTGATCTTCAACTTTGTTTTCAGGAAATATGGATAATAGACAATGTAAAATTTGTAGTAAGTAAGACCTCAATCTTGAAAAATAATTTCATTTAAAATCAGTTAAGTAAGTGAGACACGTCACTGTGTCCACTAGTATCTTGTCTTGTCTATGTTTTAGTGACTGTGCTAAGGTTGATTTAAATAATGGTTGGGGGTTTGTCCACCTGACTGCTTGTGTTTTGTTTATGCCTCTATTGAGTTTACATTCAATCATTATAGATGATCAAATGTTTTGAAAGGCATGTTTGACACGTTTCATGAACAGATGTTAATTATGTGGCAACAGCAAAATTGCAAAATTTTCCATTTTTGTAGGGACAAAACTTGGGTAAGGTAACGTGACCCCAATCAACATGTTGCTTAGTTTGTGTTTGGAGGTAGTAAGCTTTGTGTGCAAGTTTTAAACATTTGGTTATGGCAAAAGTACATTTGAAGTTTGGTGGATAGTCTCTATGGCAATCATACTAAATCTCCATATTTTTGTATTCAGTTTAATTTGTTTAGAAACTGTATTAGATGGTTAGAAAGATAAATAATAAGGGTCACAGACTACTTTCTAATTAGTTACCGTTTCATTGATGTTCACCCAATCATATCAATCCAGTTTTTTCATAAGACAATATTAAGTTGAATTAATTGTGCTCAAAATGATAAGACTTTCTGACGTGGAGATTTCTTAAAGTTTCTGACGAGGCTTGTCCTGTTCTTTTGATTTCTTTGAAATAAAATTGGGAATCGAACAGGGAATGTATCAAAGAGATAACCACCTGACCAAAGAGAAGAAAACAGCTGAAGACCACCAATTATTCAACAGTAAGAAAAGCCCGCACCCAGAGGCATGCCTTTGCTTGGCCCTAAACAAATATATACAAAGCAATTTTCAAATATATAAAAGACAAAGCCTTTTTTTTGTTTACAAGATTACAGATTGGTTGATATGTTTGGTCCAAATTTTTCCAACCTGATTAATGGAAGAACAAAAAACAAAACCATTTCAAGCAAATTCTTTATTAAAATGAAACACTTTGTGGCAATTCATTGTTTGTTCATCAATTTCATTTATTTAAAAGCAAGGAAAATATGATTTGTGCAATAAAATAGCTGCCAAAGGCTGTATTGGAAAAAAAAATATAAGTATTTTAAAGGTAAATCAGTTAAGCATTGACAACAGGTAATTACTCTGTACATGTTTACCACCTTTTATACAACAAAGTCAAATTTATAACCACACGGAATAAAAATAAAACAAAGCAACAAAGAATTTGATTAAATAAAATGTATACCCATTACTTGAAACATTCAAAGTATGCAAAAAAAAATCACTCACAAATCTAACCCTAATATTAACTTTACTACTTATAAATAATAGATAATCAAATATTTTTTGATGGTCACAAAAAAATTAGCAACAAAAACATGAGATTTTGATACATGTATGGAATTTAATTAATAAGTCAAGAATAATACTAAACTTTTAATTTTGGAAATTATTGTCAAATACAGTTTTATTAGTCAGTGGAAAATCTTTTAAGGAAAAAAATATATCAGCCTTTAACTTTCAAATGATTGTTTTATGGGAAAATGTTTTATAATGGTCTAAAACCCTAAACACATGATTAAGATAATAACATTATGGTGATTAAAAATGTTCAGTCTTTAAACAGAAATGCCCCTTGAATATGAATTTATAAAGAAAACAGTTTTGATTCGTCTTATAAATAAACATCTAATAAATGCAAAAACAACATAGCTTTTGGAAAAAGTGATTATTTGAAACTATATGCAATGATCCAGCTTGTCTACATTGACAGAAGTATTCATACAGTCAATTTCAGAAGCAAAGTGCTTCATAGATATTAAACATATATTTTTTTAGGATTGTACCATAAAATCTTATTTCAAAGATGATGTAAAAAGGTAGCACTTAGACATTCGGCAAATAAATTTAGAAATTTGTGTTCAGCACTTAGGTTGTAAACTAATAATTAAAATGTGAGCACTATGATTTTAAACAAGACACTTAGGAGTGAGCATTTGATCAATTCAAAATAACAATGTCATTTATAACACAAAATAAAGGCACGGTAGCAAAAAATATATACAGTAAAACATAAAATATGAAGTAAGAGATTCAACACAACACAGTTATATATAGCAGGAGATTCAGCTCAAAGCACTAGATTCAGAACAATAATGTTCAAAACTTGACATGTAAAAATAATGTATTTAAACTAACAGGTCAGTTCTAAATTGAGATTAACAATGGTAAACTCATGCAACCTTGGTACTCCAAATATCCAATACTATGAAAAATGGGCAAAGATGAAAACAAATTGTCAAGACCCAGTAAATAATGGGACCACCCATGGTACGGAAACTTTTTTTTTTTTTTTTTTAAAAGTCAATAATATTGGAACTTTTTTTTATAACTTTAAAGGAGTATACAGATAATAGAAAGTGCCTTCTCAAAATTCTTTTTCTGTTAAAAATATTTACCCAGACAGGAATGTTGTCAATCTGCCTAAAGATTAGTTATCAATTAGATTTTATAGATCTTAAATTCATTCCAATTTAACTTTCTCATTAATAATTACTTAGAAAAAATACAGTAAATTAAACTTAATATAAAGTTTTTTAATGACTAAGGTTTAGCTATAGATTACATAGTACTCAGTCTTCTGACTAAACACAGACAATATTTTTGACACCTTTGGATGTGCATATCATGTTGACTAAAGGCTAAACTATGTTTATTAATTGTATATCTTCTGTTTAATATAAAATGTTTGATATGCAAAGATACTGATCTTATTTTGAGCAAACTTCACAAAAACTATACAACATTTGATCACACAAGTAAAGCTTTTAAAGTGAGATTCATTGTAACTAAATATATGAGTAAACTTTGATCACTGTTTATATTATGCAAAATATAAAGTAAAATAATCTTATAAATTAAAATGTGATAAAATCATTTTGTTTCACAGGTCATCAAGTTTTAAAGCTTATTAAATTAAAAAAAAAGATACAAGCAATTTTAATCAAGTTTTAAAGCTAAATAAATATTTTAATAAAGATACAAGCGAAAGTCATGTCAATAAGCTACATGGAAAGCAAAAATAAAACAAAATTAATTCATAAACAAATAATCAAATCTGGACAAGTGAACATTTTAATATAAGATTTTCATACATTGTGAAATAGAGCCTATGTGTTGGATCAAATCTTAGATCTTATGTCAAAGAGAAACCATATATTGTCTTAATGGATGATTAAAAGTAAAAGGTGGGGGTAAAGAGAAAAAAAGTGTTTAAAGGGGAAAAAACAACAACTGTTAGTAATCTATTGATGGATTTTCAAAGTAAAGTAATTTAGGGATTTGAAAGTTGCAAATAACCTTGCAGTATTCATATTATTATTCACAGACCAAATATGACAAGCTGCAAGTGAATTTCTATAAGTTTTGTTGTACCTTTCAATCAGTACTTGTAGTAAAGATTAAACATTATTCTCTGGAAGGTAATTTGTTGTTTTGACCACTCTTTTAGATTTCAAAAGATTACATTGAAGGTTAGAGTAATTTCTGGATTTATTATGCTAAAAATGAAAAAGATTTATTTTCATTGATTTTGGAGAAACGTAAGAAAAAATGATATATATGGTAGAACTAAATATTACATGTTACTTACACTATAAAACCAGTCACCTATCATTATTTACATTTTATTTACATAACAATCATTCCTCATTAAAGTTTACTTGGAAAATAAAATCATAAATAAATGTGATGAACAAATACATTAATTCATATTAACATTTATGTCACACATGAAACCAAAGAAATGTTCAAACAATGAATGTTGGAATAGAATCATGCACATTATGGTTTGCATGTTCTCTAGGAATTTGCTTATAAATTTAAATGATGGCAGCCTTTAACAGTGAGCATGACTTCTGAACAACAACTGGGGACATTTTAATCCCAACTGAATAATGCCACTTTGGTACTGGCATATACAGAAAAGCACAGCTTTATGCCAAATCGTAAAATGCTCACAAAAGTATCAGAAAAATAAAAAGAATGACAGCTTTTAAACAAATATCAGCATTATATAATCAAATAACAAACCCTGGATTAATGTCTATTTACAACAATGAAGCCATCATATATACAATGAACAAAAAAAAAGAAACAGCAAAAACCTACTCAAGTTAAAACAAAACGAAAGTTGAATTGTATAAAACTGAACAAAATTATTGAACTGATTAGTTAGGATTCACACATTTTCACTTGGAGTTCTAAAGGTGGAAAATACAATGGTCACCACTCACCAGAAGCATTTTATACTGAGGATCATTTTAAGATATACATTTAAGTTGTTAGTCATTTGAACCTGAGATCAAAAGTAGCAGTAATATCACAGAGGACTAAAGAGATCAGGGTAATGTTAACAATTTCATTTTCAGAAGATATAAAGATCAGCATTACCATGTCAAGATTGTTTTCTCATTAATTTAACCGATATTAATGAGTATTTAACTTCCAGGGAATGAAACAAGCAAACAACCTTCAGAAATTTCAACATTATAAATAAATGTGTGTAACGTACAATGAGTTAATCTGCTTTGTGTAAATACCTTTGGAAAAAGAGTATTTATATAAAATTGGTGATTGTTATGAGCTTGTAGAATTAAATAAGTTTAATATGATATTATGTATAATTCATTCTGATTGTTACATATGTCAAATAAGTTTTGTTCTTAAGATCTAGATGATTTTTAATAGTGTTCTACTCAGAAATATTTCAAGCCAGACAATGTAAATTTAGTTGGTGATCTCCTAGTTAAGAAGCCCAAATGTTTGGCAAAATTTGATTGTTTACCATACAGACCATTCTATGTGAAAAGTCTCCCAATTATAGAACTTAATCTTTTTGAAATTACTAAAAATAGACTGATTTAATGATCGTCAAGAGACATGGAAATGAATTGCTATTGAATATTTGCAGAATTAATTTTAATTCTATATTTGCAAATCTCAACCAAAAAAGTCAAATTTAAAAGATTAAATAATGGATTAATATTTAAGAGTATCAATAAAAGTTATTCATTAACCAATATCTCAAGTCTGATAATGTTCTGTAAATTTACATTGTTGTTTTGTTTGACAAAAGACACTTTCCTATGACAATTAAAATAATATAAAATTCAAGGAATAAATCATCAACAAAATCATATTTAACGTTATGATTCCTAATCTTAACTGCACAATTGCTTCGTTTTCATTTGTTATCATAAACATTTATGGACCACAACAAAAATCAGTAAAATTCATTCTAGCAATGTTTGAACAGTTTTACATAGCCCTATTAAAATCACAGTTCATTAAACTCATACATTTTTTATACATTTAAATAATTCATTTTCACTTTTTGCATCAGATAAGAACTTCATTGTGGTGGAGTAAAACAAACTACTCTCTCACTGCAGTTTGCCTTCTTGCTCTTATTCTAAGAATCTTGAGTTTCTAAATTTAAAACTTCATAATTATTGAATGATAATCATTATTCAAAATTAGTAATTAACCACAAAAATGAAAAAAAAAATCAACATGATAGATATAAATAAAAAGAAATAAACTTTTTCAACAATTAATTAAAGGATATTTCTTTTGGTAGATTTTATAAAAGCAGCCAATTAAACTGAATACAGTATATTAGCTAAAATCAACTTTTCAATTAAAAAAGTTTTTAATACAGCACTATTATTTAAAATATCAAAATTTAAAAGGTTATTTATACAGCACTATTATTTAAAATGCCAAGTATAAAAAGACCTTCAAATTAAAGTTTTTATTACAGCACTAATATTTAAAATCTCAAGTAAATAAATATGTAAAATTAAAAAAAAAACTTTTTAAAGGATAACAGATAAGCTTACTTTCAACACAAGTAAATAACCACAAAATAGTTTAGTTTGTACCTCTAAAGCAATACTGTGAAATGTCTTCCAATTTCTATGTAAACCATAGGAGATTTTAAGTCTGCAAATTTTGTGACAGACAGACATAATGACACACCTCTTTAAATTTCAAATATGTAGAGAACCAGAGAAAGCAAATTTGAGAAATATTAAACTGGATATTTTGACTTATATGTAAGATACAACTCTAAAAGAATTCAATATCATTGAACTGAGATTAAAGGGCAGTAAAACTTATTTTGAATAAAAACTGAAATACATAACAAACAACAATATAAATATAACAAGTGTAAAGTATTTAAAATCATGTGATCCTATTCATAAAGAAATCTTGCATGTAAAAATAGTTATCATGGGATATTTGGGATGAATTCTATTTTACAAATTTGATATTTTTTAAAGAATAGGAACATTTTAACATAATTTGTTCTAAATTAAAATAACAGGCCTGACTCCATACCCAGATGTTAAACAAAGTTAAAATATGCAATTACTCTGAAAGGCATTGATGTTTGAAATTAGTAAAATAAATAAAATATTTAATTCATAATAAAATTAATCAAATGTTTGAATATATTGTGTATGTCTCATAGTGTACAACAGAATCTACATTAAAACTTTCAAAGTAGTTAAAAGGAATAAATAGTTTGAAAAGAATTCATGAATATACATTTACCTGCACATTTATATGCTAGGCGGTATTGTCATAGAAGTGAGAGGTACAGATTCAAGTCCCACTTGGGGCGGAATTACAGAATCAGATCTACCCTAACATCGTTAAATTGATGTTCAAGGCACTTTATAATATCGTTACGCCTGGTATTTATTAATCATGAAATTCGATGGATAAGGTATAAATTGCAGTTGTCACTACACCTAGGCTGATATAATTATTTATAAATTAATACAAAATAATATACCATTCTCATTCTTACAATGTTAATGACTATCAGACAAATTATAAACAGTTCCACAAAATACTTTTTACCGACTTTGTTCAACTGTTCTAACTTTTGCATTGTTTACATAAAGAAAGGCTTTGGTATGATTTTTAAAATATTAAAAGTTTTAAAATACAACATAAAAATACCCAACAAAAATTTAAATATCAATGAACTAAAACTTTGTCAACATTTTATCCTGAACTATAACAGCAGAGCCTGAGCTCCTATAAATAAGAACCTGATCAGTTTATCACAAATATTACCAAAGGGATAGTTTTAGCAATTTCAGAATGGATCAACTGTTGAAGTAGTCACATGGTCATTACTGATATGAGTAAGAATATAATGTGTTTTTCTGGCTGGTTATTGCCAAAGTTGAAACATACAAAAATCAAGCTACATGTGTAATCTAGGTGATTTTCACATCTTTATAGTCTCATCTTGATTTCTGTTGAAATATTGCTCACATGATATCATACATTCATCTAATTTAAGACCATTGATACTTAATGCTGATAATTCTGAATTCATTTTCAATACAAATAATCAATCACATTGTCAACAATTTCATTCATAATACATGTATAATACTCAGTTAACAATCAAATAAGACTTCAAAAATTACACACTTTTAACAACTGTTCATAAATAAACAACTTAAAATATTAGAGATTCTTTATGTTGAGAATCGGAAATCTTTTAAACTGATACAAAACTATCAAAAATAACAAATTTTACAACATTTCAAAAATAAAAGATATTTACTTATGAGATTCACATTCTTTAACATAAAACTTCAATCTTTAGATCTTTGATGCTGTAAAAGAATTAACTATTGGACATGATGCTAAAGTCTTTTGAGTTTGCTAACCTTATGAATATTTGGTTGGACTTGATCATAAACAATATGTACATTCATGCTTAAATCAGAAACATTCATATTGGCTGAAAATATCTGAACATAAATGCTGCTTAGCCGTATAAAAACAAGGCAATAATTTGTGTTTCTGGTCATTGAGCATTACACACGTGGTGCTATCAGAACTATGCTGAGATCTCACGTATATTGGTAATCGTAAAGTTTGGATTAGATACGACTCCATCGTCTTCATCATCATCTTCATCCATTTTAAACGTGGGAACTTTATGTGCAGGGCCCCAAGCTGGTGATGGCTTCAATAAAAATTTGATTTTCTGCAAAATAGAATGTAATATAATTAGAAACTTCATTTGAAAACTTTAAAGCAGTTTGAGACAAAAAAAAGAAAAAAAAAGTATATCTCAATACTCAATATACAAACAAATCAAATTTTTTAACATTCATATCAAGAATTTCATTTTTCTGTCCTTTGGTCTGGCATTTGTAAACAATAAAAAAAAAAAATGGAAAATCAGAAAAAATGTACAAAGAACACAGTTTTTGAGTTAGTTGTTTTACTTACTTTATATGAGGGACCACTGAATATACCTTAAGTGATTTCAATGCAGATAAGAAGAATGAGAACTATTTTTTTAAAATAAACTAGAGGCTCTAAAGAGCCTGTGTCGCTCACCTTGGTATATGTGAATATTCAACAAAGGACACAGATGGATTCGTGACAAAATTGTGTTTTGGTGATGGTGACGTGCTTGTAGATCTAACTTTACTGAACATTCTTGCTGCGTAAATATATCACCATCTATAATGATTGGCCCAGTAGTTTCAGTTGAAAGTGTTAGTAAAAATTTACAAATATTATGAAAATTGTTAAAAATTGAATATCGATGTGTCTGAAATTTTCAGGGCAGATAGATCTTGACATGATAAACAATTTAACACCATGCCAGTTTTGCTCTTAATGCTTTTGTTTTTGAGTTATAAGCCAAAAACTGCATTTTACCCCATGTTCTATTTTTAGCCATGGCCGCCATCTTGGTTGGTTTGACGGGTCATCGGACACAATTTTTAAATTAGATACCCCAATGATGATTGTGGCCAAGTTTGGTTAAATTTGGCCCAGTAGTTTCAGAGGAGAAGATTTTTGTAAAAGATTAATAAGATTTATGAAAAATGGTTAAAAATTGACTATAAAGGGCAATAACTCCTAAAGGGGTCATTTGACCATTTCGGTCATGTTGACTTATTTGTAAATCTTATTTTGCTGAACATTATTGCTGTTTACAGTTTATCTCTATCTATAACATTATTCAAGATAATAACCAAAAACAGCAAAATTTCCTTAAAATTACCAATTTAGGGGTAGCAACCCAACAACAGGTTGTTCGATTCATCTGAAATTTTCAGAGCAGATAGATCTTGACCTTATCAACAATTTTACCCCCATGTCAGAACTGCTCTAAATGCTTTGGTTTTTGAGTTATGAGCCAAAAACTGCATTTTACCCCTATGTTCTATTTTTAGCCATGACGGCCATCTTGAATGGTTGACCGGTTCACCGGACACAATTTTTAAACTAGATACCCCAATGATGATTGTGGCCAAGTTTGGTTATATTTGGCCCAGTAGTTTCAGAGAAGAAGATTTTTGTAAAAGTTAACGCAGGACGACGACGACGACGGACGACAGACGCCGGATGCAAAGTGATGAGAAAAGCTCACTTGGCCCTTTGGGCCAGGTGAGCTAATAAAATAGCCTTTGATTTTGAAAGAACATGATTCAGCACATATCAAAAATTCAAAAAGTTTTTTAAACTGCTATTCAAATAAACTGAATGTCTCTGGCAAAACTTCAAATTTCAGTAAAAACTTATTTAATTTGAAACAGTTACAGAGAAAAAACTTGCAAATCATTTCAGGACTGAAACTGTTTTCTCATTTGAAGAATTTTTTTGAATCATGAAAAAGTTTGAAATGTTGCTGTTTATATACAAAAGGTATTTTTTTGCTTTGAATATGTTGTTTGCATGTTTAAACATTAGAATATAAAATTGTAATACACCAATCTAAAGGTAGTTTTATAAATGATTTACATCAGCTGACGTAATTGAACCATTAGATCTTAATGTGATGAAATAACATATACATTCTAACATAGGAAATGTACAGGCTAATGCACAAATTTTAAAAATGTCTATGCAATGTTAAAACTTACCTGAAAAAGTGACATGTTGCCCGAAGGAGTATAGTAAATTTTCTTGATGGCGAGAGCAGTAATAATAATCATAGGTATGAGTGACAGGACCCATCCTAGTCCATTGGCCCAGCCTGGATAGGTATAATTTCCGTATGCAAGAGGCTTGTACTGGATCAGGTTAAACAACAGTACAGACTGGAAAAAACAAAACATAAAAAATATAATATATATAATATTTCATGTAGAGTTTCTGTTTTATTAAATACAAATGAAACTATTGCTCACTGATGATACTAGAGATGCCTTTTCAAATAACTTTTAATTTCTCATACAAAAATCAAGCAAACCACATCCTTTTATTGGATCTTGATAGAACTGCAAAATGAACAAGAGGCTCTCAAGAGCCTGAATCGCTCACCTTATTTTTTTGGTTAAATCTCTCATCAATGATTATTTTGGCTTTTCAATTTATTTAAATGTTCTTTGAATCGTCCCATTTTCTTCAAAAGCAAAAAAAAAAAATCATTTTCTCCTATGTTCTATTTTAGCCATAGGAGCTATGTTTCTTGACATACAAGGAAATAAAATATAAAAATTATACTAGATACTCTGAAACTCATTTAGCCTAAGTTTGGCTGAAATTGATACAGCAGTTTCAAAGGAGAAGATTTTTTAAAGTAAGTCAACATGGTGAACAAATTGTGAAAAAAGTCTTTAAAGGGCAACAACTCCTAAGGGGTCAATTGACATTTTTGGTCAAATTGACTTATTTGTAGATCTTACTTTGCTTAACATTTTTGCTATGAACAGTTTATCTGTATCTATAATAATATTCAAGATAATAACCAAAAACTGCAAAATTTCTTTAAAATCATCAATTCAGGGGCATTATACTTGAAAAACCAGTTACCCAATTGGGCTGACAATTTCAGGACAGGTAGAACTTGACCTAATAAATACTTTAACTTCTTGTCTAATTTGCTCTAAATGCTGGAGTTTTTGAGATATAAGCCAAAAACTGCATTTTACCCTGTGTTCTATTTTTAGCCATGACAGCCATGTTTTTTGACGAAATAGAAAATAAAACACAAACTTTATTTTATACACCCTACTGATTATTCACTTGAAGTTTGGTTGAATTTGTTTGAGTAGTTTTAGAGGAGAAGATTTTTTAAAGTTAGCAAATATGATGAACAAATTGTAAATAATTGTCATTAAAGGACAATAACCCCTTAAGGGGTCAATTGACAATTTTGGTCATATCAACTTATTTGTAGATCTTACTTTGCTGATCATTTTTGCTGTGTACAGTTTATCTTTATCTATAATAATATTCAAGATAATGACCAAAAAATGCAAAATTTCCTTAAAATTACCAATTAAGTGGCAGCAACCCAACATTGGGTTGTTTGATTCATCTGAAAATTTCAGGGCTGATAGATCTTGACCTAATGAACATTTTTACCCCTTGTCAGATTTGCTCTAAATGCTTTGGTTTTTGAGATATAAGCCAAATGCTGCATTTGACCC
This sequence comes from Mytilus trossulus, assembly GCF_036588685.1. NCBI lineage: Eukaryota > Metazoa > Mollusca > Bivalvia > Mytilida > Mytilidae > Mytilus > Mytilus trossulus. Next base: position 40,954,903 of record NC_086381.1, on the reverse strand, counting down.
CTATGTTCTATTTTAGCAATGGCGACCATGTTTGTTGATAGATCAAAACTTCAGATACAATTTATAAATTAGATACCCTAAGAAACATTCATTTAAAGTTTGGAAGTATTTGGCCAAGTAGTTTCAGAGGAGAAGATTCTTGAAATAGTTTACGATGACAGATGACAACGATGACGACAGACGACGGAAGACTAGGGACGCCAAGTGATGGCATAAGCTAACTTGGCCCTTTGGGCCAGGTGAGCTAAAAAAGTGACCACTCTAATTTGGCAATAAACAAAATGGCTATTCACTATGACAGTAAATGCAAATGATTTTAAAAACTACTTACAAAATGTAAAGAGAGGATTACATATAAACAATACTTACAACAAGTGTAAGGGGAGATAAGTACTTCCAGAAGATTGTGAAGAATATTTGTGTTTTTCTTGACATTGGACCAATCATCATCTGTATATCTCGTAAGAAATTTTCTGCTCCTGTTAATCAAATAAGCATGTAAATTAAACTAATATTTGAAACAGTCTGTTCAAGTTGTCAGGTGAAATACTAAATAGTAAGAATATTTCACTCTTTAAGACAGGAAAGTATTGAAACTAAAGCTTCTTAAAATCATGAAAATAATCCATGCACAGTTTTTTCTAACTGGATTCATTATTAATTGTGGGTTACTAATTTTATCAAATAAATGAAAGAAATATATGCATCAGTCTGTTTAGCTTGTAAGGCAGAATACTATAAAGTTAAATCAGTAGTATTAAAAATATAAAGCTACTTTAAATTAAAAAAAAAATTTAATTGTGGGGTACCAATGTTTGTTGAGATTGTTGATAAGGGTGAAACATAAATTTAAATTTTCAATGAAGAATACATCTTTTATAGGTTTGTATGTAAATTCATGAAATCAATAATTACCTAAAATAAAATGTTTTCAAAACAAGCGAGAAAATGTGTTCCCATGAAAACATATGTATCCACAGTAAGCAATCTATTTCAAATCATGAATTATCTGATCAATATATATATATTATATATATATGATGGAAATACAACGATAATGAACATATTTCAACTGGTCTTTAATCTGAATAAAAATATATCCATAAAAGTATCGCTTAGTAGACAGATTTCCATGAAAGTAACCATCTATGGTAAATCTGTCTCTTCAATTTACTAACTACTTTTATCTCCACAAAATGATTGTGTAATATATTCTGCATACAGCATGCTCACAAATGTTTTGTTTTATTGTTGTGGTTTAGCTCATTAACGTATACCCCACATCTCTGTCAAATTCTATCTGATTAAAGAAAGGTGACACTGATAGATGGATAGATGTTTTAGATCCAGTGAATATGATTACTGCTATGTGCTTGTTTAACACTCATAGCTGGATTCTGACAGTGCAACATCCCATGTCTTCAGGAAGACATTTCCATCAATCTATCCAAATAAATCAATCTGACTTTGAGGTGACCAGTGTCAGCTCTTACTCCAAAACAAAGAAAAAAGACTTGACACTATTTGAATACATACCATAAACCCAACCAACCAGGGCACTTTCTCCGGCAGCCATAATAAACACTGACCAACTAGATACATAGTTGTCCATCAATTGTAGCACAAACATACCACCCTGAAAAATTGTTAAGAGAAGTTATCTATCAACTATTACACATAGCAACATTCAACAATATAATGTACAAACATAATTAATTGATAAATTACTGATTAGTTGCTGAAAATAAACATTCAATAGTGAAAAATACAATATCATATATCAATAATTTTGTTAAATGATTGTACATATAAAGCCAGAACATGTTTTACTAGTGAAGCATATACAGAAATGAACATTTCCGTATAAAATTCTAAACTGTAGGTCACTTAGTATATCATATCTGAGAAATGAGTGGATCTTGTCGCTAGTTTTTCTTTTTTTTTTAGAGCTGGTAGCGAAAGCAATCTGTTCTTCTGGTGCAGTCTGTTATAATCTTATTGGGAAGCTAATCACTTTTATCCCGCAAACACCAAAAACATAAGGTAGAAAAACTGATTGTATATTTACCTGAGTTGTAACAATGATACCTCCACAGAATCCAATGATACATGTGACTAGTACTACCCATACTTTCTTCTTTCTCAACTCTGGGTATGTATCCTGAATGGCTGTCAAGCAGGTCTCTAACAGAGCAAACTAGAAATAAACAATTATAGACTTCAGTAACCTTATGTTTTTAAGGCTTAAATTAAAATATTGTTTGTTTGCAGTTTACCGACCGACCCTTGAAAATCCTCCCGACTGTGAAGATTTTATTGCTTTAAATTTAAAGAATTTTTTTTTAATACCTCTATTGACGCGATCCGGATCTTTGGGTCCTTTCCGGAAATGATTTAAAGTCTGGGTCAATTACACATTTCAAGTTCGGTTTTTCTTAGCTTCCCGTCAAGCGTTCATGTGACCATTTAATGATAAAGCACATGGAAATTGTTTACAGGTATCCATGAAGTCACAGAGGAGTACTTTACGCTGTCGTCTCGTGTCAATTTTAAGACAAATAACAAACAAAAAAGTTTATTAGTAAACTGTTTATACAGATTCAGGCACATGTAATGATGTGTGATGATATCATTGACGATGATGCAGCGGATAATCATAACTGACACGATATTCGATAACCATTCTGTCTCAAACAAATCAGGTTCAGAATCTGTGGAGCCTGACTTTATGGAACCAGGAACATAAATATACTGTTCCCAGATGGAACCAATTTCAGTGGTTAAATAATTTGACAGCAGCTTGAAGTATGGCATATTTTCTACAAATCGTTGTGAAGACGACAAAGATGAAACCACTCATCCGTGACTTAAATCTTCATGGATATCTGTAAACACGCCTGTACAGAGGAAGGGCTCATTTAAAATGTTAATGGATATATAGATCATGCCAAATCAATAAGAAGCAGCCCTAACTACACAAAGATGTAGAGAAAATGAATGGTTAGCTTGAAAAATAAATATACTCTCTCTATATTAAATCTATCTTCGATTGCAATGAGTATACTCCTTTAGGATAAGGGGGGCTGCCCCACTCATTGCAATTATTCTCTTTCTTACAATATTAAATATACCAAAACTGTGTGGCCTGTGTGATTTCAATTTAAACATGTCCTTAGGAGCTATGCTTCCAATTTTTTTTTATGCATTTAAAACATTTCAGTACAGACCATTTACTTTTAATGGGGTGCTATGGATTTCACCCCAAACTTTAGATTTCTTTGGTTTTCATTAAAGCCTGGCAAAAATATAACCTTATCACATATAATTAAATATTGTTCGAGATATGAAAACAGTCGGATGTCTTAATACTTTTTTTCAATTGAGGAAGTTTCAATGGTTATTTTTTTTTTATTAAAAATACACTCTTTAATAATTGTCTTATAAATCTTTAATATATACATTTTTCTGGTGAAAATACTCTACTCATGAAAACATTCTAGTAAAGAAGCATACATGTCTGAATATATTTCTTTTAAATAGATCTAGTCATAATGACATTCCTTGTTTATAAGTGTTCCAGTATTTAATAATTATACCATATTTTATGTCATAAATTGGATAATGACACTATGTTAAAGTTTCAGTTTTGGTTAAAAAAAAAATTATCTGAAAATGCCTGTTTATTTGATGTTGGTTTTCAGCATGTCCAGTGTTTGTTGTTTTAAAATGGGTTTTTTTCTTCACAAGAAACTTGGTTTAGTGTAACTGCATGCTTGTTTAAACTGTATTTTGGCTGATAAAATAAAATATTTTTCCTACCTACCGACCCTTCAGTTTGAAGGTACAGTCGGAAAACTGCAAACAAACATATTTTTAAGGTTGGCCTAAAATGTTAAACTGAGTAATAAATAAAATATACTTCTCTATAACACATACAGCAAGAAAAAATAGTTTTTTTAAACAACTTATTCTGCAGCTGATAAATATGTTGTTAGTGCTTGTTTGATATTACCATTTCCACCTTTGTAATTTTCATTTTTGTCACAATCCAAAGTTAAGGGAGAGTAGATTTTTAACAAGCTTAAAGTGATAAGAAACGAGTGACCCGTGAAAAATAATGTTCTACAAATTCTTGAACCAATGCATACAAATATCATAAACTTAATCTCCTGTGCACAAATTTATCATTTTTTTCGTGTAAATTTTGTATAATCGTCCATATTTTTTTTCAATCGGTCAGTGTTGTTGTGAAAATATGGCAGGTAATCAAAGTTCATGTTTTGGAGCCAAAGTTTAACGATTGTCACCTGTTTGTCAACAATTGACAAAAAGGCAACAAAAAAGCATGGAAATTGAGCACATGATTAACATGAAAATTCAACTTATAGTTTATTTTAAGGACATCCATGCATATTGTGATCCCAGGATTTTTCTGAGATAGGTCACACCGATGTCACTTTGCATACGGAAAATATGTCGGAGGACAATTAAAATAAAGTAAACTTCTTCTAAAAATGAATAAATTAAAGAATTTTCTTCAGAAAAAAGAAAAATGTACAAAGTTTTATAATGAAAACTTTTCATTGAGTTATAAAAACTAGAGGCTCTAAAGAGCCTGTGTCGCTCACCTTGGTGTATGTGAATATTAAACAAAGGAAGCAGACAGATTCATGACAAAATTGTAATTTGGTGATGGTGATGTGTTTGAACATCTTTCTTCACTGAACATTTTTGCTGCTTACAATTATCTCTATCTATAACAGTAGTTTCTGAGGAAAATATTAGCGAAAATCTACAAATTTTGTGAAAATTATTAAAAAATGACTATGAAAGGCAATAACTCCTTAGGGGGTCAATTGACTATTTTGGTCATATTGACTTATTATTAGTTCTTACTTTGCTGTACATTATTGCTGTTTACAGTTTATATCTATCTATAATAATATTCAAGATAACAACATAAAAACAGCAAAATTTCCTCAAAATTACCAATTCAGGGGCAGCAACCTAACAACTGATAATTCAATTCATCTGAAAATTCCAGGGCAGATAGATCTTAACCAGATCAACATTTTTACTTCCTGTCAGATTTGCTCTATTTTAAAATGCTTTGGTTTTTGAGTTATAAGCCAAAAACTGCATTTTACCTACATGTTCTATTTTTAGCCATGGCAGCCATCTTGGTTGGTTGGCCGAGTTACCAGACACATTTTAAAAACAACATACCTCAAAGATGATTGTGGCCAAGTTTTAATTAATTTGGCCCAGTAGTTTCAGAGAAGATTTTTCTAAAAGATTACTAAGATTTACGAAAAATGGTTAAAAATTGACTATAAAGGGCAATAACTCCTAAAGTGGTCAACTGACCATTTTGGTCATGTTGACTTATTTGTAGATCTTGTTTTGCTTAACATTATTGCTGTTTACAGTTTATCTCTATCTATAATAATATTCAAGATAATAACCAAAAACAGCAAAATTTTCTTAAAATTACCAATTCAGGGGCAGCAACCTAACAACATAATGTCAGATTCATCTGAAAATTTCAGGGCAGATAGATCTTTACCTGATGAACATTTTTACTCTAATAGATTTGCTCTCAATGTTTTGGTTTTTGAGTTATAAGCCAAAAACTGCATTTTACCCCAATGTTCTATTTTAACCATGGCGGCCATCTTTGGTTTCCCGGGTCACCGGACACAATTTTTAAACTAGATACCCCAATGATGATTGCGGCCCAATGATGATTGTGGCCAAGTTTGGTTAAATTTGGCCCAGTAGTTTCAGAGGAGAAGATTTTTGTAAAAGCTAACGCAAAACGCAGGACGACGACGACGGACGACAGACGACCGACGCCAAGTGATGAGAAAAGCTCACTTGGCCCTTTGAGCCAGGTGAGCTAAAAATATATGCATTATTTTTTTTAATTTGAGGTTTCTTTTGACTTTAACAACTTTTTAGTTTTGACTATTCAAAAAAAAAAAAAATCAAAAGTTTTTATATACACATCTTGTTCTTAGATAAAAAAAAAAAATACAAATGATTATATCTTTATTTGTACAAATAGGTTTGTACTTTATATCAATTGTAGTACAATATTTTACTAATGGGTGTGTACTTATCAATCAGTCACTATATTCGATATAAATGTCATATATAACTCACCTCACTACCCATTCCTAGGGTGATCATCATAACAAAAAATAATATAGCCCACAGAGGAGATATAGGTAATCTAGTCACTACATCTGGGTATACAACAAAGGCTAAACCAGCACCTGAATAGAATAAATTCAGAGTTATTTCCCTTATAAAGGTGCATCGATTATTAAGTCAGAATTAATAAAATCCTTAACTTAGCACAGCCCAATATGACCGCAGAGGTCTGAACAGTTGGGGAAAATTTGGACACAATATTCAAGCTTGATACTGTCTTTATTTGGATTGTGAGTAAATTTTTTACACAAAATAAATGTGGCCAAAATCTTACAATTCTATAATTAAAGATTTCTCTGCGAAACTTTTCAAAAATTTGAAATTTGAAAAAACTTTGAAAAATATTTATGAACTCTTTGAAAAAATTGGAAAAAATCCCCTCCCCCCCTCTTTGAAGCAAGTACATCTAAGCTCAATCCCAGCCTTTCCTTAGTAGTATAGAACCTTGTAGTACAATTCTAGAGAGATCCATACTCTTACACATAAGTTCTTGTCTGGAAACTAGAAAAATGCTTGTTTTTGAACGATTTATGCCCCCTATTCCTGCATGTTTAGGGCAAATAACCCCAAACTCAATCTCAGCATTCCCTTTCTGATATGGAACCTTGAGGTACAATGTCGGAGAGATCCATACACTTACACACAAGAAATTGTCTGGAAACTACAAAAATGCTTGTGTTTTTACCTTTTTTGGCCCTTAATTCCTAAACTATTTGCACCATAACCCCAAAAATGAATCCTATACTTCTACTTGTGGTATTAAACATTGTGGTACAATTTCAGAGCAATCGAAATATTTCTACACAAGCTATTATCCTGAAACTAGAAAAATGCTTGTTTTGGGCCCCTAATTCCACTTTGACTTGGACCATCATTGCCAAAATCAATCCCAACCCTTCTTTTGTAATATTGAACCTTCTTAAAAAATTTCATTGAGATACATTCATTTAAACTAAAGTTATTGTCTGGAAACCAAATGAAGACACCGACAACATCATAGCATTATATAAACCCCCAAAAAAACTTGAGGTCTAATAAAAACCTTGCTCAATTCCATAATTTAACATATTTGTAAAAAGCTATCCAATATTTACCTTCATCTACGACTTTATCTATTGGCATGTCTAATTCTTTGGCCAGGTATCCAATGATACAGAATATCACAAAGCCAGCAAATAAACTTGTACAAATATTGCCAAACGACACTATTAACGAATCTCTGGAAAATAAAATAAGAAGATATGAAATCAATCTATGACTTCAACCAAATTGCAACCATGAATATGTTACTCGGTAGTTGAAATTAATTTTAACTATTCCAGAGAAAAAAGTATGGGTGGTTAAATACGATAGGATATCTTGTCAGTAATTTTAAAAAAAATATAGAGTAAAATATAAAAAAGAAGATGTGGTATGATTGCCAATGAGACAACTATCCACAAAAGACCAAAATGACACAAACATAAACGATTATAGGTCACCGTACGGCATTCAACAATGAGCAAAGCCCATACCGCATAAAAGGCTGTATGTATAATAGACATTTTTTACTCAATATAATTCACCATCATTTTGTTTTTTAACTACATTTTTCAATATAGGCATTCATTAACCTTTATTTATGAATCTGAAAAAAAATAATAACTGTGAGTCCCATTTCAATAAAACTTCTTTTGACTTAGTCTCATGATAGAAACAGTTGATACTTACTTTAAACAATTATTGTGAAATTTATTATAACTTGAAAGTGTGATTAATCCACCCCAGGCTGGACTCAGAGCAAAGAAAATCTGAGCTGCTGCATCCGACCATACCTGTCAAATTGAGATGGTATTATTGACTTTATGTGATATTATTGTAAATTAAATTCTAATGTTAAGCAATATTATTTTTTACAATTAAAACTTTTAAACTACCAAAGAATATAATCTGCCAGACTTATTGATCAACCAATAACTGAATCACTTCCTTTTGTACAGTTATTGAAATTAAATTGAGTAATTGCTATTATTCTTTAAATTAACTATTTAGTGATTTTATATATTCCCAAAAAATATAGATACAAGTAGATGAAGAAAAACAATTGATAGATTTTGATTGTAAATAGAGATTCTTCTAATTGACACTGTTCTTAAATATAATTATAAAGATAAGATTTAATGACTATGTACCAACATACCTTAGCTTCAGTTAACTTCTCAAATCTCGGTGTGATGTAATATAGGACGCCATCCATAGCACCAGGGAGGGTAACCCCACGGAAAAACAAGATACACAATACCAAGTAAGGAAATAAGGCTGTGAAATATACCACCTGAAGAAAAAAAAAAATTCATTGCACAATACTGACAAAGAAATGTTTTGTTTTACACAGATGTAGGTATTCAAGAGTATTTACTACAGGTTCTAGTACAAGAGATCAGTTCGAATAAGGTTTATTGGTCTATAAAGGGTATAAAGGGTCATGTTTTTGTATATACAGGATTCAGATAAAACATGTTTTAGTATATACAGGGTACAGTTCAACAGATTTACTGTTTATTTAATGGCGTCCATTTCTATCCAGGAGGAAAACATACATTGTGAAATTGTCCTTCTATGCTTATTTTTTTTACTATAGTACTCTTCAATTCAAATCTTGTCTGACAATTTTTACATTTGAGTACAAGAGCTTGTACAATACACAGACGAGTTGATAATCACAAATTTATCTATTTTTGCTTCAGTTTTATCTAATATTGTGTATGACAAACCTTTCCAGTGGACTTGACACCTTTTCCTAAAGCTAAGAAAGTAAGTGTCCAGGCAGCAGCCAAACATAAGATAACTTTCCAACGTACATTACCAATTACTTCAATACCAGGTGACAAACCCAAAATTTCAACCCTGAAAAAATATAACAATGTTTAGTAATGACACATGTAATATACAAGATTTCATTGTCTATGACTTTTTTCTTACAAGAATAGACCTAAAATTCTTTTGTAATAAAAGAACAGCTATCCAACCTCTTGTCAAAATCTATAAGGGAATGTAAGGGTGAAACGCAAGGAAATTATTTTCTTATATATTCCAGGAACTATTTACATATATATCATATTCAATGGGTGATAACCATTTTTCTTATCATATAATTGATTGTCAAAGCTATCACTTTACCACATAGAATCAATGATATTACTGTTACTTTAATTATTCATCCCTTATTCTATTGTTTTGTATTTACATTGAATCATAGAACAAATCTCATCTTTCAGTGTACTGTGGATTCATTAATATTCGTTGGATACCAATTTTCGTGGATTTTGTGGGTACAGGTTAACCATGAATTTAAGTCTTCATCGATTGTAAATTTTCCCTTGCCTTGTATGCAGACTTTTGCATAACCATGAAATTAAATAGCCATGAAAGGGTAAGTTTTCCTCAATCCACGAAAATTGGTATCCACAAAAATAAATAAATCCACAGTATGTCCACTTGTGTTAATGTCTTTATTGAGTTGAACCATTGTAATTAATATTTCATATATAGTGTGTCATTCTATGTTGTGATGTAACACTATTGTGTCAGATAAGGTGAAGGTTTGGTACAATAAAAACATCAAACCCGCTGAAATTGTTTGCACCTGTGCTAAGTCAGAAATCTGATGTTCAGTAGTTAGTTGATGTGGTTTTTAAGTGTTTCTTGTTTTTATATAGATTTGACAGTTGGTTTTCCTGTTTAAATGATTTTACACTAGTATCTTTTTCAGGTCCTTTATAGCTTGCTGTTCAGTGTGAGCCAAAGCTCTATGTTGAAGGCCCTTCTTTGACCTATAATGGTTTACTTTTATAACTTGTGACTTGGATTGAGAGTTGTCTCATTGGCACTTATACCACATTTTCTTCTATCTAATTAGTCAACAATAAAAAAACAATGTTTCAATGGAAAAATTCAACCCACTTATTGATTGAACATTGATGAAGGCCTTTGAAGCTATGCACCAACCAAAAGGCTTAGTTCTTTTTGAGTGTATTAAATAAACTGGTGACACAGATGTATGTCTCGCCTTAATATGTAATTTTGGTGGTATAGTACAAATGCTGGAATTAAGAGAGCCACAGACTTTTGATAGGAATAAAATTGAGAATGGAAATGGGGAATGTGTCAAAGAGACAACAACCCGACCAAATAAAAAACAACAGCAGAAGATCACCAACAGGTCTTCAATGTAGCGAGAAATTCCCGCACCCAGAGGCCTCCTTCAGCTTGCTTCTAAACAAATATATACTAGTCCAGTGATAATGAACGCCATACTAATTTCCAAATTGTACACAAGAAACTAAAATTAAAATAATACAAGACTAACAAAGGCCAGAGGCTCCTGACTTGGGACAGGCGCAAAAATGCAGCGGGGTTAAACATGTTTGTGAGATCTCAACCCTCCCCCCATACCTCTAACCAATGTAGAAAAGTAAACGCATAACAATACGCACATTAAAAATCAGTTCAAGAGAAGTCCGAGTCTGATGTCAGAAGATGTAACCAAAGAAAATAAACAAAATGACAATAATACATAAATAACAACAGACTACTAGCAGTTAACTGACATGCCAGCTCCAGACTTCAATTAAACTAACTGAAAGATTATGATTTCATAAAACTGATTGGAGTAGAGTGCACCTGCTCCTTGTGGGACTCTAAATCACAACCTTAGTGCTGACTGGCTAGTGATGCAGTAATTTGACTACTTAGACCAATGAGGACCTAAACAAGAAAGAAATAAGTCGAGGGCATGAATATCACGCCTAAGAACAGCTTTTTCAAAATTTAAGAGGCAAGACAATGAAAATATTATTGAAAAAACTGTATTCCTCTATAGACAGTTTTCTTAATAACAAAAAGCTGCAAAGAAGAACTTAATAGCACAAACTTTAAGTTGAACATCAAGACTGCAAGACAAATTGTAGGACCTACTTAATTTTTAGTAGCCAAGAACAAGGTTTTCAGGAGCACTGCTTATGATTTTTTAAGTCAAGACTTTTACTCATGACATTGACAAATCTCAGCTGAATCTGTATTACAACTCTTGTAAATCCCCATCATCACGAAATTTTTACCTATCACAATCATTACATATCATATAATTCATAGCAACATTTCACAAGCTTACAATTGATTTGTAAACATACTCAAAATAATCTTGAGCAGGAGCATGTCTTTCTGCATGGGTTGTATTTAAAAGGTGATGAATATTTCCTTCAATAGCCGAGGTAGCGTTATAACAAGTCTGATTGAAGTAAATACTTCCATTTACAGCTGAACAAGCATCTGCAGCACTGTATGAGTAACAATCTGAAAATACAAACAATAATTGTGTTAAAATGGCACTTCAGCAAAACTATAAAGATAACAGTCTAAAAATACAAATATCAAGCATTCCAAGAGTATTGCATGTCAATATATAGTCCCCTAATGTTTAAATCTTCATTGTACTGGAACAAATGCTAACTTGATCTATAACTTGTCATGGTGTGAACTATATAACAAATATCAAGCAAATATCTTCAAGTATGACGAAAAGTATGGTAAACTAACTATTTGAGTGAATTTTTAAGTCCAAGGGCTATAACTCTGCATAAGATGGTTCAAAATAACAGATCTGATATGCATTGTGTTCAATTGTCTATCAAGGTTTGAATTGACAGCAGTCATCATCCAATCAAAGATGTATTAGAATAACTTTCAAGTTTGCTTAAAATGAAGATCTTTTTACATGGTTAATACCAAGGATTGAGGGTACTTACACTGTGTAGCCCAGTCTGGATGGCAATCTTCCCATGGCAAAACAGCAGTAAAGGATATAAAAAGATAGAGTATACACCACCCTATGATTACTGTGTAATACAAAGCAACCATTCCTGATATAGCTATCATACCATAGCCCAGTCCTGAAAAACAAAGTCACACCATACGTTATTACTGTCTTGTGCAAGTTGGGATCCCGCTAACATGTTTAACCCCGCCACATTATTTATGTATGTGCCTGTCCCAAGTCAGGAGCCTGTAAATTCAGTGGTTGTCGTTTGTTTATGTGTTACATATTTGTTTTTCGTTTATTTTTTTACATAAATAAGGCCGTTAGTTTTCTCGTTTGAATTGTTTTACATTGTCATATCGGGCCTTTTATAGCTGACTATCCATTATGGGCATTGTTGAAGGCTGTGCGGTGACCAATAGTTGTTAATGTCTGTGTCATTTTGGTCTTAAGTGGATATTTGTCTCATTGGCAATCATCCCACATCTTCTTTTTTTATAAGTACCTGATAATTAAAATTTATATGGAATTTCAAAGCAAGTTTAAGCCTCTATGAAACTCATTCAAAAAAAGATGTGTAAAGAGGTGTGTAATAAAAGGTTCAGTCATTTCCATCATAGTCAGTAAAAAAATTATCATTATATGAAAATAAGATGTGGTACAATTGCCAATGAGACAACTATCCACCTAATTTACTTAGTTGTTTGAGGTATTTTTGTTTACTGAAAAGTTTCTTCCATGTTAGTGATCTGAAAACTTTGCTTGTCATCAACATTTGAATTATAAGGGTAATTATCAACCATTTAACAACAGTATTTTAAGTGACTTACCAGTAAACAAAGGACAAAATCTGTCAAAGATGGCGGCAGGTCCCAAGGCAGCAAACTGTCCAAAAGCCAACTCCAGGAACATCAACGGTATACCCAGTAAAAACAACATCAGAATGAAAGGAAATACAAAGGCACCTGAAATTATACAAATTATTTTGTTATTCTATAATACTGAAAATGCAAATGAGTATTTAAAATCATATCAACTCGTTCAGCTGAAGATATGAATGCACTCAAACTTTGCAATTTTCCAAGTTGAAAAGGGGCTTAACTCTAGAATGCAAGGAGAATTACTGCCTAAATTAGAACTTTTTAGAAAGTTTTGGTTCTTAGCATTATGAGTTTCATAACATTTGCATGATGCAAACTGAACTGAGAAAGGAATCAAACAATATGCAATTTTACAAGTTATAAAGGGGTGTAACTCTAGAATGATAAGCAATTCACTGCTCAAATTTGAAATCTGTGTGTTGTAGTTTATAGCATTGTTTATGAATTTCATAAAAATTGCTCAAGGCAAACATTATTTAGCGAGTGATAATGAAAATGACAAAAGGACAAAAAGACTGTCAAGGTTAACACATAGTGCTCCAGTTGCCTATAGCTAAAGGGTTGAATGCAATTTTCATTAGAATTTCTCTTAGTCTGATATAGCTTAAGAATGGTGTTCATTCATGATATTATGTTGTCAGTGATCCACAAGAAAAGAGAGCAAATTTTCTAAGACTCAAAAAAGTTTAAAGAAAAGAGAGAGGCCAACAAAATGACTGCCTCATACTTGTTCTATCTTTCTCAGCCTTGACACAATGTAGACTGAGAGTGATAATTACCACAACAAAATAAACCTCTTCATAAAGTACATTTCAATTTGACTATATCTTACTTTTTTAGATATGCCGGTATATATATTGTGCCTATTGACTCATACTGTCAAGAGAAATTAATTTTGCATCTGTGCATGTACCTTGTGTTGCTAGAAAACAATTATCTTTGTTCTAGGACAATAAATGTTCTGGCTAGACAGAAAAAAAACAGGGAGAATGTCCTTTCCCCTAGCGCATTGTTTTACAGTGAGAATATCAACTTATAAGGCAATATGTGACAATTATTATTTTTTCTGCCTTAAAAAACAGCAAAGGGGATTTAGAACAATTACACACACACCCCTTTATTCTTATGTAGATCTGAGAGATAAGACAGTTACAGGAAGAAACACATAACATATGACTCTAATAAATATCCCTCTGATAAACACATTATATATTTGCCACTGGACATTATCCAAAACAACTATCAATTGTTTATAATATGTTCAGCAAAGACCAACAAATGACATTAGAAATATTTAAATAAAAAGCTCTTTAAAATTTTAATTCACATTTCCTTCCTTAACTTCTTGGAGTAAAATGAGTGCATAGCGTTTAAAATTACATAATAATATCATTTTGTACAATTTTTATTGGGTATCAAGTGACTGCATGTTATGAAATAAATTGCATATGTATTCTTTAAACAAAAGCCCTGCAATGTTTTTGTTGGAATACAATCCCTTGCTCCTTATGGTTTTGAATGCATTGACATAAAACTTCCATTGCACATTTTTTTGGCACCCTGAAGGTTGGTTATATTATGTAATATAAGAATCTGATAACAATCACTAGACTGCACTTCTGTCTCTTATCTCATAATTAGGCAAAGTCAAGGTAATTATTTAATTATAACCTATCAGGAATAATAGCAGAGTATGAATGTACTTATCATATAAATACAAACTTTCCGTCACAATATATTGTAGTCATCTGTACCCAGAAATTATGAGGCCCCAAAAATGGTGAGTGTGTAGATGTATAAAGGAAGATGTCTACAAAACCTGGTTAGTTTCTAATCAACCTGTTCAAAATAACCACTTATCAACTTTCCTTGAACAACCATTCATCAACTTTAACATTTTTTTAGCAATCAACAAATATTCAACAGTTACCAAGTAACTAACAGTCAGTACCACACAACCATTTATTAAGTAATTTCAAACAACCAACATTCAACTAATAACAAACAACCTTGATTAATTAATATCAAACAACCAATAAGAAGCGACCAATATTCAACCAATATCAACTAATACCAAACAAAAATATAGTTCTACTATTTTCTATTTTCAAAGATGTTTTGGGATCCCTGGATTGGGGTCTACAGAACCTGAATAAGTTTATAATTTCTTTACTAAATGTTATTCAGAAACATGAGTAACAAGCCCTGATAATACACTTGCGCCAGATGTTTCTGAAAGTCTCATGTTTGTATCCAATGAAATAACAATCATATGAAATAACATCAAATGCAACATTATTTTTTAATGTGGCCTTAGTACTAATAAGATATTTACATGATGGTACAGAACTGAGTCAATTAAGAAGCAAAGACACTTTCTGTTTTGTATTGGCTGGAATGCATTAGAACATGGAAGTATTATATTGTTTATGAAACAGTCAATATAATACTTCCATGATTAGAATAACAAGTACTACAATGTTAATGAAATAAATTGGGTTGACAAACATGCCAGGCACAATAAATTAACTAAATATGTATATAATTTTTGTAGATTCAATTTTGACAAATTTTTCATATCAACTTTACAAGTTTACTCCTGTTGTAACAACTTAATTTTTCAAAACTTCAAGGAACAAAATGTACTTGTAAATAGACCATCAAATTTATAATGTAACTGTTGTGACAATATCAATACTTTTACAACAAAAACATCAAAAATAATACAATAAAGACTTTTATGTAACTGAATGATGTGCATTAAACATTTATATTTTGTCTGCAAAATAATCCTATTAGATTTTGGTTTAAATGTCCTATGTGCTGAGTTTATATTGTAATTCTATGTATATTTATTTGGATTTAATGTTAAAAGAAATTTAATTTTATAGTATAAATCTTTTATGTGGTGAGCGAGTCTTTCTTGTGTTTCTAAAAATGAATATACCGGTATATGTGATATAATTGCCAATGATTCCACCAGAGACAGTGACCTAGATATAACAACTACCGTGGATTCATTTATTTTTCGTGGGTACCAATGCAATTTCCATGGATTGAGAAAAACTTGCATTTTGTTGATTTTTTTATGTTTTGCAAAGTCTGAATATATTCCTTTAGAAACTTTGTTATTTGTTTTCTGTTTCTCTTATAATCATTATCCTTGCTTTTCAAAAATTTGTGCTCTTTGAATGTGACATCATCCTGAATGCGAACACCTTTTTTTTATGCCTAAGAAAGAAACAAAGAAAATTTGATGCCAAATTAAATTTAAACCAATTGTTTGTTGAGAACAATCATTTCCCTAAAGAGAACAATTTTTTCACAATCGGTCGGGAAATATAAATAGAGAAAAAATTCTAGAAGAATGTGTCCATGTCACACAGATGCCCTTGCTTTTAAATATGCAAGTCAATGAAGGGCCATAACTAAACAAGAGTGCACACGCTGAAATGTCTCGCCTTCTTTACTAATCATTGATATTATGTTGATAGTCCTAAGTATAAAGCTTTATTACAACTGTCACATAAACTTAACATTAACCAAGATCACTAAAAAAAAGACCAATGAACCATGAGAATGAGGTCAAGGTCAGATGGACAATGCCAGGCAAACATATATAGCTAACAATGCTTCCATACAACAATTATAGTTGACCTATTACTTATAGTTTAAGGAAAATAGACCAAATCACAAAAACTTAACACTGATCAATGAACCGTGAAAATGAGATCAAGGTCAAATAAAACCTGCGCCACTGACATATAGATCATAAAATATTTCTATAAACCAAATATAGTTGACCTATGGCTTATAGTATTAGATTAAGAGACCAAAACTCAAAAACTTAACTTTGACCACTGAACCATGTAAATGAAGTCAAGGTCAGATGACATCTGCCCGCTAAACATGCACACCTTACAATCATTCCATACAACAAATATAGTAGACCTATTGAATAAAGTATGAGAAAAACAGACCAAAACACAAAAACTTAACTATAACCACTGAACCATGAAAATGAGGTCAAGGTCAGATGACACCTGCCAGTTGGACATGTACACCTTACAGTCCTTCCATACACCGAATATACTAGCCCTATTGCTTATAGTATCTGAGATATGGACTTGACCACCAAAACTTAACCTTGTTCACTGATCCATGAAATGAGGTCAAGGTCAAGTGAAAACTGTCTGACGGGTATGAGGACCTTGCAAGGTACGCACATACCAAATACAATTATCCTATTACTTATAATAAGAGAGAATTCAACATTACAAAAAATCTGAACTTTTTTTCAAGTGGTCACTGAACCATGAAAGGACATTGGACATGTGACTGACAGAAACTTCGTAACATGAGGCATCTATATACAAAGCTTTTAAGAAGTTAGCTATATGGTCCATGATTCGTATTGTTTATTTCTAAAGTTGTGAAAGGTTAACTTTGCCACCAAAATCTGAAAATCAATAAGTAGCAAAACTATTTGTTCCACATTCACCAATGAAATATTTGTTGTCGGATTATACAATATTTATTTGTCATAAAAGTTTTTAAAAAACATGCACAGAGGACTTATTTTAGTATGTGTGCATGCATCAGTTCAATAATTTCCTGAACATTTTAATAGCTATAAATTCTTTTCATATGACTTCAAACATAGTCTGAACTTTACAAGGATACCAGTTAATTCCAGTACAGTCGAGACAACACAATCTGTTACATACATTGAGGACCAGAGGTTACTGGATTATTCCAGCTCAGTGTGCACTACAATGTAATTCAACAAAGAGGCATACAAATACATTTTATTTTACACCTGATGTAATTAACACTATTGGAATTTTTATTCTTATTTCCTAAGGAATTTCCATTATCCAAAAAAAGAAAACCAAAGGACGATAACTGAACAATTTTAATTACATATAATATGTTAATACCAAAGCATTCTAGCCCAAAATCAAAGTTAAACTTTTTTTTTCAAGTAAATTTTATTTTTAATTCAGTGCAGGCCTTATATATTGGCATTCTGCCTCATATTAGTTAAAAAACCTATCATAAATCACAAACTGAACAGAAGGTGTCAAAACCAAAAGCATGCATGGTATTCATTTAATTTATATTGAAAAAACATGACAAGAGTTAAAAATTCAAGTGTAAATTCTTTAGCCATGATTTGTTTAAATATAATCTGATTTTGTGGATCAGTGACTTATTAGTTTTAACAGTAAAGTTTTGTATTAAAGCCAAGGTCTCAGTAAATTAACAATACCATTTATGATATATTGCCATATTAACAACTACATCGTAAAATGATGATATAAATAGCTTTCAACCATGTAAACATCAATAATTATTCATTATGGTATTTAGTGTCAGAAACAATAGTCATTTGTCATTAATTACAACTCTATTTAATTCTGTAAAAGGAAAAAACAATAACTGCCTCCTTCAAACTCAAATCAAAAATCAAAACAAAACATAAACTATGATTCTACAAGAATAGAATAAAGACTTGAGTACTATTGCACTATTGGATATTTTTTATTGGTGAAGTAAGACGGAGTGCCCAGAGCAACAACTAGCCTTAGGAGGGTTAACATAGTGAAAAAAGTTTGAGTTGAATGGACCTACCACTTAAAAGTATTGTTCGATATGTTCATAAAAGTAGGCTTGAAAAGTCCAGCAAATTTGACCAAGATACTTCTGAAGAACCTGAAACCAATCTTTAATAATGCAGAGGCACATCATGCAAATATGTCTTTGTGATTTGAAACCATATAAAATTGTAAAAAAAACACCATAAAAGACCTCACTGGGTTTCTCATTTTTACAAGACATATATATATAGAGTTGAAAGCTTCAGTCTTTACATGACAAGTTAATAGTAGTATCTTAGTCTTCATGCTAAATCACAGACCCCTAGGCAAAGCAAGTTTAATCGATTTTGAACCTCTATACAGGCCAACATCAAGGTTTTTTTTATAAAATTGAGCTTTGTGTCTGTGGATTCAAAATTTTTTGCTATTTCAAATATGAATAAGTTTTTTTCTCATTAATTCTGGAAGTTTGATCTAGGAAAGAACCAAAACCATACAACCATTTAAGTGAACCAGTGCAGAAATCATAAATCAATCTATTTTTATCTTTGGTTCTATATACTGCATACATTTGTGATGTGTCTTTTATATCATTTATAAACAGTTGGCTTATTGAACATTTTACAAGAAATATCCATGCCAAATAATTAATGATTAAATCTTAATTTAAATGGACATTAATTTTTCAATTTCACTTTTGAAAAGTGTAAAGATTAATCAGAAACAAACCCAAAATAAAATTTAACAGGTTACGTCTATTGAATTGAAATCTACCTAAAGTAGACCAAACAATTTCTCAATTAAGCGGGCAGAAAAAAGCCCGCCAAAGTAAAACATTAAAGGTAAAGCCTATATATTGGTATCTAAGTACACTCCTTTCTTCAAAAGAATGTTTTACCTTATGCGTTATATCAAAGGAATTGAGTTTTATGAATGAAAATATAGTAAACAAAAGTTACTATTGATTTTGGAGATAAAACATCGTAAAAAGTTTAAATCCATTGATATTATTTGTGGTTTAAATCAACATTAACATGTCTATTTACTACGTTTCACAGAAAATTATGTTTATAAACATTGCAGGAGGTAAACAAGTATCCTGTCCCAGAATAACCAATATAAAAGTAAGGATTTTTTAGGGGTCTTCTTTTTTGACAGACATTTTAACAGAAGTTTAAAATAGCAAGAATGCAAGGAGGCCATGACAACAAGAGGATTATCCCTTTCTCTCATTTTTTTTCCTTGTTTGTTTGTTTGTGTGGGGTGTTATTTTCTTTCTTTCTTCTATTATTGGTTCGTTGTTGGTTCTTTTGTTGGGGGGGGGGGTGTCAATCCAAGAGTTAGCTACATGAAACATAACAGGTCTCTGTTTAATTTATTATTATTCCTGGCGGAAGATTAGAAATTGACTTTTTTATGACTTTCAACTTGAAACAAAATCTGGTATGTTGCTATAAGGATCAATTCTAATATGTTTTTATATTTAAATTTTTCAAATGTTTCAAAAGAACGAGACATTTCTAACATGTAAAATGTGTACACACAGATGTTTTTACATGTACATCATGTATTGTCTACATAACCCCATACATCATCACCTGTTACATTAGTAACATATTTTATCAATGTTTACCATCGTGTTAATTTCCCAGATCATTGTACAGGTTGTACTACAATGTACTGCCAAATAGAATTTTATAAAAAAAAGTGTCATGACCAAGAAAATCCTTGTATTTATTCTTTTTAATGAAACATGAAAAGAAACATATCCCCTTTGCTCAAATGAATGACAACTATTTATCTGCAAGTCTCTAGAATATTTCACGACTAAAATCTGTTCTTTGTTAATCATGTACTGCTGATTACTTTTTTGTGAATATTTTCTCTCATCAAAGGGCAATAACTCCTATACATTGTCATCCGTCTATTTTGGCCAAAGTGACTAATTTGTAGATCTTGTCTTGCTGTTCATTGTAAATATTTTGTAATTTTAAAGCTTCACTCTATCTAACACAGTCATGAAAGTACTCAATGCCACAAATGACAGCAAAAATTGGTAAAAGTTTTTTTTAGGGGCAATAACTATTCTTGTAGAATCATAGTTTATGTTTTGTTTTGATTTTTGATTTGATTTCAATAAGAAATGATCTGGAAGTTGATGTAAATGAACTGCAGGTCTCAACAATTTTTACATAATTGCATTGTCAACTTTTTTCTCATCTAACGGTTTTCAAGATAATAGACAAAAATTGTATTTAAACCATATGTTCTAATTTTAGCCATGAAGGGTGGCAGGCAGTATAATTTGACCATTTTTTTTATTATAACCAGATAACCATTAATGGTGATTATGGCTAATTGGCCTGGTAGTTTCGGAAGGGAAGACTTTCATAAGTTAACAGTTGATGATGGATGCAAAGTAAAGAAAAAATTGTACTTGACACATTTGGTCATGCGGCTTAAGGTGGTACCTAACACTACAGGGAGATAACTCTGTAAAATCAGATTTAATTACGATGTGTTGTTAGGGGAGTATTAATCTTCTCAATGATCAAAATTAGTGTTTGTCAAACTGTTATATAACCAGTGTAATTTTCTCATAAAATGGTTGGTTCAAATTTTTTGAAGTTTTTATATTTTTTGTCAAAGGGTCGAAGTAAATATTTTGTAAAAATGTTATGAAAATTAAACGAGCAAAATAAATTTTAGTCAAGGTGTTGGGTACCACCTTAAATTATGGTGTGATTGCCAGTTTTACAACTAACCAGAAGTGTCTAAATGACATGGAAGTAATCAACTATAGGTCCCCTTTGTTTTCCTCTTGCAATGTTTGTAAACATTATTTGCCCATAAAACGTAGTAACTTTATTCATTCATTATAAACAATAAAACCTTGAGTGGTAATACTATACACTATGTATACAGATTGAGTTTGTACCTGGTACTGATTTACCGATTCATGACGTCAATGCTTCATTTAATGTCTTCATATTAATTTTATTTTGGGCATATACCTATACAATTGCGACGTCAGTATGTTAAGGTCACCCTTCAAACTATAAATATGATGTAATTCTAGGGGTTATCTTGGAAAGAACGCAAATAATTATGTAAGCTCAAGATTGTTTTCATTGGTAAAATCTGTACAACTTCAATGTATTAATTTTTTCTTTATATAACAACCACAAAAATATCTGTCTTTGAATGAACATAATCAAATTTTTCCATTATAACCACATCACTATAGCCTACAATTGGTGTATTACATGTGACGCTTTAGTCCTCTAGAAAACCCAATAAAATTAACAAAATATACAAAATGCATGAAAACTTAAGTGTTATTGTTAATATTTCAATTTTATTTTTTAAATTAATAATTCATATACTGATGAATTAAAAGACATATATATCAAACATGAGTTCTTATGACTGAAAACCTCATTCATCTTAAATCTAATGTTTTCATTAATACATGTACGCAAACATTAAAAGACAAATAAATGGTGAAAATACCATCAATCAAAGGTGTGGTCAGATTTAACTTTGTAAACAGTACAAAGTGAATCTATAAGATTTGATGTAAATAACATTGAATTCTGCGGTATGATTGTAAGTGGCATTTGTTGTCTCTCTATAGTATCTGTCAACAGGAAATATTATACCAATGTTTGTGGGTTACAGACACTTGACATTATTTTAAATGTTGAAAGTAAAACACTGGATATATTATCATAATCATACTTTACTTTGTTTACACAAGCTTAGTCTGATTTAGATATTTCACTAAATAAAAATTTTGACTTTTGGAACACCCCCTTTTTTTGGACGATAAATGCATTTGAATGGGGACATGTAATTGGACCCCCCCCCCCCCCTTTTTGTCCTGGGTTAGGACCCCCCCCTTTTAAAATGGCTGGATCCGCCCCTGTTTATGGAGTACATCAGAACTATCTTTAACTTTTGCCCCATGGGTTCCCTTACTTTAAGGTGGTACCTAACACTACAGGGAGATAACTATGTAAAGTCAGCTAAACCTTTTATTAATTATGTTGTGTTGTAAAAAGAATATAAAGCTTCTCAAAGATCATAATTGGTTTTTGTCAAACTGCTATATAACCAGTGTAATATTTCTGACAAAACGGTTGTCAGATTCAAAATTTTTGAAACTTTTATATTTTTTTTAAAGGGTCAAAGTAAATACTTTGACAAAATTTATGAAAATTAAATGAGCCAAATTAATTTAAGTGAAAGTGTTGGGTACCACCTTAATCAAATATTAAAAGAACAATTAATTACAGAATATTTTTCCCAACAGACATATTGTATATTGTCATTAAGAGTACAATGACAATGTTTATTTCTTTTTAAATTAACACAATGTGGGTTGGAACTGGCCCAATTATCACCTGACTTATAGAACAACACCTGGTTATTTATCTAAGTTACTGTGTCACATAATTAACCTGACATATTTTGTCAGATGTCCAAGATGGTTGGACATCAAATTAACACATACATAAATATAAAGTATATGTGTCATGTAAACATTGCATCATTCTAAAAATAATACTATATATAAACTTTATTTATTATAAACTAAATTTAATGTGTGTATTGTTACGCGTTTACTTTTCTAAATTGGCTAGAGGTATAGGGGGAGGGTTGAGATCTCATAAACATGTTTAACCTGCCGCATTTTTGCCTCTGTCCCAAGTCAGGAGCCTCTGGCCTTTGTTAGTCTCGTATGATTTTTAATTTTAGTTTCTTGTGTATAATTCAGAGTTTAGTCTGACGTCCATTATCACTGTACTAGTATACATATTTTCAAAGGGGCCAGCTGAAGGATGCCTAAGGGTGCAGGAGTTTCTCACTACATTGAAGACCCATTGGTGACTTTTGACTGTTGTCTGCTCAATAGTTGGGTTGTTGTTGCTTTGACACATTCCCCATTTCCTTTCTCATTTCTGTTTAATATTTGTGGATGATTCCAGAATACAGGCTCTCAGTAAATTTACATAGTCCATTGTCATTGGGCATATTGGGGAGCAATATAGTTGTATCTTCAGTTCATTGCCATTTGGGAGCCTCAGTGGCAATGTTGTCCAACACAGAGGTTTTAAGCTCGAAACCCCCATTTTGCTAGAATTGTCAGTTTTCCAGAAGAAGGTTGGTTGTTCTCTGGGAACCACTGGTTTTCCTCAACAAATCAAATCTGACCATCATGAAATAGTACAGATGTGCTAAAAGTGGCATTAAATACCAATCAAGCAATCAATCATTCCTTTCCATTGTAAACTTTCCATTGTAAAATATAAAAGCTCCAATGTCATAATTCTGTATTTACAAAAAAATTGTTGCAAATTAGAAATGTGGTGTAATGTAGTCTATCCTTGTGAAAATACAGGTTTTATGACATGGGCTGGTACTTTTTTTAATTTTTAGGAATACTTTTCTATCGATTTTATTAATACTATAATTATTACAATTCCTCAATCCTTATAACTATGAATGTGTAGGATAAAATAGTAAAACTACCAAGAACAAATCATTGTTAAAATTGTTATATTTAATGTTCATTTTCTTACTATTCTGATAAATATTTAATGAAGCTTAAGACTACACCATAGCAGCTGCACCATATATTACTATTATTCAATTTAGATTTGGTTAAGAATGAACAAAATGACATTTAAATTTTCCCATACTATTCTAATGCAATTATAAGCATCAAACAACATTTAAAAAGAATTAAAACTCAGTAATAACACTTCAAACAAATTTCAGACTAAATTTAATGCCATATTTGTTCTTCGTTATGTAAATATGACCCATGGTCTTACTGAACTGAATAACTCCTGACCACATCAGAAAACAAACAAAAAAAATGTCCTTACAAGGTGACCACTATATTGAATTCACACAAAAGAGAATTAATCCATTATTCTAAGTCATATAAATAGTCTTTTGTTCAATTTAAATCTAACTTCGCTAACAACCATACTTAAACATTGAAATAGGGGTGTTAAGCTGTAGTTTCACTTTTTTTAAACAGAATTCATACAACTACTGCTTAATTATAATGACAGGCAAATATTTAAAAAAAATTCAAATTCAAAAGAGCAAGTGTTCAATTATTTACCAAATACAATCTCCCCAAGATATAAAACTTGTCAATCAGACCTTTTACAAGTACCACATTGACTGATACACAGTAAATTTTATCTTTTTGTTTTTACCACTCTTACTGATAACAGTCTATTTTGATCTCATATGCGTACCATATGCTGATAAACAGTCTCTTTGACTGTTTGTACCACTCTTACTGAAAAAACAGTCTATTTTGATCTCATATGCGTACTATATGCTGATATACAGTCTCTTTGACTGTTTGTACCACTCTGAATGATAAAACAGTCTATTTTGATCTCATATGTGTACCATATACTGATGATATACAGTCTCTTTGACTGTTTGTACCACTCTGAATGATAAAACAGTCTATTTTGATCTCACATGCATACCATATACTGATGATATACAGTCTCTTTGACTGTTTGTACCACTCTGAATGATAAAACAATCTATTTTGATCTCACATGCGTACTATATGCTGATATAGTCTCTTTGACTGTTTGTACCACTCTGAATGATAAAACAGTCTATTTTGATCTCATATGTGTACCATATGCTGATATAGTCTCTTTGACTGTTTGTACCACTCTGAATGATAAAACAGTCTATTTTGATCTCACATGCATACCATATACTGATGATATACAGTCTCTTTGACTGTTTGTACCACTCTGAATGATAAAACAGTCTATTTTGATCTCATATGTGTACCATATGCTGATATACAGTCTCTTTGACTGTTTGTACCACTCTGAATGAAAAAACAGTCAATTTTGACCTTTTATGTGTACTAAAGTCCTTTTGATCGTTTCTTTGTACCACTTCTTCTAATAAACAATCAATTTGACATCATATGTGTACCAGTATATTTGACTTTAAATATATTACATTAATGCCGCCTTTGCTACGGCAAGATCATAAAATTATTTCAAAATCAATAGCTCCTGATCTAGCACTTGAATTTCAGTCAGAGATTCTTACCTCCACCATTACTGTATGCTAAGTATGGAAACCTCCAAACATTTCCCAGTCCAACCGAGTATCCCAGGAGGTACATCAAGAAATCCAACCGTCCGGACCAATTGTCTCTCTCATCTTCCTCCCCGACAAGGTCATCATCAAGAGGGGTCAGGACAGCAGTACTGGATACCTCCTGCACCAACGATTCATTAGGATTCTGAAAATAAAAGTTTTTAGCAATTTTAATTAAAATGAATTACTTAAAACTGTCTTTTGACATTGGTACAAGAAATTAACTAATCTGTTTCTTGAAACAAAAAATATAGATCTTTGTGTAAATGAATTATATGCAATATTGACAAAAGAATTAAAACTATTTACCTTAATTTTACCAACTGTCATTTTCATGCATAAACCAACCAGTAGCCAAAGTTAGGAGAAAAGTAACTTAATTTTATTTTTATATTTTGTAATTTATATCTGTCTAGACCAAACATGACAAAATAGATAAAAAGTGAGGAATGTTGGACAAATTGAAAAATAACAAAAGTCAGCATAACTGTTGTCTTTTAAAAAAAAGACCTGAAATTGAATATAAGTCAATTGATATAACTGGATCCCTACTCCTTACAAAGTATGTGTCTAGTAACAGCAGGGGGTCATACATTTACCGGACATTCAACTACAATAGCCTGTCCATTTGTCAAGGTCTATGTCCAGGTTATTGATTCCTAAATCGTTCATTGGGGATTTACATTTTTCTTATTAAATATGAATTCCTGAACAATTGAACACAACAGCAGGTATGCCAGTACTTTCTGCTTCTTTTTATTTTTAAATCTAAAGAAGACAAGATGAGATGAAAACACCAATTGAGAAACGCTGAAAGGCCAGTTCTAGAAATCACAAAATAGGTAAAAAGTAGGAGATCTAACCTTTATGCTTAAGTTTGTAAGTGTTGTCGACTAGCGGAACAATAAAATTTTACTCTGAGGGAGTTGAGACCTTACTTAAATATGTGAAGTGTTTACATGTCATTATAAACCTAAAGTAACTCAAAAGATGTAATTACTATATCATCATCCTGTGGTCCACTGTAGTCATTGTTTTTATAATAGGCCACTCCCCATTTGTGCTTGTTCTTTTCTGAATCGGACTCATGGTGGTATTTTTCTGTTCCTCTCTGCAAAAACAAAATCGAAATCAATAAATTATGAGATATATAATTTCAATGAAATGGAGAATGGAAATGGGGAATGTGTCAAAGAGACAACAACCCAACCAAAGAGCAAACAGCAGCCGAAGGCCACCAATGGGTCTTCCGTGCAGCAAGAAACTCCTGCACCCAGAGGCATGCTGTCTTATACTCCTAAGAAATCAGTTCTTAAAAATTTGAGAACCATGTTTGTACTGTTCATCTGTCAAAACTCCAAATAATCAATCAAATGTAATGCTTTTTACACAAAAGTTAGTCTGTTTGGCAGAAAACATGACCTAGAAACTTTTACCCCACAAAACAATCAGGGATGATTTTAAATGCTCCAGAAGGGTAAACAGAACCTGCACTCATGCTCTCAACATAAATGTTTGCCACACACTAGTTCAGCAACCTAAAAACGCTATAAAGACAATAGGCTTTTTAGAATGGACAAACTCAACAACCTAACTAACATATACATGTACTCGAAAAACTGGTTGTCATAGGATTGGATCAAATATCAGCAGAGTATTGCCATTTTCATTTTGATAATATTGAATGTTGATGTACTCAATAGTATGGTGGAAGTACATAAAATGTATCATGGATCATATCTAATATATCTAAACCAACTGAATATAAAAATAAGAAAACAGAAATTTAAAGAGAGAACATACATTGAATCTGCTGTTCATTGTTTCCCTCTACTCTTAGAATACTCTCGAGAGAGTCTGTACAAAATTAACTTATCATTAATGATGTTCCCTTAAACGATCCCTAGAGAAAAAGACAAAAGAGTATCCTGTGCCAAATAAAAACTTTCCCAAAGGATCCGTTTAAAAACATTTGATATCAATAAAATAAAAATATCTAAATATGGTCGAACGCCCTGAAAATAGCTCCATTTATATGCCATTTTGTTCACCTTTGAATGATAAAACGTGATGGGATATTTACATCAATGCCAAAGGTCTAGACACAATAAACCATCACTCAATGTACATATTCTCACAGCTAGCTACTGAAACAAATAAGAATGCAGTGTAAACAATGGATTTATTCCTCAAGTAACATCTGAAATTAATCATTGCACACCAACTGGAAACAGATCAATATTTTCTGTACAACACATTTCATTTTTCATATAAATATCTAACAAATCTTTATAGCATAAATTTAATGAATAAGAAACAAGAGAACTTTTACTCAATATGTACATGATTGGAAATCTCAAATATCTATATTATCACCATTAGCTCAAAAATAATCTGAATGTGTAAGCCATCCAAACTTCATTCATATCTTCTCTTTAGGGAAATTTGAGGAATATATGCAATAAAAATATAATTATGACATTATATATAGAGACATGAAAAGGTAAATACAACATATTAAAATCTACATGCCAATTATATCATATCTTTCTCAATCTAATGTCCCATTATTATTCTCACTAATTTATATTTGATTAGAAGACCATTAAATTTAAATTTAATTTATACATACTACATGTACAATATCCTTTACCATGATTCTGAAAAATTCTGTGACTTTGAATATGATACTTTGCCATTATATATTCATGTAATATTCCAATACAAAGTCATTTGATCATGAGGACAAATGTTCTAATTTCTGACATTGAAGGTATAAAATTAGGATTTTTTGAAGGAAATTAGATATACATTGTAAATATACATATCTAGAATTCTCCAGTATATTGTATTAAGTGAGTAGAGAAGAGGGATTAACGATTCTACTAATCTTTAAGGTATTTTCTACAAAAAAAATATATAAAGTTTAATACAGACTACTTTGAGGATTATGGCTTCAATGAAGCCTCACAGGGATAAAGATTAGTGATCAAATCTGTCATTTAGACCAGAGTAGGCATAGACTGTTCTAATGGAAATGTAAGTTATGGTCGTGTATTCAACCTGTCTGACAGCAAAAATGTGCATTCAGAGAGCAAATCATATTCTATTACTTATTTCTAATATAAGTTGGGCCTGACATGCAAGTCAATACCTGTTTAAGCTAGTAGTGATTCAAAGCTTATTTCTAAAATAAAATGGAATTTTTATATAAGAGCATACATGTATGCCACTGGGCGGACCAAGAACTTTTCCTAAGGGGGGCCCACTCCAGTCATGCTTCAATGATTCCCTATATAATCAACAAAATTTTCCCAAAGAAAGTGGGGCCAGGGCCCCCCCTGGATCTGCCTATGAATGCTACAACATCTTACACACTACAGAATTTCTAGTCTAAACAAGATGAACTCAGAGGTCAAATAAAGTTCACTACAACTACAACACTTTTTACATTTCAATTCAAACAAAACATTGATTTATGTGAATTTAAAAGGTTGAAAAGGTTAGAATTTCTTTGGATTCATTGATTACTTTCTGCAGGAGTCGGTAACATGTCTAACCATATTTACTATAAACTAGACCTCCACATAAAACGTCAGGTTTTTCTCATTATGAACTTGTCCAAATATCTGACATATAACATTACATTTATTGTCTTTTTTATGACATTTTTCTGTATGTACACTACGTGGGAGTTTTCTTTCACTTGATAAATGTTTATGAAATAAATAGGGAATGGGACAGACATCCATTTAGTTCTATTTGTGTTCTTAAGTTTCTATCTTGTTGTCTGCTTATACCCAATTTCCAAACCCAAATCCTTTACTGAAACAGAAGTGTAACTTTCAAATCTTTTGCTGAATTTAAAGTGCTCTCTGTTGTCTTTTCTATTACTATTTCTCTGCAGCGGGCGGTACATGTATATAGTGATGGGGGGAGGGAATCTGCAACTGATCAAGAACATTAAGATAGAATTTTGTGGAACTTTTACTAACATCCTGTCTTTTTCATGTTTTTGTACATCAGTATTAATCTATTCATCAAAATGATTTCTTTGTTAATTTTGGGATGACATGAACTTTGTCGTATCTGCTTTCTTTAGCATACATTTGTATAAACTGAATCTCCTCCTAAACCCCTAATCGAAAAATTTATCATAATTGTCTCACTCTCAGAATCTTAATAAGAAATGCCAAAGTGCAAATCCTCCTTAGTTTCTGGTCCAAATAATTTTCACTCCTGTTTTCTTACTATAGCATAGACCTTGCATATGCTTCGATCCCAGTACCTATACTTATACACATGTAGGTGTCAATAGATAAATAAACATTGCTTGTCTTATTAATCCCTTGAACATTTTAATAGGATTTTGAATTTCTTATATTTTGACATCAAACCTACAGAATTCAAATATTTTCTTTGGCTAACACCTACATATTGAAGAAAAAAAACCACTTCTATTTAGTATTTAGTCAATATGTATTCAAGTAGAAATAACTTCCTCTGACCTTGAACTTTCCATACAATGTTACACACAGCAACCAGAACATCTAAAAGTTATTTCCCCTTACCTCACCCTTGCTTTCTTGAGAACTACCTTGAATGTCCTCCATTAGAGGAGTTCCAGCGGCAATGTCAGGTATACTACGATTAGTGTTTTCGTTTTTGTAAAATCTATCAATTTTTACATGTCCCTCACTTCTTGAACGATTCTGTTTAAAATCTGCCATTAATTAAAGTTTACAATAAAGTTTATTCCACTTATTTCATGCATTTGATTAAGTCCATATTACATGTAAACTTTTCAATCTAAATTGTAAAGCCTGGAATCTGTTCAACTAACAAATGATGTAAACAAAGAATGATGCAATGGTAAAATTATTCCACCTTAGCTGAAACTCGTCCAAAAATTATATCAAAAAGGTTCCCATTCTGGCATTCAATAAAAGATTAATAAGTATTGATTTCTTATTGACCCTTGACTAAAATTGCAGAGGGGCTTTTTAAAGGGGTCATCAGTCCTAATAATACCATCTTAAATACATATCAACCGAACGCCAAAATTTAATTTATATAGTGTACATGTATATATTATAAAATAAGACATTATTGTATGCATATATATGTCAAGACTTCATACATATATTTCTATTATGACATTTTTCTAAAAATGAAGTGATGATTATCAAGCTTGAATAGAATTAGGACTAAAAAAAATCTAGATTTGACTGTGAATAGGACTTATGTCCAGTTTAACACAAAGGCTAATCTTTGGACATTTAACTGTATATTTCATACAAAGATTTACTTTATAATCAGATTGAATTTTTCAAGTTTTTCAATAGAATAACCTCAAACCAAAATCAAATAATTGTTTCTTACTATCATGGCTATCTACTCTGAAAGACAGCTAAGTACATGTACATGTAAACAGCATATTATTATTCTTCAATCTCTTGCTTGTTTTACAAAAACATACAGACTTTAACAGCACCTAACTAGTTTTTATTTCCAGTAAAACAGTATCAGCAAAGTACAAAATGAGGTCAGATACATGTATGTGATCAGTACTAGGCATACATTTTATTTATTTTGGCCTAACAATGACTTAAAGAATAATCACTACCCTATGTATGGGCCACTACTAACACACACAGAAATAAACAAACATGACCCAAAGTTTACCCCCAAGAATTATAATTCTGTACATTATTATGTTATATTCAGTATATAGCAGACATCTGTTACAAATCACAATTGATTATTCAAATTTTCCAATAAAAAATAAAAAATTTAGATTTTCTGCCAGTTTTTCATATATTTACAAATGTAGGTCTAAACACTGAAGCCACTGATATTAAAGTACACAAAGGATAGCAATTGAAACAAAGCTACAGTTGAGTGATCTAGGTACATACTTCTGAGACAAATATCATGTATCAGTTATTTTTTTAACATGATATTCTCTTAAATTATCTGTGAATAAGTACATGCATTATGCACCAGACAGGAATTGACAATTTTTTTTTTTTTTTTTTTTTTTGTTCTGATTTTTTCTAGTAAATTCTAATTTTACATGATCGTTACATTTGTTAGATTAATTAGAGCCCAAAGGTTGATTGTTAAATAGATATATGGTCCTGTGGTCTTTTCCTGTCCAGTAGTGTAGCCAATGTCTTACGGGATATATCTGAATATAGATTGATCATTCCCATATGAGGATGCATGTTACATGTACTAGGCCAGGCCACCAATCTTGAGTTTAAAGTTTATTTAATTTGTTCTCATCCTGTGATTATTGTTTTCATTTTTGTAAAATCTATCAATTTTTACTTACAAGTCCCTGTCTTCTTGACAATTCTGCTAAAAATCTGCCATTAATCAAAGTTTACAATAAAGTTTATTTCACTTATTTCATGCATTTGCTTCAGTCAATTATATGTAAACTTTTCAAACTAAATTGTATAACCTGGAATCTATTCAACTAATGATGTAAACAAATAATGATGCAATGGTAAAATTATTCCACCTTAGCTGAAACTGGTCCAAAAAAAAATTCATAAAGGTTCTCATTCTGGCATTCAATAAAAGATTAATAACTTAATAAGTATTGATTTCTTATTGACCCTTCACTAAAATTGCAGAGGGGCTTTTAAAAGGGGTCATCCCAATAATACCATCTTAAACACATATCAAACTAACACCAAAATGTAATTTAATGTAGTGGTGCAAATGAAAGATTGGATTTTATAAAAATTGGTGCAAATGCAATGTGCCCAGTTGAAGTTATATTTCTATTACAAACAATGTTTTCCATTTAATGTATTTGTTAATTTGTTGATTGGTATTTATATAATGTGAAATCAAATTTCATTAAATTCATTAAAGTCTACTAAAATTTTAATTAACCCTTTCCCTGATGAGTCCCGGTTTATCGGGATTCACGCTTAGGACAGCTGACGATGAGTCCTGTTTTACCGGGATCGTAGTGCAAATATAAGTTATCTTTCTTTGATGAATTCCCGGATGAAAGTGTAAACATGGCGCTTCCATTCATTGAAAATCATGTCAAAATCAGAGGACATTTAGGGAATTTACAAGAATTTGAAATGAGGGAACATTTTTTTTGAAAGAATATGGAAGAATTGAAGCAAAACTAGTGTACCTATTTAACATAAAATGTCGTTTTATATACAAAAACCCTTGGAATGGACATCGTTCAGTGTGAGGAATTTGAACAGCCTAAAAAAAAAAAAATTTTGCCGTTTTGGGTTAAAAAATTACGATTTGGGGTCAAAGAGCAGAATTTTGAGAATTTCACCTAGATAATGCAGAAAATTTGAATATTTGATGAAGAAAAAAATATCAAAACATGAACAAAACTGTGAACATGGTGTTAGTGAATGAAATAAATACACAAATAATTACAAACAAGTTTTTATCGACATTTATTATGAAGATCTCCCACTTCAGGAGTAGTAGCCAGGGGAGCCATCGTCTCAGAGTAACTTCTGTCTGGGCAGCAATTGGTGAAAGGGTTAAAGTAAAAATTTGTAAGGGTTCCGCGGAACCCAGTGTCTCGCCTATTTTTGCTGTAAATCGCAGGCTCAACAACAATGAGGAAAAAAATCAACAAAAATATTCCTCTTGTTACTATTTTATGATTGTAAGCAAATCTAAGTCCATTTAAAAGTAAATTACATAAAAAACAGAGTAATCTTTTTACAAACTTTACTTATGGATACAATCTTATGATCATACATAAGCTTTTGTCCAAGTTTGGTACAAACCCAGGATAGTTTAAGAAAGTTATTAAAATTTTAAAAACTTTAACCACAGAGTGAATGTAATGGTTCCCCGCAGAAAAACTAAGTCCATTTAAAAGTAAAATGTGGAAAAAATGGATTTATTTATTTACAAAATTTACTTCTGGATACTATCTTATGATCATAAACAAGCTTCTGTCCAAGTTTGGTACAAACCCAGGATAGTTTAAGAAAGTTATTAAAATTCTAAAAACTTTAACCACAGAGTGAATGTTATGTTTCCCTGCAGAAAAATCTAAGTCCATTTATAAGTAAAATTCGGAAAAAAATGAAATTTTATTTTTACAAAATTTACTTCTGGATATTATCTTATGATCATAAACAAGCTTCTGTCAAAGGTTGGCAGAAATCCAGTATAGTTTAAGAAAGTTATTAAAATTTCAAAAACTTTAACCACAGAGTGAATATTTGTTGACGCCGCCGACGCCGACGGAATGTAGTCTCGCTTAGTCTCGCTTTTTCGACTAAAGTCGAAGGCTCGACAAAAATGTTTAATCGTCTTTCATATACATGTATTGTAAATCTATATAGATTGTCTCTTGTTGTTACTTGTGTATTTATTAGGTTATATTTTGAATGTATTATAACAACCAACAAGTGATGAAGTGTAAATTTGAGAGAAAGGCAAACATCACTACTAAGTTGTGAAAACAGATTTTTTTGTTTATAAAATAAATATTTTTACACCATTTTAAATCATTGTAAGACCTGTGATTGGTAATGACAACCATAACACAGTCAAACATGTTTCGCTCTTCATTTATACTTCAACATTGACATTTTTATCTGAAAGATGCTGTAACATTTTTTTTTTGTTATAAACTGTAATATTTGTTTTAAGTTACTAATTTATTAATTCCAACAATAAAGCAAAGCAGGGTATTAATCAAATTTGGAGGATGATTTGGATATATTTTGTGATCCCACAATACATCATAGGAACTCACAAAATTTCATAATAATAAAGCTTTATTTAGAGTCGGTATAAGCAAGCAATTACAAACATAAGCATGATAAGCTCTGGAATTCAAAATACTCTTGACAATAAAAATGTGAGATTGTGAAAAAAAAAATATATCCAAAGCACTCACCATGTGGGTGAACAAGTTGCTGGTGTAGGTAAGATTGTGTAGACAGATGGAATCAGATTACAGTCATCAATCAATCAATCAATTAAGTACATGTTTGTACACACTTGTTTCATGTATGTATCAGATACTGTGTACACTCCAATCAATGAAAGTACAATGGAATTTCAAAGATTAAGTATTGACAGACTGATAAATAGCGTTTTTCATTTTTTTTTAAACCAAGGGTGACGCAATGACTTTTCGGTCTGTTTACTCTTCATGAATGGAATCGTGACAACAGCTTGACATCAAAACAAAATATCCACACACAAAAAATAAACAATAACAACTATCTATACTCTTTCAAACATAAAACCGACATTAAGCGAAACTCAATTTGACTTTTAATTTTGATAAATTATTACGTATTGGCATTCTTAACTGCATTATTTTAATGTAAACACGTGCCACGTTGTTTTGATTCTCCATGGTTGAGAGCACAAAAGAGAAACCCATGTTTCGTGAATTTCTTCCCTGTAAATAAACACTTCAGGTTTTAAATTTTGGTTCTACTTACTAAAAGATCGACTTGAGCTTCATTGTCATCTATAATTTCATCCCCGTTACTTTCTTCTAGTGTACGTCTGCTGTTAGAATCGTTGGTGCCGTGAGACGACATGATGTTTTTACCGCGAAATCGGACCTTTTACGGACGTTGCCGAACGAACACATGCGAATGCTCTGCATATGTCTCCTTTTTAGGAGCACCACTATGCTCTGTTTATAATACTAGGCATTTGTCTCTGAAAGTACAGTTGTTATTGTTTGCAACTGAGCAACCTGTGTCTAAATAAATGAATTGATTAATGAAATAGAGATTTCTTTTAGACTTGCATACAAATCTATTAGGAAATATTTATTTGCACTGTGAACAATATATCTATTTATCTCCTGATTTGCACAAACACATTCACTTTAATAAATTGTTATATCTCATGATCTGACATAATTATATATATACAAACAATAAAACAGAATATTATATAGATCCAAAATTCAAGATGTGTATATACCAATAGGGTAACATTGGCTTTCAAAAATTAACAAATAATTGAAGAAATCACAACAAATAGTGCTCAGTGTATTGTTAATATCGGGTGGGTCATTAGTATATGTTTCCTCAGATAGCATTTTCTTTGTATACACTGCCAGAATGTAGACTTTTCATTTAATTATTTTTTAATACAATAAAAAGTATGGGTCACCATACTACTTTTCAAGCTAGAAGAGATATGGCGGGACCGACCTTGTTGTCTTGCTAAAAATAAACATCAATCCTTTATTTAAAAAAAATAATTATTTGAGTGGTCTCCCCTTAATTGGGCATTAGGTTCGTTGACAATTTGAGTCAAACAAATACAGACATTTGATATTTGATAAATCAATGTATTTAATGCAATAAATCATTATTTTCTATATTCTTTTTTACTGTCTCAGCCAGGTTTTTGCCTATCTGTCTCAAATTTTGCAGATTTAAGCAAAGAACTAGACCGAATATGAACTGCTTTTTAACAATCCAAAACTTTACATAATTTGTCCATGTTGAACACCGACCGTGCAAGGGCTGTATAGCCAGTCAAGGTCGTTAAAAACTTCCATTTGTTTGCATGTTGAACAGCGAAGATAAGTTCATACACCTTTTCGCTATTATCCTACTCGGCCGGCCGACCCGGCCGCTCGACCTTTTGACGCATACAACAATCACTTTCCATTGTGGCGTCAGATGTTTTGTTTTATGACGTCAAAATTTTATGGGAACCTGTGTGATATCCAGTAATGGCGAACAAATAGCGATAAGGTGTATTGTGTATTGTCTTATCACCAAAAAATGCATTCTTCGTACAATTTCCGATTTCTACTTCTTGGATTATATATATAAAAAAAAGTACCCAGTCACATTGATACATCTCCTTCTGATTATTAGTATTCCATGATTGTAATGATTCATGTAATCCGACAAAATAGCGTCCATTTCTACAGTATATTGTTCGAAGGCTTTCTGTCTGAACTCGAACGTCATCAATTGAGTGCAAATGAATTCGCTACCTTCACCAACGGCAGTCGCTTTAGATGCAATGTCTCGAAAACAGCACGTAAATATTTATGTCTTACCCTATCTGTCATTTTATAGGTTTATTGCAGCTTCTTAATTTAAAGATATTGTTTAAAAGGAAAATGTGGTAGCATATAAAACTAAAGTTGTCAAAGAAAGCCAACACTTAGTGTTATAAGTTAAACTCAGTTGAAGTGACTAAGACAGACATTATAAGGACTGATAGAGTGTAAGAAGTGTTCAGTAAAATATTTGTATGCATTACAAACACGCTTCCATGCTATTGGATGAAAACAACACAGAAACAACTCTGAGTGTTAGTTTGACAAAGTCAAGGTTTTGTGTCATGTACGTGACAAAAACTGAATGTCAACAGTAATACAAACCAGTATACGAATCATTCAAATTCATCTTTTTTGACAGATGGCACTATATCTACTCAGTAAATAATATCTCAAGGCCACCATTAGTATCTGTATTTTTGGTAAAAAGATTTTATACATCATTTTAATAACTGAAATTAATATTCTAAAACATTTGAACACTGCAGAAAAGCAAGAAGACATAATGACCAGGATCGTCATGTTCAACTGTTGTCGTCCAACCATCGCCAGTCTTGTCCAACCATCAAGTCATTGAATCATATCTGATGATTTATTGCTCAGAAAAAGGTTTTGTACTAAACAAGTAATATGTGATGACTTTGCTTTTGAATAAAGACATGAATTACGTACTATTATAAAACGGAAGTTTAATATAGAAATCATAATAACAATAACAATCAATCAATTAATCAATCAATCAAAGGAGGATCACCACAGTATGGAAAATTTGGACAAACATTTATGTGTAGATCGCCAACTTTATATTGTAGTCAATATAAAAAAGAAGATGTGGTATGATTGCCAATGAGACAACTATCCACCAAAAAGACACAGACATTAACAACTTTAGGTCAACAGTACGGCCTTCAACAATAAGCAATAAGCCCATACCCCATAGTCAGCTATAAAAGGCCCCGATAAGACAATGTAAAACAATTCAATTAAAGGAGACAACTAACGGTCTTATTTATGTAAATAAATTAACTTTGTTGTGCTGACATGAATTATCATTGATATGGTTATATTCATGAATTACCTGTTTACAAAATTTAGAATTTTTGAAATACTAAGGCTTTTCTACCACAGACATAGATTACCTTAGCTGTATTTCGCAAAACTTTTAGGAATTTTGGTCCTCAATGCTCTTCAACATCGTACTTTGTTTGGCCTTTTTAACTTTTTTGGATTCGAGCGTCACTGATGAGTCTTTTGTAGACGAAACGCGCGTCTGGCGTATATACAAAATTTAGTCCTGGTATGATATCTATGATGAGTTTGTTTGAATAGGTTATTACACAAAGGAAGTGCTCACCTTTAAAAGACTTCCCCCGGAAGAGAGACACTATCTGACTGTTGTAATAGTGTTAAGATAACTTAAATAAAACCAATAAGGAAATAAAATCTGAAACGGTACTGGTGAGGGGTAGTCAACATTTGACTAGATCGTTCAATTCAAACCTTCTTTTGTCGACTTTCACATAAGAATTACACAGGTAAATGCAAAAGGGGAAATAAGACGGGAGAAAACACTAACCACTACACCATAGCGCGGGGGTGCAGCCATAACAGTGCATTTTGCAACAAACCGTACACCACTACCTTGGCTAAGCGATTACGACATCATCCTTATAGCCACCAAAGTAACTTCAAAACGACGACGATTAGTAAGAAGACTCATAAACATGTGTTCGAAAGCAAATACCGAATGCATGTTCAGCGACCTGGAACAGTACTCAAAGACCATACAAGAAAGAAAAGCAACCTTACAATTCAATACGTTGTGGAACGAATTTTAATCTGTTTGTACAACTACTATCAACAAACATATAACATCAACATACACATCTGCTAGATACAGCCATCCTTGTTACAACCGTAACTTCTAAAAGCATAGTAGGGGGGAAAGGGGAGCTCATAAGAAGGCAAAGACAATCCAAAACAAAAGCAGACTGGGATCGATACCATAGAGCCCAACAAGAAAGTAAAGATACATGCTGGAAACCTTCAACAACAACGTCCATAACATAGTATCAGACAAAAAAACCAACAAGGAAATTTATCATTTCATCAAATTGTCAAAAGCAAAACAATCAAACCTGATAACACTGGTATTGCCCCACTACAAGGGCACATTATTCAACACCATCAGAAAAGCGAAAATGCTGAACCGCCAATTTTTAATAATCTTCAACAAAGTAAAATGGAATAGTATGCCGCACCTTGGAGAATCACAACAAAGCAAAGCATCACACATTAAGTCACGTGAGAGAATGGTGTACTAAAACTACTAAAAGGATCGAATCCTCACAAAGCTAGTCGTAGACAAAAAATCAACCATGTTCCTGAAGACTACAGCCGAGCGACAGATTCACACCAACTTTAACAATACTGTTCCAGACATCATGCAATTAATCAATGAACAGCCCCAGACTGGAAGCTAGCAATCGCCACTTCAATAAATATATATAAAAAAGAGATAAATCAAAGGCTTCCAACTATAACCATGTATCACTGACATCATAGATGTAAGAATATAAAGGTGCAAATGTACAAAGTACTGCCTTCAACATGGAGCCAATACCAAACAGCTAACTATAAAGGGTCCATTACATGTCTAGTGTAAACCATTCAAACAGAAAAAACAACGGGTCTAATGTATATAAAAACGAGAAACACTAATGAATCACACCACTAGACATCAGGTTACTGACTGATGACAGCTGCATTTGCAGATGGCTTAAACGTTTTAATAGTCGCCAACCTACACCTTCACTTGAAACAATAGTGTAACATCACAGCAAGATCAGTTTGCTGTAAAGTTGTAGAGCACGTCATTTACAGCCAATCCACCAACCAACTATAGAGGACAATAACATACTAGCCGACCAACAGTTCCGTTTCAGAAAAAAAAAAACCGTTCATGAATGGAAGAGACAGTTCATCAACATGGATTACGAGGGCATGTCATCTTAGCCAGCTGGTGTAACATCTGGAGTGCAACAGGCAATTACAGTCTTCCTTTTCTTGTCTATATACTAATAAATAATAAACCATTAAAGTTCCAGTGACCATATTATTTGCAGACGATTGCCTAGACCTATTCAGAGATCAGAAAATGCCAATATATTACAAGAAGATTTTGGGCAACTGAAGCAGTAGGAGAAAGACTGAGTGATGAGCTACACACTAGAAATGTGAAGTCATCCGCATAACCAGTCATTAAATCTATACAACAAAGTGCATCCAGATTTTTAATGCATGAATGACTAAAGGAGAGATAGCAGTGTAACATCGATCCTCCAACAAATAGTCTACAGATATAGGAAGATGTGGTGTGAGTGCCAATGAGACAACTCTCCATCCAAATAACAATTTATAAAAGTAAACTATTACTTCAGAAAGCCTACAGTAACGTAAAAACAAGGCCAGCTGCACCATGATAATTCGAGTCATCTACCAACTGCTTAAGTATCATCACTATTGATACAGGCGTTACCTAACAACCAGGGGACACACACATAAATTTCAGTAAGCAGTTTGCTCTACCAGCAGCTACCTTGACTCATTATTCCCCGCTGGTATGGTCGATCCTGAGGAACTCCCTGTCACATATCATGGTCGCAGGTGATTCTTATCGACTCCTTCAAGGAGAGAATCAACATGTTCAGGTTTAAAGGACCAACTTGTTTTAATCCTTGGTCTTACACAAGTCCAATTGTGCGATAATGTTCCAAGCTAATAATGTATAACACATTTAAACACTGATTGAAACTAGGGTCGCACTCCACAAAGTTTCTACTGAATGAAATATTTCCTTGATGTTTGTGTTGCTCAATATTTAGTTTTCTATGTTGTGTTTTGTACATTATTTTGGTTGTTTTTCTATTTGTTTGTCACATTTTTATTGCCAAGCATCTTTTCCACATTATTTATCTTTGAAACCTCTGAATAGGAAAATGCCATTCAATAAATTGTATCCCATCAAAACTTCTAAATGAGGGGTTTTCATAGGAAACGGCATAAAACGTAATATCAAATTATTGTAAATGTCATTTCCTCAAATGAGTTTGCCTTGCATACTTCTACAAAAAGCGCTTCATGTAGAAACTGTAAAGATGGTTTCTGTTTCAAATGTCATATTTATAAATCTATTTTTGTAAATTCAATCAACTAATAAAGTGCCGGAAAAAAAACCAAGCACCAAATTATGCTACTAATGAACTTAGAAGCAAACATGATTTTTACTGAGTGCAATATACATTCTATTCATAGTACCAATTCAGTTATGTATTGACAGAAATTCAAACTAAATGTGTTTGTGTGGACTACAGGACACTAAATTATTATCTGCAAAGGATGCATATCCACTTCTTACAGTAGTATACCTTTTTGATTTTAGAGCTCCTCATGTGTTTGGATATTAAAATATGCTTGTATTTTTTAAATATCTGGATTAAAACATTCCTGGTTTAAGTAAATTCAGAAAAGCACCTTAGACACATTAAATTTATAAAGTGTTCTTTTCATTTAGCAGCAAGGAAGACATTGTGACTTAGTAGTCTAAGAAGTCAAACCACTGTTTCACTAGCCTATAAACACTGATGTTGTGAGTTTGAAACCCACAATTGACAAGGACTTCAGTTTTCCTACCAAATGTCATGATTTTTGCTGACTTCCTTCACCAACCACCATTGAGTCACAACCTTGTCATATATACATATATATATGTGGGAAGCTGATAGTGCAGAGCCTTGTATTTTTTTAAATTATTTATGAAGTAACTGGCTGACACATTGATTCTTGGAAATCATATGAAATTTAAAATTATATTCCTAACTTGCTAAGTTTTACTTTAGGTAGCACTCCACAGTTAGAAAATAAAATTAAAAATGAGCCCCAAAATGTTTTCTCATCTCCTATTCCTGGATTTCTAATACATTAACCTAACTGTTTGTGTTGCACATGTGCATATGTATGTAATCAGTATCTTCCATAGATTCAATTTTCCAAAGTTAAAAGGGTGAAAATTAATTCCTTTTATGTGTATCCATGGCAACATTCAGCATTTATTTACCATAAAATATTGCAAAAAG
This sequence comes from Mytilus trossulus, assembly GCF_036588685.1. Classification (NCBI taxonomy): domain Eukaryota; kingdom Metazoa; phylum Mollusca; class Bivalvia; order Mytilida; family Mytilidae; genus Mytilus; species Mytilus trossulus. Next base: position 40,913,039 of record NC_086381.1, on the reverse strand, counting down.
GGGGGTGAACATGTCATATATCCCCCCAAAATTGGGATCAAACTAGAATTTCAATGACTTTGAGTGATACCTTTTTAGAAACTGTTTTCTCAAATAAAAAATGGGTGTCTTTCGCCTCATTTTTTCGTAAAATCCAATCACAAAGTTCGTGCGATAAAAAGTTGGAAAAAAACATTACAATAATTGCCGGACCAATGTATGGTATGGACATGCAAATACGGACTGTCATACAGAAAACAGCCTATATTACATACATTACATAACCTTGATGTTCATATAAACCCAATACAAAGGCTATTTTAATACTCAGCTATCCAAAAATGAATTTTATTGCACACTAGCTCTCATATTTAAAAAATCCACAGGGGCCAAAATGCGAAACTACACACCTAACTGTGGAGTGCTACCTTAAGGTGAAATTTTTCCCCTCCTGCCTCAACTTTTTTATGTTTTCTGTGTTCTACTAGTTGTTACGATGAAAATGGTACCTTAGTTTTTAAAATTGGTTCAGTAATAAAGATTTTATGAAGGTTAGCAGTTGGTGTTGAAACGCGACAAAAAGTGATTTTAAAATAAATGCTGGATCAAAGTGAAAAACTTCAAGTCTGTCTCATTTTTGGGGTAAATTTCTAAAACTTTTCTCTTTTTTTTATTTGAAATTATAAAATTACCTTAAAAGAGGACAAATTGTACAAGCTTTAGGTGTTTGAAAGAACTTATAGGTAATTTTTGCTGTAAATAGCATACCTAACCTTGGTTTAGAAGCTCTCAAGCAGGGTATAAATTTCTAACAGTACTGGCATCATTAAATTTAATTAATGCCAAATTATGATATAAAATCCTACTAAAAATGTTTATTTGACTTATTCGCATTCAAAAATATAAAGCGATACATTCTGAGATTATCATATAAAGCGCAATCTTTGGTTACAAGGGCAAAGCTAACGGGGTACAAATTTAAGACCGCAACATGTCTAAGTGTCAAAATGTGTATATTTGGTTGCTAAGGACAGTAAACAATAAAATTAACGTAAATTGCATTCCTGGCAGTTTTTTTACCTTCAGAACTAAAACAAGAACATAAAAGACTAAAGATTTGTGGTCAATTTTAACTTTAAAAGTGCATTTCTGTGCTTTCTGATGTGCTATAAGGTAGCACTCCACAGTTAGAAAATAAAATTAAAAATGAGCCCCAAAATGTTTTATCATCTCCTATTCCTGGATTTCTAATACATTAACCTAACTGTTTGTGTTGCACATGTGCATATGTATGTAATCAGTATCTTCCATAGATTCAATTTTCCAAAGTTAAAAGAGTGAAAATTAATTTCTTTTATGTGTATCCATGGCAACATTCAGCATTTATTTACCATAAAATATTGCAAAAAGGGGGGTGAACATGTCATATATCCCCCCAAAATTGGGATCAAACTAGAATTTCAATGACTTTGAGTGATACCTTTTTAGAAACTGTTTTCTCAAATAAAAAATGGGTGTCTTTCGCCTCATTTTTTCGTAAAATCCAATCACAAAGTTCGTGCGATAAAAAGTTGGAAAAAAACATTACAATAATTGCCGGACCAATGTATGGTATGGACATGCAAATACGGACTGTCATACAGAAAACAGCCTATATTACATACATTACATAACCTTGATGTTCATATAAACCCAATACAAAGGCTATTTTAATACTCAGCTATCCAAAAATGAATTTTATTGCACACTAGCTCTCATATTTAAAAAATCCACAGGGGCCAAAATGCGAAACTACACACCTAACTGTGGAGTGCTACCTTAAAACAAGTGTATGTGACCTTTCTTGTAATAGGAAATATGTTATCTGATCAAAATCTTTATTATTGTATTCCTATTAAGTAATGGTCTTCTAGTCCATTACTTAGCTGATATTTTTTTTCCCATATGCGTTGACTTTAATTACCAGACATATCTTTAGAACCGATTAATGTTGTCTCTTTGACATATTCCCAATTTCCATTGTCAATTTCAAATACATCAAATTGTATAACAACTGTTAAGGAAAAGATTAATAAACAAATAGGAAGCCATTGAAAATATAAAAAAATTGTAAGGGTTTGGTGGAACCCAGTCGCCTACTCTTTCTGTTAATTGCAGGCTCAACAAAAATGAGAAAATAAATCAATAAAATATTCCTGATATTACTATCTTTTGATTGCAAAAAGCTTCTGTTCAAGTTTGGTAAAAATCCAGGATAGTTTATGAATCTAATAAATGTTTAAAAACTTTAACTGCAGACTGATTGTAATACAAAATGTCCATCTAGATACTAGCTTTTGATCATAAACAAGCTTCTGTCCAAGTTCGGTACAAATCCAAAAAAGTAAAGGAAAGTTATAAAAAAAATTAAAAGTTTAACCACAGAGTGAATGCGTTGTTCCTAGCAGAAAAGTCCATTTAAAAGTAAACTACAGAAAAATGGATTTATTTTTTTACAATATTTACTTCTAGATTCTATCTTATGATCATAAACAAGCTTCTGTTCAAGTTTGGTACCAACCTAGGATAGTTTTAAAAAGTTATAAAAATTTTAAAAACTTTAACCACAGAGTGAATGTAATATTTCCCATCAGAAAAACTAAGTCCATTTATAGGTAAAATACAGAAAAAAATGGGAATTTTATTTTTACAAAATTTACTTCTGGATACTATCTTATGATCATAAACAAGCTTCTGTCCAAGTTTGGTACAAATCCAGGATAGTTATTAAAATTTCAAAAACTTTAACCACAGAGTGAATATTTGTGGAGCCGCTGCAGCCCCCGACACCGACAATGGAATGTAGGATCGCTTAGTCTCGCTTTTTCCACTAAAGTGGAAGGCTCTACAAAAATAATATCATGGCTCTAAAGTTTAAGTAATAGGGTTTACAAAAATATTATCATATTAGAAACATAGATAATAATATTGGTCAAACAATTAGGTGTTAAACCACAGAAATGCGTTTATAAAATATGGATGTTAAAAACAACATTCTTTAACTATGAAATCTTAAATCCAAAAGCAGATTGATTTCTTCCAAAGAAAAAAAAAAATTTGTATCCACAAATAATGGCCTGCCATGATAGTCTTCTGACCTATTTTATTGATATCGATTCAAACAAAACAATTTTAATAATTTTTTTATATAAATTAGTTCATAATTCGGTAGTTTAACAATATTACCTTTTCACTGTGAATGAAAAGTAATGCCATCATTAGGATTCAAATTCTGATCAAATTTAAATCAGTTTTAATCATTATGATATATTTATGAGTCATCACAATGAATGAGAATCACCTCACTCAATTAGTTGTAACTTGGATATTCTCTAACACATAACACGTCTATAGTTTCTCTAAGTTCTCTGATTATATAATTTATCTGTTTTCCTGAAGGATTTGTGTTTGTTGCCACTTATTTTTTCACTGGTCCTTTTGTCATAATTTACTGGTCGCAGGTTTATTTAATTCAACTACTATTTTTCCTATGCTCTTTTGAGAATACAAATACTGAAAAAGAAAAGAATAAATAAAAATCAAGATATTCAAACAACCGAAATATAACTCAAAACTTTACTGAGGTCAAATATGTCAAAGGGAGTCATAAAAACTCACATAACAACAAACTTTTGATGAATCAAAATAATAAATAAAAACATTGGTAACAGTAAGACAAAGCCACAAAGCTTTTTTTGTCATAAAACTTGACTCAATACTTAAGGAGTATAATTTGTGCTCAAAACACAAAATCCAGTATCTTGATTGGTTGATTGGAGTATTGTCTTAACATCCACTCCTTTTCATTAGAATTATTTATAATTTAGGATTCTTAAATAAATCTAAAATTCTTTACTATAATAAGGTTTTATTCATACAAATAAAATGTAGATGCTCTATTAATGTCTTTATCTTCATCTATCTACCACACTTAACTTCAACATAAAATATTAACCGTTTCATTGATAGATTTACAGGTCTCGTCCAAACAATGAATCCTTGATAACACTTTCATTGTTTAAAACATAAACATCTACTAATTAATCATAGTTCACTACTATGAATAGAACTGACGTTTTTTTTTTGTTGCACTTCAGTGTAACTGTTGATCCATTGTTTTCCTTGTTTATATTTCCTAACCCATATTTGTAAACCCTCAATTGATTACTGACTTTTGAACAGTGGTATACTACTGTTGCCTTTATTTATCAATGTTTGTAAAATGTTTCACCCTCAACAACATCAACTATACTACTAATTTTTGTAAAATTATTTGCTTTCTTACCTCGACAGCATCCACTATTTTATCTATGCCAATAAAAGGTCCCTTCGGAGAGTTCTCTCCCATATCTATAACACTTTGTAATTCTTTTCTGTCTATCATGTCAGCCATTTTGGAAACATATGGTACCCAGTCCCTGACAAAGTGGTTTAGGAAGAATCCTCTGATACTTGCTGACTTCGTAAGTAACTAAAATAAAACACTCAAAATGAGAATAGTCTATTTAAAGCACTTATTTGCAATATTGAGTCAATCTCACAAATTGGCATACAAAATAATGAATGAATATTTTAATAAATTAGAAAATTCCTCATTTTCATTTTGTTTCAAAAATATTTTCCTTGATGGAGTCCATTATATTTAATAAGTGCATATATACTTAAACTCCTAATTACAAGTTTAAGGATTGGGACATAGATACTTGTCTCAATTTTTGCTTTAACCTATATATTATACTGCAAAGGGGGTATGGTTTTATAATAACTGATTCTTAAATAAAATATTCTGGTCCTCCATTTGATGAAACAAATGTTCAACATGTACAACTTCAATTCCAAAACATCTAACAGACAATATCATGCAATGTAAAAAATGGGAGGGGTATAGAATAACACCAGAAATTATTACTCATAGGGAATTTTTCATATTCAGTGCTGACTATTATCTTAATCAAATATCAATTCATATCTTCCGAACTTAAATCATTTTTTTTTTATATAATTGCAGATATTATACTAAGGTGCAGTAAGAATAGCATATAACCTTACCCTGATTGGTATTGTTGCTAAAGTTCTGGTAGGTTTAAATCCCTGGTCAGATTCATAATCTGTTATATAACCTATTACTATCAATCTACCTTTGGTCTTTAATCTATGATAATAAAACAAAGAATGGCATTATTTTGAATGTGTTCACTTATAAATGTAATTGAAAATGTATTTCAATTCTACAAGGTGTGTGGCTTTTCTATATACTCCCTTCAAAGACTTTTTTTGGCATTGATGTTTCTTTTCCAATGAACAATGCTTATACAATAATCAAACATGTAATATATCTCAACTATATCTGTCAATTGTATAAAGAAATAAATGGAAAATGTGTCCAAGAGACACAGATGATGCACCCACTCTCACATAGCGTAATAAGGGACATAACTAGAGAACTGCAAAAGTGATGGTACTTATATTCAAACTTGAATGTTATTTTGTTGTAATAAGCATTTTGTATAACTGTCATAACCTTAAGTTAAGGCAAATAAAAGTTAAAGAACAGAAACTAATTTCAGAATGTACATACAGAGGTGCAGATGTAAGAAGGGCAACACTTAACCTCTGCCATGGCAGGGGTATTAAAAACATCTTGTGGAAGAGCAACACTCAACCTCTGCCATGATGGGGGTATTCAAAACATCTTGTGGAATGGCAACACTCAACCTCTGTCATGGCAGGGGTATTAAAAACACCCTTTGGAAGGGCAACACTTAACATCTGCCAAGGCGGGGGTATTAAAAACATCTTGTGATATACATTTGAAGTTAAATTAACATAGATGAAACAGCACATTATAGGCATCTTTTAAACTGGTTCTTATTACATATGTGTTTTTCTTTTTTAATGTTGTTATATAATATTAACTTTTAACAGATTCACTTTCTTCTCATAGTTTGGTATCAATAGAGGACTAGGCTCTTAGCAAAGTGAAAATTCATATCATGCAGTGGCAAACTTAACATTGTCATTCATGGTCCTTTTATAGCCGACTATGCAGTATGGGCTTTGCTCATTGTTGAAGGTGACCTATAGTTGTTAATTTCTGTGTCATTTGGTCTCTTGTGGAGAGTTGTCTCATTGGCAATCATACCTTATATTCTTTTTTATAAGCATACTTAAAGTGAAAATATGGTATGTCTTTACCCGTTTAAACAAGTTTCAAACATTTCTCCTCCTATTGACTCATACACAACATCTACTCCATTCTTAAATAGAAATGTCATATTGAAATGCCAAACAATAGAATATTGAAAATTATAATTCTGCTTCAGGCTTGTTAAGTTACAAAAGTTAAATTTCAATTTGATTTGAGTTACCACATAACTTAAATTTTTTTTCAATTTCATTATTACTTTTACTGGAATGTATGAAACTGATAGCTATTCCATTGATGTGAAGCAAATATAAAAATTCATCAACCAAGGGCAATAACTCATTTTTTTTTAAGATTTGAAATTAGATATATTAAGCAATGATAATTTAAACTTCTAGAACTCTATAAAAGAAAGGTGAAAATAATTTTCTTTTGCAGGTGTTAGAAAAACATTTGAAACAGTAACTGTCCATACAGCTGTTGTATTCAGACTTTGATTGTAAGAGAGATGCAATTATACCTTTGAGGTTAAACAAAACATCCAATTTGACAAACATGACAATTTGGTGCCATCAGTAGATCAACCTTTTTTTTTTAAAATTTTAATCCCTTTATATTTGTACTATAACACATTATTTTAACATAACATAACATTGACATTTCTTTACCTTATATTCTGTTTTCAGCACTGTTTTTAGATTTTCTTTCTTATAATTAACAGGTCTATCACAACCAATTTTCTGAAACAAGAAATGTATTATCATAAAACGTTTATAAAAAAAGAGTAGAGTAAGCATAACGGCACTTTAAAGACTATTTTCCATGTATTTTTCATTACCAAGAGACATTTCTTCTACACAATTATCAAGCAGAATTCTGCCTGGTGAATCACAGTGACAAACTCAACAAAAGTGTAACTGATGCATTTTGGCATTTACCAATATGAATAAATTGAAATATCATCTTTAATTTGGTTTATAAACATGAATAATCATGTTAACAATACTTAAGTAGAACTGTTTTGTCCAAAATTGTACAGTTTCCGCAAAAAGAGGCTGATAATCTTAATTTACATATAAATATTTATATTGTTAAAGTTTTGGAGCTTCTGGATCTCACTCCCAACAGTTTACTACATAAGAGTAAATATTATATTAAAAAAATAGTCATGGGAATACTTGATTATATATAAAAGAATCGAAAATTAATATTTTTAATGATGTAAGAAGTATTAATAACCAAAAAAATAAACTTTGTACATTTCGTTTATTCAAAACAAATTTCAATTTTGAACCCTATTTAAACCTGCTAAACTTTAAACAAAGGCAGGCATTAACAAAACTAAGAATTGGGGACCATCAACTTTCAATTGAAACAGGGAGGCACAAAAACATCCCAGCTCATGAGCGTATTTGTAAACTTTGTGAGGAGGAGGTAGAAGATGAGATCCACTTTCTCCTATAATGCAAAAAATTAGAAACATACAGAATAACATTTATTAAAGAACTTTGTATTTCTTATCCTAATCTAAAGAAATGTAACGATGAAAATATGTTTATACGGCTAATGGGTTGTGAGAATATAGAAGTTCTAAAACACCTATATAATTTAATAATCAGTCTCTGGAATGAGAGGGATAAGTTGATAAAATGTAAATGATGCCAATTTGCTGACCCAGTGAATCATTTATAGACCAAATTTAAATTTTGTGGCACGAATGGTATTCATAAACAGTTGAATAACATTTTTACATGTTGAATATATGCATATATAAATAACTGCGGTTTTAATTTTGCTTTTGTGATTATTTTCTTTGTCCTATATTTTGTCATTTGTATATTATTAAGAATTAATAATACTCATTGTAATAAATTGTTTGTAATTATACTGCTCTTTTAGGGCGTCCTTGATTGACAATAAAAATATTGTATTGTATTGTATTGTATTGTGTATAAATAAAATGTTGAAATATAGTGCAAAGACGAATTAAAAGTTTAAAATAAAAAGTAAAATTTCATGCAAAAGTTTTATGAAATATTGTTTCCTGTTAGTATTTGTTATTGATATCTTATGCCGTACCTTTAAAAATTGCACTTTATCATCTGTGGAACATGTTCCTATGACATGACATCCAGCTCTCTTGGCCCATTGTACCTGCAAAGGGAGATAATCACAATATAGATCAATGTACGTATAAATATTTTCATGTATTTACATCTTGCATATTGAAGTTTAATGAAAACTAAATATAGTTTTTCTATTACCACTCTCAGATGGGACACTAACTATGTGCTAAGTTGAAGGGATGAGCCTTTGCGTCAATATTCTAATCTTCTATAAAAAGGTGAGAAAGGTAGCTGATTATATTGTAAGTATTTGAAACTACTGTATATGTCTTTTCAAATCTCTTTTCACTCCATGAAATAGACTAATCTCAAACTAAAAAAACTTTTGAAAAATACTTCAGATGAATTTGTTTGTTTTTGTTCTCAATTGTGTCATGTTTCAGTTTATTTTCAAAAGTTTTGACTCTGAATTATTTTTCATCAAAAAGGTAAGTCATACATATAAAATGTAAGTGTACTACTTTAAACTACTCACAGCAAACTGTCCAGTGCCTCCTGCAGCAGCTGAAATAAAATATATATTTTTATATCCTTTTCAAATCATGTTGACATTACAAAAAAGAAGATGTGGTATGATTGCCAATGAGACAACTATCCACAAAATACCAAAATGACACAAACATTAACAACTATAGGTCACCGTACGGCCTTCAACAATGAGCAAAGCCCATACGGCATAGTCAGCATTATTGGTCCTTTCTGATACTTCTCATGTAACTAAAATTGATACAGTAGTTAATGTCATACAAAAATGCAATTTAAAAAGGTAAAGCATTATGGTTATTCTAAATAATCCTGATGATCAGGGCTAAGGTAATTTAAGAAAAATAATTTTGTTACTGTCAATTAGATGATTCTCAAAAATTCAGCATTTCAACATTTTCAATGTAACCAGTTTTAAATTGTATCATGTATGATGTAATTCATAAATAATTGCTTCTATTAATTTGAATAAGGAAACCGGTATGTATCTCAAAAATAACTTGAATTCTGATGTCTGATACGTATATCTCTTTGCAACTCTTTCTAAAATCTTAATAATAAGTCTCACATTTTAGTTATTACAAAGGCTCATAATAATTTATAGATTTACGATATTTAAATACCTGTAACAAGAACTGTTTCTCCAGCTTTTAACTCTCCATACTGGAATAAAAGAAAATATATCATTCAATCGTGACAAATGAATGCAGTTTGACCTTTATTAACAGTGGTTTAAGTTGATTAATTAAAATGGAATGTTCAAACAATTGTTGATAATCGATATATTTAAATTCTCCAAAGAAAGTATTTATATTTGCTGTGGATTCATTATTAGTTGGAAACCAATTTTCATGGATTTCGTGGGTACAGGTAAACCACAAAATTAAATGTTCAACGAATAACATATTTCATATAGGCTAGTATGTAGACCTAGTAAAAACCATGAAAATAAATGAATCTACAGTATATGAGCAGGCAATGAACATTTGAACAAATCTGACATACTTTTTTAGCTCACTTGTTTACTTCCTATAATGTGTTTTCCGGACTAGTCTTACCTAGGATCCATGTATGGATTTATTCTTTTGGGTACTTTTTTACTTTATTGCACATTCAAATACACTGTTTATCTTTACAAGAAAAATCAACCTAAATTAGTAGCTCACAAATAGTAATGAATTAGTTAAAGTTATAACTATGTTATCATGTATAAGAAGTTTGATATGAGGATAACAGGAGCACTTACTAATTGTAAAAGGGGAGATAATCAACTATTATGACTGATTTAACAAAAGTTAACTCTACTCGCATGCCCGTAGGAGGATACAGGGGGCCATTACAGCCCCCACCCTTTCATGAAGACAGTTTGGTTGGTTATATAGGGAATCACTGAAGCATGACAGAAGTGGGGCCCCCTTATGAAAAGGTTCTGGATCCACCACTGATACCCCACATCACCTATATGATTAGGACATGATTAAGTGACTTGATGGCATAGTATTTTCTGTTAACTTAAGGTATGATTCTTTTTTGTTGTAAACTCACAGTTCTCCACAAATTCTAGTCTATTTTTAGTACATTTGACCTTGACCTTAAACAATGAAGGAAAAATCAAAAGGATCTTCTGCTCATAAATTGTGACGAATTATCCTAGTGAGGTTAATATCCCATATGTAGTATTTGATTTAGCACCCCTAAAATACACTATGCATGAGAAGTAATCTTATTTAAAGTTTTTGCGTTTATCCTAAAAGAATGATCACTTACAGACTGACATTTCTAAGCTATAAAAGCCCCGTTGTTTTTTTACCTTATCTAAAGCAATGGCAGCAGTGGCTCCACTAACTTGTAAAGGGAGATAATCAGCTGACACTCTTGGTAATTTAAGCAAATTTCTCTCTGGGATATTCTGAAAAATGAGTAATGAAATGATTGAATATTATTTTAACTTGTTTGTCAAAAGATTGCAACAGTAAAAATTTGGCATTAATCATTTTCCGGAACTATAACAAATAATTGCTCATTAGACTTCCTAGATAAAAGAGTGGTACATTTAAATCTTACATTCATAACAGTAAACAAGTTTTAATAAAACAGTATCTACCTATCTAAACAATCTTCTTTCATATTTTTTCAGCTATAAATGAAATAATTTACTATTGATTTTGTTCTGTTTTACAAATGCATTATTTTTTTTAAAACACAACTTCAAATTAATTTTACTTCCCATTCATGTAGTTGTAAATGCATGCATCTGATGTCCAGTAGTTATTGTTTGTTGATGTGGTTCCTAAGTGTTTTTCTTTTTTATATATATAGGTGAGACTGTTGGTTTTCCTGTTTGAATGGTTTAATTAATTTTTTTGGACTCTTTATAGCTGACTGTTCAGTGTGAGCCAAAGCTCTGTGTTGAAGACCGTACCTTGACTATAACGGTTTAGTTTTATAAATTGTGATTTGGATGGAGAGTTGTCTCATTGGCACTCATACTACATCATCCTATATCTAATTAATACTCAAACTGAAATAACCATTTTACTTTGTATTCACTAAAAGCACCAAATTGTGAATAAGTTACTGGCTGGCCAATTGTGAGAGAAGCTCCAGGTCCAATGGCTGCCACTTCACCTACAGCCTAGAAAAATAAAGGATTATAGTAAAATATAGTCATCACCTACAGCCTGGAAAATAAAGGATTATAGAAAAATATAGTCATCACCTACAGCCTGGAAAATAAAGGATTATAGAAAAATATAGTCATCACCTACAGCCTGGAAAATAAAGGACTATAGAAAAATATAGTCATCACCTACAACCTGGAAAATAAAAGATTATAGTAAAATGTAGTAATCACCTACAGCTTGAAAAATCAAGGAGTATAGTTAAATATGGTCAACACATACAGCATGCAAAATAACAGATTGCAGTAAAATAAAATCATCAGTACAGCCTGCAAAATGAAGGACAATCTAAAAAGTTATTATTATACATGTACATTGAAGTTAACCCCAAATAATCATATAGACTTCAAATTCATAGAATTATACACCTTATCACAATTTAGTCCAATCGGGAAAAAATAGTCATTTTAAAAACTACCTGTTTGGGTCAAAAGTTAAACAAAACAAAGGTCATCAGTAAAGAGCTGAGAGAGGAAAACATTTAGAAAGAGATCTCAAGAAAATTTGATAGAGAATGATCCACTTTTACAAAAAAGTATTTTGTTTGAAGTGTTTACGATGGTTTAAACAGGTCTCATCAAAAAGTATTATGAATGGTGCATTGTTTAAACAGGGTCCCAGATAGTTTCAACTCATAAACTGAATGAAAAAGTTGTGTAATTTAAAATCTAACACTAAATGGATGTAGCGATTTAATAGGTGTATCAAACACTAGTTTTTGGTCAGACAATCTTAAAATGACAACTCATACATGTATGGCACTTAACAGTTTTTGAAAAGAAAACAAAAGAAAGATATGTTTATTACAACAGTGAACACAAATTTAGTTTTATCTTTACAAACCTCAAATCCACAATCAAAGGGAGGTTTCACAGTTGTATCATATCTGCCTGCAGTGTAGTTTATATCTGATGCATTTATTCCAACAAATCTATAAATAAAAAATGTAAAACATGAACACATAAGGCTCCTGGAATTCAAATTTTCACTGAATTAACGAAATTGATACAAGCTTTTATATATCACAATGAGGTGAGGGTTTGGATCATTGTTGAAGGTCATACACTACAGTATATTAAAGTTGTTAACTTCTATGCCATTTGGTCTATGTTGGGGAGTTGTCTCATTGGCAATCATAACAAAACTTATTATTTTTATAATCAAGATTAACCTTGTTAACAGTTGTGCAATCTCAATGAACAATCCTTTCATGAAAAAAAAAAGATTGACAATGAGATAATAGTTTATCAGGTTGGGAAGATCTCAAACATGGTCAATATCACCATTTCTTAATATAATTTCTCAAATATGGTCTTACAGTTTTTAAAAAAAAATTGGTCCTCTGCTTGAACATGTACAGAGTATTTTTTTTCATCAATTTGGGAATCAGAATATTTTTTAAAGAAAAATACCATGCCCACTCATGCCTTTTAAAGTTCAATGATTGTTCTATTTGAACTTATTATTTTGTTTTAGACAAAAAATATATGTAGAACATTCATCCTGGACATGCATGAACTATTTGCCACTGGATGTTAAAAGAAACCAACAATCAATTCAAATTTAGGACATAGTCTTGGTATAAAGCTGGCATTTACGGTAGCGCCTTTCTCATATTACATTCAATTTTGTTAAATCTTCAATTCTAAAGTTCCGTGTTTTCATGTATTAGTCAGATTTTTAAAACGTGAAGCGCTTAAACGCCATCAATCAAAATGATTTAGTCAAAATATTACACTAGAAGGTATGGGGAAAATCTTAATTCAGAATTATTTTTTTATCGTCTGCTAAATCAGAGTAATTTTTTTCTCTCATCAATTTGGAAATTACAATATTTTTTTTTAAGAAAATACTAGTACAAGGCTTTAGAAATTAATATATTGTTTGTTTCCCCAATCCCGACCCTGCCAAGCAAGGTGTGGGTAGGTAGGTAGGGAAATAATTTTATTTTTTCCAAAAAGCCTGAATAGTATCATAGTATTGGACGATGCTGTAAGCTGAAAAATCTGAAATGAATAAAATAATTTTCGACTTAGTTTTGACAATAAAATTTTATGAGTAGCACCGTTTTTGCAGGGTCGGTCGGGATTTGGGAATCAAACAATATTCTATTTTAGGCCCAAATAAGGAAGGCTTTTTTTAATTTTTGCTTTCATACCTTCTTGCGACATGTCAAAGCAAAAAAAATACAGTATGATCCCCTCCTGTCATTTGAACATGTGAAAGTTTAATGATCTTTCCCTAAACATTTTCCATCTGAACTTATTATTTCATTTTAGACAAAACTATATGAAGGACATTCAGCCTGAATATGCATGAAATATTTGCCACTGGACGTTAAGCAACCAACATTGTTAAACAATCAATCAATATATTCAACATAGTCTTGTTATAAAGCGTTTAAGGAAGTCCAAATAATTATGATGTCTTGGAAGGCTATTTTAAATTTTTGCTTTTACGCCTTCCTGGGACGATGTAATTAGGCGTCCAAGAATAAAAATATTATAGCCTTTCAAGATGTCATTATTATTTCGACTAGCATATAAGGTAGCGCCTTCCTAGTATTATATGGGGTCAGAGTCCCCAATTACGGTAGAAAAATAAAAAAAAAAAAAAATCGGGAAAATTTCCCGAATTTTTCATTGTACTAATGAACTCAAAATCGTTAACTTTTTTTTATGTCATGTTTTGAAATCCCGGACCGGCGCAGAAATCTACAATATACTTCCTTTTTCCGGTCTCGTTATGAATCTTTGAGTAAAATATATATTTATCAGTCTAGTATAAAAAGGAGGGAACGCAATACCAATTTTCATTTTTTTAAATAATTCTTTGATATGAAAAAACGTTACCTGATGAAAGGGTTTCTTTGTTTACATTGCATATGACGTCATAATTTAAATAACGTCACAACTAAAATCCCTAACAACAGAATCAAAATCGGAAACGTTACGGTATTTCCGTTTTATTTTTTTAACAAATTTTAAAGTTACAAAAAATAATGCATACAGACTTCATCCCCATTTACAGGTTATGCCTGCCTCATATTAGAAAAAATCTCAGAGAGTTTCATTGTCAATTGATTTTGTAATGAGATATATGGAAGAGACGTTTTAAATTAAACACCTGTTTTTCACAAGCACTTCACCAGCTCCAGGATTTGGCAAACTTTCTTGCGTAATTTTGACAACATCACGGAATTTCTGACTTATTTTTGTTACAACGAGTTTCCTCATCGTAGAAGGTAGCTGTCTGGATGCCATTTTTTGAAAGTCTAGTTTGCAATATAATTTTATATGCACTTTTTCAGCTAAATTTAGGTTCAAAGTCCGTCTGCAAATTTTGGAGTTATCTGCCCTTGTCCTACTTGCTTACGTTTTAACAAAAAAAGGACAAACATTTTCTTTATATTTGATATTGGTAATTTAATTCAAAAAAATATTCAAGATTTACTTGAATAATGATAACGGTGTATGTTTTTCAAAATTTAAGATAATATGAGTTTATATAGAATAAAAATTATTGGTGATGTAGGAGGCTTATTTTTAACAAAATGTTGCAGACTGCTATGTTTCTCCTGTTTGGTATATTCTCCTTTACATTGTTAGCAGGAACAACGTTCAAGCTTGTCAGGTTTCTTTCCACACAACCTGATCAAGAATATGTTATTAAAGGTACAGTGGCGGATCCATAACTTTCCTAAGGGGGGCCCGATGACTGACCTAAAAAGGGGGATGGGGAGCTCGTTCCAGTCATGCTCCAATGATTCCCTATATAATCAACAAAATTTTTCCCATGCAAGAGGGCTGGTGGCCCCCAAAGCCCCACCCTTCACCCGCCTATGAGGTACATTAAAAAAGAATAACTGGGCAGAGTATTATAGGGGGGTCTCATTGGGGGTTCTGATCCCGGATCCTCCTGACTGTTTTGTCAGATTCCTGTATCCCGCTTACACTACATGTATATACGTAAGCAATTCTCAATTTTTTGACATTTCCCGGGTCCTACAAGACCTCATTTCCCGTTTTCAGGACACAATCATTTGACTTTCACGTGTCACGATTGTTATAACTTTATATGTGAAGTTATTTTAAAGCTACATAATTTGTAGGAGGGCCTCAAGTTTTTTACTTGAGCACCCAGCTTGGATCGCAGACTTACATGTGTAGCTTATATTGGATAAGACCAACTGCTCTTGCGTTGTAAATTGGTGGTGGGTACACAAGGCTGTGTTGATATCCTTTCACAAACTACTAATGCCTCATGTTTGTCTTTTCAAAGTGAAAATACACTTACCGGGTGCACTTGAGTGAATGTCAACATAGTATTCATTGAATAATAGTAGTGATTATTTAATACATTGCTACTATTTTGTTGAGTGTGTTTTCTGTGGTATATTATTTTATTTTATTATTTTTATAACACTTGTTACATATCTTTTATTCATACCTGCCAACTGTCACTATTTGTGGGGGATTTTCCCCATGGAGGCTCCCAAATCGAAATTTTGAAAGAGCAATTTCATCCACAATTTAAATCAAAACAATTAATTTTACAATGGCTATAGGCTTGTAAAAGTATAAAGACGCCAAAAAACAACATAAGAATATATATGAAGCCCCCCTTGAAGGTTTTGTGGGACTATGTGAGCCATTTTGCACATAAAACCCCCATGGTCATTTTGAAAAGTTGGCAGGTATGTGACTATATTATTGTTTGACAATTTTAGACATAACAGTTTATTTTTATTAGAAGATAAACAGAGTGGTGACTAAATTGTCACACATTTTTAAGGACTAAGAAAAATTTAAAGGTTTGATATACTTTGAGCCAACTAATAGGCATCTGCCATGTAACATTGCAAAATGACCACCTTTTATAGCTGACTATATGCGGTATGGGCTTTGCTCATTGTTGAAGGCTGTATGGTGACCTACATGTATAATTGTTAATGTTTGTGTCATTTTGGTCTTTTGTGGATAGTTGTCTCATTGGCAATCATACCACATCTTCTTTTTTATACAATAAAAAAACTCATTATACTGCCATGATTTTGATGCAAAATTGAAATACAGTAACCAAACAATAAATTGTGATTTACATTTGTACCTAAAATTTTACCAAAAAGCTTTTATTTTAAAGCTTCTGCATATATCTTCCTTTTTTGGTAAAATTTTAGGTATTTAAAGTATATCAAACCTTTAAATTTCTTTTAGTCCCTAAAAATGTGTGACAATTTAGTCACCACTCTATGTATCTTCTAATAAAAATAGACTGTTATGTCTAAAATTGTCAAACAATAATATAGTATTAGTGTTGCATGATAATTCTTGACATCCTTGCTCTACAGTTTATTCTTAGAATTGTGTTGAGATGCTTTAAAGGGGACAGTAGAGAAACATTTTGTGGATTAAGATAAAAAAAACCAATGAGATTTCAATAATATTTTAAAAATTAAAGTGAGGGTGAACTTCTCCCTGTTTCAAAGAAACAGCAGATTATCGTTACATATATAGACATGTTTATACATGTTATATGCAATTTCAAATAATGCTTTGTCTACAGTGTTATCTTTATTCAGACAAATTTATATATATATATTGTAATTTTAGATTCATCAAACCTAGTTATGATAGTGGTAGACTTTTGTCTTTTACTGCTGTTCATGGTACAACATAGTGTGATGACATCAAAATCAATAAAGAAAGAGTTATGGCCCTTGTGTAAACCTCTCTACAGAACATTGTATACAATATCCACTTGTGTAGCTCTCCAGGTTTGTACATCATAAATAACATTTTTATGGTCATATTTATATTTGAAATCTATGTAAAAATATATTCAATATTCTCATTTCTTATAATTCAAGTATATGGATATCTTATTTCTGCTCCTTAAAATACATAACTAAAAATTGAAGCCACATAAAAATAAATTTAAATACATGTACAGTACTCTATAGAACTTATTGCAGAATATCATCCAGAAATGCCTCTTAAGGTGGTACCCAACACTTTCACTAAAATTAATTTGGCTCGTTTAATTTTCATAAAATTTGGACAATGTATTCACTTTGACCCTTTCACAAAAATATAAAAATTTCAAAAATTTTGAACCAAGCGTTTTGTCAGACACCAATTTTGATCATTGAGAAGCTTAACATATTCCCTTTACAACACAACGTAATTAAAACGTTTAGCTGACTTTACAGAGTTATCTCCCTGTAGTGTTAGGTACCACCTTAATCTACGATGAACAGTTATTGCCCATCAGTTTATCTCCCTTCATGCAAAACATCTTTAATCCGTTTCTCACAAAACAAGACCTATAAACAGATTTGTTAGAAACCGATAAAACCATGGAAATAAATATTAAGAGGAAACCTTATGAATCTTTAATCAATGGATTTACCTAACACAAATAATTAATGGTAGTTCTTTACATTTCATCTTCCATTTAGTTTTTAAAACATCAGGGGTTTTCTCTAACAAGCCTTGATAGAATGAATAATGAAAAGATTAGAAGTGGATTGAATATATACCAAAGATTCAAATTTTAAAAAACCAAAAATCCTAATTAGATTCAGAACATATGTCTGTCTCACTGTCCTATCATTTACAGTAGTTATATTTTTCAGACATTGATGTATTTCTGGCAGAGAACAGACATAAGTTTATGGTTGATTAACACAGAAGATGCTCCTCTCACCTCCCTTTTCTTCACATTAGTACAAATATTTTGTTGGATGATTCTGTTTTTGGAGAATACATTGACAGAGCCGTTCTTCCTAATTGGAATCAAGCAGGTTAGTAAAGGATATTTTAAGGCAATTCTAGGGACTGGTAATTTTTGGCCATGGTGAGTCCAACAGTTAGAAGAAAATATTTTATTGCAATATCATACATTTGTCATATATTATTTTAGTCTCCAATGACCTAATAGAGCAATAAAAGCACATTCACATCACTTTTAAACTTTTAAGTTTATACAAAATATTTTAATCTTGATGCATCTTTGGACTCTTTTTGAAAATGGTGAGTCCAGACCGATTTTCCTGAGTCCGGGACTTATGGATTTGCCTTAGTGTGAACCTGCAGCTGTCCATTCTTAAAATACAAAAATGAAATTTTTAATAGAACACATTCATGATATTTGGGTACAACAGTCAAAATAGTACAGTAATTTCTTTTTTTCATTTTCTTTTAAGTTTTAGATGATAATTGGTGTGTATTTGTGTTAACAGATATTAAAATAACAAAATCCTTTATTGCAAATGAATGTTTTGAAAAGCTTTTAACTAAATGTTACATTTTACAGGAGTTATCTCAGATGATTTTATAAGGGCCCAGTATATAGAATGCAGGAGCCCTATAATTTTCACTATAAATGTGTGTTCAATATTATATGAATTGGATCTGACAAGCTTATCAGTTCAAATAGGAGTCAGTTTCACAAAACAAAAAATTAACATCCATGATTTTTTTATAAGGATAAAAAAAAATTAGATCTTTTTTAAAAGTGTGCAATAAAATACAGATAACGTAATTATAAAGTGATTTTGTTGTACAGCTTAAATTGTTCTGCAACTGTATTTTTACTTTTGAAGGAAAAGATTCTTGGCTTATTAAGCCCTGTAAAATCTAAAAAAAAATGAATGTACATTGAAAATCACTTATGAAATCAATCTAAAGACTAAAGAATCTGGTAAAAAAAGGGTCATATCTGAATTCCTGGTTATATAATAACCTGGCAGGTATTTGAATATCCTGTGTGAGAATTGAAATTTATGAGTATCTTCCTCAGGATAGGCATCAGTTAACAGGCACGGATCATTGAACAAGTAATGTAGCCTATAGTAACTGTTGATCTTAAATTGTCGATCTCTATCAAAATTAATAAAGCAGACAAGACATGTACAATGGTGTTAACTCTTGTTCCTGTTAACATAATTATTAAAATACTTATTTTTGTTTCACTTCTATTTTCAGCTGTATAACTCTATACAAGGATACAGATCCCCCAAGAGATTCTTTAGTCGTCAGTTTCAGGAACTTCTCTCTCACATGCCCCATCCTGGTACAACCTGTTTTATTTTGATCCTGTGGGTGTTCCCAATAATGACCCTGGATCGGTGGTTGTTAGCTACGGTGCTGACGATGTACATGTGTAAGTCTTACAGTGTGACACATCAGGATTACCTATACACAGAACAACAGATACAAACAGCTGAGTATGTCACTATGTCAACATCAACTACCATTACAGAATAGAATGATGCAACCTATGTTATGAAGGAGGAAGTTTGAGAAACAGTCTGTTATTCTTTAAAAAATAAGTAACAGGGCTGTTCTATGATATTAGAAACCACTGCCAGTAGGACTATTTATTAGATGCTTTGAACACAAGGTAGATGTTGCTGTAGTAGTAAGGTTTATATAAAGTGTTATATCCATGTTATTTCAAGTGCTATGTACATGTTATTGTCTAGATAAAGGTTATTTTAGTTAAATAAATCAGGTGGCTTAGGAGATTATCAAGCTTAGCTTTGAGCAAAAATTAAATGATATTATTTTAGAATTTATGGGTTGACCACTTAAAATTTCAGATTTTTATTAACATAAGCATATGCAGACTAGATTACAAGTATTTGAATGAGATAGACCTAGGAAGACCCTAATATTTTCATTAGAATATATACTCTCTGACATATTATAAAGAGCTATTGAAGAAGAAAAGATAAATTTAGATTATCAAACAATTGAGATGTACATTTATTAAATATATAACTTGTTTATTATTTTGTCAATTAACATTGACTTTCTTAAGGTTACTTAATAATTTTTTGACATCATATGGCAGATTGATAACCGAAAATTTCTGGAAGGCAGCATGTACCTTTGACCTAAAACAGTTTTTGTTTCTCTAACTTTTGTTTGCCTCAACCAAATGTTCTAAAACAATGCTTATTACCACAAAACGTAGAATTTGGGTTGATTCATTTTTATCGTTTTTGAGTTATACCCCTTTATTCTGTTATTTGCAAGCAGAAGCATAATCTATGTTTCATGGATATATTCTCCAATTATTTGAATTTCTATCTTTGTTTTGAACATGAAGGACATGCAATTGTTAATATATTTTGTCAGGTATTGTTGAACTTTAATATGTATTTGTTGCAATTTTGTTATATTATATTCAATGCTCATTATTTTTACAAGTTATTATTTTACATTGCTTATAGATTTAGTTTATTAAGTGAAGTAAGTCTGTGTTCATACTTTATCTTATTGTTATACATGCTTTTTTATATATATTTTTAATAAAAATCAATAGAAAGGTATTTGTGTTGTCTTTGTTTACATGTTTTACTATTAAAATTATTAAAGGCGATCATATATCAACTTGTATTATATCCGAATGAATTGCTGTAGGGCTCAATGGGCCAGTGGTTTATTGTCGAGCCTGCAAATTTTGTTGCAGAAAGATCGACATAGGGATATTGATCTGGCGGAAGCTGCGTTAACTAATTTCTTAAAAGCTTTATATTTTAGAAGGTGGTAGACAACAACAAATGGAAGTTTTTAACGACCTTGACTGGCTATACAGCCCTTGCACGGTCGGTCTGACAAAGGTGGTAGACCTGGATGCTTCATCCTTTTATATAGATGCCTCATGTTACAAGGTTTGCATGTCCAATGTCCTTTACCTCATTTTCATGGTTCAGTGACCACTTGAAAAAAAAGTTCAGTTTTTTTGTAATGCTGAATTCCCTTTTATTATAAGTAATAGGATAACTATATTTGATATGTGTGTGCCTTGCAAGGTCCTCATGCCTGTCAGACAGTTTCCACTTGACCTCAACCTTATTTTATGGATCATTGGTGGTCAAGTCCATATCTCAGATACTATAGGCAATAAGGCTAGTATATTCGGTGTATGGAAGGACTGTGAGGTGTACATGTCCAACTGGCAGGTGTCATCTAACCTTGACCTCATTTTCATGGTTCGGTGGTTATAGTTAAGTTTTTGTGTTTTGGTCTGTTTTTCTTTTACTTTATGCAAAAGGTCTACTATATATGTTGTATGGGATGATTGTAAGGTGTATATGTCTAGTGGGCAGATGTCATCATTGAGAACACACTCAAAAACATCCATAACTGGAAAATACACAAACAACATACTATAATAGTCGTCACAACATGTTTTAAGTTGACCATGATAGGGGATATGATAAGGAAAAAAACAATGTTTTAATGCGCAGTTGCTATATTATTTATACATGTATCTGGACTGTTCATGTAACAGATAATTTTATTTATTTACTCTATCTCAATGTTTATATTGGCAGTAAAACATACAATAAACCTTAATTAGAATACATATTAATCAGCTTAGGGACAATCAGGTTGACACATGTATCAAATTCGATATATATATAATGTTAATCTTGTAGTGCATTTCTGAAACACAATAAATGCTCATTATTTTATTTATAATAATAATCATTTGGACCCTTTTCGAATGAACCATATCACCATTTTACATTTTAATTCAAGACCCAAACAAAGTTTTGGTAGTTTGATTTTCCCCATTCCCTTTCCATTGTACTCTTAGCTTATATTTTTGTACAAAAAGCATGAGATGGATTGGTAACGTGCCTAAAATGTACATGAAATGCTCTACTCTATCACTGAGGACGATATTTGTAGATACCAAATCAAATAGTGATTCCTTTGCAAGGATTGTTATACCAAAGATACCTGTACACGTCCATTTAGATGAAGGCATATGAAACCAAGCCTGTGAACATTGGATAATACATGAGTTTACTCGTATGAATGTGTGAGCTCTTTACTAACAGAAAACACGAGAAGGTAACACCTCCCGAAACTTAAGCTTATTTTGATCAGCTATAGTTAGAGGAGGCAATAAGTCTAATTTGGGGTGGAAGTAAAACATCAGATCTACTTTAATATTGATACGTTGATATTCTTGGCATTTTATTAATTATTCTAATACATAGAATTCCTATTCATTAGGTAAATGGACAAGGTATAATTTACAAATAGGCAGACATAAATATAATATTTTCAAAAATAAACGAAAAAGTTTCTTTTAAAGCGGTGCACAGAATTGTATATTAAAAATCAAATACACAAAATATATATCTCTGTTTTTCAATTTAAGACTGTGATAGTTTTGTAAATAGATATGCCGATATCTTTGTTTACAGTAGTTAAAGTCATTTCAAATATTCTTTATTCTTATTTATTGAGATAACAGTAGTTAAATTACGGAAGCCGATAAGGGCCATTCAAAAAAAATATTTTATGTCGTTATTACGACATAGGATGTCGTAATTTCGACATAACATGCCGTTATTACGACATCGCTATGTCGTAATTTCGACATCGCTATGTCGTAATTTCGACATAACGACATCGCTATGTCGTAATTTCGACATATCATGTCGTTTTAACGACATAGCTATGTCGTAATAACGACATCGCTATATTTAAAAGAATATGTATTATGATTGGCAAGAGACTAAATGACAAAGAAGTTAACAATTATACGTCATCATAATGTCCCCGATAATTATAAAAGCCCCCGCATGGTCAGCTATAAAAGAGGGAAGAAAGCTACCAGAGGGAGATTCTCCGAAATGCTGTGTGGCATACAGTGTTATTATTCAATTATTAGCTCCCTTGGTAAAACTCCAAATTTCATATTTAATGTATTCTATTGTTAAATAATTTACATGAAGCTTAATAGGTATATATTTGATAATTGCATAGCTTTTGCTATTTGAATTCATTGGTTAAAGATATTTATTTATATTGTAAAATTTAATATTTGCATCGTCGCAAAATCTTTGGTTACCTTCTTTGGATACCTTCAGTGAGAAACTTAAATATGTTATAGATACCATTTCACATTAACTTGGCCCATAGTATTAGGGCTGTACAGACCGACAAAGTCGTTTAGATTAACAAGATACCGGTCGTAGAATAGCTATGCAGTCAAGAATGAAATGTGGAATTAATAGACGACTGAAATTGTACAACCAAGCCATGCCAAGCTTTCCATCTCCCTTTAAATAAGCGCAAACTACATGGCTTCTTGGTATAAGGGTGTATTGAAGTATTGATAGCTCTTTTTCTACTTTCAAACGTTGGGCGTGCGCGTATTCCTACAACCCCTAGGATTTAAAACAGAATCTTCGAAATTTCATCCGCAAAACAAAATAAAAATGTTCGAAAACACTAACCAATATTAAAACAAATTCAATATATGTTTTGAATTATGTTTTTACAGCTCTTGATCATCTCCTAAGTAATATCTAGTATATTTGAGGATTAAAAAAAGAAAGCTATGTGAAAAAAACGGATGTCCCAATCCAACGTTACATTTATGAAAAACTGTTTTAACTCTTATGTATAGTGATCCTATTTCTTATTTTCTGATCTTCTTGATTCTTAACAGGAACAACGACATGTGTCGGTTCTTTGTGGCATATTGCTGATTCAATAAAATCTTCTCTCCACAGTCGTTTTTTAAACGGTAGCCATTTTGTCCAAGTTGATATTTCATTTTTCAAAGCAGTTAAGGTGTATTTTTTATAATTGATCAAAACAAAAGTTAGATATACGAAGAGTAAAAAATGCCAAGATTCTTTCCTTATTAACTACATATTTGGGTCTTAAAGGAATAAAATGCTTCCATACATTACAAAACGGTAGCCAATTTTTCCAAATGTCTGAAAACGTCTAAAATCCTAGAGACGCTGATTTCCGACGTTAAATGTGCTAAAGTTTCAATTAAATGATTATGATAATTAAAACAAATCGTGTTATGAAATTTGGAGAAAGATATTAATGATTGCTGCCGGAAAAAAAATAGTGCATGTTGCTAAAGACTCCGCCCGGGGAAAGAATTTGGAAATGGGGGAAAAATCCCATTTTATAAAATAAATTGAAATTTATGTTACGAAAGTACTCCGAAATAGATCATTTAAAGTCTTCACTTCAGTAAGGTGCAATTACCAATATCAAAACAATTAATACCAGTTCACGGAATGTTTTACTTCGCGATTTGTCCTGCTATTTCGTGATGAAAATAATTCCTGTACTAGCGAAGCCGGAACTTTTCGTCAATATAAACTTGTGCATGAAATGGAGATAATTGAAAGACGAATCCCAAACAGCAACGAAAACCGTTTCAATGAATTAAAAAAAAAAGGATTATATTTTTATTTGCCGTTTTCGCGGACGACCCAGGAGTAGATTACTATATTTCAAAATGTATATATCTGAAGATGACTTGGGAAATAATTTTCAAGCCAAGGTTCAAGTAATTGAAGGGGTGTATTTCGACAACTTATGTGTCAGGGAAAATACAATTCTATTCAAATTTAACCAAGAGTAAAAATGTTCGATTTACTTGCAGAGTGTCAGATATATTTGTATTGGGGATGAATAAGGATATAGAAATTTTACAATGACAGATGATATGCAACTTGAATGTTTAACATCCTATATGATAAAAAAATTAATATGAAAACCGTATACATGTACTTCCGTCCCATCTTTCCTTCCTACATTACTTGCGACAGTACTGCATTTTAAGTTGAAATAACTTAGCATTAGAGCAATTGATACTTGAATTCTACTTATTACAAGAAGCCATGTAGTATGTGCTTATTTTAAGGGATGTGGGATGCTTCGCTGGCAAGTTAGGCTCGCATATTCACATAGGATTGTTTACCTAATTTGTCTATACCACCATTTGACAAAACGTTAATTTATCAATTTTGTATTTAATAAAATATATAAGTTTCTCACTGAAGGTATTCAAAAAAGGTATCCAAAGATTTTGCGACGATGCAAATATTAAACTTTACAATATAAATAAATATCTTTAACCAATGAATTCAAATTGCAAAAGCTATGCAATTAACAAATATATACTTATAAAGCTTCATGTAAATTATTTAACAATAAAATGCATTAAATATGAAATTTGGAGTTTTACCAAGGGAGCTAATAATTGAATAATAACACTGTCTGCAACACAGCATTTCGGGGACTCTCCCTCTGGTATCTTTCCTCCCTCTTTTATAGCTGACTATGCTGGGGGCTTTTCTAATTATTGGGGGCATCATAATGACGTATAGGTGTTAATATCTCTTGGCAATCATAATACATATTTTTTATATATAGCGATGTCGTTATTACGACATAACGATGTCGTTATAACGACATAGTGATGTCGTTATTACGACATCGACATAGCGATGTCGTTATAACGACATGTTATGTCGAAATTACAACATAGCGATGTTGTAATAACGACATGTTATGTCGAAATAACGACATAGCGATGTCGAAATTACGACATAGCGATGTCGTAATAATGACATATTATGTCGAAATTACGACATGCTATGTCGTAATTACGACATAAAATATTTTTTTTGAATGGCCCTTATCGGCTTCCGTATTAAATAATATTGTGTCGAAATAAAGTTTTATTTTTCTGGTTTGAAGTAAAATGGCTTCGTCGTCAAGTCTGGCTGCACAAATTCACATCTGTGGGTTTTGTAAAGTAGAAAAATACCTGAATGAACATGTTCTGACAGCGATCAACCGATATGCTATGAATGTAAAAGTATCATTAATGGGATTTGAGAAAGAGATATTATAACATTGTGAGGGCTATTTCGTTGGAAAGTAGTTCAAAAACAAAAACAAATCTGAAAGACATTTAGTTGTGCAGATCATGTAAATCGCATTTGTACTTATTATTGTCTTGAATTCAAAACACTTGTTTGCCCGGAATGTTTATCTGTTAGTTCTTGTCATTTGGCACATAGGAATAAAATAGAAATAAAATACACGAGGAATCCCTGGAAGAGCTTGTGATATTAGAGAATTACATAAAACAAACATGCTGCCCTGTGTCAAAGGAAAACTTGATTCGTTAGATGAATTGAAGAATCTACATAAAATAAAGTTTCAAGAAGAAACGAAGATAATTGAAGAACATGCAAATGAGTTGAGGAAGCTAGTAGTAAGAAAGTGTGAGGGTACATTGATCGAAGAGTTGAGAAACAATTTTGTTGGTAATTCTGATGCTATTTCCAGAGAACAGGATACATTAGAACAGCTTCAAAAGGAATTGAATGCAAAAATTGAACTCATAAAACAATCAAAGGTCAAACACAATATACTACAAATCCAAAAGGATGTTCTGGATTTGTCTTCCAATCCTGAAGATTATGAAAAACCTTTATTGATACCAAAGGAGACGAAATAATTCTCCAAAGGTCAAAAGATTTTAAAAGAATATGACTTTGGACATCTACATATAGTTCCTTTGAAAGGAGAACCAGACACTGAAATTAAAGCTTTGAAATCATACGATTTTGAGAAAATTGAGAACAATTTTAGCTTCAAATGAAAACTGTTGTTATGAACTGAAACCAGATAAAAGCCCAAGATTGATAGGCGGGATGAAACAAGTTATTGAAATGCTTTTTTTAGAGTCAAAGAAGCTTGTATTTGCTGTTGAAGAAAATCTTGCTATCCAGGTCAAAAATGAACATGATGAAATCCTACTTTTTACACATTACCAGATTAAAAAACTTTGTTGGAGTAGAGATAGTCAAATTATGATTCTTTATTAAGTTTTTGTAAAAACTATAAAATGTGAAGAAAAAGTTTTATTGAAAAAGAGTGTTTAGTGTCTGGTTCTCTGTACAAATTCAAAATAACAGAGAACTTAATGGAAATATTTGTGTACCTAGTTTGTACCAAAATGAAGTAAAAGTTTTTAACCAGGATGGGAAGTTAATTTGGAAGGAACATATAGGGCAACCGATGGATGTAGAGTCCACATGAGTAGGAAGCATCATTGTATTAAGCTTAAGTGTCAGTCTGCCTAAGAATCAGGCAGTGGTGAAAACATGACCAAAAAAACCCACCCAATTTGACATTGATTTAAGTTCATAATATGCAGTTATGCACAAAATCAACATTCATTTCCATTTTCTGCTTTGGTAATAGAAGATACAATTTGGTTGAAATGCACTAGAAATTAACGAATAAGGGGAGATAACTCAGTAATTTGCTATCATTCTAACCAATTTTCTAACCAAGTTATTTGATATCACCAGGCACACACAAACGAAAGACTAATACTGTTTAACTCAGGATGATGGTTAGTATTAAATAGCATGATTAGCTTGGTGGGTTTTTTCTAATCATGTTTTAATTTTTACCTAAATTGCCTGATTCTTACAAAGACTGGCACTTAACTGGCCAGGTTGTTATTTTGAATTCGGATGAAACGTTTGTAAAACAATTCGGACTGAAAGATACTCTACATTGGCCACCTATGAACTTTTACAGTTTTTGTTATAACTCGGATAACATACTAATGTTTCTGCTGAGCTAGCATCACTGCCATTTCAAAAAATATATTATGATAGTATCACTTCTAATGGGACTACTAAACCTCGGATATCATACTAATGTTTCTGCTTAGCTAGCATCACTGCCATAACTAAAAATATACCATAATAGTAAACTATAATTAAAGACTTATATCTTATAAATAAATATTAAAAAGGAATATCAAAATTTTCTCTTCATTCCAGTTTTACAAACCAATCAGAACCCGAAGATTTATTTTTAGAGTTATTGGAACTATGGTTGAAAAAAAAAGTAGAAATGTTTTATAAGCTATATAACTGTAACAGTGTCAATCACATCGGAGATTTGATGGTCAATACATAATAAGCGTAATGATCTTTCTCTTGATTAATGTGACAGTTTAAACAGTACATGGGTTGCACAGTAAATAACTTCATCATAGATTTCAGGACTGACTAAGTGTGGTATATACGACAGACGCGCGTTTCGTCTATAAAAGACTCATCAGTGACGCTCGAATCCAATAAAATTTTCAAAAAGCCAAATAAAGTACGAAGTTGAAGAGCATTGAGGACCAAAATTCCTTAAAGTTTTGCCAATTACAGCTAAGGTTGTCTGTGTCTGAGGTAGAAAAGCTTTAGTATTTCAAATATTCAAAATTTTGTTAACAGTCAATTTTTAAATATAACCAGTTTAATGATAATTCATGTCAGCACACAAAGTTACTATTACATTGATATTAAAGTTTATCAACATTTTTTTGACAATAAAGCTATGTCAAGTCCATAGCAAGATCTTATGAGAAACTTTATATTGGTCAGTTGTAACATAAATTAGATTTTATCCTTTGATGTTTTTATGAAATAATTTGCTTAAAAAGTGTGGTGAGGGAAAACCATGGTATATTATATGCAAATTAATGTTGTACCATACTTTGCTAATTAAATATGCAACTCAACTAGAATTCAAAGGAAAAGAGGCGGAGCTTCAGCCATGGTATAACATATTCATGTTCATGTTATTCCATGGCTGAAGCTCCACCTTTTCAGTTTTAAATGTATCCGCCTCTTAAATATTTAGAAAACTGTTAAACGTACTAAAAGGTCAAGATCTTCATTTGTTGTCATTTCATAACAAAAAGCAATAAATAATGTGTACCCAAACCTTAAGAAACCTTTTTCAAACTATATAGGATTGTTACGAACTCCCCTATTTTTGGAAACAATTACTAGATGTTTCTTCTTTAAGTTGTAAAACAAATGAAATGTGAAACTATCATTTCCTTTGCGAAGATCCAATTAAATTTCGATTTAAAAAAGGGGGTACCTATAGAAAAAGGAATAAATATCGGCTACAAATATCTGTGAAAAAAACATGATTTTTTTGCGATCAATTAGGGGAACGTACAGTACACTATCTACGATCCCTGGATCCGCTACTGTTTAAATACAGTGTTTTATCATTAAAATTGTGTTTTAATAAAATTAATAATCTAATAATCGAATTTATAAAATAACGGAAGAAAGCAGTTTGTACGAAAACTAGAAATGTACAAATATGCATTTTTCAATGAGCTGAAAATTCTGTAAAATATGATTAATTTGTATGATACTTGAAAACAAAAAAACAAAAATTCTTACCGCCATTAGAATAATTATTTAATCCTTGTCCGACGCTGGAATCCGATATTTTTGTTTACCTCAGTCTGGTGACATTATGAAGTTACTTGCGCAAACAACCATACACGGGGCGCAAAACTAAATAAAAATCGGGAAAATATGACATTCCCTTTCCTTTTTGCAAATGCAGGGGTTCTATTACATGAAATACACAAAAGAGCATACACAAGGCGCAAAAGTGACTTGCGCGAGCTTCCATTTCATTGGATAAAACTGTAACGTGATCAATTTCCAATATAAGTTGAAGGCCTTGAAGCTGTCAATCATTTTATTTATATTACAAATTTTATATACCATGTGTCTTACTCATTAACATATTTAAACAAACTCATCCTTCGGATTCGTTTGTTTAAATATGTTAACTCGTCAAAACCATGGTATATATAGTACTTAACATCAGAGGTCTCAACTCCCTCAGGCAAAGTTGACCTTAGATGGTTTTGGCTAATTTTTAGGGTTTTCTTTTGTCTTATTTTCATTCTTGTTATACCTTTGGCATTTTTTTTGCCTTATGTCTTTATTTGTCACACACTTGGCATTTAGTGATAGTGTGACTTTCACTAGCGAATTGTATACGCACACCGTCATCTGTTACCTCCATTTCTTGTTAGATGCATAAAACACAAGTCAGCTGTTGCTGAGCTAATAAAGTGTTTTACACTGAGTTATACATCTATTTTATTATCTGGATAAAGCCGGTTAGTTTAGTTAGAACAAATCAAGATGCTAAGGAGATCATCGTTCTTATAATCTGTTAGTTCTGTGCAAATAGTAAATGATATTATTTAAGGTAGCTAATAAGTAAATATGGATTGTACTCTTTCAATTTCAGAATTTTATAAACATAAGCATGTATGGATTAGATAGACTTTTGTATCAAAGTATATGATAAACTTTTTACCAGAAAAGTAGCAAGGTCTCTCATTTCGTCATTGACCGTGAACGATAAAGGGATTTCACAAATCTGGTAGATTAAAAGAAATTTTTTTTAGGATTAAAGGTCCGGTCAGATTTTGGTCCTTCTTAATAAATTGTATTCAGTTGAATTTACAACTGAAAATATATTTTGAAATAAACTTGTAAAAATGTGTTTAATTTTATTTTACTGATTAGTGTATCAAGACAAATCTGACTTTTGGTATTCATGATTGTTATAAGTATGTATATTTCGATCAAGTTTTAAAGAGATGACACAGTCTCGACAGTTTAGATTTCTTTGGTATAATTTCACCAGAGTACATCACATCTGAACGGAGCACATACTTTCTTCCAGACAAGATCTTGGATCCCTCATGTAGGATATCATGCTCAAATATCAACATTGTACCTAAAATATAAACAAATAATAAATGTGATAATTACACTATTTTTTAGAAACTACATTGTAAATGTTCACTTCTTGTGTTGAAAGAGTATAAAATTGATAATGGAAATGGGGAAAGTGTCAAAGAGACAACAACCCGATCAAATAAAACTAGAGGCTCTAAAGAGCCTGTGTCGCTCACCTTGGTCTATGTTAATATTAAACATTTTACACAGATGGATTCATGACAAAATTGTGTTTTAGTGATGGTGATGTGTTTGTAGATCTTACTTTACTAAACAATTTTGCTGCTTACAATTATCTCTATCTGTAACAGTAGTTTCTGTGGAAAATGTTGGTGAAAATCTACAAATTTTGTGAAAATTGTTAAAAATTGACTATGAAGGTCAATAACTCCTTAGGGGGTCAATTGACTATTTTGGTCATGTTGACTTATTTTTAGTTCTTACTTTGTTGTACATTATTGTTGTTTACAGTTTATCTCTATCTATAATAATATTCAAGATAATAACAGAAAAACAGCAAAATTTCCTCAAAATTACCAATTCAGGGGCAGCAACCTAACAACCGATGATCCAATTCATCTGAAAATTGCACGGTAGATAGATCTTGACCTAATTAACAATTTTACTTCCGATCAGATTTGCTCTTAATGCTTTGGTTTTTGAGTTATAAGCCAAAAACTGCATTTTACCCCATGTTCTATTTTTAGCCATGGTGGCCATCTTGGTTTGATTGCCAGGTCATTGGACACAATTTATAAACTAGATACCCCAATGATGATTGTGGCCAAGTTTCAATTAATTTGGCTCAGTAGTTTCAGAGGAGAAGATTTTTGTAAAAAATTACTAAGATTTACGAAAAATGGTTAAAAATTGACTTTAAAGGCAATAACTCCTAAAGTGGTCAACTGACCATTTTAGTCATGTTGACTTATTTGTAGATCTTACTTTGCTGAACATCATTGCTGTTTACAGTTTATCTCTATCTTAAATAATATTCAAGATAATAACCAAAAACAGCAAAAATTCCTTAAAATTACCAATTCAGGGGCAGCAACCTAACAAGGGAATGTCAGATTCATCTGAAAATTTCAGGGCAGATAGAACTTGACCTGATAAACAATTTTAATCCTTGTCAGATGTGCTCTAAATGCTTTGGTTTTTGAGTTATTAGCCAAAAACTGTATTTTACCCCTATGTTCTATTTTTAGCCATGGCGGCCATCTTGGTTGGTTGGCCGGGTCACCGGACACAATTTTTCAACTAGATACCCCAATGATGATTGTGGCCAAGTTTGGTTAAATTTGGCCCAGTAGTTTCAGAGGAGAAGATTTTTGTAAAAGTTAACGCCGGACGCAGGACGACGACGACGACGGACGACGGACGCCAAGTGATGAGAAAAGCTCATTTGGCCCTTTGGGCCAGGTGAGCTAAAAAACAACAGCAGAAGGTCACCAACAGGTCTTCAATGTAGCGAGAAATTCCCGCACCCGGAGGCGTCCTTCAGCTGCCCCCCCCCCCCCCCCCCCTAAACAAATATATACTAGTTCAGTGATAATGAACGCCATACTAATTTCCAAATTGTACACAAGAAACTAAAATTAAAATAATACAAGACTAGCAAAGGCCAGAGGCTCCTGACCTGGGACAGGCGCAAAAATGCGGCGGGGTAAAACATGTTTGTGAGATCTCAATCCTCCCCCTTTACCTCTAACCAATGTAGAAAAGTAAACGCATAACGATACGCACATTAAAATTCAGTTCAAGAGAAGTCCGATTCTGATGTCAGAAGATGTAACCAAAGAAAATAAACAAAATGACAATAATACATAAATAACAACAGACTACTAGCAGTTAACTGACATGCCCTTATGTAGCCAACAAGTTTCTAAACAAACTCAATGGAATATCTTTTATTTATCTAATATTTAGAAAGAAAAAAAGTTGAAGTAGCACTTGCCTTCTATGAAAATAAAACATGTTTAATAGCAAGGGAACAACCATTATACATTCTAATAGAGGAAGCTGCACACCATATATTTTCAGTTATTGTGAGAAATAAACCTTTTTTGAGACAATCATGCATGAATATATGTTTTGATTTTTAAGGCAATAATATTTTCACAGATGTGAAGGTCACGATAAATATCACCCTTTCCCTCCCATTACACAGAAATTCAAGTTACAAAATGATGTATACGTTTATTACCATAATTCTCAAGAAAAGTTTGATATTGAAACTTAAGTCGTACATAGTGTTTGATTCTTTCTGTCCTAAAAACTGAAATTATGGACAAAAAAAGATAACTATCAAAACAATAATTATTTATCTGTTCCAAAAACTAAAATTATGGACAAAGAAAGATAACTATCAAAACAATAATTATTTATCTGTTCCAAAAACTAAAATTATGGAAAAAGAAAGATAACTATCAAAGCAATAATTATGGACAGAGGAAGATAACTCTTAAAATAACAATTATATTAAACAAAGGAAGATAACTTCAATTCAAAACATTTTTCTTCTTGTTTGACTGATGCAATGCAATTTTTCATTTTAAAACTTTGATTATTGTGTACTGTATTTGAAAGACAAATGAAAGGAGACTATTGCCTTTAATTATTACCTGTGTGTGGTATAATTTCTGTTTTATCTTCCTCTAACATGCACAGAAATGTAGTGTTGCCACCCTCAAAATTCTACAACAATAATTAATCAAAACATTTAGTACAAATGATTCGTTTCAAACTTATAATTCTTATTATCCAAACAGATGTTGTCTCCTTGTGCTTTCTGTAGAAAGTCATTTTTGTTCTGACTGTTTCTACATTTGTAAATGACAATCACATTTTGACAGTTTATCTTTATACTGAAGACTCGGTTAAATGATAATTTTAATATCTCACAAAAATTTAAATTCATAGATACCTTAAATATAATTTGACTGCAAAGTATTATTCAAAGTAATTCAGTGTACACATTTAATCTAATGTGTTATATTTTCCCTATGAATAATTCATTTAATTTTGTCAAGCTTCATTTGCTCATTTGTTTCAAACCTATCAACTCCATTCTATTCAAGTTTATTTGCAATATTTTAGAACAATTTCATTTTCTCCACAAAAAAAGAGGATTTTATGCAACCAACAATCAATCAATCTATAATGCTAAGTTTATCACATTTTTGTAAATAACATCGTACATGTATCCCCAAACAAATGAAATATCACAGAAAAAATATAATGTTATTAATGTTACAGAAAACTCACAATCAATATATTATGTTTCTAAAACAAATATATGTGTTTGTTATATATCGGGTTTTCTATAGATATACTGAGAACTCTCACAAGTATGATTTCCCAGTAAGAATAGATTACTTATAAAATTGGAACTGCCTACAAAACACATAAGAAGCGAAAAGGTAATGATCGAACAAATCTTTCGTGTAAAAAAAAAGGATAAATAACACAAAATGTATTTTCTAGTATAATCTGTACCATGTGCAGTTTAATATATTACATCATTTGCTTTATAGATCACATGCAACAATAAGTTCAACCAATGTTAAAGCTTAATATGTACATATATTTACATTCTAATACTTGTTTTCATTGTAATTCGATTTTAATCAAATATATGCACTTAATTAAGAACTAAATTGATTTGATATGGAAACCAATAGATTAAGATATATATACTTACTTGATTGAGATACACCTGTACGGACATATAACTTCGGTCTCCATCCTCTCTTATATAAGATCCATCTAAATGGGGGTGGAAATTGTCACCCGGATTATACCTCAACACTCTTATTCTGTAAATATATATGTTCACGTTTGTATGGACAACCCCAATTAGAACGTTTTTTTCATAATTCAAATTATGTCTTATGCATGCAACATTCTAGTCAGTGACTACTCTGACGTCCAACGGCTGTTTTGACAGACAATCTGGGGCCGTGGTACCATGGGCCCTTGCTTGTCCGACAAAACAGTCGTTGGACCACGGCCCATATCTTATCTGGCAAAACAGTAGATGGACCACGGCCCATAGCTTGTCTGGCAAAACAGTCGTTGGACGTCAGAGAAATCTCGGACTAGCAACATTCTAGTCACTAATAGTACTTCACCATCGTTAAACATTTATTAAACTAGAGTAATCTCGGACTAGCAACATTCTAGTCACTAATAGTATTTCACCATCGTTAAACATTTATTAAACTAGAGTAATCTCGGACTAGCAACATTCTAGTCACTAATAGTATTTCACCATCGTTAAACATTTATTAAACTATGTCTATCACTAAATCACTCTTCATGGAATCCACACTGATGGTTGCATTTTGGATAAAAGTGCATGTCTAGGTGATGATGTTGAATTAAGAATTTATAACGTTGTATTTGATTCTAGGTAGAGGTATGGGCTGTTACCCGAATAAAAGAAAATGCTATATTCAAATAATGTATTATGTCCTTGTTTTGTTCATTAATTATGATTTCAACCAAAATATTCTTACCATGGGTCAAAAACCTCAAATATCTGGTAATGCTAACATACCTCTCATTCAAACCGACAACTTTTCTGTTGTTCCATATTTCTGGAATAAGATTACCAACTCGTCTCCACATCGTGTCTGCCACTTCTTTTGATTCCAGAGTACACCGTGAACAATTTCCATACTCATCTATTCCATTGCTTCTACTTGAAAATAGATATAAAAAAATCACTGATTTAAGGTGGTATGGGTGTCTCTTGCCATCTTGGATTGTAAAAATCAGAAAACCTAAGGTCTAGGTTTTCAATCCAGTTAGCAAAATTTGAAGCAGAAATGCAGATAACTCATATGAATTTTCAAAGAATAAATTCATCAGATTATGACTTATAAATTCAATATTATCACAATTGTAGATTATTTTGCTTGATTTTAAATATTCTTAAATTGGCATTTTGAGGGGAGGTTACTCTGAAATATAGTCCTTTTCTGTGGGAATCTACATGGAATTTTACTATTTTGTATGTTGCTGGAAAAAACGTGCGATAACCCTATCCTTTCTTTTGATATTCTCAAAGCATTTTCTAAAAGCTATTTTCTCGTAATTTATTTTACAACTCTATAATTAGATTTAATTTTATAGCTTGAGAAAATGCGGGATGACCTACCATTTTTATCATAATTTTTTTAACATATATCAATATATACTACGTTTTGGCATAACCAAAATTAGACAAAAGCTATCTGATGTATTCTTTATATGTTCAACACCAATTTTTATTTACGGGTATAAAAATCATGTGTTACCATATTATCTTATTTTTATTTCGTCTGCGTTTATTTTTGTTTCGAGACAGTTTGTGTGATACTTAATTATTTCCATGTTAATAAGACGCTAATCTAGAGTGCAGATCTAAAATCAATCATAACTTTATTTCATTCCATCAAGATATTAATGTTAATATGTGCGAATTTCGTATATTTCACCCCGAACTGTAAATTACACCTAACATAAAATAGACTATACACTTTAGAAATCTGTGTAAAGTCGCACAATAATTATGTTGTAAACTTCCTTTCTTGACAGACCTTTTAGAAAAATCAAGATTAATGAACATTTTGATATTGATCCCTAAACTTAATGTCCTTTTCCCCTATCTTTTGTATGTATGACACTTTCATTGGTCATCTCGATAAAAACGGATTATGAAAACTACACGACAGAACATGATCGGCTAGACATTGTTTACATCAGGTCAAAATCATCAAAGCAGAAAGAATACGTTTTACCTATGACAAGGGTAGGAATACCGTCATGTAGCAAGTATTTGACCATAAAGACTATGTTATATGTTAATTAACTGTATGCATAGCCGTTTTTGGGTAGTCTGAACTTGTATGGACAAATGATATTATTTTGATTTTAGAAAATAAATAAGAGATTACTTAAAGCAAAAATTAAACGGTCGAAATTTCACTAAAAGTACATTTTGATATTGTTTTAACTCAAGCAGGACAATTTGGCTCTGAATGTGTGCTTGCAAAAGCAAAGTTTACAAACGATGTATCATGTCAATAGTCAGGAATCTCGTACGTTGCCTTATGTTATATCTGTAACATGATGTGTTTCTTTTTTATATGTTGAGATCTAGGTGTTGGTTGCAGATGATTCCCCTTAATTCATTGACTCCTATCCTACATCTTATTTTACTCATACAGTCAATCTAATTAAAATATTGATCTCTGATTTCGTTATACTCATATGTAGTATAACGTGATCAGAGATCAATATTTTAATTAGATTGCTCATACAGTTTGAATATTCAATATTTATATAAATAACGTCTACGGTAGCATTTTGAAAGAATAAATAAATACTCTATTTATTCTTTAAATATTTCTGAAAATGTGGCAAACAATTAAGTTGACTGCATACATATAACAGTATCATTGTGGAAGTATAACTTGTATAACAAGTTTACAAAGGAGTAAGTAATATATATATTTGATTTTTTTTTTAGAATTAAAAATGTGAAATTAATAAAAACATGTCTATAATATGAATGTACGTTCCCAAATGTTAAAGCCATGTATAGTTGGTTGAATAGTTTGTCCCTAACAATGATAAATACTGTTTTGTAATTAATAAGCATATATATATATAATTCCTACCGTCTTCCTTTACAGTTTAAAAATGTTGGTTCAAATCCTTTGTCTTCTGCCTTTTGTATAAGATCGTCACATTCCTAATGCATAAAGAACATAACATCCTAAATATACATATAACATTTGCTCCTGAATATTAACGTAGCCGACAAAGGAGCAAAAAAAGAGGGACGAAAGATACCAGAGAGTGAGTCAAGCTCATAGATAGAAAATAAACTGACAACGCCATGGCTACAAATAAAAAGACAAACAGACAAATAATAGTACAGAAGACACAACATCGAAAACTAAAGACTCAGCAACACGAACCCCACCATAAACTTGAGGTGATCTCAGGTGCTCCGGAAGGGTAAGCTGATCCCTCTCCACATGTGGCACCCGTCGTGTTTCTAATGTAGCTTATAAATTAGGTTCATACTTGCTACTACATACTTGATGTTTACGTATATTTGTATTCGTTCATTTTTTGTACATAATTTTAGGGCGGCCGTGAGTTTTCTCGTTTGAATTTTTTCACATTGTCATTTCGGGCCCTGTTATAGCTGACTATGCGGTATAGGCTTTGCTCATTGTTGAGGCCTTCAAGGATGGACGGTGACCTATAGTTGTTAATTTCTGTGTCATTTGGTCTCTAGTAGGGAGTTGTCTGAGCTCTCATTGGCAATTGGATGTTTGCGATGATGACAAGGGAGTAACAGGTTTGATACCGGTTGTTAGCGTAGCAGAAAAGATAGGTTTGCTTAAAGATCTTTACGTAGCTGATATAGCATTCTGAATATGCATATACCATCAGTTTTGCATCTAGTTTCTAACATAGCTGATAAAGGAGGTGTATGTTTTGTACAAGTTGTTTTAAAACGTAGTAGTAGTTGTCAAAGAATGAACATGTTTGCTATACTGGTTGGTAACAGATATGGTAAAGGAGGTCCAGAATAGCTGTAGTTACGGGGCGCCGAATGGGACCCTTGTGGTTTTGTACTCAAAATTCAATTTTGTACGGACAAAAGTGACTTTTGTTCAACAAAAATGAGTTCAGTTTAACAAAATTTGTAACATACTATAAATTTAAAATTTTGTCATACAAAATTATCTTTCAGTGGACAAAAGTCACTTTCGTCATGACAAAATTCATTTGTGTTAAACAGAATGTTACCTTATTTGAATAATGGGCGACACAAGTCAATTGTGTATGCAAATTAGTTAAGTTTGGATTCTGTGAACTAATTTGCATACAAAATCGACTTTTGTAACACAAAATTGACTTTTGTGAGACAAAATTGACTTTTGTGAGACAAAATTGACTTTTGTGAGACAAAATTGAGTTTTGTGAGACAAAATTGACTTTTGTGAGACAAAATTGACTTTTGTCTCACAAAATTTAGACAAAATTCAATTTTGTCGATGTTGTCTAACAAAAGTAACAAAATTGACTTTTGTGAGACAAAATTGAATTTTGTGTTACAAAATTGAGACAAAATTGAATTTTGTCAATTTTGTCTCACAAAAGTCAATTTTGTCGTCACAAAAATGAATTTTGTCTTCATAAAATTGACTTTTGTGAGACAAAATTGACAAAATTGAGACAAAATTCAATTTTGTCACTTTTGTTGTCACAAAAATGAATTTTGTTGTCACAAAAATTAATTTTGTCGCACAAAATTGAATTTTGTTTTCACAAAATCGACTTTTGTGAGACAAAATTGACATAATTGAATTTTGTCTCACAAATGTCAATTTTGTCTCACAAAAGTCAATTTTGTCTCACTAATGTCAATTTTGTCTCACAAAAGTCAATTTTGTCTCACACAATTGACTTTTGCATGTGTTTTAATTTCCATATCAGGTAACAAAGTCAATTGTGTATGCAAATAAGTTTATATTTGCATACCTTTTTGACAAAATTGAATTTTGTCTACAAAAATGAATTTTGTCATCACAAAATTGAAGTTCTCATTAAACAAGTCTGTATCCCATAGTTTTGTAAAACAAAAATGACTTTGTTATGACATAATCGAATTTTGTACAAAACCACAAGAGTCCCATTCGGCGCCCCGTAGTAGTGTATGTTAACGTTTCAGACATTTTGTCAAACTATTTGAGTAGGAACACTGAAAGCATATAATTTTGTAAAATCGTTT
This sequence comes from Mytilus trossulus, assembly GCF_036588685.1. Classification (NCBI taxonomy): domain Eukaryota; kingdom Metazoa; phylum Mollusca; class Bivalvia; order Mytilida; family Mytilidae; genus Mytilus; species Mytilus trossulus. The sequence continues at coordinate 40,873,342 of NC_086381.1, read as the reverse complement.
AGTCTTTATATATTATGATGTGTCTTTTTATTTTCAATTGTATATATATAAATATAGTCACGGTATAAAAGCTTGCTAGCAGTCTTACACATGTAGAAGGCTTTATTGTTTAACATTGTCATATCGGGGCCTTTATAGCTGACTATGCGGTATGGGCTTTGCTCACTGTTGAATGCCGTATGGTGACCTATAGTTGTTAATTACTGTGTCATTTGGTCTCTTGTGGACAGTTGTCTCATTGGCATCTTTTTTTAATATTAACATCGAAGAAGAATGCATATGTTTATGTGTATACTATTTAGTATGAATAAACCATTATCTTTAGAAGTACTATATCTTATCACAATTATAATAGTTAAGCCAGTTTGTCTTCCCATTGCCTGGGTAATTAGTTCCTACCTTTTTAGATAAAACTCTATGTAAAAGATACGCAAGTTTGCCTTCCAATTGTCTGGGTAATTAGTTCCTACCTTTTTAGATAAAACTCTATGTAAAAGATACGAAAGTTTTCCTTCCCATTGCCTGGGTAATTAGTTCCTACCTTTTTAGATAAAACTCTATGTAAAAGATACGCAAATTTTCCTCCCCATTGTCTGGGTAATTAGTTCCTACCTTTTTAGATAAAACTCTATGTAAAAGATACGCAAGTTTGCCTTCCCATTGTCTGGGTAATTAGTTCCTACCTTTTTAGATAAAACTCTATGTAAAAGATACGCAAGTTTTCCTTCCCATTGCTTGGGTAATTAGTTCCTACCTTTTTAGATAAAACTATATGTAAAAGATACGCAAATTTTCCTCCCCATTGTCTGGGTAATTAGTTCCTACCTTTTTAGATAAAACTCTATGTAAAAGATACGCAAGTTTGCCTTCCAATTGTCTGGGTAATTAGTTCCTACCTTTTTAGATAAAACTCTATGTAAAAGATACGCAAGTTTTCCTTCCCATTGCCTGGGTAATTAGTTCCTACCTTTTTAGATAAAACTCTATGTAAAAGATACGCAAATTTTCCTCCCCATTGTCTGGGTAATTAGTTCCTACCTTTTTAGATAAAACTCTATGTAAAAGATACGCAAGTTTGCCTCCCCATTGTCTGGGTAATTAGTTCCTACCTTTTTAGATAAAACTCTATGTAAAAGATACGCTAGTTTGCCTTCCAATTGTCTGGGTAATTAGTTCCTACCTTTTTAGATAAAACTCTATGTAAAAGATACGCAAGTTTTACTTCCCATTGCCTGGGTAATTAGTTCCTACCTTTTTAGATAAAACTCTATGTAAAAGATACGCAAATTTTCTTCCCCATTGTCTGGGTAATTAGTTCCTACCTTTTTAGATAAAACTCTATGTAAAAGATACGCAAGTTTGCCTTCCAATTGTCTGAGTAATTAGTTCCTACCTTTTTAGATAAAACTCTATGTAAAAGATACGAAAGTTTTCCTTCCCATTGCCTGGGTAATTAGTTCCTACCTTTTTAAATAAAACTCTATGTAAAAGATACGCAAATTTTCCTCACCATTGTCTGGGTAATTAGATCCTACCTTTTTAGATAAAACTCTATGTAAAAGATACGCAAGTTTGCCTTCCCATTGTCTGGGTAATTAGTTCCTACCTTTTATAGATAAAACTCTATGTAAAAGATACGCAAGTTTTCCTTCCCATTGCTTGGGTAATTAGTTCCTACCTTTTTAGATAAAACTCTATGTAAAAGATACGCAAATTTTCCTCCCCATTGTCTGGGTAATTAGTTCCTACCTTTTTAGATAAAACTCTATGTAAAAGATACGCAAATTTTCCTCACCATTGTCTGGGTAATTAGTTCCTACCTTTTTAGATAAAACTCTATGTAAAAGATACGCAAGTTTGCCTTCCCATTGTCTGGGTAATTAGTTCCTACCTTTTTAGATAAAACTCTATGTAAAAGATACGCAAGTTTTCCTTCCCATTGCTTGGGTAATTAGTTCCTACCTTTTTAGATAAAACTCTATGTAAAAGATACGCAAATTGTCCTCCCCATTGTCTGGGTAATTAGTTCCTACCTTTTTAGATAAAACTCTATGTAAAAGATACGCAAGTTTGCCTTCCAATTGTCTGGGTAATTAGTTCCTACCTTTTTAGATAAAACTCTATGTAAAAGATACGCAAATTTTCCTCCCCATTGTCTGGGTTATTAGTTCCTACCTTTTTAGATAAAACTCTATGTAAAAGATACGCAAGTTTGCCTTCCCATTGTTTGGGTAATTAGTTCCTACCTTTTTAGATAAAACTCAATGTAAAAGATACGCAAGTTTTCCTTCCCATTGCCTGGGTAATTAGTTCCTACCTTTTTAGATAAAACTCTATGTAAAAGATACGCAAGTTTGCCTTCCCATTGTCTGGGTAAATCAATTTGTTCTCTTGATATTTCTGCGCTATCCATTATACAACTGTGGCACTGAAAATAAAACTAAGTTGACTTATATCTTACAAAAGAGGAGCGATAGATTTCAGATATACATAAACTCACAGATTGAAAATAAACTGACAACGTTATAACTATAAAAGAAAAAGACAAACAGACAAACAATATTACATAAGATACAACATAGAAAACTAAAGATTAAGCAACACGAAGCCCATCAAAAATTTGGGTGATCTCAGGTGATCCGGAAAGGTAATCAGATCTTGCTCCAAATATGGCACCCATCGTGTTGCTCATTAAAAAAACCCGGTAAATAGTCATATTAGCTAGATCACATTCATGGAAAAGGGGGGGGGGGGCAAATAGAACAACGCTTAAAAGCAAACGCAAGCATAATATATAACGTAGAAATGTCATTGTTTAGTTCATTCTGCCAGTGTTCATCTGTATGACAGTATGAAAACACACAATGAGACTGGTTTCATACAGTTCATATAAAATAAGAAGATATGATAGTACTAGTATTGCCAATAAGACAACTATCCACCAAATTAAGTGGCTGTAATTGATTATAGGCAAACGTACGACCTTCAACGATAAGAAAACCCAATTACAAGGCCCCGACATTAAACATATGAGAAAACTACCGGCCAAATATATAACAAAGCAATTTACGAAAAACAAATAAGACAGACATGAACCAACGACAACGACTGAACTATACACTACTCACATTAACTTCCTTTGGTTTATGGAAGACAGTCGTTTCATTTAAATATACACTATCCCAAATTTCTATAGCTACGAACGGCGTCTTATTATTAATCATCAAAATATATTTCATGTATGAGCAAGCAAGTCGAGACAATTTTATGAATCAAAGTACCGAAGTCTTTGTTATTGTTATGCTGTTTGCTTGTCTTGTCCATTTAGATCATTCTGCAAAGGTCCTTTCATCGTGTGTGGGTCTCTTGCTACGACAACTTACTAACTTAACGACTGTCTCAATATAGAAATTCTTCTAAATCTTAAAATTGTATGAAAAATAGTCTTAATGATGAATTAGTCCTCTAATGATGGAATAATGATAGACATTTTAAACTTGCAAAGCAGATTTGAACATTTAAGGAAAGGATTTTATGAAGAAATATGCATTTATATCAATAAAAACGGCAGACGTAATCCGATTAATAAGAAAAAGGATAATGGCCAAGTACAATATTAGAGATAACTCAGTAGTTTCTTCCGATAATAATCCAGTCTTACTTTAAACAAATTACTAGTAATGCCTAAATATACGTGTTTCATTTACATAAATTAAGACAGTTTCCGCGGAAGAATTAGTAAAACGTAATAAAAGAAGATGTGGTATGATTGTCAATGAAACAACTCTCCACAATCAATTACCAATAATTCTAATTTTCTTGATTCACATAAAAATAAATAGGATAATTATAACATACCTTATGAGGAAATGCATACAAAATATCCACAAATTTAAACACTGTTTATTCCGAGGAGTTTAATAGCTTCAGAATAGTTGTATGCATTAATTAAAACGGTCATGAATTCGTTTATTCAGACTAATCCATTTTTATGAATGACAAGATACGAACAACAGAAATAACTTGTAAATATTATTGTTGTGTGTAATGCAACATGTTGGTTTTCTATTGAACTATAAGTACTGGATTGTCATAATCTACAATGTTTTTCTTTTATTTCGCTCTTTTTGATTTATATACTTTTATAATCTACAGTCAGATGCATTTTGGACGACTTACAAAACGCCCATCAATATTTTGATAGAACGAACAAGTGTGGACACAGATGAGTGTGGATAGTATGTTTGGATGTTTGACAGTGTCTTATGACAAAAAGAGTTCTATGTTTTTCCTATAGTATATGGTGTTATTAACTGTGTGGCACGGTGACAACCGATCTGAGCATTAGGAGTGTTATTTATTTAATATTTTTTTATGTTCAATACAGACATGGGGAGACAGTAATTACATTAGTTACCAAATGATTATGATAGAACATGTTCTACATCTTTGGTTTTGTATACATTTTGTAGCTGGGAGAGCAACACATAACAGATTAATTTTTTCATGTGTTTTTTTCTAAATGGGAGATGATATCTAGATTTGAGGAGCCTGTGACTCAGTGGTTGTCGTTTATATATGTGTTACATATTAGTTTTTAGAACGAATAAACCAATAAGTTGTTATCTTTATCAAAAGACTGTTAATCACGTAGAAACAGTTCATTTGTCAAAAATACTCAAGTTCAATACAGGTACATGCGTTATGCCAAATAAAATTCGATTACATTAAAAAACAGAAACAGGCGTTGTGTCCGAATAATAGTCTACTACCTTTAACGCAGAAACAAGCATTGTATCAAAAGATATTCTACGTTTAATACAAACACAGGCGTTGTGTTCAAAGTTAATCTACATTTAATACAGAAAAATGAGCTGTGGTCAAAGTTTATTTACATTTAAAACAGACACAGGCATTGTGTCCAAAGATATTCTACGTTCAATACAGACACAGACATTGTGTCCAAAGATATTCTACTTTCAATATAGACACAAGCGTTGTGTCCAAACAAAGATATTCTACGTTCAATACAGACACAGACGTTGTGTCCAAAGATATTTTAGTTCAATAAAGACACAAGCGTTGTGTCCAAAGATATTCTACGTTCAATACAGACACAAGCGTTGTGTCCAAAGATATTCTACGTTCAATACAGACACAAGCGTTGTGTCCAAAGATATTCTACGTTCAATACAGACACAAGCGTTGTGTCCAAAGATATTCCATACGTTCAATACAGATGCACAAGCGTTGTGTCCAAAGATATTCTACGTTCAATAAAGACACAAGCGTTGTGTCCGAACAAAGATATTCTACGTTCAATACAGACACAAGCGTTGTGTCCAAAGATATTCTACGTTCAAAACAGACACAAGCGTTGTGTCCAAATATATTCTACGTTCAATACAGACACAAGCGTTGTGTCCAAAGATATTCCATACGTTCAATAAAGACACAGACGTTGTGTCCAAAGATATTCTACGTTCAATACAGACACAAGCGTTGTGTCCAAAGATATTCTACGTTCAATACAGACACAAGCGTTGTGTCCAAAGATATTCCATACGTTCAATACAGACGCACAAGCGTTGTGTCCAAAGATATTCTACGTTCAAAACAGACACAGACGTTGTGTCCAAAGATATTCTACGTTCAAAACAGACACAAGCGTTGTGTCCAAAGATATTCTACGTTCAATAAAGACACAAGCGTTGTGTCCGAACAGAGATATTCTACGTTCAATACAGACATAAGCGTTGTGTCCAAAGATATTCTACGTTCAAAACAGACACAAGCGTTGTGTCCAAAGATATTCTACGTTCAATACAGACACAGACGTTGTGTCCAAAGATATTCTACGTTCAAAACAGACACAAGCGTTGTGTCCAAAGATATTCTACGTTCAAAAAAGACACAAGCGTTGTGTCCGAACAAAGATATTCTACGTTCAATACAGACATAAGCGTTGTGTCCAAAGATATTCTACGTTCAAAACAGACACAAGCGTTGTGTCCAAAGATATTCCATACGTTCAATAAAGACACAGACGTTGTGTCCAAAGATATTCTACGTTCAATACAGACACAAGCGTTGTGTCCAAAGATATTCTACGTTCAATACAGACACAAGCGGTGTGTCCAAAGATATTCCATACGTTCAATACAGACGCACAAGCGTTGTGTCCAAAGATATTCTACGTTCAAAACAGACACAAGCGTTGTGTCCAAAGATATTCTACGTTCAAAACAGACACAGACGTTGTGTCCAAAGATATTCCATACGTTCAATAAAGACACAGACATTGTGTCCAAAGATATTCTACGTTCAATACAAACACAAGCGTTGTGTCCAAAGATATTCTACGTTCAATAAAGACACAAGCGTTGTGTCCAAACAAAGATATTCTACGTTCAATACAGACACAAGCGTTGTGTCCAAAGATATTCTACGTTCAATACAAACACAGACGTTGTGTCCAAAGATATTCTACGTTCAATACAGACACAAGCGTTGTGTCCAAAGATATTCCATACCTTCAATACAGACGCACAAGCGTTGTGTCCAAAGATATTCTACGTTCAAAACAGACACAAGCGTTGTGTCCAAAGATATTCTACGTTCAATAAAGACACAAGCGTTGTGTCTAAAGATATTCTACGTTCAATACAGACGCAGGCGTTGTGTCCAAAGATATTCTACGTTCAATACAGACACAAGCGTTGTGTCCAAAGATATTCTACGTTCAATACAGACACAAGCGTTGTGTCCAAAGATATTCTATACGTTCAATACAGACGCACAAGCGTTTAGTCCAAAGATATTCTACGTTCAAAACAGACACAAGCGTTGAGTCCAAAGATATTCCATACGTTCAATAAAGACACAGACATTGTGTCCAAAGATATTCTACTTTCAATATAGACACAAGCGTTGTGTCCAAAGATATTCTACGTTCAAAACAGACACAGACGTTGTGTCCAAAGATATTCCATACGTTCAATAAAGACACAGACATTGTGTCCAAAGATATTCTACGTTCAATACAAACACAAGCGTTGTGTCCAAAGATATTCTACGTTCAATACAGACACAGACGTTGTGTCCAAATAAAGATAGTATACGTTCAATGCAGACACAAGCGTTGTGTCCAAACAAAGATATTTTACGTTTAATATATACCGACATAGGCGTTGTGTCCAAACAAAGATATTCTACGTTCAATACAAACACAAGCGTTGTGTCCAAAGATATTCTACGTTCAATACAGACACAGACATTGTGTCCAAAGATATTCTACGTTCAATACAGACACAAGCGTTGTGTCCAAATATATTCTACGTTCAATACAGACACAAGCGTTGTGTCCAAAGATATTCCATGTTCAATACAGACACAAGCGTTGTGTCCAAAGATATTCCATACGTTCAATACAGACGCACAAGCGTTGTGTCCAAAGATATTCTACGTTCAAAACAGACACAGACGTTGTGTCCAAAGATATTCCATACGTTCAATAAAGACACAGACGTTGTGTCCAAAGATATTCTACGTTCAATACAGACACAAGCGTTGTGTCCAAAGATATTCTACGTTCAATACAGACACAGACGTTGTGTCCAAAGATATTCTACGTTCAATACAAACACAGACGTTGTGTCCAAAGATATTCTACGTTCAATACAAACACAGACGTTGTGTCCAAAGATATTCTACGTTTAATACAAAAAACAGGCGTTGTGTCAAAAAAAATACCGTATTCTACTCTTAGGTCCCCTCCTAGGTCAGTCAATGGGTCCCACATATGAAAATTTCTGGATCCGCCACTGACATTGGACGGAGAGTCATCTATCAAATCACATAACGTGAAGTGTAGTAGACTATTTTTACAGATGATAAACGACTTCATGAATCCGTCATTACCAATGGTACTACACTCTGTTGAGATGTCCCACCAGATAGAAACTTGTGTTTTTAGTACTCGAACTCCAAATTTAAACAACCATAATGCTGGATTTCATGTTTCAAGCACGATTTTTGTGCTTCGAGCACTGAGCAAAGTTTTATGACTTCAAGCCCAGGAAAAATGTTCCAGGCTTGATATTAACGTGGGGTTAGACTGATTTTTAGGTGTAAGACCACCAATAACTCCCTCCAATTTAAAACGTAAAAGTAGCACTACTCTGACACAAAATTGTGCTTTTGATATCACTGTTTACTTAAACTAACCAACAAATTTACAGAAATAAAACTTTTGATGAAAGAGAAATATATTTTGAGCCAAATTTCACTTGTCTTTGAGTTTGCCTAAAAAAAATCAGGATTAATGCACTACATAATAACTGTATACTAATTTAGGATTTCCAGAAAACCAGGGGTTATTTTTGGAGTAGTTATTTTCCCAAAGGCAATTCTTTCTTAGAAGAATTTAAACATGGGTTGAAAATTGACATGTAGAAATTAAGGTGATACATGTAGAATTCATGATATACCTGGTTTCTATGAAGTTTAGCTTAAGGTAAAATATTTAGAAAGCTGTGAAAATTGCAAAATTTGGTTTAGCAGATAAAGATTTTTAATCGGTGGTCTGACAACTTAATCCAAGGGCTAGGTGCGTTCAATAGTCTATTTAACTTTTAGTCCTTTTATCTTTTCACGTCAAGCCAGTTAAAACTTTTAAGTAAGATTTAATAAATGGATTAAGCAGAGGAATCTCCAAAACTGCCCATGGAAATGTCCAAAGGGTAAAACGTTCGGAAGAATAATAATGAAGACGGACAATAGAAAATAACTCTCCATTCCTGAAAAATAATGGAGAGTTGGACAAAAGATTTCCGTCACAGGTGTATTTTAATAAGTAGAGAAATCCTGTGGCATAAAATTATTTAAAACCCATATCTTAACGGCTAACTGACTAATTTTAAGGATAAGTTTTAAGATTAAAATATATATTAAGAAAACCAAACAAAAAAAGGGAAACAAATATTTTTGAGCAAATAAAGTTTGCTAAAAAAGTTGACCGGACGGTATTCACATTTGCCGATATAGAGAGAATAATACATGGCAAAATCCGTATCATATGTCGTATCATCCCGAGACATCAATATCAGCCCAAGGGCCTTTAGGCCCGAGGGATGATATTGGTCGAGGGTGATACGGCATGTGATACGGATTTTGCCATGTATTATACGCTTTATCATATATTTCAACAGAAGAGTATTATATTATATGAACTGTTTTCTGATCCATAGATTAGCACTCGGTTACCTTCAGTTCTGCTTTTGTCTTGTTTCAAAGCCTAAAAATAACTGCTTATACAAAGCACCTGGGTTACCTTACCATTTGCCTGCTGCTGTTTTAAAAAATATTTTGTTTATTATTGTATTTATTTGAGTGTTTCGATTTTTTATAGTTGCATTTAGCATGTTAGTGTGCCAAAAAATATGCAAACTTGATGTTCGTGACGTCACATACAATATGAAAGCTTGACGTTCGTGACGTCACATACAATATGAAAACTGGACGTTCGTGACGTTACATACCAAACAATGACGTCATTAAAAAAATGACCTATTTTGAGGATTTTTTTTCTTAAATAAAAAAACAACAAAAAACTTACTTTATGTAAAAAAAAAATTTTTAAAAAAAAGGTATGCGATACGGGGTATGCGATACGGGTTTAGCTATGCGATACGGGGTATGCGATACGGGTTTAGCTATGCGATACGGGGTATGCGATACAGGGTAGGTGATGCAGACTGGAAAAACAACCTTTATTAAATATACAAAATAGCTGTATTTTGTACTAAATATATGATAAATGCTTTAAATATATTGAAACGAGTGTTTTAAAATATCTCTTTTGTTTTACAATATTCGTCAGTGAAATTTAGGAATCTGCGAGATTGAACCAATATGAGAACATATACGATAGGTTTCGAGTGTAGTGAGTTTATGAAAATCTTATAAGCGGTAGGGGACCAGACATCACCTTGTCGGACACCTTGAGATTCCAGAAATGTTCTGGACGTTTGTCCTTGCCATTTGATATTAGAGTTCAGCCCTTTGTATCAGTCTTTAAAAAGAAGCCAGTTGTCACCGCAAAGACCAGCTTTATTCATTTCTCGAAGGAGACCATCATGCCAGACCACATCAAAAGCACTTTTATCATCTGTGAGTGCGATAATAAGTGGATTCCCATTATCTTTAGCCTCAGTATGTAATTCAGTAAGAATAAGAGCAGCAACAAGTGGTATTTCACCTTGAGTAAAGCCTTTCTGTAACGGACTTTGTATATTGGAAATATTGACTAGTGTGGATCTAGCCGGCGTTAATATTCATGAGGCTAGCCGTCAATAATATTCATGAGATCAAAACCGCGTTCGATGAAATGTTTTGGGTAGTTATTAGATTGTGACAATAAAATAACTTTTGCTGTTAATATCCATTATGGTTATGCTATTTATAGCAATATAAAGTAATTAGGAAATAGTAAGCCAATAGGTGTCTTCTGCAAGGTCCGCGTCATTTAAAATGAAAGTAAATGAAAAGTTTAATTGCATTGCCTCACACAACACAAAACAATTATGAACATTAAAATGTTGTTATTATTGAATCAATGTAAACTATAGTAATTAAAACAAGATGATTAAATATGGGGTAATTAAATGGAATTAATTGTCATATGGGCATTCCATAATCTGTTCGTTGTCTACAAATATAGTCCAATTCTAAAACTAAAATATACAATACATACGATAGTATCACACAATTAAAAAGATCAGAAAAACAAGAAACATAGTTTATTGAAGGAATATAATAAACAGAAAAATAGAAACTGTCAATTACTATTTCAATGACATAATTCTTCAAAATTACGGAGATCAATAAGAGTCTTTAATCTCAACATTACCAGTCTATTTAATTGCCTCTAAAATGGCCCATAGCACTTATGCCCTAGACCCGTACGAGTTAGTCAGAAAAGGATAAGGGGGGGGGGGGGGTACCCGGGTATATCACAAATTCGAAAATGAACTATTGCCGGCTGGCCAAACGAAGAGATTCTCCACGTGGGCAATGATACCAGAGGAAGAGGTACTTATTGTCTTTAAAATGGCCCATAGCACTTATACCCTAGACCCGTACGAGTTTGTCAGTAGAGGGTTCAAAGGGGGGATATGGTATCCCGGATACAACGAATTCGAACTGAACTATTGCCGGCTGGCCAAACTAAGAGATTCTCCACATCGACCATTTTACCAGAGGTAGAGGTTGGTATTGCCTCTAAAATGGCCCATAGCACTTATGCCCTAGACCCGTACGAGTTAGCCAGAAAAGGATAAGGGGGGGGGGGTACCCTGGTATATCACAAATTCGAAAATGAACTATTGCCGGCTGGCAAAACGAAGAGATTCTCCAGTTGGGCAATGCTACCAGAGGAAGAGGTACTTATTGTCTTTAAAATGGCCCATAGCACTTATACCCTAGACCCGTACGAGTTTGTCAGTAGAGGGTTCAAAGGGGGGATATGGTATCCCGGATACAACGAATTCGAACTGAACTATTGCCGGCTGGCCAAACTAAGAGATTCTCCACATCGACCATTTTACCAGAGGTAGAGGTTGGTATTGCCTCTAAAATGGCCCATAGCACTTATGCCCTAGACCCGTACGAGTTAGCCAGAAAAGGATAAGGGGGGGTACCCTGGTATATCACAAATTCGAAAATGAACTATTGCCGGCTGGCCAAACGAAGAGATTCTCCACGTGGGCAATGATACCAGAGGAAGAGGTACTTATTGTCTTTAAAATGGCCCATAGCACTTATACCCTAGACCCGTACGAGTTTGTCAGTAGAGGGTTCAAAGGGGGGATATGGTATCCCGGATACAACGAATTCGAACTGAACTATTGCCGGCTGGCCAAACTAAGAGATTCTCCACATCGACCATTTTACCAGAGGTAGAGGTTGGTATTGCCTCTAAAATGGCCCATAGCACTTATGCCCTAGACCCGTACGAGTTAGCCAGAAAAGGATAAGGGAGGGTACCCTGGTATATCACAAATTCGAAAATGAACTATTGCCGGCTGGCCAAACGAAGAGATTCTCCACGTGGGCAATGATACCAGAGGAAGAGGTACTTATTGTCTTTAAAATGGCCCATAGCACTTATACCCTAGACCCGTACGAGTTTGTCAGTAGAGGGTTCAAAGGGGGGATATGGTATCCCGGATACAACGAATTCGAACTGAACTATTGCCGGCTGGCCAAACTAAGAGATTCTCCACATCGACCATTTTACCAGAGGTAGAGGTTGGTATTGCCTCTAAAATGGCCCATAGCACTTATGCCCTAGACCCGTACGAGTTAGCCAGAAAAGGATAAGGGGGGGGGGGGGTACCCTGGTATATCACAAATTCGAAAATGAACTATTGCCGGCTGGCAAAACGAAGAGATTCTCCAGTTGGGCAATGCTACCAGAGGAAGAGGTACTTATTGTCTTTAAAATGGCCCATAGCACTTATACCCTAGACCCGTACGAGTTTGTCAGTAGAGGGTTCAAAGGGGGGATATGGTATCCCGGATACAACGAATTCGAACTGAACTATTGCCGGCTGGCCAAACTAAGAGATTCTCCACATCGACCATTTTACCAGAGGTAGAGGTTGGTATTGCCTCTAAAATGGCCCATAGCACTTATGCCCTAGACCCGTACGAGTTAGCCAGAAAAGGATAAGGGGGGGTACCCTGGTATATCACAAATTCGAAAATGAACTATTGCCGGCTGGCCAAACGAAGAGATTCTCCACGTGGGCAATGATACCAGAGGAAGAGGTACTTATTGTCTTTAAAATGGCCCATAGCACTTATACCCTAGACCCGTACGAGTTTGTCAGTAGAGGGTTCAAAGGGGGGATATGGTATCCCGGATACAACGAATTCGAACTGAACTATTGCCGGCTGGCCAAACTAAGAGATTCTCCACATCGACCATTTTACCAGAGGTAGAGGTTGGTATTGCCTCTAAAATGGCCCATAGCACTTATGCCCTAGACCCGTACGAGTTAGCCAGAAAAGGATAAGGGAGGGTACCCTGGTATATCACAAATTCGAAAATGAACTATTGCCGGCTGGCAAAACGAAGAGATTCTCCAGTTGGGCAATGCTACCAGAGGAAGAGGTACTTATTGTCTTTAAAATGGCCCATAGCACTTATACCCTAGACCCGTACGAGTTTGTCAGTAGAGGGTTCAAAGGGGGGATATGGTATCCCGGATACAACGAATTCGAACTGAACTATTGCCGGCTGGCCAAACTAAGAGATTCTCCACATCGACCATTTTACCAGAGGTAGAGGTTGGTATTGCCTCTAAAATGGCCCATAGCACTTATGCCCTAGACCCGTACGAGTTAGCCAGAAAAGGATAAGGGGGGGTACCCTGGTATATCACAAATTCGAAAATGAACTATTGCCGGCTGGCCAAACGAAGAGATTCTCCACGTGGGCAATGATACCAGAGGAAGAGGTACTTATTGTCTTTAAAATGGCCCATAGCACTTATACCCTAGACCCGTACGAGTTTGTCAGTAGAGGGTTCAAAGGGGGGATATGGTATCCCGGATACAACGAATTCGAACTGAACTATTGCCGGCTGGCCAAACTAAGAGATTCTCCACATCGACCATTTTACCAGAGGTAGAGGTTGGTATTGCCTCTAAAATGGCCCATAGCACTTATGCCCTAGACCCGTACGAGTTAGCCAGAAAAGGATAAGGGAGGGTACCCTGGTATATCACAAATTCGAAAATGAACTATTGCCGGCTGGCCAAACGAAGAGATTCTCCACGTGGGCAATGATACCAGAGGAAGAGGTACTTATTGTCTTTAAAATGGCCCATAGCACTTATACCCTAGACCCGTACGAGTTTGTCAGTAGAGGGTTCAAAGGGGGGATATGGTATCCCGGATACAACGAATTCGAACTGAACTATTGCCGGCTGGCCAAACTAAGAGATTCTCCACATCGACCATTTTACCAGAGGTAGAGGTTGGTATTGCCTCTAAAATGGCCCATAGCACTTATGCCCTAGACCCGTACGAGTTAGCCAGAAAAGGATAAGGGGGGGGGGGGGGTACCCTGGTATATCACAAATTCGAAAATGAACTATTGCCGGCTGGCAAAACGAAGAGATTCTCCAGTTGGGCAATGCTACCAGAGGAAGAGGTACTTATTGTCTTTAAAATGGCCCATAGCACTTATACCCTAGACCCGTACGAGTTTGTCAGTAGAGGGTTCAAAGGGGGGATATGGTATCCCGGATACAACGAATTCGAACTGAACTATTGCCGGCTGGCCAAACTAAGAGATTCTCCACATCGACCATTTTACCAGAGGTAGAGGTTGGTATTGCCTCTAAAATGGCCCATAGCACTTATGCCCTAGACCCGTACGAGTTAGCCAGAAAAGGATAAGGGGGGGTACCCTGGTATATCACAAATTCGAAAATGAACTATTGCCGGCTGGCCAAACGAAGAGATTCTCCACGTGGGCAATGATACCAGAGGAAGAGGTACTTATTGTCTTTAAAATGGCCCATAGCACTTATACCCTAGACCCGTACGAGTTTGTCAGTAGAGGGTTCAAAGGGGGGATATGGTATCCCGGATACAACGAATTCGAACTGAACTATTGCCGGCTGGCCAAACTAAGAGATTCTCCACATCGACCATTTTACCAGAGGTAGAGGTTGGTATTGCCTCTAAAATGGCCCATAGCACTTATGCCCTAGACCCGTACGAGTTAGCCAGAAAAGGATAAGGGAGGGTACCCTGGTATATCACAAATTCGAAAATGAACTATTGCCGGCTGGCCAAACGAAGAGATTCTCCACGTGGGCAATGATACCAGAGGAAGAGGTACTTATTGTCTTTAAAATGGCCCATAGCACTTATACCCTAGACCCGTACGAGTTTGTCAGTAGAGGGTTCAAAGGGGGGATATGGTATCCCGGATACAACGAATTCGAACTGAACTATTGCCGGCTGGCCAAACTAAGAGATTCTCCACATCGACCATTTTACCAGAGGTAGAGGTTGGTATTGCCTCTAAAATGGCCCATAGCACTTATGCCCTAGACCCGTACGAGTTAGCCAGAAAAGGATAAGGGGGGGTACCCTGGTATATCACAAATTCGAAAATGAACTATTGCCGGCTGGCCAAACGAAGAGATTCTCCACGTGGGCAATGATACCAGAGGAAGAGGTACTTATTGTCTTTAAAATGGCCCATAGCACTTATACCCTAGACCCGTACGAGTTTGTCAGTAGAGGGTTCAAAGGGGGGATATGGTATCCCGGATACAACGAATTCGAACTGAACTATTGCCGGCTGGCCAAACTAAGAGATTCTCCACATCGACCATTTTACCAGAGGTAGAGGTTGGTATTGCCTCTAAAATGGCCCATAGCACTTATGCCCTAGACCCGTACGAGTTAGCCAGAAAAGGATAAGGGGGGGGGGTACCCTGGTATATCACAAATTCGAAAATGAACTATTGCCGGCTGGCAAAACGAAGAGATTCTCCAGTTGGGCAATGCTACCAGAGGAAGAGGTACTTATTGTCTTTAAAATGGCCCATAGCACTTATACCCTAGACCCGTACGAGTTTGTCAGTAGAGGGTTCAAAGGGGGGATATGGTATCCCGGATACAACGAATTCGAACTGAACTATTGCCGGCTGGCCAAACTAAGAGATTCTCCACATCGACCATTTTACCAGAGGTAGAGGTTGGTATTGCCTCTAAAATGGCCCATAGCACTTATGCCCTAGACCCGTACGAGTTAGCCAGAAAAGGATAAGGGGGGGTACCCTGGTATATCACAAATTCGAAAATGAACTATTGCCGGCTGGCCAAACGAAGAGATTCTCCACGTGGGCAATGATACCAGAGGAAGAGGTACTTATTGTCTTTAAAATGGCCCATAGCACTTATACCCTAGACCCGTACGAGTTTGTCAGTAGAGGGTTCAAAGGGGGGATATGGTATCCCGGATACAACGAATTCGAACTGAACTATTGCCGGCTGGCCAAACTAAGAGATTCTCCACATCGACCATTTTACCAGAGGTAGAGGTTGGTATTGCCTCTAAAATGGCCCATAGCACTTATGCCCTAGACCCGTACGAGTTAGCCAGAAAAGGATAAGGGAGGGTACCCTGGTATATCACAAATTCGAAAATGAACTATTGCCGGCTGGCCAAACGAAGAGATTCTCCACGTGGGCAATGATACCAGAGGAAGAGGTACTTATTGTCTTTAAAATGGCCCATAGCACTTATACCCTAGACCCGTACGAGTTTGTCAGTAGAGGGTTCAAAGGGGGGATATGGTATCCCGGATACAACGAATTCGAACTGAACTATTGCCGGCTGGCCAAACTAAGAGATTCTCCACATCGACCATTTTACCAGAGGTAGAGGTTGGTATTGCCTCTAAAATGGCCCATAGCACTTATGCCCTAGACCCGTACGAGTTAGCCAGAAAAGGATAAGGGGGGGGGGGGGTACCCTGGTATATCACAAATTCGAAAATGAACTATTGCCGGCTGGCAAAACGAAGAGATTCTCCAGTTGGGCAATGCTACCAGAGGAAGAGGTACTTATTGTCTTTAAAATGGCCCATAGCACTTATACCCTAGACCCGTACGAGTTTGTCAGTAGAGGGTTCAAAGGGGGGATATGGTATCCCGGATACAACGAATTCGAACTGAACTATTGCCGGCTGGCCAAACTAAGAGATTCTCCACATCGACCATTTTACCAGAGGTAGAGGTTGGTATTGCCTCTAAAATGGCCCATAGCACTTATGCCCTAGACCCGTACGAGTTAGCCAGAAAAGGATAAGGGGGGGTACCCTGGTATATCACAAATTCGAAAATGAACTATTGCCGGCTGGCCAAACGAAGAGATTCTCCACGTGGGCAATGATACCAGAGGAAGAGGTACTTATTGTCTTTAAAATGGCCCATAGCACTTATACCCTAGACCCGTACGAGTTTGTCAGTAGAGGGTTCAAAGGGGGGATATGGTATCCCGGATACAACGAATTCGAACTGAACTATTGCCGGCTGGCCAAACTAAGAGATTCTCCACATCGACCATTTTACCAGAGGTAGAGGTTGGTATTGCCTCTAAAATGGCCCATAGCACTTATGCCCTAGACCCGTACGAGTTAGCCAGAAAAGGATAAGGGAGGGTACCCTGGTATATCACAAATTCGAAAATGAACTATTGCCGGCTGGCCAAACGAAGAGATTCTCCACGTGGGCAATGATACCAGAGGAAGAGGTACTTATTGTCTTTAAAATGGCCCATAGCACTTATACCCTAGACCCGTACGAGTTTGTCAGTAGAGGGTTCAAAGGGGGGATATGGTATCCCGGATACAACGAATTCGAACTGAACTATTGCCGGCTGGCCAAACTAAGAGATTCTCCACATCGACCATTTTACCAGAGGTAGAGGTTGGTATTGCCTCTAAAATGGCCCATAGCACTTATGCCCTAGACCCGTACGAGTTAGCCAGAAAAGGATAAGGGGGGGTACCCTGGTATATCACAAATTCGAAAATGAACTATTGCCGGCTGGCCAAACGAAGAGATTCTCCACGTGGGCAATGATACCAGAGGAAGAGGTACTTATTGTCTTTAAAATGGCCCATAGCACTTATACCCTAGACCCGTACGAGTTTGTCAGTAGAGGGTTCAAAGGGGGGATATGGTATCCCGGATACAACGAATTCGAACTGAACTATTGCCGGCTGGCCAAACTAAGAGATTCTCCACATCGACCATTTTACCAGAGGTAGAGGTTGGTATTGCCTCTAAAATGGCCCATAGCACTTATGCCCTAGACCCGTACGAGTTAGCCAGAAAAGGATAAGGGGGGGGGGGGGTACCCTGGTATATCACAAATTCGAAAATGAACTATTGCCGGCTGGCAAAACGAAGAGATTCTCCAGTTGGGCAATGCTACCAGAGGAAGAGGTACTTATTGTCTTTAAAATGGCCCATAGCACTTATACCCTAGACCCGTACGAGTTTGTCAGTAGAGGGTTCAAAGGGGGGATATGGTATCCCGGATACAACGAATTCGAACTGAACTATTGCCGGCTGGCCAAACTAAGAGATTCTCCACATCGACCATTTTACCAGAGGTAGAGGTTGGTATTGCCTCTAAAATGGCCCATAGCACTTATGCCCTAGACCCGTACGAGTTAGCCAGAAAAGGATAAGGGGGGGTACCCTGGTATATCACAAATTCGAAAATGAACTATTGCCGGCTGGCCAAACGAAGAGATTCTCCACGTGGGCAATGATACCAGAGGAAGAGGTACTTATTGTCTTTAAAATGGCCCATAGCACTTATACCCTAGACCCGTACGAGTTTGTCAGTAGAGGGTTCAAAGGGGGGATATGGTATCCCGGATACAACGAATTCGAACTGAACTATTGCCGGCTGGCCAAACTAAGAGATTCTCCACATCGACCATTTTACCAGAGGTAGAGGTTGGTATTGCCTCTAAAATGGCCCATAGCACTTATGCCCTAGACCCGTACGAGTTAGCCAGAAAAGGATAAGGGAGGGTACCCTGGTATATCACAAATTCGAAAATGAACTATTGCCGGCTGGCCAAACGAAGAGATTCTCCACGTGGGCAATGATACCAGAGGAAGAGGTACTTATTGTCTTTAAAATGGCCCATAGCACTTATACCCTAGACCCGTACGAGTTTGTCAGTAGAGGGTTCAAAGGGGGGATATGGTATCCCGGATACAACGAATTCGAACTGAACTATTGCCGGCTGGCCAAACTAAGAGATTCTCCACATCGACCATTTTACCAGAGGTAGAGGTTGGTATTGCCTCTAAAATGGCCCATAGCACTTATGCCCTAGACCCGTACGAGTTAGCCAGAAAAGGATAAGGGGGGGTACCCTGGTATATCACAAATTCGAAAATGAACTATTGCCGGCTGGCCAAACGAAGAGATTCTCCACGTGGGCAATGATACCAGAGGAAGAGGTACTTATTGTCTTTAAAATGGCCCATAGCACTTATACCCTAGACCCGTACGAGTTTGTCAGTAGAGGGTTCAAAGGGGGGATATGGTATCCCGGATACAACGAATTCGAACTGAACTATTGCCGGCTGGCCAAACTAAGAGATTCTCCACATCGACCATTTTACCAGAGGTAGAGGTTGGTATTGCCTCTAAAATGGCCCATAGCACTTATGCCCTAGACCCGTACGAGTTAGCCAGAAAAGGATAAGGGGGGGTACCCTGGTATATCACAAATTCGAAAATGAACTATTGCCGGCTGGCCAAACGAAGAGATTCTCCACGTGGGCAATGATACCAGAGGAAGAGGTACTTATTGTCTTTAAAATGGCCCATAGCACTTATACCCTAGACCCGTACGAGTTTGTCAGTAGAGGGTTCAAAGGGGGGATATGGTATCCCGGATACAACGAATTCGAACTGAACTATTGCCGGCTGGCCAAACTAAGAGATTCTCCACATCGACCATTTTACCAGAGGTAGAGGTTGGTATTGCCTCTAAAATGGCCCATAGCACTTATGCCCTAGACCCGTACGAGTTAGCCAGAAAAGGATAAGGGGGGGGGGTACCCTGGTATATCACAAATTCGAAAATGAACTATTGCCGGCTGGCCAAACGAAGAGATTCTCCACGTGGGCAATGCTACCAGAGGAAGAGGTACTTATTGTCTTTAAAATGGCCCATAGCACTTATACCCTAGACCCGTACGAGTTTGTCAGTAGAGGGTTCAAAGGGGGGATATGGTATCCCGGATACAACGAATTCGAACTGAACTATTGCCGGCTGGCCAAACTAAGAGATTCTCCACATCGACCATTTTACCAGAGGTAGAGGTTGGTATTGCCTCTAAAATGGCCCATAGCACTTATGCCCTAGACCCGTACGAGTTAGCCAGAAAAGGATAAGGGGGGGGGGGGTACCCTGGTATATCACAAATTCGAAAATGAACTATTGCCGGCTGGCCAAACGAAGAGATTCTCCACGTGGGCAATGCTACCAGAGGAAGAGGTACTTATTGTCTTTAAAATGGCCCATAGCACTTATACCCTAGACCCGTACGAGTTTGTCAGTAGAGGGTTCAAAGGGGGGATATGGTATCCCGGATACAACGAATTCGAACTGAACTATTGCCGGCTGGCCAAACTAAGAGATTCTCCACATCGACCATTTTACCAGAGGTAGAGGTTGGTATTGCCTCTAAAATGGCCCATAGCACTTATGCCCTAGACCCGTACGAGTTAGCCAGAAAAGGATAAGGGGGGGTACCCTGGTATATCACAAATTCGAAAATGAACTATTGCCGGCTGGCCAAACGAAGAGATTCTCCACGTGGGCAATGATACCAGAGGAAGAGGTACTTATTGTCTTTAAAATGGCCCATAGCACTTATACCCTAGACCCGTACGAGTTTGTCAGTAGAGGGTTCAAAGGGGGGATATGGTATCCCGGATACAACGAATTCGAACTGAACTATTGCCGGCTAGCCAAACTAAGAGATTCTCCACATCGACCATTTTACCAGAGGTAGAGGTTGGTATTGCCTCTAAAATGGCCCATAGCACTTATGCCCTAGACCCGTACGAGTTAGCCAGAAAAGGATAAGGGGGGGTACCCTGGTATATCACAAATTCGAAAATGAACTATTGCCGGCTGGCCAAACGAAGAGATTCTCCACGTGGGCAATGATACCAGAGGAAGAGGTACTTATTGTCTTTAAAATGGCCCATAGCACTTATACCCTAGACCCGTACGAGTTTGTCAGTAGAGGGTTCAAAGGGGGGATATGGTATCCCGGATACAACGAATTCGAACTGAACTATTGCCGGCTGGCCAAACTAAGAGATTCTCCACATCGACCATTTTACCAGAGGTAGAGGTTGGTATTGCCTCTAAAATGGCCCATAGCACTTATGCCCTAGACCCGTACGAGTTAGCCAGAAAAGGATAAGGGGGGGGGGGGTACCCTGGTATATCACAAATTCGAAAATGAACTATTGCCGGCTGGCCAAACGAAGAGATTCTCCACGTGGGCAATGCTACCAGAGGAAGAGGTACTTATTGTCTTTAAAATGGCCCATAGCACTTATACCCTAGACCCGTACGAGTTTGTCAGTAGAGGGTTCAAAGGGGGGATATGGTATCCCGGATACAACGAATTCGAACTGAACTATTGCCGGCTGGCCAAACTAAGAGATTCTCCACATCGACCATTTTACCAGAGGTAGAGGTTGGTATTGCCTCTAAAATGGCCCATAGCACTTATGCCCTAGACCCGTACGAGTTAGCCAGAAAAGGATAAGGGGGGGGGGGTACCCTGGTATATCACAAATTCGAAAATGAACTATTGCCGGCTGGCCAAACGAAGAGATTCTCCACGTGGGCAATGCTACCAGAGGAAGAGGTACTTATTGTCTTTAAAATGGCCCATAGCACTTATACCCTAGACCCGTACGAGTTTGTCAGTAGAGGGTTCAAAGGGGGGATATGGTATCCCGGATACAACGAATTCGAACTGAACTATTGCCGGCTGGCCAAACTAAGAGATTCTCCACATCGACCATTTTACCAGAGGTAGAGGTTGGTATTGCCTCTAAAATGGCCCATAGCACTTATGCCCTAGACCCGTACGAGTTAGCCAGAAAAGGATAAGGGGGGGGTACCCTGGTATATCACAAATTCGAAAATGAACTATTGCCGGCTGGCCAAACGAAGAGATTCTCCACGTGGGCAATGATACCAGAGGAAGAGGTACTTATTGTCTTTAAAATGGCCCATAGCACTTATACCCTAGACCCGTACGAGTTTGTCAGTAGAGGGTTCAAAGGGGGGATATGGTATCCCGGATACAACGAATTCGAACTGAACTATTGCC
Organism: Mytilus trossulus; assembly: GCF_036588685.1. Taxonomy (NCBI): domain Eukaryota; kingdom Metazoa; phylum Mollusca; class Bivalvia; order Mytilida; family Mytilidae; genus Mytilus; species Mytilus trossulus. The sequence continues at coordinate 40,851,351 of NC_086381.1, read as the reverse complement.
GGCTGGCCAAACTAAGAGATTCTCCACATCGACCATTTTACCAGAGGTAGAGGTTGGTATTGCCTCTAAAATGGCCCATAGCACTTATGCCCTAGACCCGTACGAGTTAGCCAGAAAAGGATAAGGGGGGGTACCCTGGTATATCACAAATTCGAAAATGAACTATTGCCGGCTGGCCAAACGAAGAGATTCTCCACGTGGGCAATGATACCAGAGGAAGAGGTACTTATTGTCTTTAAAATGGCCCATAGCACTTATACCCTAGACCCGTACGAGTTTGTCAGTAGAGGGTTCAAAGGGGGGATATGGTATCCCGGATACAACGAATTCGAACTGAACTATTGCCGGCTGGCCAAACTAAGAGATTCTCCACATCGACCATCATACCAGAGGTAAAGGTTGGTATTACCTATAAAATGGCCCAGAGCAATTTTGCCCTAGACCCGTACGAGTTAGTCTGGAAAGGATAAGGGGGGTACCCTGGTATATCACAAATTCGAAAATGAACTATTGCCGGCTGGCCAAACGAAGAGATTCTCAACGTTGGCAATGATACCAGAGGACGAGGTACTTATTGCCTTTAAAATGGCCCATAGCACTTGTACCTTAGACCCGTACGAGTTTGTCAGTAGAAGGTTAAAAGGGGGGATATGGTATTCCGGTTAACAACGAATTCGAACTGAACTATTGCCGGCTGGCCAAACTAAAAGATTCTCCACATCGACCATTTTACCAGAGGTAGAGGTTGGTATTGCCTCTAAAATGGCCCATAGCACTTATGCCCTAGACCCGTACGAGTTAGCCAGAAAAGGATAAGGGGGGGTACCCTGGTATATCACAAATTCGAAAATGAACTATTGCCGGCTGGCCAAACGAAGAGATTCTCCACGTGGGCAATGATACCAGAGGAAGAGGTACTTATTGTCTTTAAAATGGCCCATAGCACTTATACCCTAGACCCGTACGAGTTTGTCAGTAGAGGGTTCAAAGGGGGGATATGGTATCCCGGATACAACGAATTCGAACTGAACTATTGCCGGCTGGCCAAACTAAGAGATTTTCCACATCGACCATTATACCAGAGGTAGATGTTGGTATCGCCTCTAAAATGGCCCATAGCACTTATGCCCTAGACCCGTACGAGTTAGTCAGAAAAGGATAAGGGGGGTACCCTGGTATATCACAAATTCGAAAATGAACTATTGCCGGCTGGCCAAACGAAGGGATTCATCACGTGGGCAATGATACCAGAGGAAGAGGTACTTATTGCCTTTAAAATGGCCCATAAAAATTATACCCTAGATCCGTACGATTTTGTCAGTAAAGGGTTAATAGGGGGGATATGGTGTCACGGTATACAACGAATTCGATCTGAATTATTGCCGGCTGGCCAAACTATGAGATTCTCCACGTGGGCCATTATACCAGTGGTAGAGGTAGGCATTTCCTCTAAAATGGCCCATAACAATCATGCCCTAGACCTGTGCAAATTTGTCAGCAGACGGTTTAAAGGGGAATATAGTATCCCGGTGTACAACGAAGTCAAAGTGAAATATTGCCAGCTGACCGACTAAGATAATCTAAACGTGGACCATATTAGCAGAGGTAGAGGTAGCCATTGCCTTTAAGATGGGCCATAGCACTAACCCTGATTGCGTTGTCAAACATATCAGATGTATGGAATAATGTTGCCTCTAAAATTACCCATGGTTCTTATGTCCTAGACCCGTACCTGTTGAACAGCAAAGGGAAGTACTCTTGTATATCACAAAGACCAAACTAAGAGTTTCTCCTTGTGGGCTAACAAAAAGATTAGCGTAGGTGTTTTCTCTAAAAAGGCCCATGTATCGTATATCATAGATCCGTACGTATTGGTAGGAAAAGGGTAAGGGAAGTACTCTTGTATATCAAAATATTCAAACATACTTTTACTTGCTGGTCATTTTGAAGGTAATTAGTACCTTAACCTCTGTATCATGGTCCACGAGGAGAATCTTTTAGTTTGACAAGTCGTCAATAGTTCAATTCGACTTTGAGATATATAAAGGTGCCTATCTTTCTCTTTGCTGACTAGGTCGTACGGTCTAGGGTATAGTAGTATGGGTCATTTTAGAGGCAATTTCTATTTCTTCCTCTGATATAATGACCCACGTGGAGAATTTCTTAATTTGGCCATCCGGCAATAGTTTTTTTCGACTTCGTGATGAATCGGAGTACCACAACCCTTGTTATCCCCTCCTGACAAACTCGTACGGGTCTAGGACATAAGTACTATGGGCCATTATACAACTACTACATATACCTCTTGTGTCATGACGCATGTGGAAAATGTCTTGGTTTGGCCAGCTGGCAATAGTTCATTTCGACTTTGTGATATATAAAGGAACCAACCTTATCCTTTCCTGGCTAAGTCGTACGAGTCTAGGGCATTAAAGATTTTTGTCATTTTTGAGGCAATGGATACCTCTCCCTCTGATATAATGACTCGTGTGAATAATTCTTTCTATTCAAGCTCTAATGTCAACATGTCACACATGTTACAATGAATATGGGCAGCAAGAACGTTGCGTTTGTGATTTTGCTCTTAACATACTTGGGCCGCACATGAATTACTTTAAAATAAATGAAAGTGATCACAACATTAATTATTAAAGTTCTAATAAAATAAATTACTAGTAAAATTTTAAAGTTTATATGTAAAATATTTAACAGCCCACGGTTTAAATTCATTTTAATGTACATATGCTTATCACACGTTATCATTTTACTTTTCACGATTTATATTTAACACATGTTAGTCTATGTTTTTATTTTCGTCTTTTCCTCACTCTGAGCTGCTATATTTTCAAGTTCCAAAGAATTCAAGTTTGTTGATTGGTCTAGATATCAAACCAGTTTTTGTTTGAATTATGGCTGATCGTGTAAGTCCATCTTTGCCGTAAAATAATTTGTCAATGATCGCCAAAGTCCAATTTACTCTAGATACATAGTCCTGAATCTGAACTACATATTTCCGACGTTAATGTTCTATGTGTTTCGATCTGTGTATCGGTAATATTTCCTAAGCGAATTTATGTATTCCTGCTTCCATCTTTTTATGTAGTTTTTAAGAATTAATGAAAGAAACTTCGATTGTCTAGCCAGTTACTGGTTCATGCGTAGTGTCTTTGGTTCCTGGTTGTAAACTACAGTCTTTAAGGCCGTTATACGGTAGCGTCTTGGTCCGTTTTCAATATAATAAATGTGACGGAGTAAGGGGTTCGTCGTCCGCGTTTGATCCGATGAAACGTATGTTAGTGGGCTATCACTGAGTAAACGTTCTACTTCAGTCATTATCGTGTTGAGTGTTTCATTGTCCATATTTGCTCGTTTAATGCAGTTTTTCGTTATTCCTCTCAATCTCTCCCACCATCCACCGAACAAAATTGTTCCATAAGGATTAAGCTTCTCGGTTACATGATGATTTTGATAAATGTTCAATTTCTTATGCTCTCGCATCATACAATTCATTTACAAATAGACATTTACGGAAAGTCTCGGAAAAAAGTCTCGTAGAAAGAATTCGCCCTACGTTCAACTCGTGAATGACATTGATGATACGGAACATAATACTACTATTTTGTATTCTCAACGGACAGAATTGCAATCGAATGTACTTTTGAAAACTGCCGTGGCACAAGTAGGCTCAAATCAGTTCTTTATCGATACGGATATTCTTTTTGACGAAGGAGGGCAAACATCTTTTGAAACGCAAAACTTAACTAAATTTACAGATAGCGGGAACATAAATAATATATTAATCGGCATTTGGAGGTGCAGAGAAAAACGTGAGACACATAGAAAAGTCAACAATCTATCTGAAAACCGATGTAGGACACGTATTGTCAATCAAAGTACTGATAGTACAGATGATCGGCATGCCTATACAGAATCACATACGTAATATTGATACACAGAACGGTTATTTGCGTGGTTTAAAGATAGCGCACACGGTGACAAAGCACGATTCATTCGAGATATCGTTGCTGGTAGGCGCATATCACTACGGGGACATTGTTAAAGATTATATTGTCCGTGTAAACGATCCGACCGCCGTGAAATCCAATATCGGATAAATGCTTTCGGTACTTACATACGGTAAGAAAACAAACACGTCGAAGACTAGTATGTGTAATGTTCTAGTATCACACAAAGTTGAAGAATTCAATCTGGAGAGATTTTGGAATTTAGATTCAATAGGAATAAATAGTAGGGAGGTAGACGAAGACGACAATGCATATATTTAAGTCTATCAGGACAGATCAATTGAGTTCTGAAAAAACAAATATTCCGCTATATTACCTTGAAAACGTGATGAATTGCCTATAAATTAAGCAGTCACGAACAGAAGGACAGAAAACGTCCTTCAAAGACTTACTCAAAACTCAGATATGTTAAAGAAGTACGGGAACATTATACAAGAACAGGAACGAAGAGGATTCATAGAGAAGGTAGATGAAACAGATGAACTTAAGAAAAGTATCACTACATTCCTTATCATCCTGTACAGAAGGAATCAAGCACTATGCCTATCAAAATTGTTTACGACTGCATTTGTCGACATCGCATAATTCTCAAAGTTTGAATGACTGATTTGTATGTGAACAACATTCTGCTAAGTTTACAGAACGAGGGTGGGCTGACTATAAGGAAGGGAGATCAATGATGGAGGAAACTGGATTCTATCTACGATCCTGGACGTCAAACCGTGTGGATATACGTAAGCTAGCTAAAACGGAAAAAGTACTACTATATGCGGACAAAACACAAAAGTACTTGGTATGTTATGGAATAGCTGATTCGATGATCTGATGTACCAGAAGTTAATACGGCCGCTTTGTGAAAAAGTGTGCAAATCATGCTACAGGAATAAAATTTGGCATAGACTCAGCTCAGCTGTTACTCTTGTATTCAAGATAAGGAGGCATTTGAAAAAAATGTTTCACATCCGGTAAAAATCTTAAATGGCCGACATCATACTTAAATCATCCAAATATCAGAGGCTAGTGTAAGTGTGTGAAAAGCGGTTTTTATCATGCTGATATAATAATATTTGGAACAAACCTTTGTTATGTACTACTTTTGGATATTTTTATAGATTAGATGTCTTTTAAAACCCTACTTTCGGTAAAATCCGACATGGCGGACATTGTACTAAAATAAGCTTATTTTTAAAGGAGGGTATTGCTACTATCATTAAAATGTTTCTTTGATGATGCTAATGGATACAATACATAAGACATATGTCTTTAAAAGCATTACTTCCGGTTATAGTCAAACTGGCGGACATGAAACATCATTATTTTACTTTAATATTCAACTTTATTTCAAAATGTAAAGAAACTGTTTTTTTTTTGTGCTGGTCAGTTACCATTTGGTTTTGGCTTTAAGTTATCTTCTAAACCACCTATTGTATTCTATAGATAATGATTAAATACAAAGCTAACACTTCCGGTATATAAAACCAATTTGGAGTAAATTTCAAAGATGAGTCCTCAGTCCATATCTTCGAAATAGAGCTTTTATTTGGATAGATTGATGAAAATAAGATAAAATCACTGTAGTACTAAAACATCTTTAAAAGTACAGATCATTTATGGCCGCAAATATTCACAATCGGAAAGCTGATTTTCCTCATTTACTAAGACAGCGGCGGTATTGGTTTTTACATCAATAATGTACAAGCTCCTGATAAGGTGAAAAGGCCTCACAAAGAGTTGTCCAAGGGGGTTCCAATGTTTCATATTTTCCCCGCCATTATAAGCGTCTGGAATAGTAAGCATAGAAACCAAATCTCAAGCTTGTTACTCATCCACACCCGCCATGGTATATTGCACGTTTTACATGATGAAAAACATTAGACCGAGTCGTTCAAATATCATCAATAAGTCTTTCCACTTTCAAAAACATGTTTTCTTGCTTCGTAAACCCCATCTGATAAGTTTGTTCGATCTTACTACAAAACCACGTATCGTTTTATCAATGGCATTATCAAATCCATATCTGGTGATGTTGGCTGATCAATCATCATTCTAAATCATTAAGTCACATCTTCAAACGCCATCCATGTCAACAACGAAGTTCCCTTTCAAGTAAACGTGCACTTGAAAGGTCACGGATAGATTATATCTAAGGCTTTTTCCACTTCCAAATACAAGCCAAAGTTCATCTGCCCCCATGTCACGGAATAATGACACAGCAATGACAGCAGCATCAGTATCGACTGTTCAAGTCATGAGTCAGTTAAGTCTGTGAACCACTGCATCAGACACATGTTTTTTTTCGTATATTGATTCTATAGTATAAGCCTATTCATTTTAACATGGGGCTAAACATGAAACACCATCATGTGGTGAATAACACAAAACATCCTGAGCATTTGTTGCTACAACTAACTCTTCCTCAAAATCTATTGAGCAAGCGCCTGTGAATAAAAAATAAAAAGTTCTTTCTTAATGTCGTCATCTCTCAGAAAACTTTACCAATTTTGAGATTTGTTTCGACTCTGGATTCGTCTTTGTATTCTCTTACCCCTAAGTGTATTTCTTTTTTCTTGTGGCAGCATTCAAACTACCGGTACTGTCTATATATGCATTCATCCACTGTTACAGTTTCAAGTTGTTTCATAACGAGTATGCTGATAGGGTATTATGCCCTTATCTTAAAAAGCATGAAACTATTATGATAAAGTCTTGGATGCATATGACAGTTGTAGCAACACATGTTCAGGATATTCTATCTTTACCGCCGTTATGCGTTTCAAGTTAAACACCATATCAATACATATGTATTAAAAGGCTGACACTAGAATCATGGTGCATGTGTCTGATGCAGTGAAACACGAAATTAAACAAGTCATTATTCGAACAGTCGTTACTGATGATGCTGTCATTACTGTGTCGCTATTCCATGACATAGGGGTAGACGAACTATGGATTGTGTTTAAGAGGAGGAAAAGCTTTGGATAAATATATATAAATGACCTTCCAAATGCACTCGCGATTAGGGATCACACACAAATATTGTGATCCATTTTCCGGTTGTGATACGGTTCTCTGTTTTGCTTGAAAAGGGGGGAAAAGACTGTTTGGGAGACATTGATAGCATTTGAAGATGTGACTTTAACTTAAAGAATGATAATTGATCCGCCTAAATCACCGGTGTTTACTGTAAGATAGCAAAAAATAATCATATGGGGTTAGCATGGTTAACAAAGCAAGAAATATCTATTTACGCAAAAGGGTAGGTTAATTGAGGTTATCAACTGAGTCTAGTCTTTTCCAGCATGCAAAATGTACAATATACTTAGACACGTGTTTAGGGGACGAGCCTGAAATTGGCTCGTATGCAACCAAGTCCAGGCGCTAATGGATGACGACGGGACAAAGATGATCACTTTTAAAAAACTCTTTCTGAGGGCTCATCATGTTGTCAGAAGCTTGCACATTGTGGATGTAAGAAAGGTTGTCGCGGTTGTTTTTATGAGGAAAATCAAGTCTCCCGTGCCCTGCGTCGTGTGCATGTGGTGGTAACTGGGAATTTACAAGTTTTTTTGCCAAATAGTGGTAATTTTTAAAAGGTTTAGTACTTAAGTGATTTTATTTTGATTAAATCAATCTATCCAAAGCTCTACATCGAACATATGGAGTGAGGACTCATCTTTGACATTTACGCCATATTGGTTTTTTTTTACCGGAAGTGTTAACTTTGTATTTAAATATTAACTACAGAATATGATAAGTGGTTTAGAGGATAAATTAAAGCCTAAGGTTGATGACCACCACAAAAAAAAAAACACATTTTGAAAAAAAGATAAATATCAAAATAAAAAATGACATATTTATGTCCTCCATTTTGAATATTACTGGAAGAAAGGATTTTTTAAGACATATATCTTATACATTGTATCCCTTGGAAGCATCAAAGAAATGTTCCTGTACAATTTAATGATAGTAACAATACGTTAAAACACATTTCAATCCCCCTCCCTCAAAAATAAGCTTATTTTAGTCAATGTCCGCCATATTGGATTCTACCGAAAGTAGGGTTTTTAGAGACATTTTATCTATATAATATATCCAAAAGTATTACATAACAAAGGTTTGTACCAAATATTATTATAGCAGCATGCTGATAGATCCTTTTCACATACTGTGGATTCATTATTATTCGTGGGATACCAATTTTCCATGGATTTCGTTGGTACAGGCAAACCACGAAATTTGATGTTCAACGAATGACAAATTTTACAAAGGCTTGTACTAGTATGCAGACTTCGGTAAAACCACGAAATTAAATATCCACGAATATGTAAGTTTCCCTGAATCCACGAAAATTGGTACCCACGAAAATAAATGAATCCACAGTACTAGCCTTCTATATTGGGCCGATTAAAGTATGATGTCCGCCATTTTTTATTTAACCGGCAGTGAGACATTTTTTTCAAATGCCTTCTTATCTGATATAAAAGAGTAATATTTCAGGAAGGTCAATGCCAATGTTCATGCTTATATCAGGATGTGCACAACTCGTCTGAAATATACTTGTGGCCGCCGGACTAAATGTGATATTCCAATACTAGACATTGTAACAAAAAGTGAGATTTTGAAAATTTTTCGAAAAAAATACGATAGCCCGGTCACAATACGAACAAAGAAGCTCATACAGGATCTATGGACAAGTGGATTGAATTGGGATAAACACGTTTCGGAAAACTCTAAGGATTACTGTAGCAAGCGACTTTGAGAAAGCGACACACAACGTATTTCCGAGATATTATTTCTCCGGTAATTCTATTTCGGAATAGTCTGGTAACAGCGCTTCTGTCTTCTGTTCTCCGATCTGACTGATTTCATTTTTTCGAGATCCGGGTCACGGTATCATAAATAAAGATGATAGTTAAGTCAATATGTACTACAACAACTGTTCAGCCAGTACATTAAATATACATATTCGTATTCCAAGGCGAAGTCACTGACAGTACGACGTCGACAATGGACAAGTACAATAAATCGGACGTTATGCTCCCGCGATAGGTTAACCAATAATGGCTAACGTGGAGAATCTCTTAGTATGGCCAGTCAACAATAGTTAATTTCCATTTTTAACCCTCTTCTGAAAAATCTTACGGGTCTAAGGCATCAGTGCTTTTATCCATTTTAAAGGTAATAACTACCTTTGTCCCTGTTATCGTGGCCCTAGTGGAGAATCTTTTAGTTTTGATAGTCGGCAACAGTTCAATAAACCCCTTTCCCTTTGCTGACTGTCTTGTACGGGTCTAGGGCATAAGTGTTATGGGTCATTTTAGAGTCAATATCAACTTCTACCTCTGGTATAATTGTCGATGTGGAGAATCTCTTAGCTTGGCCTCCAAGCAATAGTTCAGTTCGAATTTGTTGTAAACCGGTATCCCATATCCCCACTTTTAACCCTCTACTTACTTACTCATACGGGTCTAGGGTATAATATGGGTCATTTTAAAGTCAATAAGTACTTCTTCCTCTGGTATCATTGCCTACGGGGACAATCTCTTCGTTTGGCCAGCCGGCAATAATTCATTTCGAATTTGTGATATACTTGGGTACCCCCTCCTTATCCTTTCCTGACTAACTCGTACGGGTCTAGGGCATAAGTGCTCTCGGCCATTTTATAGGCAATACCAACCTCTGCCTTTGGTATGATGGTCGATGTGGAGAATCTCTTAGTTTGGCCAGCCGGCAATAGTTCAGTTCGAATTCGTTGTAAACCGGAATACCATATCCCCCCTTTTAACTCTCTACTGACAAACTCGTACGGGTCTAGGGTACAAGTGATATAGGCCATTTTAAAGGCAATATGTACCTCCTCCTCTGGTATCATTGCCCTCGTGGAGAATCTCTTCGTTTGGCCAGCCGGCAATAGCTCAGTTCGAATTTGTTGTAAACCGGTATCCCATATCCCCACTTTTAACCCTCTACTTACTAAATCGTACGGGTCTAGGGTTCAACTGCTATGGGTTATTTTAAAGTCAATAAGTACCTCTTCCTCTGGTATCATTGCCTACGGGACAATCTCTTCGTTTGGCCAGCCGGCAATAATTCATTTCGAATTTGTGATATACTTGGGTACCCCCTCCTTATCCTTTCCTGACTAACTCATACGGGTTTAGGGCATAAGTGCTATCGGCCATTTCAGAGGCAGTACCAACCTCTACCTCTGGTATAATGGTCGATGTGGAGAATCTTTTAGTTTGGCCAGCCGGCAATATTTCAGTTCGAATTCGTTGTTAACCGGAATACCATATCCTCCCTTTTAACCTTCTACTGACAAACTCGTACGGGTCTAAGGTACAAGTGCTATGGGCCATTTTAAAGGCAATAAGTACCTCTTCCTCTGGTATCATTGCCCACGTGGAGAATCTCTTCGTTTGGCCAGCCGGCAATAGTTCATTTTAGAATTTGTGATATACCAGGGCACTCCCCTTATCCTTTCCTGACTAACTCGTACGGGTCTAGGGCATAAGTGCTCTGAGCCATTTTATAGGCAATACCAACCTCTACCTCTGGTATGATGGTTGATGTGGAGAATCTCTTAGTTTGGCCAGCCGGCAAAAGTTCAGTTCGAATTCGTTGTAAACTAGAATACCATATCCCCCTTTTTAACCCTCTACTAACAAACTCGTACGGGTCTAGGGTACAAGTGCTATGGGCCATTTTAAATGCAATAAGTACCTCTTCCTCTGGTATCATTGCCCACGTGGAGAATCTCTTCGTTTGGCCAGCCGGCAATAGTTCATTTTAGAATTTGTGATATACCAGGGTACTCCCCTTATCCTTTCCTGACTAACTCGTACGGGTCTAGGGCATAAGTGCTCTGAGCCATTTTATAGGCAATATCAACCTCTACCTCTGGTATGATGGTTGATGTGGAGAATCTCTTAGTTTGGCCAGCCGGCAATAGTTCAGTTCGAATTCGTTGTAAACCAGAATACCATATCCCCCCTTTTAACCCTCTACTGACAAACTCGTACGGGTCTAGGGTACAAGTGCTATGGGCCATTTTAAAGGCAATAAGTACCTCTTCCTCTGGTATCATTGCCCACGTGGAGAATCTCTTCGTTTGGCCAGCCGGCAATAGCTCATTTAGAATTTGTGATATACCAGGGTACCCCCCTTATCCTTTCCAGACTAACTCGCACGGGTCTAGGGCATAAGTGCTCTGGGCCATTTTATAGGCAAGACCAACCTCTACCTCTGGTATGATGGTCGATGTGGAGAATCTCTTAGTTTGGCCAGCCGGCAATTGTTCAGTTCGAATTCGTTGTAAACCAGAATACAATATCCCCCCTTTTAACCTTCTACGGACAAACTCCTACGGGTCTAGGGTACAAATGCTCTGGGCCATTTTAAAGGCAATAAGTACCTCTTCCTCTGGTATCATTGCCCACGTGGAGAATCTCTTCGTTTGGCCAGCCGGCAAAAGTTCAGTTCGAATTCGTTGTAAACCAGAATACCATATCCCCCCTTTTAACCCTCTACTTACTTACTCGTACGGGTCTAGGGCTCAAGTGCTATGGGTTATTTTAAAGTCAATAAGTACCTCTTCCTCTGGTATCATTGCCTACGGGACAATCTCTTCGTTTGGCCAGCCGGCAATAATTCATTTCGAATTTGTGATATACTTGGGTACCCCCTCCTTATCCTTTCCTGACTAACTCATACGGGTTTAGGGCATAAGTGCTATCGGCCATTTCAGAGGCAGTACCAACCTCTACCTCTGGTATAATGGTCGATGTGGAGAATCTTTTAGTTTGGCCAGCCGGCAATAGTTCAGTTCGAATTCGTTGTTAACCGGAATACCATATCCCCCCTTTTAACCTTCTACTGACAAACTCGTACGGGTCTAAGGTACAAGTGCTATGGGCCATTTTAAAGGCAATAAGTACCTCGTCCTCTGGTATCATTGCCAACGTTGAGAATCTCTTCGTTTGGCCAGCCGGCAATAGTTCATTTTAGAATTTGTGATATACCAGGGCACTCCCCTTATCCTTTCCTGACTAACTCGTACGGGTCTAGGGCATAAGTGCTCTGAGCCATTTTATAGGCAATACCAACCTCTACCTCTGGTATGATGGTTGATGTGGAGAATCTCTTAGTTTGGCCAGCCGGCAAAAGTTCAGTTCGAATTCGTTGTAAACTAGAATACCATATCCCCCCTTTTAACCCTCTACTAACAAACTCGTACGGGTCTAGGGTACAAGTGCTATGGGCCATTTTAAATGCAATAAGTACCTCTTCCTCTGGTATCATTGCCCACGTGGAGAATCTCTTCGTTTGGCCAGCCGGCAATAGTTCATTTTAGAATTTGTGATATACCAGGGTACTCCCCTTATCCTTTCCTGACTAACTCGTACGGGTCTAGGGCATAAGTGCTCTGAGCCATTTTATAGGCAATATCAACCTCTACCTCTGGTATGATGGTTGATGTGGAGAATCTCTTAGTTTGGCCAGCCGGCAATAGTTCAGTTCGAATTCGTTGTAAACCAGAATACCATATCCCCCCTTTTAACCCTCTACTGACAAACTCGTACGGGTCTAGGGTACAAGTGCTATGGGCCATTTTAAAGGCAATAAGTACCTCTTCCTCTGGTATCATTGCCCACGTGGCGAATCTCTTCGTTTGGCCAGCCGGCAATAGCTCATTTAGAATTTGTGATATACCAGGGTACCCCCCTTATCCTTTCCAGACTAACTCCTACGGGTCTAGGGCATAAGTGCTCTTGGCCATTTTATAGGTAATACCAACCTCTACCTCTGGTATGATGGTCGATGTGGAGAATCTCTTAGTTTGGCCAGCCGGCAATAGTTCATTTTAGAATTTGTGATATACTAGGGTCCCCCCTTATCCTTTCCAGACTAACTCGTACGGGTCTAGGGCATAAGTGCTCTGGGCCATTTTATAGGCAAGACCAACCTCTACTTCTGGTATGATGGTCGAGGTGGAGAATCTCTTAGTTTGGCCAGCCGGCAATAGTTCAGTTCGAATTCGTTGTAAACTAGAATACCATATCCCCCCTTTTAACCTTCTACGGACAAACTCCTACGGGTCTAGGGTACAAGTGCTATGGGCCATTTTAAAGGCAATAAGTACCTCTTCCTCTGGTATCATTGCCCACGTGGAGAATCTCTTTGTTTGGCCAGCCGGCAATAGTTCATTTTAGAATTTGTGATATACCAGGGTACTCCCCTTATCCTTTCCTGACTAACTCGTACGGGTCTAGGGCATAATTGCTCTAAGCCATTTTATAGGCAATATCAACCTCTACCTCTGGTATGATGGTTGATGTGGAGAATCTCTTAGTTTGGCCAGCCGGCAATAGTTCAGTTCGAATTCGTTGTAAACCGGAATACCATATCCCCCTTTTAACCCTCTACTGACAAACTCGTACGGGTCTAGGGTACAAGTGCTCTGGGCCATTTTAAAGTCAATAAGTACCTCTTTCTCTGATATCATTGCCCACGTGGAGAATCTCTTCGTTTGGCCAGCCGGCAATAGTTCATTTTAGAATTTGTGATATACCAGGGTACCCCCCTTATCCTTTCCAGACTAACTCGTACGGGTCTAGGGCAAAAGGGCTCTGGGCCATTTTATAGGTAATACCAACCTTTACCTCTGGTATGATGGTCGATGTGGAGAATCTCTTAGTTTGGCCAGCCGGCAATAGTTCAGTTCGATTTCGTTGTAAACCGGAATACCATGTCCCCCCTTTTAACCCTCTTATGACAAACTCGTACGGGTCTAGGGTACAAGTGCTAAGAGCCATTTTTAAGACAATAAGTACCTCTTCCTCTTGTATCATTGCCCACGTGGAGAATCTCTTCATTTGGCCAGCCGGCAATAGTTCATTTTCGAATTTGTGATATGCCAGGGTACCCCCTTATCCTTTCCTGACTAACTCGTACGGGTCTAGGGCATAAGTGCTATGGGCCATTTTATAGGCCATACCAACCTCTACCTCTGGTATGATGGTCGATGTGGAGAATCTCTTAGATTGGCCACCCGGCAATAGTTCAGTTCGAATTCGTTATAAATCGGAATACTATATCCCCCCTTTTAGCCTTCCACTAACAAACTTGTACGGGTCTAGGGTACAAGTGCTCTGGGCCATTTTAAAGGCAATAAGTACCTCTTCCTCTGGTATCATTGCCCACGTGGAGAATCACTTCGTTTGGCCAGCCGGCAATAGTTCATTTTCGAATTTGTGATATACCAGGGTACCCCCCTTATCCTTTCCAGACTAACTCGTACGGGTCTAGGGCATAAGTGCTCTGGGCCATTTTATAGGCAAGACCAACCTCTACTTCTGGTATGATGGTCGAGGTGGAGAATCTCTTAGTTTGGCCAGCCGGCAATAGTTCAGTTCGAATTCGTTGTAAACTAGAATACCATATCCCCCCTTTTAACCTTCTACGGACAAACTCCTACGGGTCTAGGGTACAAGTGCTATGGGCCATTTTAAAGGCAATAAGTACCTCTTCCTCTGGTATCATTGCCCACGTGGAGAATCTCTTTGTTTGGCCAGCCGGCAATAGTTCATTTTAGAATTTGTGATATACCAGGGTACTCCCCTTATCCTTTCCTGACTAACTCGTACGGGTCTAGGGCATAATTGCTCTGAGCCATTTTATAGGCAATATCAACCTCTACCTCTGGTATGATGGTTGATGTGGAGAATCTCTTAGTTTGGCCAGCCGGCAATAGTTCAGTTCGAATTCGTTGTAAACCGGAATACCATATCCCCCTTTTAACCCTCTACTGACAAACTCGTACGGGTCTAGGGTACAAGTGCTATGGGCCATTTTAAAGTCAATAAGTACCTCTTTCTCTGGTATCATTGCCCACGTGGAGAATCTCTTCGTTTGGCCAGCCGGCAATAGTTCATTTTAGAATTTGTGATATACCAGGGTACCCCCCTTATCCTTTCCAGACTAACTCGTACGGGTCTAGGGCAAAAGGGCTCTGGGCCATTTTATAGGTAATACCAACCTTTACCTCTGGTATGATGGTCGATGTGGAGAATCTCTTAGTTTGGCCAGCCGGCAATAGTTCAGTTCGATTTCGTTGTAAACCGGAATACCATGTCCCCCCTTTTAACCCTCTTATGACAAACTCGTACGGGTCTAGGGTACAAGTGCTAAGAGCCATTTTTAAGACAATAAGTACCTCTTCCTCTTGTATCATTGCCCACGTGGAGAATCTCTTCATTTGGCCAGCCGGCAATAGTTCATTTTCGAATTTGTGATATGCCAGGGTACCCCCTTATCCTTTCCTGACTAACTCGTACGGGTCTAGGGCATAAGTGCTATGGGCCATTTTATAGGCCATACCAACCTCTACCTCTGGTATGATGGTCGATGTGGAGAATCTCTTAGATTGGCCACCCGGCAATAGTTCAGTTCGAATTCGTTATAAATCGGAATACTATATCCCCCCTTTTAGCCTTCCACTAACAAACTTGTACGGGTCTAGGGTACAAGTGCTCTGGGCCATTTTAAAGGCAATAAGTACCTCTTCCTCTGGTATCATTGCCCACGTGGAGAATCACTTCGTTTGGCCAGCCGGCAATAGTTCATTTTCGAATTTGTGATATACCAGGGTACCCCCCTTATCCTTTCCTGCCTAACTCGTACAGGTCTAGGGCATAAGTGCTATGAGCCATTTTATAGGCAATACCAACATCTACCTCTGGTATCATGGTTGATGTGGAGAATCTCTTAGTTTGGCCAGCCGGCAATAGTTCAGTTCGAATTCGTTGTAAACAAGAATACCATATCCCCCCCTTTAAACCCTCTACTAACAAACTCGTACGGGTCTAGGGTACAAGTGCTATGGGCAATTTTAAAGGCAATAAGTACCTCTTCCTCTGGTATCATTGCGCACGTGGAGAATCTCTTCGTTTGGCCAGCCGGCAATAGTTCATTTTAGAATTTGTGATATACCAGGGTACTCCCCTTATCCTTTCCTGACTAACTCGTACGGGTCTAGGGCATAAGTGCTCTGAGCCATTTTATAGGCAATATCAACCTCTACCTCTGGTATGATGGTTGATGTGGAGAATCTCTTAGTTTGGCCAGCCGGCAATAGTTCAGTTCGAATTCGTTGTAAACCGGAATACCATATCCCCCTTTTAACCCTCTACTGACAAACTCGTACGGGTCTAGGGTACAAGTGCTATGGGCCATTTTAAAGGCAATAAGTACCTCTTTCTCTGGTATCATTGCCCACGTGGAGAATCTCTTCGTTTGGCCAGCCGGCAATAGTTCATTTTCGAATTTGTGATATACCAGGGTACCCCCCTTATCCTTTCCAGACTAACTCGTACGGGTCTAGGGCAAAATTGCTCTGGGCCATTTTATAGGTAATACCAACCTTTACCTCTGGTATGATGGTCGATGTGGAGAATCTCTTAGTTTGGCCAGCCGGCAATAGTTCAGTTCGATCTCGTTGTAAACCGGAATACCATATCCCCCCTTTTAACCCTCTACTGACAAACTCGTACGGGTCTAGGGTACAAGTGCTAAGAGTCATTTTTAAGACAATAAGTACCTCTTCCTCTTGTATCATTGCCCACGTGGAGAATCTCTTCATTTGGCAAGCCGGCAATAGTTCATTTTCGAATTTGTGATATACCAGGGTACCCCCTTATCCTTTCAAGACTAACTCGTACGGGTCTAGGGCATAAGTGCTATGGACCATTTTATAGGCAAGACCAACCTCTACCTCTGGTATGATCGTCGATGTGGAGAATCTCTTAGATTGGCCAGCCGGCAATAGTTCAGTTCGAATTCGTTGTAAACCGGAATACCATATCCCCCCTTTCAGCCTTCCACTGACAAACTCGTACGGGTCTAGGGTACAAGTGCTCTGGGCCATTTTAAAGGCAATAAGTACCTCTTCCTCTGGTATCATTGCCCACGTGGAGAATCTCTTCGTTTGGCCAGCCGGCAATAGTTCATTTTCGAATTTGTGATATACCAGGGTACCCCCTTATCCTTTCAAGACTAACTCGTACGGGTCTAGGGCATAAGTGCTATGGGCCATTTTATAGGCAAGACCAGCCTCTACCTCTGGTATGATGGTCGATGTGGAGAATCTCTTAGATTTGCCACCCGGCAATAGTTCAGTTCGAATTCGTTGTAAACCGGAATACCATATCCCCCCTTTCAGCCTTCCACTGACAAACTCGTACGGGTCTAGGGTACAAGTGCTCTGGACCATTTTAAAGGCAATAAGTACTTCTTCCTCTGGTATCATTGCCCACGTGGAGAATCTCTTCGTTTGGCCAGCCGGCAATAGTTCATTTTAGAATTTGTGATATACCAGGGTACCCCCTTATCCTTTCCTGACTAACTCGTACAGGTCTAGGGCATAAGTGCTATGTGCCATTTTATAGGCAATACCAACATCTACCTCTGGTATCATGGTTGATGTGGAGAATCTCTTAGTTTGGCCAGCCGGCAATAGTTCAGTTCGAATTCGTTGTAAACCGGAATACCATATCCCCCCTTTTAACCCTCTACTGACAAATTCGTACGGGTCTAATTTACAAGTGCTCAGAGCTATTTTAAAGGCAATAAGTACCTCTTCCTCTGGTATAATTGCCCACGTGGAGATCGTTTGGCCAGCCGGCAATAGTTCATTTTCGAATTTGTGATATACCAGGGTACCCCCCCCCCCCCCTTTATCCTTTCCTGACTAACTCGTACGGGTTTAGGGCATAAGTGCTATGGGCCATTTTAAAGGCAATGATATAAATTGTTAATGTTAAGATTAATGACTGAGATTGGTCTCCGTAATTTTGAAGAATTATATGTCATTGAAATAGTACTTGACAGTTTTTGTTTTTCTGTTGTTTTTATTTCTGCAATTAACTATGTTTCTATTTTTTCTGATCTGTTTAAATAGAAAATACTGTCTGTATTGTATGTTTTAGTTTCATGATTGGACTATATTTGTAGACAACGAACAACGAACAAATTATGGAATGCCCATATGACCATCAATTCTCTGTAATTCCTATAAATTTCTATACTAGTATTCAATCATTTTTTTTATTTATTGTAGCTTACATTAATTCAATAATCACAAAATTTTAATAAGAACTGTTCTTTACTTTATTTGTTTGTTGTAATGTCCCATTAAATTTCTATATTTAATTATATTTATTTCAACTTGTTATTGCTTCAGTTTACATTATTTCTCTTATCACAGAATGTTAAAAGACCATTACTTTGTATTACTTTGTTTTATATTGATGGAAGCATTTGCATTGTTTTTATTACATTTACAATGTTATTTAAAGACGCAGACCTAGAAGTCCTTGAAGAAGACCAAAAGTTAATTTAGTAAACGCGGACCCCATTGACATGCCTGTTTGAAGTAATATCACATATAAATAGGAACGTTATTTAATCATAGTTATCGTTCATAGTTTCTAACAACACTTCTTCGAACGCAAGTCATCTCATGAATATTATTGCCGGCTCATGAATATTATTGAAGGCTGGCCTCATGAATATTAACGCAGGCTGCTATCGACGGCTAGATCCACACTAGTGAAATATTGTCCTTATTCCTGACAAGATGTAATTTTTCAGAGATTAGTATAAATAGTAATCTTCCCGTAGGAACCAGGATCCTCTTTCGGTTTCCACTTTTTCTTGAAAACAGGACAAACAAGTCCATTTTTAAATACAGTTGGAATAATATGGTTTGAAAATGAGAATGTCATGATAGATGTTAAAACGTAAGAGAGAGTTTTCCCATCAAATTTAAAGTGTTCACAGGTTACTCTAGAGGCATTAGGTGCCTTTTCATTCTTAAGTGTCTTTGAATTAATAATTTGTACCACCTCCTTTTCTGAGACTGGGGACACAGTATCTCTATTATCAGTATAAGTATCGGTCAAGGCTGATATGTCCTATTCCACAATAAAGTTATATGTATCATCAAAGTCCGGGTTATCGACCGGATTGGCTAATTTTTCATAATATGAAGCCCAGGTATCTAAAATTTCTTCCTCAGTATTAATTATTTTATTGTCATATTTTAAAATAGATGTCACAGAAGAGCGCAAGTTACGCTGGTTGTTAATTAAAGTATAGAAATTTTTAATATTTCTGTCAGATAGCGACATAATATCAGTAAATTTAGACTGTCTCTTAGCAGATTCTATTTTCCTTTGTTTTGATCTAAGTTTTTTTTTTAAGTACTCTCATTTGTTGATAATGAATGCTTAGTTTATCTGATGTTCCCTCTTGTCTCCACATCCAATAATGATATTTACAACGGTTTAAAATTTCAGTCATATTCGGAGTCCAGTATCTTTTATTTTTCCCACGTTTTCTTCTATTAGGAGGTTGAAGCGAATCAGCAGTTTGAGTTATTATCTCACAAGCAGAGATCACAAATTCATCAAAGTTTTCAATTGATAGATTATCTATTTCAGAGTATTGAAATGTACCATGTTTGTACTCTCAGTCATTGTTTAATTGTCAGGTCCGTTTTTAAATTGTTGTATTGCACATGGTAAGCTTTTTTACTCATTTTATGAAGGCAACCAAAGATGTGGTAGGATTGCCAATGAGACACCTCTCCACAATGACACAGAAATTATAACATTTCTATATGTCAATGTAGTATTGTACAGCCTACAACAATGACTAAAGCCCATACAGCAGTCAGCTATAAAAGGCAGAAAAATGACAAACGTATAACAATTCAAGTGAGAAAACTAACTAATTTATGTATCATAAAAATCAAAAATACAAATATATGTAACACATCAACAAACAACAACCAATGAATTGAAGACTCCTGACTTGGGAAAGGCACATATACATGTACATACAGAATGTAGCAGGGTAAAACATGTAAGCTGCAGGGGCTTGTCCAGGATATTTTAAAGGGGGGCGTAGAATAAAATATTTTGGACCTTTTTTTGGCTTAAAAACATAAAATAATAGAGAATTGCACTAATTTAACGATTCCTGACTTGGAGCATGTATATTTTATAGTTAAAGTGTCAGGGTGTGACATTTTTTATGCCGAGTTCCCTCCATTAATTGTCTATAGTATATTAAAATGATTGGATGGATCTTAACAGCAATAGACCAATAACGAGAAATTCCAAACTCAAGGGTCTAAGGAGTTACTTAACATTTCAATTCCTAGGCCAGGATTTTATGAACGAGAGGCGTGATTACGGTTGAGTGTCCATGGGGAAGCTCAGAAGCTCCTGAATTTCAACAATTTAGCATCAAATTATGAAGTAATCCCTCTATTTTTTTTTTATTAAGTTCGGGTTTCGTTGAACGACGCACATGATACAAGAAAAATAAACACTGAAGAATAAAGTTCTTTTGTTCTGAGTATTGGTTTAATGTGGAAATATACATATTTCTTGTATACATGTACCTTGACGCAAAACCTTAAACGAACACAGAAAAATACCGACGGAGTCTCATTTTCAATTACTAGAGTGGATTCCGATTAAAACCATTTTACGTGGATTTCTCATGACGTAATCGTCAATAATTTTATCAAAATCAAGTTTAATGTCTCTGTGAACATATAAAAGAAGCAGAGCATTTAGGCGATCCTCCTTCACGGTGCTTCTCAAATCATTCGTTTTTAAGGTCTTTTGACGTTGTTTTTTTGGACATCGACATCTTTGGCGAATTCTTTATCACATCAACAATGGATACTAATCGCATAGTTGAACACGCCGGACTCCGAGAAACGAAATTTTACGGTTGATGATGACCCATCAGATTGGGGAATCAGTATAAAAAGAAATCAGAGTATGTGTTTAATTAATGAATATGATAAATTGTCATTATTCAATACAATACTATCATATTATAAAGATATTTTTTATTTATTTTTTTTTTTAAAAGGGGGGGGGGGCGTTTGCCCATTACGCCCTTCCCTAGACCCGCCCCTGAGCTGGATACCAACCCTCCCCTTACCTGAGACAGTGGTGTTACAATACAGCATAAGAATGAACTATAAAAAAAAAACTTGTTGAAAAAGGCCTAAATAAGTTAACAAGTATCCTTTATTTGTAGTCAGGTTGCATTATGCATATATATACATGTATATAAATATTTAATAATAACACGGACTATAAGCTCTTAATTAAAGCATTATGTACCCTTTTGCTAAACATTGAAATTGCCAAGCCTTTGTACTCTAATATTTGACCATTCCATGCTTTTATATATAGAGCATTATAATGCATGCAATGATTCATTTTATAGTACAAGTTTATAAATCAGAATACTGGTACCAACAAATGTAAATATGAACCACTTCAAGTACATCTTCTAATGTGCACTCTACTTGAGTGACTCACCAGGTTTTTTTTTAATGTAAAGGTTATTCAGCATATATATATAAAAAAAAAGAAGAAGATGTGGTACATGTATGATTGCCAATAAGACAACTCTCCACAAGAGACCAAAATGACACCGAAACTAGCAACTATAGTACACTGTACAGCCTACAACAATGAGCAAAGCCCATATGGCATAGTCAGCTATAAAAGGCCCTGAAATGACAATGTAAAAAACTCAATCGAAAAAACTTATGGCCTTATTTATTTTAAAAAATGAACAAAAAACAAATACATGTATGTAACACATAAACAAACGACAACCACTGAATTACAGGCTCCTGACTTGGGACAGGCACATACATACATATAGTGGCTGGGTCAAAAATGTTAGCAGGATCCCAACCTTTTTGTAAATGACAAACCATTGCGTCCCATTATCCCCATTTTGTATTTCATTCAATAAAACATTAAATAATATAGCTGTTTTGAAAGGAGTTTCCACTTTGGTTACATTATCTTACATGTATGTGTGCAAAATGAAACATCTCTTATATTAATTATCTTTGCTGACATGTTTGATATTATTGCAATAAGAAAATTCCCCTTTTTTTTCTTCAAACCTTTAGATTTTGAGTGTCGCAGATGCTGTTCAGATTGAAGAGGTATTTGAAAGGGAAAGAAAGAGATATATGAACATACATTGACTGCTTTGAATTAGTTTAAGGTGTAGGTACATTGTTTATATATGATATAATTTTTAGAAATGATCAGCTTATCAGTGAATGTAAAATCATTTATTAGAGTTCAATATTTCAGTTAAAGTAACATTTTTTTTTTAATTTGTGTATAAAGCGAGGCAATTGTAAAAGATAGTTTGTTAATAGTCATGATAGTACATTACTCATCTTACAATATCATACTTCTAGAAAATCACAATTTAATTGGACTTTTTTCCCCTGTTGAATATGCAATTGATGTTAAAATGAATCATCAGTAATACAAGAAGATTGTATCTTCAGAGGCATATTTAGGGTCAGTTGGCTCAACCCCCCCTTTTTGTGCGAAAACTTGATTTGGTTGATTATGTAGGGAATCACTGAATCATGACTAGAGTGGGCCCCCTCTGATGACTATTTCTGTATATGCTAATGATCTTTATATGATCACATACTGTTACACATTTTGTTTTATTCTTGTTTTATATTATCCGATTACCTACTAGGGCTGCAAAACGCGTTTGTAGTTGCAATAGGTTTGGTATAGGTATAAGAAATTATTGGTACAGACTGGTCTTTGAAATAAGGAGGTTTTTTCGATTGAACTAATTTATGATGAAGGATATTGCCTAGGTTGACGCCATCGAGACTAATGTCTTCCTTTTTACACCATAAACCATGGTGGTGCTCCTACTAAAGGAGGAAGATACAGAACATACATACATAAGATCTTCCCAGCATATTATCATCATCATCATCTTCCAATAATGGTCAGGAGTCGTAGACGACTGTAAATATTGACCAGGCGTAGGTCTGAGGGAGCCACTCTCCACACAGGTTTTATATGTACAAATAAAAAGCTTGTATTTACAGTTAAAACTATCTACATCAAATGGTGGTTTATGTGGTTGTCCTCAGGGCCGCCGCTGCATGGAGGCTGGCCTTGAAGTCGTCCAGAGTGGATGAGTTGGTCACCGTTGTTGGTAGCTGGTTCCAATTCTGGATAGTGCGAGGAAAGAAGGATTGTCGGTACACTTCTGTTTTGGTGTAGATCTGCCTCAATCTGTTTGCCCCTCTGGTTCTGGTGTCACTTTTGTTGATGATGCTGTTGGCTTCTGGTATGGAAATCATACCATTGATGGCCTTGTACATGATCAATAGGCGATGGTCCTTACGTCGATCTTGTAATGATTCCCATTTCAGAAGCTGAATCATGTTGGTGACACATCCAGGAGTTTTGTCTCTGTAGTTATTACAGACATAGCGGGCTCCCCTTCTTTGCACTTTGTCTAGTCGGTTTATGTCTTCCACTTTGTATGGGTCCCACACAGCGGACGCATACTCCAATGATGGTCGAACCATGGATCTGTAGGTTGTTTCTCGGACTGTTTTGTTACAGTCCCTGAAGTTGCGGCGCAAGAATCCTAGAGTTCTTGATGCTTTGGCTGCTGTTATCTCTGCGTGCTTTTTCCAAGTTAAGTCTTCGCCAAGAGTAACACCAAGATATTTGCTGCTGTCCACAACTTCGAGTTGGTGTCCATGTAGGTGGTACTGTGTCTCCAAGATGTTTTTTCGGTTGGTGCCTATTCTTATGACTGTGCATTTAGCAGGGTGAAAGCTCATCTGCCATACATGTTCCCATTGCTCTAGGGCAGTCAGGTCTTGTTGAAGATTAATTGCATCTGCTTGATTCCTGATGTGCTTATATAACAAGCTGTCATCGGCAAAAAGGCAAACTGCAGAAGATGATACTGTGTCAGGCAGGTCGTTAATGTATACCAGGAACAAGAGGGGACCTAGGACAGTGCCTTGAGGAACTCCAGACAGAACATCTAGCTTCTCTGAGGTAGAGCCTTCTACTATCACTCTTTGAGTTCGAGATGACAAAAATGATGAAATCCATTTTAGGGTGTTACCTCTAATCCCATAAAAACTTAGCTTGTACAAAAGGCGTTGGTGTGGCACTTTGTCGAAAGCCTTGGCAAAATCCAGTAGTATTATGTCCACCTGATCTCTCCCTGTTTTCAGTTTTTCTGCTATTCCTTGGATGGTTGAAATCAACTGTGATTCGCATGATCTTTTGGAGCGGAATCCATGTTGGCAATCTGTCAGAATCTTGAAATTATCTAGATGTCTCATGATGGTTGAATGAACGACATGTTCAAGAACTTTGCTGACAACTGATGTAAGGGACACTGGTCTGTAATTTGATGGAACGTTGCGCTCTCCTTTCTTAAAAAGCGGTGTAATAAGAGCTTCTCTCCAGTCTAATGGAACAGTCCCTGAGTTGATGGAATACTGGAATAGTAGAGTGAGTGCTGGTGAGATCTCAGCTGCGCATGTTTTCAGAAACCGGGTTGGTATTTGGTCTGGACCAGACGCTTTGTATGGATTATCATTAAGTCCTTTCAATAGCTTGATGATGCCAATTTCATTGATCCGGATGTCATTCATGCTTTCATATGGGCTTGGGCCTTTATCATGCATAGTGGTTAAGTCCTCTTTTGTGTACACAGATTGAAATTGGTGGTTCAGGATTTCAGCTTTGGAATGACTGTCGCTGTGTAAAAAACCATCTTTATTCAAAAGAGGTGATATTCCAGCTGGTTCTTGCTTCTTACTTTTTACATAGGACCAAAAGCGTTTTGGGTTGGTTTTAATGTTATCGTTAACTGTTGTTTTTATAAACTCACGCTGTGCTGTTCTCATTAATCTTTGCGTTTCTGCTTTTAGTTTTTTATAACGTGCCAAATCCTTCAAATTTTTGGTGGTGTTTGCTCTCCTGTAAGCTCTTGCTTTCCTTCTACTTAAGCGGCGAGTCTGGGTGTTAACCCATGGATGTGTGTGTTTTGATGATGACATCTTGGATGGAATATGAGTGTCAATGAGTGATATTACTCCTTTTTTAAATGCTTGCCACATCTGGTCTAGATATTAGCATTAGTTTCCCTCCCCTTGCTTATATTCCCCTGTCTAAACACGTTCTTTGTTCTGTAAAGTGACTGTTTCTACTATAATAACAGATTGACAATGCCACAACAAGCACCAGTTTTAGAATTTCCGATTGGATTTGAAAGCATTATGAACGTAGATCCGACGTACGATCTTCCATGTCCAAAATGCCTGCCGAATAGCCTTGAAGCATTTGAGATTGAGTTGGTGAAATGGCTAGATCTTGAAAGCCACGCGTGCAAACCAGTTATTATGGCAGTACTCGAAAACGATCCGTCTTATACCGATTATGAACATTTCTATAGGAGCTCGATAGTATCTGTATATCATCCGTTTCTTCATATAGATGATGATACTGTAAGAATGAGCCTGTCCTGTTACAGAATCGTGCAGACTAAATTAATTGCTCTTCTTACTACAATTGACAAGGTTGTAGAAGAGGCTCCCGAAGATGGACCATATTCTGAAGCTGGGAAACGATTACAGAATTTATTTATGGAAGAAGATGAATTTCAGCCTTTGTAAGTTTTATTGCAAAACAAGTTTTAATTGAAGAATTAAATTTCCTCTAAGATAACTAACAACATCTGTATCAACTTGCATGTAATTCTGATTTACATTGTGAATTTGTCACATGCATCAGTTTTGAGGACCTGACTCCCCTAAATCTTCTGAGTGCATCCTTTGTTTTCACATACATTATTCTCTAGTCCAAATAATTAGAACATCTTATTTAACATGTTTAAAAGGCATTTTTGTCAATTTTTTTCTGTGACGCTTCCCTATGACAATGTATGAAGACATCACAGAAATAAAAAGGCAGTGCCGGGCTATTTAGCTGGCACCGGCAAAATAGCAATTTTGTTATTTTCCAAGCTTTGATTAAAATATCTTAAATTAATTTCTATAGAAATGGCTATTTGACCGGCACCAGAAATAGTTAGTGAATTTGTTGGTGGTCCTGGAAAAATAGAAAAATGTTATTTTGCTCAGGCATTAGGTAAGCTGAAGCAAAGTTAAAATATATTTTGTTTACACAAATAACATGAATATTAAACTGACTTTTATTTTCAAAAGCAAGTTAGGTTTTTATTTTTGAAGCTATGTTATACCGTATAGCGGGTTATTTTCGCGGGTGTAAAATTTCACGATTTTCATTGAACAAGGTATACGAAATATTTTGGCGGTTATTATTTTGGCGGTTATTATTTTGGCGGATTAAAAACTTGTATTCATACCTTTGTATGTCATGTATGTACACCTTTAATTTGGCGGAACTTATTTTGGCGATTTTGTTCTATCCGCGAAAATAAGCGAAAATTTGCATCCCGCGAAAATAACCCGCTATACGGTATATTATAATATTTTATAAAAATGCATGTATGATGCAATGAGACTGTTAAGGACTGGTTTTAGAAATAATTACAAATGTTAAGATATGAATTCATTATACTGTGACTGATACATGTTAATGCTTTTAAACGATTATATGTGTTTCAAACGATGTAATTAGCTGTTTACTTATTTAACTACTGGTACATCAGTATTTATTTGATTCTGTTATGATGACACTGATAGTGCACATTTTCATATTACTTTTGAAAAATAAATATTAAATTTCACTATTCACAAAGAACATATAAATTAACAAATTCACTATATAGCTGGTGCTGGCAAATTATTCATTTCTATCAGTCAGGGGACTTACTGAAATAAGTGATTTTTAAATCACTTATTTGAGTAGCAAATTCAAGGTTTTGTCACAAATTGAGATTTTGTAGTTTTTTTTCAAAATTTTAAACACGTAGGTTTAAATAACATCTTTTAATTACTAAAATTAAAAAATTTGAACTTTTTGCTTCTTTTAAATAGCAAGGTTTATGCCTTTGATGCTATCATTTACCTGAAAATTCTATTTTAGTTGAAAAAATGCTATAATAATGGCTTCACATAATGAACTGATACTTTCATAAAAGATTTTTCACAGCTGTGGGAGTATTTTTCCTGTGAAGTTCAAGGTTTCATCTTTCGGATTATGTAATAAAATTCTACTGTTCGCCATAAAAATTCCACTGTTCGGGGGGGGGGGGGGGGGGGGGGGGGGGGGGGGGGGGGGAATTAGTGGGGGTTATTAAAAGAATGATACTTAAAGAAGTGATTTTTGGTAAGGAAATTAAGGTCTGATACTTAAACAAGTGATTTTTATGTCATTATCCTAGATTCAGTACAAGGTCATCACCTGAAATGACCTGGTCATCCTAGACAACACAGATGTTGGTTCTGATAAGTTTAGAAACATAATTAGTCCCTGGATCATTAGTATTCTATATTTAAAGCTATAATAAGATTAAATCACTTCTTCTAGTGATTAATTTGTACTACTTAAATAGGTGATTATTAAAGAAAGACAACTCTAACTTCCAACCTTTATGGAAATAATGTTACTTGAATCAGTGATTAAGAAAATCACTTGTTTAAGTAAGTCCCCTGACTGTCTATAGAAATAGGCTATCTTGATGTTTTAAATAAGGATATTTTAATCAGAGCCGGAAAAATAGCCACAGCCAAAAAAAGCCTTTCAAGATATCATCATAATTTGGTTTATTATATATAATTATTCTTTAGATAATATATAAAAAAATCTATACCTTAATCAAATTTGCCCTCTTTTCTGTGTATGAGCAACCATGTATTTTATGTATGTCTTTGAGAGACAAGTTATTTTTGCTTTTTCTATTTTTGCAATATATCCTTAATAAAAATAGAATATTTAACAAAAAGGGCACTAGCTACGAGAAATAGAAGAAAATCTATGAGATATAGAAAAAATCTAAACTATGTTTTTGTTTTGTTCAATCATTCATATACATGTAATTGAAATACTAGTGAAATAATCATTCACTTTTATCAGCCAGTATAGTTCAATTTTGTCAAAATAAGATAAGAAACATTGATGATGAATTTTTCACTTGCAAGTGAATAATCCGACCTCATGAAATCCATATTCATATGAATTTCAATTCAATCCGTTAACGTTAGCTAGAGATGAATTAAGCATGCACTGTCTGTGTTCAGTTAATCAAAGGGAGAAAATGGCAACTGTGGAAGTGAAACAATGGTAAATCACTTGATTGACAGGTTCGATCCACAAAAAAATCATTCCTATACAGGTAAAAACGATGATTAACATATATTTTGATCTATAATATGAAATTAAACAGACCTAGAAAAATCAAATTGTTCGAGTTAAGATATCTATTAATATCTATGTTTATGTTTTTATCGCTTATATGGCCATCAGTGATCAACTAGATTGTTAGCTAGATAGCATCTAGACTTAAACCTTAACAGGAAACGAAGCTACATTTTATGGAGCCCTTTCCCTGTAAGTTCTTTGTCTTAGACTTTTTATAATTTGGATAAATGTTTTACATTACCGTTTTAAATCAAATATGAGAATTTGAGTCAAATCAGTGAGCATAAATTTAACAGCTAGTGCCCCTTTAAAGAAATAAGTCTTCATTGTTCCTGCTAGGCTGTTTTTTTTTTCTCAGAAAATGTTCGTTTTATTGTTTAGTTGTGTAAACTTCCTTTTAATTAACACAAAAAAATCCTCTGTGTACATGCTGGTGAAACCTTTCAATTAGGAAAAAACCCATACAAAATATATCCTTCTAAGGTCTACTTTGCCAGAGAATTTTGAAACCTAGTTAATTCATGTAATTAACCCCTTCATATAGTGCCCCTTTAAAAAAAATAAGTCTTCAGTGTTCCTGCTATCAAATTAGTATTCTTTTTCCTTATTCATGTATGCTCTGTATGCCCCTTGTGGGCCCTTAATTGAAAATAAAATATGTTCTGTTCTGTTCTGTTCTGTAATTAATAATTTCTAAATTAAAAAAATATTTACAAATGTACATGTGATACATGTACAGGATGTATATTTATAGTTTATAATTGATATTTCAGGATTTTGTCTCCAGATATAAGGGAATTCCTTGGTCTCAATAGATAGGTAAGGATTAAAATATACTTTGAGTGTTATCAGTTTCTTGCATTTCATTGGTGACATTGTACTTGAATGAAAACAATTTATCAGCCTGTAAAACATTTTTGCATGACAACTTCAAATTTTAGTTTACCTTTAGCCTAAAGGTTGATGAATGTTGTTTGCTAAATGTTCAGTGCAATCTATGTCCAAGCTTTGCTTACAAGGATTTGATATCACTCTATCCCACTTCCGCCTTTAGAGACTTTATAGTTCTCTGGTTTTGTCCAAATAATCCACACCATCATAATTTTAATGGCTCAAAGTCTGAACCTTGTAAGCAAAGCGTGGACACATGATCTGAATTTTGATCATAGTGTGTCCAAAGAATTTTATTCTGGTTCAGGATGTAAACATAAGAGAACTTATAACATATTTTTGGTCGATTCAATTTAAGAATCGCAAGTTATTATAATTCTTTCAACTGAAATCCCATTATTCAATTTTTATACATACATTTCTTGAGTCAGAGAGAATGACTTCACATTTGCAGAGGCTGATACATAGGTTTAGTTCGGTGGACCCTTTTTGTGAGAATTTTGTTGATTATATTGGGAATCACTGAGGCATAACTGGAGCAGACCACTTGCACCAGTAGTACTTGTGGTTTAAGACCTGTTGGTGACCTTATGCTGTTGTTTTTAGCTCACCTGGCCTAAAAGGCCATGTGAGCTTTTCTCATCACTTGGCGTCTGTCGTCGTTAACAATTTTTCAAACATCTTCTCCTCTGAAACTACTGAATGGATTTGAATGAAACTGAGCATGATTGTTCCTTAGGTTATCCTGCACAAAGTGTGTGCTTCGATTTTTGATCCGTCAAAAAACATGGCCGCCGTTACTTAAAATAGAACATAGGGGTCAAAAGCAGTTTTTGGCTTATATCTCAAAAACGAAAGCATTTAGAGCAAATCTGACAGGAATAAAATGTTCATAAGGTCAATATTTATCAGATTCAGATGAATCAAACAACCCATTGTTGGGTTGTTGCCACTTAATTGGTAATTTTAAGGAAATTTTGCAGTTTTTGGTCATTATCTTGAATATTATTATAGATAAAGATAAACTGTAAACAGCAAAGTAAGATCTACAAATAAGTTTATACATGTTATATGACCAAAATTGTCAATTGACCCTTTAAGGGGTTATTGTCCTTTAATGACCATTTTTCACAATTTGTTCATCATATTTGCTAACTTTAAAAAATCTTCTCCTCTAAAACTACTCAACCAAATTCAACCAAACTTCAACTGAATGATCAGTAGGGTGTATAAAATAAAGTTTGTGCTTTATTTTTTATTTCGTCAAAAACATGGCCGTCATGGCTAAAAATAGAACACAGGGTAAAATGCAGTTTTGGCTTATATCTCAAAAACTCCAGCATTTAGAGCAAATAAGACAAGAAGTTAAAGTATTTATTAGGTCAAGGTCTACCTGTCCTGAAATTTTCAGCCAAATTGGGTAACTGGTTTTTCAGGTATAATGCCCCTGAATTGATGATTTTAACGAAATTTTGCAGTTTTTGATTATTATCTTGAATATTATTTTAGATACAGATAAACTGTTATAGCAAAAATGTTAAGCAAAGTAGGATCTACTAATAAGTCAATTTGACCAAAATTGTCAATTGACCCTTTAAGGAGTTATTGCCCTTTAAAATTTTTTTCACAATTTGTTCATCATGTTGACTTACTTTAAAAAATCTTCTCCTTTGAAACTGCTTTATCAATTTCAGCCAAACTTAGGCTAAATGAGTTTCAGAGTATCTAGTATAAATTTTACATTTCATTTCCTTGTATGTCAAGCTCCTATGGCTAAAATAGAACATAGTAGAAAATGATATTTTTTTTGCTTTTGAAGAAAATAGGACGATTCAAAGAACATTTAAATAAATTGAAAAGCCAAAATAATCATTGATGAGAGATTTAACCCAAAAAATTAAGGTAAGCGATTCAGGCTCTTGAGTGCCTCTTATTTTCTATGGTCGGGTTGTTGTCTCTTTGATACATTCCCCATTTCCCTTCTCAATTTTATAATACCAACATACACAGGATTAGGTATTGCACAACAGAAATTTATACAATTAATGTATAGCATCACAGGAATAACTGGCATAAACCTAAATAATTACATTAGATGTATGTTTCATTATATTAAGTTATTCTGATTAGCTAACTGTACATCACATATTATTCCTTAAGCAATTGCATTTCACAATTAAACTTATCATATATGACGAGGTCCCACAATAAAGTACACAGGTGGAATAAATAAAAAAATGATAAAATTCGTGTTTTCATAATCCTAGCTAAAAAAATGTAATTATAAGTATTGAATGCTTCTTTTTGTAACTTAATCATTGTTGATAGGGTTGTAAAAGCGTTGACTGTGTACACATTTTTAATGAAATGAAATTACAAAAAGAAGCATTCAATTCTTAATTAAGGGGGCTCGCGGGTCTAAATATTTTTTTAAAATTTTATATAGGATTTCTCTATATTTTCTATAAATGAACTTTATCTTATACTAAATAGAAAAATGAAATAAAAAAATGGGGTCACCGTTCATTTACGCTCACAAACTGCCTTCGAAAGAATAAAATTGAAAATTAATATTTTTGTTAATGTCCTTTTTTTCTGTTGAACTAATAGGAGAAAAAGCGGTAATATCAAATAAAAAAAGAACTAAATTACAGAAATCGCTTAAATTTTACAATTATTTAGTTTATGTACAGCTTATTCAAAAACAACAAGAGAAAATATAGGTCACTGATGAGTTATAAATGATATTTCAATTTTAATGCAAAAAAATGGCATTTTTGCACCAAAGGGAGATAATTTGGAGCTTTTTCAATGATATGTACATTTTAAAAGTCACCTGGGGCCAACACAAATTGATTTTTTGGAATGATTTTTGTACCATATGATAAAGTAACAACTACTAAAGGTAATAAATAAAATTTGTAATGAAAAAATAATGCCAGTTTAATTTTTTTCGTAAAATCTTATACCCGCGAGCCTCCTTAAATTAATATTCAAATTATTCTAATCACCATGATCACATGAATTACTAGTAATCCCAAAAATGTAATTTATATATTATCTGAGTAATTCACATAAATCCATTCATGCGAATAACGCGAATAAATCTTATCACAGGAATAACTCACGCAAGTCTTACTACACAAATATTCACTCATATAAATCTAATAACATAAATAACTGAAGCCCCCGTCACACTGTCCCGTTTGAAGCGCTGCGTTTTACTACGTTTTAAAAGCGTAGCAAAACGCGAAAATTCAACAACAATTGTAGCAAAAATTGAAGTAAAGTAGAAACCTAGTCAATATGTATCAAAGCCTAGGGGAACGTAACAAAACGTGCTTATTACGTATCGAAACATACCAATGCGTGGTGGAAACGTGGGTCTACACGTACTTGTATGTAGCAAAAAGTGTAGAGAGCAATCGGCCTAGCCAAGATCAGATGTGCATTTCATAGTGGGTCTATGTTATAGGCTTGTAAAGACAAGAAGATAACCTTTGAATAAGTAACAAATCTTTGAACTGATAAAGAGAATGTAGGGTTACACAATGAATATCAAATATCATGTATAGGTGTTACCGTTTTAAAATAAAACACTAAAATACACGCTGAAAATGGGCAAAATTTCACGTTATATTGTTTCATTTAAAATTTCGCTGTTTTTATCAATTGATAGTTTTAAGTGAACTTAATTTGAACTACATTATTGGTTCACTGTTATAGACAATTTATTCATCTTTCTTTTACTGGTTGTTGCAACAAAAAATCTCCAGTGGTTACAAAGTTATGATAAAAAGTTGGACACTATGTGCTTGTTATGAAATTTTGTACTTTTGTTTTTAGCTTACTCATTGTAGTGATAAAAGAGAAAAATAAATCAAATTTATGCTATTATGTATTAAGTTTTCTCTTCTAGTATATACATTATCAAAAACTACCTCATATATCAATATTGCAGTACCCTAGCTGGAGATATATGCCATCAAAGTTGGATACACAAATAAAGTGAAAAAATGTCTTGTCCGTAGACATGCATTCCCTAGTAAATTGGAAGTATAATAACATTAATGTTGCATTGCTAAGTTCCTGTTCTTTTGTAGATATGAAAACACTACTAACATTTTTTTCTACCATCTATTAATAGAGGAAAAATTTCAAAAATATGTCAGAATGTCTTGTCTGTAGACACATGTCTTGTCCGTAGACATGTCTTTTTATCAATATTGCTTGGCTTTATGGGTCTAAATTAGTCCTATGTGTTGTTTAAACATAGAAATATCTTATTTTTGATAAATAAATGGTAATTTAAGTGTACTCAATTTTTGTAAAATTACTTCACAGGAGTGGATTTTAAAAAGTGGCAGATTATTATTCATAAAAAGCATACCTTATCTTACTTCAATATTGTTGATTCCAATTGCTGCATACCTTAAAAGATTAACTAAATCAAATGAAGAAAAAGTAATTCTCTCTCTCTAACTTTATCTATTGCGTTTCAGTATTAACAGCAGACGGGGAATTGTCTACGGACAAGACACTTGTACATAACAAGTATTAAATTCAATTATTTGAACTTAAATATTATTTATAGGTGATGAAAGTTATCTATTCAAATTAAAACTCAGTATTTTCAACATAAATATAGTCACAATTAGTTCTAACAGATTTTTTTTTCAACTGAAATTGTCTTGTCCGTAGACATTACCACAATATATTTGTATCCAATTTCCTTGAGTTCAGCCTAATTTGAAAGGTAACATGCATGTTATTTTTTCAAGAGAACACATTTAACTATATCTAAATTGAGTTTTAGTAATAGTTTGATTGTTTTAAACATTCAGATATATGGATTTCAGTAAAAAGAATGTGTCTTCATTTTGGCTTAATCAATAAATTATTGAGATATATAAAGAATTATGGGTACAATTTTATATTTTCCAAAATTTAAAAACACAGATTAAAATTTAATTGGTAACTTTTAATCTTAACTTTAACAATCATCTTTGAAAGCATTTAATTGAATATCAATAAAATGTCTTGTCCGTAGACATTATCAAAATGTGTTTGTTTTCATTTTTCTGAAAGTTAAGCATCATTTGATAGATAAACCTGATAAAATGTGTGTTTTTTTTTAAAAAGAACACTTTCAGCTATATCAAAATTAGGTTTTAATAAAACATTTCATTAATTATGAATACAATGTCTTGTCCGTAGACAAAACATATGAATTGTATTGCTAAGTTTGATTGCTTATTGTAAGAATATGAATCAAGTTATTTTAATGTTCTGTACACCAAAAGAAAGGATTTTTTTGGAAGTTTTGTTATTTTATAGATAAGTTTAGATACAGTTTTATCAGATAAGATTAATAATCAAAGAAAGCTACTGTTGTTTGAAATAACTGTGAGTTAAACATGTTCTTGTCATTTTTTTTTCAATTAAAATGTTTGATATTCAATAATTCTAAACATATTTTGTTGTCTTTGTCATTGACCAAAAATCTGACACTGGTGACCATGTCTTAAAATCAACCATTAAAGAAAATTATACAGTTTTTAAAAACCATTTCTTTGATAAAAATATCAAATATTTCTTCCAAAAACTGCATGAAAATATATAAATGCTTCCAGTGTTAGCCTAACGATAGCAATTTTTCATAATTTAAACCATTTTTGAACCAAAATATCAAAAGAGTTTTTCCCTGAGGTGATACTCATTTTTGACTTCATGTGAAACACAAAATGCACATCTGATCTTGGCTAGGCCGATAGCACAAACCTAGTAAACCCTAGCTTCCAATTAACAGGACATGTTCATTCAAAATGTGGTTTGTACGTTGCATTTTAAAACGGAATAAAACATGACAGTGTTACGTACTGGGGCTTAAGAAAATGCTACGTTGCTAGGCTTTGATACTAGGCTTCTACTTTGTTTCAATTTTTGCTACTTTTGTTGTTGAATTTTCAAAACATACGGTACAGGTCCCGTATTGAAGAATGGATCACTACGTTTCGATACTCTTCGTTACGTATATATTCCTGTTTCGCTACGCGTTCAAAACATAGAAAAACGTTGCTCTTGAAAAGTGACTGTGTGACTTGGGCTTTAAGATCATGCAAATAAATTGATTCATTTGAAATAAACCAAAAAATTCAAAACAGTAAAACTTGTTATAATGCTTATATATTTCCATTTTAGGATGAAGAAAATTAAAGACAGCTACATTGTATATAGATACCATGATTACAGCTGGGAGACAGATGTTTATGGATGTCGGTGAAAAGATGTTTACACATGCTTAGACGAAACAGTAGAAATATGTAGATAAAAGAAGTGATGTAGGCAAATGTGACTGGATCGTTAGGAGAAAATCAGGAAACAAAGAAAAAGAATGAAATCTTGATGAAATTTTAAACCATTTATTAATAGAAGTAGGAACATTTTTTTGTATTCTAATATAGATTTGGAACTATTGTCCATTTGACTTCTATATATTTGCAGAAATAAATTCTTAAAAATTCATTTTTATGAATTGATATTTTTTTCCTTGATGTATGTTAATATATGGTATATACGAACTCTGACTATTAATTTCATAATTTTTGGTCAATATTTAAAAAAGTTTCCCATTAGGTCTCTATGTTAATTTTATTTTTTGAAGTGTTGATTACCTGATGGAGTAAGTATAAGTAGTGTAACGGCCTTCTAAACAAAACAAAAACAACATACATGTGCTTTTAATGTTTGTTTATTTGTACCATGTGACTTTGCATATTAGATATTAAGATGACCTCTACTGACCATCAACTAAACTTAGATTTCATGTCATGTGATTGTAATAGTTGTTCTATCTAAGATAAGAAACTGCAATTTCCATTTTCTTTTTAATAAAAACATTAGATATACTAGTATAAACTAGTGAAATAGTACTTTATAGGGAAAGGATATGAAAATGAATATTGTTTTTTTATGTTTACCTTCATATGTTATGTAAGTGGACATTAAGTAATGACAGAATTTACCAACTATAAAAACATTTTTTTTTATTTCCTAAATTGTTTGCTTCCAAGATGTGCATTTTGCACATTAATAAATAACTGAATGTTTATTCACTGAAATCTGTTTTTTAACTATTCAGAGCAATTTTTTATTGTTATACAAAAAGCATAAAAAGTTTGTGTATAGTAAGTTAACTTATATAATGATATAAAATCAATAATCAAAACCACAAAGTGATGATCATTTTCATTGGTGTCCTTTAATATTCAAATTGGTATAGTCACATGATACAAATAAACAAACAATAAAAGCACATGTATGTTGTTTTTGTTTTGTTTAGAATGCCGTTACACTACTTATACTTACTCCATCAGGTAATCAACACTTCAAAAAATAAAATTAACATAGAGACCTAATGGGAAACTTTTTTAATTATTGACCAAAAATTATGAAATTAATAGTCAGAGTTCGTATATACCATATAATAATATACATCAAGGAAAAAATTGTTAATTCATAAAAATGAATTTTTAAGAATTTTTTTCTGCAAATATATAGAAGTCAAATGGACAATAGTTAAAGGTCACAGTAGACTCACTTGTAGACTTGGAAAAGCAGTTGTAGACTTACAGAAATGTCGAAGAACCTAGATAATTAATTGATTCATTTCTTTTTGATTATATATCAAGTAAAACATTAAATAGTTTGTCCTCTGAAAATTATGTGTGCTTTACCATTCTTCTTAAGGGGGTCTCATTGGGGGGTTCCAATCCTGGATCCCGCTTACTGTTTTGTCAGATTCCTGTATCCCGCTTACACTATGTTAGTAAGCAATTCTAATAATTTTGTCATTTCCCGGGTCCTGCAAGACCTCGTTTCCCAATTTCACAACACAATAATTTGACTTTCACGTGTCACGCTTACAAAAAATCGACAATCCCTCGTCACACTTAGACCCCATTGAGACCCACTCTTAAGTGCTACATGTAGTCTACCTAAGAATCACACAGTGGTGAAATATGGCAAACAAAAACCCACTTAGGTTGACATTAATTTATGTTCAAAATGTATAATGATGCAAAAATATACCACTCGTTTTCTTGTCCTGTTCTGGTAATTGGAGATAAAATTTGGTTACAATGCACTAGAAATTAACAATTAAGGGGAGCTAACTCTGTAATTTGCTATCATTCTAATCAAAGTTTATCTAAAGATTTCTCAAGTTACCAGACACCCAGACACTAAAGACCTTCCATTTCCTCAGGATGAGTATTACTTCAAAATAGGATGGCTAGGTAGGTGGTTTTTTTAAGCCATGTTTTGTTGTGATTTTTTTCAAAATTGCCTGATTGTTACAAAGACCGGCACTGCTAACAGTAAGTATAATGTTGTAACATGTCAATGGTTGGGATTTTATTACAATGATAACTATATTTTTATTTAAATATCATGGTGTAATTTATGCATGCACACATTTGTAATTTTATAAACTTCATGGTAAGTATATAAACCAATTTGTAATTTTGTAAACTTCATGGTAAATATATAAACACATTTGTGATTTATAAACTCCATGTTGTATATATATACACATTTGTAATTTTTAAAACTTCATGGTAAATATATAAACACATTTGTATTTTTTTAAATTCCATGGTAAACATAATATAAACACATTTGTATTTTTTTAAACTTCATGATAAATATATAAACACATTTGTGATTTATAAACTTCATGGTAAATATTATTAAATGAACATATTTGTAATTTTTTAAACTTCTGTTCATGGTAAATATATAAACACATTTGTAATTTTATAAACCTATAATACACAGTGATATAGAATCGAATGAGGGAGAACATCTTGATTAAATTGTTTATGTAATGACTGTTAACAAATGTACATATACTTCATCACTATCCTCATGTAGTATGGTATCTGTTTTACATTATCAGAGACATATAATAATATGTCTCTGACATTATGAAGTATTTTAATTTGAGACTGTTTGAAATATTTTAAATGGTAAACCAGTTGTGTTCAGATACATTAATGTATTGAAGTGTTGGATCCTCAAAACTTTATTTTATTTTTGTTCAATATGCAATGTTTACGTTTACCATGAGCTTGTCTTTTGTGTATTTACATGTAACAGTGTTTCATTGAACAAATGATTTACGTAATATTGATTTTTAACAAATAAAGAACTGGAAAGTTTTTTTTATTATTCATATCCATTGATTCAATGTTTGTTCCAAATCTTGCCATCCACATAATGTGTTCATTGTTTTTAACAAATACAGATTTTACTACCTCATTTTTATGCTTTTTTATTCTAATTTTTATACGACCGCAAATTTCGAAAAAAATTTCGTCGTATATTGCTATCACGTTGGCGTCGTCGTCGTCGTCGTTGTTGTCGTCCGAATACTTTTAGTTTTCGCACTCTAACTTTAGTAAAAGTGAATAGAAATCTATGAAATTTTAACACAAGGTTAATGACCAGAAAAGGAAGGTTGGTATTGATTTTGGGAGTTTTGGTCCCAACATTTTAGGAATTAGGGGCCAAAAAGGGTCCAATTAAGCATTTTCTTGGTTTTCGCACTATAACTTTAGTTTAAGTTAATAGAAATCTATGAAATTTTGACACAAGGTTTATGGCCACAAAAGAAAGGTTGGGATTGATTTTGGGAGTTTTGGTTTCAACAGTTTAGGAATTAGGGGCCAAAAAAAGGGCACAAATAAGCATTATTCTTGGTTTTTGCACAATAACTTTAGTTTAAGTAAATAGAAATCAATGAAATTTAAACACAATGTTTATGACCACAAAAGAAAGGTTGGGATTGATTTTGGGAGTTTTGGTTTCTACAGTTTAGGAATTAGGGGCCAAAAATGGGCACAAATAAGATCAATGAAATTTAAACACAATGTTTATGACCACAAAAGAAAGGTTGGGATTGATTTTGGGAGTTTTGGTTTCAACAGGTTAGGAATTAGGGGCCAACAAGGGACCCAAATAAGCATTTTTCTTGGTTTTTGCACCATAACGTTAGTATAAGTAAATAGAAATCTATGAAATTTAAACACAAGGTTTATGACCATAAAAGGAAGGTTGGTATTGATTTTGAAAGTTTTGGTCCCAACACTTTAGGAAAAAGGGGCCCAAAGGGTCCAAAATTAAACTTTGTTTGATTTCATCAAAATTGAATAATTGGGGTTCTTTGATATGCCGAATCTAACTGTGTATGTAGATTCTTAACTTTTGGTCATGTTTTCAAATTGGTCTACATTAAGGTCCAAAGGGTCCAAAATTAAACTTAGTTTGATTTTGACAAAAAATGAATCGGTTGGGTTCTTTGATATGTTGAATCTAAAAATGTACTTAGATTCTTGCTTATTGGCCCAGTTTTCAAGTTGGTCCAAATCTGGGTCCAGAATTAAACTTTATTTGATTTCATCAAAAATTGAATAAATGGGGTTCTTTGATATGCCAAATCTAACTGTGTATGTAGATTCTTCATTTTTGGTCCCGTTTTCAAATTGGCCTACATTAAGGTCCAAAGGGTCCAAAATTAAACTAAGTTTGATATTAACAAAAATTAAATTCTTGGGCCTCTTTGATATGCTGAATCTAAACATGTACTTAGATTTTTGATTATGGGCCCAGTTTTCAAGTTGGTCCAAATCAGGATCTAAAATTATTATATTAAGTATTGTGCAATAGCAAGTCTTTTCAATTGCACAGTATTGTGCAATGGCAAGAAATATCTAATTTCACAATATTGTGAAATAGCAAATTTTTTTTTAATTAGAGTTATCTTTCTTTGTCCAGAATAGTAAGCAAGAAATATCTTATTGCAAGATTTTTTTTTAATTGGAGTTATCTTTCTTTGTCCAGAATCAACTTAAATCTTTGTTATATACAATATACAATGTATATTCACTTTTTACTACCAACTGATAAATTTGAATGATCTTTACCATTCAGTGATAACAAGCAGTTTTTGTTTACATCTTAATATTTTATGATGTATTTAAATGAGTAGTTATTGTTGCAAACTCCATTAGAATATTTTAATTGAGATTAGTTTTGGAATAAGGGAAAGGGGGATGTGATTAAAAAATTGGGTTCAATTTTTCTCATTTGAAATTTCATAAATAAAAAGAAAATTTCTTCAAACATTTTTTGAGAGGATTAATATTCAACAGCATAGTGAATGCTCTTAAGAGAAAAGTTCATTAGAACACATTCATTCTGTGTCAGAAACCTATGCTGTGTCAACTATTAAATCACAATCCAAATTTAGAGCTGAATCCAGCTTGAATGTTGTGTCCATACTTGCCCCAACCGTTCAGGGTTCAACCTCTGCAGTTGTATAAAGCTACGCCCTGCGGAGCATCTGGTTATAAGAAGTAATCACTTGTATGACTTGTTTTAACATGTATCTTTCTATATTTGTTTTTACTTTATATACCAAACCAAAAAATACTCATTTTTGTACATAACACCAAATATATATATATGTATAATATTCACTTAGATTTTAAAAATAAAAGATTTATACATAAATGATATTTTTTCATACTGTATACAGGGACAATATTTGATCCTTTTGAAGCTGTTTTTATGCATAGAATTAGATTTTGTTGAGTTTTAATAACAAATAGATTGATCATTCCCCTAACAATGTTAAAGTTGTTTTGTGCTGAAAACAAATGTCACAAATATAATTCACTGGAAATATATTAAGATTGAGAACAAATCTTTATGCAACTGTGTTTTAATAATATTTGTTTTACTGTTGGGAGAGTTGCAGATTGTTTAATCATGAACGTTAATGCAGTGGTGGCAGCAATGCTGTCAACTTACTATAGTAATATATATACGCTTAATATGTTGAGAGGAGAAAGAGCTAGAAATCTACAACTTTCATATAAAAGTTTTACATATATGTCTAGACTGGCATATGTAATTTTTTGTGTAACTCATGTCCATGCTTTATTGATAGAAAACAATTTTGTTCTTATAATCTTAGATATAAGAAAATGTGGTATGAGTGTCAATTAGCCAACTCCATCCAAGTCGCAATATGTAAAAGAAAACTATTATAGGTCAAAGTATGGTCTTCAACACGAAGCAGTGAGTCACACTGAAGACAAGCTATAAAGGGCCCCTAAAATGACTAGTGTAAAACCATTCAAACAGAAAAAACAACGGTCCAATCTATATAAAAAACGAGAAACAAGGCATTTAATTGGAGCAAGAAATTAAAGTAGAATGTGTCCAGATTAAACCACTTTCTAAAATTTTGTATTAAGACCAGAAACACAGAAAACATAAATTCCTGAACTAAAAGACATAATTTGAAT
Organism: Mytilus trossulus; assembly: GCF_036588685.1. NCBI lineage: Eukaryota > Metazoa > Mollusca > Bivalvia > Mytilida > Mytilidae > Mytilus > Mytilus trossulus. The sequence goes on along the minus strand of NC_086381.1, from coordinate 40,809,807 downwards.
TTTTCATGGAAATGTTCATAAGCAAAACATTCAAAATGCAAAACAAAAACCTTTAGAGCTGATCTAATTATATCTCACAGGTATGATTTGAATGGAAGTGTTGCTTTATATTTTATATGTAGTATGAAGTGGGAAATTGTCTTAAGGTGTTTATTTCTGCTGAATGGAATTCAAGCTCAATGTCGATGACGTTGATTGGTATCTCCTCTGTTACACTGTTGGTAGTTATCTCCCATGTCCTACTGAAAAACAATGTGATTCAATGTCATCATTTATAGTTATCTCCCATGTCCTGCTGAAAATCAATGTGATTCAATGTCATTATTTACAGTTATCTCCCTTGTCACAATGATAGCAAACAGACATTTATCTTCATTTTGTATAAAGCTTCATAGTTGAAGAATTCATACCTTGTATAGAGAATCCTCATGTTACAAAGTTCCTGTTGTCATATGTTTGTTATTTTTTATCTCATTTTGGTGGTTCACCGACTGCTTGAAAAAAAAGTTTAGTTATTTTGGTATACGAATTTCTCACTGAATATGAGTAATAGGATAACTATATTTAGTATATATATGGATTCCTTAGTTACAAAGGTCTTCATGTTAGACAGATGGGTTCATCTGACCTCAACCTCATTACACGGATCAGTGATCAAGTTTACAGCTAAAATTGAGAATGGAAATGGGTAATGTGTCAAAGAGACAACAACCCGACCAAAGAACAGTCAGCAGCCGAAGGCCACCAATGGGGTTTTCAATGTAGCGAGAAATCTATCCGAAGGTGTGCTTCACTGAGCTAAATGTTATAGTTTTGATTGTTAAAATGGCATGTTTCATCTTCTCATGACCTCATTTTCACGGTTCAGCGATTAAAGTGAAGGTTTTCTGTTTTCTTATACCCAAAACAACAAGTTCAGCAGTATTTGGTGATGTACATGTCTGCTTGATAGGGTTTGTCTGACCTTGACCATATATTTATTGGTCAATATTAAGTTTTGAGGTTTTGTCTGTATCTCAGATACTTCAGCAATAGGCCAGTCATCTATATGTTAACAGTTTGCATGTAAAGATTACATGTTGTATATAGCGTCTGGCATGTTTCATCTAACCTTGACCTTATGTTTATGGTTATTGGCAGGGGCGGATGCAGGAATTTTCGAAAGGGGGGTGCTAACCCAGGGCAAAAGGGGGGGGGGGGGGGTTGCAAAACATATGTCCCGATACAAATGCATTGATCGGCAAAAATAAAGTGGGGGTGCGCACCCCCGGAACCCCCCCCTCTGGATCCGCCACTGGTTATTGGTAAATGTTAAATTTAAGAGGTCTAACATACAATAAGCAACACTGATCAATGTGTGGTTTATGCTCTTCAATTTCGTACTTTGTTTAGCCTTTTTAACGCGCGTTGGGCCCAAATACAAAATCTCAATCCTGGTATATATGATGAGTTCATTCCAAATACTAAAGCGATAGTTTGACTATATTTGGTGTATGATATGACCGTAACGAAGGTGTGCATGTCCGTCTGGCCTTATCCACAAGGAGCATTGGGTGGATACTGTTACATTTATTTGAAACTTCTACAATACACGTCAGATGTACATACTTTCAACACAAGGTTTTGCTGCAAATCTACTGCTCCTTCGTATTCCATATGTATTCCATACTCAGCAACATCCACTTTTTTTGAAAATTTTTGAAAACTTTTCAAAGATCTTTTACAATTTGAACGCTAATTTAAATAATGATAAGAGGTCTACAGTAACTATTGTAAGACTACACTTCATGGGATGACCTACTTTTAATGTAACATGTTAAACTACTGGGCCAAATTTAAAAAAAAGGTCTCAATCGTTATTGGGGTATCTATTTATCACGATTTTAACCTTATTTTACATGATTTTCCAAAGTACAGTAATACAGGTGAGTGACACATGGTATGATGCTGTTGAGAGCCTTTAGTTTGCAGGTTTTTATTATAGCAATTATTATGATTATAGAAAAAGGGAAACTGTTCGCGGCATTATACGGATCCGTGAACTTATATCTTCAAAAAATCAATTAATACCATACAATGAATCTACTTTTCATGGCAATTTTCTTTCTATACCCTCAAGTTTTTGAAAACTATATCGGCAAAATGGGTCAGCTTGAAGTTTCAAGACACAAACATGTCTGATATCTATATAAATCAACATGACCGATTGTCACAAGGGTAACTGTCGTGAGACTTAGTCTATTACCAAAATTTCATGACACTTTTCATAATTTTTTTTTTTTTAAGTCATATGAAACAAGTGACTGGTGAAAAATAATGTTCTTGAGTGAGGCTTAGTCTATTGCTAAAATTTCATGACAATTTTCATAATTTTTTTTTTTTTAAAGTCATATGAAACAAGTGACTGGTGAAAAATAATGTTCTTGAGTGAGGGTACTTATAAAGTGAGAAACGGAATCGAAACGAAACGAAACGAAATATAACGAAACGAAACGAAATACAACGAAACGAAACGAAATATAACGAAACGAAACGAAATGAAAAAATGAAGAAACGAAACGAAACGAAATACAACGAAATAAACGAAATAGGCCAATATATAATATATCTTTTACATTGTTATAGGAGGTTAGGATTTTGATTTTAAAAAGGTGGTGTAATTAATTGGTTTTTTTTTATTCAAAGTTCCGAGTCCAAGTTAAGGGGGCTACCATTTGAATTTGTTTTTTTTGGGGGGGGGGGGGAGAGGGCTATGATGAAATTAAAAAAAAAACCTGCAGGACAGGGATTTGAGTATAAAAAAGGCAAGACAGGATTGTTTAGTAAAAAAGAAGGCAGAATGAGCAACTGGGCAAAAAAAACGGGATAAATTTATATAATAAGGCAGGACCACATATAGTGAAAAATAAAAAGGTAGGACAGAGATTACAACTAAATAAAATGCAGGACAAAAAATTTCATCCTAGCCCATAAAAATCAAATGGTATCTCCCTAAGTTTGAATTGGCGAAGTTGTATTTGACAAGACATTAAAAATGTGAAATGCTAACGGCTGACGAGTAGCCATAACGAAACCTAAATTGAACTGAAAAATAGATCTGAGGTGAATGTTCTGTGTTACTCCCTTTTCACCAAACATGAATTTGAATGGAGATATAAATTTGGAATGTTTTTCTCCTGGGTTGGAGACCCCTTCAATCTTTTGAAAATGACTGGATCCGCTGCTGACGTCGATGAGAAAGAAAATCAACATACCAAGATGGTCAGAAAGAGTCTACCATGTTTTAAGTGATTAACAAATATCTACATCGTGTTGCAAGCTGATTATCTCAATATAGATATATTGAAACATCTTACTGACAGCAATTCGGACTTGTGTGTAGATTAAACCAATATCTTTGGTTAAGTTGCTTTCAAACTGAACCATGAAATCATTACTTTTGAGTGTAGTTACTTTTGAAAGTAGTTTAGTCCGACATATAGACAACGTTCTGTTCATCAGACTAGACTACTCTAAAGGGCGGGTGGATTCGTTTGAATTGTTTTACATTTATCATTTCGGGCCTTTTATAGCTGACTATGCGGTATGGTCTTTGTTCATTGTTGAAGGCCGTACGGTGACCTATATTTGTTAATAACTGTGTCATTGGGTCTCTTGTTGTTTTATTGGCAATCTCACCACATCTTTTTTGTATGTACAAAATCATTCCTTTCCCTGAAATATAGAAGAACAATTGCTTAAAGTATCTTTGAAACAAACTCAGTGACATGACAAAAATTGGACTTTGACCAATGAACCATGGAAATCAGGTCAAGGTCAGATGACATTTTTTAAACGGCAATTTTCATCTTATTAGCATCATATAAACCAAATTATTGATAAAGTACACCCCTTATAATGAACTATAGAAATGGGGTCCAAGTCAGATGATACCTGTTATTTGAATACACCAAATATAGTGCACATAATGCTTAAAATATAGGCGATATGGATTTGACCACGAAAACTTAACACTCACGTGCATGCAGATTTTACAAGATACTTAATTGTGTATATTTTGTATGCATGCACCTGTCCTGGATTATTTAGGAGCCTGTTGTTCATGTGGTTGTTGTAGTTCATATGTGTTTTCTGTTTCTCGTTTGTATATATTGTTTTGTGTCGCGGATCATACATATTCTGAAGTGTTGATATTGTTTAAATCGCGTCTTTTTCATAGAGTTAATATTTTATAGCGTCTTTTTATTTTATAATGTTTAACTTCTGTCTCAGGTTAGGTTGAAGGTTGGCGAGCCTGTTAAACTGTTTAAACCAGATGCATATTCAATACTACTGTCAGTAACCTGTTGTTCAGTGGTTGGTGTGATTCATAGGTGTTTCTCGTTTTCTATATTTTGATTTACTTGTTTAAAGTTTGTATTCAATGGCAATTTTGGGGAATTTATATGTAGTTTGCTGTTTAGTGTTAGCAAAGACTCTGTGTTCAAGTCGATGCTCATTGAACTGTTAACTTAAAATGCATTGCGACTTGGATGGAGAGTTGTCTCATTGGCACTCAAACCACATCTTAATTATAGCGTTGGTTTCCTGTTTAAATAGTTTTACATTGGTCATTTTTGACCCTTTATATCTTGTTCGGTGATTGTTCATGAGTTCGTATTGAAAGGCCGTACTCTAACCTATAATTGCTAAGTTAAACTACACTGTGGCTTGGATAGAGTTGTCTCATTCGCACTCATACAACATTTTCTGTTCAAAATCAAAATCCTAACCTCCTATAACAATGTAAAAGATATATTTTATATAGGCCTATTTCGTTTATTTCGTTGTATTTCGTTTCTTCATTTTCCATTTCGTTTCGTTTCTTCATTTTTTCATTTCGTTTCGTTTCGTTTCGTTGTATTTCGTTGCGTTTCGTTGTATTTCGTTTCGTTTCGTAATATTTCGTTTCGTTTCGTTTCGATTCCGTTTCTCACTTTATAAGTACCCCTTGAGTGAGGCTTAGTCTATTGCTAAAATTTCATGACAATTTTCATAATTTTATTTTTATGCCCCACCTACGATAGTAGAGGGGCATTATGTTTTCTGGTCTGTGCGTCCGTTCGTCCGTACGTTCGTCCGTCCGTCCGTCCGTCCGTCTGTTCGTTCGTCCGTCTGTTACACTTCAGGTTAAAGTTTTTGGTCAAGGTAGTTGTTGATGAAGTTGAAGTCCAATCAACTTGAAACCTAGTATACATGTTCCCTTTGATAAGATCATTCTAATTTTAATGCCAAATTAGAGAATTTATTCCAATTTTATGGTCAAGTAAATATAGAAAATGATAGTGCGAGTGGGGCATCCGTGTACTGTGGACATATTCTTGTTTAAAGTCATATGAAACAAGTGACTGGGGAAAATAATGTTTATCCAATTCTTGAACCAATGTATGTACATATCATAAACTAAGTCTTCTGTGTACGATTTTATCGTATATATATTCAATTCAGTGTTGCTTTATTTTTTGATACTTCCTTTGTGTGACAATGCCATTCTGTACACCTTTGTTCATACATGTTGTGCTAGTCTATTTGTTACAATAAAACAAATTCATTATAAAAAAAAAATTAAAATTCATGCGTAATTGCGATCACCGCATTTTTACGAGAGGGTCACGCAAAGGTCACTATGAATCATGAAGGAAAATATGTTGGCGAACTGCTTCTAGTTGGAAGCAAGCAATTGAAAAAAGTAAACTTCTAAATGTGGGCAAATTAAAGAATTGTCTTCAGAAACAAATATATGTACATAAGTTTAATAATGAACTATCCATTTTGTTATAACCATAAAAAACATATGCACCATTTTTTTTTTAAGGTTTCCATGATATGACTTTAAATCATATTTTTTTGGGAAAAAAAACATGTAATTCAGTGTTTTAACTATTTATTTCTAGTGTCATATAGCACTATACTGTATACAAACCCTTGAAAATGTGTGATCATCTGTATAAGTGTTTTTGTTTATTATTAAAATATCAGTTGGACCACAACTTTAAAACATGAAAAAAAGATACATTTGTGTCACTGAGATGAACTTGGCGATTCTCCTTTTTGAGAGGCCCCGCCCTAAAGTAATGGAATCCGGGTCCGTTCGGGCGCCCTGATATGTTTATTCAACTTCAATTAATGCTTTCAATATTAATATTTTTATAATAGATGGCGAATGGACTCTACGGGCGAACGAACGAAGAGCGAACGGACCTAGGGCGAACGGTCCCGATACCAAAGTAATGTGGGTGTCCAGGTTAGGTTGGTCCCCTCCGTAAAACATTCAGTATGCCTTCGGAATATACAAACAGGGGCGGATGCAGGAATTTTCGAAAGGGGGGGGGTGCTAACCCAGGGCAAAGGGGGGGGGGGGGGGGGGGTGCAAAACATATGTCCGGATACAAATGCATTGATCGGCAAAAATAAAGGTGGGGGTGCGCACCCCCGGAACCCCCCTCTGGATCCGCCACTGACAAATACAACAATATATTGTCAAGAATTTCAATAACGGCCGGGAAACAGACTATGTCCAGGTAATCATATAATCACTTTTTTTTTGCCATTATAATCGCATATTTTTTTTTATAACTAGATAATCAAATGATAAGAAATAAAGTATTATACTTTCAAAATTTCAAATAATTATGAACTATTTGGTCTTGTAATCAGTATAAAAACCGACAACTTATGGTTAAAGTAATCACATATTATTAAAAAATCATAGGAGGCTCTTTTGAACATCTAATTTAACTATTATTTTTACTTTTTCACCATTATTTCGCTTTCCTTTACTCATGAGAACACAATCTTGCATTTAAAGCCGGTGGCAAATATATTCAATTCAATTCAATTCAATATTTTATTGTCAATTACTGTAAAGACGCCCATTACAAGCAGAATAATCAAGATAAATTTAAATGTACATTTGATTACAATGATTACAATGATTATGTTAAACAAAAGAAAATCATAAAAAAAAACAACCCCAAAAACATCAATATGTGATATATATATAGTTATATATATCTATACATTTTTTTTTTATATAATATATATGGTACGTTTGCATTGCTTGTCATTCACTAACTTTTGGGTTATATTTATCTATTTTGTTTCCCAAAAGAGGGGGTTGTTTAACCACTTCCGACATAAAATCACAAAAATGGTCTGTCAAATTGGATGAATTTAAAATGCGCAAATTGACAGCTATTCTGCTTATATTTGCTCATTTGTATATTATTTTCCAAGGTATATTACAAATGTAAACACAGTCACCTATGTGGTCGTTTTATACCAACACCCTCACTTATCTGGTTCTTGTCTACATCGTAAACATGTTTTCTTCATCTGTAATTATAAACATGAAAACTGTGGAGAAAAAAGTGTTATTTCGAAACTGTTCATCAGGCCCGTAGCCAGGAATTTCCTAAGGGGGGTTCGTTGGACTCACAAACTCGACTTTAACAGTCACAATTCGAACAGAACATTGAATTTAACAGTGCTTATTTGTTTTCAAAGGGGGATTCGTCCGAACCCCCTCTGGCTACGGGTATGTACATACATACATTACAGTACTAATATGTCAAATATAATAGATAATATGAGGCAGGCATAACCTGTGAATGGGGACGAAGCCTGAAAGTATTATTTTTTTGAATTGAAACATGTTAATAAAAGAAACGGAAATACCGTGACGTTACCGATTTTGGTTCTGTTGTTAGGGATTTAGCTGTGACTTTTTTTAAGTTATGACGTCATATTCAATGTAAGCAAAAGAAACGCTTTCATCAGGTAATGTTTTTTTTCCATATGAAATAATTATTAAAAATGAATTTGTATTGAATTCCAATCCTATATTTTACTAGACTGATAAATATATATTTTTTTCAAAATCTCATGCACACAAGACAGATTTCTGCGCAAATGCAAGGAAACCGGAACAGGAAGTAGGTCTGAAAAAAAGTTTACGCTTTTGAGTTCATTAGCAGAATGAAAAATTCGGGAAATTTTCCTGTTTTTTTTTTTTTTTTTTCTTTATAGATTTTTCTTCCGTAACTGAGGACTTCGTCCCCATATTAGACAATAGAAAATTTCATGGCCATACAGTTACGACATAAGTTTAAATCATATAAAAAAAACCATAATTATATTTTATTCTATGGTTTGGTTCGCTTCTAAGATATCGTGTAGTCATCTGTACATGATAGTAATCAGTTCTCAATAGCAATGCTTGTGATTAAAATAAAAGTAGTTTGCGAAATCACACCTGTTTTCTATATAGCTATTTGTCGGTATTTTAAGGACAGAAAAAAAGCTGCTTCAAGCAAGCAATAATTTCAATTTCAATTTCAGACATTTTACATCAGTAAAAATAATATTTTCGATTTTAGCCTACTTTTCCTTATTCCCAAAACGACCTCAACTTCATTCCCTCGGTTCATAAAAAGCACGTTTTCAAATGTAAACTAAAACCTGCTAACATGTTTAACCCTGCCGCATTATTGATGTATGTGCCTGTCCTAAGTCAGGAGCCTGCAATTCAGTGGTTGTTGTTTGTTTATGTGTGACATATTTGTTTTTCGTTCATTTTTTTTAACATAAATAAGGCCGTTTGTTTTCTTGTTTTACATTGTCTTATCATGATCAGGGCCTTTTATAGCTGACTATGCGGTATGGGCTTTGCTCATTGTTGAAGGCCTTACGGTGACCTATAGTTGTTTTATGTTTGTGTCATTTGGTCTTTTGTGGATAGTTGTCTCATTGGCAATCATACCACATCTTCTTTTTTATAAGCTCGAAAAGAAGGTCAAGTCCACATACGTTATATACAATTGTAAGATGTGGTGTGATATGGCTATGGAAAAAAATCTATGGAACACAGTTTGGGCCATATATTATCAACTATAAAATTTAATCCAATTCAATTATCAGAAAAGTAATGCCCTTTTAATATTGTTACTGAGACAGAAAAATATTTACAACAACGTGACAACATATTATATCATATAAGAATTGGCTCAATGATTTAAAATCCATCTAAAATTAATATTCAATGCATATTTTTGTCCGTGAGTGATAATTCCTTAGATATTGGTTAAAGATGCCTCAATTGATTGAAAAGGTTAAAATTCATAAAAAAAAAAAATGTTTTCTAGAGACAAATGATAGTTATTTGATACTTTTCTTCAATTTGCGTAATTTTAAATCTTCTATTGATATAAAAAACATGCTATCCATACTACACTTTTCACAACTATCGAGAACTGATGACGTATTGCACACAATGTCAAAATTGAGCACAACAACAGATGTTTTGATTTTTTCTTAATTTACGCAAGAGAAAATCGTGAGGATAATAGGAAATGAATAAAGTATCTACTAAATTAACACAATCAGCTTTAACCACATGTACGCTGAACACTGAAACATATAAAATAAAAATTGCTAAAAGTTGAACGGATAATACAAATTGTAAAAAACGAAGCACAAGAATTAAATCATAAGTTTTAAGAAAAAAAGTACCAAAAGTTATTACTTAGGTGTTACATTCTTGGAGATCATACAGTCATTATTTATAAAGGGCCAAGAGAACCTATGGTCACCTTTTAGCCTTCGCTAGTTGCATCTCATCTAATAGGATTTTTTTTTTTTATATATTATTCATAGTAATAGGCTACTAACTATTTGACTAATGAAGAAAGCAATTAATATCTTGGGAACCAGTAAAGTAATTCATGATTGATTTTAAACATGTATATGACTTTGAGTTTGTCCAGGTTTTAATGAAATGAGGAAAAAGCACAAGAAATTAATTGTACCAACACGAAACACTGAAAATAGTTAAGGGGAAAGATGAGGCACACACATTGAACCAAACACAAAAAAAACGAGAAATAAATATTTGAGAAACTAAAACACATATGATATAAAGGTGGAACACATTGCATGAAAATAACCCTTTACCAACCTCTTAACAGAAAACAACTGCCATGACTGGAAGAGTCTTCCAATGATAACATATTTTTTCTTTAATTTGTAGAATGTTTCTGTGCTTTAGCACCTCAAATGATACTTAGCCCAGACCATGATCAAATTAATGTCAAGGAAGGTCAAAGTTTAGAGGTTAACTGTAGTGTCAAGGACAGAGACCATGCAGAAAAATGGCAGATACCATACTGGAAAGCTAGAGGGCAAGTCTATCGTAGGCAAAACTTGCCTCAGAATATCACCAGCTACCACACAGCAACATTATACTTCCAGAGAATACACAAATCTGATGCTGGGTTATATAAGTGTTTATATAATACAACATCCTCAGTTATTACTAAAAGATTGTATATAATGGTCAAAAATGCTAGATGTAAGTTACATTATAGATATAAATAATTTAAAGGTACTGGTATATTTTGTGTATTAAGATGAAGCCTAGATTTAAATTTGTTGAACTAGATAATCATGAAAAAATCCTATGCCTGGTACCAAAGTAATTTAGATCTGCCAAAAATTCAGTTTTCTTTTATTTTGAATTTTATTCTTGACACATTTGCAAAAATAATATTACATAAAAATATGTAGATTTGATTGTATATTAATAAAACTTTTAACTAAAAAAAACTATTATTTTTAAGGCAATATAGATTAATCATTTTAAAATTCAACAACTGCATTGAGAAGAAAATGTGCATAAAAAACAAAAACTGTTTGTCTGATCATCTAACATGGTTTATGGTTCTTTAAAAATAAATATAAAAAATAATTTATACAAATATATCGTTACAACTTTTTTGTCACAACTCCTGCAAACAGTTTATAACAAATTTAATTATTTATGGATACTAGAAATATTAATGCCTTTTATTTTAGGTTAACAAAATTTATCTGATATAAAAAAAAGAAATGTTATTATACAAAATGTATCACAATGTAGTTATCTATGAATAATCTTGATAATAGAGCTATTTATGTTTTTTTTAGGTTAACAAAATTAATCAAAAATGATTTATTCTTTTTTGTTTCAGCAAGCATTGACCATAAATGTGGAAGTAATCAGTTCAAATGTGAAGGGAGCAGTCATTGTATAGCTTTACATTATCGCTGTAACAACTGGACTGATTGTGAAGATGGTTCAGATGAAATACATTGTATAGGTAAGGACAATATTGTAGTAATCACTGTAAGTATGAAAGATATCAAAGTTATCACTGTATAAGTATGAAAGATATCAGTAATTGTTGTATTAGTATCAAAGATATTAGAGTTATCACTGTATAAGTAAGAAATATATCAGAATGATCACTGTACAATAGGGAAGATATCAGAATAATCATTTTATAAGTAAACGATATCAGAGTAATCACTGTATAGGTAGGAAAGATATCAGAGTAATCACTGTATAGGTAGGAAAGATATCAGAGAAATCACTGTAATGGTAGGAAAGATATCAGAGTATTCACTGTATAGGTAGGAAAGATATCAGAGTATTCAATGTATAGGTAGGAAAGATATCAGAGTAATCACTATAAGTAGGAAAGAGATCAGAGTAATCACTGTATAGGTAGGAAAGAATCAGAGTAATCACTGTATAGGTAAGAAAGATATCAGAGTATTCACTGTATAAATAGGGAAGATATAAGAGTAATCACTGTATAAATAGGAAATATATCAGAGTAATCACTTTATAAATAGGGAAGATATCAGAGTAATCACTATATAGGTAGGAAAGAATCAGAGTAATCACTGTATAGGTAAGAAAGATATCAGAGTATTCACTGTATAAATAGGGAAGATATCAGAGTAATCACTGTATAAGTAGGAAATATATTATGGTAATCACTGTATAGGTAAGGAAGATATCAGAGTAATCACTATAAGTAGGAAAGATATCAGAGTAATCACTGTATAGGTATGAAAGATATCATAGTAATCACTGTATAGGTAAGGAAGATATCAGAGTGATTACTGTATAGGTAGGAAAGATATCAGAGTATTCACTGTATAAATAGGAAAGATATCAGAGCACACACACTGTATAGGTAAGAAAAATATCATAGTAATCACTGTATAGGTAAGAAAGATATCAGAGTAATCACTGTATAGGAAAGTAAAATATCAGAGTGATCACTGTATAAATAGGGAAGATATCAGAGTGATCACTGTATAAATAGGGAAGATATCAGAGTAATCACTGTATAAGTAGGAAAGATATCATAGTAATCACTGTATAGGTAAGAAATATATCAGAGTATTCACTGTATAAATAGGGAAGATATCAGAGTAATCACTGTATAAGTAGGAAAGATATCAGAGTAATCACTGTATAAGTAGGAAAGCTATCAAAGAAATTACTGTATAGGTAGGAAAGATATCAGAGTAATCACTGTATAGGTAGGAAAGAATCAGAGTAACCACTATTTAGGTAAGAAAGATATCAGAGTATTCACTGTATAAATAGGGAAGATATCAGAGTAATCACTGTATAAGTAGGAAAGATATCAGAGTAATCACTTTATAAATAGGAAAGATATCAGAGTAATCACTGTATAGGTAGGAAAGAATCAGAGTAATCACTGTATAGGTTAGAAAGATATCAGAGTATTCACTGTATAGGTTAGAAAGATATCAGAGTATTCACTGTATAAATAGGGAAGATATCAGAGTAATCACTGTATAAGTAGGAAATATATCATAGTAATCACTGTATAGGTAAGGAAGATATCAGAGTAATCACTGTATAGGTAGGAAAGATATCAGAGTATTCACTGTATAGGTAAGAAATATATCAGAGTAATCACTGTCTGTATAGGTAGGAAAGATATCAGAGTATTCACTGTATAGGTAAGAAATATATCATGGTAATCACTGTATAGGTAAGGAAGATATCAGAGTAATCACTATAAGTAGGAAAGATATCAGAGTAATCACTGTATAGGTATGAAAGATATCATAGTAATCACTGTATAGGTTAGAAAGATATCAGAGTATTCACTGTATAGGTTAGAAAGATATCAGAGTATTCACTGTATAAATAGGGAAGATATCAGAGTAATCACTGTATAAGTAGGAAATATATCATAGTAATCACTGTATAGGTAAGGAAGATATCAGAGTAATCACTGTATAGGTAGGAAAGATATCAGAGTATTCACTGTATAGGTAAGAAATATATCAGAGTAATCACTGTCTGTATAGGTAGGAAAGATATCAGAGTATTCACTGTATAGGTAAGAAATATATCATGGTAATCACTGTATAAGTAGGAAAGATATCAGAGTAATCACTTTATAAATAGGAAAGATATCAGAGTAATCACTGTATAGGTAGGAAAGAATCAGAGTAATCACTGTATAGGTTAGAAAGATATCAGAGTATTCACTGTATAGGTTAGAAAGATATCAGAGTATTCACTGTATAAATAGGGAAGATATCAGAGTAATCACTGTATAAGTAGGAAATATATCATAGTAATCACTGTATAGGTAAGGAAGATATCAGAGTAATCACTGTATAGGTAGGAAAGATATCAGAGTATTCACTGTATAGGTAAGAAATATATCAGAGTAATCACTGTCTGTATAGGTAGGAAAGATATCAGAGTATTCACTGTATAGGTAAGAAATATATCATGGTAATCACTGTATAGGTAAGGAAGATATCAGAGTAATCACTATAAGTAGGAAAGATATCAGAGTAATCACTGTATAGGTATGAAAGATATCATAGTAATCACTGTATAGGTAAGGAAGATATCAGAGTGATTACTGTATAGGTAGGAAAGATATCAGAGTATTCACTATAAATAGGAAAGATATCAGAGCACACACTGTATAGGTAAGAAAGATATCATAGTAATCACTGTATAGGTAAGAAAGATATCAGAGTAATCACTGTATAGGAAAGTAAAATATCAGAGTGATCACTGTATAAATAGGGAAGATATCAGAGTGATCACTGTATAAATAGGGAAGATATCAGAGTAATCACTGTATAAGTAGGAAATATATCATGGTAATCACTGTATAGGTAAGGAAGATATCAGAGTAATCACTATAAGTAGGAAAGATATCAGAGTAATCACTGTATAGGTATGAAAGATATCATAGTAATCGCTGTATAGGTAAGGAAGATATCAGAGTGATTACTGTATAGGTAGGAAAGATATCAGAGTATTCACTGTATAAATAGGAAAGATATCAGAGCACACACACTGTATAGGTAAGAAAGATATCATAGTAATCACTGTATAGGTAAGAAAGATATCAGAGTAATCACTGTATAGGAAAGTAAAATATCAGAGTGATCACTGTATAAATAGGGAAGATATCAAAGTGATCACTGTATAAATAGGGAAGATATCAGAGTAATCACTGTATAAGTAGGAAAGATATCATAGTAATCACTGTATAAATAGGAAAGATATCATAGTATTCACTGTATAGGTAAGGAAGATATCAGAGTATTCACTGTATAGGTAAGGAAGATATCAGAGTATTCACTGTATAAATAGGGAAGATATCAGAGTAATCACTGTATAAGTAGGAAATATATCATAGTATTCACTGTATAGGTAAGGAAGATATCAGAGTATTCACTGTATAGGTAAGAAATATATCAGAGTATTCACTGTATAAGTAGGAAAGCTATCATAGAAATTACTGTATAGGTAGGAAAGATGTCAAAGTAATCACTGTATAAGTATGAAAGATATCAGAGTTATCACTGTATAGGTAGGAAAGATGTCAAAGTAATCACTGTATAAGTAGGAAAGATATCAGAGTTATCACTGTCTAAATAGGAAAGATATCAGATTAATCACTGAATAAATAGGAAAGTTATCATAGAAATTACTGTATAGGTAGGAAAGATGTCAAAGTAATCACTGTATAAGTATGAAAGATATCAGAGTTATCACTGTCTAAATAGGAAAGATATCAGATTAATCACTGTATAAGTAGGAAAGATATCAGATTAATCACTGTATAAGTAGGAAAGCTATCATAGAAATTACTGTATAGGTAGGAAAGATGTCAAAGTAATCACTGTATAAGTATGAAAGATATCAGAGTTATCACTGTCTAAATAGGAAAGATATCAGAGTAATCACTGAATAAATAGGAAAGCTATCACAGAAATTACTGTATAGGAAGGAAAGATGTCAAAGTGATCACTGTGTAAGTAAGGCTAATATCAGAGTAATTACTGTGTAAGTAAGGCTAATATCAGAGTAATTACTGTACAGGTATGAAAAATATCAGAGTAATTTATAGGTAGGAAAGATATCAGTAATAACTGAATAAGTAGGAAAGATATTAGAATAATCACTGTATAAGTAACATGTGTAAGAGAAACATTTGTGTATTGGATTGAGGAACATTATTGTATAAATAAGTGATATTTATAAAGAACATTATTGTATAGATAAGTGATATTTATAAAGAACATTATTGTATAGATAAGACTATTCATTGTATATAAATAACATGAATCGTAGAATGATCTTAAAGGTATTGGTAGGAGAAAGTTGATTCAGTATAATTAGAAGATGAATTATATCTATGAGATGTATGGTTGTTAAATCGATTAAATCCTTAACTGGTAACTCAGTATGCTGATCACATTTCAGGTCTCTGTGAGAAAAAGTTCCGTTGTTTAAATGGGAAATGTATTGACCAAGAATTAGTCTGTGATAAAGAGAACAATTGTGGAGATGCTTCAGATGAATATTGTCAGCTACAAAACATTGCTGAACAAAAGAAAGGTATGTTTGTAAGCACTAACATTCTTAAGTGGAACAACAATACTAATATGCCTGGTCTGTGATGTTACAGAAGGGGCAGTAGTACCAACTTGTAAGCACTAACATTCTTAAGTGGAACAACGATACTAATATGCCTGGTCTGTAGGGTTAAAGAAGGGTCAGTAGTACTAACGTGTAAGCACTAACATTCTTAAGTGGAACAACAATATTAATATCCCTGGTCTGTGATGTTACAGAAGGGGCAGTAGTACCAACTTGTAAGCACTAACATTCTTAAGTGGAACAACGATACTAATATGCCTGGTCTGTAGGGTTAAAGAAGGGTCAGTAGTACTAACGTGTAAGCACTAACATTCTTAAGTGGAACAACAATATTAATATCCCTGGTCTGTAATGTTACAGAAGGGGCAGTAGTACCAACTTGTAAGCACTAACATTCTTAAGTGGAACAACAATATTAATATCCCTGGTCTGTAATGTTACAGAAGGGGCAGTAGTACCAACTTGTAAGCACTAACATTCTTAAGTGGAACAACAATATTAATATCCCTGGTCTGTAATGTTACAGAAGGGGCAGTAGTACCAACTTGTAAGCACTAACAATCTTAAGTGGAACAACAATATTAATATCCCTGGTCTGTAATGTTACAGAAGGGGCAGTAGTACCAACTTGTAAGCACTAACATTCTTAAGTGGAACAACAATACTAATATGCCTAGTCTGTGATGTTACAGAAGGGGCAGTAGTACCAACTTGTAAGCACTAACATTCTTAAGTGGAACAACAATATTAATATCCCTGGTCTGTAATGTTACAGAAGGGGCAGTAGTACCAACTTGTAAGCACTAACAATCTTAAGTGGAACAACAATATTAATATCCCTGGTCTGTAATGTTACAGAAGGGGCAGTAGTACCAACTTGTAAGCACTAACATTCTTAAGTGGAACAACAATACTAATATGCCTGGTCTGTGATGTTACAGAAGGGGCAGTAGTACCAACTTGTAAGCACTAACATTCTTAAGTGGAACAACAATATTAATATCCCTGGTCTGTAATGTTACAGAAGGGGCAGTAGTACCAACTTGTAAGCACTAACATTCTTAAGTGGAACAACAATATTAATATCCCTGGTCTGTAATGTTACAGAAGGGGCAGTAGTACCAACTTGTAAGCACTAACATTCTTAAGTGGAACAACAATATTAATATCCCTGGTCTGTAATGTTACAGAAGGGGCAGTAGTACCAACTTGTAAGCACTAACATTCTTAAGTGGAACAACAATATTAATATCCCTGGTCTGTAATGTTACAGAAGGGGCAGTAGTACCAACTTGTAAGCACTAACATTCTTAAGTGGAACAACAATACTAATATGCCTAGTCTGTGATGTTACAGAAGGGGCAGTAGTACCAACTTGTAAGCACTAACATTCTTAAGTGGAACAACAATATTAATATCCCTAGTCTGTAATGTTACAGAAGGGGCAGTAGTACCAACTTGTAAGCACTAACAATCTTAAGTGGAACAACAATATTAATATCCCTGGTCTGTAATGTTACAGAAGGGGCAGTAGTACCAACTTGTAAGCACTAACATTCTTAAGTGGAACAACAATATTAATATCCCTGGTCTGTAATGTTACAGAAGGGGCAGTAGTACCAACTTGTAAGCACTAACATTCTTAAGTGGAACAACAATATTAATATCCCTGGTCTGTAATGTTACAGAAGGGGCAGTAGTACCAACTTGTAAGCACTAACATTCTTAAGTGGAACAACAATATTAATATCCCTGGTCTGTAATGTTACAGAAGGGGCAGTATTACCAACTTGTAAGCACTAACAATCTTAAGTGGAACAACAATATTAATATCCCTGGTCTGTAATGTTACAGAAGGGGCAGTAGTACCAACTTGTAAGCACTAACATTCTTAAGTGGAACAACAATATTAATATCCCTGGTCTGTAATGTTACAGAAGGGGCAGTAGTACCAACTTGTAAGCACTAACATTCTTAAGTGGAACAACAATATTAATATTCCTGGTCTATAATGTTACAGAAGGGTCATGGGATACTAACGTGTAAGGATTCTTGTGTTAGTATTAATAATAATGTTAAACTTATCCGGTTGGTGGAAAGATGTATCTAAGAATTGTAAAAAGCATGGAAAGAAAAACTTACTTTTATGTATGCTTTAGATGTATCAGCATGATGATAATACAGAATGTAAATAAATTTAGTAATAAGACATGATTCAGAGTAATAATCATGATAATAATTGTTATTTTTACACACCTTTATAAACACAAAAAAAAAAACCACCTTGAAAATACCTTTGTGTAGAATAGAAAAAAAATATATCTTGTAACAGTTTTCTATTTTTGTAAAGATTTGTATTACATCACCCTCAGCAACTAGGAACAGACCTGGGTATATGATATAACAATTATTATTTCAAAATCTGCATTTATTTATACTTGCATTTTGAATCAAAAAGAATTTTTATATAAATTGTAGTTCATTACTATGCTAGGAATGCTAGATGTGTTATAGACAAATGAAAGATACTGAGTTATTTTTTGATTACTTTACATAAAGTCATTGTGTGAATTTTGTCTCGCAGAATTTGAAGAATAATGCAAATTGGGTCTTGTTTACTTTTAAAATCCATTCTGTAATGATCTTTCATCAATTATAACATGATTGAAGTAAAGGTATTTGTATTGTAATACAGGTAATGCCTTTGTATAAAGTATCGTAGTATCGACTCGTAGTAATGCACTAAAACAGAAATAAAACTGTGCTTCATTTTAAGGTTAATATTAAAACACTATTTTATTATAGTAAACATCATTTGTCAGATACAACTGCCAACTTTTCAAAATGCCCATGGGGGTTTTGCGTGCAAGATGGCTCTCATAGTCCTAAAATAACTTCAAGGGGGCCTTTAAATACATTTTAATGTTATTTTTTGGCTTCTTTATACTTTTGTCATTGTAAAGTTAAATGTTTTGTTTAAAATTGTGGACAAAATTGCTCTTTCAAAATTTCAATTTGGGAGCCTCCATGGGGGAAATACCCCGCAAATAGTGACATTTGACAGGTTTGAAGATATTTACCACTACCTCTATGGAAGACTTAAATATTATTGTAAATTATGCACATGCAACTCACTGTGATTTGGTTAACCTTGATTTAAGCAAGTACAATGAAAAAAATTTAATTTGGATCTAGATCATATATAGAATTGAGAAGATGTGGTATGACTACAACTATGAGTGCTAATGAAAGTCTTTCGACACAGAGCCTTGGCTTACACTTAACAGCAAGCTATAAATGGCACTCAAATTGTCTTAGTGTCAATCAATTCAAACAGGTAAACCAAGGTTGTAATCTACATAAAAACAAGAAACAAAAACCACATCAACCACTAAACAGCAGGTTTCTGACTTGGGACTTGCATAGACATACTGCTACTATCTGCTCGAGTCGGGTTGTTGCCACTTAGACACATTCCACAATGCTTTCTTGATTTTAAATTCAGTGGGTTTACACGTTGGAGTTCAGTATTTTTGGTTATTTGGTTAATGTTTAAAGTTTTATCACGCTATTTTTTTTAAACAGAAAGGGAAGTAACTGTCTATTTCTTGTAATGGAGATTGTTTTTTTTTCAGATACAGCAAATACAACTATAAATGCCACAAAGACACAAGATGATCACATGAGTTGGCTAAAGACAACTTTATATGTAGTGATTGGTTGTACTGTTAGTGTTGTTTTCTTTATTTCTGTGATTGTTGTGGCCGTCTTCCGAATCAGAATGAAACGTAACACCGTACGTAGAACATATGGATCTGAAAGGTCAGGGAGAGGTCAAAGAGATAGTGGTCATGACCCAGTCAATTATCAAGCAGAGGATCCATTCTTAAATATGGCCCCATCTGCGAACTATGGCAATATTATTGTCAATGTGAATAATGGGATTCAGTATGTTCCAGGAGCTGAATTTGCTGAATTTACTGCAATAATGGAAGCTCCACCATCTTATTCAGACGTTGAACAGGAAATATTTGATACTCAGAATATATCCCCTCCTGATTATAGTACAATTGATAGAAATCCATTACGAGTCAATAGTGTGATAAATGTGACTCCGACTAGAAATCAACGACCTAATTCAGGTCAAACGCCTGTCAATAGACGAGACAGATCTAATCAGCCTGTCGATAGCAGGCCTAGAACACAGAATGCTGCTGTTCAGACATTAACTCATCGTTCACATGGTGGACAACGGCCTCAGTCAGGTACAGATAGTCTTCCAAGGCAACCAACCATAAATGTTCAAGGTGGCCAAATTCTTTTAACAAATATCTCAGATAATTCACAGCCTACACAAGTATCAGACAATGAACAAGTTAGCTCAGAGAGACCTTCATCTGCATTGCTTCACGTTCAAAATGGTCAAATAATGTTTGGGAATCTAAACACTACTGACCAATCAGCAAGTACTGACATTGAAAGTAGTGTTCCTGTTGATGAAAGTCAGGACAATAATCCTAGAACTAATATACAGGTGTGTGAAGGACAAATTGTATTGGCCAGTGAAAATACCCCTGCTGTCATTACAGAAAACCCCACAGTTAATGAAAGTCCTAGCAGACGACAGTTAGATGTCTGTGAAGGTCAAATAGTATTAAAGTGATGTATCTTGCCAATGAAATAGTTAACTTTTGTTCTGTATAATATAATCCATATATGTGCAATTCAGTTCATTCATATTTGTAATTGTTCGTTATAATACTTAGAAAGTTTGTTTGACTTGACAGTTTGAGTACAGTGTGGTGATTGCTGTAAATATCTCAATAAATCCAGTCAAAATCTGTTCATTATTCCACACAGAAGAGCAATTGTATTCAAAATATTGGAAATCCTGAACTAAGAATAATGTTTTCCTAAAGCCTATGTTTTCATGGAAAACAGAATTGTTATTTTCTTCAAATAATTCATTCCGTAAACTTTGGTTAGTTTATTTTTTATTCAGGGTAGCATTAGTGAAACGTGTATTTAGTTATTTTTAGACTACATCTGTGTTCTAGGTTAGTTATTATACATATTTGACTTACTTATATTATAATTTGTTTATATATCATTTAGTAAATTACTGATATTTATAGATTATCAATGGTTTTTCCAATGAGAGTGTTTTTCTCAGCTTAAATCTCATTTAAGGTGGCTCAGTCCACAGATGAGATCTGGCTGAGAAACATCATTGAATTTGGAAGACCATTAATAATCTGATGACATAGTTAATGTTTACATTGACAATGGCCAACGGGTCCTTAGTTTCTAGCAATAAATTTCTTTCTCAAGCCAGCTTGGGGCATATGATCTGAAAAATTATCACAATTTTATTTTACACAAAATGAGCAAAAGTATTGAATCAATATCTTTTTACAGAGACAAACAAAGATCTGCTCTCAACACCAAATTCTATATATAAAAGGATTTATATGTACTGTATTAATGTACAGAAATATAAATTAAAACACCATTGGTTTTAAATGTAAAATTGGGAATAAGCAAGTGTAAATATCATTTTTGGCTGTTTTTTCATGAGCCATATGCATTCCTCAGATTATCAAAGGAGTAGGTCCTGTGAGGGCCAATTTTGACCTCAAATTTCAGGTTCATCTGATGAAAGATTTTGGACACTTTTTAAACAATCAGTAAATGTGAAAGATAAGAACCGATTAAAGTCTCAAATTCAAGCTTAGATATGAAAAATCTATCCAATATCATGATATGCCATAATATGTCACTTTTCAGATGATTTTTGTCAAAAATGAAAGTGGCTGCATTTGAGTTCACTCTCAACCTTTATTGATGTTATGTATTATCATTAAAGTCATATGAAACGAGTGAGTGGTGAAAAATAATGTTTGTCCAATTCTTGAACCAATGCATGTATACATCATAAACTTAGTCCTCTGTGCACGATTTTATCATTATTTTCGCAAATATATCATATACTCGTCATTTTTTTCCCTCTCTGTTTGTTATGATTTAACAAATATGGCTGCTCATTAAATGCCGTGTTTTGAAGCCGAGTTTTACCGATTGTCACCTTATAGTAAACAAATCACAAAAAGCATGGGTATTGAGCACGTGTTTAACATGTATAATCAGATATTTGTTTATTTCAATGACAGATCCAAGCGTATTTTGGTCACCGGATTTTTACGAGGAGGGTTACTCTCGGGTCACTATGCATACGGAAAATATGTCGGCGAATTGCTTGCTGGAAGCAAGCAATTAAAAATAAGTTAACTTCTTCTAAATGGAACAAATTAAAAAAATTTTCTCAGAAAAAAGGAGATGTACATTAGTTGTATAATGAAAACTATCCATTTAGTTATAAAAAACATATGCATATTTTTTTTTAATTTGAGGTTTCTTATGACTTTAAAAACAACTTACATTTAAATATTAAGAATGAATACAAATGCAGCCACTTCCAGTTAAGATGGAAATCGTCTAAGATTTAACTCAAATGCTAAAATTCAGTAATTTAGCGTGACTTAATGATGCTAGGGCTTGATAAAGGTGCATTGTTTAGAAATGAACAGCCCATATTTATGCAACAGAAGTATTGTACTTTCCAATAAATAGCTTTTTATTATTACATTTTAATAATTTTGTAAAACTGCTATATTTTGGGGCCAAGAAGGGGTCTTACTGGACCTACTCCTTTAAATGAGTGTTGTTTTTTGTGATAGTCCAATTTCTCCTTGATCATAATTATATTCTTTCACTTTGTTGCTTTCTTCTTTAATGAACTGTTATCAAGTTTAATTTTGAGAGTGTTTTTTCAAAGGGGTGGGGAGGGGGAAGGGAGGGAGAGGGTAATCCCTAGTTGTGACATAAATAATAATGTTTGTTTTAGTGTCTGTACAAATTTTCCAAAAAAGGAAATAATATTTTTAGATATTCAGGGTGGAGTTTTTACAGCCAATAAAATTTCTTAAATAATAATTAATGTGTTTGTAAAGTCATTTTTAGTTTGTATCCTTTTTTGTTAGTTTTGGTTAAGGATATGAAGTTTTTTTACTAACATTAATTACACATGGTTGTAGCCTGAAATAATTGTTATTAATTTTATTGTTTTAGTATAGGTCAGGCCTTGATAATTATTCTCTTTTGAATTGTTTCACATTTTGTCATCCCAACACCTTTAAGAACTTAAAAATACTAAACGATATAAGTTTTGCTCATTTTTGAAGGATGTTCATTGATCTGTAGTTGTTCATATTTCTGTCATTTTGTCTTTTGTTGCTCATCATTCTACATACAATTTCTTATTTCATATTTAGGATAAATCAAAAGTAAAATTGTATTGAATCACGAAACATAACATGTTGTTATATAACAATTATTGAAAGATTATTCTCCAAGTACAGCACAAGTTGATCATCTCATGTTTACAATGCAAACGTTATATCAGAAAAGCTATAATAAATTTTTTCTGTAATCAAAAGTAAAAGAAAACATATGCTAACAGTATTCTGATTATCCTTTAAACAGTAATCATAGATAATACATATTATGACTAAAGCACCAGCGTAAGCCTCCAGTTTTATTGTTTGCTTTATGTTTCTCTTTTTTTTTTCTTCTGTGTCCAGTTTTTTGGATTTTTATAATCATGGTTTTGTCTGTCCTTTCCCACTTGTTAAAAAAATAATTTGAATAGAACAGCCTGAATTTCTTTTTATATTTTACCCTTTCTACATGTAAAATGATATTTAGCAGTAATTTAGAGACCATTTAGTTTATACATATACATGTAAATTATATATTACAGAATCTGAGATGTTATGAGGAAACAATTATGTCTTTTGACAAAGGGCATTTTACATATTTATACACATTTATATATATTTTTTACTTAATGTTTTTGTTAAATAGATACAATAGATTTTTCAAACTGTATATTTGAAGTATATTCATACTTGAAACAGAGAGATTTGAGCTTGATGTAAGTTGCATTTTTTTTTGGAATTGTCTAAACAGTTTCCCCCAATGTTTATGCAGTAATATCTTGTGTTTCATAAGTGCATAATTAGAACAGAATATCTATTTATTGCATTGTCTGTCTCGCCTGCATTGAAAGTCACAGAATGCTTGGACTATGTGTGATTCATACATGCATGATTTAAACAGAATATCTATTTAAGTCACAGAATGCTTGACATAGGGACTTCAATCCGACTGCGGCATAAACTATTTGTAGAAAGATGTATATTTAAGAGGTAAACATGAATGCTTCATACCTTGTGTGCACCAAATATAGGATCCTTTCAAAATCTACATAGATATAGGAAGATGTGGTGTGAGTGCCAATGAGACAACTCTCCATCCAAATAACAATTTAAATAGTAAACCATTATAGGTTAAAGTACGTCCTTCAACACAGAGCCTTGGCTCACACCGAACAACAAGCTATAAAGGGCCCCAAAATTACTAGTGTAAAACCATTCAAACGGGAAAACCAACGGTCTAATCTATATAAACAAAACCAGAAACGAGAAACATGTATATATTACATAAACAAACAACAGCTACTGTACATCAGATTCCTGACTTAGGACAGGTGCAAACATTTGCAGGGGGATTAAACGTTTAAATGGATCCAAACCTTCTCCCTTTTTCTGAAACAATAGCATAACATCACAACATAGAAAAACACACGATAAAATATCAATTGGCAGACTTAACTCAATCAAAAAATGTTCGTCAGACAGGGTTCACTTGACTTTATCATGTATATGTATCAGTGATCAAGGTTAAGTTCCTCTGTCAAGTCAATCTTCAATATTATAAGCAAAAGGTCAACTATATTTGGTGTATGGTATGATTGTAAGTTGTAAGTTTCATCTGACCTTTACCTTTTTTTATGGTTCATAAGACAATGTTTTGTTTTTGTTGTTTTGTCTGTTTCTAAGATGCTAATTATTTAAAGGTGTACATGTCTGTCGGGCATGGTTCATAGCAGCTTGACCTCTAAAGATGACTTTATTAATTAGAAATGTCAAATTCAAACATAATATGTATATGCCACCACAGTGATATTTACTCTATATAATTGACCAGATAATAATATTAATATATTTGGCATAGACATTATACATATGAATCCTCATTTCCTGCTCTGTGGGTAAAATTCTTGCATTATTCATTGGTGACAGTTTATTGAAAGGACATTTGATTTACAAAAAACATAATAACATTTAATACTAATATTGAAGACCTTTACAAGCACGGGGATAACTTCGATATTTTTTTGGTAGGGGTGTGCCATTTTTGCCTCAAAAAACATACCCATTTTAATATAACATT
Source organism: Mytilus trossulus (assembly GCF_036588685.1). Lineage (NCBI taxonomy): Eukaryota > Metazoa > Mollusca > Bivalvia > Mytilida > Mytilidae > Mytilus > Mytilus trossulus. Next base: position 40,784,630 of record NC_086381.1, on the reverse strand, counting down.
CACTGAAATTCAGTACCTATAGTTATATAAATATGTAAGAAAGAATAAACTATACTTACATATACAATATTTAAAATATGACCCATGCTTATATAAGCACTAACTCATCATCGCTCATAATTCATAAATATACCAGCTATCCCTAAGTTTTTATATATAAATTGACATCGTTTGGTGCACATATCTTTTAATAATGGAAGATTCTCAATAGCACATTTATATATGATATGTAGATCATACCCCAAATCAATATACAGTTATCAAATGTAAATGTATTTTAATATAGGATGTCATTAAAAAGGAGGATCATATTTATATAAAATCTCGCAAAATTATGACCCATATTTTTGGCACATCTCTGTATACCCAATAATAGGAAGTTACCCCCCGTGTTTACAAGTTTATACTTGATTTGGGTTTAAAGTTTGAACTGGCCACAAAATCTATGATAATCATTACCCCACACTTTGAATGTAGATTTACAAATAAATGATCTTAATCAAAGTACTACATTTAAACATTACAATGTGATATTGGTATATTTTACTTTAAAGTAAAATATATTTATGTACATATATTGTCTAGTTGAGTGAATTGACTTAATTATGTTTAAATTTAATAGGTTCTGGTTGTAAATATTTGTTATTTTGAATAAAATTGTTGTAGAATGGTTGTTAGGATAATTTGTACATATTTATGCATTTGAATCCATACTGTGAATGAATTTTAAAACTTTGAGCCAGTGAACATTTTGTTGGAGCAATTTTTATTGTATTTCTTAGTTTATAATAAATTTATTATTTTTGAGTTTATATGAAATAAAGTATTAAATACCTTTGTATGTTGTTACAGTCTACATCTAGCTAAATTTGAAAGTAAACACTTGTATAAATTAGAATTTCAATATGAAATTATTTCCATTAGTTAACAAGGCAATGTTCCAATTGTAACTAAAACATAGTGTACATGTGAGGTCACTATTTAGCTTGATACGTCAGTTGTATTTTGCAGAATGCTGAAGATGAAAATTGGGATTTCTGAAGCCATGTTTTTTGCAAGGAAGTTGTATAAAACCTTTTTTACAAAGAAGGCCCAATTTTTTTTTAACATTTAACTGATTTTTCTTCTCATCAAAATCAAAATGGATTCTTTCTATCATTACTAAAAGGTTAACATTCAAATGTAAATATGTTCTTAATTATCCTATTAGAATCAAAATGATACAATGGTCCCTCAATATTTTTTTTAATAAATCATGGCACCATGAATTATATCTTTGTTATATAACAGAAAAGAAAATTTAAAATATTTCAGTAGCCAAATACTGCTGATCACAACATCCCAAAAAAGACCAAAACTTAACTTTGACAACTGAACCATGAATATGAGGTCAAGGTCAGATGACACCTGCTAGCTAGACATGTTCACCTTACAATCATGCCATACACCAAATATAGTAGACCTATTGCATATAGTTTAAGATAAACAGACCAAAACACTAAAACTTAACTATAACCACTGAACCATGAAAATGAGGTCAAGGTCAGATGAGACCTGCCAGTTTGATACTTTACAACTTACAATCCTTCCATACACGAAATATACTAGACATACATGTATTGCTTATAGTGTCTAAGATATGGACTTGACTATCAAAACTTAACCTTGTTCACTGATCCTTGGAATGAGATCGAGGTCAAGTGAAAACAAGAAAAAATTGAACTTTTCAAAAAATCTTTACTTTTTTTCAAGAAGTCACTGAACCATGAAAATGAGGTCAAGGATATTTGACATGCGACAGATGGAAACTTTGTAACATTAGGCATCTATATACAAAGTATGAAGCATCCAGGCCTTGGCCTGTTAAAATATAAAGCTTTTAAGAAAGTAGCTTACGCTGTCTCCACTGTCTCCACTGCTGCCTCCGCCACTGGATCACTATCCCAATATCGAGCTTTCTGTGACAAAAGTCGCAGGCTCAACAAAAATGACAGAATATAGAGTTAAATAAAGCACCATTTTTGCATTATCAGAAATTCTTTTATTGTGGGGTTAGTGGAGGATAAGTATTTCAAGGAGAGTAGTTTTAATAGTGGAGAACAAGAATTTCCTGGATAGATGTTTTAGAGGTTAACAAGTCTTTCCAGGAGAAAATTGCCAACCTCTACTTGTCTGTACATGTATAAACTTTTAGTATAGTTATAGGTACACAATAAAAAGTTGAAATATACACTTATTATTTTATATGAAACTTAAGTGTGATATGATAAAAATAAATGGTCATCAGTATAATAAAACGAGTCCATATAAGATATTTACGTTATTGTGTATAAATATAATAAATGGACGTTGGTCATTGGATATATCGAGATAAGTTCGATAACTCTGCAGTAGGAGTTTTCACTTCCTGATAAGAAAGAAGATTACACAGAACGTAAACATTCAACAGTTGAATTGTTTCATATTTGCATTTAAGAAATTTTCAATGAAATTAAAGAAGCAAAGACATGCACAATCTAAAAACATTTAAAGAATTTCGTGTACATATCGATAACTGTCATTTTATTTCGCACACCTGTTGAACAGCTGACGTGAATCATATTTCACCTGTATAAGTACAAGTGTTGATGTGTTTACAAACAATAATTCCAACGTTCTGTTTGGTTGTACGTAGAGTTTTGAAATAAGTTGTTATGAAAAAGAGAGAAGAGAAGAATTATTAAATATGACGTGGGAACCAACACATGTACAGTTAACAGGTGGGTACACATTTTACTACATTACACATTTACACATGTAAATGTATTATTCCAAAAGATGACATCACTTTATAAAGAATGAGTAAACAGTTGTTGATGCTTTAACATGGAAATTCATTATTTTAATTTATGACACAAATGCATTCAGCATGGTTAGCATGCCCTTATCGAAAAAAAGCCCTGTAGCAAACATTTGCGGAAAGTTTGCAGTAAACATTGCCGCAAGCTTGCAGCAAAGGTTTGCTGCCAAATTGGCGGAATCATGTTATCAAGCACACCAAGTTTGCAGCAAACTTGCTGCATACATAATTATGCAAATTAAGTTTGCCGCAATTGTTTGATGCAAGCTTGCAGCAAATGTTTGTTGAAAACTTGCGGCAAACTTGCAGGAACTACACATATACCAATGTCATACGTGTAGATGCATTCAATTTTTTTCTTTCAAATTACACAGCAACATTTTTAAAAAGTCAATTCCTGTCTTTATACAAGCAGTCATTGAAAGAAAACATGCATTTGATTTTTGAAAAAGGGGGCATGAGTCATTCTCTATACCTGTATCAAAAAATGAACAAGGATAAATCTCAAATGTGTATTCATGAGTATAAAGCTAAGTAATAATTGCATTACAAAATTTAACTTAATTTTGATAAACATGGTAATGATGGTCCAGTACATCAGTTACAAATTCAAACTTATAATAGCTTTAGTTTTTCAATCACACATTCATGTATATATCATGTATATAGTTGCTTACTTAATTATGTATGCTGATAACATTGATTATTTTATGAAAACATGCAGCACTATCATGACTATGAGTTATTTGAACTTACAAAATTACATACTGATTATCCCATGTTATTGAACCTGACATAGGCGGAATCACTGATGCATGACTGGAGCCCCCCCCCCCCCCCCCCCCCTTGATGCAACGTTTGCAGCTAGTGCATTGTAGTGGCAGACATCTGCAAATAATATTTTCTGTGTTCCTGCAAACTGCAATTCAGTTTCATAAGGCATGTAAGGGTGGTCAGCAATAAGATAATACTGATCTTCCTACATTTGTACTTTCTTGCAATTAAGCATGTGTATATAAACTCAAACATATTAAATGAATTTAAAGGGATTTTTTTTATTCAAGGACTTTGGCTGAGATGTAAGCATTGATTAACAACCAATGTCATATTAGATTTGTTAACATCAGTATTCTTATGAAAATAACATCAGCAATGATCAGTAGAAAATTTTACAAATCACATCATTGTCGTAGTTTCGTCAAAAGATTTGGAATTTATTTTTAAGTAGGCAAAACATAATTTTATTTTGTTTGGCCCAAGGAAATACTGCTCCTATAAGAAATAATTAACATTTGTATGTTTGAAATTGATTATACCTTAAATATAGTTATCAAAGGTACATTTTTTGTACCAGGATTATAATTTAGTACGTCTACGCCAGACTTTAGAAAATTTGAGTTGTCTCTCCTTGATTAGATTCACTACATAGGCTCCCTTTACATTTGAATGTCGAACTTCATCTCTTTTGCTCCTTTTACATTTGTAAATTTGTAAGTCGAAATTCATTTGTTTTGACTCCATTTTAACCACTGTGTCTTTATTTTCAAGATGAGGATTGTCAATTAAATATGTACATAGTACTTGTATAAGATTTTATTTTTCTATATTTTAATTTCTGATCATAATGCATCCTAAACATTGCTTTTAGACTTGGATGTAAACTGTTTTGTATCAGTATTTACAATTTAAAAAGTGAATCAAAAACTAAATAAGATGTAAGAATATAGTATTATGATTAAGCCACCATTTTAACACTTCTTATAATGTCAAGCAAACCAAAAGAGACAAAAAGTCAAGGTACAAATTTAACTAATAGACCATATTTTAAATGTAAACTTCTGACTTTTTATTATATAATTATTCAATTTTTAGTTATCCTAAATATTTATCTTTGTTTTAGTTTGTAGAGCCAGAAACCTACTAACGAAGACCAAAGGTGGTATGTATTTATTTATAGATGAATATTGTAACAAAGAAACAGTGAAGAATTTTTAAGTGTTCTTGGATTTATTTCACTTATGTGTCAGGGCAAATAGTTGTGTAAATATTAACACAATGTCCATGACAGTGAGTAACAAATAGGCAATGGTTTTTATAGTTTGTTAAATTCTTTACAGATCTGATCTGTAATATATTTGCTATGTCATGTATGTAATAATACAATCCAGTTTCTAATAACTAATTTATGATGGTCAGACTACAGAATGACAACATGTGAATTAGAACTTCAATTGATCTATTTATTTACATGTTTATTTAAGAATGTGCAGACATGTGAGAGTTGCTAATCTGTCTATTATTATTTCTGTAATAGATGATACGGTAAATAAAGTGAGGTAAACTTTATAACATGATCCCTTACCAATTTTGATTGACAGGTGTGCAGGATGAAATTTCATAGAATATATTTGATTTCAGGATCCAAACTTACAGATGTGTTTGTGGCAGTGCAGCTGGGAAAGGAGAAGTTCCAAACATCTACCATTAAAAATGCTCTCAACCCAGAATGGTTTGAGCAGTGTGATCTGTGAGTATAATTAGAACAGTGGTTGTAATGGTACATGCATGTTCTAACAACTGTGAAGTAACATGAACTGTTATCCACCCATAAATTGATACATCTAAGTGTCAGTCTACCAAATAATCAGATACTGTAAACCAACTTAATTTCGCGAGCGATTTATTGTTGCGACTTTCGCAAGTCAAAAAATAACGCGAAATTAAATCGTCGCAAACAGGAATAACTTGGATCTTTCCCTATCAAACTACATTAAGTTAATAAGAAAATCGCGAACTTAAATCGCTGCGAAGTTGACTAGCTGGGAATAAACGCGAAATAAAGTATCCGCGAAAATAAGTTGGTTTACAGTAGTCCCAAACTCTTGAAAGTCTTAGATTTTGATGAAAACTTGCACAAAATTCATCTGAAAAATAAAACAATGGAGTAAATATACTTTCAGACAGAATCTACAGTAATTTATAGATATAAGAAGATGTGGTACATATGAGTGTGAATAAAACAAATACTGACCGTGCGAGGGCTGTATAGCCAGTCAAGGTCGTTAAACACTTCCAATTTGAAACAAATTTCCATCCAAGTAACAATTTGTTAAAGTAAACAATTCAAGGTCAAAGTGTGGTCTTCAACAGGGAGCCCTGACGCACACCAAACAGCAAGCTATAATGGGCCCCAAAAATGATTAGTGTAAAACCATTCAACATGTTCAAACAGAAATACCAATGATCTATAGATATAGGAAGATGCAGTATGAGTGCCAATGAGACAAGTCTTCATCCAAATAACTATTTATAAAAGGTCAATGAACGGCCTTCAACACTGAGCCTTGGCTAACACTGAACAACAAGCTATAAAGGGCCCCAAATTTACTAGTGTAAAACCATTCAAATGGGAAAACCAACAGTATAATCTATATAAAAAAACAAGAAATGAGAAGCACGTACAAAGTACATAAACAAACAACAACTACTGTACAATGTACATCAGATTCCTGACTAAGGACTGGTCTAACTTATACTAAAAAAAAGAGAAACAAGAAACTCATCAACATGACCAACAAACAACAACTTCTGAACATGAGTGCATGACTTAACTTATACATGTACATGATTATATAATTTTAGGTAATTGTAATTTGAAGGAGTTTTGACAAGAAAAAACATTTGTTAAAATTTTGTGAAAAGTGAAATAGTGCATACTAGTAATTTGATTTAAACACCTTCTCTATTGTAGACAACTACCAACTATGAACATGGAAGTACAGCTACATGTAATGCATCGTGGGATGCTATCAGATGATTTCATTGGATATTGTTCTGTACCACTGTGGCATTATAAAGTGTATGAAAGGCCTTCAAGTCAGTAAGTATACTGTCATGCAATATGAAAAATAAAAATAGGCTGTTAATATAGAAAAGATGCCAATGAATAGGACAATTCTTCACAAAAGAACAAATGACATAGTTTTAGTTTTAAACATATTTATTTAGAGTGGATTTGGAAACAAGTTTTGCAACTTATATTAATCCCTTTCCACTTTGCGGGTGATAGTGCTGCCTTGTAGCGGCATTAGCCTACTCTGTGAAATCTACAAGGGTGTCTTTAACGTGCAAGAGATATTGCTCTCTCTTAACACGGGTCAGCCATTTATCGTCCCCTTCCGACGGACTATAATCGTTTCCTTAAGACCATACTCGCAAAGGTGTCAAGGGAGAGCCGAAAATTTAGTTCCTGAAATTTTCATCCCGAACGGGAATCGAACCAGGAACCTTTGTGTTAGTAGTCCGATGCACTAACCACTACACCACGGCTCTCATGAAATAGAATGACATAGAAATCAACAGCTATAAGTCACTCAAAGCCTTTAACAATGAGCAAATCCTAACCACATAGTCAGCTATAAAAAGACCCCAAAAAGAAAAATGTAAAACAATTCAAACCAGAAAATTAATGTACAAAAAAAGAACAAAAATGAATATGTAACACAACATGACAACAACAAACAACAACCACTCAATTGTAGGCTCCTGACATGTGTGTATTTTGCCAAAACTCTTATAGATAACTTTGAATACAAGGGAAATGCAGTTATCCTTTTTAAATATGTTGCATAAAATATAGAATTTTAAAAATATTTATATCTTTAAATGTATGTCCTATGATTTTTTTTTTCAGATGGATACAACTACAGGGTAAACCAAATAAAACTCCTGATAACAAATATAGAGGAGAAATTGAGGTCAGAATAGCATTCTCCGTCAAAAGTAAACAAGAGGAAGCCGACTCAAACCTCAATAAGAAAAAGTCTTCATCAATAAAAGGACTTGCTTCTGCTATGGGTAACTATTATATTTAACTATACTCATGATCTTGGGAGAGGGTACACTATTTGACCCCTGTCAGTCTGTTCATCTGTCTCATAGTTTTTTTGTCGATTCTTTCTCAGAAACAACATTCATATCAAATCTCTGTTTAATTGAGTATGCATCAATTTTCAATGCTATAGTATTACAGAAGTTTGTTTTGCAAATACTAATTTTTAACCACAATTTTACCTCAAAATTTTAAAAATAAATCAATAATGGACAATATTGTTTTTTTACTGATATTGGTTCTGTTGTGTATACATAGGAATAACCTCAAGTTGGTGATGGATTAATTGTGGGTCTCATTGGGGTCTAAGCGTGATGCAGGATTGCTGATTTTTCGTTAGCGTGACATAGGAAAGTCAAATCATTGTGCCGTGAAAAACGGGAATTAAGGTCTAGCGGGACATTACAAAAAAAATGAGAATTGGTTAGGTACATAGTATAAGCGGGATACAGGAATCTGACAAAACAGTAAGGGGGATCCAGGATCAGAACCCCCCAATGAGACCCCCTTAGAGCAGACTAGAAACGTCTCTATACATATACTTTCAGGACATAAAGTTGGAGATAAATTTAAGTTTGTCAGAAGTAAGTCACTGAGAGATCCACATTTTTCCAGCCCACCTGCTAAAGACCCATCAGCTCTCCAAACACATAGTGCTATACAGGTAAGATACACAGGAAATATGGTATTTAGTTTAAAGTGCACAATCACTTAACATGTGTGTTGTTTGTGACTAATTTTTTCTATACCAGTCTATCTGTTTTGATTTCTTTCACACAGGAAAAATACACACAAATTGAAGGTAGCACACCTATTTGATATACAAAAAAAAAGAATTTCTTTGAGATTGCCAATTACCATTTATGGAAAAGGATATTCTATGCTGAACAGTTGCTTATAAAACATAACAGTAGTTTGTGCAGAAAAGTGTATTATTACATTTATAACCTCCCTTAGTTTCTTAACAGATAAAGGTCAGGACCACTAGAATTAGGAGATAACTGTATTGTATTTTAAGCTCCGATGGCATCAAATTGGGGATTTGATGGTCGCAAATTAAGTTTACTGGCGACGCCTTAGCGGAGACAGTAAAGGGGTATTTGCGACCATCAAATCGCAAATTGATGCAGTCGGAGCTTAAAATACAATATCGTAACGTGTATTTAAGATCTGTCATATGCAGTCTGCGCTTGCGCATACATCCCATAGCATCAATTGTCAATTGATGCCATGTAAGAAAGTGACGTTATCCAATCAAAATGAACGTTACAAACGTTGTTACATTAGAATTATTAATTGATTAAAATAAAGTTCTGACTGAAACAATTACAATGATAATAAAAGATCTGTTAATCACCCTGTAAATCAAATTATTTGAACTTCAAATCAAAATTAGCTGCTGTTTTAAATGACATCCAGTACATCTAGAGTATTGACATAGAGTTAAAAGTAATACTGATCTGTTTAGGAGGATAAGATTTATAAAGCTGATGATAAAGACGATATGGTATGACCCCTGCATGAAAAGAAAAATAAAGATCATATACATGTATTCAGCTATATGCATGATTCTCCTAACAAAGTTAAATTAAATTTTTTTCTCTTATCGCAACTTTTTATACACTGATACTTCCATAGTAAAGTTTTTTTTTGTCATTTAGGTTAATATTGTACATAACCTTTACAACCATTTAAGCTAAACTATATCTCTTGTAAGAATTTTTTTCCTCTTTAAACTGTCCCATTGTGTGTTGCTGATGGAAGTGGAATTATTTTGAATATTTTTCTATCTCCTAATTTTGGTGTTTTAAGTTTTACCTTTAACTTTAGATATTATCTAGATCTTGTGTCATGATTAATTATTTATCCATTATTTCTTGGAGAAATAATTTATGGGGAGAGTCATACTTCACTGTGCTTAAACGGCCGTTGAGATCATAGTTGATACGAAATCTACTTTTTGCAACGTTTTTCATGATCTATGTAAATATTAATAGGATTATGGAATAAAGAAATCACTTACCATCACTACAAATTTGTTAATTTTGACTTCACTTTAGCGCAATGCCAACTTTAAAAAAATGCATAAGATGTCCGTAACTTATAAGTTAAAAATAATCAGACTGTCCGTAACTTTATTTTCGGATGTGGGTAACTTTTTTTTCAAAATTGTAAGATTAACAATTTCAACACTTAAAGGACAATAAACACTATCAAACCCCTTAATTATTACATAGATTTATACAATAACGATATGCTTCAAACTAAACAAGTGAAAAAAGCAAAGCAGAGTGTCGCGGATTTTCCGTTAAATTTTTAAAAATTATTCCCGGGATAAAATGGGATCTAACGGTACGGCAAAATTATCTAACATTCTTCTAGCTTTATAGATTGTTCACTGATGAGTCCTTGGCCTGTGTAGCCGCGGAAAAAAATGATATTCTTTCCTTTAAACAATTTCTGAATTGTTATCCAAAAAAGTATGGTCTCTTTACTATATCTAGTGTGATGTGTTGTTGATTGTGAGAAAAAAAATGCCAATATCTAGGAGTAGATGGAAGGCTATATTGTTGAACAAGTGTCAGTTTATTAAAGCAATAAAGGTAGATTTAAAATCTTCTACAAGTTTCATTGACCTCAGGGGTTCAATAAGATCGGGTATCAAATCATACATATCTTCTTTAGAGGTTTGGATTGATTCATCTATGTATTTTTGCTAAGAATTTACCTCTTTAAAAGTTACTGACATCATGCTAAAGTTACGGACATCCCTATTGGTATAAGGAAAAAAGTTACGGACAAGTTGTTTTGAAGTTACGGACATCATAAGTGTTTTGGCAAATCGTGCTGTAATCGTTTATTTTATAGTAACAAACCACGTTTTACATTGCAAAGTTTCCCTAAAAGATTTATATAACTTTTTAATTACTGAACATTTCTTTTGTATTCACGGTATTGTAATTATATAGGAGCAAACTTCCTAACCAAGGCCAGGCGGCTCCATCTTGGGCTGTGGGTAACTTAAGTTACCCACAGCCGTTTAAGCACTGTGATACTTGAAATTTATGACGTCATAGAGGGGAATTTGAAGATATTTATTACATTTGATGAATTGTGGTTGTGATGAAAAAAATAATAAAGATTTATTCAAAAGCTAACATACATTTTTATACATTCATTTCGGGAACAATATTATACAGAACATAATTTATCTTTACTCAATACCTATTCTCTACACCTTATAATATATCTACCATTTTAAAACTTTTATTTACATGTTAGTTCTCTCATATCCCATGATAACCTTCCTGTAGAGTGCATGTACATTGTTTATAGGATAAATACAGAATTAGTTTATGACACCAAAATACAGCATCAAATTTAACTTTAAATGTATATAATCTGAATATTGCCTTTTGCCTTTTCCCTATATTTATTTTTTCTGTCAAGTTTCATATTCAGTCTAGAATCACCCATCTATAAAAATGGTAAATTCACAAATAAAACCCATGTAGAGTGGGGTGCTCATTTTCACCATATCTTTCCATGGTTTCTTCAGTTTATGTTCAGATTTTTATGTTTTTGAAGTATACTGATATTTCTATATGAAGATAACTTCAAATGCAAAATATTCTTGGCTTTAAAACGTGTTTGTTTTGAGAAAAATCATCAGAAAAGTTAGATTAAAGGGTGGTTGAAATTTCCTGATGTTTTGTCAACGGGCGACATAATATTCCCCAATTTTTACACATGTATTTAAAACCAAATAACTGCCAGTCAAAGAATAACTAAGAAGTACTTCTTTGAAATCGTTTTTTTCATTTAGGAAATTGGCTGAAAATTGTTGTCCGTTTTTCGGTCCTTTGCAGTAAGTGCTGAAATATGGTCTCATTTTCAAAAATAATCATATTTGTTATAAAATATAATTAACCGGGGTATTTCTTCCATTTCAACCATCCTTTGAAGTTTTTACACCTCAAAATCTTAAAACGGTGAAATTGTGTCCACGGCAAAGATGAGCGCTCCACTCTACAGCTTATTAAAAAAACAGGTGGGGGTTTGGAAGTGTATGACCAGCAGTTAAATTTAGCTGTTTTTCAACATTCTGATTATTAATTAAAGAAATCAGTAACTTCACCATTTTTGACATGATTTTAATTCAAATGACTTGTTTCATTGTTTCATAGCAATGGAAGAAATTTATTAGTTCAAAATTTGCTTATGTAAAGTAAAAAGGAATTATTTATGTCCATCCACTATTTAACTATCACTGTCAACTCTGTAATTCTTGTATTCACGTTCTGGGTTAAGGTTCATGTACATTTACACTACAAATTTAACATTGCTTAGCACTATCTTGTATACTGAAACAATGTAATTTAATGTAATCATGTATAGCACTATTGAATGCCATATTTTTTCAATTTCAGTACTGAAAAATATTGATCAAAAGTTTGGATTTTCTCTTTATTTTATTTGTTAATTTAAATATCAAAAGGAAATCTATAATCAGAATTGTTATTGTTGATCATGTTGATTAAATATTTAGAAATTTGGAAAAATATGGCATTACTGTAAAATTATGATATGTGTTATGTAAATATTTGAATGACTATGTGCTTTGTATCTAATGCTTACGTTTTACATAATATAATCATTTGTCCAGGCTGAATCACAATCCAATCAAAATTCACCAGAACAGGGTGCAGTATTATCTAAAGGAAACGCGACCAGTTTCTCAGCCCTTGATATAAATCTACCAATTTGGGATGAACCAGAGGCGGTTAGTAGAATAGCCACTGTCGCCATTCCTTTTCACTCCCTGGTGTGAAATATTGGCTTCCTAATTTGTCCTTTGATTTAACTACAGCAGTGTATTACTAACCAATAGGTGGTTGAGATTTTTTCTTTCATAATCATAAACTAAATACATGTATTGGATATATTCAAATGTAGATTTATAACATTGAGGTGAAATGGAACAGTACCTCATATTAAGTTTTACTAAATAAACTGAAGATGAATTTGATTTGTTGATATTTAAAAAATATATGCATGTTTTCAATTAGAAAAGGGTGAATGTTATACCTGCATGACAATAAATACTATTGTTAACAACCTAATAAAATGTAAGTGTAGACTGTCATCAAAACTGGCTTTCATGAACTCTTAATTTCTACAAGTAAAGAGGCTTTCCTGGATTGGGTTGAGAATCATAATGCTTAGGATATTATTTTTTTACAATTTACTCTTAAATTACAAAAACAAATTCATTAACGAGCTCTCTGAAGATATTTTGAAAATTCCCATATTCCTTCATGACATTTCAAGATATTAAATAGTTTGTCCCCATACATCCCTTTTAAATATGTGAAATTATGAAAAGATCCTTGCTAGTGTTTTGAATAAATTTTGCATGGTAGTGTTGCATAGAAAAGCAGCCAAAAATTGATTTTTTTGTTAAATTTGGTGTTCTGTTTTTTATCTTATCAAATTGAGAATGGAAATGGGGAATGTGTCAAAGAGACAACAACCCGACCAAATAAAAAAACAACAGCAGAAGGTCACCAACAGGTCTTCAATATAGCGAGAAATTTCCACACCCGAAGGCATCCTTCAGCTGGCCCCTAAACAAATATATACTAGTTACAAACTTACGAAAAATATTTCAAGACTAGTGTTAAGTTTAAGCAGGTAAAACAACTAAACAATAGTTCAATTTAGAAAGATTCTCAGTTTTCACAGGGATCAGGTTTGCAGGTTTTACTGTAATTTGAAAATTATAAAAGAAAATTCTTTGGTTTATCTCATTCAATTAAATTTATGAAATAGCAGGCCTTAGCTTTTCTGTATATTCTTTGTATATCTGTGAATGGTGCATGTGTTCTGTGTTATCTTACTTCTTTATTTACTTTACTTATGTGTGGAATTTTCAAACATTTTTATCTAAATCTGTTTTCTAACTTTGCTATAAATGTTTCTTATTCTAAATGTAAAAAGATTTTGAAAACTGTTGTATATTATCAATTTTTACGTTTCAGCATGAGGATCACTGTGTATATGTTAATTTCTTTTGCATGTAATACCTGTCTATGTATTAATTGTTGAAATTGTGAACAGTATTCATATCTAAATTTATTATGAAACAATTTGACAGCTTTTTATAACACATTTTAGTGTATACCATCAATGGATATCAATATATATAATGTCTTTGATTATTTTCAGAATGAACGATTAAGAGCTTGTAGTATGTCATTACGTAGATCTGGTGAAATGGAAAAAGGTCAGTACAGTGTTTTGTTAGTGATTGTTCCTCATTTATAACATGTTACAGGAGGTTTAACTGTACTGGAAGATATTTACTAAACAATCAGATCACATAAATCATTTTGTTGACATGGTTGATGCAAAAAGTTCTTCAAACCATTTAAAAAAAAAGAAAGAATATTAGTGCTATTATACATGTATCTACATTTATGCCAAACAAAAAAAAATGTTCATTTAGACCCCTTTCAAAATAGATCTGAGCTATACAATGCACATAGCAGGTTCATATTGAGTTGTTTGTTGGATTGAAAAGCTGAGGACTAAAGTATGGAGTGTTTTGAATTTTATCAACAACTGTTGTTGAAAAACTACATAATTGTTTCTAGTAATTTTTGATTCAGCCCCATTATTACTATTGAGCCTGCCTAAGTAAAACTATTGTTAACTGATGAATTATAAATGGAGATGTCTGATAGGTATTTGGATTAAAAATGTATATAAATATGTATACTTCCATTCTCAATTTTATAAAAGAAGATGTAGGTTATATGTCAAAGTGAGTGACAGCAAACTAACAATAAGAATATCCTCAAATGTGTTTGCATGCATTCAGACAGAAGGATTTAGTATAGACAGGTTTATCTGTATAATATTTGAATGAAGCAGGCAATATATTTCTGTCAAGTTAATATTTTCCGACATAGTCGATATAGTTTCGGTTTATGCCCTTTGAACTCAAGGACGCTTAACTATGGCAACAGAATACGCATGCTCGAAAATCCTTTCTGTGATTGGACAAAATGCTGTCATGGTGGGTGATTTGGTTGTGTTTGAAAAAGCAAGTGAAAAACTATAGATATTTGAACTAGATTTTACAAAGATTTATATTTTTATTAGAATAATTGTTTCTCCAATAGCTCTTTGCATCCATGACAGCTGTTTATTCAAGCCAATTATATAAGTTTTAATGTAAACTTTGTTGTACAAATGTACATGACTTTTAGAACGCACCTACACATGTGAGATTTCAATGGGGTTTTGGTGAATGTAAACAGAAAGGTTATCGAAATGGTAGTTTTAACATATACTCAAATTTAAATACGTCACATATCTTTTTTAAAGATAGTTCTTGTTTTTAATCAAGAATTAGAAAATTTTCCAGTAATCAGCCTGTAACCATGTAAATATAGATACCATTAGATAATGTTTTCCTGTTTCCTTTTCCCAGGTCCAGACAACATAAGGGTATATAACCAGCCTGGAAACAGACAGTCACTGCCAGCTTCATACCTTGGGACACAAACATTGCCACATCCAAAGGGTAAACGATATGGCCAGAATAGAAGATCAATGGATGACCTTGATTCTGCTGTGTCCTCACAGCCAGGTTACTTAGAGTCTATTTTTAAAAAAGAAAGTGAAGTTTTTAAGACAATGACTACAGGCGACCATCAATCAGATTCTTCTGAATCAATTGAGGAACCGAAAAGTAATAAAGTCAAATCTGCAAAAGAATACAAGGAACCTATTCAAGAGTCATGTGGCTCAGAATCAGATGGAAGCATTGATATTAATTTCCCAGCTGTAAAACGAAAATCTGATTCTGTCGGAGAATGCAAACTTCCTTCAGATCCTAAATTAGAACAATTAGAAGAACAACGATCTTCATCTAGTCACTTAAATAATCTGTCGCCTGAATCTGGTTTTGCCACTTTTAATTCTAGTCACACCAGTATAAGTAACGAATTTAAGGAGACATCTTTCCCTGACAAGAATGGAGATCCAGTATACCATAATGAAGTGCCAAGTAGTAGTGAAAAATTATCTCACACAGACGTTAATGGTGAGGACAGAAAGGAATCAGTCAGTCGGTCTAAGAAGAAAATTGCCCCAGAAGAAAAATTTTCATTTGGTCAGTCACCTGATAAACCTGAGCCAACAACCAATGGTAATGTGAGACGAAGAAGTAAGAAAGAAAGATCAAGAGGCATGGGTAAGCTAGTCAAAAGATCTATAAGTTTGACTGGGTATCTTACACATATAGAGTATAGTACACTTAATTTAAGTTTAAACATAAGAATGATACTTAGCTTATCTTGTACTGTTTATAACTATTGGAAATTTTAGAATTTGGTTATACATTAAGATAATGTATTATTGCCAAAAGCACAACTTTTCACCAAAAGCAGGATGTAAACAAATATCAATGGTTTTGAAATTAAACTCCATCAGAATAAACATGTGCAATACCTTAAATAATATGAAAGACTCACTTCCAATAGGTCATGCAAGATGACATTTATAACATAAGATTATTTATACACTAAAATGGCTTAAGTGGCAGGGTAGGATCATTAAGAGTATCAGTGATTGTAAAAATTGTAGGAAATCCACATACTGTGGATTAATTATTATTCGTTGGATACCAATTTTTGTGGGTTTCATGGGAACAGGTGAACCACGAATTCAAATGTTCAACGAATATGGACCATAATTTGGTATTCGGCCTTTGGTTTCTTTTTGTATCCTTTTTTATAACTTCTAAAATTTTAACTTTTATTTTATGGGTTGTGTTGGTGTTTGATTAGTATGAATGGAACAATTGAGTTTTTCGTGAAAAAATTAATACATTTTGATTCACCGTTTACGTGACATGAAACCAAACAGGAAACCAATCTTTATTTTCTTTATTTTGCACAATATAATTCAAAAGGCATAAATAAACACCATTACTAGTGTTACTTGCTTCATGTTAATATTTAAAATCTATTTTCAATGTTATATTAAAGTTTTTTTTAAACCTGACAGGAAACCATAAGAAACCGAAAGCATTTTTTTAGTTTTATTTTATTGCAAAATCTGCTTAAAATAATCTGAACAGTATACTTTTTCTTAAAATCCATCTTAAATGTAACAGTATTATAAAACTCCTAAATATGTGCTTGTTTTGAAAACAATTAGTACAATTTATTCAGAATTTTCCATATTTTCTCCATTGATACAGGATACCATAATCGTTGAATCTTGATGTTTAAGCAAAAAAAATGTATTTATATTTGGTTTTGATATTCCAGTTATACTGAAATGCAGTCGACTTTAGCTTTTGATAGTTCATTGATAACATTCTGGCGTATCACAAACAAACAACTTGTTACGTCTCATTTCATTGGCCGAAATATTTAAATACAACAACAATGTAGTCAGTGTGCATGTGAATTGACACAGGTGACCTACAATGGAATTTACTATTTTACTACGAACGCTACGAACGTAAAAACAATGATTTGTATAGTTTTACAAACCTTTGGTCAAAAGAAATAAATAAACTTCAAATAGTGGGGTCGAAATATTATACTGACATTTTGTTTTAAGTAATATTCTAAGTTCTTTGCATGCAGCAACCCAATTCACTTGTACCCGGCATGATGAGAAATATAAGGATAAAATAAAATACATGTGCCGCTTTTATACGGATGAAAATATGAACCACTTTTAATTTCTTTCATACTGACGATAGGTTATAATCCTAACAATGTCGTAGTCACTTAAGTATCTCATAATTATTATCCAATAATTAATCAGGGGTTGCACTGACATTCCTCTTTTTTTATTTTCATGCTATAAAACATACACACAGTACAAAAATGTAGCTATAAGCGTTCCATAAACGGAGAAAATTGTCCCCAAAAGATAGAAACAAAATAAATTTAATCATATCATTGGTGCACCTGAATGAATTCAGTAAAGGCAGGTTGTTGTAATAAATTGAAATGTTACATCGGCGAAGATTATTTCTTATGCATGTGTGGACCTAAATAATAATTTAATACTTGTGAGAAATCGTAGTTTATAAGGAACAATTCTCTTGTTTGAATTCGGGGCCTTTTATAGCTGACTATGCGGTATGGGCTTTGCTCATTATTGAAAGCCGTACGGTGACCTATAGTTGTTAATTTCTGTGTCATTTTGGTCTCTTGTGGAGAGTTGTCTCATTGGCAATCATACCACATCTTCTTTTTTTTAAATATAAATGTACTGTTTTCGATTTTAAATGGATGAACATTTATCTTTCAATTTTAAACTGTAAGAATAGAGCTGTAAAACATTATTGAACTATCCGCTAAAGTATATGTATTCGTATTTAAAATGAAATACAAAACGAAACGTGTATGATAAACTGATAAACAAAATATCAAGAAATTAAGGATGACTAAATGCATGTACAAGAAGAAACTCACCTTTTTATCGATACATTTAAATGATTTAATGAATAAACACTTTTTTAAAAACTGTTTGTTTCTATTTACATAGATATAGGAAGATATGGTGTGAGTGCCAATGAGACAACTCCCCATCCAAATAACAATTTATAAAAGTAAACCGTCATAGGTTAATGTACGGCCTTCAACACGGAGCCACTGAACAACAAGCTATAAAGGTCCCCAAAATTAGCGTAAAACCATCTAAACGGGAAAACCAACGGTCTATAAATATTTACAATATATAATTTACGTTCGTTTTTCAATCGAGAATAGCAAAACCAAATGAAGTATATCGTTCGAGTTTATAAACTACATTTAATCATCCCCTGTGCCATGATTGGCCATCTCTGTTTTTTTCAGAACAAAGCATGTTTGGTTACATGTTATGAATTTACTTACAATTTCGGGATTTTTTTTTTCTTCAAGTAAACGGAACTTCAGAAAAAAAAATCGCTATCCTATGTCGAATACATAAAACTTGGAAAAGAATATGAAAAGTGTTTGTAGAAAAGTACGGTTTAATTTTTCAAGTACAACGTTAATTCATCGAGTCCATTGAGTAAAAGAAAATGCAGGATAAGCAATTTGGGGGGGGGGGGGGGAGTAAATGAAAAAAATATGTGATTTGAGTTTTTTTTTTTTTTTTTTATCCTACATTGAACTTTTGATGTCGTCCCTTGATCTAGAGCAGACATTTAAATTGAATATTTAGATGTGAAAACTGTTAAGATTTTAAAGTTTAAACTTTACTACCAATTGCAGAAAACTATTAATCCATTAATAAATTTCACATGCACATTTATAAAAGCTAGAATTGCGATTGGAATCATGTATGAGAATACGTCGCATGGAAGCTTTAAACGACCTTGACCAGATACGTGAATATTAATCAGTCCATTCAACGTTTATAGTATGTGTGTTCTATTTTCAAAGGTGTGAGGTCGAAGGTTTGAATTGACCAATGGAAACGATCGTTCCTTAGAGAGTTGATCTAATAAAGTTTGTTTGACTGATTACGTCGCACTACCTTTCGCTAAGCTAAACCGCATATGAGTATATATACAATTTATTCCAAATCATTGGCAATGTAACATTCTTTAAATCCAGTAAAGAAAAAAACTTTTAACTTGGAATTAAAATCTTTAAAATAGGCACAATGTGATACTTGTGATCTGTACACCATCTACATGGTTTCCACATTTTAACCTACTTTAGTGGGCTAAAATCAATAAAGTCCTTCCTTTCAAGTCATGCATGGTAAAAGTTTACTTCTCCTTTGACAAGTTTATTGCGTTTCTGATAAGTGTTTGCAGAACATGAATAAAAAATATTAATTAAAAACTGTGACAGGATTCCAACTTTGTACATTCTAAGTGTAACGGTATATTAACATGTATTTGTTATTAAATTATATTTATTCACCTAAAATATCCAGTAATATTTACCGCTGAAGTTAAATCAATCCAACGAGCATTGGTACAATGATAAGAGACGTAATTTCGATTGATTTTTCCAAGGACTCTTCACGTCATTATCGGGAAATGAAGTGTGTTCTAATGTCTGTCAAATATGAAATCGATTTTGTCAAGTCATTGGGCATTTATTTTCACACAGGATGGTATGTAACATTATGCACATAGGAAAAATAACAGACCACCGGCGCAATCTCTTTGACAATTCATGCAATTGTATTTTCCTCTTTTAAACAAGACGAAACAAGTCTACAGATTATGTTTGCTAACATCCCGTTGGAAACAAAAACAATGTTTAGACCTAGTATTTCGTACATCCGGCCGTAATGGCGTTACCACATGTTAGTCACATGTTTCACGTATGACCGGAAATGGTTAGAACTTAAGGACAAAAACAATTTTAATAAATAACTGGACTTCTGTTTCGTGTGAAATGTAACGCATAACGACAACGTAATTTTCTTACTTAATTATTACGAAGATCAAAACAAGAATGTAAATCATCTCGAATTTACCTGTTTGAACATCTCGCGAGAGTTCATATTTGCATATTGTTTTTCAGAATTCTATTACAACAAAGCAGATTACATCATCTAAAAATTGCGTTACGAAATCGGACACACAAATCACGCCACTGTTCTTACATCTGCTACATAAATACTTATAGTTCTCTGCATTTTCTTCTCACTATTCTTATTGGTCGATGTTCTTTGTTATTTGAAAGCAAAAGTTACGAATTTGCCGGTGACGATTATCTATAAATCAGTCAGCGTTATGCTCTTCGGAAGCAATAAGTAACGCGAGAAAAGACACAAAAATACGGTTGTAGAATCTTTGAAATTCGTATATTTTAATTTTTTTTCTAGGGAAGAGTAGCATACACTTGTATGTTGATAAAAATAATGGCATCTTTAGATGTAGTTGCAACTTTTCTTACAGTAATTCACATTTTATCACTTTTCTATAGTTATAGGAAACGGAGCCCAATAGCAAATTATGGTCCATATCTTATTTTCAATAGGCTTTATATACAGAGATCTACAAAGCAACGAAATCAAATATCCACGAATATACAAGTTTTCAGCAATCCACGAAAATTGATACCCATGAAAATAAATGAATCCACGGTATACTATGTAAACATGCTTTCCATATATCATTGTGTAGGTAGCAGACGATATACAGTACAGGGTTTGGATTATCCACGTCGTCAGAACTCACTAGAAGATACATTAGATTCACTGAGACCACAGTTCATGAGAGAGGCCAGAGAGGTGTCATCAATACCTAATGACCTTATATCTGTATATAGACATATGACTAAAGATGTAAGTTTGATTTATCCAATCAAAATCCAGTATTTTATTAAATATAAGCACAGGTGGTATGATACATCTTCTTATAAAGCATGAAAGTATTGTACACAATTAACATTTGTAAGTATCAAAATGTACCACTCCACAATGAATAAAAAGCTTTATGCAAACAGGCTGTTGACTGTGATGATTTTTTATTTAGAAACAATTTGAATCGAAACCAAATTTAATCACAAACTTGGAGTAAAGAAGAACAAAAGGAAATCCAGGTATCTGATTACATAAAAAGAAACAGAAGAGACTTCTATTGGTCAAAGTACTGTCTTCAAAATAGACATATGTTCATATCATATGCAAAGCTCCAGAAAAGATGCAAATGAGCTTAGAGACTACTGAAAATTGGCTATCAACACCATATTGTTTTGAATAACAAAAACACCTTACAAATGTTTAGTAAGATAAAACTAAAGACAGCCAGTGAAAAACCAACTGCATACAGTTATCAATGATGTTAAAATGAGGATTTCTTTTCTGCTTTACATTAGTTTGGATCATAAGAGATACATGTGCGATGGCATCTAAATAAGACAAATAAAACCAAAAGAGACACCAAGCAGTATATGTACATATTTTCTTTTCTTTTCAGGAGTTGATTAGAATAGTTATTCAACACAAAGCCCAGTTGATTAGAAAGGACCAGTATGTTAAAGACTTAGAAAGTTATATAGATAGTTTGTTGGTCAGGGTTATGGAGGCTACACCCAGAATACTTCAAAATGGAACCAGATTTAAATAAACTGAAAACCACTTTGAATATGTTATCTGGCAGAAATGTTCTTTTTGTGGATTTTTATTATTAGATTTATACAGAACCATGTGTTTATGTCAACACCTTAGATTTATACACAACCATGTGTTTATGTCAACACCTTAGATTTATACACAACCATGTGTTTATGTCAACACCTTAGATTTATACACAACCATGTGTTTATGTCAACACCTTAGATTTATACAGAACCATGTGTTTATGTCAACACATTAGATTTATACAGAACCATGTGTTTATGTCAACACATTAGATTTATACAGAACCATGTGTTTATGTCAACACATTAAATTTATACAGAACCATGTGTTTATGTCAACACATTAGATTTATACAGAACCATGTGTTTATGTCAACACATTAAATTTATACAGAACCATGTGTTTATGTCAACACATTAGATTTATACAGAACCATGTGTTTATGTCAACACATTAAATTTACACAGAACCATGTGTTTATGTCAACACATTAAATTTACACAGAACCATGTGTATGTGCCAACACATTAGATTTATACAGAACCATGTGTTTATGTCAACACATTATATTTATATAGAACCATGTGTATGTGCCAACACATTAGATTGTTTACAGACACATGTGTATACTATATGTCAATAACTTAAAATCTGTATGTTTTATATTACAAGTGTAACAGAGAGCAATGGTGCACAGCTATATTTAGACAACTTTTTATTTTCAGTTCATTGATCAAAAGTTTGTTGTCCAAAAGACTTATAGATTTACAAATTTTCAAGGGCCTAAAACTTCTTTAGACCTTTAAGTTATCTACTTGTTCAATAGTACCTATTTCATTGGTCCATTTTATTAAAGATGGAAATATCAAGTAGAAATCATATCTGTAACTTATCATATAAAACAAAATGGTTCTCCCTCATCTGAAAGATTGAAATTTGTTGTGAACAAGTTTCACCGAACTAATTGTATGGATACAAAAACTATATTTTTATTGTTCAATGAAAAAGTTGTTATTAACCAAAACTGCAAGTGTCAAATGTTAGGATATAATCTGTCTCAGCTTAATTTGATTTGGTGCATTTACAGCAAAAACATGCATGAGTTAACAAATTTTCTAGCATGCAATCAATTGTTGATGTTATATGTCTAGGAGTAAAAGTAAACAATTATTTAATTTCTAAGACTGAAAAAATGTACTTGATTTCATGCTATATTACAAATGAAATCAATTAATATTAAATTGTACTTGGAATTTTTTCTAATTTCAGTAAAAAATGGATCAATAATTTATGATGATTGCAGAATACTCTCATATTACCTTAATTTATTAAGAAAAACAAAATGAAGATTCAAAACAAAGATCATGTATGTTTTTGCTGTAAACTAATAAAAAGATTACCTTCAGTATTGGTGTGTTAGTTAGAAAACTTAATTATTCAGTTAGTTATGACATTTTATTGTTATTTTCAAAGAGTTTTATTGAGGAAATGGTAAAGTAAATTTGACCAAAGTCATGAAAATAAACATAGACAAATTCGCCACAATGAAAACTTTGTTTTACAAAAATAAATTTATTTTAACATTTATGATGAGTGTATGATGATACATATTTATAGGTTATCCTGCTTCACATTACCAGACCAGTTTAAGAAGACCTGGTTGAAATCAGGTCAATGATATTTGGTCTGTCATGGCATTAACATAATGGGAGACATCTATCTGTGTCCACATTTTATTACATGATATTACATGAAATAGATCTGTGATTTTGTTTGTTATTATCAAGTTGTCTGTTTATAATACTTATATGCAAATCAAAATGTGTTTATTTGGACTGTAAAGTATTTTTATTTGTGAAAAACAGAATTGAAACAAAATCTTTCATCCAAGAAATATCAATTTTTGTTAATAAATCAAAAAATGATATTATAGAGCGTTTTTACTTGCTCTACAGAATCACTTAAAAAAGTTTTCTGCACACTTCCTCGACAGACTTGTTATTTCAGTAAGAAAATTTTTAAAGTGTATTTTTTCCCAGTAAACTGAGAGCGTGTTCGTTTATATTTGTGAGATTTGCTGTATTTTTTTCAGTATCATTAGTTTTAACTTATATTGTTTATTTCTATCAAGATTTATCCATCTAATATATATTTCTTATCTATAGGCAATATTCTGTCATGTAACCACTACAATATAAGACATAGCATAATTCAGTATGTTCAGATTGGATTTTCATGTTTGAAGAATTGTTATTGTTTGGCTATAACCTGATGAACATTATTTTTTGGAGAAAGACGGCTTGAAGCTGTCAATCCCCTATGGGGTTTACCAGAGTGACATCCCCTCAAGTCATTTATTTTTGTCAAGCCTGCAACTTTTGTTGCAGAAAGCTCGACATAGGGATAGTGATCAGGCGGCGGCAGCGGCGGTGTTAGCTCACTTCTTAAAAGCTTTATATTTTAGAAGGTGGAAGACCTGGATGCTTCATACTTTGTATATAGATGCCTAATGTTACGAAATTTTCGTCAGTCACATGTCCAATGTCCTTGACCTCATTTTCATGGTTCAGTGACCACTTGAAAAAAAAGTTCAGATTTTTTGTAATGTTGAATTCTCTCTTATTATAAGTAATAGGATAAGTATATTTGATATGTGCATACCTTACAAGGTCCTCATGTCTGTCAGACAGTTTTCACCTGACCTCGACCTCATTTCATGGATCAGTGAACAAGGTTAAGTTTTGGTGGTCATTAAAGCATTTTGAGATCTGATTGGTAAACATTTTGAAACCAATGTCTAGTACCAATAAAGGGTTGTGAATTCTGATTGGTCAATATTTTGAAACCAATATCTATTACCAATAAAGGGTTGTGAGATCTGATTGGTCAATATTTTGAAACCAATATCTATTACCAATAAAGGGTTGTGAGATCTGATTGGTCAATATTTTGAAACCAATATCTATTACCAATAAAGGGTTGTGAGATCTGATTGGTCAATATTTTAAAACCAATATCTATTACCAATAAAGGGTTGTGAGATCTGATTGGTCAATATTTTAAAACCAATATCTATTACCAATAAAGGGTTGTGAGATCTGATTGGTCAATATTTTAAAACCAATATCTATTACCAATAAAGGGTTGTGAGATCTGATTGGTCAATATTTTAAAACCAATATCTATTACCAATAAAAGGGTTGTGAGATCTGAATGGTCAATATTTTGAAACCAATATCTGTAACTTATTACGTTGTACTTACACTAAATTAAAAGTTTAACAATCATGATATTATTATTATTAATTTGAAACCAATATTATACAATGTCTTATTTTTTTGTTTTGTTACAAGATGTGTTGTGATTGAACATTCCTATAAATCAATTGGTTGTGTTTTTTTATATGTTTATTACAGAAAATGTTGTAAAGTTGTATCATATTTTTTCATATAATTTTACAGTTTGTTGAAGATTTGTATCAAATTGATCATAAAAACTTTGTTATATAATATATGAGTAATTAACAGTTGTTTACAGTTGTTGTTAATATAGGTACCAGATTGTCATTTAGATTGTTTGTATTTATTTCTATAGTGAATATGTAAAATTTAATATTAATAATTCTTATCATGCCGTTGTTTTAGTTTTACTTTATAAAAAAAACCCAATTTTGTATTTATTTAAAAAATATATATCCATCTTGACTCCCATGCCTATGTCAAAATATATACCTTGAACCCCACTTTTCTTTCTTTACTTCAGTGTATTTTCATATTTTCATATTTGGAAATTGAAATAAATTTGTTGAATTGTAAAGCAATGAATGGTAGTTTCTGAATTACTATTTAGATATTTACCTGATTTCAAACAGCTGTCATCCATTAGTAATGTTATCTAGTCGGATCATTAACCAAGGACTCCACCATCATCCTATTTATTGATATTTTTATATTTATACAGTGTATTTGGCTTGAATATTAACTTTTATTATTATTCATTTACTAGATTTAAATATAATTTCATAATTCTTTCCTTGTTTGTCCTGTTATATATTTATAAAGGATTATTGTATATTTTCAGCAGATCAGTTTTGTTATTTTGATTTTTTTTTATGTTTATTTTGCTTGCAAAGGACCAAGTGTATTAGTGTATTAAGGAATAAAAAAAATATTTGAATATATATGTAATTAAATTTTTGATAGATTATTCCGGTATTTTGATAAAGTACTGGGATATAAAGATATATACAGATTTTGTTTTTGTTATGTGTAATGCTTGATGTTTTTAAGTTTAATTAATGACATTTCTTTGATTTTACATTAGTTGGTAAAGAGTTATTTTATATATATGCATTACAACTAGCCACATAATCAAAGTATACGATTCCAAAATTGATCATTCCATATATAATCCTACATTGTTTAAAAGAATAAAAACTTGCCAGTGTTATGATATTTAAGCACTTTTCCCTCAAATTTTAAACATAAAATAAAATTATGCCTGCACAATTTTGTCCTTTTAGAATTAAAGATTTCTACACAAATGCAAGTTAGCTGACAGTTCATTATAAAAAAAGTAAAACTGGTATCTGTATGGTTATAGCGTAGGTAATTCATTTAAACATTTGTAATTTGACCTAATGGTGATCTTTATGAAAGATTCCTATACGGATACTAACAAGATATAGAAAGCCATCAAAATGTGCCATAGAGATAAATAAACTACAATTGCCTTTAGGATACATTGACTCTGTGTGTGTAAACAGAAACAAAAACTTATTGACTGAAAACTTTTCATAAATTTTGTTCAATGCAATGGTGTTGTCTGTTTTTATTTGATTTATGATTTTATGCCCACTTAGAATTTCTTTCTTTTTTTAGCCTTAAGATACACTACTTTGTTAAGGTAGATTCAGTTGTTTTGTTAAAACCTACTTCTAAGTGAATTTATTATCAAATATATTTTATGCTTTTTTTTTTTACAAATATTAAAGAGAGTTTATCAATCAAATTGTCACAAAACCAGTAATGTTACATATTTATAAAGAATACTCATTATGAAATTTCATATGCATTCATATTTTGTATAATTTTTTGATGGTTCATGTTAGTTAAAGCATTGTTTATGCTGCTTTGATCAAAACAAATAAATGTCATATGCATTTATAGCTTCTTGTTTGGTGTGATTTAAGGCTCTGTGTTGAAGGCCATATGTCTACTTTTATAAATTGTTATTTGGATGGAGATCTAGAGTTGTCTCATTGGCACTCATACCACATCTTCCTATACCTATACACAAACTCAATTATATTTGGAAAATTAAACAAGATATCTAAATAGTAAAGATTTTTGTATACTAGCTACATTTAAAATAGTGTATTTTATGTTTTTTTTGGTTCTTTATGTAAGGAGGATCTTGCTATATATTTTATAGTAACTTAGGAATAGAATTTTTGTTGTTTTTTTCATGATAAGGATGATGTACAGAAATTTAAGATTGTTATTGGCTAATTTTGTTATAAGTAATACTTTTTTTCATGATAAGGATGATGTACAGAAATTTAAGATTGTTATTGGCTAATTTTGTTATAAGTAATACTTTTGCTTTGAGTTAGTCAATTCCAGAATATATCCACATTTAATACTCATCCAATGAATTTTGAACAAGGTATATTGATGCTTATAACAATGTTGATTAAAACACGAAAAACATACAGATTTCTTTCAAATTGGTAAAAGTATGAATCTACAAATGTTATATCTCTATATATACATATATATACCTGATAGTTATTTTATGTACTCAGTTAATTGTCAAATATGAAGATAGTTCACAAGAAAATGGTGAATGTTTTCTGTTTCTAAATACTTCTGAGATTTGAAGATATATATATGATAGTAAATAGGGAAAATACCTTGGATAGATATTTTTCAAACATTAGGTCTTTGAGTGTTTGTTTAAAATAACCTTACAAAGGTACTTTACCCTTGTTAGTGTTACCTAACATTTATTATTTATTAAAACTTCATTTCTGATGGTTGTGTATCTTGAAATTACAAAGAGATAATTGTACATTTAGTTTGTTTTACCATATATATTAGATAATACAAATATTATGATCTGAAAATTTTACACTTTCTACTTAAAAAAGCAGTTTGTAAGTTTTGGTGCTTAGTTTATAGAGTTTTCTACTGTTGAAGATTTTAAATGGAATGGTAAATAAATTATGCCACATTATTCTTTTTTTATCGTTTTTTAGACAGTAAATGCTGTTTAATAGAGAGAAGTCTATAATCTTAGATATTACAGAGTTCTACATCTCACAGTGAGAATATCTAGAAGAAAGAATACACTCAATGTTAATAATCTATCACCAATTAAGGATAATAAGAGTTAGATATTACAGAGTTCTACATCTCACAGTGAGAATATCTAGAAGAAAGAATACACACTATGTTAATAATCTATCACCAATTAAGGATAATAAGAGTTGGACGATATCCTATTTCTATCTTATGCTTGTGGAAGAAGTTTATCTTAACTAACTACAAGCTGCTCATTGCTATGAAAGTGAATTTCTAACACATTTGTCAACTACTGTGAACTCATTGTTATTTGTTGGATCCCAAATCATAGTTGATTTCATATTTAAAGGTGAACCACGAGTTTGAATGTTCAAAGACATACAAAAAAAAATATCGATAGGTTCGTAAACAAACTTAAAGGATGTCAATCTTCATGGATCCCCCTTCAATCTGTGAATAATTGATACTTATTGAAATAAAAAGACTCCAGAGTATGACCAGAACTCACTGAAAGACTTTCATAAATATAATTATTGGTATCAATTTTATACTGGATGTGCTTTTCAATAACGATCGAGGCCAAACTATTTAGATTATTCAAATCCCAATACAAACATGAACAGACGATGGCACAAAAAAGAACAAAATAAAAGCAAAACCCAAACTATGAATGAAAAGTTTCGCATGAGGTGTATTAGTTAATTCAAAATGATTTTCCATATTTTAAAGCTGCAAAAAAGTAGTCATTCTTTATGCCCGTACCCAAATATTGGCTGTTAGACTGGTGATACGGGAACCAAATGTGGATAAGAAGAAATATGGGCATAGAGGTGATAATTTGCGGTACCATTTAAACTGCACCTGAGCCTTTACTGTTATTGCTTGGTGGTAATTTGTAAATAACTCTATTTAAAAAATAATTTTACTATTGATGAGTAAATGAAAATATCATGTATCCAACTGAGACATTAAAACAATATCTCTAATTTTGAAAATAGAAAGGGTAGATTGTATAAACATAGCTTAATTGGTGTGAAAAATATTGCTAGAAATTGATTTTATTCATGCCATTTTTTCGGTGAAACCTAAGCTTTTCATATACATTTTGTACATGTAATAGGTTGAAAGATACCTGAGGGACTTTCAAACTCGTAGGTCGAAAAAAATTATTAAAAAATACAACGACTACTTTCCGTAAACTACAGAAGGTTCAACTATTTTAGATTATTAAGTACATCACAAGCAATATACGCAAAGCAGAAATAAGTGTTCTCCCTTTTAAGATACTTTTAAAAGTCATAATCCTAATTATTTGCGAGTTAATTTTCATCAGATTAGACATATAGATTAAGGTGACAGTAGTTGTGTAATATTCAAATCTCCTAAATCGATAGAAAGAGACAACTCATTGTTTAAATTAATAATAATAATCTTTATTTGTCATATAAGTAACATTATACTTGTGACATAAACAAAAGTAACAACAACAATAAAATAACTGAGTTGAACACACACATATCTATATATATATATACAAGTAAAACTAACCAAGAGCCCCCTGTCCTCAGCTCTAAAGACTGTTTTATAAAGGAACTTTTTTTCTATATCATATGAGAATCGCATACATTCCAAACGGATTGAGATTTGTTGGGTCAACTGGGTGACATCTCCTGCTTTCAGTGCAACACAATTTACGTAACAAATAGCACAATACTTTTTATACTTTAAAACTAATAAAATCCATGTTCAAGCCTACGTTAATTGATAGAGGTACTAGTTGGTCTACAGAACGTAAAGAAAACAGCTATCATATTCCTGACTTCGAATTAATAATTTCTTCTCTTATTTCTTTATCATTAATTCATATTGAGTAACGAACTAATACATCATTTACACAATTCGATACTAATTACGAATTAATGATATAGAAACGAACGTATTGTTATGTATGGGTAATACAATTATTTATTTATTTATTCATTTATGGCAAATAAGCAAACCAGATTAATTATGATTTTGCATTGCATATTCTATGAAGTTGTCTTCTTTTATAAAAAAAAAGCCTTGCAGTCATATTCAGTATCGAGTAAGCTAACACGTAAAGAAAGTAATGTGTATCAGAAAGAAAACTTGACTATTAGTTGATATTATGTGATTAGAAAAAAAAGTAATGATTTTTATTGCTATCATTATATGATGAAACACAATCAAATTAATCTGTTAATTTCGAAGTTTACTATAAATTTAGACTACACTATATTAGTTGATGCTGCTTTATTTGAAATGCAATGATACAATATCAAATAAAATGTTTACTAATTTGATTAATATAATGATTATCGACTAATTGATTACACAACATTGATAATATCAACAGATGTTTGTATAGTCATTTAAGCGAAGAAGAGAGGACGTTCCTGTGTGTAACTTAATTGGATGCAGTTACAATTTAAAAGTCGTTACAGTTTGAAAATATAGAGCAAGTATGGACGACATTGATCATTTGAAAACAGGAAAATGTAATGCAATTGATAAGCATGTTTGATTATATATTTATGAAAATGTTCTTTACAGTTTGAAAGATGGTATGGAATGGATTTATCATATTTCAACTTCTCATGCTCAACAATGACAAGTTTATTTCTAGTTCTACACTATCTGATATTGAAAGACTTTATTCAAAACTATCCCTGGACTACAATAAAAAGATTAGACCTGGAGATGACCAGTCTTTGACTACACGCGTTAATGTGTCTTTTAATTTGGGGGCCATTCAGGAATTCGACGAAGTAAACGGAAAATTCGCCGTCATTGGATTTTTTAAAATTACATGGCATGATTCAAGAATGACTTGGAACACAGTAGACTATAACAACACAAATACCGTTACATTTTTACAGGATGATATATGGACACCAACACTAGTTATTACAAATCCCTTTTTTAAAATTGACAAGATTGGGAAAGATTTCATGACGGTAAGATATTTCAGCAACGGCCTTGCATACTGGACACCAGGTGAAATTTTAATGAGTTCGTGTGATGTGGATATTACTTATTTTCCGTTTGACGAACAGATTTGTACAATACGTTTGATGGCTTGGGGAACTTTACCGTTTGAAATTTTATTAGAGTCATTTTCTGGGGTCAAACTGGATTATTATTCGGAACACGGAACATGGCGGATAACGTCAACAACTTTCGATGACACAGTAGACGAATTAACTGGTTTGTCATTAATTGATATGTCAGTGTCAATGAAGAGACGTCCAGGATTTTATGTCATGAACATTGTACTTCCTGTTATATTTTTAATGGTTTTGAATTCATGCGTATTTTTGTTACCACCAGACTCCGGAGAAAGAGTTTCTTATGCTATCACGGTATTATTAGCGATATCTGTGTTTTTGTCTTTGATCGGAAATCATCTACCGAAAACATCCGAGCCGATATCGTTGCTTGAATATTTTTTGATGTTTGACCTCGTCTTCAGTTCATTGATATGTTTGAGTACAATGCTTTGTCTCCGACTTCAGTTTAGAGATAAGAATAACCCAATACCGAGGTATCTAAAGTGGATAATACTGTGTTGTAGACAGAATGATTTGAAAAAGACAGAAAATTTGGCTGAAGTGCAAAATAACAAATCAGATGTTCATAATGCAGATTTGAACGCGTGTGACGGTTTTATTGATAATTACAAGCACGATATTTCGTGGCGTGATATATGCAAAACACTTGATACAATTCTTTTAATAACTTCGATTGTTGTGCTCTCAGTCAGTGTGTCATTATTCTTCATGATTATAACGAAAACTATTTAAATTGACAAGGAATATTTGTTTGGACAAAAAAATTAGCAGTTTTTGTGCCAATCATTGACGCCAATGGAGACTAATGCAATTCAATTAATTAATCATTAACAAACACAAGTATGCAAACATATGAGCATTCGACAAGATAAAAGTAAATAAAGATATTTCTTTTAATTTGATCAAAATTTGCCTAATCAATATAAAATGAGATTAATGAAAATTTTAATACACCATTTTTGTCTCGCCTTGGGTAAGTCGAAAAGCGGGACATAGGTATGCTGTTTCCGGCGACAGCTTCGGCGTCAACAATGTATTAGTTTCTGATTAGGTCTAGTTTTGGTTTTTGACCCGGATTTGTTTTTTTCTATCGATTTATGAGTTTTTGAACATCGGCATACTACTGTTGCCTTTATTAATGGTGAACCACAAGTTGTATGTCAATAATATTTGGTATGCAGTTCTGTAAGCATTGACTTATCTCATTTCCATGCAGATTATTTGGCCCGGCCACCTCAGTCATTGTCTATTGATTTTGTAACTTTTCTTTAGTTAACATGTATTAGTTTGTGATTTATAGGTCAATTTATTTGGAATGATGTATAAGAATTGACATATCTCATTATTATGGACTTTCCAAATTGATTTTCCTCTGAGTTCAGTATTTTTGTGATTTTACTTTTTTCCATGGAAATTAGTTGGCTCTGCTCCCTTATTCGTAGTCTTTTGATTTTGTTAAGTTTTCACGTATAAATAAAGGCAACAGTAGTGTTCCGATGTTCAAAACTCAAAAATCGACAGGAAAAAACAAATCCGGGTCACAAACCAAAACCGAGAGAAACGCATTAAATATAAGAGGAGAATGGCGACAAAACATTACAATGTAAGACACACAGAAACGAACTTAGCATTATACAGAATCCGATGAGAATAACAAATACAACATAAAAACTAAAAACATGATTTTGGGATAGAAATGTACCGCGACACGTCTTATAATAATGTGAATTCACACTCAAATATAAGAGGAAACAAACGACACAAAAGAAAAACAACGTTGAAATGTAACACACACAGAAAAGAGCTATAATACAACAATAACAATATTCCTGACTTGGGACCGGACATTTTTCTTTAGCAAAAATGACGGGTTGGAACCTGGTTTTGTGCCCCTTTTATGGCCTCTTTTATGGCCATGTTAAATATAACATTAAAATGACAGCACAACATTACAGTTCTACAACACAAATAAATAGGAGAACCCATTTGACAAAGAAACACACGAATAATAGCTAACAAAAGGCACTAGGTTAAGATTTAATACGCTAGAAGAACGTTTTGTTCACCCAAGATTTACTAGTGACAACCAGATACAAAAGTTTGAAAGCCAAAAACAACTACAAATTTACACCTCATCGAGGACCAAAAGTTCTAGTATAAGTTGTGAGCAGATCGGGTCAAGGGAAACCATTAGGGGAAGGTTAATGTTAATTGGTATTCAGTTGTGTAAGCAATAGCATTCAGTTCCACGAAGAATATTTGGACCTGCTCCTTTAATTATGGTCAATTGACTTGAATCATTTGCTTAGTTTACAAATATTACTTGGGTATTAGATCAGTTTAAGATGTACTGCTAAGTTTAAGTAAATTTAATTTGTTATGCAAATTTATTGCCGTTTGCAAGTATTGTTTCCTTTCAGATTATATAACCCTACCCCCTCATCATGATTCATTGACTTTGAAACTTTTACATAGTTTACACGTTAATGTTTGTATTTAGGATTGTTGAAAAACAACTTATAATAAGTCAATAGTATTTGGTATGCAGTTGTTTAAACATTGGCACATCTCATTTCCATGGAGATTGTTTAGCCATGTACATTCAGTCATAGTTCATCGACTTTGAATATTTGCATAATTTACATGTTATAGTAAAGCTATTTTAATTTAAATATTTGCATTATCATTAGGCGAGACATATGTCTTTGATAACGGTTTATCAATAACAGTCCCGATGTAACTATAGATTACGGAGACAGTAGTTTAACTATGTTTAGTTGTCGTAAACCAGTAAGGGAGTGACACAGCAAGTTAACAAGCACACAATGGTGTGATGGTACATGTACAAACTCCAAGTAGAGCGAAATATGATCATCCATGCAAATTCATACTCAGTCATATCGTCACGTTTGGGAATATGGCACACTAAGAAAATTAAAGACCAGACTTATATCACCCCGGTCCAATACCCATAAATTTTAGTTATATGTACTGCATTGGTAACGATACGCCTAATGTTGTGTTTTTCACTGATAGTGCTACTATGCCATTGCTGAATGTCTATTCTTCATAAAAGGTTTCTTGTCCATTCGTTTTTGATGTGTTTTGGTTTTTTGATTTTGCCATGTGATTATAAACTATCCGATTAGATTTTCCTCTAAGTTCAGTATTTTTGTAACTTTACATTTTAGTTGTTTGTAAAATATTTGTTTTTATTTTATATTCGTCACTATGGTTTTATCTGCTTTCATTTGACTCCTTAGAATAATATGTAGAGCATCTTTTCAATACCTTTTATCCTATATTTTGACTGTTTCCTTGAAAATGTTTTCTTTTGTTTATCTCTCTTCAAACTTTTAATTTTTGAAAAACTAAGGCTTTTCTACCTCGGGCATAGATTACCTTAGCTGTATTTGGCAAAACTTTTAGGAATTTTAGGTCCTCAATGCTCTTCAACTTATTACTTTATTTGGCCTTTTAAACATTTTTCGATTCGAGCGTCACTGGTGAGTCTTTTTAAGACGAAACGAGCGTCTGGCGTACTTATAAAATTTTGGTCCTGGTATCTATGATGAGTTTATTTACATGGCAAATAAAATCATGCATTGTTTTGGTTTGCATTTGTTCAGACATGGAACTAAATATTTTGTTAAAAAAACCAAAACACTAGATAAAACTCTTAAATATCATTCCTTACGCTTATATTACCGTGCGCAGTCGCTCCGTAATTCTTGTATCACTGTTTTGAGACAGGAGCAGGCATTATCAGGGATGTAAAAATGTCAGATTAAAAGTCATCACCGATTTCACAATGTTTGAGGAGAAGTTGTTAAACATGCATTCGTCAAGCGTAAAACTGTTCTAGGGAGGATGAAAAGACCAGTAATAGAACGACAAACAGATTATCGGGTTTTCTTCATTCGCCAAAAAAGTATACATTGTGACTCGCGACTGATATTTTACGATATCAATGTGTAGAAAACCCGATTATCTATACTTATCTGTTTAAAGATTCGGAGATGAATTTTCTTGCAGAAAGAGTTATACAAAAATCACATATTTGTTTTTATTTAGATCTATGTTTGTCTGCTGTCCAATTTTGGCATTTCGGTCTTCTTAACACCTTATTTTTATGGTATTTTGCAGCATGTTATATCATGTGACGGGCGCAAATTGAAATTAGGAAATGAACAAGTCAACAACTTCACTTATAATTATTAAGCTCATCTGTGTATTCACCGTTGCATGGTTGTTGTTAAAGGCAAGTTAACTACAACACTGAACATGTGTTTATGTTTGGATTATATACATCAGAAATCGAAATGCTATTGAATTGAAACCGGAGAGTACGATTTGCACCAGGACTCGAATCTAGGACCTCTGTGTGACAAGGCTAGCGCATTTACCTACAGAGCTAAGTAAATACTTCTTTAGATCAACAGCTAAAGGCTGACTAAGAATCTACAAATTAAGGGAACCAATCCCGCCATAGAAAATCAAAGACAATTAAGGTGAAAAACAACCAAATCGTAGTACGTCACATCCGGTTGCATACAAAAAAGGGTCGAAAAAACATTGCCTTGTATTGAACAGTTGTAGGAAATTTATCCTACTTTTCATCGATGTATAAAAAATCTTTGCCATAGACATATGCTTTGGGTGTTTCTAATATGCAATGAAACATTTTGTGATTTGTTTCTATAGTACTGAACAGGATAAATCTTTAAAATTTCATAGCTTGATTGGGAACAATTCTGGTTCAGTTCTCATAATTTGTTTACCCTTATCAAAATGTGATTACGTTATAGAGAAAAAGAATTGTTGGGTATAAATCAACGATACTTTATAAGAAGAGTGTATACACGTAACACTTATTTAGAGTGGATTTTTAATTAATCGATATCACAAAATACAGAAAAAGTTCAAATTAGGCCTTTAATTATTTATTTTCTGACATTAATGTTGTAATTAAGGTATCGTGTAAATACCAACTGACAAAACGTTTGACCGTTTTTATATAGCAATGGTTTGTTCACACTGCTTTGTTTTAGTCATTTAATCGATGTTGTCCATTTACTAATTTTCAACCATTTATTTGATGATTTCGTGTACAGTAAGTGTTTAATGTAAAATCCCAAACGTATTGTAACAGTAAATATCAAGAACATTAAATTCATTCTAATGACAGAAATATAATAACTGGTATTAATTGTATCGATTACCCACAATAAGTTACAATGATTACATCGTCAAAGTTTCAAATAACATAAATAAAGAGGTATGAATAATGCACATAGAGGATTGTTTGAGCTGTTAAAGTTTGGACAGTCAACATGTACTTTGTAAGAGTTATATTTGTCGAAGGAGGATATTGATGTTTTTATTATTCAATGTTTGTATATTTCTAAAAAAAAAGGTGTATAAGCTGCATGGTGTGAATTGGATGAAGAGTGACATATATAACAGTTGGTGTATTGACTTTGATGATCATTGATGAATAAGTAAAAAGTATTCGATTCCCAGTCTACATACGAAATAAACGTGTTTGCGACTAATTAGATAATGTTAAAAGCTTATTTCATTATTTAGCTAATCATGGACTAAGTATGAACAATGATTTATAAATTCGGAGACAGTGTTATATGTACAATTTTATAACAAAGTGGTTACTGTACAAATGTGACAAATGGCGTGGAATAAATTGATATTTTTTCTGCTACTTTTGCTGAGTAGAGGAAAACCTAATTTTGGCTCTACCCTATCTGATGTTAACAGATTGTATTCAAAACTGGAATTGAACTACAATAAAAAGATTAGACCAGGAGATGACCAATCAGTTGCTGCACAAATTAACGTTTCTTTCAATTTGGGGGCCATTCAAGAATTCGACGAAGTGGATGGAAAATATGCCGTTATTGGTTTTTTTCGAATCAAATGGTATGATTCAAGAATGACATGGAATCCACTTGACTACAATAATACGAACACTATGTTATTTTTACAAGATGATATATGGACGCCAACACTTGTTATTACAAATCCGTTCAGTAAAATTGAAAAGATTGGAAAAGATTTTATGACGGTAAGATATTTCAGCAACGGCCTTGCATACTGGACACCAGGTGAAATTTTAATTAGCTCGTGTAGTGTAGATATTACTTACTTCCCGTTTGACGAACAGAAATGTACAATACGTTTGATGGCATGGGGAACTACACCAAATGAAATTGTGTTGCAGTCCTCTTCTGATATCAACCTGGATTATTTTTCGGAACATGGAAGCTGGAAGATAATTTCTGCGTCTTCCGAAAGTAATGATAAATTGGTTGGTTCTTCATTCATTGATATGTCTTTTTCAATGAAGAGACGTCCAGGTTTTTATATCATTAACATTGTACTTCCAGTTATATTTCTAATGGTGTTAAATGCATGTGTATTTGTTTTACCACCACACTCAGGAGAACGAGTTTCATACGCTATAACTGTATTATTGGCAATAGCTGTATTCCTGACTTTAATTGGGGATAATCTGCCTAAAACATCTGAACCAATGTCTTTGCTAAGTTACTTTCTTATGTTTGGCCTCGTGTTCAGTTCTTTGATATGTTTTTGCACTATTCTATGTCTTAGACTTCAACTTAAAGATAAGAACCGTCAAATACCAGCTTTTCTTAAATGGCTAGTACTGTGTTGTAGACGTGATAAACCAAGAACAGAAAGAGAATGGAGTTTCATACCTAACAATACATCAAATCGGCCTAATTCAAATATGAACGGCAATGAAGGTTTAACTAATACCGACAAGAACGATGTGACGTGGAACGATATCTGCATAACACTTAATACAATATGTTTATGGGTTTCCTTTGGAGGAATCTCAGTTAGTGTATTGTTATTCTTCGTTGTTGTTACAAAGTTAATTTAGATAGATACAGTAAGGAAACAAGATTTTCAAAGAAAGATTGTTGGTAAGAAAAGGTTGTCTTTTTAATTGGAAGAGAAACAATTACAAAAATATCGATAACCATCCTCACATTTGCATGATTTGCATAATTTTTGTTATCAAAATACCCTGATGACGTCTTTTATGAAATGACTCAGCAAAACAGCTAATTAATATTAAATATCTTTTTGAGTCGGGTTTGAGTAACAAATTTTGTTTTAAATAAATCTCTCAAAATATGACATCTATATAACATTTATGTCAATTTGTACAATTCAATTGTATAGTTCTGAATCGTAGTATCCTGATTTCACTATGTTATCTACTTAACTGACTTAACATTTAAGGGATTGCATTTTTTTCTTCTTTTTTATGTCAGCACCAAAGTTTGACGCTTAAAATACCTCCTATTTGTTAACAATTGATAAAGAAATTGAAAGAATATGCAAAAAAATGCTGTACAAAAATTCAGGAAATGAATGAAAACTTGAGTTTTAAATTAAAAGTTATCATATAAAAAATAATTAAAAAAAATCAAAAATAAGATAAACATACATTTAAATGATGTTAAGAAACCTAAAGTAAAGGAAACAGTTCATATCTTTACAGTAACATGTACTTTAATAAATCTCTTTCCAGAATTTTGGTAAAAAAACGGTAATGTGAACGAAACGTATGAATAAAATAGTTTTAGATAGCCATCAACATTATTCATGTTCATGTCTTTAGTCCCTTATAAAAGGGAAAATATGGGTGTCCGTAATATGAATAGATTTTATCATTCACATGCTTGTCACATTTAGAGTTACATAATATTATAATTGTAAGAAAGGGAATTGGGTAATTTACTTTTATATATTCTGGAATATCTATGTTATAATAGAAATGAAAAAAATAAATATGTGTATTTAGCATACCGAGATAATAGCTGTATCATTGCTTTCTGTTTATTTTCTGACTGTAAGTACCATTTATTCAATGATTTGCTGGATATCAATTAAAAAAAAAAAATAGAAATTCCAAACGTTTAATGACAAATACGTTTGTTCGTACTATAAATGTACAAAAACAAATGTCATTATAATACCAGTGATCTAATGATATGCAGTTATTGAATTAATTACCTTCAATGAGTTCTTTGAGCTTATAACATCGTATAACTTAAAAATAAATATAGAAGAGTAAATATGTATATATTTGTATGCTTGTGGGAAATAGTTGTCTCTCCATTTTCTTTGCTCTATTTTTTGTAACTTTTAAAATATTGTATTACGTTGATATTATTTCGTATTAACTATGAATTACAATTTATCACAATAAAATGATATTAAGTCAAATGTTTTATTTGAAAATTGAATTTGGTATTCTCTTATTTTGAATAAAAAAGACTTATTTGGGCTAATTTTGCCATTATCTACAGGGACTACATCATAAAGCAAAACCGGCTTTGGTTCTTGCCTTCGGTATAGATAAATAGTTTTCTGGGTTAAATTTTCACAGCTTCATTTTCCATGACGAATCAGAACCATTGATTGATTCATACTTTTACCGATATTGGTCTAAATTAAATTGTTATATTTGGACTGAATGTGGATTCACAAGGTGGTTGACGAATGATGGAGGGGACATTTACCTTGTAAAGTCATCAATTCGCGATTCTTCTGGAGTTGATGTGATTTTTAGCTTTCATTTACATCTTCGTAATAAGTAGATCTAAAAATCAGTTTCTTCCGCCTCATTTCTCTCCATTTACCTCGTAATGCACAACAGCATACATTACATTACCAAAAACTATGAC
This sequence comes from Mytilus trossulus, assembly GCF_036588685.1. Classification (NCBI taxonomy): domain Eukaryota; kingdom Metazoa; phylum Mollusca; class Bivalvia; order Mytilida; family Mytilidae; genus Mytilus; species Mytilus trossulus. Next base: position 40,744,632 of record NC_086381.1, on the reverse strand, counting down.
AAACATGACAATTTCAATTTTAGGAGTATAACCGTTTTTCTTATACTTGTCTTCGTCATATGATGGCTATTGGTTATTTAGATGGAGCATGTGATGCGATTCGGACGGATGGGCATTTTACAGTGTTGTTTCTAATATGCCGTTTTTTGCTTTGTTTGTTACATATTTGTTATTTTCTTCTGCTTTTTTTTGTAATTTTTACCTTTTATTCCTGTTTGTTTTGTTCGCGCATCTTGGTCAATATAATGGACTTTGATGCGACTGTCATATATGTGACAGGTTTACCACTTCAGAGATTAACACTAGGGATGTCAACGAGTACACATGTACTCGAGTATCGATTACTTGAATAATGCTTGACTAATCGATTACCTGTTGGAATGTTGTTGCTTTCTAAAGCTTAAAAAGAAATGTTGTTATGAAGTGCACCTCCCGCGAAATTAAATATCAATAAAAACTGATAGAAATTAAAACATGATTAAAATCTTTGCGTTTAACTGTCATTTTGAAATACTAAGGCTTTTCTACCTCAGGCATAGATTACCTTAGCTGTATTTGGCAAAACGTTTAGGAATTTTGGTCCTCAATGCTCTTCAACTTCGTACTTTATTTGGCCTTTTTAACTTTTTTGGATTCGAGCGTCACTGATGAGTTTTTTGTAGACGAAACGCGCGTCTGGCGTATACTAAATTTAGTCCTTGTATCCATGATGAGTTTATTTAATTGGCATTTAAAATCTCGCCTAACAGAGGAGGGATATATGAAGAAGAGCACTTTTCAAAGTCTTACACTTTTAGCTTATCCTTGTCATTTCTCAACCGCTGTACCGTCAGAGCATAATTATATGTATATCTGAAGGACTCTAAGTTACCTAACAAAGTTATTGCCCCTTAACATAATTAGTACTCCTGGGTATTAATGTTGAGGGTTTAACGTTCATAAGACAACAACCCACAATACATAAAATTGGTATAATTTTGTGTTTCCAGTTTGTAAGTGTTTAGTAAATCTTCACCGAGTTGACATTCCTACTTAACACACACTTACGAACTGTTGTTGTTCATTAATTTCCCTCTCAGAGTTGATGTGCCTCCCTCGGTTTGAGTTTGTTACTCGGATTTCCTTGCGCACTTTCATTTATCACAATCCACATCATGTAAGGTTATTTTCTTTCTAATTTTCCAAAAACGCGGCTATTATATTAAGAAACTATTTCTGACAGTTAAAAAGACGATTGTACAACAATATGTTTTGACCTCCTTTTTTGAAAAAGAAATTCTTCTGTGTTTTTTTCTATAGAATTAATAAAAAGTTACTGTTCTAAAATTGCACATAAACTAGTTTCCTCTTTAAAATTAGGAATAAACTACTATGATATGCTTGCGGTAAGAAAGATTGCGCCATGATCATTTTGTTTTGTTGCTTTCCATTTGGCTGTACCGTGTAAATCAGATGGTCAGTCAGATTTCAAAACATTAAAATAAAACCATTCAAACAGATCGATCATCATCAGATACTACTACTTTTGAAGACTCAAACTCAATGCTATACTATCATGTGTATGGTATATTTTGACTTACAGTAGATATTTATCAACAATATGAATAGAAAATGAACAACACTGCAAACTTAACATGTTTTCAACGGTATTCAATATTCAAATTTTATCAAAACACTTTTTGACGTTTTGTGGCGTTGATACTACGTGTGAGGGGCAATTTATAATTCGTTTGTGGTGTCCTGGTGTACTTTTGTAAATTAATGGGAGGTGTCCGTTCTTATTCTGCCGCTTATATGTTGTCATATACCATAATATTATTTATCTATGTATTTCTCTGTCCAGCGTGTTCTTATGTTTATTTGTACCGTATCCTTGTTACATAATATTGTCGTTTTAGCGGAATTTTATAATACTGCCAAACAAGCAGGCGGTTTGGATAGCCATAAAACCAGATTTAACCCTATATTTTCCCTCAAAAGTCCTGTACCAAGTTGCCAATTAAGCCGTTTCTATGTGTGTTGGCATCTGTTTTTGTTGCAGTTTATCGTTATTGTTGTATGCTGTTGACCTCTTATACTTGATTTTTTCCCACGTTTTTAGTTTGTTACCCTGATTTCGCTTAATTCAACTACTCAACAGCAGTGTACTACTGTTGCCTTGTTTGAAAATAGACATAAATCTAACAACTTTGTGATCCGTATTTCATTTTTATTACGATTTCAATTCAATATTTTATTAAAGTCTAATTTCAACGAGTACAAGCCACATTTATATATTGCAAAACATTACTACATAACATATGAGCAATTCTATACGAATTTATATGAGACTATCAACATGTACAGATATGCAATGTTAATCAATATGAAATAAAGTATTCAAAAATATAAATTCCTTTTTTATAAATATAACAAATTTTGACACACACACGTATTATGTTAACATTTCAAAATATAATTTCTTTAATTGAAAGTTCCAGCAACATAATATGTTTTAATCCTCAGTGGGGCTTAAACAAATGCCAATTTGACAAAAGTACTTCTCTGTCTGGGAGGCGAAGTTATCTAAAATATTCTTCGTGTTTAACTTTTTCTTTGCATTATTTATACTTTGTAACTTATTGTCACCTCTATCCGTTATAGATTTACCAGAATGTATCATGCCAATTATCCACATGTTTATCATGTAACGTTGACATAAATATTTTTACAACATAATTGGTGTCCATATTTTCAGGCACAGAAAATGACTAAAATTTAGTTTACTGAAGGTTTCTCTTACTAAAATTTCATGTTTAACACTTTCATATAATTTTACAAATACATCGTTTCAAATACCACCCAAGAGTATACACTTGGCTATTACCAACCCTTAATCTCTATTTGCCAGAGATGCAACGGCTTTTGCCGTGATATTATAGTATTATTGCTCATTTAAAACGAAACCAAAATAAGTATGATTATTAAAATACTTCAGAAATGATTATTACAACTTAAAATGACATCATATCTAGGTATAGTTGATGGTCTAAAATGTACAATTTTACTCTTATTTGTGTTGATAGTCCTACAATTGCCTTCACACTATGCAGATTAATAGTTAAAATCAAAACGGAAAACAGAGGGCAAAACAGAAAGCTCGATCACATCAAACAAATGGATAACAACTGTCAAATTCCTGACTTAGTACAGGCTTTTTCGTACGTAGGAGATGGGGAATGAAACCTGGGTTTATAGCTAGCTAAACCTCTCACTTGCAAGACAGTCGCATAAAATTCCATTATGTTGACAATGATGCGAACAAAGTATACAGACAAAATAGTTACACATGTCAAAAATAGGGATACAACAGTCAGCATTGTGTTATAATCTTAACCACTATAAAAACAAACAAATATGCAAAAAAACTGTTTTTTGTTTATAAATCTCGATATACCTGGTGCATTTATAAAGTAATATATCTTATGTTGACATACGTCGATAACTTTATTTATGAGTTGTCACACAGAACACGCTGTATATTTACAGTCGGAGCTCTTTATTTGTGAATTAATACATTTAACTAAGGTGATTATTGCTGCTCGATTGGAAGTAAACACTGTCATTGATCCCATTTGGTGACAACGTTCTTATTTTTTCAATAATCCCTCTCGAGTGATTTTCTCCTCTCTAGACCAAGTAATGATGTAAATAATCAGTCGATTAAGATCTGCATTAATGTGGTCAGGGGATCTAAAATGTCGACTGACCGATATCATAAAAATGTATACTTTTATAAACAAAAACATTGTTTGTAGTCAGTTATTTTTTCATTATTAAAAACTCCAAAAAACAAGACATCAAATGATAACTAGATTCCTTTTACCATGGAGGATTCATTCAAACTTTCAAAGTGGTACAATAATCTTGTAAAACAATATTTACATTTAAGTTTTTGGTTGCAACGATGTTTTAGGCACATTTTATTAGATTTATCTGCTTGATAAAGTAAATAACATAATATATATTTTTTTTTTATTTTTTATACAGACTTTTTAAGTTTGTTGTTTAGCGTTTTACAATTTCTAAGTAATAATTAACAATTAACAAACGGCACTCCTTGATAAAAATGATAGTTACGTTATCAAGTTAGAAAATGCCAGTACAAAGTCAGGAATATGACAGTTATTGTACATTCGTTTGATGTGTATGAGCTTTTGATTTTACTATTTGATTAGGGACTTTCCGTTTTGAATTTTCCTCAGAGTTGAAATTTTTTGGGATTTTTCTTTTAACAGCACATTTTGTATTTTAAATACATAGTAGATTTTGATGCTATGAAGACTGTTAGATAATTTAAATCAATCATAGTTTTAGAAACAGAATATAAGTTGCATTCCACACAAAGATTATATCAAAGCATACAATCCCAAATTTCTTTGAAACTCAGTACCAAAAGAACATGGTTTATTATGCACTATGAAATTACAAACTGTCTAGAACTTCTCATGTATTTATTCAAACTATAATTGGTCTGACGAATGATAACAAGATACAGTTATATTACTTAATGCTGTTTCCAAAATCATGCAGCTGATCGAGCGATATTGACGACGCAAAGTAAGTTTTAAAGAATGTTTCAAATTTCATCATTGCACATGTTGCATAACATACTTTATTAGTCGATAAGATATGGATCTGGACATACCAAACATGTATCCTATACAGTGATACTGTGTTCAATTACAAAACATCACATTGAATTTGCATCAATCTATATACTTAATTGGTTTTTGGTATTCGTGTATATTTAATATGTTTATTTATTATATTTTAACCAATGAATTATTGTGATTTTTTAGCTACTCAAAACGTAATTGAAAAAAATTACAAAAATCAAGTCGAGACTAAGGGTGCATTTCTTTCTAACCTAAATTTTGAAAACGTTATGTGGCAATTATAATCGTTTGCTAAACACTACAAAAGTAGAAACAAATACATCGTTCAATTAATGTTTACTGACTCTGTTTGAACTTTTATTAATGCATATGTTGTTGGTAAATACTAAACAGACTTATTGTTTGGTTATAATTAAATGTGGTTCCTTCAACTAATATACATAATAAATCACAAGACTTTACACCGGTTTCGACATATATATGAAAGATAGTTGCCTATAACTAAGATTATCACTAACAGTGTTTCATGAATTTTCGCTTGGATCCCTTTTCAAAAGTTTCCCAACTACTGCCTTGATTTAGAAAGTTATTCTTTTATATTTTTGTTACGTTTATACACTATGATAGGCACTACTAAGGGTTTAGATTTTCCTGCTTTGTTTGTCTTTTTGCAGGTTGTTCCAATGTTTTCTTATGATTTTACTAAATTTCAAGGTTGAAGTTAAAAACAAATGTAGCGTTTGTAATAACAAACGATGAACGTCAAACGGTAGACGCACTTTTAGCGAGTGCATAGTTTGTCAAAGTGTATGTTAACTTTAAAAACGTATGTTAGAAACAAAGGATCAAAACATGTGAGCGCTTAGTCGTTTACATCGTTTGTGTTAGAAGGAAATGCACTCTAAATTACACTGATAACCCTTTTCCCTTTGACCTTTGAGCTACACTTACTGATTAACAAAAACCTAATATATAGATAATGAAAAATCTTATTGGTTTCTTATTGATTCCCTCGGTTTTAGTTTGATACCCCGATTTTGTTTTTTGTCCATGGATTTATGAGTTTTGAACAGCGGTATACTACTGTTGCCTTTATTTATTGATGAAGAAAAAAATCTACTCTCAGAAAAAACACGTCAGAAATTGTTCAAATCATGATGAATTGTGTTAACAATTCCCTACCAATTTTTGCGATAAAGGTTCGCAATTAATGCATTAGGGCAATTGCCAATTCGAGAGAAGTGAGATGGAAAATGACAGTATAAATAATAAATGGTTACACAAAAACACTTTACTTTTGAATTGTATGCTAGTAGCCAAAGTGCGCATTTTTACGAATATTTCTTTTTATTATTTCAAGACAATTATATCTCATGATAATTCGGAAGAATGGTAAACAAAAATATTGTCACAGAGTAACAAGGTTCGTACTTATAAGCTGTATAATTCATTTTTTACACTGATGCATCGAATTTGACTTACGCTTTCACCTCCGAACCAGAATCAATGGTGGTATTTATTTGACGTGGATCTGTATTTATACATCCCGTCATTGTGTTATTGTTTTATGGTAAACTTGTTGGATTCTTGTCTTTCGTTTTTCCTTATGTGCTTTTTTCTGTATGCCTTTTTGTGTTTCTTTATAACAGTTGAAGTATATCTAAATTAGTTTTACCATACTTTTGATTTTTTAACCCTGTATACCACAATTCCCCATGTGAAATTATATTTTATTTAAAAAAAAAACACTGCAAAATTATTCTATATTTCTTCATATGTGACGTGTACATTTTATGACGTTAAACCCGCGAAGCAATGTATTTGGTTTTTAAATTTGATTCTTTTGTGCTTTTTAGTTAAATATTTGTTTGTTTTGAGATTGTGTTTTGAGATTGTGACACAGTGATGACTGATGTTCCCATATTTTGACTATATTTTGACTATTTTACCTACTATGTCTGTTTTGTTCACGCATCGTTGTAAATATAATGGAATTTAATGCGACTGTCAAGTCTGTTATACAAGTGAGATGTTCAGCGCTATAAAACCAGATTAAATCTACCATTTTCTGTAAAAAAAGATGTCTGTACCAAGTCAGGAATATGACATTTGTTATCCATTTGTTTGAGCTTTTGATTTTGCCATTTAATTAGGGCTTAATCTAGAAATTGACTACGAGGGTCGGTTGAAAACAAAAAAATACGACAAAAGAGATGAGTTCAGCTTCCCAATTGTGACCATATCATTTTTAGACCAAGAGTTTCAGACGGCGAAGTTGAAGTAATCACTTCGTAAATTTTGCGGACACCATCACGACTTGGTTGCCCGTTATTAAATATTCGATGATATCGGATATGTTCTTTATGTCGTAACTATCCTACCATCCCCTTCCCTTTTCACGAATATGACCTACTGACTCCTTAGCGGTTTTGTCATAACAGAAGCAACACGACAGGTGCCACATGTAGAACAGGATCTTCTAACCGTTATCGAGCACCTGAAATCCCCCCCCCCAGTTGTTGTTCCTCTATTTGTGACATTTTGTGCACGCATCGTTGTCAATATAACGGAATTTGATACGACTGTCGTACAAGTGATAGGTTTAACTATAAATAAATAAAGGCAACAGTAGTATACCGCTGTTCAAAACTCATAATCCATGGACAAAAAACAAAATCGGGGTAACAAACTAAGTCTGAGGGAACCAGGTTTAATCAACCATTTTCTACATTTTAAAATGCCTGTTCCAAGTCAAGAACATGACAGTTGTTGTCCATTCGTTTGATGTGTTTTATCATTTGATTTTTTCATTTGATTAGGGACTTTCCGTTTTGAATTTTCCACGGAGTTCAGTATTTTGTGATTTTTCCTTTTCTCTTTACTTTTACATCCCGCCAATGTTTTATAGTTTTATGGTTAAATATTTGTATTCTCATCCTTCATTTTGCTTATGTGGTTTGTCTGTCTGTCTTTTTGCGTTTCTTCGTTAGATATTTGTTCGTTTTTATAGTGACTATGATTATAACACAATGCTGACTGTTTATTTTTTATATTTATTTTTACGAATTATGACTGTTTTGTTCACACATCATTGTCAATATAATCATGATAATAGAATTTTCTGCGAGTGAGAGGTTTAGCTAGCTATAAAACCAGGTTTAATCCACCGTTTTCTAAAACATACCTGTACCTCGTTCGAACCCAAAACAAGCACTTACCGAGTTATTTCATATAAGACATAATTTCTTGATATTTGTGTATTTGTCTTATTAGTTATGAAAGGTACCAGGATTATAATTTAGTACGTCAGACGCGCGTTACCTTCGCTAACCTTCGCTAGAGTCAATTAAGCATCCTTATCCTGGCAAACGGTTCGTCGGTAAATCAAACCACATGAGTTCGGCGAACAAACCTCCCCCTTATATATGTATAAGTACATTTAGAAATTCAATACATTTATTGGGTTGTTTCAAATCCAAGGATGGGGAAATAACGAAAACCACTGTGTAGGAATTAAACAAAATAAAGAATTATTTAGATAAATTATTTAAATAACAAAAACAAACAATAAAAATGGTGTAGAAAAATTATAATTAACTGGACACAAAAAATCAAATGTCTGCCGCAATACAAAATATAGATATACATATGAAATGATACTATGGATAGAAGATTGGGGAAATAGTAGTACCTTCTTTATTAAGGAAAAAAAGTTCGTTGAAGTAAAGATTATGGAGGTATTAACTATTTCAAACCTATGGCTTCGTTTGTGAGTATAACACAAGGAAATTAAACTATATTCATTAAATATGAATAAAACAGGAGAGGAAAACTATATGGTAAATATTTATGAGTTTATTATTTATATCAAAATGAAATGAAATAAAAATTAATTAATGGAAAATAAACCAGTCGAATTAGAAAATTATTCAGACACTCTACTTTCTTTAGTACAACTGAATATACCGATAACTGATACATGCATAATAAGAGACGTACATCCTGCCGACGCACTAAGTGCATTTTCTTTTTGAGTTTTAACGATATCCTTTTGGTACCATGATTTGTCTATTCCTCGTTGATTAACGAGATTTTAACATCGATAAATAAACTCATCATAGATACCAGGACTAAATTTTGTATATACGGCAAACGCGCGTTTCGTCTACAAAAGACCCATCAGTGACGCTCGAATCTAAGAAAGTTAAAAAGGCCAAATAAAGAACGAAGTTGAAGAGCATTGAGGACCAAAATTCCTAAAAGTTTTTTCAAATACAGCTTAAGTAATCTATGCCTGAGGTAGAACACTGTTGTCTTAATTTGATAAACTAAATATTTTCCACTGCTGGTAGATTATAACCCCCCGACGATATAAGCGGCATCATAGTATGCACTTTTGTCTTGACATGCAGGAATTATCATAATGATTATGGTCATAGTTGAATGAATAACCTGTTTAAGAAACATTGAATTTTAGAAAAAGTAAGGATTTTTTTAACGTTAGGAAAAGATGATTAAAGCTTTATTTGACAAATCTTTCCGAAATTTAAAGTCCTCAATGCTCCTCGTCCGCTTATTTTATTTGACCTTTATATTTGTTTTTTATTTGAGTGTCACTTGTGAGTCTTTGTCGACGACACGAGCATGAAACATTTGAATCCTGGTATCTATGATGAGGTTAATCAAAATTAAACATACTATCCCTTATTTTTTTTTTACATTGAACTACTTTGCATATGGGTATGATATGAAGGTGATCGAAAAAAGAAACCATAATTAATTTACACATAATATAGAATAATAAATATATTAAAATAAATGGACACTTCTACTTCATTTGAAATCTATCAAATATTTTTTCGTTGGCAACGATACAACATTTTCTTATTTTTATAGAGTTGGGTCTAAAATTATTGAATAAACAGACAAAGGACAATATATTCTAAGTAGATTGCAAAATAAAGGTTACCACGTTGTGGATGTGAGTGTCCGTTAGAAGATTCGGTTATTTTTGTTCTTAGAATATCTACAAAACGTAGAAACACTTAGTTATTATTTTTATAAAACATATTTTATTGGGAACAGACACAATTTGTGTTGACCAATTCACAATCCTTTTCAGAAATATGTATAAGCTTTAAACCGCAGCATTTGTTTACACCTGTCCTAATTAAAAAAAACCTGATGTGCAGTATCTATCGTTTCTTGATGTGGTTTATACATGTTATACATATTTCTCGTTTTGATATAAGATTAGACTGTCGGTTTTCTCGTTTAAAGGGTTTTACACTAGTCATTTGTCGGAACCCTTCATAGCTTACTGTTCGGTGTGAACCAATGCACCGTGTTGACGACCGTACTTTAATATATAATGGATTTATTTTACAATTAGTGACTTGGATGAAGAGTTGTCTCATTAGCACTCATACCACATCTTCTTATACCTGTTATTTACGCCATTTAAAACAATTCCTTGATTAATACTACTGTTTATCAAAATGTACTAGTTTCAAACTGTTACTTTTGAAACAAAATGAAAAAGCAGTGCAAAATGTTACACGTAGAATCAGATAAAAAAAAACAGAAATAAGTATGCTGGTATGATATATGATACATGACAGCTAATTAAATGAAACTTATTATCTCTATAATTTATTGCATAAATACTATGCATAATATAATTGTTTTTATACCAATAAAACATCTACGACAGATATTGTTGGCATTTTTAAACAAGTAAACAAATTCAAACACTTATTGATGGGTTTCATACGTCATAAGTTATAAAATATTTAAAGATATAAAATATAAATATTGGTGAATGCATATTGATGTTACAGTAGATATAGATATTTGATTATTATCAGATAAGGTATTTAATTATCTTTTTTCAAATCAGAGGGAATAATATGATAGGTGATAGTCGATACAAAAGTATTGTATTGACCTAAACAGATAGGATTTTTTTTCATATTTTCGACGTTCAAATTGTTGGATAAGTTATATAAGTCTTTTTCACAAAAGCAGAAAATTCCCGATGATACTACTATGTATAGAACCGAAGTTCATTCTAATGCCAAAGACTTGTCTTTTTCTGAAAATTGATTTTTTAACTTATAAAATCAAAACTCATTGGTCCATCAATTACTTTCACTTTAGTGCCATTATAAAAACTCTTTTATACAGTATTACAGCTTAAAGTGTTAGTATTAGGAGGTTGTATCAACTAAAATTAGTATTAGGAGGTTGTAACAACTAGAATTAGTATTAGGAGGTTGTAACAACTAAAATTAGTATTAGGAGGTTGTAACAACTAAAATTAGGATTAGGAGGTTGTAACAACTAGAATTAGGATTAGGAGGTTGTAACAACTAAAATTAGTATTAGGAGGTTGTAACAATAAAAAGCTGCCGCATTTCTAAACATGAATCCATTGTTAAAGATGAGCCAGGGATGATGAATACTTTACACACGTCAGTTGCTATATAATAAAGTCACTAAAGCAGACACAAAATAATCATCAGTTATTAAAAACTTCATGTTAAAATGAAAAAAATCAGACCAACTTTTTTAGAATAATAAAAAATGAAATTATACTGATCACAAGTCCGACAATTGAAATCCATAGAAGTAGTGTGTCAAGTGCCTTAGAAACATCTCTCCAAGAAACATCTGGGTCGGCAGACATATTGTCTTTTCTATTAAAATCTGAAAACTGCACTATCTTTTCATCGGTACAGAATGGTCTAACGTCGTTTCTTGGTTTCTGATTTGATGAACATTTACAGCACCGTACTAATCGCTTTAGATAGGACGGAACTGGGTGTTTGTCATCTTTATAATGAAGTCTTAACCCCAACATTGTAATCAGACAAATTACAGCACTGAAAACAAGGTCTGACATTAAAAAGTAACTAAGCAACGACATTGGTTCGGATGTTTTCGGTAGATTATCCCCAGTCAATGTCATGAATACAGCTATTGCTAATAACACAGTAATAGAATATGATACTCTTTCTCCCGATTCTGGTGGTAAAATGAACACACAACAATTTAACCCCATTAGGAACATAACAGGAAGCACAATATTCACTACAAAAAAGGCAGGCCGTCTTTCCATTGTTACCGATAGATCAATGACAGACATACCAGTAGTTGTACTATCTACTGCAGAAGTTGACGAAATTTTCCATGTTCCATGTTCTGAATAAAATCCCATTTTAAAATTAGTAAGTGTTGATTGCAATAGAATTTCATTCGGCCATGTTCCCCATGACATCAGGGTAATTAAACAAGTTTGTTGATCGAAAGGGAAAAATGTGACGTCAACACTACAAGAACTACTCAAAATTTCACCCGGTGACCAATATGCAAAACCGTTATAGTAATATCTTACTGTCATAAAATCCTTTCCAAGTTGGTCAATTTTGCTGAAAGGATTAATACTTAACAAAGTTGGTTTCCACACTACATCTTGTGAGAAAAGCATGGTGTACGTATTATTATAATCTGTAGGATTCCATGACATTCTTGAATCAACCCATGTGACTTCGAAAAATCCAATCACCGCGAATTTGCCATCTACTTCATCAAATTCCTGAATGGCGACTAAATTGAAAGTAACATTGACATTGGTAGGTAAAAACTGGTTGTCGCCTGGTCTCACTTCAGAATTGTAGTTCTGTAATAACGTTGTATGCAAGTTACTCACATCGTTCATCGAGGAGCAGGATACATGTATAACCGTTGTGAGCATAAATGTTAGATATATTCGCATCGCTGTCTTCATCTTATGGTCTTTTGAACACTGAAACATAAAAAAGTGGTAAAATGATTATAAAAAGTACCATGGCAATGTCAACATTTGAATTATGAATCTTAGCTATCGCAAAGGAATTTTAACCACAAAATGCTTAACAAAGCTGCTAAATTTTACAATCGGAGACGAAGACATGGATATTTTTTGTCGAGTGAGCGCAGCGGACGTTAAAAATAGCTTCATATTGTGTTGAGCAACTGAAACGGATGATACAGACAGACTTATTTTCGATTAAACACAGAAAAAAATATCTCCACCAAAACCAAGCAACAGTCAACAGTTCTGCATCTATCTGCTGGACAAAGATATTCAGAGGTTACCCAAATATTTCATAAAAAACTGATGTCAAAAAAGACATTTTATAAAACGGCAATTTATAAGAATAAAGTGAAATCGAATCTTCAATTGAGATAAAAAAAAAAAAATAGACCAAAACAGATTTGATCGGTATTGAAATAGAAAAAAAATTGTCCAAAACAACTAAACTGCCTGGAAGGTTAACTATACGAAACAGAAAAACATATATATATATACCTCATGGACTATGCTGTAGTTTTACAAATAATTGTATGAGCTTCTAAATTTTACCAATTAACAGTAAGAGCATTTTCCAAACAATATCAATAAAAGAACTTCAGAGTACTTTCAAACAATAATAAAAGTAAAATTAATACGATACCCTTTGTTATTCAAAACGTAATGAAAATGAGACAGTCATTTTAGATGATAAAAAACTTAATGTTTACCTTTTAAATTTATTTGTGGCCTTTATTTACCAGAGATCCTAGCTAGTTCTTTTTGGAAATTTGATAATCTAATGCCAAATAAATCACATAATAAAATCTTCAATTAAGTTATTCATATACATATAATTTAATGTTATTTAGCGTAAGCCAATAAATAACACTATAATTACTACTGTTTTGATAAGGCATTTTAAATTCGGACGCAAGAAATTAATAACGTGTTGTTTTCAATATTTTAAAAGGGACATCAAATTATTGACTTCAAGCAACTCGTAATGCAATTTAAAATAAACTTAATGAAATGTTAAGTTTTTATTTTTTTGAAAGTTCAAACTAAAGTTAACGTACTGTCATTTCAGTTTTTAAGTAAACAAAATGAATATTATAAAACAATATTATACTAGTAAATATTTAAAGCATCAAAATAATTATCTTTCAAAGTTGTAATAATTGAAAGGTATATTGAACACATTACAACTCGATTAAAGTGGCCCAAAATTAAAATGAGACTATACAAACAGTTTATGCACGTGTGTACAGTCGTAGACAAAATTATGATTTAGTGTTCAGGTTGATAATCAACAATAAGTCTGGTATCAGAAAACACGAGGAAAAATGACATCATGATGCTAATTTTGATATCAACTTTAGATAAAACCATGTTGGCATTGTATTATGAACAAAATACCTGGTAATGCTACTTTATTGAATATTTTATGTTTCCAGAGTCTCTTTGATGTAAAACATTGTCTTCATTTAGTTCAATACGCAATACGGTATTGTACCCAGTAATTCCTGCTAAGATATTTTTATCTTCAAAGATGTTTAAAGAAATGTTGTTTTTTTAAATTCAAATTCCATCTGCTGAAAGAGATTTTGTACACCGTGATATACAACACAGCAGAACACTGACAGATACACGAACGTCTAAACTAACAACTTTATCTGCTGCGAGAAATTTGTATGCCTTGATATAGTACAACACAACAGAACACTAACAGATACACGAACGTCAATATATACTAACAATTTATTTGCTGCGAGAATTTATATGTCGTTATATACAACACAACAGATCACTATAAACAAATTATAAGACCGTAAAAAACTGACAAATGCATTAAATTTTAACAGTTGGCATTGTAAATCAATGATTTTACTACATTGCGTATGATTGTTTCTTTTGCGAAGCAAGTTTTTGTTTTATTCGAATTATTTTCCTATGGTGGATGATTAAAAATATTTTTAACATGGGTAATATTGAAAATAAAAAAAATATAAATCTGCAAGTATACACGTTGAGTACCTTGTAACATCATTGGATATATATCAAACAGGAATGCTCTTCCTTTATAGCCTTAAAGGTGCCAAGAATCTATAAAATGACAGATGCTGTACAAAAGGGCTGTTTAATGTGGCGATTGTGGGCGCCCGTCTCTATGTAGCTGCATACATCCAAGAAGAATGTTTTTTATTGTCAATCATACCAATTTACCATGTCCTGAATTGGTACATGCACTCATAGAATAAGGAGGGGATAGACAATACACCCATAACCTTAATTTACGTTAGGCAGTTAATAACATGATAATAACCCTTGCCTTAAATAAGCTTTTTTTAAAGGATATCATAGTGCCGAAGTTCAAAACAAATTGAATAGAATGTTCAGTTTTTATTTCGTTGAAAGTTCAATCTTAGTCCAGTCGAATTGTGAAAAAATTGCTCAGAATGTTAATGTACTTATACATTTTAATTTTTTAAAGTACACAAATAAAATTTTATAAATTTGAAGGATCAACAGAATTAATTTGGAAAGTGGTCATACTTTAAAGTTAAATGAATTGGACACATTTTAACTTGAAAAATGGTCCCCAATTGAAATGCTTATCTTAATTAAAATCAACATGTCATTATATGTGTTATAAAATAATAAGATAAGATTTTAGTAATTTTAATCAAAAACCAAAAACTCATCAAAGGCATCATTTTACAACAACAATATGCACAACATGATTGGAAAAAACCCCAAGAACCTTATATATAATGCTATGGATCCTGCCCTTACACAACATGTGTCTTATATAATTGTTACAACATGTCTCAAAATAATCAAGTATCATTGTATATTTTGTTTCCACCTGGATCTCACGCATCGTTGTAAATATAATGGAGTTTGATGCGATTGTTATACAAGTGAGAGATTTAGCTAGCTATAAAACCATGTTAAATCAACCATTGTCTACATAAGAAAATGCCTTTTCCAAGTCAGGAATATGACGGTTATCTATTCGTTTGATATGTTTGAGCTTTTGATTTTACCATTTGATAAGGGATTTTCCGTTTTGAATTTTCCTCTGAGTTCAGTATATTTGTGATTTTACTTTTTTCTAATTTACAATTTTCTTGTTTTAAGAACGAGGTTGATATTTACAAATATGCAATCGTCGTGGCCGAGGAATAATAACTTTTTTTTTTCTAGTTTTTGATTTAACTTTAAATGAAAGCCGTATTGGTATTGTCCTTCTAAAACAATTTTACTTGTCAAGTGCAAAATAATCGACAAAACCAAAATTGTTTAAATTAATTGTTGCAAAGATAAATTTATTTTCACAGAAGCTTAGAAGTAAAATAGATTTGTTTGTAAATTCGAGTTGCATCTGCTGCGATAGATTTCTATGCCGTGATATACACCATAGCAAAACACTGACAGATACACGAACGTCAGTTATCATCCTCATCTGCTCTGCTAGAAACGTGTAAGCCGTGATAGACAACACAACAGATCACTAACAAATTATAAAGAACGTAAAACACTTACACATGTATTTAATTCTAACAGTTGGCAATGCAGATCAATGATGATTGTTTCGTTTACATCTTATGTTTGACTTTCATTGTTTGTTTTATTCGAATCTATTTCCTATGGTGGATGATTCAAAATAGTTCTAAATAGGATAATATGGAGAGAAAAAAAAAACCTGCAAGTATACACGCTGAGTATCTTGTAAAATCATATATATCAAACAGTCACAGTTGAATATAGTTCAACTTTAGTTCCTTCAATGCCTCAAAGATGACAAGAAACTAGACAGATCCTGTTGAAAATGTCAGGAATCCAATAAACACAAATAAATACCAAATGTCTAGAGCGCATTATAAAATAATAACTGAATAAATACTCTGAGCTCTTTTAAAAATACTCTGTGGAAACAAAATTCAACTGATAGGTAAAAAATAAATAAATAACAATATAGTTACCTTCTAGAATAGGAGAACACGTTTGTGTACACGTACGTATGAACGCTTATATATATTTGCAGGCATAGAGGTCTTATGAGTGCCGCATGTGGAGCAGGATCTGCTTACCCTTCAGGAGCACCTGAGATCACCCCTAGTTTTTGGTGGGGTTCGTGTTGTTTATTCTTTAGTTTTCTATGTTGTGTCATGTGTACTATTGTTTTTCTGTTTGTCTTTTTCATTTTTAGCCATGGATTTGTCAGTTTGTTTTAGATTTATGAGTTTGACTGTCCCTTTGGTATCTTTCGTCCCTCTTTTATATGACACTAAAAGACTAAAAGATTTAAGTGCAGTATTAATATTAACACCAAGGGTATTGATCGAGGTATGGAGTGCACAACAGATGATAGACTATAGATTACTTTGTATTATAATAATGTATGAAAGATCGGTTTAATTTAAACTTACACTAGAGACTTTTATTAAATTGTGAATATTATAAAATCAAGTTAAAAATATATGGATACAACTATTCGTTGCTTACCGTGACTAAAAGATTATGACTTCTATTCCTATTGTTCACAAAGATAATGGAAGAAAATATATTAAAACTGAGCCACACTTTGTATTTTAAAAAGAAATATTAACTGAGATAAGATTATAAGGTTCCTGTACCGTTTGTTTATACTAGTTTTTAAATTATGACTTATTTTAAAGCGAATATGAAAATTTATTATTGAAAATAAAGTTATCAATTTCCTATCGTATTCCTTTACATTCAATCTTTACATTCAAAATATTATATATCATTTAAAACACTGTAGATTGAAGGCAAAGCGACATTTGAAAGATATACTGCTGGAGTTTGTGATCATTGCTCATCAATAAAAACAAATACATATATATAAAAAAAAAAACGATTTAAATTGTTTTGATTTTATTTAATACTAACCTTTAACACTTGTCTCGTATATATTTTTTTTTATAGACTTTCGGTTAATTTTCGTTCGTCTATCATGTAGGTCGATTGATTTGTAACGTAAGGGTACCCAAATTGCACCGAGTACCCAAATTGCACCTTTTTAGAAAAAAAGCAACGGTAATCGTACAGGATTTCCTAGAGACTAAACAATTTGTATTTTTATGATTTGATATTATGTATGTCTTTCAACATAGGTAAACATATTTAGATATACACAAAACGTTCACAGTATTTATATTGTTTAATTTTAATTTAGTTTTCTAAGTTATGGAGTGTCTTTTGTCCTTTCTAAAATTGTCTGCTACTAAATTTTGAAACTACTAAGAAACTAAGGTTTCAACTCCCTCAGGCAATGATAAATTTATGAATTTAGCTGCTAGTATTTGTTTTAGGTATTTTTGTCATGTAGCTCTTCAACGGTTTTGGTACTGAAACATCATCGGATTTCAAATGTTTGGCTTTGAGCGTTCCTGATGAAGGTAAATCCAGAAAAGTGCTTCGGACGCATGAATTTATTTACCGTGTTGTTTTCAATTTTTTACATCACTACGTCGATACCTCTGCTGGTGGACCATCAGTCCCCGAGGGTATCATCAGCTCAGTAGTCAGTACTTCGGTTTAAACAACACATCGATTTTGTCAAAAACAGTTAACAACAAATTTTAAATGCTGATAACAGTTAACAGCAAATTCAATCTTCCCTTTTCCCCAAATAAACACAAAAGCAATAAAAAGGGGAAATGAACAACTGCAATGTGTTCATAAAACTAATAAAGTCGCAGAAAGGTCAAGCTCTAAGTAATTTTTAATGAGGCGGGTCATAGAGTTTCTTCTTACTCACATAAGTAAAATATTTTAATGATGGACACATGGACAGACAATTGAACGGACGGAATGATTGACTCCTAGAAAAAAAATCTACATAATGAAGGGCCTTCCCAGCTGAAGTCCAATTTTTCAGACATGATTAATCGAAATTTGCTTCAAAATCAGAAGTGAGACTTCTGCTGGTTATGTGTATAGTTTTGAATACGTTTTATTTCAATCGATAGAAGCAAACTTTGGTAATCATGCGACATACACGGTGACAGCAGATAGACAGAGTAATTTCTATAGGGCCCGCCCATTATTCTTTAAAGCAGGGACCCTAATGAATTAAAGTTACATCTCCATGGAATCATACGACTAGCTCATAGCGTACATGCTTTTATAAAAAGAAATTTAAAAAAAAACCATACTTATTTTTTGAAGATTGAGAATGGAAATGGTGAATTTGTCAATGAGACAACAACCCGACCATAGAAAAGACAACAACAGAAGGTGTATAAGACACCAAGTTATTTTTCCGAATCGCAAATCAAGTTGAAACGATACTTATAGGAATAAAAAGTAGACAACAACTGAAGGCCACCAATTGGTCTTTGAGGCAGCGAGAAAATCTCGCTCCCGGAGGTGGTCCTAAGCTAGCCCCTTAATATTGAAAATTAAATACAATCCCTTCACTAGGGGTTTAGTATCATAGTTGCATTCCATATTATCTTAATTGTTTTTATCTTGGGACTGACCAGGGTTTCAGCTGGGTCAGAAGTGGCCATTCCTGTTGACGTGTGGATAATTTAGAAATAGGAGACAGAAATTAACTACATTGGTTGAGGTTTAGGGTGAGGGTTGATATCTCACAAAACACGTTTAACGTAACCCCGCTATATTTTTGTCGCCTGTCCAAAGTCCGGAACCTCTGACATCGATCGTCTTGTGTTTTTTATTTATCTTAATTTTATTAATTTATATATTTCAGAGTTTTTTGTGTTTTTTGTGACGTTTATTTTATATCATCTAGTACACATTTTAGTTCAAAAAACGACGAAGGATTTACCATACTTAAGATCTCCAAAGACAGATACATGTATGCTGTTTATGTCACTCCTTTGTGGTAACACCGTAAAGAACGAGAAGGACATCACATTTAATGTGATTTGTTTGAATCTTAAAAATTCTTGAAAATAACAGTTAAGATGAGTTCACAGAGACAAATTATGGCAAAAACAGTGAACGCTTTAAGTCTCATGTAACAGATAACAGGAATCCCATTTCCTATTAAACAGTTTACAGCATTGCAAATTTGAACAGAACAGATGCATTGTAACAGACAGTGGGTTGAAAACAGTTAACAGTTTAATTTTATCTCAAATAACAGATAATAACACTAGTGAAAAGGCCAATACAGGTTAACATAAAAAGATATTGCCCCCCCCTCTTTACTGGGTTATTTGCTAGTTATCCTTAAATAGTTAAAACACCCTACCTGATTCTTTTAGCACAGTCCATTCAACATATTAGTCGTATTACGTCTGTGTCATCAAATACCATGCGAAGTATATCGTTAGGTTTAAACAAAGTGTTACGTGAAAAAATAGCTTCAATCAAATGCAATCACCAGTATAACGAAATCCAAGTTCTATATTTTAATTAGATGTGCCTATTTAGTAGAAAACAATTTAGCCATTATCCTCTCTTCGCTCATAGTTCTTATAAATAATGTGTTAATGTGATCTTGATATGGTCTTTAATCGGTTGATCGTGTGAACACAGATGAATAGTTATGAAATAGTTCACATCAGATAGCCTTACATTTATACGCCTGTTGATAAATCATTTATTTTCTGCATCACTTTGTCGATTTAATTTGCAGAAAGAATCACAATTGCCGAACCAAAATTTGAATTGTTTTCTGATTAAAGATAAAAATTCGAGCTTTGATTCAATATGATTTACCCTAATTCGTTACAAAATAATTGAATTTCAAGTGAGCTAACAAACCAAGGACTGTGTAATGAGATGGACCATTTTCTCTCGGACTCCCCCTTTTGGTTTCACGGAACATATATAGAAAAGAGTAAACAAATTTAAGAATTAATTAAGCATCCTTCTTAATCGTTGTATAGTTATCCGTTAATCAGTCTTACATACGAACAAAGAACGACGCCATTTGCGTCCTTGGACGTTTAAAAATGATTGAATGATATTCGCTTGATTAACGTCCAGTTGCAAATACCTATTGCAAAATTAAATTTGACGTTGTCGTTGTTTCATCACTCTTACTTTTTCTTATTTGGTGTTGTCGTTGTTTCATCATTTTTACTTTTTCTTATTTGATGTGTTGGTGTATCTTAGAGTGTTCTTTTGTTTAGTAATGTGATAATATTGTTTCTATCTCAGTGTCAATGTCTATTGAATTAATTTGATGTTGTTATCTCAGTTTATCATATATTTAGTACAAAATACAGCTATTTTGTATATCTAATAAAGGTTCTTTTTTCCAGTCTGTATCACCTACCCTGTATCGCATACCCCGTATCGCATGGCTAAACCCGTATCGCATACCCCGTATCGCATGGTAAAACCCGTATCGTATACCTTTTTTTTTTTTTTTTTTTAACTAAAGTCAGTTTTTTAGGTTGTTTTTTTTTGCTTAAGATTTTTTTTCTCTAGAAATAGGTAATTTTTTGGAATGACGTCATTGTTTGGTATGTAACGTCACGTACATCAAGTTTTCATATTGTATGTGACGTCACGAACATCATGTTTTTACAACATATTGTTTGGCACACTCAATGCAACTATAAAAAATACAAAACATTTAAATATATACAATGATAAACAAAATATTTTCAAAACAACAGATTGTATGGTAACCTAGGTGCTTCGTATAAATAATTGAGCAGATATTTTAAAGCTTTGAAACAAGACAAAAACAGAACTGAAGGTAACCCAGTGCTATGGATAAGAAAACAGTTCATATACTATAATACTCTTCTGTTGAAATATATGATAAAGCGTATAATACATGGCAAAATCCGTATCACATGCCGTATCACCCTCGACCAATATCATCCCTCGGGCCTAAAGGCCCTCAGGCTGATATTGATGTTTCGGGATGATACGACATATGATACGGATTTTGCCATGTATTATTCTCTATGTATATGTCTATTGAAGTAATTTGATGTTGTTGTTATCTCAGTGTATATGTCTATTGAAGTAATTAAGGTCTTTCCCCTACGTGAGGAAAGACCTTATTGTTTTTCTAATGGTTTTTTTTTCTTTTTTTTCACTTCAAGCATTTTTTGGCGCGCCCTCCTTACGCTTCTATTGGAGTTATCAATACCAAATTTAAACCACCAATAGACGTCATCATGAACTTTTACAAGATGCACTTTTGTAGGATTTCATCATCCCCTTTAGAAGTTATCCCTCTTTTATTGATTTTTTTCAACATGCCCCCCCCCCTCGTTGTTTTTAAAGATATCATGACCTTATTTGGACAATAGGTAGATCTCATCATGATGTATTACCATATGAAGCTGCGTACGATTTCATCATCCCCTTTGAGAGTTATATCCCCTTGACACAATTTCTTTCCATTGCATTTTCCTCAAAAAGTATAAGAGATAGAATCGATTTGAAAACTGTAACATGTACAGGAACAAATGGTTATGTTATTGAACATATACAATCATTTTGTTATTGACCCTTATAAGGAGTTATTCCCCTTGAAAAATTGTAATTAATTTTAGAAAAAATGTATTTCGAGAACCGGAAGTCTTAGAGACTTGGGACCTTCACCAATAATCTTTAATTCATGTGACCTTTAATATGCACCCAAGGTCAAAGGTCACCGAGTGCAAAATAAAATAACGCTGCAATTTCAAGCTTACATATTAGGAAAACGATAAGACTTTGCTGCATACATACAGCGTATAAAACGTTCCTCTCGACGAGCTCTACATTTTATATGGTAAGTCCAAAAATGTTCGACTGTCTGTTCTAAAGTTACAACGGGATGATTCTTAAAAGTATAGTATTTTGTGTATATCTTTTCAAAGGTAACAGATATCAACCTAATATAAACTTCAAAAATGATCAGTAATTCAAGACCTTCAAGTTGAGGTTTCAGGAAATTTCACCTTAACCTTCACAGTATACAATGACCTTGACCTTGTGATATTTGAAAGGTCAAGTGGTTCTGAGTTGAATGGTGGTAGTCCCAAGTATCTACAACTTCCGGTTCTCAAGTTTGGTATTGCATCATATATTTGATGATTAATTGTGACCTTGGTGAACTTTGAAATTGTCCCAATACTTATTCCATAATGTTGTCTTTCAACTGTAGATCATTTATCATTTAACAGATTTGAGATATCTATTGTCGTTTTAGAGATAATGCAGTTTGCAGTTTTGCGAGCGGAGGCATGTATTTCTGAATCAACAAGAGCTTACCACTTAAAATGTTTTAGAAATTGAAGAAGTTAACATAGCTATATGTTTGACCAAATACCAAAAACATTCCATGGAAAAAAACACAAAAAATTCAATTTGAAATTTCATGTTTTGCATTGACTTTGTAAGTTTCATAAGTTCTATTTATATAGTTGATATTGCATCATTATTTGCACTTTGTCAAAAGGGGTCATCAGATATATCAAATTGAAGATCTTAATAAACTCTACTAAAAAAATAAAAATTTAAAACCCCCTTTTCATACCAGTGGGCCGGGTGGGGTCATTTAGTGCAAACATTCAAATTTCTCAGATGGTAAGGTTGTCGCATATCAAATGAAAGAACATAAAGCGTACATTTTAAATTTCAAATTGACGTCCGCCAAAAATGGGTTGGATGGGGTTGATGAGTGCAAAAAAAAATTTGAAAATTTGAAAATTTGTTGTATATCAAATGAAAGGTCATGATGTATACATTTAAAATATCAAATTCCCGACCTCACAAAATTAGATGGATAGGGTTATTAAGTGCAAAAATCAAACTTTCTAGAACATGGCGTTGTCGCATATAAAATCAAAGCTCATGTACTCTATGTTACATATATCATACTTCCGATCTCAAAAATGTGGGCGGATGAGGTTATTTAGTGTAAAAAGCGAAAAGTTTCAGAAGGTGTGCTTGTCGTATATCAAACGAAAGGTCGTACAAAGAACATTACGAAAACATCTCTTTTACAGCAAAGACCTTTCAATTGTCTTACAAACAATTGAGATACTAGTTTGATGTTGTTGTTATCTCAGTGTATATATCTATTTGGTGATTTGATGTTGTTGTTATCTCAGTGTTTATGTCTATTTGATGATTTGATGTTGTTTTTATCTCAGTGTCTATGTCTTTTTGGTAATTTGATGCTGTTGTTATCTTAGTGTTTATGTCTATTGTGGCAATTTGACGTTGTTGTTATCTCAGTGTAAATGTCTATTGTGGCAATTTGATGTTGTTATCTCAGTGTTTATATCTATTTGGTGATTTGTTGTTGTTGTTATCTCAGTGTAAATGTCTATTTTGGTAATTTGATGCTGTTGTTATCTTAGTGTAAATGTCTATTTGGTGGTTTGATGTTGTTGTTATCTCAGTGTAAATGTCTATTTGTTGCTTTGATGTTGTTGTTATCTCAGTGTAAATGTCTATTTGGTGGTTTGATGTTGTTGTTATCTCAGTGTTTATATCTATTTGGTGATTTGATGTTGGTGTTATTTCAGTGTTTATGTCTATTTTGGTGATTTGATGATGTTGATATCTCAGTGTCTGTCTGTCTGGTTATTTGATATTATTTCTATCTCTGTGACTATGTCTATTTGGTGATTTGATGTTGTTTCTATTTCAAGATTTATGTCTGTTTGGAGATTTGATGTTGTTTCTATCTCAGTGTATTTGTCTGTTTGGTGATTTGATGTCGTATCTATCTCAGTGTCTTTGTCTATTTGGTGATTTGATGTTGTTTCTATCTCCGTGTATATGTCTATTTGGTGATTTGGTGTTGTTTCTTTCTGTTTCTATGTCTATTTGGTGATTTGATGTTGTTTCTATCTCAGTGTCTATGTCTGTTTGGTGATTTGATGTTATTTCTATCTCAGTGTTTATGTCTGTTTGGTGATTTGATGTTGTTTCTATCTCAGTTTCTATGTCTATTTTGGTGATTTGATGTAGTTGATATCTCAGTGTCTATGTCTGTTTGGTGATTTGATGTTGTTTCTATCTCTGTGCCTATGTCTATTTGGGGATTTGATGTTGTTTCTTTCTCAAGATCTATGTCTGTTTGGTGATTTGATGTTGTTTCTATCTCAGTGTTATGTCTGTTTGTTGATTTGATGTTGTTTCTATCTCCGTGTATATGTCTATTTGGTGATTTGATGTTGTTTCTATCTCAGTGTTTATGTCTATTTGGTGATTTAATATTGTTTCTATCTCCGTGTATATGTCTGTTTGGTGATTTGATGTTGTTTCTATCTCAGTGTCTATGTCTATTTGGTGATTTGATGTTGTTTCTATCTCAGTGTTTATGTCTGTTTGGTGATTTGATGTTGTTTCCATCTCAAGATTTATGTCTGTTTGGTGATTTGATTTTGTTTCTATCTCCGTGTATATGTCCATTTGGTGATTTGATGTTGTTTCTATCTCAGTGTCTACGTCTGTTTGGTGATTTGATGTTGTTTCTATCTCAGTGTTTATGTCTGTTTGGTGATTTGATGTTGTTTCTATCTCTGTGACTATGTCTGTTTGGTGATTTGATGTTGTTTCTATCTCTGTGACTTTGTCTGTTTGGTGATTTGATGTTGTTTCTATCTAAGTGTCTATGTCTGTTTGGTGATTTGATGTTGTTTCTATCTCAGTGCATGTTTATGTCTGTTTGGTGATTTGATGATGTTGATATCTCAGTGTCTATGTCTGTTTGGGGATTTGATGTTGTTTCTATCTCTGTGACTATGTCTGTTTGGTGATTTGATGTTGTTTCTATCTCAGTGTTTATGTCTGTTTGGTGATTTGATGTTGTTTCTATCTCTGTGACTATGTCTATTTGGTGATTTGACGTTGTATCTATCTCAGTGTATACGTCTGTTTGATGATTTGATGTTGTATCTATCTCAGTGTATATGTCTATTTGGTGATTTGATGTTGTATCTATCTCAGTGTATATAGATATAGGAAGATGTGGTGTGAGTGCCAATGAGACAACTCTCCATCCAAATAACAATTTAAAAATTAAACCATTATAGGTTAAAGTACGGCCTTCAACACGGAGCCTTGGCTCACACCGAACAACAAGCTATAAAGGGCCCCAAAATTACTAGTGTAAAACCATTCAAACGGGATCTCTGTTTGATGATTTGATGTTGTATCTATCTCAGTGTATATGTCTGTTTGGTGATTTGATGTTGTTTTTATCTCTGTGACATCACAACATTGTTATCACAACATGGAGTAAATTGATAATGAATTTATGTAAATAAAAGCACATGGTAATAAATCTAAATATATAGGCATTTGGGAGGGGCTAATATGTCAATCATCTGTTGATACCAATGTCCAGCTGTTAATCCCTGACCACAAGATAAATAATGTAGTCTTATCTCATTGTTTTAAAACAAATATTATGGATGTGACATGGAAGTGAACAAAGAAAAAGAAAAAAAACCAAGGGAAAAAATCTACCAAAAAGGAAAAAAAGTTCTATGGAAAAGAATGGGGAAGTAGTTTTGAAAGCCTCTGACTGCCTGTATAAATTACTTCTCTTTGGTCTTCTTCATTTATTTAATACAGTTTTATTAATTTTAACTAATTTTCAGTTAATGTGTATTTTATCAGTCCCATTAGATTAAATGTATTTTCAAGAAAAGGGTGCCGGGTTGATCTTTTTATCAACATGGGTTTTGATGCACACTTTTAATGTATTAGCTAATTTCAGACATAGTTTTTTTTACTTTATTTCTTTTTTAAAATTCAAATGAAAATTAGTCTTAATATATAGAGAATAATGATGGTAAACATTGATTAATGCAGCTGGTCAATCATGTTTTCCTCTTATCTGAGACTGTCTGGAAAGAGGCGGAGCTTTGTCTATATTTAATTACTTCATCACAGATGTTGGTCAGATCTGTGACGTCAAACTCCCGCCAAATGCCAAGTTAGTGTTGGACAGGTCACATATAATGCAAAATTTACAGTATTAGAGCATCAAAGACACAAAGTGTGTGGTTCTATTGATATAGTAATGGTAGCAGAACACTCCTGGGGTGTTCCCAGTGGAACGCCTGTATTTATATTGACTTTATAGGGGTTCTAAGGGGAAAATTCAGTTTTTAGGTCATTTCTCAGAACAAGTTTTCGTGAAAATTGTAAGGAAAAAAATGACAATTGAAACTTTATGGGTACCCCCTTTGGCTTGATTTTGATATATATGATTGAAGGGTGTATTTTCTACAATACCGTGTCCCAGTTTTTGGAAAAATTGTTCCTAATGAATTAATGGGTTTCCAAAGATGAAAGGTGAAATGAGGTATGGCACACAGCAGTTAAATCAATAAATCTTCTTAATGGAGGCATATATCAAAATTCTGAGACACGGTTTTGGAGATTGTATATGGTTGATTACAGGGATTAAAACAAATTTTAACTACCATTTGACATGAATGTGCCATTTTCATCCAAGTTGGAAGACCACTTTTTTGGCCATAAATGAGCTATATTTTGAGACTAATCAAACCAAAAATAAATTTATATATAAATTAAGAAAGAGTTATATTTCAGCTTTAAAATGAGTTAAAGATTTTAAAAATCCATTGAGTAGTTTTGGAGAAATTGATCTTTAAATACTGTTGATTGGAGTCAGAAAATTCTGACTGTAGTGCTACCTTAAGTAAGTTGATGTTGTCTCCATTTTCGTAGTAATATGAGGTTGATTACTACTATTGTGTCTCCGGTTTTTTTTTATATTGGTGTTGTCTAAGTATTTTGATCTTTTAAGTAGTTTGATGTTGTTGTTGTTCCTATTTTCCTAGATATATGAGGTTGATTATGTTTCCGTTTTTATGTAATTTAATGTTGTTTTGTCTCAGTCTGATTATAACCAGCTCCCGTTATCCAGTTGTGCTTTCTACAAACGCAAGTGGACATTGGGGGCTAGTTTTATTCCGACTGTTGTTGTCTTTTCTTTTGTCTTTTTGTAAATTTGATGTTGTTGTTGTCTACGTATTTTTGTCTATTTGGTAATTTTATGTTGTTGCTGTCTACGTAATTGTATATCTGTTTTTGTCTTCGTATTGTTTTCTATTAAATAATTTGATAATGTTGTTGTTTGTATATCAATACGTATTTTTGTCTGTTTGGTAATTTCACTAGGTTTTTAAAAGCGAAAAATGTATTCAAGACTCAAAATCATGCTTATTTCTTAAGAATGATAAAGGATCAAACTATACTGATTACAAGTCAAACACACGAGGTATAGCCTTTTTATCATGTTCTGAGACGTTGTAGGTTTATAAACACACGGTGGTCCCTTGTAGAGTGTTGTCTCATTGGCACTCATACCACATCTTCTTTTCCCCAGGTACTGTGACGTCTGTCTAATGCTATAATGACGTTTGAATTCACTTGACGACGAATTAATCTCGGTGTGGTACGTTATTTCAGAAGTCGAAGAAGAACGCTGTAAGCTTATTTTTGTTATGTTTTATGTTTTATTATTTTTGTTATGATCTGTCATGTCGCATTTTAAACAAATGCATGAACATAAAAGTCTTTTTCTTATAGAAGGCACCCGGAAAGTGATATAACCCTTAATGGGGAAAAAAGATAATTGTTATCGCACAATTCATGAACTTTCGTCCAGTATGTCCATTTTTTAAAACTCAGCTAAGAACATTGACCCGACCCAATGTATCTATATATGACTGCATGCATATACATAATGGCGCAAATATAAAAACATTTCGGGAGCCAATAGAAGACTAGTTGAATAAGGATAATACATATTATAACATGCAGCCGAAAGTAGATGAAAAAGAAATTTCTAAATAGAGCTTTTATGGCTGGTTAGAATCTTATCCTAAGATTCAAACTATTTCCTTTTTTTTCCCAGGTACACAATGTCAAAGATTTTAAGCACAGTATACAAGTCGGTGGCTCATCATAAAGACGTAAGCAAAACTTATCATAATAGATCATTTGAATTAATGTATTGTTAAAGTTCTTAAAAAAAACCGCGATCGACGCATTTGAAATTGTTATCATCTCTTGTGTATGCAATTCATCATTAGGAATCAATGTTTTTGACCTTTTCATATTGGTAATTTAATTTTAACTAATCGTTTGCCGTTTTATGTTTACATAATTATATGTTTTTATATTTATAGGTAGTTTTTATACGTTAATATTTATATAAACTCATCATCTTTAAAGAATCTAACTTAAGTATCTTTAGCTAGATAGTACATCTAGATAGTCTGGCATAGCGCTTCATATATGCTTGATTTGATATTGTATATGTTTTCATATTTGTTGTAGGGAGGAAACTTCATGTTTAAAAGAGGAAGTTCCAACCCAGGGTAATGAGGGGGACCATATGACCCCATTAAAAAGCATTAATTGTCAAAAAAGAGGATTTCAACTCCGGACCCCGGCCTCCCCCCAAAAAGCCATGGATCCGACACATGGATCATCAGAGCTTTTGTTCAAATGCTTGTCAATATGCAGAATAATAATAATAAAAGATTTACTTACCTATGTATTTTCTTGTAAATGCATTTTTTTTATTGCATTCAGAAATATTTTTAATGTCTTCTATGATTTAGATAAGACCACTTTTAACACAGACACATCATATTGTTATTACGGTGGGAGGTGTACATTATACAATCTGTTTTACTTATTATCAAGGTAATGTGCATAGTAGGCGGAACGATTGGAGTAGCGGGAGCTGTACAATACACATTCTTTTTTTACATATTATTTAGGTATTGCGCATAGAAGGCGAAACGATCGAAGAATCGTGAGGGGGACACTAAACATTATTGTTTACTTATTATTTAGTTAATGTGCATAGAAGGCGGTACGATTGGAGTAGCTAGAGGTGTTAACTACACATTCCTTTTTACTTATTATTTTAGGTAGCGTGTATAGTAGGCGGAACGATTGGAGTAGCCATATTTGCCGCGTCGTTTATGATTTTCACTTCAATTCGAGACCCAGATGTCAGGTATATCAAAACAAACTTCCAACACGTAGTGTACTATAAACCTATAAACGCGAAATTTAAAATTTCAATGACATGCGATAATAAACAGAAATAAAAAGGTTAAGCAACACGATATATATAATTGTATATTTATAAAATAAGATATTTATACTTCTTAACATGCATCAATTAATTATTGTAATTGAAAAATTAGCAAAAAGAAACAATTTATACTCGAAAATAAACCTCACAGGGTGTAATGCATTCTTGTTGCTTTGAGATGGAAAACTGCAATGAAAACTTCGTGCCCTTTGTCAAATGCCTGAAAGTTATGACTCCATTTTTAGTATAAGATCATTGTTGTGAACTATTATAAACAGACAAAAATTCCGTTTTCTTTTTGTTTTGTTTTGTTATTTTAAGATTTTTATGTAGCTTAATTTTCTTCATGTTATTTACGAAGAAAAAAGCGATGTCCATGCTCCGTTTTTGAATGATTGATTGATATACGATGTTTTAACGCCACCTTTAAGCACCGCATTTAGGCTATTTGGTGGCGGCCAGTTTTTATTGGCGAAGGAATCCAGAGTGCCCGGCGAAAACCACCGAAAACTGAAAATCCTAGTCAATATTTTTGACATGCTACATTTATCCAAGGACGTATATTAGAAGTCCTTGTTAGTTATACGTCCTTGATTTATCTAAATTTCTAATACACATAAGTCATGGTAGCTATTGATTTTGTTTTTATTATTTTATTCTTTTCTAGTTATGCAAATAAGCAACATGCGGTATCATCTAATCTGCTAAAGAGCTCAACAACACTTCCAGTGAGTAAAATGTTTTAATTTTAGGTTTTAACGACAGTTATGTCCCCTTTGTTCAATTGTCTTCGATTGTCTCTAGTTGGAATCTTCATGAGAAGAACTTAGTTTAGTTTTCATTAATATATATTTATGTTAATGAAGAATTAATGGGCTATATTTGCTAAAGAAAGCACCAATTTTAGAGTTTCTAGAATGGTGTTATTATAAACATCATCCATTTAGAATTTAATTTTTATTGTTTTTTCAAAAGATTTGAAGAAATCAAAATACATTTAAAAAAATAAGGTTGTGCATTTATTCTTTCAGCTGATAGTGCAAAATAAAGAAGTATATGGACCAAGGCAAGATGTACCTGCAGAGTTTTCACGATAGTACAAACAAGTCACGCCAATTGTTTTCCATTTTAAGAAAAGATCTCATGAGTCGATCTGATTAATTGATGTGACTACAAAGATAGTTGTATATATCTAATGCAGATTTATTCGGAATTTTTGAAATATTCTACTTCCGTTTTGTTAAAAATATATTGTATTTATTTTACCATACAATTTTATTAAACGCATTTATACAGATTGTGAGACTGTTTTTAGTAATGACTGTATATAAAAGCGAATACCGAGCATAATATGAATTATTAACAATACCTTTAAGCCGTAATGAATTTAAATTAAGTATTTGTCACTGCTCATAAGGTTCATGTTATACTAAGTAGATATAGGAAGATGTGGTGCCAATGCGACAATTCTTCATCCAAATAACAATTTTTAAAAGTAAACCATTGTAGGTTAATGAACGGCCTTCAACACGGAGCCTTGGTGCTCACACCGAACAAATAGATTTAAAGGGCCCAAAAATTACTAGTGTAAAACCATTTACACGGGAAAACCAACGGTCTAATCTACATGTATATGAAAGACGAGAAACACGTATTAATTACATAAACAAACGACAACTTCTGTACACCAGATTCCAGACCAAGGACAGGGACAAACATTTGCAGCGGGATTAATCCTATTTCTCGTTTGAAAATGGTGTGTTCGATAAGTCATTCTTAGTTTTGTAGGTGTGTAGTTAAATATTTCAAATCATTATTGTTAATCAGATAATTGAAGGGGAATGCATCATAAAAAGCATTACATGGAAAAGTATGTTCACATGAAGTCTGCATTACATGGTAAAGTATGTTCACATGAATAGATATAGGAAGATGTAGTGTGAGTGCCAATGAGACAACTCTCCATCCAAATAACAATTTAAAAAGTAAACCATTATAGGGAAGTCTGCATTACATGGTAAAATATGTTCACATGAAGTCTGCATTACATGTTAAAGTATGTTCACATGAAGTCTGTATTACATGGTAAAGTATTTTCACATGAAGTCTGCATTACATGGTAACGTATGTTCACATGAAGTCTGTATTACATGTTAAAGTATGTTCACATGAAGTCTGCATTACATGGTAAAGTATGTTCACATAGAGTCTGTATTACATGGTAAAATATGATTACGTGAAGTCTGCATTACATGGTAAAATATGATTACGTGAAGTCTGCATTACATGGTAAAGTATGTTCACATGAAGTCTGCATTACATGGTAACGTATGTTCACATGAAGTCTGCATTACATGGTAAAGTATGTTCACATGAAGTCTGCATTACATGGTAAAATATGATTACGTGAAGTCTGCATTACATGGTAAAGTATGTTCACATGAAGTCTGCATTACACGGTAAAGTATTTTCACGTGAGGTCTGCATTACATGGTAACGTATGTTCACATGAAGTCTGCATTACATGGTAAAGTATATTCACATGAAGTCTGTATTACATGGTAAAGTATTTTCACATGAAGTCTGCATTACATGGTAAAGTATTCACATGAAGTCTGCATTACATGTATGGTAAAGCATGTTCACGTGAAGTCTGCATTACATGGTAAAGTATGTTCACATAGAGTCTGTATTACATGGTAAAATATGATTACGTGAAGTCTGCATTACCTGGTAGAGTATTTTCACATGAAGTCTGCATTACATGGTAAAGTATGTTCACATGAAGTCTGCATTACATGTATAACGTATGTTCACATGAAGTCTGCATTACATGGTAACGTATGTTCACATGAAGTCTGCATTACATGGTAAAGTATATTCACATGAAATCTGTATTACATGGTAAAGTATTTTCACATGAAGTCTGCATTACATGGTAAAGTATTCACATGAAGTCTGCATTACATGTATGGTAAAGCATGTTCACGTGAAGTCTGCATTACACGTAAAGTATGTTCACATAGAGTCTGTATTACATGGTAAAATATGATTACGTGAAGTCTGCATTACCTGGTAGAGTATGTTCACATGAAGTCTGCATTACATGGTAAAGTATGTTCACATGAAGTCTGCATTACATGGTAAAGTATGTTCACATGAAGTCTGCATTACATGGTAACGTATGTTCACATGAAGTCTGCATTACATGGTAAAGTATTTTCACATGAAGTCTGCAAACGACAACCACTTAATTACATGCTCCTACGTGGGACAGACACATACAGAATGTGGGATGTTTATACATGTTTGCTGGCGGCAAATCAACCCCTTACCCACGAGGACAATTGTGTAACAGTAAAAATGAGCACAAACTATAAGAAATCAGTTGAAAGGGACTTAACTCATCAGATCGTTACATACCACAACAAAAAAACAAACAACCAAACAACTCAAAAGACATTAAGTACAAATTTAATAGTACCGAAAAGTCCACGAATCCCGACAAAAATTAAAAATAAAAACTCAGCCAACAAATCTAATTGAAAACTAGTGTCAAATCCCAGACTTGGTATAGGAATATACAGTGGAGATAATTTCTAACCGCTTATTACATTATAACTGTCAGAATAATCTTCCATAGAACTGTTCTAAACTGTCCTAGAACAGTTCTTCCTAGGCTAGATTAAATATGTTATAAAAATATACCTTCATGTGCTTCTTTTTGAGTAAAATGAGGTCGAAATTTTACATATTTGCTCAAAATTCAGATTTGTGTCCGTATTTAATTTTTCGAAATTAAGAAAGACATAACTTTTTTGTTTTAAAAGATAAACACAAGTTGTTTTTTGTTAAATACTCGGTAATTTCTGTATTTTATAAGTATTATTAAGAATTATGCAATTTTTATTCAGAAACAACTCATATTTATCAAATGTTCATGAATAGAGGAAAACACGTCATTTTTTCTGCATGTTTATCAAAATTTAAAAAATTGCGCTATTTACAGTTTTAAAAAATTTGGGTCACATAATCTCCTTGCAAAATGAAACAAATTGCCGTCTTTCAAAATACCAAACCCACTATCAGCTTCTGTGCATGTCTCGACTAGTTTCGAACCGGTACCACATGTGAAGCAGGATCTGCTTATACCGACCGGAGCACCTGAGATCACCCCTAGTTTTTTTTTGGGTACACGACAACTCGTACTTTCGGCAAGTCGTACTCAACCAACTCGTACCCTATTTTTACCAACTCTTAACCATGTTTTATTTGATAATATTTAACTTTCTTTTGTTTATCATTATATAGCAAAATACAAATAAAAAAACAAATTCCATTGTTAATAAAATGCAATCATAATTGTTTTAAATAAGCTTATACCATGTATACAATGCTAATCGTTATAATCATTAGTATATTCCATAGAATTGATTGTTTGAAATTGTTTGAACGGCAATTTATTTGATATGCACATTAAAATAATTATGATTATTATGTTGTATTCCACATGTTCCATGCAGAATTTCGA
Source organism: Mytilus trossulus (assembly GCF_036588685.1). Taxonomy (NCBI): domain Eukaryota; kingdom Metazoa; phylum Mollusca; class Bivalvia; order Mytilida; family Mytilidae; genus Mytilus; species Mytilus trossulus. The sequence goes on along the minus strand of NC_086381.1, from coordinate 40,710,544 downwards.
TATATAAATTGTGTATCACAATAATATTTTCCCTAATCCTGTTATCAGTGGGTCCATGTTTTGGGGCCAATAAAAGTATTTATTTCAAAAAGCTGTATTTGTAGGACCCATATTACTATTATTAATAGCAATAAAGCCTTGTAAAAATGTTTTATGATTAAACTCTTACAACATGTGTGTAAATATTAGTGATACTAGTTTTTTTTTTAATACGTCTCTCGTAATTCTTCTAAATATTGGCTTAATTTTTATTTCAACTTTTATACTTTTACAATCCAAATGTGCTACTGTATAATTGATGTCAATACGTATATAAATGATAGTAGTATTGTGATGAAATATACATTTTAAAATATTGTGCAAACGTACATGCGGAAAGATTAGATCAGGTGTGAAGTTGTGTTGATAACGGTTAATTAATGGCACGCTTCGTGTGTGAATAAGGGCTGATTTACTGGTAATCGACATGCTTCAGGTGTGAAAAAATGATCAATGAACAACAATAGGTAATCGTACAGTCTTCAACCATGAGCAAAGCCCACCATACCACATAGTCAGCTATAAAATGACCATGTATAACAATTCAAACGAGAAAACGAACTGACTGCCATACTTATATAAAAAAAATCTCTTCAAATATTCTAAGGACTTCGGGAATGTCCGGAGAGCCGACAAACTTGCTTCGGAAGTTGAATTTTACTAACCATACCAAAAACGTCATAAACGTAGTTACGCGCCATGATTACTTTCTTTCGGTTCAAAAGAAACTTCAAACCTAGACTCGGAGAGTTACTTTGAAAACTCAGGGGAGGTAACTCATTAGATATGCTGCAAAACGAAAGTAAAAGTTGAACTTTACAAGTATCTTGAAACAGTTGTACGTTTTGTTCACCGACATATAATTAAACAGGTATATCAGTAAAACGCGCATGCAACAGTTCGTAATCTTCAATAATAATGAAGCTGTAACAATATATCAGAAGAAGAAAACACATAAAGAGAACCATCAGAGCATGGTAACTTGCAATGATTAATGTTTCGCATTGAATTATATGAACATTACAGGGTAACTCACTAACTGTCTGAAGAGTGAAGTCAGTGCCAGTGGCAAAACACATTCGTACGCTCATCTCTTGAGTACGTTCGCACACTATAGGGAATCACTGAAGCAAGACTGGAGAGCCCCCCCCCCCCCCCCCCCCTTTAAGGAAAATTTCTGGATCTGCCACTGTATGGGATCTGACAGCACTGGTTCTCTGTTAAAGCCTATTTTATGACGTTATTTTGTCCCACCGTAAAAAAGCAAACCTAACGACTTCCAGTTAGCTTGTTATACTGATATCTGAGAATTTTAGATTTCTTTATTATCTATATTTTAAATTTTTATAAAGTTTAGAAGATATTGCACAACAGTCAGGGGTGCTACTTAAACGAGTGATTTCAGAATCACTTCTTCAAGTGATTTTGGCTGTGAAATATTTTTAAAAATTCTTTAAATAGACACAGAATTTTTAAAATCACTGTAACAAGTAATTTGAGAAGATCACTTAAATAAGTGTTTATAACTTTTTCTTGATATTTTTTCTTACAAGCTTGATTTTTTTATTGGTAAAAAGACAAGAATTCCATTGAAAAAACAACTATCTACATCTAGAAATTGTCTTTTGCTTGATTAGCCTGTGCATTTTCTGGAATAATTCATAGATCAGGACATAACCTTGAAGTATATCATTCTAACTCTAAAGAAAAACAATCAGGTTACCTTATATTGTTGACCTTTGTCTGATAGTCAGTCTCAGAGCAGTTAATGAATATTTGATTACAGAACAATTCCCAAGGGTACTTTTAAAAGCTTTAGCTCACTAACTTACTGCTCAAGGCACTGGTGAAGTTAATATCCATGAGGCCCCTCATGGGGGGGTCCTAGTAATCACATAATCACCATTTTTTTGCCAATATAATCACATAATCATTAAATATTTGCTTATCTTTAGTAATCAAATAATCATAAACTAAAAATTCAGTCCTAGGTAATCAAATAATCATGAAATATTTGGCTTAATAATCAAATAATCATTAAAAAAACGTCCAAGTAATCACATAATCAAAAACCCCATGAGGGCCCTCATCCATATAGAAAAATGGATAATTGATCTATGTAGGAAAATTATAGAAAAGTTTGTGAAAATATGGAAAATCAATGAAATTAGGATTTGAAAATCAAAGGAAACACCAAAATCACTTAAATAGGTGATAACTGAATTTATTAAATCACTGAAATAGGTGATAATGAAATTACTTGTTTAAGTAGCACCCCTGACTGCACAACGATCGTGATCGTACTGGTCGTCCATCATGTTTTCTTCAAAAAGCTGAAATTTCCACTGATGGATAAAAGACCAAGCAGGACAAAATATTTAGTACATATAGGGTGTAATATGAGTTAAATTTGATCATAAGGTTACCATAAATAATTAAGTTAATAACAATGGTAATTTATTCCAAGTTACATTAGTCTGAAGAACAAAGCAAAGTTGAAAACTGTAGAGATTTGTTAAGCGTGTAATCTCTGTGAAATGGCCAATTCTTAAAGAAACACCAATTTTGAAAATAAATTTTACGTTCAACAGATCGATATCGATGTCAACATTAAAATTTAGTACAACTCCCATCTTTAGATATACATATTACTAGAACACACCCGCGAAATCACGGGCATTCAGAGCGTAGTTTAAAGTATGTAAAGTGTTGTTGGAAGAATTTTGTAAAATATTGAATGACTGGAGAATTTCAGCAAAAGTATCATAAGTCATAGGTATTTGGGGACAGGAAAATGCTTTTTTTTTTACCCCTCCTCCTTTATTTCCAATATTCCCATTTTTTGGTTTTCTTTCAATTTCTATATGAACATACATTAAGTATGTTATGAACATTCAAGTAAGGAGCCTGTAATTCAGTGGTTGTTTGTTGATGTGTTACATATTTGTTTTTCGTTCATTTTTTTGTACATAAATAAGGCCGCTAGTTTTCTGGTTTGAATTGTTTTCCATTGTCAGTACAGGGCCTTTTAAAGCTGAGTATGCGGTATGGGCTTTGCTCGTTGTTGAAGGTGGTACGGTAACCTATAGTTGTTAATAAAGCTGAGTATGGGGTATGGGCTTTACTCGTTGTTGAAGGTCGTACGGTAACCTATAGTTGTTAATATCTGTGCCATATTGGTCTCTTGTGGAGAGTTGTCTCAACATGGCAATTATACCACATCATCTTTTTTTTTGTTATCAATGAATTTTGTAAAAGATTTACTGGCTGAAGAATTTCAGAGAAGGTATCAAAAGTTCACATGAATAATTTTAGCGCTTATCTGTATTTTATGAACATTCATTACTATATAAATATAGTGTATTTACTTTCAATTCTAAGTTTACTAATCGATCCATAGTGGTCATTGATATAGTATACAGACCCTCTCTATTTAATAAACTCTGTGACTGCCTTGGATAGTAAACCTGAAAATGGTAGCAGGTAGAATTCTGAAAATACACTTTGTTCTTTGTATATGTATGTTCAAAGTGTACAGAAAAACGCAAACCAGAAGTCTAATCTGACTTAAAATTTCGTCCAATGACGGGACAATATCCGGATGCCTTTTTTCTCGTTTTTCTCCAAAAATAACTCAATCTGAATAATCATATGAATGGATGACAAATGGCAACATGCACTGTACATATAGGATACAGAGGCTCAGGCGTGTTGATTAATTAATTATGGAAAGAAGAGAAGCGAAACCCAAAATGAGGTCTTCTCGTTTAATAGTATAGATGGTTCATTTATGACAAAATCGTTGAAATGTAACCTCCGTGGAATGTAATCTCCGTTGACATTTTGATAAAGAGTGCTTTCTATCAGGTCCGCACTTTTATTGAGTATTGCATGCCAAATAAACATATTAGATAGTTATAATGGATGGCGGATATACCACTTACAGATCAATAAGGTATTGTAATTCTGACGACATGAGAGGACAACATGTAACATTTTTTATAAATCAATTGTTTAAGTGTAACAGAGTTGCCTCTTTCTCAAATCTTGATGAAGATAAAAAAACGAACCAGATGTTTTTATATCAATCTCTATAATGCATGTAAATAATTTAGACCTGTTTTCAATATTCAAGATTTGAAGCTTTATGATTAAAATCAATTTGATACCGAATTCAATACGATTTAACTAGTATGCAATTGCAAGAAGCCATAAAAATTGCTCTTTCTTTTTTCTTGTTGCCCAAGCGGAGAAGCTTTTAATTTCTTTCATCTAAATTAGAACGTCGGTTGAAAGGGCCTGATATAAATTCCGTTGCATTTATTAACAACACCTTGTAAAATATTCTTTTCGGAATTAAAAGCAGTTAGATTGATTAAACAAAACTATCCGTCACATGCATTATATATGTTACGGTCTGTATTAGGGGAGGAGATCTACATTTCTGTATTCTGTAATTCTTTTGGCCATTTTTCTCTATTCAGTTAGAAATATATGCCCTTCTCTGTAAAATTCTTCGGTTCCGTTCCTGCATTTGAAAACTTCTGTATATAACATCTTGATAATATATATGTATTGTCTTGTTTGTATCAACAACATACGTATGATGACACTTCCCTGTATAGCCCCTCTTTTTTTTTCTATTCTTTCACTGTACTGCATTAATGATACCTCGTTTAAAATAAGTATAAAACTTGGAGAAAAAAGTATTTCAGTTTCTTCGAGATAAGTTGGATAGCTGGGATAATAAACAAAAGTAAAGATGATCTGAGGTATATTTTATCATATTTGCCTTATGATTCAAGGTACTAGTAAAGAGGAGCTGAACGTTCAGTTTTATAACAGTGACAGTACCAGTAGCTAACCGACATCAAGGGAAATCTGAAATTGGATTAAATAAAAATTTTATCACAAAAAAGATTTTATCATTGATTACTCATCTGTCCAACAAAATATAGAAAGAAACATTGCTTATCAATCAATTGTTTTGGTGAATAAAGAAATATATTTAAAATATGTTGGTACTAAAAAATGCTATACCCTAAAAAATTGAAGACAATGTCTTCCCTCCTCGAGCATCAGTATGAAAATTAAGAGGTACGGATTATGACAATGCTTTGATTCTGCAAATCTTTACTATTTCAATCAATGGTCAATTTATATATTTTGGAATTATAAAGATACCTAAGATATTACCTCCATCAATCAATGTTACATTCTACTGATTTGACTATTTTTTGTGTGTCATTTTCGTCGTATAGCTCATCAACTCTTTCTATTTTTTCATATCTTTGGATTTTCAAATACTTGTCGCTTGGCGTTAATGCTTTGGACAAATGGAATTTATAACTTTTTTTTTTCGACTACTATTGCAGATCTTTTTGTTGCTTATTGGATTATCTTGGTCTGACATCTGTCACGAACTATTTTTTTAAGGTGAAGAAAGTTAAATAATTGCTGACGCAATGCACGAGAAGGATGTAAGGTTATATTTTCCTACAATAGGAAACGAAATGATAAGTTAACTATTGCAAGATTGTGATTTTGGCGAAAAACAAGGATGATTATGAATTTATAAAATTTGCATCGCTTATTTCATTTGACCAGTTGTGTTTACAACCAATTTGAAAAATCAACGTTTCTTTTGAAATGATCTGCTAGAATATTGTCAATTATGATTTTTTAATATATGCAGAAAACGTAAAGTTTCATTAATCTTTAAATCATTTATTTCTGTTATTTTCAATTCACCATATTCTTAAGTTTCAAAATTATTTTTTAATCTATAAACCACCTTCTATATCTTAAATTATTTCAAATAACTAAAAAAAAAGTATATGATATTCAAGCAGAATACGATTAGTATAAGAGGATCTACAAAAAGAAGCTGTGGTCGTTACTGGTTTTCTAAAAATCAAAGTTGCGAGATGAATAGACTACAACTAACCAACAAAGAGGATGAATAAAATATCTTTGAAAAATGATTCAATATTTTATATTTTGCTGGATTATTTTTTTTGTTGGGTCTCTCTCATCATTGTTTTTTTTATATATTTTTATTGAACCTTTTTAAATTCTTTATCAACGACAACACATGTAACATCTTATTTATTTTTTTAATATTCTTCTCCCGGTCAAAAATGTGCATGAAATATTTGCCACTGTACGTTCAGAAAACATCAATCAATAAATCATATCTACTCTAAAGTTGAATTATCATACTAACTGTAAACATTATCAAATAAGTGATTCGTTTAAATTTTAGTCAGAAATTATCAGTTACACAGTGTGTTAGTGACCTAATATGATAAATACGGGATCAGTAAATTCCATAAGGGATTTGAGCGAAAATAGAACCTCATATGGAATTTACTGACACTGTCTATATCGTATTAAGTCACTAAAACACTGTGTAACTAATTTATCTTGCAGACTATCTTTATTAAGTTGAATTTTAGACTGGAGTCTCATTTGCAATCATACCACATTTTCTCATTATTATATTAAACATGTTAAAGTGTTCAAATTTAAGAAACAGACTTCCATTGGTCTGCTTAAAAAAACTAATGGACACTTTTCATCTCTCCTATTTTTTTTCTTCAAATTTCCGATACAATGAACAAAAAGTTATTATGGAATATTAAAGGAAGTAACCCATCAAAGATACAAGATCATACATTAGGGTTGTGATTTGGCTTTGAAGGAATTTTTCAAAAAAGTTCAAAGCAAGAAATTCATGTGTTATACGTAATACTTGTGCATTTTGCAATTAAAACAGTTGATTTATATATATGTTTTCGATATCAATATGACCACATCAATGATTTATAATTCATTGTAACACAGATTGGTAAATAGGATGATGACGAAAAGGAGGAGGATTCGGTGGCAAATTATATACGTATTCGGGTTGAAAATGTAAAAAAGGAGATGTGGTATGTTTGCCAATGAGACAACTATCCACAAAAGACCAAAATGACACAAACATTAACAACTATAGGTCACCGTATGGCCTTCAACAATGAGCAAAGCCCATACCGCATAGTCAGCTATAAAAGGCCCCGATAAGACAATGTAAAACAATTCAAACGAGAAAACTAACGGCCTTATATATATGTAAAAAAATGAACGAAAAACAAATATGTAACACATAAACAAACGACAACCACTGAACTACAGGCTCCTGACTTGGGACAGGCACATACATAAATAATGTGGCGGGGTTAAACATGTTAGCAGGATCCAAACCCTCCCCCTAACCTGGGACATTGGTATAACAGTAAAACATAAGAAAGAACTATAAACATAGAAAAACAAATATGAAAGCATGTTTATACGATTTTATATTATCCTGCTTTGTACTGCTGAGTCGATTGTTTATGGTACTAGTTCGCACAGAAAAGGTCAAATTGAGGATTTATCACCTTGATTTGTGTTAAAGAGATAAAAAAAACCTTATATATATATAATAATAATGCAGACATGAATAAATATCATACTGAAATTTCAGCTAACAAGAAAAAGAAATAAAAGTTTACTTGAATCAATAAAAAAAAGTTTTCAGCATTTTGAAATTGAAAATCACGACGTCAAAGGAAATAAAATGACGTTAAATGTTTTATTTTTATTGTTTTTTCATCTAAACTGTCTTGATCATTACAAATTAACGGTAGCACATTACATGCTAACATTTATAGGGTGGATAGAATACACTATACAGATGTTCTATGTTCCTTATAAACAAGTTTTGCTGCATTTTATATTTTATCATTTTTTACTCTGATGTTGGGCGCTTTAACGGAGAACTAGTGCATGTAGTGTCAGGTGTTTTTTAACTCAGGATTTAGGGAATGATCCTCTCAGGATCTGGGATTTCTTTTTTTAAATTTTTTGATGTCTGGTTTAAACTTTCTTTTAATTTGGGACCTAAGGATTTCATGTTTTTAAGCCACATTCAGATTCAGGATCAGGACCCTCCGTCTCCCCCCAAAATGCACCTTATCACTAATCCCAGCTGACCTGGCCTCTTGAACTTTTGAAGCAAACAACAATCACTTTTCCATTATGGCATCAGAAATTTTGTTATATGATGTCTAAATTTTACGGGAACCTGTGTGATTTCTAGTAATGGTGGACAATTAGCGATAAGGTGTTTTGTTTTAGTACTTTGATGTCTTCAAAGCTGTTAGGAATCATCTCTCTCTTTTTAAATGACTTCTTCTTTGATTATCATGACAATAATCATTTATTTAGATAAATTATTTAAAATAATTCACAATGGTGGGGTGTGAAGGTAAAATAGGGCTGTCAGATTAGAAGGGGATCAAACATCGAGGAAACAGACCTGGATTCTTCTGAACCATGATATGTTTGGATTTGCATATTCTGCACGAGCCTCCTCTTACATGCTTCATTGGATCATTCAAAAGAACATGAAACAGTAAATTGCAACATATTAATAAAGTGAAGATGGGTACTTAAGTACAAATGTAAGACTTCCAATCTGTGTACAAGTTCTAGAGTTATGTCCCTTATCTTTTTACAAATCTGTTATATTACAGACCTTATTGTCGTTAGAAATTCTTCTAGCGTGACCTCTGAGAATCTGTGCCTCTAGAACTATTGATGTCATACAACAATCACTTTGCTATTTATATGGCTTCAGATATTTTCTATTGTGAAGTCAACATTTTACAGGAGCCTTGAGATTTCGAGTAATAACTCGAACAGCAATATGATGTTTTAAATTCATTACAGAAACTGCTGAGTAATCATCTTCTATATACATGATTTTAGTTTATTTATAGGTTTTGGAGTTTAGAAGGATGTCAATTTGCATTGAACTAGTACACATTTATATTTAGGGGCCAGCTGAGGACCACCTTCATGGGCTTGCTGCGTTGAAGACCCATTGATGGTCTTCGGCTGTTATCAGATCTTTGGTCGGTTTGTTGTTTCTTTGATATATTCCCCATTTCCATTCTTAATTTTACTTTTATTTGTCAGACAAGGCAATAGTTTTTAGTTGTCTAACAAGGCACTAACTTTTATTTGTCAGACAAGGCACTAATTTGTATTTGTCAGACAAGGCACTAACTTGTATTTGTCAGACAAGACACTAATTTTTATTTGTCAGACAAGACACTAATTTTTATTTGTCAGACAAGGCACTAACTTGTATTTGTCAGACAAGACACTAATTTTTATAGAACGTTTAGTCTGTTAATTTCCCATTCCACATAGACTTGTAACTTACAACTTGATTTTTTTGTTAAATACTCATTCAGGTATGTATATGTACAGAGGAAAAATGCATTCAAACAACAGCAAAAACCCTTAATAGATTTATTTGATAAAATTGTATTTCATATTTTACAAGCGTTTGTGTACAATGTACAAGATGCAAATATAATTTAATTTATCCAATGTTTTAAACCTGAAGGTTTAATAAATTAAACCATGTTTAATATTACTTTTCATATTGATTTTTTTCTAGAAATTAAAGAATGGCAACCAGTGTGGATGAATTTTGTAATTTGTGTAAAGTATCTTTCACATCTGCCAAAAATGCAAATGATCATTATGAAGGTAGGACGCATAAGAACGCATTGACTGGTGAAAGTGAACTATTTTGTGATTTGTGTAAAATTAAATGCAGTTGCCTTGAGAGCATGAACGCTCACTTGGAAGGAAAATCTCACAAAAGGAAGGAACAAGAAGCCATGTTATCTTCAGTAGTGAATGATGAAAATGTCATTAAAGATGAAAGTGGGGATGGTTTTTGTTGCAAGTTATGTGACATTAAATGCAGTGGAATAGAAAATATTAATGTTCATTTACAAGGAAAATCACATAAGAAGAAAGAAATGCAAGTTAACATTGAATCACCAGAAGGCTATGGATCACCAAAAGAGAAGTCAGATGGAAGTTTGTTGTATTGTGAGATTTGTCAAGTCAGTATAAGTGGGAGTGATAATATGAAATTACATGTAGAAGGTAAAGGTCACAAGAAAAAACAGCTTCAGCAGTCTAATAGTCATGGGGATGAAAAGAGCAAAACAATTAATGATGGTAATGTTGATGGAAATAATGGAGAAAATGATGACTCTATTTACGTTGATGCACAGCAAACCTTTGACCATGAACACAAAACTGTTAAAAATGATTTGAGTGGGCAATCAGACAAAAAGGATGAACCCAATATCATTAGAGATAGGATTAGTTCCAGTGACGAGGACAATGTCGGACAGGAAATAGATCAGACTTTTGTTAAAAATATTCTTGAGTCTTTTGAAGGAGGAAAATATTCCAAAAGTATTGATCACAAAGATAATTTAAGCTTACCTTTGAACCAAGCAGTAAACAAAGACTTCAAATCTTTAAATTCCTCCAGTAATTACTCAAATAAAAATAAGATTGAAGGCAAAAATGTTGATACAACATTTCAAAAGATAAATAATTCTGAAATAATACATGATAATGGATGTTCACTAGATGTTTCTACGACAACTAAAAATACAATGGAAACAAACACTAGTACCAAGTCAATAGAAAATAAAGCATCTACTTCGAGTGTGTCGACTAAAAAGGATGATTTAAAAGGTACACAAAACACACCGTCTAGAACTACAGTCAGAATGCCTAAACGTCAACAAAATTACCACTGTGTTATATGTAACCAGTTGATGAACACTGAGAAAGCCTACAAAGATCATTTACAAGGGAAGAATCATGGTAGGAAGTTGTTGGCCCCTGACAGAGTTCTACCAGAAACTGTCTTCACAGAAGTAGATATAACTGAGGTAAAGACCAAATCTAGACCCAGGAAGTATCAAGAAGAACTGTTTAGGAAAGCCATGAAGAAAGACGCCATTTGTTTTCTTCCTACAGGTAAAATTTAAAACCTTGTCAAAAATTCAGAAAAATCACATAAGCTATATATATATATACATGATATATGTATAAACATGATAAAAGGGAAGGAATAAAAAAAAAAGAAATTGATATTGTTAAAAAATGCAATTATTGCTAACATCTGGTTTATTTGAACTTTTGCCGATAGTTGTCTCATTGGCAATCATACCTCATCTCCTTATTGATTATGGAAAATAAAAGAATGCAAATGTTTATGCCCATGCCGTAGCTAAATTAGATTTAGATTTAAACCCTTGTTTGTCCTTCTGTTCATCCAAAAGCTGGTTTCCATTCTCGAACTTTAGTTTACCTCAATCAAATTTTATTAAACTTACACACAATGCCTAATTACTACAAAATACAGATCAAGTTTAAATTTGGTGTTGTCACTTCAACTGTTCTAGAGTTATGTCCCTTAAACAAGGGGAAAAATTGCTATTTTTTATTTCTGTTAGAAACTCTAACTAATAAGGGCATACCAAACAGTTTGATCCTGTATTTACAGATTGATGAAAATTTCTACATAGGCTATTTTTTGCCTGATTAAATCAAATATGGAATTAAAAATATACCTTCATCATGTTCATGTGCTACTTTTGAGTTAAATGAGGTAGAAATTTTGTATGTTTGCTCAAAATCGGATATGTGGCCGTATTTTCCCTTACAAAGAAAACCTTGACTTTTTTGTTAAATAATTTGTAATTTCTTTATTTTATATGCATTTTTTATTCAGAAATAACTCATATTTATCAAATGGTCATGAATTAAGAAAAATAAATATTTTTGCTGTATTTTTTGTTTTCATTTACTTTTTGGCGCTAAACTAAAATTTGGGTAGCATCACTATAACCAATCTTTAACTATGTACCTTGATAACTTTATATGATACAATGTATGTAAGCAGGGGCATTAGTTTGTTAAGTGTATTTAAAATTTCGGAAAAATATCTTTTAAAATTAAGGGCAGATAATTTTACTGAATTTGATAGCACATTTGGTGTTTTTTTTTATTGTCAAGAAAATAAGGCAGGGACCCCTTAATTTTATATGCCTGTTTTACGAGACATTTGTTGGTATACCAGTACTATTTATTATTTGATATTTCTTAAGTATCTAAGAAAAGCAATTATTTAAAATTTTTAATTTGAACCAATTCTATAGTGTTTTATTTCCTCAACAAGGAAACATTTTTTTTTTCAAAATAACTCATATTAAATAACTGGGATTTTGTTTAATTTCAATGTATTTAAAAAAAAACATGTTCTATGACCACTAGTTTTTTTTATTGAAATTTGAAAGTTCTTGTTGCATCTAATCATGAACACTGAAATCTTTAACAGAAGTTAAAATATATATCATTGAACAGTTAGACACCCCAGCTACAGCTACCTTAAAATAGATATTTGTATAGGTATACAATAAGTGCACCTGATGTTTGTATTTAGAGTTAACTTTTCCTCTGTCTACAGGTACTGGTAAAACATTGATAGGTTGTATGGTAATGAGTACAATGTTAGAGCAGAACCCTACCAGACAAGTTGTCTTCCTTGTAGAGAGAGGTCTACTGGTCCTACAGCAGTTTCAGTATATCAAAAAAGAGCTTGGGGCTACATTATTTACCAGGTAGGTACCAGATAAGTTATCTTCCTTGGTATCATACCATCATAACATATATATGAGAAAAACATAACCCGTGTCATGCCAACAACTGGTTTTTAAATAAATGTGTTTAGTTCCGTTGCATAGACCCTATAAGTGAATCAATATTAACTCCAAAATATGCAATCTTTATTAACCTGACAACAGTATCGTAACTATATCCCTTCTTAATAAGTCTATTTAAAGGTTTTGTTACCTGCATATTTGAATGTTTCAAAGCGAGAAAAAAAAATATAGATTTGACCTCAAGGTGCAAATTAAATCCTTTCTCAGTTTTCTTACAAATTAGCCTTATGTAAATTCTCAGTGTATGATGAAATTTGATAAACTCCTTATTTATTTTCATTTCTTTTTAACTTTGTTGATTCATTGATATGGGACTTAAGTTTTTGAATCTGTTTTCAACTTTTATTAGCTCACCTGGCCCGAAGGGCCAAGTGAGCTTTTCCCATCACTTTGCGTCCGTCGTCCGTCGTCGTCCGTCGTCTGTCGTCCGTCGTCCGTCGTCGTTGTTAACTTTTACAAAAATCTTCTCCTCTGAAACTACTGGGCCAATATGAACCAAACTTGGCCACAATCATCATTGGGGTATCTAGTTTAAAAAATGTGTGGCGTGACCCGGTCAACCAACCAAGATGGCCACCACGGCTAAAAATAGAACATAGGGGTAAAATGCAGTTTTTGGCTTATAACTCAAAAATCAAAGCATTTAGAGGAAATCTGACATGGGGTAAAAATGTTTAGTAGGTCAAGATCTATCTGCCCTGAAATTTTCAGATGAATCGGTCAACCCGTTGTTGGGTTGCTGCCCATGAATTGGTAATTTTGTGGATATTTTGCAGTTTTTGGTTATAATCTTGAATATTATTATAGATAGAGATAAACTGTAAACAGCAATAATGTTCAGCAAAGTTAGATTTACAAATAAGTCATCATGACCGAAATGCTCAGTTGACCCGTTTAGGAGTTATTGCCCTTTATAGTCAATTTTTAACCATTTTTCGAAATCTTAGTTAACTTTTACAAAAATCTTCTCCTCTGAAACTACTGGGCCAAACTGAACCAAACTTGGCCACAATCATCATTGGGGTATCTAGTTTAAAAAATGTGTGGCGTGACCCGGTCAACCAACCAAGATGGCCGCCACGGCTAAAAATAGAACATAGGGGTAAAATGCAGTTTTTGGCTTATAACTCAAAAACCAAAGCATTTAGAGCAAATCCAACATGAGGTAAAATTGTTTATCAAATTAAGATCTATCTGCCCTACAATTTTCAGATGAATCTGACAACCCATTGTTGGGTTGCTGCCCCTGAATCGGTAATTTTAAGGAAATTTTGCTGTTTTTGGTTATTATCTTGAATATTATTATAGATAGAGATAAACTGTAAACAGCAATTATGTTCAGCAAAGTAAGATTTACAAATAAGTGAACATGACGGAAATGGTCAATTGACCCCCTAAGGAGTTATTGTCCTTTAAAGTCAATTTTTAACAATTTTCATAAAATTTGTAAATTTTTATTAACATTTTCCACTGAAACTACTGGGCCAAGTTCATTATAGATAGAGATAAATGTAAGCAGCAAGACTGTTTAGTAAAGTAAGATTTACAAACACATCACCATCACCAACATGACCAAAACACAATTTTGTCATGAATCCATCTGCTTCCTTTGTTTAATATTCACATAGACCAAGGTGAGCGACACAGGCTCTTTGGAGCCTCTAGTTTTCAGAGTGCGAGTTCTTTTTATTGTAGTACTCACTCAATCTCACAATTATTTTTGAATTAACAGTTTTTAAGAAGTGGCCTTTTATGAATTCTCCTTTATTGGGATGGAGTGTGACAAATTTAGATGGAAATAACATTTGAATAGTCAAGATTCTTTTATTTTACTTTATACCGATTTAGATTTGGACTGCAGGATCTCTACACAACAGAGAGAAGAAAGTTATTGATTGCTGGACTATGTTCAGGTTCTCAGAGCTCTAGAGGTGTACCTTTGTGGAAACATGACGTTATTGTAGTCACAGCAGGTATATATATATTAATGAATATAGTCAATACCATATGATACTCTAGCAGACTATCACTATTTGGATTTTAAAATGTTAACTGCAGTGATTGGCCTTTTATATCTTATGTATACTTCTCTTCTTTGTGTCATACACACTTTATCTTATTATTTTTATACGACTGCAATAAAAAAATTTGAGATCTTATATATTGGTATGATGTTGTCATCTGTGTTGTCCTCGTCTGAAGACACATTAGTTTCTTGTCAATAATTTTAGTTAGAGTATATAGATCTTTATGATTTTTTTTTCAGAAGTTTCAATTCCACAAAGGGAAGATTGGGATTGAATTTGGGGATGATGGTCCCACTTGTTTAGGAATTAGGGACCAAAAAAAAGGAGCCAAAACAAGCATTTTTTTAGTTTCAGGGTAACTTGTGTATAAATATTTCAATTGCTCTTTTAAAAATTGTACCACAATGTAAAATACAACAAGTAGAAGATTAAGATTCAATTTAGGACTTGTGTTTGGATCTCTCGGAAATTGTACCACAATGTTCTATATACCAAAGGGAAGGCTGGGACTGAGTTTTGGGTTAATTACCCCAAACATATGGCAAGCCATTTTACTATTTATTCAAATTTCAAGATATCTCCTATAATATATAAGATATCTTATTTAAAATATAAGATATCTCCTTTAATATATAAGATATCTTATATAATTTCATTTTTATAAGATATCTCACATATTATATAAGATATCTTTAATGTTATATTAGATATCTCATATACTTTATAAGATATCTTCTAAAGTTTATAAGATATCTCACATAGTTTATAAAATATCTTGTATAGTTTATGAGATATCTTTTAAAGACAATTATATAAGAAATCTGATAAATTATATGAGATATCTTATTAACTATATAAGATATCTTATAAATTTTATGAGATATCTTATAAACTAAATAAGATATCTCCTATAATATATAAGATATCTTATATAATTTCATTTTTATAAGATATCTCACATATTATATAAGATATCTTTAATGTTATATTAGATATCTCATATACTTTATAAGATATCTTATAAAACTTTATAAGATATCTTCTAAAGTTTATAAGATATCTCACATAGTTTATAAAATATCTTGTATAGTTTATGAGATATCTTTTAAAGACAATTATATAAGAAATCTGATAAATTATATGAGATATCTTATAAACTATATAAGATATCTTATAAATTTTATGAGATATCTTATAAACAAAATAAGATATCTCCTATAATATATAAGATATCTTATATAATTTCATTTTTATAAGATATCTCACATATTATATAAGATATCTTTAATGTTATATTAGATATCTCATATACTTTATAAGATATCTTATAAAACTTTATAAGATATCTTCTAAAGTTTATAAGATATCTCACATAGTTTATAAAATATCTTGTATAGTTTATGAGATATCTTTTAAAGACAATTATATAAGAAATCTGATAAATTATATGAGATATCTTATAAACTATATAAGATATCTTATAAATTTTATGAGATATCTTATAAACAAAATAAGATATCTCCTATAATATATAAGATATCTTATATAATTTCATTTTTATGAAATATATTATACAAATATAGCCTTTGTATGAGGTCGATACAAGGATATACTTCTTTCCGTTGATATATCCTGTATTGACCTCATACAAAGGCTATATTTGTTATATTATTAATTTCCGACCATATTTGTATCAAAATCGTCATTTAGGTTTGTTGGAATTTTATAAATATTACATCAATTTGTCTCCTTGACAACAACAACATATTAGTTGTTATTTAATTTACTTTTTTATTTGACATCTTATGTATTTGAAGATTTTTTCCGTCAAATTATTGATCACAGATATCATGTGTTTCAAAACGTTAAGGGCATACGATACAGTTTTGAACCTGTATTTACAAGTTTATGAAAATTTGCACATAGGCTATTTTTTACCTGATTCTTATTCATATTTCGCCTTCGGTCTCAAGTAATGAATTAGCTTAACTTCTCTTTGAGGGGTGAAGCTTACATATAATATCTCTGTTTAAAGAAACAAACTATACCTGGCCAGTGACCTTGACCCTAGTATATAAGCACCTGTTCCATAATAACTTGTCATTATTTTTCTTGAGGGTGAAGTGGACACTTCACGTGAGTTCTTTTTAGTTATTTTATTTTTATCTTAAATTTGGGAGAAAGTTATTAAAGTTACATTAACTTGTCTACGAAGTACGACAAGTTCTAATGTTATTTTGTTATTTACAAATAATAATTCCTCAATTGTCTACGATGTATGACAAGTGTTGATGGAAATGAATTTAAAAATTTCTAGTCTACGATGTATGACAAGTGTTCATGGAAATTTAATTAAATATTTTATTGTCTACGATGTATGACAATTTTATATATTCATTAAGTTTTTGTATTAGTACGATGTACGGCACATGTACATGTGTTACTTAATTCATACTCCTGTTTGTTAAACAGGTAGATATTTAAAAGTATTTCTATTCACATGAAGGTCGTGAGTACTCTTCACAATTTACACGTGTTTTACCTGCACAGGTACACATTTTGTATTACAATGGCTGAATTTAGTTATGCAAATGTATTGTTTTTGCAAGATGTTTAGAATGATGTTTACACTTACTAGGGTGATGGTTATGTTTTTCATTACCTCTGGAATGTTTTAGAAATAAAGATTATATAATTAATAGGAAATCAAGAGGTATTTTGAATAAATCCTCTTCTTAACAGTTATAAAACCTAGTAGTTTTATAATAGGTCATAATGGCATGGCAATTGGAAATAATTGACAAAGCAACAGAACCTGTAAAAAGTAAGTTTTAAAATCTAGTGCTACTTGTATAACTTCAAATTCTACTTGATTTGTGAATGTTTCTCACGAAAGTGCTGTTGAGATTTAAGATAGGCATGTATATTGATACATTTACTCATTATTATTAATGTAGTAAAGAACCTGTATGAATCATGAGTTTTGAGACAGTTTCACTGCCTTCAACTCTAGCAGAGTTTGTAGAGAAACCTGCTGCTTTATTTGAATTTTGCCATTAGAGGCTTACTTTTATGAAGATTTAGTTCTAATTTTTGATCTGATCTACTGAAATGATACGGTGTATGTACCTCTTTTTGGAGTTTGTGCCATGGCTGATGATAGTCCAGCCGGAGTTGATTTTGATACGTCTTTTGATCCTGCATTAAGGTTTTCAGAAGCCTTTAAGGCTTCTTTTAGTGAGATTAATGGTCCATTATCTCATCCTGTTTGTTGATCAGTTTAATCATGATTTTGATAAAATCAGGAAAATATAAGTTCATAGAGGAAATAATACTATCACACTGAGAACTGTGACAATCCTAGTGTGTCGGGGATAAATTAAAATCGAAATGGCACTGCCTAGACAGGCCCACTCTATGGTTTCAAAGATGCAGGGAACCTGGAGAGATATTTTCTTAAGGGGTTGATCATTACCCCTTTTGTCGAGTTGGCTATTTCTTGTTGTAAGAATGAGCCATTGGATCTTGATAATACAAGGATTTTATAGTAAAATTCTATTTGTTTGTTTGACCATGGGTTTCTGGTTAAACCCATAGGAGATGCTCAGAAATATTTAGATGATAAAACTTTTTTGTAATTCTGTTGTGATAGTTGCTTTATCACATTTCTAGTTATGATTGCAAAAAGCAAATTTGTGTTTATACAAAGATTCTAAAGCAAATTATAGATTCCTTGGAAGAGGTTCCAGGTCTAGCAATTAATTTACTCCCAGCTGTTATGGGAAAGGCATTATCAGTTTTTTAACTGCAGATGCTCTGTTGGTCAACTAGTGTACTATACTAGTAGGCAATTCCCTTCATTGAGAGAGAGAGGTTTCCAAAAGGGAACAGAGAATTTCGAAGAGGTCACTTTTCTCAACCAGTTGCTATATATACAGTAGATAACTTAAATATTATGATTTGGAAAATGTTTCTAATGATCTATTGATATTAGATATATTAAGAAATGGTTATAAAATTGTTTTTAATGATGTACCACAAGGTTTATCATTTTTGAATTAAATACATTTCACCTTTCATAAGGATGAATTATTTTCATAAGTCCAAAAATTGATAGCTAAGGGAGCTATTTAAGAGGTTGATCGATCAATGGAAAATCAGTTTATTTCCTATATTTTCTTAGTTCCTAAGAAAGATTGGTCTTCAAGGCTTGTATCTATTTGAAAAATTCAACCAAACTTAGTTTGTGGCTAATCAGCATTTGGAGCAGGACCATTTCTCTTTTGTTTAGATGTAATTCTTTTTAGAATAATTATCTATATATATATAGAGAGAGAGAGCTAACATCTATAGATCTCACAGTTGTATATTTAGGTATCATTTATGATTATATCACAATTTCCTGATTCTTGTGGAAAAGACATTGATATGATATTTATGTTTTTTGTTTTGGATTGGCTTCTGCATCAAGAGTTTTTACTAAGGTTTTAAAACCTGTCTTATGTATTTATGAAATAATGTCACTTGAAGTATATACATGCTATAGTTTATACATTGATGATTCTTTTATTATGGATCAGAGTTTAGATGATTGTATTGTGAATACAGAAGAAGTGGTGCAAATGCTTGATAAGCTGTGCTTCGGAATAAAATTTGAGAAGTTGGTACTCATTCCTTGGAAGCACATTGTTTTCCTTTGTCTCATTATTGATACTGAGCTATTTAAGTTTTTTCTGACAGATGAGAAATGGTAAAATTATCTCCCTTGGGAAATTTTTCTTAAATAGAATTGTGTAACTGTATTTTAGATGATTTACATCATATATTGGTCTTGTGACGAATGCTTTTAATGTAGTATCTGTGGGAATGTTACATTGCAGAAACATGGCAAGAAATAATGTTGAAACACTGTATAGTTGTTACAAAGTTTATTATCATCATTAGGCATGATAGGTGAAATTTTTTAACAATTTAAAATCAGAATTTAAAAATTTGATTTATAGACCCATCCAAATAAGTTTTTGGATTGAACCAGATTCCTCGGACAAAAGAAGGATTTGGGATCCAAATTTGAAGAAAATGTTTCTGTTGGTAGCATTTATTGGAGCTTCTTTAAGAGTATGCACTCATTTAATATAGATTTCATAGTATTGTTGGCTATATTTTTCTTTTGGAGAAAAAGTTTTAGTCACAGATAGTTATACAATCAGAAAATACTATTTCAGTAGCTTTTATTATGCAAATTAGGAGGTATAACCTCTTTGTCACTTAACATACTTACTACATATATTTCATTATTTGGGCTTGGTGTTCAAGAAAGAACATTTTTATCACAGCTCTTTTTATTCCTGGTAAGAAAATTTTGATGCTTATCATATGTCTAAAAAATTTACAGATTCAAAAGGATGGCAATTGAAAGAAGATGTATTGGTTTTGTTGTTATTACATTTTCATTTTCAAATCTGTAGATAATTACTTCATTGTCTTTTGACCAACAAGCTCCTTTCAGAGATGTTTGTATTTTTCATGATCAGAATTAAGACCTTATATTTTCCCATCTTTTTCATTGTTGGGGATAATTATAAAGAAAATTATTAGTGATAAAGTTCAGAAGGCTCTTTTGGTTATCCTTTTTGGCTTGCTCAGAGTTGGGTTTCTTTGCTAAAACCAATTTTAATTTATTTGCCAGTTAAACTGCTAAGCATAAAAATTAGTAACAATGTTGTATACTGAAGATAATGTCTTTCCGTCAGGAAGAGACTTAATTTAACTGTATATTGTACAAAATATAAGTGAACCAACACCTGAAGAGTTGATTGTGCAGTAGGGTAAAACGTGTGTATTATACTCAGAAATCACTTTAATATAAACAGGGGATTTCAGAATCATTTGTAAAATATATTTACACTTCATCTTGGAGACCTTGCATCTATAATCAAGCATTATCAATATTTTTTGAGAAATTTCATTTTTTGGTGTGATCAATTCCTTATCACCATCTAAAAAGGATGTTATTGATTATTGAATTTTTTGTAAAACTCAAGTTTTTCATATTCAGCATGTTTAATGTGAATTTTCCTTGTTCTATGTTGAAACAGACTTTATCCTTTAAGAACAAGATGTTACTTAATTTGTTTGTTTACTACATGTATTTGTGTAAGTTTGCTGAAACCTGAATCTGCAATTGAAGAGTTAGATACTCTTTCACTTAGGAGATGAATTTAGTGCTATCTTTTTTAGGTTCTTAATATTCATTGGAGTATTTAACATTGAAGACTGTCTTTTATAATTGTGTTTTTATTTGCCTTGACTACATCTGCCTTAAAGTACTATCTTTATCAGCTGTAGATTTACATTCTATGTCTTTCATTCAGAGACATGGCACTTTATTTTTTCATATACATGAGTTTTTGAAAAATACTAGATCTGTTAGTTAGTTTACCTTATGAGGTGATCAAAGGTTTTGATAAACCAAAACTTTGTGTTGTTAAGACAATGATTTATCATGTTTTGTGTACAAAATAAGTGAGAGAATTCATCTAAGTCTTTCCGTAAAGTTTAGATAGTTAGAGAGAGTTCATATTTTATCCGAGGTTTTAAGGTTAACTCATTTAGAGGAACCTCTTCTTAAGTGCATTTAGCTTCAGGATGTTCTATTAAGGACATTCTGGCAACAGTTTTGTCTGGAAATATGGTAAAACTTTTTCAAGTTCTATAACAGGAAAGTAAATAATATCAGTACTAAAACACCTTTCTTCAGTTGTAGTTACTGGATGATCTTGTGATTTTTATCCTTTATTAAATGTTGGCATTTATATAAAAAATGTTTTTAGTTTGTGTCTACACTTTAAACAAGCTAATTCATTACTTGAGACCGAAGGCGAAATATGAATAAGAATGTTCCTTCATCCAAGCATATCTTGGATGTGCAGGATGAAGGTCATTCTTAGAATATGAGCCTGAGGCTCGAAAGTAATTAATTCCCACCCTAGGGATTATCAGTCAGACCCACCCTTTTCCACTGGGTTTTATATTTGGTCGACACAAACTTGCTTTAAATTATGACAAGTTATTATGGAACAGGTGCTTATATACTAGGGTCAAGGTCACTGGCCAGGTATAGTTTGTTTCTTTAAACAGAGATATTATATGTAAGCTTCACCCCTCAAAGAGAAGTTAAGCTAATTCATTACTTTCGAGCCTCAGGCTCATATTCTAAGAATGACCTTCATCCTGCACATCCAAGATATGCTTGGATGAAGGAACATTATCTTATGTATTCGGAGATTTTTTTCGTCAAATAATCGATTACAGATATCATGCGTTTCAAAACGTTAAACAATATCCTGAAATTCATTACATGACGTCACAAATTATATCGGTTTTTAGATATTCTAAAAATAACCGTGCGATATGCTTTTTGCTATCCGCCGTTTTCTCTCTACCTTCGAAAATATAGTTTAACATGTGACTATCCCTAAACGAATCAAATTTGTTAAAATATATGAATTAATAATATTATATATTATATGAGATATCTTATATATTATATAAGATATCTTTAATGTTGTATAAGATATCTCCTAAAATTTAAAAGATATCGTATATATACTTAATAAGATATCTTCTAAAGTTTGTAAGATATCTTGTAAACAATTTTATATAAGATATTTTATATAGTTTATAAGATATCTTATATAGTTTATAAGATATCTCATATAGTTTATAAGATATCTTATATAGTTTATGAGATATATTATAAAGACAATTATATAAGATATCTTATAAACTATATAAGATATCTTATAAACTATATAAGATATCTTATAAACTATATAAGATATCTTATAAACTATATAAGATATCTTATAAAGTTTATGAGATATCTTTAAGTACGAATAAATAGCAAAATGGCTTGCCATACAAACATGTAGGAATTAGGGGCAAAATAAAAGGACCAAAAAGAAGCATTTTTCTAGTTTCCAGACCATTATTTGTGTTTAAGTCAATGAATCACTCTGAAATAGTACTGCAAGGTTCCATACTACAAGGGAAAGGCTGAGATTGAGTTTTAGGGTAATGTTCCAATGGGGGTTTCAATAAGTTTGGGGCGGGGATTTTTTGTTTACAATTTTTTGACAGGATTTATAATTTTTTAATAATTTTTCTAATTTTTAATTTTTGAAAAGTTCGAGAAGAAATCTTCAATTGCACAAAATTGTGCAATAGATTTGTAAGATTTTTGAACACATTTATTTTGTGTCAGAAACCTATATTTTGTCAAAAATTTTACCACAATCAAATTCAGACAGTATCAAACTTTAATATTGTGTCCAAATTTGCCCCAACTTTCCAGGGTTCGACCTATGCAATTGTATGTTATTGTGTATGTATATATATGCCAACTCTTAATAAAATTTACTTACTTACTTATGTATCAGGCTAGGGTTAAGCGAAGCATTTTATTTATTATGGAGTTATAGATTTTTAGCAAATTAATTGAATCTTTTCAATATGACAATCAGTGCAAGTTCACATGAAAAATATGATTTTCACAGTAAGGGAGCTAAAATTTGATTTTTAGGGGGGGGAGTCCACTTGGCCTAAAGGGCCAGGGGAGCATTTCTCATCGCTTGGTGTCAGTTGTTAACTGTCGTCATGTTTAACTTTTTACATTTTGAACTTCTAGAGAACCACTGGATGGTACGTACCTTATGAGGTGCTGACCAAGTGTTGTTACTTTGTAGCCGATCCATCAATCAAAATGGCGGCCATCAGGGGACTTCATTTAACATAGGACCATATCGACAATACATGCAAATGTCTTTTTTTATCGATCCACTAACAGGAATAAAATAAAACATGGCATGAATATTCTTTATGAACTAGGTGCTGACCTAGTGTTGTAACTTTATAGGTGACCAATCATCCAAGATGGTCTCAAGCAAGGAACATTCATTACAGGACCTTATAGTAAGTCATACAAATGTCTTCTTTTAGAGAACCACTGTAATTATTAAACCAAATTTTACCACAATCACTATTAGGGTAACTGTTATGATTCTAATCTATTTTTACATGATTTCCAAAACCAAAGTAAATTCAGGTGAGCGACACAGGCTCGAGGGAGCCTCTAGTTTTAAAATGTGAAGCAATGCCTGAAAGCTATAGGTCAACAAATAAATATTGAATTAGTTAGTACTTTAATATGTTAAGTTAGCTATATATGTTTTCATATTCTCCAAATTACTCATCAGCAGTACTAAATTCATTAAAGTCATAAGAAACCTCAAATTTAAAAAGAAATAATGCATATGTTTTTTTTTATAACTCAATGGATAGTTTTCATTATAAAACTTATGTACATATACTTTTTTCTGAGGAAAATTCTTTAATTTATTCATATTTAGGAGAAGTTTACTTTATTTTAATTGATTCCTTCCAGGAAGCAATTCCCCCAACATATTTTCCTTATGCAAAGTGACCTCAGTGTGACCTATCTCTTAAAAATCCGGTGATTGCAATACGCATGGATGTCCTTAAAAGAAACTATTATCTGAATTTACATGTTTAACACGTGCTCAATTTCCATGCTTTTTTATTTATTTTTTGTTGATTGTTGACAAACAGGTGACAATTGTTAAACTTCGGCTTCAAAACACAAACTTTGATTACCTGCCATATTTTCACAACAACACTGACAGATTGAGAAAAAAAAATTGACGATCATAAGAAATTTATGCGAAAAAAATGAAAAATTCTTGAACAGAAGACTAAGTTTATGATGTTTGTATGCATTGGTTCAAGAATTGGAAGAACATTATTTTTCACCGGTCACTCGATTCTTATGACTTTAAGATAAGAACAATGTACACGCAATAAAAAGTACATATATTTAATAGACTACTTTATAAATTTGCTGCTTCCATATTGCTTTTCTGGATATACCTTCGCAAGGATTGTACCATTTTTTTTTTAAAGCCAATGAAAACTAAAATAACAGGTTTAAAATATTTTGATGTGTTATTGGAACTATATTTATATATTATCAAGAATAAAATTTCATATTTTCAGCATACTATGAGAATTTGTTACAGAAGAAGTTACTGCGATGGAAAGACACATGCTTGGTAGTGTTTGATGAAGTCCATCACTGTGTAAAGAGTCATCCTTATAACAGATTGTCATACTTTGAACATAAAGAATGTCCTACAGAAGACCAACCAAAACTATTAGGACTCACAGCTTCCCCTGCAGGCAAATCAACTGTTGAACAAACTGTCAAAATGCTTGAAGAACTAACCATTAATGTAGGTGGTGTGTCAATTGAAATAGTCGAGGATAATGAAAGTGAGCTAAACACATATAGATCTAATGCTGAGATTGATATACAAACTGTTTCACTGAATTCCCAGGAAGAGAGGTTTAAATCAGAACTCCAGGTTTACATATTGCATTGCTACAAGAAGATGGCTGATGTAACAAATCTTTTAGAGCATTCAGATGCAGAGGAGTTAAAACTGGTAAACAAAAATGATAGAGAGTTCAGACAACTTGCAGACGAAAAACTAGATGGAAAGATGCTCAACTACCTGAAGTTAACAATAGGCTTGTCTGAACCATGTGTTGGTGCAAGTCCTCAAGAGAAAGTGCTAGCCACTAACTTGATTAAGCATTCTCACTATATTTGTGTTACCTTAGACATTTTATTACAGTTTGGAATGGAAGCTGCTGTGGAGGAATTAAAAGAATTAATGGGTTTGGATAAAGGGACAAGTTTTGAATTTGCCAGAAAACTAGAGCTGCCATGTTCCATACTCACGGAAATGGTTTCCAGAATTATATGTCAAGAAAACCAGCAAGATCAGATAGATGATGGGAAATTTACCAAACTAGTTGACCTTTTGATCAACCCTGAGACAATAAACTTGCTTAAAGATGACAAATCACTCATACTTATCCTTGTCAAAGAGAGAGGGTCTGCATTTAAAATGAACGAGCTTCTACAAGACAAAATTATGAGTGTTTGTAAAGGAGGCGTATCTGCATTGGTTGGACACGGAACGACAAGCGGTAAAGAACCTGGCATGAAAGTCACTCATCAGAAAGTCATACTGGATAACATTCAACAACATAAGTATAACATTGTGGTGGCTACTTCAGTGGCAGAAGAAGGAATAGACATCCCTGAGTGTGAGCTAGTCATAACATTAAACCCTCCTTCAAACGTAACAGCCTTAGTACAGATGAGGGGAAGAGCTAGGAAAAACCAAAGCAAATTTATTGTTGTCTGTAACAGTACAAAGGAACGGGAGGACATGGAAGATTTACTGAAGCGTGAACAGAATATGATGGAAGCAGTCAAACAATTATCACAATCTTAATACACGCAATATGCATGATGACTTTATTTTACAAACTAGTTGTTCAATCTGCTTTTGAGTTTAAGTTTTAAGTTATTATCACCTATAAATAATCATAAATTGTCAATTACCTTAAATGTCATATGCAAAGGTTAAAGGTTAAAGGATAAGTTATTGGTGTTCAGTATTATTATATTTTTAGGGATCCTGTCATATACCCTGTTAGGTCTGGCCATTTATGTCATTCATCTGTCCATTAATTTATAATAATTTTAATTTTGTTTAAAAAATGATAAAATAATGTATGATTTACGTGTTTTTATATTATTATGCAATATTAAAGATTATAAAATGAGTAGGTCCAGTAAGACCCCTTTTTGGCCCCAAAATATAGCAGTTTTACAAAATTGTTAAAATGTAAACTTTTAGTTATTTATTGGATAGTTAAATGGTTTTACTACATAAATATGGGCTGTTTTTGACAATACAATGCACATATATTGGGTACTAGTACCATTAAGTCATGCTAAATTACTGAAATCTTAACAATTCCAGAATTTTACTTAAATATTAGACGGTTTCCATGTAAAACTAATATGGCCACATTTGTGTTCATCCAAAATATTGAAATTGTAGTTGTATTTGTTGATAATACACAACATAGATTGAGGATGAA
Source organism: Mytilus trossulus (assembly GCF_036588685.1). Taxonomy (NCBI): domain Eukaryota; kingdom Metazoa; phylum Mollusca; class Bivalvia; order Mytilida; family Mytilidae; genus Mytilus; species Mytilus trossulus. The sequence continues at coordinate 40,683,801 of NC_086381.1, read as the reverse complement.
CACAGATGTGGCCACTTTCGTTTTTGACAAAAACCATCTGAAAAGGGACATTTTTTCGCATGTTTGGTAGATTTTCATATTTGAGCTTGAATCGGATCGTTTTTAATGACTAAATAAGTTAAAATCTGTCACATAAATTAATTGAATCATATGGAATAGACACTAAAGTGTTTAAAAAGTGGTCAAAATCTTTTGTCAGATGAAACTAAAATTTGAGGCTAAAATCAATTCTTACCGGACCTACTCCTTTATAATTAATATGGATTGGTATGTCTCAAAATAATATTTTTAAAGTAGCAGTCATTTTGATATTTAAGGTGGTACCCAACACTTTGACTAAAAATAATTTCGCTCATTTTATTTTCATAAAATTTTGACAAATTATTTACTTTGACCCTTTGACAAAAATACAAAAAATTCAAAAAAATTGAACCAAGTGTTTTATCAGAAAACTTACACTGGTTATATAGCAGCTTGACAAACACCAATTTGGATCATTGTGAAGCTTTATATTACCTTCACAAGGTTATGTAATTAAAACGTTTAGAGATATTACAGAGTCATCTCCCTGTAGTGATAGGTACCACCTTAAGAGAATTTAAACTGCTTTTTGGTAAATTACATTTTCATAAGATTATAAAATAGGAAGATACATGTATGTGATTTAAATTCATTTTTTGCTAAATTTTTCAAATTCTCATTGAAACAAAATAATAGTATAGATCTCAATTTTGATTATCAAAATTCATCTGCTGTGATTGTGTAAAAGATTGTCAAGTAGTTCCGAAATCTAGGTTGTACATTTTAATCTTTTAAAGGTTATCACATTTATATCTATAAAATGACACCTAATTGATTACCAGTATTTTTGTTTTCAAGATTTATTTGATAAGAAGACTTATTTATCAACCAAAGGAGAAATAGTTGTACTTTAATGGGCTGCACACACAAATGTACAGTGCATCTTTAGTCCTCAATTTGCATGAAATATGTTCATTAGGCAAAGGACAATGGATTATTCTTTAAATTTAAAGTAAACAATAAGAATGAGCATTGTAACAGATGGGATAGGAACTAGAATATGATGTAACAGATTCCTTTATTCTATTATAAAACTAGGTTAAATCCACAATTTTCTACGTAAGGATATACCTATACCAGGAATATGACAGTTGTTTCAATTTGTAAGATGTGTTTGAGCTTTTGATTTGCCATTAGATAAGAAGCTTCCATTTAAAATTATCCTTGGAGTTCGGTATTTGGGTTATTTTACTTTTTTCTCATACATTATTCATAAATATACTTGCAACAATTGATGAGTCTTATGTAGACGAAACGCGCGTCTGGCGTATAAAATTGTAATTCTGGTACTTTTGATAACTATTAAGTTAGTTTTTTGTATTTGAACATAAGCAATTTGATGCTTACTGCTAAAGTTTCATCCCAAAATAGTAATGTTGTATTGGTTACATTTAAGACCACTATAAAATATGTGTTATAATAGTCTGGGGTTGTATTTTGCTGTTAAAACTGTTTTGTTTTTTAATTGCTTCTTCAATTATTTATTATCAATTGAAGGTGCTATTTACAGATTTAATAAATATGTAATTTTATGTAAATATTGATTTTATTGCCTCTAAGATAGAAGCAGAATTCATGGCATATAATGGACATTCAATCTAAGTTGATACATTGAATGATTCAATTGGTTTAAAAAAGAATAGATACTACATTATATATAAGTGCATTTCATATGCTATTTTTGCAATATTTAAGTTTTTGAATCCGAAATCTTTATATTACGTAGTTGAAATTGTTAGATTAAATGTTAAATATAAAACCGTAAGTTAAAATATAAACATGGCCATGTTGTCTATATTAATGTAACTGTATTGTTATGAAGCTTTATATTTTTTTAGCTCACCTGGCTCGCATCAAAGTAAGATTTACGAATAAGTCAACAGGACCAAAATGGTCAGTTGACCCCTTCAGGAGTAATTGCCCTTTATAGTCAATTTTTAACCATTTTTCGTAAATCTTAGTAATCTTTTACAAAAATCTTCTCTGAAACTACTTGGCCAAATTAAACCAAACTTGGCCACAATCATATTTAGGGTATCAAGTTTTAAAAATGTGTCCAGTGACCCGGCCAACCAACCAAGATGGCTGCCATTGCTAAAAATAGAACATAGGGGGTATAATGCAGGTTATGGCTTTTATCTCAAAAACCAAAGCATTTATAGCAAATCTGACAAGCTGTTAAATTGTTTATCAGGTCAAGACATATCTGCTTTGAAATTACAGATGAATCGGATGACCCATTGTTCAGTTCAAGTGCTGCCCTGAATTGGTATTTAACAAAATTTTGCTGTTTTTGGTTATCTTCTTGAATATTATTATAGATAAAGATAAACTTTAAACAGCAATAATTTTCAGCAAAGTAAGATTTACAAATAAGTCAACATGACCAAAATGGTCAATTGACCCCCTAAGGATTTACCCTTTTATAGTCAATTTTCAACAATTTTCATAAAATTTGTAATTTTTACTAACACTTTCTATTGTAACTGCTGGGTTAAATTCATTATAGATAGAGAAAATTGTAAGCAGCAATAATATTCAGTAAAGTAAGATCTACATCACCATCACCATTACCAAAACACAATTTTGTCATGAATCCATCTGTGTCCTTTGTTTAATATTCACATAGACCAAATTGAGCGACACAGGCTCTTTAGAACCTTTAGTTATAATTCCTTTTCAATGCCATTTAAGTTTTAAAAAAAGTTTGAATTTTTCCTATTCAGTTTCGAAAACACAATTATCTTTAGTAAAGGTTGATTTAGGGAGAGAGCTACATATATTGTTAATTTATAGCCTTTTTAAAAATATGTCCAACTCCAAACATTGTCCTGTTAAGGAGTCTCCCTTTTTATGCCCCTGCAACTAAAAGTGGGGGTTGGGAATTGTTTCCCTTCTGTCTGTCCGTTTGTTCTTCTCTCCGTCTGTCCATTAAACTTGTGATAATACTTTATATTCAGAGAACACTGGAAAGACCTTAAAATATGACTAATAAATGAAAATGAAGAAATTGTGAAGAACTAAAATGGTCAAAATTAAACATGTAGTAATTTGTAGTTTTTTTAAATACATTCGATCAAGTTTGATAACAATTTTAGCATTTTATTGTATGAAGAAATGGTTTTTCTTTGCAAGAAGGCATAGAAATATCTTTTGAATGACAAATTTCTTTCATTGAAGGCAGATTTATTTTCATATTCTAAGGCGGAATTTTTTTCCAAATCTTTAGGCGTATGTTATTCCCACTTCTTAAGGCGGACGTATTTCTGTTTCTTTAGACGGATATATTTTCCGTCTCTTAAGGTGGATATATTTTCCGTCTCTTTAGGTGGATATTTTTTTGTTCTTCAAATTAAACGAATTTGTTTTCCTCCTTAAACAGGCGGATAAATTTGCATACTTTGGCCCTATTCCGGCTGAACCCTCCTGGAATCCATATAAGAAAGATTCTTCGTGTAAAAGTGGACTTTAAACGGATTCCCTCTAAAAATTCCGTCTAGAATCCATGTAAAATACGCCTGGATTTTTTCGTACAGGTCTCAGTAAAGAATGAGGAAGGGATAAGAAAAAAATGACAGGTATACACTATTTACACTAGGGACCATAGTCTATAGTATAGATGTAATCATTTAAAATCAAAGGATGATATCTATGTACCAGAACGGAATTTCAGACATTTCAGATGACATCTCATATTAATCATTTAAAAAAAGGGTTCCTTCCCTTTAATACAGAGAAATTCAATTAGAATGTTATTTTCATTATGTCTATAACAACGGTCTGTGAAATATCTTAACCTGGTCAAACTATGGATCATAACAAAGAGCTGTTGATTATGTGTTATATTTCCCCCCGCTGATGCACATAATTAATATGGGCATTGGCTTTCAGTAACAAAATTATTTGGAGCTACTGTGTGTTCAGAGACCTCTTATGATGTATACTATTACTAATAAAATTGAGAAAGGAAATGGTGAATATGTCAAAGCGACAACCACCCGACCATAGAGCAGACAACAGCCGAAGGCAACCAATGGGTCTTCAATGTAGCGATAATTCCCGCACCCGTAGGTGTCCTTCAGCTGGCCCCTAAAAAAATGCATACTAGTACAGTGACAATTGACGTCATACTAAACTCCGAATTATACACAAGAAACTAAAATTTAAAATCATACAAGACTAACAAATGCCAGAGGCTCCTGACTTGGGACAGACGCAAAAATGCGGCGGGGTTAAACATGTTTGTGAGATCTCAACCCTCCCCTATACCTCTAGCCAATATAGAAAAGTAATACATATCTTTTTTTCTTTTTTTTTTTATCATACTTTAAAATTTAACATATATCTATGCAAATAGACAGTTATGGTGTGTACAATACTGGGTTCGTTTGCTAAATTAGCGATAGAAGATTGGGATCCAATATAATTCAGCTCCATTATATGGTACACATGGAAAGATCACTTTTACTTCCGATGCATGTATGTTTATATATACGTTCATTTACAAAATAGAAATACATATGTAACAAAGAAATAATAATAGTATCAAATCAAAATATAACGAATAATCCTTTACAAATAGAACTGCATTTTAATCCCATATTAAATTGTTTAATTCTACAGTTTGATATGCAACGTCACTAGATCGTTAAATAATGGCAGTGTCTGCGAGTACCAACATGCGGGTATATATGGGTAGCCAATTGACTTTTGAAGTCTACGAGTACCCGCAACCGATTTTATGATAAATTAAAACTGTCTTATGAATAGCGAAAGATACACGAAAATTATCGGTTATTTCCTGATCATGATTTTGTGAAACCAGTGAAGAGAATGGCAAATAACAAATACTAATTTGTTTTAATGTTTTAGTTAGAAAAATAGAAATTAATGGTAAATACACACTAAAAAAATAAAATTATACTGAATTATAATCCTGGTACCTTTGATAACTTTTTTTTACCACTGGGTCGATGCCACTGCTGGTGGACGTTTCGTCCCCGAGGGTATCACCAGCCCAGTAGTCAACACTTCGGTGTTGACATGAATATCAATAATGTGGTAATTTTTATAAATTTCCTGTTTTACAAAACTTTGAATTTTTCGAAAAACTAAGGATTTTCTTATCCCAGGCATAGATTACCTTAGCCGTATTTGGCACAACCTTTTGGAATTTTGAATTCGCAATGCTCTTCAACTTTGTACATGTTTGGCTTTATAAATATTTTGATATGAGCGTCACTGATGAGTCTTATGTAGACGAAACACGCGTCTGGCGTACTAAATTATAATCCTGGTACCTTTGATAACTTTTTACACCACTGGGTCGATGCCACTGCTGGTGGACGTTTCGTCTCCGAGGGTATCACCAGCCCAGCCCAGTAGTCAACACTTCGGTGTTGACATGAATATCAATAATGTTGTCATTTTTATAAATTTCCTGTTTTACAAAACTTTGAATTTTTCGAAAAACTAAGGATTTTCTTATCCCAGGCATAGATTACCTTAGCCGTATTTGGCACAACCTTTTGGAATTTTGAATTCGCAATGCTCTTCAACTTTGTACATGTTTGGCTTTATAAATATTTTGATATGAGCGTCACTGATGAGTTTTATGTAGACGAAACACGCGTCTGGCGTACTAAATTATAATCCTGGTACCTTTGATAACTTTTTACACCACTGGGTCGATGCCACTGCTGGTGGACGTGTCGTCCCCGAGGGTATCACCAGCCCAGCCCAGTAGTCAACACTTCGGTGTTGACATGAATATCAATAATGTGGTCATTTTTATAAATTTCCTGTTTTACAAAACTTTGAATTTTTTGAAAAACTAAGGATTTTCTTATCCCAGGCATAGATTACCTTAGACGTATTTGGCACAACCTTTTGGAATTTTGAATTCGCAATGCTCTTCAACTTTGTACATGTTTGGCTTTCTAAATATTTTGATATGAGCGTCACTGATGAGTCTTATGTAGACGAAACGCGCGTCTGGCGTACTAAATTATAATCCTGGTACCTTTGATAACTTTTTTTAATAAACATATGTTAAAAAAAACTTGAGTGTGAAAGTTATTTTCTAATAAAATTCGAAACAGATTTTTTTTCAAATATCTAAAACGACTAAAAATAAAGTTTGTGGACGAATTAAAAATAAAATTTGCTTTGAAACCTTTTTTTCAAAGTCGAACGGGTACGCGAATTCAGTGCCTTACATTATCAATATATACAGCTTTGTATGTGCCAAGTTTAACAAGAACAATCATTCGATTAACGACTTTTCGTTTTGAATTTTCCTCGAAAGTCAGTATTTTTGTGATTTTACTGCTTTCTACAGGAGCAGATCCAGATTTTATAAAAAAAGCGGGAGGGGAATAATTCCACTGATAAATGAATTTGTAAAGCGGAGGAAAGTAATATGATTTTCGTCTTTTACAACACTGACGGTTAAATCAGGGATCCATGTTTTACAATGGTTCATAATCTGTGTGAAAAATAAATATAAAATAGCATTATAGTATTGCACGAGTAGCACAATATTTGGTAGCGCTACCTAACAAGGTTGAAATCAAACGAAGTAGGCAAGAAATATTGGAGGCTAGCTAGGAAAACGCCTATAACTTCCATGTCACTTCAAAAAAAGGGAAGGGGGAGGGGGGGGGGAGCTGTTATGTTTTTTACCAAAAAATATTGCGGTCAAGCAGATGACAAACAAAATTATTCTGAATCCAGATTTCCCCTATACCTTGAAGTGGTAAATTGTGAAAACCTTGAAGTGGTAAATTGTGAAAAAAAATCTTTGATTAATAGCATCGATTTTTTAACCACCTTGAAATAAATGGCTTTTGATATAACAACAAAGAAAAATAGTCTACATAAAGTGGCTTTCGTGTGTGTTTAATTTGGTGTGGATGCTTTGAATTATAGAGAATCACGGGATTTACTGTTTTTTTTCACTAATTCAGCTGAAAATCATCTGCGCTCATTTAACGTTTTCAATGATTTTATGGTTGTGTAAACTCTTGTAGTCGGATCATAAAGTTACAATGTACCAAATAAACTATATCGGCGCAGCCATTTTGTGAAGGGAAAATGACATAGAGATAATAATAGATAGCTATCTGTGATTGGTTGTTATATCATTTATATATTTTTCTTCTGGAAAACATTATGAAAAAGTTTCATGCAAGCACAAATTTGTCCTTAAATGTATATGATGAAGGGCCGATTTTTGTTTATGTTGATGGAAATGTTTTGCGAAATCGTAAAGTATCATAAAACAAAACCCCAAAAGTAAAATCATGGGACCATATATATATATCTAAGTGTGGTAAAATCGCAAATAGATATCAAGCTCACACAACAGCAGTTTTTCCATAATCAGTTTATTGAAAACGCCTATAAAGGAGATAACTGCTAAAAATAGCATTGCCGGCAATGGGGCCACCATTTTGTACTTTATATTCATAAATAGACCGTATAAATATACTTACATTACAGTTTTTCCTTTCGTTTACAAATAGTTATGTCATACATTTTCTTGGAGAGTTTATCATTTTTTTATGTAATACGCGTGAAACTGCATCTTAAATCACTAAAATAAAGATCGTGAACTATTATGTTAAATGATTGTTTCAGTATTCATAAAAAGCAGCCCACTTGTTCGATTAATATGAATTGTCTTGTCTTTGTCTCCACACAGCGAAAACATGCGATTTTTTTTCCAAAACGGATGTGCATTGGCAACAGCTGTAGATGCAAGGATTGAGAGGCGCGAGTCCACTTGAAACAACTGCAGCCTCCAGGGCCTAGCTGTTGTTCAGCTGAGAAGCCCGCGAACTTTCATCGATGTTTTACTGATAACTGGGATGTTTGCACAGATCTAGGTAACTACAGGAAGCCTGTTCAGAGTGTCCTGTAACAGTTTGTATTGTTATTAAGAGTTATAAACGTGATCAACGCTCTTAAATTTCGTTCTTCGGTATAGGCACACATCAAACCCCTCCTGGCAGTTTCAACAGTCGAAATGCACACAATGTTTTGGGTTGAAACCTAGCTCCGGTATTCGGAGCTCCACTTGAAAGATGCGAAGGCTCAGATGTATCCATGAACACTCCATAAAAACAGGATTAATGGAGATATGTCACTTATCCCAAATGCAAAACATTGGAATGGTAGGAAACTGGGATGGATTTTATTATAGTGGAGGAAACCGATTACTCGAAGAGAACAACTGGGCAACTCGGCGGAACAAACAAACTGAAAAGATATCCGACGAATGATCTGGTTAAAGTCTGGAGCCAATTCCCCCAACCGAGACACAGAAGTACTAATTCTAGTTTAAAAACTCCGGTATTGGTACCAAAATGTGTGTAAAATGTACAATAACTGCAAAAAGAGTTATAAACTGTCGTATTCCTGACTACGGTTTCAACTCCCTCAGGCAAAGTTGGCTTTATTTTTAGGTATTTTTGACACATAGCTTTTCACCGGTTTCGGTTTTTATACATCTTCGGATTTTAAATGCTTGGCTTTGAGCGTTCCTGATGAAGGCAAATCCAGAAAAGCGCTTCGGACGCAAGAAATTCATAACGTGTTGTTTTCAATTTTTTTTACATCACTGGGTCGATACCTCTGCTGGTGGACTATTGGTCCCCGAGGATATCATCAGCTCAGTAGTCAGAATTTCAGTACTGACATGATATGAAAAACTTTACTAAAACTGTCCGTTTATTAATTTAGAAATTATTAAGAAACTAAGGTTTCAACTCCATCAACGTTGGCTTTAGATGAATTTGGCTATTTATTGTTAGGTATTTTTGACATATAGGTCTTCAACGGTTTCGGTATTTATACATCTTCTGATTTGAAGTGTTTGACTTTGAGCGTTCCTGATAAAGGTAAATCCAGAAAAGCGCTTCGGACGCAAGAAATTAATAACGTGTTGTTTTAAATTTTCAAAACCTGGTTTTATAGCTACATGTAGCTAAACCTCTCACTTGTATGACAGTCGCAAACATTTTTATTATTTTGTCTATGATATGTGAAAAAAACCAAACAGACATATTAGATAAAAATGTCTAAAATAGGGGTACATCAGTTCAGATTGTGTTATAATCTTAATCCCTATAAGACACACAATTATGTCAACAAGGAAAACAAAAACAATATAGACAAGGCAGTGTAAGAGAGTTAAAATCACCTTTCTAATGTCCAAATTTGCAATGCTCCGAGTCGAGATCGATACCCTTGTAGCTAGGCATATACATGATTTCTCTTGATATGACATTATTCAAATATGTACAATAAGATATTCACCAGACAGTATCCGCTGTAACAAACACACAGTTACATGTGGTCAGTTAAAACAATATCAACAGCAATGCAACACAAGTAAAGATATGATTCATATCAGCTAGTTCAGTTTATACATGTTAAAATTTATACATTTTTATTTTTGCATTGTTATCTGTTACTTTAATAACATGATTGTCTGACATAAAATATTTTCTAACTCGAAATGTTCTTTCCACTAATTTTAAAGATAAAAATAGTGTGAGATGTACTGTTTTTTAATATTCTACTAAATTGAGTTCAGTCATAGGTTTCAACCAATAGACCACTATAACCCACAACAATTTCTATTTATGGAGATTCTTTTTGTTGTTGACTGTTGGCTATTTTTATCGTGAATAGTGTTTAGACCGATAGGGCACTCCGTATTTTGTTTTTATCGTTATCGTTATCATGAACCAGTGGCATGTACTAAAAGGTGGAGTGGAGTGGAGTATTGGAGTGGAGTGTTGGAGTGGAGTCATGGAGTGAAATATACTTAACATATCATTTTTTTATTATTATTCATCAAAGTTGGACAATGTTTTGCCTTTAGCATTTATATGACAGCTGAGATAGAGGGGGAATAATGTTGTTTATCATGTAATTTATTTTACTGTCCTGAATTGTGAGTGTATTTCTAATAAGAATTCGGAAAGCAATGGTCGATTAATCTATGCAGTTGAAATTAATTTTGGATGAGCTCACAACACGTTTATAAAAATACACATAGTGCTCATGTTAATTTTCAAATTGTGGTTGGTTAAGTTCCTAGTTCAAAAAAAGGATGTCTTATTCCCGGCAAAATATGTAAGAATCAAACAGAGGCTAAAAAATCATCTTGTGATAAAAAACAAACAACTTGAGGCTCTAAAGAGCCTGTGGCGCTCACCTTGGTCTATGCATATTAAACAAAGGACACAAATGGATTCATGACACAATTGTATTTTGGTGATGTGTTTGAAGTTCTTACTTTACTGAACATTCTTGCTTCTTACAATTATAGCTGTAATGAAATTTACCAATTAGTAACAGAGAAAATTATTTGGTAAAAATTAACCTAAATTTACCAAATTAATGAAAATTGTTAAAAATTGCCTATAAAGGGCAATAACTCCTTGAAGGGTCAATTGACCATTTATGTCATGTTGACTTATTTGTAGATCATACTTTGCTGAACATTATTGCTGTTTACAGTTAATCTCTATCTTTAATACTGTGAAAGTACTTTTATTCGTGGGGTACCAATTTTCGTGGTTTTCGTGGATGACTTTATCCACGAATTTAAGTGTCCAACGAAATGAAACAACCATTGTCCAAATCAAGACATGGAAAGATCCCCATCGGTAGGTTTGACAACTGATATGATCTAGAGAATACATTGAATAACGCCAAATCTGAGAATACTTTAATAGTAGTCACAGATCTACAACTGCATGCAGGATTATACCCATTTAATCTTTAATAACCGAACTTTTGATCTTTGATTAAATCTCCTAAAAAGTATTGTTGATCGATAAAAGTCAGATTTCCGGTATGGATATGCTAGTATGATAAAGTGTTCATTTTATATCCTCATAGTTTTCGTACATATGGGAAATAATAATTTCATGCTGGGCTTAATTTTGATAAGAATTTTTTGACAATTCAAATTACGTTTATAGCATTTGTTTATGTTACTGTTTTCTTTAGGTGACATGTTTATGGCCTAATTAACACCTTTGATGGCCTTCAATCTGTTGATCACTTTATCGTGGGTTAATTAGTGTTATCACTACGGTTTACACGGGTCAATGTTTACTTTGCAATTTCCTTCAATCCAGACTAGCTGTAATCATCGTTTCAAAAAGATTTTTTTTTTTTTAGAAAACAAAAATCTATGAATTAAAAAACCCACGAACATGTCAACATTGCTCTTACCACGAAAATTGATACCCACGAGTTAAAGTACTTTCACAGTAGTATTCAAGATAATAACCAAAAACGGCAAATTTCTTTAAAAATTACCAGTTGGGGGGTAGCAACCCAACAACCGGTTGTCTAATTCATCTAAAAATTTCAGGACAGAAAGATATTGACTTAATTAACAATTTGACTCCTTGTCAGATTTGCTCTAAATGCTTTGGTTATAGAGTTATGAGACAAAATCTACATTTTACCCCTGTTCTATTTTTAGCCGTGGCGGCCATCTTGGTTGGATGGCCAGGTCATCAGACATATTGTAACAAAATGGGGGTTCTTTGAAATGGAACTTGTTTTCCCTAAAATTGTGTGATGATGTTGTTAAAACCTTACCGTTTATTGACTGTTTTATTTTATATTTCTTGTACAACTTTGTGTAAACATTGTTAACTTTTTATTATTCTTAACGTCCATGTTTTGAATTTATATTCGGAACTCCCCTCGATTGTTCATATCAAATGAAGTACATAAACGTTTACCAATCGTTCCGAACATTATTTTGGTAATTACCAATTCCGGTTTTGGTAGTTTAGGTATTTTTCACCACTGGTAAATGGTAAACCATTTAGGTAATATTTTACCATAGTATAAATACAGTGGAGTAAGCCAAAAAGGCTTCAGTACGACTTTACCCTGGGCAAGTGACACACGCTAATTCCAAGCGATTAAATAACCAGAAATAACTAGACTATTTCCGTATAATGTTGGCTTGTTAGTTCCATAACAAGTTGTATTTAGAGAATTACTTCTCGAGAGAAACGTTATCTTGTGACATTGAATTTCCGATACCATTTGCCGATTACCAAACTATCTTGTTCGTAAACTTTCTAGGTATTTATGTATTATAGTTCCGCTATCCATTTTCTTTACGATATTCTAATAAAGTAAGGTATTTATTTGTTAAACTAGAATACTGTTACTTAAGTTATTTACTATGTGTACGAATTGCTGATATTTATTGCACGTAAATACAAGCTGAATTTTATTCGACGAGTCTGTTATTCTTACAAAAACCTAAACGGAACCAAACTACGATCTATCAGAATACCACAACGTACCACAAAACCTATACAGAACCAACTGTAGATCTATCCGAATACCATGATACCAGAGAACCACGTTACCAAAGAAGAGTCCCCAGTTATAAATTTAGTTCATATATTCCATTCTTATAGCAACACACTAAGGGTTCCAATATTTATAGTTAACACCAAAGCCTGACCGCTCGGTTATCGTTACAGTGGTGGCAGCGGTGGGATCGGTACCTACAGTTTTATATTTTTAAAATAAGTTGAATAAAATTTTAAGATAAGGCATAAATAAAATAAGTAAAATGAATAGCGCGGAAAATAGTTTTGAAACACCTAGGTTAACTGCCCAGGGTAGACCAGTACTCCCCCGATCGCGGTCCTGTGAAATATTCCATGATCTGACGCCGACCGGAGAGATTAGCACAAGAGTGAACCAAGATCAATGGCCCTCACAAGACAATACAGATAGATACGAAAAGGATGGTATACACCATACTGACAAAAGGCCACTGTCAGGAGGTATATCACCATCAACGAAAGTGACCATTGACCAAGCGAAAAATAAGGAAGTTTCAAATAGGGCAACGGTTGTGCATTTAGAACCAAATGCGACGTGGCCGGTAAAACAGAATCTTGGTGAAGATTCGAGCACTCTTTATGACCATGCTGCCAGGTCTAGGTATGGGTTTTGGAGTCAGAAAGCAGAGGGTTCTACTATAGCAGAGGGAACTGTTATAGCAGAGGGTTATGCTGAAGCAGAGGGTTATGCTGAAGCAGAGGGTACTGCTGAGGCAAAGGGTTCTGCTGAGGGAGACTCCGGGAAAACAAGACGAGTCGCAACGTCTTGTGAATCCAGATGGGATTCGGGTGATTTACCTAGGACTTTGGACCGGGGCGTACTCCATAACAATGGGGGCAACGTACCAAGCATTACCTTTGACGTCCCGCGGACGATTCAGAGTTGGGGTTAACAGGACCGACCATGAACACCGTACTGATGAAATGACCAGTAATTTAAATTATTCTGGCATTAGCAATAAACCAAATTTTGAGTGTGATTATGATATAAACTTACAAAATATGAACTGTTACAAAAAGAAACCAGTACTTTATGATGGAGAGACTAATTGGGAAGACTATTTAGTTCAGTTTGAATTAATTGCAGCAATTAATAAATGGTCTGACCTAGAGAAAGCTTTAGAATTAGCTACTAGTTTGAGAGGTTCCGCCCAAAGTATTTTAACCAATTTCAGACCAGAGATGCGGACCAATTTTGTACAACTGACTGCCGCTTTAGCGTCACGTTTTCAACCAGAAAACCAAGCAGAATTGTACAGGGCGCAAATGAAAAATAAAATACGCGGTCGCACGGAACAAATACCTGTTTTAGGCCAAGACATAAAACGTCTAGTAAGATTAGCGTATCCATCAGCTCCAATGGAGGTTAAGGAAATCTTAGCACGTGATTGTTTTATTGATTCCCTAAATGATGCTGACATGGAATGGGCCATTTTCCAGGCCAAAGCAAAAAGTATTGACAACGCAATTCAAGTAGCTCTTGAATATGAAGTCTTCCAAAACAACAGACGTAAATACTGTAAATAAATATATAATAATTTTGATTTAGATAGGGAAATTTATTTGTCTGAACAATTTGATGACATTTCAGGTCGTCTTTCAAAAATTGCATATAACAGAAATAACAATTTTTAATTCCAAGAAATAAAAGTGGTAGACCAAATGACTGGTCGGGGAAACTATTAGTAACTGAAACTGAGTACCAAGTTTTAGCAGAGACTAATTATGATTTATAGGAGAGTCCAATAATTTTGAAAAATTCAGTCAGATAAATATATTCTGATAGTTTATATGTAATTGTCAATGTTTTTGACATATAATTAAATTGTTTGATAGATACCAGGTCCATTGTATGTGGGTAGTTTTTTTTATTATTATTATTTGTTATTCATCCATGAATAATACCAGGTCCAAGATTGTGAAGACAGTGTTAACCAATACACGTAGTGGGATACCCCTGCATGGCTAATGGAAGCGTAGTTATGCCGATGGGGACTGCTGTATTACCAACACCGTCTAATAAATACTCGGTATCGTGTCTCATTATTGCTGACATAGATATACTTGTATCAATGATTATAGAGTTTGATTTTTATAGATAAAAGTCCATGTATTTATTGGATAAGGGAAAGAGTTTTTGTAGATTAAATGTAATTTTATTTCAGATTTTTATTGATATTGTGTACATTTGATGATTGTTGTGTAATATGTAATTTGTTTTCAGGAAAATTATTTGTAAATAGCGCAATATGATCATTCGTCCCGCAGAGAATATTTGATGGTGCTCTATAAACATTTGTCAGAATACACAGAATCATCATAGTATTTCTGATGCGAGAACATGCATAACGAGAAGAAGAAGTGTTGCTGCTTAATGAACATTCGTCTAGAACGTCAAGTGAAGAAGATTTGTCAGTACTCTATATAAACATTTGTTAAAAATAAGCAGAACTCGTATTTTATGAACTTTCGTAATGAGAAGAAGATGTGTTGGTGTTTTATGAACATTTGTCAAGTGAAGAAGATATGTCTGTGTTCTATAAACATTTGTTAAAATAAACAGAACTCGTTTTTATGAACAATCGTTATGCGAAGAAGAGATGTTGCATGGTGCTATATGAACATTTACAAAACTAAAGGATCATAAAGAACTGTGCGGAAGTCAACTTTGCGGGAAGACGAAAATGAACAATGAAAACTCAGAAGATTGTATTATATTTCTGTTTGATCAAATATTGTTTTATTATTTTGAATATGTATGTTATAGAGTATTTTAAATGAAAAATATTGGAGAACTTGTTTTAAATTTTAGGGAATGGCTATTCATGTTTGAGGGCAAACATTATTTTTCAAAGGTGGGGAGAGTGTAACAAAATGGGGGTTCTTTGAAATGGAACTTGTTTTCCCTAAAATTGTGTGATGATGTTGTTAAAACCTTACCGTTTATTGACTGTTTTATTTTATATTTCTTGTACAACTTTGTGTAAACATTGTTAACTTTTTATTATTCTTAACGTCCATGTTTTGAATTTATATTCGGAACTCCCCTCGATTGTTCATATCAAATGAAGTACATAAACGTTTACCAATCGTTCCGAACATTATTTTGGTAATTACCAATTCCGGTTTTGGTAGTTTAGGTATTTTTCACCACTGGTAAATGGTAAACCATTTAGGTAATATTTTACCATAGTATAAATACAGTGGAGTAAGCCAAAAAGGCTTCAGTACGACTTTACCCTGGGCAAGTGACACACGCTAATTCCAAGCGATTAGATAACCAGAAATAACTAGACTATTTCCGTATAATGTTGGCTTGTTAGTTCCATAACAAGTTGTATTTAGAGAATTACTTCTCGAGAGAAACGTTATCTTGTGACATTGAATTTCCGATACCATTTGCCGATTACCAAACTATCTTGTTCGTAAACTTTCTAGGTATTTATGTATTATAGTTCCGCTATCCATTTTCTTTACGATATTCTAATAAAGTAAGGTATTTATTTGTTAAACTAGAATACTGTTACTTAAGTTATTTACTATGTGTACGAATTGCTGATATTTATTGCACGTAAATACAAGCTGATTTTTATTTGACGAGTCTGTTATTCTTACAAAAACCTAAACGGAACCAAACTACGATCTATCAGAATACCACAACGTACCACAAAACCTATACAGAACCAACTGTAGATCTATCCGAATACCATGATACCAGAGAACCACGTTACCAAAGAAGAGTCCCCAGTTATAAATTTAGTTCATATATTCCATTCTTATAGCAACACACTAAGGGTTCCAATATTTATAGTTAACACCAAAGCCTGACCGCTCGGTTATCGTTACAATATTATTCAAACTAGATACTCCAAAGATGATTGTGGCCAAGTTTGGAATAATTTGGCCCAGTAGTTTCAGAGGGGAAGATTTTTGTAAAAGATAACTTAGATTTACGAAAAATTGTTGAAAATTGACTATAAAGGGCAATAACTCCTAAAGGGATCAACTGACCATTTCGGTCATGTTGACCTATTTGAAAATCTAACTTTGCTGAACATTATTGCTGTTTCAGTTTATCTCTATCTATAATAATATTCAAGATAATAACCAAAAAACAGAGAAATTTTCTCAAAATTACCATTTCAGGGGCAACAACTCAACAACGGGTTGAACGATTCATCTGAAAATTTCAGGACAGATAGATCTTGACATGATAAACATTTTTACACCATGTCAGATTTCCTCTAAATGCTTTGGTTTTTGAGTTATAAGCCAAAAACTGCATTTTACCCCTATGTTCGATTTTTAGCCGTGGCGGCCATCTTGGTTGGTTGGCCGGGTCACCTGACCCTATTTTAAACTAGATACCCCAATGATGATTGTGGCCAAGTTTGGTTCAATATGGCCCAGTAGTTTCAGAGGAGAAGATTTTTGTAAAAGCTAACGACGACAGACGGACGCCGGACGCCAAGTGATGAGAAAAGCTCACTTGGCCCTTTGGGCCAGGTGAGCTAAAAATGATATTTTTGTTATCAATTTAACCATTCATGTTAATTTAATGACTACTATTTAAAATAGTTTGTTTCTTCCAATTAAAAATATAGATAAGGAAAATATATCTAGCCACAATCGCCTGTCCATCATGTCCATAGAACCCATTAAACTGTCATAACTATAACCTCAGAAACCAAATAACTTTAATAGATGAAAAATGTTGTTGTTTAAAAGTTTTTGATAATTTGACAAAATAAAGAGATGTTTCATCAGTACAAAACACACATTATATGTTCTGCATATTATGGAAACAAGACAGATATATGTATATATAATGAAAACATCTTCCACAAATTTTATTGTAAAATGAAGACTTTATCTATTGTCCTGGACATTTAATGTTGAATTCGGAGAAATTCTAGTAAAAGCAAATGCTCATTAGATAAACTTTGTTTTATTTTATTATGGATTAAAACATCTTTGAATTCAAACTGGGGATCCTTTTTTCTTGCACAGTCACCATTTAAATGAAAATATGTGTTTGGTAGAGGAACAGATTGTTTCAAGATTATAGATCTTGGACTTAAATAAATTACTATGATCATATCTTTTTAACACAAGATCATTTGGAACATTTCTATGTTTATCTGAAAATGATTGTCCACAGCCGAATCCTTTTCTAATTATTCCAGCTATGAAAGTAAGATAGAATGGCTGCCTAGTTAAATCATGTCTTTGAATTATATTGGTATAATGAACATGAATGCAGTTGGATGCTCAAATATGTCAAAAAAAATAATATAAACTCATTGTGTGCTGCAATTTAAATATATTTCACTCCATTACTCCACTCCAACACTCCACTCCACTCCAATCAACCTTTTAGTACATGCCTGAACCAGTAGCGTAAGATATGCTCATTGGTTCGGTTGATCCGTCTTATTTTATATTTTTGTATATTTTTCGCTCATTTTAACACTTATCATTTTTCGAAAACATGCTCACAAGTTTAAAAATAGAAAATTGTGTAACTGGGTCAACCAATAGTGTATTAAACACGTTATAGACGTCGCTATTTTTTGTTTTTGTTTAGACACATTTAGATGCAATGGAATATTTCATGTTTCCGAAAAAACCTATTCACATAGTTCAACAATATATGGATATATATGAAATAAATGAATTAAAAATAGAATAAAAGAAACCCAATCTTTAAATATTTAACTCAGTCATTTCAATGGCTAATCAAAGTAAACGAACAATAAATACACACTTGTGTGTATCGATCGACAGAAAATAAGGTCACAGATGATTCTAGAAAGTTAAATTACAAAAGTATAACCTATCAGATTGAACATATTTTATTCGATCTTAGACTATATAAAACAAGCGTATCAAAATGTTCATGTACATAGTGATAAATTTTTTAAAGTGTTAATTAAAGTGATTTATCAGGTGTTTCAGATAGAAAATTACCCCTTTCTTACCGTTGTTTATCATGATAAAAATTCCAAACAAATACTGAATACTGAAACCATAGATAAACAAATCATTTTATATGAAAACATAATATATATATATAATTATCAATATTAATAAACTATATTGTCGCGTGGAATTTTTAATTGTTTTAGCGGAGCTATCAAAATCGCATCCATTCAATATGGCGACAATTCACAACTGATTGTAATAAATGGACGATTCCATGGCGAAGGGTTCAAAGATATACGAAGACGGCATTAATTATATCAAATAAATTACAAAACGAAATATGACAACATATTTTATGAAGAATTGATTGCAAATTGGTTGACTATATAAGTTTTCATGACATGCTTTACTTTATTTCATTCCTATCAATTACGACGTTTTCTTTACTCCCCCCTTCATAAATTAGCTTCATCGTATACCTATAAAAAGAAAAAATCGAAAAGATTTTTATTGTGAAATCGACTACCAAACAGTGTGGATTTAGTGATTCAGTGTATTGGAATGTTGTAATTGTTAAGTGTTAAGTATAGAATAATAGGAAATGAGATCAAATTATCATTTTTTTTTTTAGGTTTTTATATAATTTTCCTATTTTTTTTACCTAAATATTCATTCATTTATCATGTTTATTTTTCAAAAATCTGAAAATTTTACATTTCCAGTAAAAATGAAGAAACACGTTTCAATGTTCATAATGAAAACAATATTTCAAGATTTCATCAGATTGTTCTGGAATGTGATAGAAAATTATGATTTGTGGTTGACATTTGGCCAACGTGTCATACTTTGATTGGTCGTAAAAACCATGTGATTTATATAACGTTTGAATCCTAATGATTTTCACCATTCTAAATTGAGGCATACACACAGTAATATATCATGGAAAGAAACAGTGGTATAGACAATTTCGTATACATTTTCATTATTTTGACTACGATATGTGAAAAAACAAACAGACATATTAAATTAAAATGTCAAAAATAGGGGTACATCAGTTCACGTTGTGTAATTATTTTAATACCTATAAAACACACAGTTATGTCAACAAAGAAAACAAAAAGAAATATAGACAAAGGCAGTGTAAGAGAGTTTAAATCACCTTTCTAATGTCCAAATTTTCAATGCTCCCAACCGAGATCGATCCAGGGACCTTCAGTCGTGTAGCCATGGCATATATTATAGATTATTTCTCTTGATATGACATTATTCAAATATGTACAATAAGATATTCACCAGACAGTATCCGCTGTAACAAACAGACAGTTACATGTGGTCAGTTAAAACAATATCAACAGCAATGCAACACAAGTTAAGGTTTGTGTCATATCAGCTAGTTCAGTTTATACATGTTATAATTTATACATTTTTATTTTTGCATTGTTATTTCATGTATTTGTTACTTTAATAACATGATTGTCTGAAATACAATATTTTTCTAATAAGAAATGTTCTTTCCTCTGATTTAAAAGATAAAAATAGTGTGAGATGTACTGTTTTTTAATATTCTACTAGATTGAGTTCAGTCATAGGTTTTAATCAATAGACCACCAACCCACAACAATTTCTATTTATGGAGATTCTTTTTGTTGTTAACTGTTGGCTATTTTTATCGTGAAAAGTGTTTAGACCGATAGGACACTCGATCCGTATTTTATATCGTTTCAGTGTATGCACCCGTAGCGCAAGATATGCACATTGGTTCGGTTGGTCCGTCTTATTTTATATTTTTGTATATTTTTCTCGCTCATGTTAACTAGAGAGCTATCATCACTTATTCATTTTTCGAAAACATGCTTACAAGTTTATAAATAGAAAATTGTGTAACCGGGTCAACCAATAGTGTATCAAACACGTGATAGACGTCGCTATTTTTTGTTTTTGTTGAGTCACATTTTAAAGATGCAATGGATTATTTCATGTTTCCGAAATACCCCTATTCACATAGTTCAACACAATATATGGATATATATGACTAGAAATAAATGAAAGTAAAAATCGAATAAAAGAAACCCAATCTTTAAATATCGAACTCAGTCATTTCAATGACTAATCGAAGTAAACAAACAACTAATACACACTTGTGTGTATCGATCGACAGAAAATTAGGTCACAGATGATTCTAGAAAGTTAAATTACAAAAGTATAACCTATCAGATTGAACATATTTTATTCGATCTTAGACTATATAAAACCAGCGTATCAAAATGTTCATGTACATACTGATAAATATTTTAAAAGTGTGAATTAAAGTGATTTATCAAGTGTTTCAGATAGAAAAAAAACCTTTCTTACCGTTGTTTATCATGATAAAAATTCCAAACAAATACTGAATACTGAAACCATAGATAAACAAATTATTTTTATATGAAATTATAATATATATATAATTAATCAATATTAATAGACCATATTGTCGCGTGTAATTCTTGATTGTTTTACCATTCAATTTGGCGACATTTCACAACTGATTGTAATAAATGGACGATTCCATGGCGAAGGGGTTAAAGATATATGAAGACGGCATAAATTATATCAAATAAGTTACAAAACGAAATATGACAACATATTTTATGAAGAATTTATTACAAATTGTTTTCATGACATGTTTTACTTTATTTCATTCCTATTAATTACGACGTCTTCTTAACTCCCCCTCATAAATTAGCTTCATCGTATATACCTATAAAATTTAAAAAATCGACCAGAGTTTTATTGTGAAATCGACTACTAAACAGTGTGGATTAAGTGATTCAGTGTATTTGAATATTGCAATTGTTTTAAGTGGGAAGTATAGAATAATAGGAATTTAAAAAAAATCTTTGTAATGTAGAAGTAAAAATAATATTTACAATAAAGAAAAGATAATTTCATAATTAATAACAACGGCTGCTAACTGGGATTGACTGTGTGACTCCTCTCGAGTACATATATAAGAAAAAAAGCAATGTGTTAAATGGATATCACATAAAAACTTTTCCGTAGCGTTTAAATCAATGCATGCACAAATTGGCTCCAATGTAAAAGACGAGATAGGTAGTTGTGCTCGCTATTCTTCACAATAGTTGCAAGCATGCTACCAAAGCTTGTAATAAGGGCACTTTAATGACAGTGATTAGGACGTTATTGCAAATTTAAAGGGGGAATAATTCATTTTTGTCTTCATATGTGAAAAAGTAAACGTTAGCATAATTTTCATTTCCATACGACCGCAAAAATTGAAATTTATTTTGGTCGTAAATTGGTATGACGTTGGCGTCGTCGTCTTCGTTGTTGTCGTCGTCCGAAGACATTTGGTTTTCGCACTATAACTTTAATTAAATTAAATAGAAATCTATGAAATTTTAACATAAGGTTAATGACCACAAAAGGAAGGTTGGGATTGACTTTGGGAGTTTTGGTCCCAACAGTTTAGGGATTGGGGGCCAACAAAGGTCCCAAATAAACATATTTCTTTTTTTCTGTAAATTAAATTTAGTATAATAAAATAGAAATCTATGAAATTTTAACATAAGGTTTGTGACCACAAAGGAAGTTAGGAATTGATTTTGTGAGTTTTGGCCTCAACAGTTTAGGAATAAGGGGCCAAAAGGGTCCATCATTAAACTTTGTTTTATTTCATGAACAAATTAATTATTGGAATTTTTTAATATGCCAAATCTAACCGTGTATTTAGATTCTTAATTTTTGGTCCTGTTTTCAAATTGGTCTACATTAAGGTCTAAAGGGTACAACATTAAATTTAGTTTGATTATAACAAAAATTTAATACATGGGGTTCTTTGATATGCTGAATCTAAACATGTACTTAGATTTTTGATTATGAGCCCAGGTTTCAAGTTGGTCCAAATCGGGGTCCATAATTATACTTTGTTTGATTTCAACAAAAATTGAATATATTGGGTTCTTCAACATGCTGAATCTAACCATGTTTTTACATTTTGAATATTTGGGCCCGGTTATCAAATTGGTCCACCTTGAGGTATAAAGGGTCTAAAATTGAACATTATTTGATTTCATTAAAAATTGAATTCTTGTGGTTCTATGATATGCTGAGCCGAACCATGTATTTAGATTTTGGATATTGGACCAATTTAAAAATTTTAAGTTTTGATGTTTAAGTTCTCATTCATTCTGGGTCAGTAACCTAATGTGTGTCAACTATTTAATCACAATCCAAATTCAGAGCTGTATCAAGTTTAAATGTTGTGTCCATACTTATTGAGTTCAATATCGTAGCAGCTACGTAGCGACAACGTAGCTGCTATCACTATCTATGTGACAACTAGTATATAGCTACACGTTCTATAGTCAAAATCTACGTAGTACTACGTACATGTAGCCGCTACGGTATTGAACGCAAGCCTGCATTGTTGGAATAATTTATGATTTGTGGTTCACATCTGGCCAACGTGTCATACTTTGATTGGTTTGATTGGTCGTAAAACCCATGTGACTTACTAGTATATAACTTTTGAATTCTAACGATTTTCACCATTCTGGATTGAAGCATAGACACAGTAGCATATCATGGAAAGAAACAGTGTCAGACACTGTCAGAAACCATAGATTTAACATACCATAGGAATTACTGATGTGTATGATGGAAGCACGGATGTATGTATTTGAATGTTTCGCAGTTACTATTTAATGACATAGCAGTACCTCATGCTTGTAATGCAGAGCATCATGGTAATATGGATCTTAGAACCATACATGGTATCAACCTATGTTAACATGGATGGAATGATGTCAACACTGATTAGTATTTTGTATGCCGGATGAAAACCTGGTTTGCAGAACTTTATCGTGCTCAACAAGGTGTCATCAAGGTAGGTCTTAGATGATATGTAGTGCCTCCGTAACGTTTTAATTATTGCATTGAAGAGTGGCTCCGTTGTGAAAGACGAGAGCGGTAGTTATGCTCGCTAGTCTCCACAATAGTTACAAGTATACTATCAACGCTTGTAAAAAGGGCACTTTAATGACAGTGATTAGGACGTAATGCAAATCTAAAGGGGGAATAATTTATTTTCTTCTTCATACACGAAAAAGTAAACGTTAGCATAATTTTCATTTATTAAAGCAGATTAATTTCAAAACTTGTTAAATAAATTACAAAATGCAGCATTAGGTTTTGAAGCATCGGCTGCTATGGTGACTGTGTGACTCTTCTCGACTATATGAGATTAAGGGAGAATACCGTCTTATATGGATGTCACATAGTAGCTTCTCCGTAGCGTTTTATTCGTTGACTTGAAGAGTGGCTCCGTTGTGAAAGACGAGAGCGGTAGTTATGCTCGCTAGTCTCCACAATAGTTACAAGTATACTATCAATGCTTGTGAAAAGGGCACTTAAATGACAGTGATTAGGACATAATGCAAATCTAAAGGGGGAATAATTAATTTTCTTCTTCATACACGAAAAAGTAAACGTTAGCATAATTTTCATTTATTAAAGCAGATTAATTTCAAAACTTGTTAAATAAATTACAAAATGCAGCATTAGGTTTTAAAGCATCGGCTGCTATGGTGACTGTGTGACTCTTCTCAACTATATAAGATTAAGGGAGAATACTGTCTTATATGGATGTCACATAGTAGCTTCTCCGTAGCGTTTTAGTCGTTGACTTGAAGGCTGGCCCCGTTGTGAAAGACGAGAGCGGTAGTTATGCTCGCAAGTCTCCACAATAGTTACAAGTATACTACCAACGCTTGTGAAAAGGGTACTTCAATGACAGCGATTCAAACGTCTATGCATCTTTTCTTAATTTTTTGTTGTTGCTGTAATTTATACATCTAAACCTTATTTCACAGCAAAATAAATTTCTTCAAATTTCAACTTTATTGGTTTGTTTTAGTTTTTTGAATAATTTCCTATTTTTTCGACCTAAGTATTATTTCATTATTTTTTCGAAGACCTGAACATTTAACAATTCCAGTAAAAATGAAGGAAACCGTTTCAATGTTCATTATGAAAACAATATTTCAAGATTTCATCAGATTGTTCAGCGTTGAGTTCAATATCGTAGCAGATACGTAGCGACAACGTAGCTGCTATCAATATCTATGTGATAACTAGTATATAGCTACACGTTCTATAGTCAAAATCTACGTAGTACTACGTAGCACTATGAAACCGCTACGGTATTGAACGCAAGCCTGCATTGTGGGAGAAAATTATGAATTGTGGTTCACATCTGGCCAACGTGTCATACTTTGATTGGTCGATTGATTTGATTGGTCGTAAAAAGCATGTGACTTACTAGTATATAACTTTTGAATCCTAATGATTTTCACCATTTTGGATTGAGGCATAGACACAGTAACATATCATGGAAAGAAACAGTGTCAGACAATGTCAGAAACCATAGATTTAACAGACCATAGGAATTACTGATGTGTATGATGGAAGCATGGATGTATGTATTTGAATGTTTCGCAGTTACTATTTAATGACATAGCAGTACCTCATGCTTGTAATGCAGAGCATCATGGTAATATGGATCTTAGAACCATACATGGTATCAACCTATGTTAACATGGATGGAATGATGTCAACACTGATTAGTATTTTGTATGCCGGATGAAAACCTGGTTTGCAGAACTTTATCGTGCTCAACAAGGTGTCATCAAGGTAGGTCTTAGATGATATGTAGTGCCTCCGTAACGTTTTAATTATTGCATTGAAGAGTGGCTCCGTTGTGAAAGACGAGAGCGGTAGTTATGCTCGCTAGTCTCCACAATAGTTACAAGTATACTATCAACGCTTGTAAAAAGGGCACTTTAATGACAGTGATTAGGACGTAATGCAAATCTAAAGGGGGAATAATTTATTTTCTTCTTCATACACGAAAAAGTAAACGTTAGCATAATTTTCATTTATTAAAGCAGATTAATTTCAAAACTTGTTAAATAAATTACAAAATGCAGCATTAGGTTTTGAAGCATCGGCTGCTATGGTGACTGTGTGACTCTTCTCGACTATATGAGATTAAGGGAGAATACCGTCTTATATGGATGTCACATAGTAGCTTCTCCGTAGCGTTTTATTCGTTGACTTAAAGAGTGGCTCCGTTGTGAAAGACGAGAGCGGTAGTTATGCTCGCTAGTCTCCACAATAGTTACAAGTATACTATCAATGCTTGTGAAAAGGGCACTTAAATGACAGTGATTAGGACATAATGCAAATCTAAAGGGGGAATAATTAATTTTCTTCTTCATACACGAAAAAGTAAACGTTAGCATAATTTTCATTTATTAAAGCAGATTAATTTCAAAACTTGTTAAATAAATTACAAAATGCAGCATTAGGTTTTAAAGCATCGGCTGCTATGGTGACTGTGTGACTCTTCTCAACTATATAAGATTAAGGGAGAATACTGTCTTATATGGATGTCACATAGTAGCTTCTCCGTAGCGTTTTAGTCGTTGACTTGAAGGCTGGCCCCGTTGTGAAAGACGAGAGCGGTAGTTATGCTCGCAAGTCTCCACAATAGTTACAAGTATACTACCAACGCTTGTGAAAAGGGTACTTCAATGACAGCGATTCAAACGTCTATGCATCTTTTCTTAATTTTTTGTTGTTGCTGTAATTTATACATCTAAACCTTATTTCACAGCAAAATAAATTTCTTCAAATTTCAACTTTATTGGTTTGTTTTAGTTTTTTGAATAATTTCCTATTTTTTCGACCTAAGTATTATTTCATTATTTTTTCGAAGACCTGAACATTTAACAATTCCAGTAAAAATGAAGGAAACCGTTTCAATGTTCATTATGAAAACAATATTTCAAGATTTCATCAGATTGTTCAGCGTTGAGTTCAATATCGTAGCAGATACGTAGCGACAACGTAGCTGCTATCAATATCTATGTGATAACTAGTATATAGCTACACGTTCTATAGTCAAAATCTACGTAGTACTACGTAGCACTATGAAACCGCTACGGTATTGAACGCAAGCCTGCATTGTGGGAGAAAATTATGAATTGTGGTTCACATCTGGCCAACGTGTCATACTTTGATTGGTCGATTGATTTGATTGGTCGTAAAAAGCATGTGACTTACTAGTATATAACTTTTGAATCCTAATGATTTTCACCATTTTGGATTGAGGCATAGACACAGTAACATATCATGGAAAGAAACAGTGTCAGACAATGTCAGAAACCATAGATTTAACAGACCATAGGAATTACTGATGTGTATGATGGAAGCACGGATGTATGTATTTGAATGTTTCGCAGTTACTATTTAATGACATAGCAGTACCTCATGCTTGTAATGCAGAGCATCATGGTAATATGGATCTTAGAACCATACATGGTATCAACCTATGTTAACATGGATGGAATGATGTCAACACTGATTAGTATTTTGTATGCCGGATGAAAACCTGGTTTGCAGAACTTTATCGTGCTCAACAAGGTGTCATCAAGGTAGGTCTTAGATGATATGTAGTGCCTCCGTAACGTTTTAATTATTGCATTGAAGAGTGGCTCCGTTGTGAAAGACGAGAGCGGTAGTTATGCTCGCTAGTCTCCACAATAGTTACAAGTATACTATCAACGCTTGTAAAAAGGGCACTTTAATGACAGTGATTAGGACGTAATGCAAATCTAAAGGGGGAATAATTTATTTTCTTCTTCATACACGAAAAAGTAAACGTTAGCATAATTTTCATTTATTAAAGCAGATTAATTTCAAAACTTGTTAAATAAATTACAAAATGCAGCATTAGGTTTTGAAGCATCGGCTGCTATGGTGACTGTGTGACTCTTCTCGACTATATGAGATTAAGGGAGAATACCGTCTTATATGGATGTCAAATAGTAGCTTCTCCGTAGCGTTTTATTCGTTGACTTGAAGAGTGGCTCCGTTGTGAAAGACGAGAGCGGTAGTTATGCTCGCTAGTCTCCACAATAGTTACAAGTATACTATCAACGCTTGTAAAAAGGGCACTTTAGTGACAGTGATTAGGACGTAATGCAAATCTAAAGGGGGAATAATTTATTTTCTTCTTCATACACGAAAAAGTAAACGTTAGCATAATTTTCATTTATTAAAGCAGATTAATTTCAAAACTTGTTAAATAAATTACAAAATGCAGCATTAGGTTTTGAAGCATCGGCTGCTATGGTGACTGTTTGACTCTTCTCGACTATATGAGATTAAGGGAGAATACCGTCTTATATGGATGTCACATAGTAGCTTCTCCGTAGCGTTTTATTCGGTGACTTGAAGAGTGGCTCCGTTGTGAAAGACGAGAGCGGTAGTTATGCTCGCTAGTCTCCACAATAGTTACAAGTATACTATCAATGCTTGTGAAAAGGGCACTTAAATGACAGTGATTAGGACATAATGCAAATCTAAAGGGGGAATAATTAATTTTCTTCTTCATACACGAAAAAGTAAACGTTTGCATAATTTTCATTTATTAAAGCAGATTAATTTCAAAACTTGTTAAATAAATTACAAAATGCAGCATTAGGTTTTAAAGCATCGGCTGCTATGGTGACTGCGTGACTCTTCTCGACTATATGAGATTAAGGGAGAATACTGTCTTATATGGATGTCACATAGTAGCTTCTCCGTAGCGTTTTAGTCGTTGACTTGAAGGCTGGCCCCGTTGTGAAAGACGAGAGCGGTAGTTATGCTCGCAAGTCTCCACAATAGTTACAAGTATACTACCAACGCTTGTGAAAAGGGTACTTCAATGACAGCGATTCAAACGTCTATGCATCTTTTCTTAATTTTTTGTTGTTGCTGTAATTTATACATCTAATCCTTATTTCACAGCAAAATAAATTTCTTCAAATTTCAACTTTATTGGTTTGTTTTAGTTTTTTGAATAATTTCCTATTTTTTCGACCTAAGTATTATTTCATTATTTTTTCGAAGACCTGAACATTTAACAATTCCAGTAAAAATGAAGGAAACCGTTTCAATGTTCATTATGAAAACAATATTTCAAGATTTCATCAGATTGTTCAGCGTTGAGTTCAATATCGTAGCAGATACGTAGCGACAACGTAGCTGCTATCAATATCTATGTGATAACTAGTATATAGCTACACGTTCTATAGTCAAAATCTACGTAGTACTACGTAGCACTATGAAACCGCTACGGTATTGAACGCAAGCCTGCATTGTGGGAGAAAATTATGAATTGTGGTTCACATCTGGCCAACGTGTCATACTTTGATTGGTCGATTGATTTGATTGGTCGTAAAAAGCATGTGACTTACTAGTATATAACTTTTGAATCCTAATGATTTTCACCATTTTGGATTGAGGCATAGACACAGTAACATATCATGGAAAGAAACAGTGTCAGACA
This sequence comes from Mytilus trossulus, assembly GCF_036588685.1. Taxonomy (NCBI): domain Eukaryota; kingdom Metazoa; phylum Mollusca; class Bivalvia; order Mytilida; family Mytilidae; genus Mytilus; species Mytilus trossulus. The sequence goes on along the minus strand of NC_086381.1, from coordinate 40,654,989 downwards.
ATGTCAGAAACCATAGATTTAACAGACCATAGGAATTACTGATGTGTATGATGGAAGCACGGATGTATGTATTTGAATGTTTCGCAGTTACTATTTAATGACATAGCAGTACCTCATGCTTGTAATGCAGAGCATCATGGTAATATGGATCTTAGAACCATACATGGTATCAACCTATGTTAACATGGATGGAATGATGTCAACACTGATTAGTATTTTGTATGCCGGATGAAAACCTGGTTTGCAGAACTTTATCGTGCTCAACAAGGTGTCATCAAGGTAGGTCTTAGATGATATGTAGTGCCTCCGTAACGTTTTAATTATTGCATTGAAGAGTGGCTCCGTTGTGAAAGACGAGAGCGGTAGTTATGCTCGCTAGTATCCACAATAGTTACAAGTATACTATCAACGCTTGTAAAAAGGGCACTTTAATGACAGTGATTAGGACGTAATGCAAATCTAAAGGGGGAATAATTTATTTTCTTCTTCATACACGAAAAAGTAAACGTTAGCATAATTTTCATTTATTAAAGCAGATTAATTTCAAAACTTGTTAAATAAATTACAAAATGCAGCATTAGGTTTTGAAGCATCGGCTGCTATGGTGACTGTGTGACTCTTCTCGACTATATGAGATTAAGGGAGAATACCGTCTTATATGGATGTCACATAGTAGCTTCTCCGTAGCGTTTTATTCGTTGACTTGAAGAGTGGCTCCGTTGTGAAAGACGAGAGCGGTAGTTATGCTCGCTAGTCTCCACAATAGTTACAAGTATACTATCAACGCTTGTAAAAAGGGCACTTTAGTGACAGTGATTAGGACGTAATGCAAATCTAAAGGGGGAATAATTTATTTTCTTCTTCATACACGAAAAAGTAAACGTTAGCATAATTTTCATTTATTAAAGCAGATTAATTTCAAAACTTGTTAAATAAATTACAAAATGCAGCATTAGGTTTTAAAGCATCGGCTGCTATGGTGACTGTGTGACTCTTCTCAACTATATAAGATTAAGGGAGAATACTGTCTTATATGGATGTCACATAGTAGCTTCTCCGTAGCGTTTTAGTCGTTGACTTGAAGGCTGGCCCCGTTGTGAAAGACGAGAGCGGTAGTTATGCTCGCAAGTCTCCACAATAGTTACAAGTATACTACCAACGCTTGTGAAAAGGGTACTTCAATGACAGCGATTCAAACGTCTATGCATCTTTTCTTAATTTTTTGTTGTTGCTGTAATTTTTTCACAGCAAAATAAATTTCTTCAAATTTCAACTTTATTGGTTTGTTTTAGTTTTTTGAATATTTTCCTATTTTTTCGACCTAAGTATTATTTCATTATTTTTTCGAAGACCTGAACATTTAACAATTCCAGTAAAAATGAAGGAAACCGTTTCAATGTTCATAATGAAAACAATATTTCAAGATTTCATCAGATTGTTCAGCGTTGAGTTCAATATCGTAGCAGAAACGTAGCGACAAAGTAGCTGCTATCAATATCTATTTGACAACTAGTATATAGCTACAAGTTCTATAGTCAAAATCTACGTAGTACTACGTAGCACTATGAAACCGCTACGGTATGGAACGCAAGCCTGCATTGTGGGAGAAAATTATGATTTGTGGTTCACATCTGGCCAACGTGTCATACTTTGATTGGTCGATTGATTTGATTGGTCGTAAAAAGCATGTGACTTACTAGTATATAACTTTTGAATCCTAATGATTTTCACCATTTTGGACTGAGGCATAGACACAGTAACATATCATGGAAAGAAACAGTGTCAGACAATGTCAGAAACCATAGATTTAACAGACCATAGGAATTACTGATGTGTATGATGGAAGCACGGATGTATGTATTTAAATGTTTCGCAGTTACTATTTAATGACATAGCAGTACCTCATGCTTGTAATGCAGAGCATCATGGTAATATGGATCTTAGAACCATACATGGTATCAACCTATGTTAACATGGATGGAATGATGTCAACACTGATTAGTATTTTGTATGCCGGATGAAAACCTGGTTTGCAGAACTTTATCGTGCTCAACAAGGTGTCATCAAGGTAGGTCTTAGATGATATGCAGTGCCTCCGTAACGTTTTAATTATTGCATTGAAGAGTGGCTCCGTTGTGAAAGACGAGAGCGGTAGTTATGCTCGCTAGTCTCCACAATAGTTACAAGTATACTATCAACGCTTGTAAAAAGGGCACTTTAATGACAGTGATTAGGACGTAATGCAAATCTAAAGGGGGGATAATTTATTTTCTTCTTCATACACGAAAAAGTAAACGTTAGCATAATTTTCATTTATTTAAGCAGATTAATTTCAAAACTTGTTAAATAAATTACAAAATGCAACATTAGGGTTTGAAGCATCGGCTGCTATGGTGACTGTGTGACTCTTCTCGACTATATGAGATTAAGGGAGAATACTGTCTTATATGGATGTCACATAGTAGCTTCTCCGTAGCGTTTTATTCGTTCACTTGAAGAGTGGCTCCGTTGTGAAAGACGAGAGCGGTAGTTATGCTCGCTAGTCTCCACAATAGTTACAAGTATACTATCAATGCTTGTGAAAAGGGCACTTTAATGACAGTGATTATGACATAATGCAAATCTAAAGGGGGAATAATTAATTTTCTTCTTCATACACGAAAAAGTAAACGTTTGCATAATTTTCATTTATTAAAGCAGATTAATTTCAAAACTTGTTAAATAAATTACAAAATGCAGCATTAGGTTTTGAAGCATCGGCTGCTATGGTGACTGCGTGACTCTTCTCGACTATATGAGATTAAGGGAGAATACTGTCTTATATGGATGTCACGTAGTAGCTTCTCCGTAGCGTTTTAGTCGTTGACTTGAAGGCTGCCCCCGTTGTGAAAGACGAGAGCGGTAGTTATGCTCGCAAGTCTCCACAATAGTTACAAGTATACTACCAACGCTTGTGAAAAGGGTACTTCAATGACAGCGATTCAAACGTCTATGCATCTTTTCTTAATTTTTTGTTGTTGCTGTAATTTATACATCTAATCCTTATTTTACAGCAAAATAAATTTCTTCAAATTTCAACTTTATTACTATGTCGCTACGTATCTGCTACGATATTGAACTCAACGTTGAACAATCTGATGAAATCTTGAAATATTGTTTTCATTATGAACATTGAAACGGTTTCCTTCATTTTTACTGGTATTGTAAAATGTTCAGGTCTTCGAAAAAATAATGAAATAATATTTAGGTCGAAAAATAGGAAAATTATTCAAAAAACTAAAACAAACCTAGCTTCTCCGTAGCATTTTAGTCGTTGACTTGAATGCTGGCCCCGTTATGAAAGACGAAAACGGTAGTTATGCTCGCAAGTCTGCATAATAGTTACAAGTATACTACCAACGCTTGTGAAAAGGGTACTTCAATGACAGTGATTTGAACGTCTATGCATCTATTCTTAATTTTTTGTTGTTGTTGTAATGTTCCAGACCATATGAGTATTTGGACCGTACGCGTGCGGTCCGGACCGTATACGTTTACCCGTACGGTACGAGCATACGAGTACGGTCGGACTGTATGAGTATACGCATACGGTCCAGTTGACAACACATGTTATTGAATCAAATGGGTTAAATTTAAACAAATATTTATCGAAATCTTTATTTTATAGTGTTAAAATTTGTTATTTTTACTATAAATTGGATAAAATGAACAAGCGAACATTTGAAATTTAATATTTGTTGAACTATACATCTGAATCCTATTTTTGTACTCTCGTACTAGAGGTTTCCAGATTTGCTACCGTACCAACCGTAGTACGAAGTGGGAGCCGTCATTTAACTTTTGAAAATTATTGATGTATACACTTTATATCAACAAATGTTTTAGGAATCATATGCATAACTGTTCAGAGATTTTTTAGCTGTAATTTGGGACTAATTTCATGTGAATTCTTCTTGTATTCGTAGAAAACAATAGTGTGTGCACTCGATTATGCTTTCAAGCAACCGTTGCAAGTAACCGTCGGTACGAAAGGTTTATAGTTAAGAGTTATTTCCCCGTGAAACTACTTAGATACAAATAAGCTAGATTACAAAACAAATTTAAAACTTTATAAATTTTGTTTGTAATAACTTTATGTATCATAAAAAAATGTTAAAGTTTTGCATTTGTTTTGGTAAGTTTTTAGAAAACATGATCAAATAAAATGTATTTGAACAAAATAAATTGACCTTAATAACAAAAGAAAAATGACAAAATTAATATAAAACCAAATCTTTGTTCACACAGTGCATGAGAGGTCTATTACACTTGTGAAGAGATATAGAATATACAACCAAGATAAAAAAAAACAAGTCCAGGGAGACATGATTCGACATACTTTTTAAAAATTAATACACTGTTACAAGAAGTCGAAGTTGTCAAAACGCGTGATTTCTGATTACTGTACTGATTATGCATGTCATTTTACTTAATAACATTGCCTTGTGATAATTTTGTGTAATATGTAATTTATCTGTTGTACATATATGTTGAAGAATTGAATAAAGATAAAAAAAATCAGACATCCGGAATGAAGTTATAAAAAATAAAAGGTCGTTTAATTTTGAACAATTATGCAAAGAGATATGGCTGATATCGTATTTACTTGGCATCCTTCCTTTTTGGACAATTATCTTTACCGTCGGGCTTAAAAAAAATTCTTGATAAAAAAAACCCACATAAAATCAATATGCTCTATAAATTTTAGAAACATGCCCTTTTTTAATATCTTTTTCGCAGTAAGCCGAGAGAGAAAACTCAGAAAAACTGGAGTTAAATTATTTTAAGTAATATCGTTTTCATGATACTAGTACATATAAACCTGAACCAAATTACAAAGAAACATTTACCAACCGATGAAAATGAATATTGACTATAAAGGGCAATAACTCCTTAAGGGGTCCTTCGACAATTTTAGTCATGTTGACTCATTTGTAGATCTTAAAATGATCCTTAATTTTGAGTCCATAAATCAGTTGTAAATGGTACAAAAGACATTATATAGCAACACAGTATTTTCCGTAGAACATTACGAAGAGTTAGAAAGACATATTCATATTGCATTAGACTAAGTGTAAATATAGCGTCCAATTTTTGCCGTTATCAGTGAACAAAATACGCTGTGTTGTATGAAGTTTTTTTGGCAATGCTGTACGACAAAAGGATTAATGGATGGATATTGGTTTAATATTACCCCTCGTAGATTATATTATACTACTCGCAGGCATGTGCAATTTTACTCGCGGCAATATTTACAAATATTAATGTAATAACAATATCTAGTGACATAACAATAATAAACTAACACGATGAAGTAACATCGTGATGATAAATATTTCTACTAAACAAATGGTTTTCGTTAGTGTCATAAAATTTATATTCATTCTTTAAGTAATTAATATAATCAACAATTTTATTAAAAGTTCAGTGACAAAATATAAGGAAAGAGATAGATCGGTAGTTTTACAATGTGTGTTGCGTTTTATGAAAAAATGTTGCTCAAATGATCGAAAAGATAGCTTAATTAATAAAAATTTATTTAATGAGAAATCAATACAATTTTGAACTCATTTTTGCCATTAGCACGTGTACTAGTTCAGTGACGCATCCAGAACGTTTCATAACGGGGGGGAGGGGGGGGGGAGGGGGGGGGGGGCTCCATCCATGCTTCAGTGATTCCCTATATAATCAACCAAATTTTTGCCACAAAAAAGGGGGGGGGGTCCCCAAGCCCCCCTTCCCCTGGATCCGTCTATATAGTCATTAACGACACCAGTAAGGTACAAGTAAGATATTATTAATAAGTAATTTCTAATTATTCCAATTTATATTTAAGTATTAGAAAACATTCTTTATTCTAATTCTTTTCTTAATATACAAAAAACAGAAATGTAGCCATACAGAAACGCAAATCTATATTTAGAATATAAAGGTCGAGGTCAAGTAAGGACTGTTCGATTCATTCTCTTGTGCACAAAATAAATGTTGTTGTATAATATCACGTGAAAGGTTTTCTTGAAGCAGTGAAATCGTAATAAAATAAAAGATAACGGTTTTTATCACTGATATGCAATTTTGTTTCTCTATTTTTATCATGATACATACAATAATCGCATGCATTAAATGAAACCTCCCAAACAGCACCAACGGTTGTGTTACGTACCAACCGTACCTGATACGTAGCAAATGTAGAAACCTCTACTAGGTGACACTTGCTACCACAAGTAACGTTATATTTTGTTTTACATTTAAATGTTTGCAGTTCATGCATGTTCCTAAGCTTTGCCTTTTTAGCTCACCTGGCCCGAAGGGCCAAGTGAGCTTTTCCCATCACTTTGCGTCCGTCGTCCGTCGTCGTCCGTCGTCTGTCGTCCGTCGTCCGTCGTCGTTGTTAACTTTTACAAAAATCTTCTCCTCTGAAACTACTGGGCCAAATTGAACCAAACTTAGCCACAATCATCATTGGGGTATCTAGTTTAAAAAATGTGTGGCGTGACTTGGTCAACCAACCAAGATGGCCGCCACGGCTAAAAATAGAACATAGGGGTAAAATGCAGTTTTTGGCTTATAACTCAAAAACCAAAGCATTTAGAGGAAATCTGACATGGGGTAAAAATGTTTAGCAGGTCAAGATCTATCTGCCCTGAAATTTTCAGATGAATCGGTCAACCCGTTGTTGGGTTGCTGCCCCTGAATTGGTAATTTTGTGGATATTTTGCAGTTTTTGGTTATAATCTTGAATATTATTATAGATAGAGATAAACTGTAAACAGCAATAATGTTCAGCAAAGTTAGATTTACAAATAAGTCATATGACCGAAATGGTCAGTTGACCTGTTTAGGAGTTATTGCCCTTTATAGTCAATGTTTAACCATTTTTCGTAAATCTTAGTTATCTTTTACAAAAATCTTCTCCTCTGAAACTACTGGGCCAAATTAATCCAGACTTGGCAACAAACATCTTTGGGGTATCTAGTTTTAAAAATGTGTCCGGTGACCCGACTATCAAATCAAGATGGCCGCCACAGCTAAAAATAGAACATAGGGGTAAAATGCAGTTTTTGGCTTATAACTCAAAAACCAAAGCATTTAGAGCAAATCCGACACGAGGTAAAATTGTTTATCAGATCAAGATCTATCTGCCCTACAATTTTCAGATGAATCTGACAACCCATTGATGGGTTGCTGCCCCTGAATCAGTAATTTTAAGGAAATTTTGCTGTTTTTGGTTATTATCTTGAATATTATTATAGATAGAGATAAACTGTAAACTGCAATTATGTTCAGCAAAGTAAGATTTACAAATAAGTCAACATGACGGAAATGGTCAATTGACCCCCTAAGGAGTTATTGTCCTTTATAGTCAATTTTTAACAATTTTCATAAAATTTGTAAATTTTTATTAACATTTTCCACTGAAACTACTGGGCCAAGTTCATTATAGATAGAGATAAATGTAAGCAGCAAGACTGTTTAGTAAAGTAAGATTTACAAACACATCACCATCACCAAAACACAATTTTGTCATGAATTCAAATGCGTCCTTTGTTTAATATTCACATAGACCAAGGTGAGCGACACAGGCTCTTTGGAGCCTCTAGTTTTTTGTAATATTCTAAAACAATTTTTTTGAATATTTTTCTATCTTTTCGACCTCAATGTTTTTTCATTAACTTGTCAAAGACCTGAACATTTACAAATTCAGTAAAAATGAAGAAAAAACCTTTCAGAGTTCATAATGAAAGAATTATTTCAAGATTTCATCAGATTGTTCTGGAATGTGGGAGAAAATTATGATTTGTGGTTGACATCTGGCCAACATGTCATACTTTATTTGGTCGAGTTTCTTTCGCCGATTCTGGCGCGATATTTACAATTCAAACCCTATTGGAGTGAAAATAACCTCCTAGGTTGATAACGATTTGACCCATAAAAAGTAAAAACACAAAAATACCGAACTCCGAAGAAAATTCAAAAAGGAAAGTTCAAAATAAAGATAGATTAATTGTAAGTTAATTTCACAAAATCAATCATGTTTTATCTCTAGGCATAGACTTTTCAACCCTATACAAATATTAAGTACCCATTGATATCTTTCTCAATGTTGTCGTCATCTTGTTGACCAACGATGGCTTTAAACAAAGAAAAACACTGAAAAGTAAATACAAATATCTTTATTCAATTAAGTAACAAGTTAGCTACATGTACTACTTAGTGGATTTTAACGACATTGACTGGCAGTTATGCCCTCACACGGTCCGCTATATGTCCTAACGCATGTGGTGAGCATTAAAATCCTGTTGGTATCAAGATGAGAACAGTGGCAAGTTCGGTTTTTACGTAGCGATATTGAGTTTGTCACCAGGAGGTGATCCATCACGTCCGTTCGGGTGTAAAGACTGAGAAATGATAAAATGAACTAGTTAACGTAGTAGTTGTGGATGTCGTAAACACGTCAAGGAAACTTGTAAATACAGGAAACTAGCTGGCCGGGTTTTAAACTTCATCGACACTCATCCATTCCTCTCTACAGTATGGGCACACACTAAGTCTCTTCCGCCCGTTCCTCAAACAGGCTGAATGCACACCATGACAGCAATATAATATATTTCTGGTGATATCCTGTGTTTGGTTAACTGTCGCCCGCCTCATTGTTTCGCGAATGGATTCTAGACAGATAGGACACTCAGTATTCTTTATCATGTCAGAACATTTACCTAAATGGCAAGACCTACACATTGATTCGGTTGATTCGTTATCCATATTTATGTTTTAATTGCTTTGGTTATTTCTTCAAATCTGAGTTTTATGTTTGTTTTAATATTTTGATTTCTCTTCAAAATCATTTTGATACTAATATTATTCTTTTGATAATTTGGTAACTAAATAGTGCACAAGAATCACAACGCATAGTGACTTCATACACCAAGGAGGTTAACTTCTATCCCATAGGGTTTGCATTGTAAATATTGCGCCAGAATCGGTAATTTGGTAATTACTACATAGTGACTTCATACACCAAGGAGGTTAACTTCTATCCCATAGGGTTTGCATTGTAAATATTGCGCCAGAATCGGTAATTTGGTAACTACTAGAATGATTGATTCACAGTTACGTACAGCTAGTTTTATCTTTGTGGAGCAACTCGTTCTGCATGGTGACTTCATACACCAAAGAGGTTAACTTTTATCCCATATGGTTTGAATTGTAAATATTGCGCCAGAATCAATAATCGAGAACTTTACAACGACATTTTCAGCAGTCAATATTTTTCGTGTTGCGCTACACATGGGTCAAGTTATGTTGTCGTCTTTCAATTGTATTCACATTTTAATGCATGCATCATGACATACGTATATGCAATTTTCATTCATACACGTTAAGTATTTGGATGGTGCAGTACGGCATGGCATGGTGTTTTAGATAATACACAGCAGCAGTAGGATTTGGTTCCAGATCACAATGTTTACAATGCAAACCATATGGGATAGAAGTTAACCGGCTCGGTGTATGAAGTCATTATGGCGTACGAGTTGCTCCACAAAGATAAAATTAGCTGTAAGTTAATAGAAGTAGTTACCAAATTACCGATTCTGGCGCGATATTTACAATTCAAACCCTATTGGAGTGAAAATAACCTCCTAGGTTGATAACGATTTGACCCATACAAAGTAAAAACACAAAATCACCGAACTCCGAAGAAAATTCAAAAAGGAAAGTTCAAAATAAAGATAGATTAATTGTAAGTTAATTTCACAAAATCAATCGTGTTTTATCTCTAGGCATAGACTTTTTAACCCTATACAAATATTAAGTACCCATTGCTATCTTTCTCAATGTTGTCGTCATCTTGTTGACCAACGATGGCTTTAAACAAAGAAAAACACTGAAAAGTAAATACAAATATCTTTATTCAATTAAGTAACAAGTTAGCTACATGTACTACTTAGTGGATTTTAACGACATTGACTGGCAGTTATGCCCTCACACGGTCCGCTATATGTCCTAACGCATGTGGTGAGCATTAAAATCCTGTTGGTATCAAGATGAGAACAGTGGCAAGTTCGGTTTTTACGTAGCGATATTGAGTTTGTCACCAGGAGGTGATCCATCACGTCCGTTCGGGTGTAAAGACTGAGAAATGATAAAATGAACTAGTTAACGTAGTAGTTGTAGATGTCGTAAACACGCCAAGGAAACTTGTAAATACAGGAAACTAGCTGGCCGGGTTTTAAACTTCATCGACACTCATCCATTCCTCTCTACAGTATGGGCACACACTAAGTCTCTTCCGCCCGTTCCTCAAACAGGCTGAATGCACACCATGACAGCAATATAATATATTTCTGGTGATATCCTGTGTTTGGTTAACTGTCGCCCGCCTCATTGTTTCGTGAATGGATTCTAGACAGATAGGACACTCAGTATTCTTTATCATGTCAGAACATTTACCTAAATGGCAAGACCTACACATTGATTCGGTTGATTCGTTATCCATATTTATGTTTTAATTGCTTTGGTTATTTCTTCAAATCTGAGTTTTATGTTTGTTTTAATATTTTGATTTCTCTTCAAAATCATTTTGATACTAATATTATTAATTTGATAATTTGGTAACTAAATAGTGCACAAGAATCACAACGCATAGTGACTTCATACACCAAGGAGGTTAACTTCTATCCCATAGGGTTTGCATTGTAAATATTGCGCCAGAATCGGTAATTTGGTAACTACTATATTGCGCCAGAATCGGTAATTTGGTAACTACTAGTTTTATCTTTGTGAAGCAACTCGTTCTGCATGGTGACTTCATACACCAAAGAGGTTAACTTTTATCCCATATGGTTTGAATTGTAAATATTGCGCCAGAATCAATAATCGAGAACTTTACAACGACATTTTCAGCAGTCAATATTTTTCGTGTTGCGCTACACATGGGTCAAGTTATGTTGTCGTCTTTCAATTGTATTCACATTTTAATGCATGCATCATGACATACGTATATGCAATTTTCATTCATACACGTTAAGTATTTGGATGGTGCAGTACGGCATGGCATGGTGTTTTAGATAATACACAGCAGCAGTAGGATTTGGTTCCAGATCACAATGTTTACAATGCAAACCATATGGGATAGAAGTTAACCGGCTCGGTGTATGAAGTCATTATGGCGTACGAGTTGCTCCACAAAGATAAAATTAGCTGTAAGTTAATAGAAGTAGTTACCAAATTACCGATTCTGGCGCGATATTTACAATTCAAACCCTATTGGAGTGAAAATAACCTCCTAGGTTGATAACGATTTGACCCATAAAAAGTAAAAACACAAAAGTACCGAACTCCGAAGAAAATTCAAAAAGGAAAGTTCAAAATAAAGATAGATTAATTGTAAGTTAATTTCACAAAATCAATCATGTTTTATCTCTAGGCATAGACTTTTCAACCCTATACAAATATTAAGTACCCATTGATATCTTTCTCAATGTTGTCGTCATCTTGTTGACCAACGATGGCTTTAAACAAAGAAAAACACTGAAAAGTAAATACAAATATCTTTATTCAATTAAGTAACAAGTTAGCTACATGTACTACTTAGTGGATTTTAACGACATTGACTGGCAGTTATGCCCTCACACGGTCCGCTATATGTCCTAACGCATGTGGTGAGCATTAAAATCCTGTTGGTATCAAGATGAGAACAGTGGCAAGTTCGGTTTTTACGTAGCGATATTGAGTTTGTCACCAGGAGGTGATCCATCACGTCCGTTCGGGTGTAAAGACTGAGAAATGATAAAATGAAATAGTTAACGTAGTAGTTGTAGATGTCGTAAACACGTCAAGGAAACTTGTAAATACAGGAAACTAGCTGGCCGGGTTTTAAACTTCATCGACACTCATCCATTCCTCTCTACAGTATGGGCACACACTAAGTCTCTTCCGCCCGTTCCTCAAACAGGCTGAATGCACACCATGACAGCAATATAATATATTTCTGGTGATATCCTGTGTTTGGTTAACTGTCGCCCGCCTCATTGTTTCGTGAATGGATTCTAGACAGATAGGACACTCAGTATTCTTTATCATGTCAGAACATTTACCTAAATGGCAAGACCTACACATTGATTCGGTTGATTCGTTATCCATATTTATGTTTTAATTGCTTTGGTTATTTCTTCAAATCTGAGTTTTATGTTTGTTTTAATATTTTGATTTCTCTTCAAAATCATTTTGATACTAATATTATTCTTTTGATAATTTGGTAACTAAATAGTGCACAAGAATCACAACGCATAGTGACTTCATACACCAAGGAGGTTAACTTCTATCCCATAGGGTTTGCATTGTAAATATTGCGCCAGAATCGGTAATTTGGTAACTACTAGAATGATTGATTCACAGTTACGTACAGCTAGTTTTATCTTTGTGGAGCAACTCGTTCTGCATGGTGACTTCATACACCAAAGAGGTTAAATTTTATCCCATATGGTTTGAACTGTAAATTTTGCGCCAGAATCAATAATCGAGAACTTTACAACGACATTTTCAGCAGTCAATATTTGTCCGTGTTGCGCTACACATGGGTCAAGTTATGTTGTCGTCTTTCAATTGTATTCACATTTTAATGCATGCATCATGACATACGTATAAGCAATTTTCATTCATACACGTTAAGTATTTGGATGGTGCAGTACGGCATGGCATGGTGTTTTAGATAATACACAGCAGCAGTAGGATTTGGTTCCAGATCACAATGTTTACAATGCAAACCATATGGGATAGAAGTTAACCGGCTCGGTGTATGAAGTCATTATGGCGTACGAGTTGCTCCACAAAGATAAAATTAGCTGTAAGTTAATAGAAGTAGTTACCAAATTACCGATTCTGGCGCGATATTTACAATTCAAACCCTATTGGAGTGAAAATAACCTCCTAGGTTGATAACGATTTGACCCATACAAAGTAAAAACACAAAAATACCGAACTCCGAAGAAAATTCAAAAAGGAAAGTTCAAAATAAAGATAGATTAATTGTAAGTTAATTTCACAAAATCAATCATGTTTTATCTCTAGGCATAGACTTTTTAACCCTATACAAATATTAAGTACCCATTGCTATCTTTCTCAATGTTGTCGTCATCTTGTTGACCAACGATGGCTTTAAACAAAGAAAAACACTGAAAAGTAAATACAAATATCTTTATTCAATTAAGTAACAAGTTAGCTACATGTACTACTTAGTGGATTTTAACGACATTGACTGGCAGTTATGCCCTCACACGGTCCGCTATATGTCCTAACGCATGTGGTGAGCATTAAAATCCTGTTGGTATCAAGATGAGAACAGTGGCAAGTTCGGTTTTTACGTAGCGATATTGAGTTTGTCACCAGGAGGTGATCCATCACGTCCGTTCGGGTGTAAAGACTGAGAAATGATAAAATGAACTAGTTAACGTAGTAGTTGTGGATGTCGTAAACACGTCAAGGAAACTTGTAAATACAGGAAACTAGCTGGCCGGGTTTTAAACTTCATCGACACTCATCCATTCCTCTCTACAGTATGGGCACACACTAAGTCTCTTCCGCCCGTTCCTCAAACAGGCTGAATGCACACCATGACAGCAATATAATATATTTCTGGTGATATCCTGTGTTTGGTTAACTGTCGCCCGCCTCATTGTTTCGTGAATGGATTCTAGACAGATAGGACACTCAGTATTCTTTATCATGTCAGAACATTTACCTAAATGGCAAGACCTACACATTGATTCGGTTGATTCGTTATCCATATTTATGTTTTAATTGCTTTGGTTATTTCTTCAAATCTGAGTTTTATGTTTGTTTTAATATTTTGATTTCTCTTCAAAATCATTTTGATACTAATATTATTCTTTTGATAATTTGGTAACTAAATAGTGCACAAGAATCACAACGCATAGTGACTTCATACACCAAGGAGGTTAACTTCTATCCCATAGGGTTTGCATTGTAAATATTGCGCCAGAATCGGTAATTTGGTAACTACTATTGATTCACAGTTACGTACAGCTAGTTTTATCTTTGTGGAGCAACTCGTTCTGCATGGTGACTTCATACACCAAAGAGGTTAACTTTTATCCCATATGGTTTGAATTGTAAATATTGCGCCAGAATCAATAATCGAGAACTTTACAACGACATTTTCAGCAGTCAATATTTTTCGTGTTGCGCTACACATGGGTCAAGTTATGTTGTCGTCTTTCAATTGTATTCACATTTTAATGCATGCATCATGACATACGTATATGCAATTTTCATTCATACACGTTAAGTATTTGGATGGTGCAGTACGGCATGGCATGGTGTTTTAGATAATACACAGCAGCAGTAGGATTTGGTTCCAGATCACAATGTTTACAATGCAAACCATATGGGATAGAAGTTAACCGGCTCGGTGTATGAAGTCATTATGGCGTACGAGTTGCTCCACAAAGATAAAATTAGCTGTAAGTTAATAGAAGTAGTTACCAAATTACCGATTCTGGCGCGATATTTACAATTCAAACCCTATTGGAGTGAAAATAACCTCCTAGGTTGATAACGATTTGACCCATAAAAAGTAAAAACACAAAAATACCGAACTCCGAAGAAAATTCAAAAAGGAAAGTTCAAAATAAAGATAGATTAATTGTAAGTTAATTTCACAAAATCAATCATGTTTTATCTCTAGGCATAGACTTTTCAACCCTATACAAATATTAAGTACCCATTGATATCTTTCTCAATGTTGTCGTCATCTTGTTGACCAACGATGGCTTTAAACAAAGAAAAACACTGAAAAGTAAATACAAATATCTTTATTCAATTAAGTAACAAGTTAGCTACATGTACTACTTAGTGGATTTTAACGACATTGACTGGCAGTTATGCCCTCACACGGTCCGCTATATGTCCTAACGCATGTGGTGAGCATTAAAATCCTGTTGGTATCAAGATGAGAACAGTGGCAAGTTCGGTTTTTACGTAGCGATATTGAGTTTGTCACCAGGAGGTGATCCATCACGTCCGTTCGGGTGTAAAGACTGAGAAATGATAAAATGAACTAGTTAACGTAGTAGTTGTGGATGTCGTAAACACGTCAAGGAAACTTGTAAATACAGGAAACTAGCTGGCCGGGTTTTAAACTTCATCGACACTCATCCATTCCTCTCTACAGTATGGGCACACACTAAGTCTCTTCCGCCCGTTCCTCAAACAGGCTGAATGCACACCATGACAGCAATATAATATATTTCTGGTGATATCCTGTGTTTGGTTAACTGTCGCCCGCCTCATTGTTTCGTGAATGGATTCTAGACAGATAGGACACTCAGTATTCTTTATCATGTCAGAACATTTACCTAAATGGCAAGACCTACACATTGATTCGGTTGATTCGTTATCCATATTTATGTTTTAATTGCTTTGGTTATTTCTTCAAATCTGAGTTTTATGTTTGTTTTAATATTTTGATTTCTCTTCAAAATCATTTTGATACTAATATTATTCTTTTGATAATTTGGTAACTAAATAGTGCACAAGAATCACAACGCATAGTGACTTCATACACCAAGGAGGTTAACTTCTATCCCATAGGGTTTGCATTGTAAATATTGCGCCAGAATCGGTAATTTGGTAACTACTAGAATGATTGATTCACAGTTACGTACAGCTAGTTTTATCTTTGTGGAGCAACTCGTTCTGCATGGTGACTTCATACACCAAAGAGGTTAACTTTTATCCCATATGGTTTGAATTGTAAATATTGCGCCAGAATCAATAATCGAGAACTTTACAACGACATTTTCAGCAGTCAATATTTGTCCGTGTTGCGCTACACATGGGTCAAGTTATGTTGTCGTCTTTAAATTGTATTCACATTTTAATGCATGCATCATGACATACGTATATGCAATTTTCATTCATACACGTTAAGTATTTGGATGGTGCAGTACGGCATGGCATGGTGTTTTAGATAATACACAGCAGCAGTAGGATTTGGTTCCAGATCACAATGTTTACAATGCAAACCATATGGGATAGAAGTTAACCGGCTCGGTGTATGAAGTCATTATGGCGTACGAGTTGCTCCACAAAGATAAAATTAGCTGTAAGTTAATAGAAGTAGTTACCAAATTACCGATTCTGGCGCGATATTTACAATTCAAACCCTATTGGAGTGAAAATAACCTCCTAGGTTGATAACGATTTGACCCATAAAAAGTAAAAACACAAAAATACCGAACTCCGAAGAAAATTCAAAAAGGAAAGTTCAAAATAAAGATAGATTAATTGTAAGTTAATTTCACAAAATCAATCATGTTTTATCTCTAGGCATAGACTTTTCAACCCTATACAAATATTAAGTACCCATTGATATCTTTCTCAATGTTGTCGTCATCTTGTTGACCAACGATGGCTTTAAACAAAGAAAAACACTGAAAAGTAAATACAAATATCTTTATTCAATTAAGTAACAAGTTAGCTACATGTACTACTTAGTGGATTTTAACGACATTGACTGGCAGTTATGCCCTCACACGGTCCGCTATATGTCCTAACGCATGTGGTGAGCATTAAAATCCTGTTGGTATCAAGATGAGAACAGTGGCAAGTTCGGTTTTTACGTAGCGATATTGAGTTTGTCACCAGGAGGTGATCCATCACGTCCGTTCGGGTGTAAAGACTGAGAAATGATAAAATGAACTAGTTAACGTAGTAGTTGTAGATGTCGTAAACACGTCAAGGAAACTTGTAAATACAGGAAACTAGCTGGCCGGGTTTTAAACTTCATCGACACTCATCCATTCCTCTCTACAGTATGGGCACACACTAAGTCTCTTCCGCCCGTTCCTCAAACAGGCTGAATGCACACCATGACAGCAATATAATATATTTCTGGTGATATCCTGTGTTTGGTTAACTGTCGCCCGCCTCATTGTTTCGTGAATGGATTCTAGACAGATAGGACACTCAGTATTCTTTATCATGTCAGAACATTTACCTAAATGGCAAGACCTACACATTGATTCGGTTGATTCGTTATCCATATTTATGTTTTAATTGCTTTGGTTATTTCTTCAAATCTGAGTTTTATGTTTGTTTTAATATTTTGATTTCTCTTCAAAATCATTTTGATACTAATATTATTCTTTTGATAATTTGGTAACTAAATAGTGCACAAGAATCACAACGCATAGTGACTTCATACACCAAGGAGGTTAACTTCTATCCCATAGGGTTTGCATTGTAAATATTGCGCCAGAATCGGTAATTTGGTAACTACTAGAATGATTGATTCACAGTTACGTACAGCTAGTTTTATCTTTGTGGAGCAACTCGTTCTGCATGGTGACTTCATACACCAAAGAGGTTAACTTTTATCCCATATGGTTTGAATTGTAAATATTGCGCCAGAATCAATACTCGAGAACTTTACAACGACATTTTCAGCAGTCAATATTTGTCCGTGTTGCGCTACACATGGGTCAAGTTATGTTGTCGTCTTTCAATTGTATTCACATTTTAATGCATGCATCATGACATACGTATATGCAATTTTCATTCATACACGTTAAGTATTTGGATGGTGCAGTACGGCATGGCATGGTGTTTTAGATAATACACAGCAGCAGTAGGATTTGGTTCCAGATCACAATGTTTACAATGCAAACCATATGGGATAGAAGTTAACCGGCTCGGTGTATGAAGTCATTATGGCGTACGAGTTGCTCCACAAAGATAAAATTAGCTGTAAGTTAATAGAAGTAGTTACCAAATTACCGATTCTGGCGCGATATTTACAATTCAAACCCTATTGGAGTGAAAATAACCTCCTAGGTTGATAACGATTTGACCCATAAAAAGTAAAAACACAAAAATACCGAACTCCGAAGAAAATTCAAAAAGGAAAGTTCAAAATAAAGATAGATTAATTGTAAGTTAATTTCACAAAATCAATCATGTTTTATCTCTAGGCATAGACTCTTTAACCCTATACAAATATTAAGTACCCATTGCTATCTTTCTCAATGTTGTCGTCATCTTGTTGACCAACGATGGCTTTAAACAAAGAAAAACACTGAAAAGTAAATACAAATATCTTTATTCAATTAAGTAACAAGTTAGCTACATGTACTACTTAGTGGATTTTAACGACATTGACTGGCAGTTATGCCCTCACACGGTCCGCTATATGTCCTAACGCATGTGGTGAGCATTAAAATCCTGTTGGTATCAAGATGAGAACAGTGGCAAGTTCGGTTTTTACGTAGCGATATTGAGTTTGTCACCAGGAGGTGATCCATCACGTCCGTTCGGGTGTAAAGACTGAGAAATGATAAAATGAACTAGTTAACGTAGTAGTTGTAGATGTCGTAAACACGTCAAGGAAACTTGTAAATACAGGAAACTAGCTGGCCGGGTTTTAAACTTCATCGACACTCATCCATTCCTCTCTACAGTATGGGCACACACTAAGTCTCTTCCGCCCGTTCCTCAAACAGGCTGAATGCACACCATGACAGCAATATAATATATTTCTGGTGATATCCTGTGTTTGGTTAACTGTCGCCCGCCTCATTGTTTCGTGAATGGATTCTAGACAGATAGGACACTCAGTATTCTTTATCATGTCAGAACATTTACCTAAATGGCAAGACCTACACATTGATTCGGTTGATTCGTTATCCATATTTATGTTTTAATTGCTTTGGTTATTTCTTCAAATCTGAGTTTTATGTTTGTTTTAATATTTTGATTTCTCTTCAAAATCATTTTGATACTAATATTATTCTTTTGATAATTTGGTAACTAAATAGTGCACAAGAATCACAACGCATAGTGACTTCATACACCAAGGAGGTTAACTTCTATCCCATAGGGTTTGCATTGTAAATATTGCGCCAGAATCGGTAATTTGGTAACTACTAGAATGATTGATTCACAGTTACGTACAGCTAGTTTTATCTTTGTGGAGCAACTCGTTCTGCATGGTGACTTCATACACCAAAGAGGTTAACTTTTATCCCATATGGTTTGAATTGTAAATATTGCGCCAGAATCAATACTCGAGAACTTTACAACGACATTTTCAGCAGTCAATATTTGTCCGTGTTGCGCTACACATGGGTCAAGTTATGTTGTCGTCTTTCAATTGTATTCACATTTTAATGCATGCATCATGACATACGTATATGCAATTTTCATTCATACACGTTAAGTATTTGGATGGTGCAGTACGGCATGGCATGGTGTTTTAGATAATACACAGCAGCAGTAGGATTTGGTTCCAGATCACAATGTTTACAATGCAAACCATATGGGATAGAAGTTAACCGGCTCGGTGTATGAAGTCATTATGGCGTACGAGTTGCTCCACAAAGATAAAATTAGCTGTAAGTTAATAGAAGTAGTTACCAAATTACCGATTCTGGCGCGATATTTACAATTCAAACCCTATTGGAGTGAAAATAACCTCCTAGGTTGATAACGATTTGACCCATAAAAAGTAAAAACACAAAAATACCGAACTCCGAAGAAAATTCAAAAAGGAAAGTTCAAAATAAAGATAGATTAATTGTAAGTTAATTTCACAAAATCAATCATGTTTTATCTCTAGGCATAGACTCTTTAACCCTATACAAATATTAAGTACCCATTGCTATCTTTCTCAATGTTGTCGTCATCTTGTTGACCAACGATGGCTTTAAACAAAGAAAAACACTGAAAAGTAAATACAAATATCTTTATTCAATTAAGTAACAAGTTAGCTACATGTACTACTTAGTGGATTTTAACGACATTGACTGGCAGTTATGCCCTCACACGGTCCGCTATATGTCCTAACGCATGTGGTGAGCATTAAAATCCTGTTGGTATCAAGATGAGAACAGTGGCAAGTTCGGTTTTTACGTAGCGATATTGAGTTTGTCACCAGGAGGTGATCCATCACGTCCGTTCGGGTGTAAAGACTGAGAAATGATAAAATGAACTAGTTAACGTAGTAGTTGTAGATGTCGTAAACACGTCAAGGAAACTTGTAAATACAGGAAACTAGCTGGCCGGGTTTTAAACTTCATCGACACTCATCCATTCCTCTCTACAGTATGGGCACACACTAAGTCTCTTCCGCCCGTTCCTCAAACAGGCTGAATGCACACCATGACAGCAATATAATATATTTCTGGTGATATCCTGTGTTTGGTTAACTGTCGCCCGCCTCATTGTTTCGTGAATGGATTCTAGACAGATAGGACACTCAGTATTCTTTATCATGTCAGAACATTTACCTAAATGGCAAGACCTACACATTGATTCGGTTGATTCGTTATCCATATTTATGTTTTAATTGCTTTGGTTATTTCTTCAAATCTGAGTTTTATGTTTGTTTTAATATTTTGATTTCTCTTCAAAATCATTTTGATACTAATATTATTCTTTTGATAATTTGGTAACTAAATAGTGCACAAGAATCACAACGCATAGTGACTTCATACACCAAGGAGGTTAACTTCTATCCCATAGGGTTTGCATTGTAAATATTGCGCCAGAATCGGTAATTTGGTAACTACTAGAATGATTGATTCACAGTTACGTACAGCTAGTTTTATCTTTGTGGAGCAACTCGTTCTGCATGGTGACTTCATACACCAAAGAGGTTAACTTTTATCCCATATGGTTTGAATTGTAAATATTGCGCCAGAATCAATAATCGAGAACTTTACAACGACATTTTCAGCAGTCAATATTTGTCCGTGTTGCGCTACACATGGGTCAAGTTATGTTGTCGTCTTTCAATTGTATTCACATTTTAATGCATGCATCATGACATACGTATATGCAATTTTCATTCATACACGTTAAGTATTTGGATGGTGCAGTACGGCATGGCATGGTGTTTTAGATAATACACAGCAGCAGTAGGATTTGGTTCCAGATCACAATGTTTACAATGCAAACCATATGGGATAGAAGTTAACCGGCTCGGTGTATGAAGTCATTATGGCGTACGAGTTGCTCCACAAAGATAAAATTAGCTGTAAGTTAATAGAAGTAGTTACCAAATTACCGATTCTGGCGCGATATTTACAATTCAAACCCTATTGGAGTGAAAATAACCTCCTAGGTTGATAACGATTTGACCCATAAAAAGTAAAAACACAAAAATACCGAACTCCGAAGAAAATTCAAAAAGGAAAGTTCAAAATAAAGATAGATTAATTGTAAGTTAATTTCACAAAATCAATCATGTTTTATCTCTAGGCATAGACTTTTCAACCCTATACAAATATTAAGTACCCATTGATATCTTTCTCAATGTTGTCGTCATCTTGTTGACCAACGATGGCTTTAAACAAAGAAAAACACTGAAAAGTAAATACAAATATCTTTATTCAATTAAGTAACAAGTTAGCTACATGTACTACTTAGTGGATTTTAACGACATTGACTGGCAGTTATGCCCTCACACGGTCCGCTATATGTCCTAACGCATGTGGTGAGCATTAAAATCCTGTTGGTATCAAGATGAGAACAGTGGCAAGTTCGGTTTTTACGTAGCGATATTGAGTTTGTCACCAGGACGTGATCCATCACGTTCGTTCGGGTGTAAAGACTGAGAAATGATCAAATGAACTAGTTAACGTAGTAGTTGTAGATGTCGTAAACACGTCAAGGAAACTTGTAAATACAGAAACTAGCTGGCCGGGTTTTAAACTTCATCGACACTCATCCATTCCTCTCTACAGTATGGGCACACACTAAGTCTCTTCCGCCCGTTCCTCAAACAGGCTGAATGCACACCATGACAGCAATATAATATATTTCTGGTGATATCCTGTGTTTGGTTAACTGTCGCCCGCCTCATTGTTTCGTGAATGGATTCTAGACAGATAGGACACTCAGTATTCTTTATCATGTCAGAACATTTACCTAAATGGCAAGACCTACACATTGATTCGGTTGATTCGTTATCCATATTTATGTTTTAATTGCTTTGGTTATTTCTTCAAATCTGAGTTTTATGTTTGTTTTAATATTTTGATTTCTCTTCAAAATCATTTTGATACTAATATTATTCTTTTGATAATTTGGTAACTAAATAGTGCACAAGAATCACAACGCATAGTGACTTCATACACCAAGGAGGTTAACTTCTATCCCATAGGGTTTGCATTGTAAATATTGCGCCAGAATCGGTAATTTGGTAACTACTAGAATGATTGATTCACAGTTACGTACAGCTAGTTTTATCTTTGTGGAGCAACTCGTTCTGCATGGTGACTTCATACACCAAAGAGGTTAACTTTTATCCCATATGGTTTGAATTGTAAATATTGCGCCAGAATCAATAATCGAGAACTTTACAACGACATTTTCAGCAGTCAATATTTGTCCGTGTTGCGCTACACATGGGTCAAGTTATGTTGTCGTCTTTCAATTGTATTCACATTTTAATGCATGCATCATGACATACGTATATGCAATTTTCATTCATACACGTTAAGTATTTGGATGGTGCAGTACGGCATGGCATGGTGTTTTAGATAATACACAGGAGCAGTAGGATTTGGTTCCAGATCACAATGTTTACAATGCAAACCATATGGGATAGAAGTTAACCGGCTCGGTGTATGAAGTCATTATGGCGTACGAGTTGCTCCACAAAGATAAAATTAGCTGTAAGTTAATAGAAGTAGTTACCAAATTACCGCTTCTGGCGCGATATTTACAATTCAAACCCTATTGGAGTGAAAATAACCTCCTAGGTTGATAACGATTTGACCCATAAAAAGTAAAAACACAAAAATACCGAACTCCGAAGAAAATTCAAAAAGGAAAGTTCAAAATAAAGATAGATTAATTGTAAGTTAATTTCACAAAATCAATCATGTTTTATCTCTAGGCATAGACTTTTTAACCCTATACAAATATTAAGTACCCATTGCTATCTTTCTCAATGTTGTCGTCATCTTGTTGACCAACGATGGCTTTAAACAAAGAAAAACACTGAAAAGTAAATACAAATATCTTTATTCAATTAAGTAACAAGTTAGCTACATGTACTACTTAGTGGATTTTAACGACATTGACTGGCAGTTATGCCCTCACACGGTCCGCTATATGTCCTAACGCATGTGGTGAGCATTAAAATCCTGTTGGTATCAAGATGAGAACAGTGGCAAGTTCGGTTTTTACGTAGCGATATTGAGTTTGTCACCAGGAGGTGATCCATCACGTCCGTTCGGGTGTAAAGACTGAGAAATGATAAAATGAACTAGTTAACGTAGTAGTTGTGGATGTCGTAAACACGTCAAGGAAACTTGTAAATACAGGAAACTAGCTGGCCGGGTTTTAAACTTCATCGACACTCATCCATTCCTCTCTACAGTATGGGCACACACTAAGTCTCTTCCGCCCGTTCCTCAAACAGGCTGAATGCACACCATGACAGCAATATAATATATTTCTGGTGATATCCTGTGTTTGGTTAACTGTCGCCCGCCTCATTGTTTCGTGAATGGATTCTAGACAGATAGGACACTCAGTATTCTTTATCATGTCAGAACATTTACCTAAATGGCAAGACCTACACATTGATTCGGTTGATTCGTTATCCATATTTATGTTTTAATTGCTTTGGTTATTTCTTCAAATCTGAGTTTTATGTTTGTTTTAATATTTTGATATCTCTTCAAAATCATTTTGATACTAATATTATTCTTTTGATAATTTGGTAACTAAATAGTGCACAAGAATCACAACGCATAGTGACTTCATACACCAAGGAGGTTAACTTCTATCCCATAGGGTTTGCATTGTAAATATTGCGCCAGAATCGGTAATTTGGTAACTACTAGAATGATTGATTCACAGTTACGTACAGCTAGTTTTATCTTTGTGGAGCAACTCGTTCTGCATGGTGACTTCATACACCAAAGAGGTTAACTTTTATCCCATATGGTTTGAATTGTAAATATTGCGCCAGAATCAATAATCGAGAACTTTACAACGACATTTTCAGCAGTCAATATTTTTCGTGTTGCGCTACACATGGGTCAAGTTATGTTGTCGTCTTTCAATTGTATTCACATTTTAATGCATGCATCATGACATACGTATATGCAATTTTCATTCATACACGTTAAGTATTTGGATGGTGCAGTACGGCATGGCATGGTGTTTTAGATAATACACAGCAGCAGTAGGATTTGGTTCCAGATCACAATGTTTACAATGCAAACCATATGGGATAGAAGTTAACCGGCTCGGTGTATGAAGTCATTATGGCGTACGAGTTGCTCCACAAAGATAAAATTAGCTGTAAGTTAATAGAAGTAGTTACCAAATTACCGATTCTGGCGCGATATTTACAATTCAAATCCTATTGGAGTGAAAATAACCTCCTAGGTTGATAACGATTTGACCCATAAAAAGTAAAAACACAAAAATACCGAACTCCGAAGAAAATTCAAAAAGGAAAGTTCAAAATAAAGATAGATTAATTGTAAGTTAATTTCACAAAATCAATCATGTTTTATCTCTAGGCATAGACTTTTTAACCCTATACAAATATTAAGTACCCATTGCTATCTTTCTCAATGTTGTCGTCATCTTGTTGACCAACGATGGCTTTAAACAAAGAAAAACACTGAAAAGTAAATACAAATATCTTTATTCAATTAAGTAACAAGTTAGCTACATGTACTACTTAGTGGATTTTAACGACATTGACTGGCAGTTATGCCCTCACACGGTCCGCTATATGTCCTAACGCATGTGGTGAGCATTAAAATCCTGTTGGTATCAAGATGAGAACAGTGGCAAGTTCGGTTTTTACGTAGCGATATTGAGTTTGTCACCAGGAGGTGATCCATCACGTCCGTTCGGGTGTAAAGACTGAGAAATGATAAAATGAACTAGTTAACGTAGTAGTTGTAGATGTCGTAAACACGTCAAGGAAACTTGTAAATACAGGAAACTAGCTGGCCGGGTTTTAAACTTCATCGACACTCATCCATTCCTCTCTACAGTATGGGCACACACTAAGTCTCTTCCGCCCGTTCCTCAAACAGGCTGAATGCACACCATGACAGCAATATAATATATTTCTGGTGATATCCTGTGTTTGGTTAACTGTCGCCCGCCTCATTGTTTCGTGAATGGATTCTAGACAGATAGGACACTCAGTATTCTTTATCATGTCAGAACATTTACCTAAATGGCAAGACCTACACATTGATTCGGTTGATTCGTTATCCATATTTATGTTTTAATTGCTTTGGTTATTTCTTCAAATCTGAGTTTTATGTTTGTTTTAATATTTTGATTTCTCTTCAAAATCATTTTGATACTAATATTATTCTTTTGATAATTTGGTAACTAAATAGTGCACAAGAATCACAACGCATAATGACTTCATACACCAAGGAGGTTAACTTCTATCCCATAGGGTTTGCATTGTAAATATTGCGCCAGAATCGGTAATTTGGTAACTACTAGAACATTTACCTAAATGGCAAGACCTACACATTGATTCGGTTGATTCGTTATCCATATTTATGTTTTAATTGCTTTGGTTATTTCTTCAAATCTGAGTTTTATGTTTGTTTTAATATTTTGATTTCTCTTCAAAATCATTTTGATACTAATATTATTCTTTTGATAATTTGGTAACTAAATAGTGCACAAGAATCACAACGCATAATGACTTCATACACCAAGGAGGTTAACTTCTATCCCATAGGGTTTGCATTGTAAATATTGCGCCAGAATCGGTAATTTGGTAACTACTAGAATGATTGATTCACAGTTACGTACAGCTAGTTTTATCTTTGTGGAGCAACTCGTTCTGCATGGTGACGTCATACACCAAAGAGGTTAACTTTTATCCCATATGGTTTGAATTGTAAATATTGCGCCAGAATCAATAATCGAGAACTTTACAACGACATTTTCAGCAGTCAATATTTGTCCGTGTTGCGCTACACATGGGTCAAGTTATGTTGTCGTCTTTCAATTGTATTCACATTTTAATGCATGCATCATGACATACGTATATGCAATTTTCATTCATACACGTTAAGTATTTGGATGGTGCAGTACGGCATGGCATGGTGTTTTAGATAATACACAGCAGCAGTAGGATTTGGTTCCAGATCACAATGTTTACAATGCAAACCATATGGGATAGAAGTTAACCGGCTCGGTGTATGAAGTCATTATGGCGTACGAGTTGCTCCACAAAGATAAAATTAGCTGTAAGTTAATAGAAGTAGTTACCAAATTACCGATTCTGGCGCGATATTTACAATTCAAACCCTATTGGAGTGAAAATAACCTCCTAGGTTGATAACGATTTGACCCATAAAAAGTAAAAACACAAAAATACCGAACTCCGAAGAAAATTCAAAAAGGAAAGTTCAAAATAAAGATAGATTAATTGTAAGTTAATTTCACAAAATCAATCATATTTATCTCTAGGCATAGACTTTTCAACCCTATACAAATATTAAGTACCCATTGATATCTTTCTTAATGTTGTCGTCATCTTGTTGACCAACGATGGCTTTAAACAAAGAAAAACACTGAAAAGTAAATACAAATATCTTTATTCAATTAAGTAACAAGTTAGCTGAATGTACTACTTAGTGGATTTTAACGACATTGACTGGCAGTTATGCCCTCACACGGTCCGCTATATGTCCTAACGCATGTGGTGAGCATTAAAATCCTGTTGGTATCAAGATGAGAACAGTAGCAAGTTCGGTTTATACGTAGCGATATTGAGTTTGTCACCAGGAGGTGATCCATCACGTCCGTTCGGGTGTAAAGACTGAGAAATGATAAAATGAACTAGTTAACGTAGTAGTTGTAGATGTCGTAAACACGTCAAGGAAACTTGTAAATACAGGAAACTAGCTGGCCGGGTTTTAAACTTCATCGACACTCATCCATTCCTCTCTACAGTATGGGCACACACTAAGTCTCTTCCGCCCGTTCCTCAAACAGGCTGAATGCACACCATGACAGCAATATAATATATTTCTGGTGATATCCTGTGTTTGGTTAACTGTCGCCCGCCTCATTGTTTCGTGAATGGATTCTAGACAGATAGGACACTCAGTATTCTTTATCATGTCAGAACATTTACCTAAATGGCAAGACCTACACATTGATTCGGTTGATTCGTTATCCATATTTATGTTTTAATTGCTTTGGTTATTTCTTCAAATCTGAGTTTTATGTTTGTTTTAATATTTTGATTTCTCTTCAAAATCATTTTGATACTAATATTATTCTTTTGATAATTTGGTAACTAAATAGTGCACAAGAATCACAACGCATAATGACTTCATACACCAAGGAGGTTAACTTCTATCCCATAGGGTTTGCATTGTAAATATTGCGCCAGAATCGGTAATTTGGTAACTACTAGAACATGATTCGTTATCCATATTTATGTTTTAATTGCTTTGGTTATTTCTTCAAATCTGAGTTTTATGTTTGTTTTAATATTTTGATTTCTCTTCAAAATCATTTTGATACTAATATTATTCTTTTGATAATTTGGTAACTAAATAGTGCACAAGAATCACAACGCATAATGACTTCATACACCAAGGAGGTTAACTTCTATCCCATAGGGTTTGCATTGTAAATATTGCGCCAGAATCGGTAATTTGGTAACTACTACCTAAATGGCAAGACCTACACATTGATTCGGTTGATTCGTTATCCATATTTATGTTTTAATTGCTTTGGTTATTTCTTCAAATCTGAGTTTTATGTTTGTTTTAATATTTTGATTTCTCTTCAAAATCATTTTGATACTAATATTATTCTTTTGATAATTTGGTAACTAAATAGTGCACAAGAATCACAACGCATAATGACTTCATACACCAAGGAGGTTAACTTCTATCCCATAGGGTTTGCATTGTAAATATTGCGCCAGAATCGGTAATTTGGTAACTACTAGAATGATTGATTCACAGTTACGTACAGCTAGTTTTATCTTTGTGGAGCAACTCGTTCTGCATGGTGACGTCATACACCAAAGAGGTTAACTTTTATCCCATATGGTTTGAATTGTAAATATTGCGCCAGAATCAATAATCGAGAACTTTACAACGACATTTTCAGCAGTCAATATTTGTCCGTGTTGCGCTACACATGGGTCAAGTTATGTTGTCGTCTTTCAATTGTATTCACATTTTAATGCATGCATCATGACATACGTATATGCAATTTTCATTCATACACGTTAAGTATTTGGATGGTGCAGTACGGCATGGCATGGTGTTTTAGATAATACACAGCAGCAGTAGGATTTGGTTCCAGATCACAATGTTTACAATGCAAACCATATGGGATAGAAGTTAACCGGCTCGGTGTATGAAGTCATTATGGCGTACGAGTTGCTCCACAAAGATAAAATTAGCTGTAAGTTAATAGAAGTAGTTACCAAATTACCGATTCTGGCGCGATATTTACAATTCAAACCCTATTGGAGTGAAAATAACCTCCTAGGTTGATAACGATTTGACCCATAAAAAGTAAAAACACAAAAATACCGAACTCCGAAGAAAATTCAAAAAGGAAAGTTCAAAATAAAGATAGATTAATTGTAAGTTAATTTCACAAAATCAATCATATTTATCTCTAGGCATAGACTTTTCAACCCTATACAAATATTAAGTACCCATTGATATCTTTCTTAATGTTGTCGTCATCTTGTTGACCAACGATGGCTTTAAACAAAGAAAAACACTGAAAAGTAAATACAAATATCTTTATTCAATTAAGTAACAAGTTAGCTGAATGTACTACTTAGTGGATTTTAACGACATTGACTGGCAGTTATGCCCTCACACGGTCCGCTATATGTCCTAACGCATGTGGTGAGCATTAAAATCCTGTTGGTATCAAGATGAGAACAGTGGCAAGTTCGGTTTTTACGTAGCGATATTGAGTTTGTCACCAGGAGGTGATCCATCACGTCCGTTCGGGTGTAAAGACTGAGAAATGATAAAATGAACTAGTTAACGTAGTAGTTGTAGATGTCGTAAACACGTCAAGGAAACTTGTAAATACAGGAAACTAGCTGGCCGGGTTTTAAACTTCATCGACACTCATCCATTCCTCTCTACAGTATGGGCACACACTAAGTCTCTTCCGCCCGTTCCTCAAACAGGCTGAATGCACACCATGACAGCAATATAATATATTTCTGGTGATATCCTGTGTTTGGTTAACTGTCGCCCGCCTCATTGTTTCGTGAATGGATTCTAGACAGATAGGACACTCAGTATTCTTTATCATGTCAGAACATTTACCTAAATGGCAAGACCTACACATTGATTCGGTTGATTCGTTATCCATATTTATGTTTTAATTGCTTTGGTTATTTCTTCAAATCTGAGTTTTATGTTTGTTTTAATATTTTGATTTCTCTTCAAAATCATTTTGATACTAATATTATTCTTTTGATAATTTGGTAACTAAATAGTGCACAAGAATGACAACGCATAGTGACTTCATACACCAAGGAGGTTAACTTCTATCCCATAGGGTTTGCATTGTAAATATTGCGCCAGAATCGGTAATTTGGTAACTACTAGAATGATTGATTCACAGTTACGTACAGCTAGTTTTATCTTTGTGGAGCAACTCGTTCTGCATGGTGACTTCATACACCAAAGAGGTTAACTTTTATCCCATATGGTTTGAATTGTAAATATTGCGCCAGAATCAATAATCGAGAACTTTACAACGACATTTTCAGCAGTCAATATTTGTCCGTGTTGCGCTACACATGGGTCAAGTTATGTTGTCGTCTTTCAATTGTATTCACATTTTAATGCATGCATCATGACATACGTATATGCAATTTTCATTCATACACGTTAAGTATTTGGATGGTGCAGTACGGCATGGCATGGTGTTTTAGATAATACACAGCAGCAGTAGGATTTGGTTCCAGATCACAATGTTTACAATGCAAACCATATGGGATAGAAGTTAACCGGCTCGGTGTATGAAGTCATTATGGCGTACGAGTTGCTCCACAAAGATAAAATTAGCTGTAAGTTAATAGAAGTAGTTACCAAATTACCGATTCTGGCGCGATATTTACAATTCAAACCCTATTGGAGTGAAAATAACCTCCTAGGTTGATAACGATTTGACCCATAAAAAGAAAAAACACAAAAATACCGAACTCCGAAGAAAATTCAAAAAGGAAAGTTCAAAATAAAGATAGATTAATTGTAAGTTAATTTCACAAAATCAATCATGTTTTATCTCTAGGCATAGACTTTTTAACCCTATACAAATATTAAGTACCCATTGCTATCTTTCTCAATGTTGTCGTCATCTTGTTGACCAACGATGGCTTTAAACAAAGAAAAACACTGAAAAGTAAATACAAATATCTTTATTCAATTAAGTAACAAGTTAGATACATGTACTACTTAGTGGATTTTAACGACATTGACTGGCAGTTATGCCCTCACACGGTCCGCTATATGTCCTAACGCATGTGGTGAGCATTAAAATCCTGTTGGTATCAAGATGAGAACAGTGGCAAGTTCGGTTTTTACGTAGCGATATTGAGTTTGTCACCAGGACGTGATCCATCACGTACGTTCGGGTGTAAAGACTGAGAAATGATAAAATGAACTAGTTAACGTAGTAGTTGTAGATGTCGTAAACACGTCAAGGAAACTTGTAAATACAGGAAACTAGCTAGCCGGGTTTTAAACTTCATCGACACTCATCCATTCCTCTCTACAGTATGGGCACACACTAAGTCTCTTCCGCCCGTTCCTCAAACAGGCTGAATGCACACCATGACAGCAATATAATATATTTCTGGTGATATCCTGTGTTTGGTTAACTGTCGCCCGCCTCATTGTTTCGTGAATGGATTCTAGACAGATAGGACACTCAGTATTCTTTATCATGTCAGAACATTTACCTAAATGGCAAGACCTACACATTGATTCGGTTGATTCGTTATCCATATTTATGTTTTAATTGCTTTGGTTATTTCTTCAAATCTGAGTTTTATGTTTGTTTTAATATTTTGATTTCTCTTCAAAATCATTTTGATACTAATATTATTCTTTTGATAATTTGGTAACTAAATAGTGCACAAGAATCACAACGCATAGTGACTTCATACACCAAGGAGGTTAACTTCTATCCCATAGGGTTTGCATTGTAAATATTGCGCCAGAATCGGTAATTTGGTAACTACTAGAATGATTGATTCACAGTTACGTACAGCTAGTTTTATCTTTGTGGAGCAACTCGTTCTGCATGGTGACTTCATACACCAAAGAGGTTAACTTTTATCCCATATGGTTTGAATTGTAAATATTGCGCCAGAATCAATAATCGAGAACTTTACAACGACATTTTCAGCAGTCAATATTTGTCCGTGTTGCGCTACACATGGGTCAAGTTATGTTGTCGTCTTTCAATTGTATTCTCATTTTAATGCATGCATCATGACATACGTATATGCAATTTTCATTCATACACGTTAAGTATTTGGATGGTGCAGTACGGAATGGCATGGTGTTTTAGATAATACACAGCAGCAGTAGGATTTGGTTCCAGATCACAATGTTTACAATGCAAACCATATGGGATAGAAGTTAACCGGCTCGGTGTATGAAGTCATTATGGCGTACGAGTTGCTCCACAAAGATAAAATTAGCTGTAAGTTAATAGAAGTAGTTACCAAATTACCGATTCTGGCGCGATATTTACAATTCAACCCTATTTGAGTGAAAATAACCTCCTAGGTTGATAACGATTTGACCCATAAAAAGTTAAAACACAAAAATACTGAACTCCGAAGAAAATTCAAAAAGGAAAGTTCAAAATAAAGATAGATTAATTGTAAGCTAATTTCACAAAATCAATCATGTTTTATCTCTAGGCATAGACTTTTCAACCCTATACAAATATTAAGTACCCATTGATATGTTTCTCAATGTTGTCGTCATCTTGTTGACCAACGATGGCTTTAAACAAAGAAAAACACTGAAAAGTAAATACAAATATCTTTATTCAATTAAGTAACAAGTTAGCTACATGTACTACTTAGTGGATTTTAACGACATTGACTGGCAGTTATGCCCTCACACGGTCCGCTATATGTCCTAACGCATGTGGTGAGCATTAAAATCCTGTTGGTATCAAGATGAGAACAGTGGCAAGTTCGGTTTTTACGTAGCGATATTGAGTTTGTCACCAGGAGGTGATCCATCACGTCCGTTCGGGTGTAAAGACTGAGAAATGATAAAATGAACTAGTTAACGTAGTAGTTGTAGATGTCGTAAACACGTCAAGGAAACTTGTAAATACAGGAAACTAGCTGGCCGGGTTTTAAACTTCATCGACACTCATCCATTCCTCTCTACAGTATGGGCACACACTAAGTCTCTTCCGCCCGTTCCTCAAACAGGCTGAATGCACACCATGACAGCAATATATATTTCTGGTGATATCCTGTGTTTGGTTAACTGTCGCCCGCCTCATTGTTTCGTGAATGGATTCTAGACAGATAGGACACTCAGTATTCTTTATCATGTCAGAACATTTACCTAAATGGCAAGACCTACACATTGATTCGGTTGATTCGTTATCCATATTTATGTTTTAATTGCTTTGGTTATTTCTTCAAATCTGAGTTTTATGTTTGTTTTAATATTTTGATTTCTCTTCAAAATCATTTTGATACTAATATTATTCTTTTGATAATTTGGTAACTAAATAGTGCACAAGAATCACAACGCATAGTGACTTCATACACCAAGGAGGTTAACTTCTATCCCATAGGGTTTGCATTGTAAATATTGCGCCAGAATCGGTAATTTGGTAACTACTTTTGGTAACTACTACAACGCATAGTGACTTCATACACCAAGGAGGTTAACTTCTATCCCATAGGGTTTGCATTGTAAATATTGCGCCAGAATCGGTAATTTGGTAACTACAACTACTACTAGAATGATTGATTCACAGTTACGTACAGCTAGTTTTATCTTTGTGGAGCAACTCGTTCTGCATGGTGACTTCATACACCAAAGAGGTTAACTTTTATCCCATATGGTTTGAATTGTAAATATTGCGCCAGAATCAATAATCGAGAACTTTACAACGACATTTTCAGCAGTCGATATTTGTCCGTGTTGCGCTACACATGGGTCAAGTTATGTTGTCGTCTTTCAATTGTATTCACATTTTAATGCATGCATCATGACATACGTATATGCAATTTTCATTCATACACGTTAAGTATTTGGATGGTGCAGTACGGAATGGCATGGTGTTTTAGATAATACACAGCAGCAGTAGGATTTGGTTCCAGATCACAATGTTTACAATGCAAACCATATGGGATAGAAGTGAACCGGCTCGGTGTATGAAGTCATTAAGGCGTACGAGTTGCTCCACAAAGATAAAATTAGCTGTAAGTTAATAGAAGTAGTTACCAAATTACCGATTCTGGCGCGATATTTACAATTCAAACCCTATTGGAGTGAAAATAACCTCCTAGGTTGATAACGATTTGACCCATAAAAAGTAAAAACACAAAAATACCGAACTCCGAAGAAAATTCAAAAAGGAAAGTTCAAAATAAAGATAGATTAATTGTAAGTTAATTTCACAAAATCAATCATGTTTTATCTCTAGGCATAGACTTTTTAACCCTATACAAATATTAAGTACCCATTGCTATCTTTCTCAATGTTGTCGTCATCTTGTTGACCAACGATGGCTTTAAACAAAGAAAAACACTGAAAGTAAATACAAATATCTTTATTCAATTAAGTAACAAGTTAGCTACATGTACTACTTAGTGGATTTTAACGACATTGACTGGCAGTTATGCCCTCACACGGTCTGCTATATGTCCTAACGCATGTGGTGAGCATTAAAATCCTGTTGGTATCAAGATGAGAACAGTGGCAAGTTCGGTTTTTACGTAGCGATATTGAGTTTGTCACCAGGAGGTGATCCATCACGTCCGTTCGGGTGTAAAGACTGAGAAATGATAAAATGAACTAGTTAACGTAGTAGTTGTAGATGTCGTAAACACGTCAAGGAAACTTGTAAATACAGGAAACTAGCTGGCCGGGTTTTAAACTTCATCGACACTCATCCATTCCTCTCTACAGTATGGGCACACACTAAGTCTCTTCCGCCCGTTCCTCAAACAGGCTGAATGCACACCATGACAGCAATATATATTTCTGGTGATATCCTGTGTTTGGTTAACTGTCGCCCGCCTCATTGTTTCGTGAATGGATTCTAGACAGATAGGACACTCAGTATTCTTTATCATGTCAGAACATTTACCTAAATGGCAAGACCTACACATTGATTCGGTTGATTCGTTATCCATATTTATGTTTTAATTGCTTTGGTTATTTCTTCAAATCTGAGTTTTATGTTTGTTTTAATATTTTGATTTCTCTTCAAAATCATTTTGATACTAATATTATTCTTTTGATAATTTGGTAACTAAATAGTGCACAAGAATCACAACGCATAGTGACTTCATACACCAAGGAGGTTAACTTCTATCCCATAGGGTTTGCATTGTAAATATTGCGCCAGAATCGGTAATTTGGTAACTACTACAACGCATAGTGACTTCATACACCAAGGAGGTTAACTTCTATCCCATAGGGTTTGCATTGTAAATATTGCGCCAGAATCGGTAATTTGGTAACTACTAGAATGATTGATTCACAGTTACGTACAGCTAGTTTTATCTTTGTGGAGCAACTCGTTCTGCATGGTGACTTCATACACCAAAGAGGTTAACTTTTATCCCATATGGTTTGAATTGTAAATATTGCGCCAGAATCAATAATCGAGAACTTTACAACGACATTTTCAGCAGTCAATATTTGTCCGTGTTGCGCTACACATGGGTCAAGTTATGTTGTCGTCTTTCAATTGTATTCACATTTTAATGCATGCATCATGACATACGTATATGCAATTTTCATTCATACACGTTAAGTATTTGGATGGTGCAGTACGGAATGGCATGGTGTTTTAGATAATACACAGCAGCAGTAGGATTTGGATCCAGATCACAATGTTTACAATGCAAACCATATGGGATAGAAGTTAACCGGCTCGGTGTATGAAGTCATTAAGGCGTACGAGTTGCTCCACAAAGATAAAATTAGCTGTAAGTTAATAGAAGTAGTTACCAAATTACCGATTCTGGCGCGATATTTACAATTCAAACCCTATTGGAGTGAAAATAACCTCCTAGGTTGATAACGATTTGACCCATAAAAAGTAAAAACACAAAAATACTGAACTCCGAAGAAAATTCAAAAAGGAAAGTTCAAAATAAAGATAGATTAATTGTAAGTTAATTTCACAAAATCAATCATGTTTTATCTCTAGGCATAGACTTTTTAACCCTATACAAATATTAAGTACCCATTGCTATCTTTCTCAATGTTGTCGTCATCTTGTTGACCAACGATGGCTTTAAACAAAGAAAAACACTGAAAGTAAATACAAATATCTTTATTCAATTAAGTAACAAGTTAGCTACATGTACTACTTAGTGGATTTTAACGACATTGACTGGCAGTTATGCCCTCACACGGTCCGCTATATGTCCTTACGCATGTGGTGAGCATTAAAATCCTGTTGGTATCAAGATGAGAACAGTGGCAAGTTCGGTTTTTACGTAGCGATATTGAGTTTGTCACCAGGAGGTGATCCATCACGTCCGTTCGGGTGTAAAGACTGAGAAATGATAAAATGAACTAGTTAACGTAGTAGTTGTAGATGTCGTAAACACGTCAAGGAAACTTGTAAATACAGGAAACTAGCTGGCCGGGTTTTAAACTTCATCGACACTCATCCATTCCTCTCTACAGTATGGGCACACACTAAGTCTCTTCCGCCCGTTCCTCAAACAGGCTGAATGCACACCATGACAGCAATATATATTTCTGGTGATATCCTGTGTTTGGTTAACTGTCGCCCGCCTCATTGTTTCGTGAATGGATTCTAGACAGATAGGACACTCAGTATTCTTTATCATGTCAGAACATTTACCTAAATGGCAAGACCTACACATTGATTCGGTTGATTCGTTATCCATATTTATGTTTTAATTGCTTTGGTTATTTCTTCAAATCTGAGTTTTATGTTTGTTTTAATATTTTGATTTCTCTTCAAAATCATTTTGATACTAATATTATTCTTTTGATAATTTGGTAACTAAATAGTGCACAAGAATCACAACGCATAGTGACTTCATACACCAAGGAGGTTAACTTCTATCCCATAGGGTTTGCATTGTAAATATTGCGCCAGAATCGGTAATTTGGTAACTACTACACACCAAGGAGGTTAACTTCTATCCCATAGGGTTTGCATTGTAAATATTGCGCCAGAATCGGTAATTTGGTAACTACTAGAATGATTGATTCACAGTTACGTACAGCTTGTTTTATCTTTGTGGAGCAACTCGTTCTCCATGGTGACTTCATACACCAAAGAGGTTAACTTTTATCCCATATGGTTTGCATTGTAAATATTGCGCCAGAATCAATAATCGAGAACTTTACAACGACATTTTCAGCAGTCAATATTTGTCCGTGTTGCGCTACACATGGGTCAAGTTATGTTGTCGTCTTTCAATTGTATTCACATTTTAATGCATGCATCATGACATACGTATATGCAATTTTCATTCATACACGTTAAGTATTTGGATGGTGCAGTACGGAATGGCATGGTGTTTTAGATAATACACAGCAGCAGTAGGATTTGGTTCCAGATCACAATGTTTACAATGCAAACCATATGGGATATAAGTTAACCGGCTCGGTGTATGAAGTCATTATGGCGTACGAGTTGCTCCACAAAGATAAAATTAGCTGTAAGTTAATAGAAGTAGTTACCAAATTACCGATTCTGGAGCGATATTTACAATTCAAACCCTATTGGAGTGAAAATAACCTCCTAGGTTGAT
Organism: Mytilus trossulus; assembly: GCF_036588685.1. NCBI lineage: Eukaryota > Metazoa > Mollusca > Bivalvia > Mytilida > Mytilidae > Mytilus > Mytilus trossulus. Next base: position 40,617,896 of record NC_086381.1, on the reverse strand, counting down.
AACGATTTGACCCATAAAAAGTAAAAACACAAAAATACCGAACTCCGAAGAAAATTCAAAAAGGAAAGTTCAAAATAAAGATAGATTAATTGTAAGTTAATTTCACAAAATCAATCATGTTTTATCTCTAGGCATAGACTTTTTAACCCTATACAAATATTAAGTACCCATTGCTATCTTTCTCAATGTTGTCGTCATCTTGTTGACCAACGATGGCTTTAAACAAAGAAAAACACTGAAAGTAAATACAAATATCTTTATTCAATTAAGTAACAAGTTAGCTACATGTACTACTTAGCGGATTTTAACGACATTGACTGGCAGTTATGCCCTCACACGGTCCGCTATATGTCCTAACGCATGTGGTGAGCATTAAAATCCTGTTGGTATCAAGATGAGAACAGTGGCAAGTTCGGTTTTTACGTAGCGATATTGAGTTTGTCACCAGGAGGTGATCCATCACGTCCGTTCGGGTGTAAAGACTGAGAAATGATAAAATGAACTAGTTAACGTAGTAGTTGTAGATGTCGTAAACACGTCAAGGAAACTTGTAAATACAGGAAACTAGCTGGCCGGGTTTTAAACTTCATCGACACTCATCCATTCCTCTCTACAGTATGGGCACACACTAAGTCTCTTCCGCCCGTTCCTCAAACAGGCTGAATGCACACCATGACAGCAATATATATTTCTGGTGATATCCTGTGTTTGGTTAACTGTCGCCAGCCTCATTGTTTCGTGAATGGATTCTAGACAGATAGGACACTCAGTATTCTTTATCATGTCAGAACATTTACCTAAATGGCAAGACCTACACATTGATTCGGTTGATTCGTTATCCATATTTATGTTTTAATTGCTTTGGTTATTTCTTCAAATCTGAGTTTTATGTTTGTTTTAATATTTTGATTTCTCTTCAAAATCATTTTGATACTAATATTATTCTTTTGATAATTTGGTAACTAAATAGTGCACAAGAATCACAACGCATAGTGACTTCATACACCAAGGAGGTTAGAATCACAACGCATAGTGACTTCATACACCAAGGAGGTTAACTTCTATCCCATAGGGTTTGCATTGTAAATATTGCGCCAGAATCGGTAATTTGGTAACTACTAGAATGATTGATTCACAGTTACGTACAGCTAGTTTTATCTTTGTGGAGCAACTCGTTCTGCATGGTGACTTCATACACCAAAGAGGTTAACTTTTATCCCATATGGTTTGAATTGTAAATATTGCGCCAAAATCAATAATCGAGAATTTTACAACGACATTTTCAGCAGTCAATATTTGTCCGTGTTGCGCTACACATGGGTCAAGTTATGTTGTCGTCTTTCAATTGTATTCACATTTTAATGCATGCATCATGACATACGTATATGCAATTTTCATTCATACACGTTAAGTATTTGGATGGTGCAGTACGGAATGGCATGGTGTTTTAGATAATACACAGCAGCAGTAGGATTTGGTTCCAGATCACAATGTTTACAATGCAAACCATATGGGATAGAAGTTAACCGGCTCGGTGTATGAAGTCATTATGGCGTACGAGTTGCTCCACAAAGATAAAATTAGCTGTAAGTTAATAGAAGTAGTTACCAAATTACCGATTCTGGCGCGATATTTACAATTCAAACCCTATTGGAGTGAAAATAACCTCCTAGGTTGATAACGATTTGACCCATAAAAAGTAAAAACACAAAAATACCGAACTCCGAAGAAAATTCAAAAAGGAAAGTTCAAAATAAAGATAGATTAATTGTAAGTTAATTTCACAAAATCAATCATGTTTTATCTCTAGGCATAGACTTTTTAACCCTATACAAATATTAAGTACCCATTGCTATCTTTCTCAATGTTGTCGTCATCTTGTTGACCAACGATGGCTTTAAACAAAGAAAAACACTGAAAAGTAAATACAAATATCTTTATTCAATTAAGTAACAAGTTAGCTACATGTACTACTTAGTGGATTTTAACGACATTGACTGGCAGTTATGCCCTCACACGGTCCGCTATATGTCCTAACGCATGTGGTGAGCATTAAAATCCTGTTGGTATCAAGATGAGAACAGTGGCAAGTTCGGTTTTTACGTAGCGATATTGAGTTTGTCACCAGGAGGTGATCCATCACGTCCGTTCGGGTGTAAAGACTGAGAAATGATAAAATGAACTAGTTAACATAGTAGTTGTAGATGTCGTAAACACGTCAAGGAAACTTGTAAATACAGGAAACTAGCTGGCCGGGTTTTAAACTTCATCGACACTCATCCATTCCTCTCTACAGTATGGGCACACACTAAGTCTCTTCCGCCCGTTCCTCAATCAGGCTGAATGCACACCATGACAGCAATATATATTTCTGGTGATATCCTGTGTTTGGTTAACTGTCGCCAGCCTCATTGTTTCGTGAATGGATTCTAGACAGATAGGACACTCAGTATTCTTTATCATGTCAGAACATTTACCTAAATGGCAAGACCTACACATTGATTCGGTTGATTCGTTATCCATATTTATGTTTTAATTGCTTTGGTTATTTCTTCAAATCTGAGTTTTATGTTTGTTTTAATATTTTGATTTCTCTTCAAAATCATTTTGATACTAATATTATTCTTTTGATTATTTGGTAACTAAATAGTGCACAAGAATAACAACGCATAGTGACTTCATACACCAAGGAGGTTAACTTCTATCCCATAGGGTTTGCATTGTAAATATTGCGCCAGAATCGGTAATTTGGTAACTACTACTGGTAACTAAATAGTGCACAAGAATAACAACGCATAGTGACTTCATACACCAAGGAGGTTAACTTCTATCCCATAGGGTTTGCATTGTAAATATTGCGCCAGAATCGGTAATTTGGTAACTACTTTGGTTTTTACATTTACTTTCCTTGTATTATCATGTATGTATTACAACTTTAACATGAAATTGACATAATTAATCAACCCTTAAACCTTTCGGTATAGATATTTTTCAAATTTAGTATCTATTTTGACAGAAATGAAAAACACATTATCAATGCACTATTGCTATTACCGATAATAACCGTTGCATTTAATTATAACGTATTAATTATGACCACTTATCGTAAACAAATATCAAAAATTATCTTTGATGGTTTTATTTCTCAACTTTAAACAAAGATATATTTGTAAACATTTGTTTATCATCATAATTACATTGGGTTCATTGATAAACTAACCTTCTTTGTTCTGCTCTATCAATTATCTATAAATTAAGCGTAACTCAAGAACTGATAAGATATTACACTTTTATTTACACACTTTACAGCTTAACTACTAGAATGATTGATTCACAGTTACGTACAGCTAGTTTTATCTTTGTGGAGCAACTCGTTCTGCATGGTGACTTCATACACCAAAGAGGTTAACTTTTATCCCATATGGTTTGAATTGTAAATATTGCGCCAGAATCAATAATCGAGAACTTTACAACGACATTTTCAGCAGTCAATATTTGTCCGTGTTGCGCTACACATGGGTCAAGTTATGTTGTCGTCTTTCAATTGTATTCACATTTTAATGCATGCATCATGACATACGTATATGCAATTTTCATTCATACACGTTAAGTATTTGGATGGTGCAGTACGGAATGGCATGGTGTTTTAGATAATACACAGCAGCAGTAGGATTTGGTTCCAGATCACAATGTTTACAATGCAAACCATATGGGATAAAAGTTAACCGGCTCGGTGTATGAAGTCATTATGGCGTACGAGTTGCTCCACAAAGATAAAATTAGCTGTAAGTTAATAGAGGTAGTTACCAAATTACTGATTCTGGCGCGATATTTACAATTCAAACCCTATTGGAGTGAAAATAACCTCCTAGGTTGATAACGATTTGACCCATAAAAAGTAAAAACACAAAAATACCGAACTCCGAAGAAAATTCAAAAAGGAAAGTTCAAAATAAAGATAGATTAATTGTAAGTTAATTTCACAAAATCAATCATGTTTTATCTCTAGGCATAGACTTTTTAACCCTATACAAATATTAAGTACCCATTGCTATCTTTCTCAATGTTGTCGTCATCTTGTTGACCAACGATGGCTTTAAACAAAGAAAAACACTGAAAAGTAAATACAAATATCTTTATTCAATTAAGTAACAAGTTAGCTACATGTACTACTTAGTGGATTTTTAACGACATTGACTGGCAGTTATGCCCTCACACGGTCCGCTATATGTCCTAACGCATGTGGTGAGCATTAAAATCCTGTTGGTATCAAGATGAGAACAGTGGCAAGTTCGGTTTTTACGTAGCGATATTGAGTTTGTCACCAGGAGGTGATCCATCACGTCCGTTCGGGTGTAAAGACTGAGAAATGATAAAATGAACTAGTTAACGTAGTAGTTGTAGATGTCGTAAACACGTCAAGGAAACTTGTAAATACAGGAAACTAGCTGGCCGGGTTTTAAACTTCATCGACACTCATCCATTTTGATATCGAGTATGGGCACACACTGAGTCTCTTTCGCCAGCTCCTCAAGCAGGCTGAATGCACACCATGACAGCAATACAAATTGATGGTGATAGCCTGTGTTTGGTTAACTGTCGCCCATTGTTTCGTGAATGGTTTCTAGACAGATAGGACACTCAGTATTCTTTATCATGTAATTACATGTACCAGAATGGCAAGACATACACATTGATTCGGTTGATTCGTTATCCAAATATCTGTTTTAATTTCTTTGGTTGTTTCTTAAAATCGGAGTTTTATGTTTGTTTTAATATTTTGATTTCTCTTCAAAATCATTTTGATACTAATATTATTTTTTTCATAATTTGGTAACTAAATATTGCGCCAGAATCACAACGCATAGTGACTTCATACACCAAGGAGGTTAACTTCTATTGTTTGCATTGTAAATATTGCGCCAGAATCGGTCATTTAATAACTACTACTACTACTACTACTACTACTACTACTTCTACTACTACTACTACTACTACTACTACTACTACTACTACTACTACTTCTACTACTACACACCAAGGAGGTTAACGTCTATTCCATAGGGTTTGCATTGTAAATATTGGCTAGAATCGGCATTTGATAACTACTAGATGAAAGAATGATTGATTCTTTGAAATTTACGTACAGCTAATTTTATCTTGGTGGAGCATCTCGTTCTCCATAACGACTTCATACACCAAGGAGGTTAAATTCTATACCATAGGGTTTGCATTGTAAATATTGGGCCAGAATCGGTAATTTGGTAACTACTACATAGTGACTTCATACACTAAGGAGGTTAACTTCTATCCCATAGGGTTTGCATTGTAAATATTGCGCCAGAATCGGTAATTTGGTAACTACACACCAAAGAGGTTAACTTCTATTCCATAGGGTTTGCATTGTAAATAATGCGCCAGAATCGGTAATTTGATAACTACTACTACTACTATCTCGATAATTTGGTAACTACTACTTCATGTACTACACACGAAGGATGTTAACTTCTATTCCATAGGGTTTGCATTGTAAATAATGCGCCAGAATCGGTAATTTGATAACTACTTACTACTAGATGAACGAATGATTGATTCTGTGAAATAAACGTACAGCTAATATTATGTTTGATGAGCAACTTGTTCTCCATAGTGACTTCAAACACCAAGGAGGTAAACTTCTATCCCATATGGTTTGCATTGTAAATATTGCACCAGAATCGGTAATTTGGTAACTACTACTCGTACTCCATAGTGACTTCATACACCAAAGAGGTTAGGTAACTACTACTCGTACTCCATAGTGACATCATACACTAAGGAGGTTGACTTCTATCCCATATGGTTTGCAAAGTAAATATTGCGACATATTCGGTAATTTGGTAACTACTGTGGTAACTACTACAACTCGTGCTTTATACTATTGCGCCAGAATCGGTAATGTTTTATATTGTGAAATTAACTTACAGCTAATTTTATCTTTGTGGAGCAGCTCGTACGCCATAGTGACTTCATACACCAATGAGGTTTACTTCTATCCCATATGGTTTGCATTGTAAATATGTGCCAGAATCGGTTATCGAGAACTTCACAACAACATTTTCAGCAGTCAATATTTGTCTGTGTTGCGCTACACATGGGTCAAGTTATGTTGTCGTCTTTCAATTGTATCCACTTTTTAATGCATGCATCATGACATACGTATATGCAATTTTCATTCATACACGTTAGGTATTTATACATATGTATTGATATCTTACATATTGCACATTTATCCTTGTCCTCTGTTTTGTGGCTTTGATCCATTTCTGTTTTAATTACTTTGGTTATTTCTTCAAATCAGAGTTTTATGTTTGTTTTAATATTTTGATTTCTCTTCAAAATCATGTTGATACTAATATTATTCTTTTGGTAATTTGGTAACTAAATATTGCGCCAGAATCACAACGCTCAGTGACTTCATACACCATGGAGGTTAACTTCTATTCCATGGGGTTTGCATTGTAAATAAGTATGTTTGATCCTGCAACGTTCTGAATGTGCCTGTCCCATGTTAGGATCCAGATAACTTAATCATACGATTGACACCCTTCCCTATTCAATCAATTTTCTGTGGATGGTGCAGTATGGCATGGCATGGTGGATTAGGTGTTACATAGCAGCAGTAGGATTTGGTTCCAGATCAATTTTTTTCATACGATTGACACCCTTCCTTATTTAAAGGAAATTGATTGAAAGATTATTCAATTTAGTGAAAGAATTAAGATGCATCAAATCTAGTCATTGTCATGTTTATAAGTCATTGGTTATGTATACATAATTATAATAGTTATAACGCATTAATTCCGTAAGTGACGAAATAATCAGGCATGTGGAAGACACTTGATGGGGATTTTCGTGTATTAAAGACAACAATTATTTGATAACAAGCCTTATGATTGGTTAACTATATATGATTGGTTGATATTTTAAAATGGTCATGCGCACACAAAACCATCACCATGTGACCCTTCTTTTATAAATAAGAGGGGATGAGTCTTGGTCCGGCTCTCACTTCACTTCCCTCTCTCGATCTATCCCCATCTGGATCACTTTTTCGATATGGTTTCCTCTGGTGGTGCAGTACGACGTGAGATGGTGTATGGTGGTTTAACAGAAGCAGTTCCAGATCACTTTATTATGCGATTGACACCCTTCCCTGTTCGATTGGTTTTCTATGGATGATGCAGTACGGCATGGTGTATGGTACCAGAAGAAGGAAGGATTTTTGCTTTCAGATTTCTTAATCATACGATTGACACCCTTCCCTATTCAATCGATTTTCTGTGGATGGTGCAGTACGGCAAGGCATGGTGTATAAGGTGTAACACAGCAGGAGTAGGATTTGGTTCCAGATCACTTTTGTTCATACGTGACAACCTTCCCTATTCGATTGATTTTCTGTGAATAGTGCAACACCATATAATAATAAAGGGTATAATATCCTACCGTCTTTCACCATAAGATTAAAAGTACCTTAACCCCCTCATTCGACGACATATGTATCACCATAATAGGTATTACGCTTAAGGTTAACTACCCCCTACTGACGGTACATCACCATATATCATAATAATAAGCTAGTTAAGATTTAGTAAAGGTGTAGCAATCCACCATAATAGTAAAAAGAAATGGCTAACAATAACCCTTCATATACATCTCACTGACGGTGCATCACACTATATAATAATAGTAAAGGTTTAGTTAAGGTTGATGGTCTTCCACCACCCATAATTAGTAAGATTTAATGGTTGTCTCCATTTGCTAAACCGTCGTCTTGTACCATAATTAAGGATATCAAACCTCCCCTTCTCTCTTCTCAACCTACTGACGGCACATCGCCATATAATATAATAGTGTAGTTAAGGTTGACCATGCACCATAATTATAATTAGTAAGATTATAAAAAGGGGTTTGAACCTCTCTCTCACACCACCCATAACAATCAAGGATTTGGGTAACATACTCTTCCTCCTTTTTCATCTCCATATCACTTACGGTGCATGACTATATATAATAAGTTATTAAGTAAGGATTTAGGCATCGTCTTGCACACCATAATAGTAAGTATGTTTATTAGCGTAGCTCCCCCATTCCCCTTCCCACGCAAAAAATACAAAAATCAATACTATTAATTTACGGCCTTACACAACATAACCAAGGGTACTTGGGATTGGGGGGGGGGGGGGGGTGGGGGGGGGGGCTGAGGGTGAGGCCAATGAAGTGTGCGCTCGACGGGTTTGATCACACACGTGACTTCCTACTATATAGGTGTGTGTGTTGGGGGGGGCGGGCTCTTTCTTTTTTTCTTTTACAGAAGCTTCCCCTTTTAAGATGTTGATCTCAAAGAAAATGATGACAGATTCGCTCTCTCTGTCTGTGTGTGTCGCACAAGGGTGTTGGTGCGCGTTTTACTGTGTGTGTATATTTTTTAAGACTACGTGGCGCAACTGACAAGCGCGTCCGACTCCAGATCGGAAGGTTGCGGGTTCGAATCCCGTCGTAGCCCACAAAAAAAAATCACACACACAGAGTTTCACACACACACACACACACACACCAAGATATACAGGTGTGTGTGTGTTGGGGGCGGGATCTTTCTTTTTTTCTTTTACAGAAGCTTCCCCTTTTAAGATGTTGATCTCAAAGAAAATGATGACAGGGTCGCTCTCTCTGTCTGTGTGTGTCTGCAAGGGTGCTGGTGCGTGTCGACTGTGTGTGTATATTTTTTAAGACTACGTGGCGCAACTGACAAGTGCGTCCGACTCCAAATCGGAAGGTTGCGGGTTCGAATCCCGTCGTAGCCCCCAAAAAAATCACACACACACACACACACACGGAGAGTCACACTCACAGCGTTTCACACACACACACAAAGGGAGAGTCTCTTTTGGGGGAGGGATGTGCACGGTAATGGTTTTCAATAGATTGATGCTGAAAGGCTCAGCAGTGCAGTACTTCATGAGTGGCAAGCCAGTGAGGTTTTTTTGTCAGGATCAGTCGAACCTACTTAGCTTGATTCTAAAAAAACCCTCCCCCCTGTCCCTGAGTTTCGGGAATCTTGCACGATACTATTAACTATCTCATGACCATACGGTGTAGCACCATTATAGTATAATAGTTAAAAGTGACCCTCCATATAGACTTGCACGCACACACCTTAATAGTTAGTTTAGTTATGATTTGTTAAAGGGGATACCCTACCTCCCCAATCGGGGGCTTGCATAACACCACACTATCATCATAATGATTTAGTAAAGAGTGCGCTACAGGTAACACTCATATACCTATCGTCTTGCCATGCCTCATTCATCATAATTACACATTTACAGTCGTGCCATACCCAACCAGTAGAACCTAAAATAGCTGATTCTAAACACCTCCCCCAGGTCCAATGATTCAGGATTCTTGCACGATACTATAAACCATCTCACGACCCATACGTTGTAATACCATAAGGCTTGACCAACACACAGTATTGCAAACACACCATCATCGTAATAGTATGGTTTGTTAAACCCCATCATTTGGCATACCCATTGTATTGAACAGCATCATTATAGTAGTAGTAGTATGGATAAAGGTGTTCATCATATCACACCAACTGGCTTGTACTTAAGTATCGTCTCGCACACACACACACATACATAATAAAGGTAAGGTGTTATATTAAGGTTATGAGACTCTTATCACACCGCCGTTTTGTTTCTTGAGTACCATCAGTAATTAAAGGTAGTTATGTGGGGTGGTAATACACTCTTAAACCTTCTCTTTAAAATCGAGCATTCATACATATAAAGCGATCACTTCTTCTCTGTGTGTAAAAGGAGAAGGGAGTGCTAATAAAAAAAACAAACACATTCCATAATGGTAGACTACTTCTTGATCTACAACCAGGCCGTACCGTACAAGACGGGAACGCTGGAGAAAACGCCGAGTGGTCGTTTGATAGCTGCAGCCAGACAGTTGGTGATTGACAAGAAGACGTGCGACGCCTTCATGACCGCCCTGTTGATCGACGATGGCGATGATGGAGCTGGACCATTGATCTTTGGCAGACTGGCAGTTGTAAAAGCCGCATTGGACTACTCGTTCAACCAGAAGCACTGGTGTCTAAAATTCATGAACGGAGACGCAAGATTCAAGAAGAGCATGGTTGGTTATTGTAATCTCCTCTTGCAAATGAGCTATGATGTAGTAGAGAGAGACACAAAAGAGCAATAAACACACAATAAAATCAATGTCAAATTTTTATTATGAGAGTTTTTTTTTATTTTTTCACATATACAATTGTTGATCATGCGACGATTATACGGTTGTAGTCCTAGCGGTTCGTACACCCAATGCGACGTCCTCATCACAAACTCTGGAAAGTCGTCGTCCACGTTTGGTATCCTCTCCCCGGGTACGATGCTGTGCCACTGTATGACGTTTCTTCCGAATATCACCAGCCTATTGGCGTAACTCGCGTCGTCCTGCAGGTGCGTCTTGGCCAGAGCCACGCTGTACTGTAATAGGTCCGAGTGCGTGTCGACATACGAGTATAGCCCCGTGCTGGTAATGATCACGAACAGCTTCTTCATGACCATGACAGGGAAGGCGTAAGGGGCTGTGGTCTCGTGTCCACTGTGCAGGCAGAGCTTCCACTTGGCCTTTCCCCCATCGTCTCTCCGATGATGCTGTCGCAAGTCCATGAAGACTCGTTGTCCTCTATCGAGTGCACGACGGGATAGCGGTTGTCTCTCATGTGTTTCGATACGGCCACGAACTGCCGGTAGCTGGGTCGTATTCTCAGCTTGTACAGCATGTCCGCCAGGAATTGGTTTATGGTCGTAGGCATTTCGTTGTCTGTGTGTCTCTGTGTGGCACCTTTATTGTCTTTCTTTAAGGTTATCACACCTTATATCGAAAAGGCAAACGAGACACGACAAAACACAAATATAAATATAAATTATGTGTCGTGTCGTGTGATGATGAAATATGATTCCCGAATGTGATAGAAATGTGAAGAGGAGAGAAGTGTGTGGAGTCATGCGACGACATGGCTATCTGTGACAATCATCACCACCATACATACACAAAAAAAATCCTTTGATATATCAGCATCATACCATCCTTACATCCATATCATGCATTGTATTCGGACGTTCTCGTGTCCATCACGTCGCAGTCACAGCATTTTCAGCAGTCAATATTTGTCCATGTTGCCCTACACATTGGACAAGTTGGTTTGTCGTCTTTCAATTGTATCCACTCTTTAATGCAGGCATCATGAAATACGTGTATGCAATTTTCATTCATACACGTTAAGTCATTATACATCTGTATTGATATCTTACATATTGCACATTCATCCCGAAGCAAGACATCTCGGCACATTAAAAACTCGGGACATGTCAACTCGGCATACTGCAAACTCGGCACATTACAAACTCGGCATATTACAAACTCGGTACATTCATATATACCTAATATATAGAAAATAAAGCTCATACAAATACTATATAGTAGTCTCAGATTACACTCACTTCTATCTTCATTTGATAGTATAAAGCTCACTGTACCTTTCATTAAAAAAGTTGCACTATTATAGGAGAGGAGACAAAAAACATGCATGAATAATACTGTTACAATGTATATACTACTTTATATATATAGTGTTAATAAACAGTGTTTAATTTGTTATGATTTCTGCATATATATCCACCACCCTTTCCAACCTCGAGTACTTGTTCACAGTCGGAGTGCCGTATACCATCTCATTGAACTCTCCCGCCCACAGCTCCTGCATGTTGGCGTAACACACCATCTTCAAGGACTGGTTTCCACCGGTTATCCAGCTTAAGCGTTCCACCTTCAGTTTGAGCTCGCCTTTCATCAGGACATCGTGTCCCGTCTGGCGCATCGCGTCGAATTCATCCTGGCATGTAGGAGAGTCTATGTTGTAGTACACGGTAAATATAATTGTATGTATGTATGTTAAGCAGCAGCTTTTGTGAAAAGAATCAATTATTATGAGAAGTATATATAGTGTATATGTGCCGAGTGGGCGGTGATGAACACCCACAAACAACTCCTATAAATCCAACGATTAATCGATCTCTATTCTTCTTCGGTTGTGCTCATGCTGTATTTCGTGAAGGACTCGTCATGATCCTGCGAGACGGTATCCGTGCCCTGCCTCGTACTCCATAGTGACTTCATACACCAAGGAGGTTAACTTCTATCTCATATGGTTTGCATTGTAAATATTGCGCCAGAATCGGTAATTTGGTAACTACTCCATAGTGACTTCATACACCAAGGAGGTTAACTTCTATCTCATATGGTTTGCATTGTAAATATTGCGCCAGAATCGGTAATTTGGTAACTACTACATACACCAAGGAGGTTAACTTCTATCCCACAGGGTTTGCATTGTAAATATTGCGCCAGAATCGGTAATTTGGTAACTACTTTGTATAACTTTGTATAAAAGTGACACCATTCATATACAATGTTTTATATAAAGATCGTCTTGCACACCATAATAGTTAGTATGTTTATTAGCGTAGCTCCCCCATTCCCCTTTCCAGGCAAAAAATACAAAAATCAATACTATTAATTTACGGCCTTACACAACATAACCAAGGGTAATTGGGATGGGGGATGAGGCCAAGGAAATGTGCCCACGCCGGATCTGATCACACACGTGACTTCCTACTATTCAGGTGTGTGTGTGTGTGGGGGCGGGCTCTTTCTTTTTTTCTTTTATAGAATCTTCCCCTTTTAAGATTTTGTTTTCAAAGAATGTGTAGGAGAGATTCGCTCTCTCTGTCTGTGTGGGTCTGCAAGGGTGGTGGTTCGTGTCGACTGTGTGTGTATATTTGTTTAAGACAACGTGGCGCAACTGACAAATGCATCCGACTCCAGATCGGAAGGTTGCAAGTTCGAATCCCGTCGTAGTCCAAAAAAAAAACATCACTTGCACACAGAGAGACTCTCTTTTGAGGGAGGGATGTGCAGGGTTGTAATATTCAACATATTGATACTGAAAGTCTCAGCAGTGCAGTGCAGTACCTCATGTGTATCCAGCCAGAGAGGTTTTTTTCAGGATAAGTTTAACCTACTTACCTTGATTCTGAAAAAACCTCCCCTATCTCTGAGTTTCGGGAATCTTGCACGATACTATTAACCATCTCATGACCATACGGTGTATTACCATAATAATATAATTGTTAAAGGTGACCCTCCATGTAGTGTTGCAAGCACACACCATAAAATATAGTTAGTTTAGTTAAGATTTGTTAAAAGGGAGACCCTACCTCTCCAATCAGGGGCTTGCATAACACCACACTATCATCATAATAATTAAGTAAAGAGTGTGGTACAGGTAACACTCATATACCCATCGTCTTGCCATGCCTCATTCATCATAATTACACATTTACAGTCGTGCTGTACCCAACCAGTCGAACCTAAAATAGCTGAGTCTAAACACCTCCCCCAGGTTCAATAATTCAGGATTCTTGCAAGATAGTATAAACCATCTCATGACCCATACGGTGTAATACCATAAGGTTTGACCATCACACGATATTGCACACACAACATCATCGTTATAATAAGATTTGTTAAACCCCATTATTTGGATTACCCATTGTATTGCACACCAGCATAAAGGTGTTCATAATATCACATCAACTGGCTTGTTCTTAAGTATCGTCTCGCACTCACGCACACACGCTTGGCATACTGGCAGTCGTAATAGCCGCGATGGACTACACCACGCCCAACCAGAAGCACTGGTGTCTCAAATTCATGAACGGAGACGCAAGATTCAAGAAGAGCATAGTCGGCATGACGTTGGACGACTGGAAGGACGGATTGAGCCGCGTGTATTGCAATGTCCTCTTGCAAATGAGCAAGGATGTAGTAAAGAGAGACACAAAAGAACAATAAACACACAACAAAATCAATGTCAAATTTTTATTATGAGAGTTTTTTTTATTTTTTCACATACGCAATTGTTGGACATGCGACGATTGTACGGTTGTAGTCCTAGCGGTTCGTTCACCTAATGCGACGTCCCCATCACAAATTCTGGAAAGTCGTCGTCCACGTTTGGTATCCTCTCCCCGGGTACGATGCTGTGCCACTGTATGAGGTTTCCTCCGTATATCACCTGCCTCTTTGCGTAACTCACGTCGACCTGCAGGTGCGTCTTGGCCAGAGCCACGCTGTGCTGTAACAGGTCCGAGTGCGTGCCGAAGTACGAGTATAGCCCCGTGCTGGTAAAGATCACGAACAGCTGCTTCATGAGGCGTAAGGGGCCGTGGTCTCGTGTCCAACTTACAGGCATAGCGTCCACTTGGCATTTTCCCCATCGTCTCTCCGATGACGCTGTCGCAAGTCCATGTAGACTCGTTGTCCTCTATCGAGTTCACGAAGGGATAGCGGTTGTCTTTCATGTGTTTCGACACGGCCACGAACTGCCGGTAGCTGGGTCGTATTCTGAGCTTGAACAGCATGTCCGCCAGGAATTGGTTTATGGTCGTAGGCATTACGTTGTCTGTGTGTCTCTGTGTGGCACCTATATTGTCTTTCTTTAAGGTTAACACACCTAATAGCGAAAAGGCAAACGAGACACGACACAACACAAATATAAATTATGTGTCGTGTCGTGTGGTGATGGTATATGATTCCCGAGAGAGAGAGAAATGTGAAGAGGAGAGAAGAGTGTGGGAGCATGCGACGACATGATTATGTGTGACAATCATCACCACCATACATAAAAAAAAAAATCCTTTGATATATCAGCATCATACCATCCATAGATCCATATCATGCTTGTATTAGGACGTCCTCGTGTCCATCACGTCGCAGTCACAACATTTTTCAGCAGTCAATATTTGTCCATATTGCCCTACACATTGGACAAGTAGGTTTGTCGTCTTTCAATTGTATCCACTCTTTAATGCAGGCATCATGAAATACGTGTATGCAATTTTCATTCATACACGTTAAGTCATTATACATCTGTATTGATATCTTACATATTGCACATTCATCCTGGTCCTCTGTTTTGTGGCTTTGGTCCATTTCTGTTTTAATTGCTTTGGTTGTTTCTTCAAATCGGAGTTCAATGTTTGTTTTAATAGTTTGATTTCTCTTCAAAATCAAACTGATCCAGATATGGATAATTCGAGAGAGTTTATTATCGAGAGGGTTTGGTTTCTTCCTAACAGTCGCTATTCCGTTGCTAACGGTCCACTCCAATTTGCTGATGTAGTCTCCAAGCAGTCGCAACGACATGGTGTTGTTACCCCGTATGAGTCTGATCGCATATTCGTCGATGATCTTCCTCGCCGCAACCTTGTTATCCGCGTCCTTGTACGAAATCCTGTTTCGTTCGTCCAGACACAACTGAATACTTTCCGACTTTCCCATGTCCATCAGAAAGCCGTAACTAAAGTCCCCTAAACTATCGTACTTGTCCACCACCCTTTCCAACCTCGAGTACTTGTTCACAGTCGGAGTGCCGTATACCATCTCACAGTACTCTCCCGCCCACAGCTCCTGCATGTTGGCGTAACACACAATCTCCAAGGGCTGGTTTCAACCGGGTATCCAGCTAAAGCGTTCCACCTTCAATTTGAGCTCGCCCTTCATCAGGAAATTGTGTCCCATCTGGCGCATCGCGTCGAATTCATCCTGGCATGTAGGAGAGTCTATGTTGTAGTACACGGTAAACATAATTGTATGTATGTATGTTTAGCAGCCGCTTTTGTGAAAAGAATCAATTATTATGAGAAGTATATATAGTGTATATGTGCCGAGTGGGCGGTGATGAACACCCCCACAAACGACTCCTATAAATCCAACGATTGGGTGATCTCTTTTCTTCTTCGGTTGTGCGCATGCTGCATTTCGCGAAGGACTCGTCGTGATCTTGCGAGGCGGTATTCGTGCCCTGCTTCATACTCCAAAGTGACTTTATACACCAAGGAGGTTAACTTTTATCCCATATGGTTTGCATTGTAAATATTGAAGCAGAATCGGTAATTTGGTAACTACTATTCGTACTCCATAGCGATTTTATACACCAAGGAGGTTAACTTCTATCCCATATGGTTTTTGCATTGTAAATATTGCGCCTTTTGGTAACTTCTACTTCATACACCAAGAGGTTAACTTCTATCCCATATGGTTTGCATTGTAAATATTGCGGCAGAATCGGTAATTTGGTAACTACTATTCGTACTCCATATCGATTTTATACACCAAGGAGGTTAACATCTATCCCATATGGTTTTTGCATTGTAAATATTGCGCCATTTGGTAACTTCTACTTCATACACCAAGAGGTTAACTTCTATCCCATAGGGTTTGCATTGTAAATATTGCACCAGAATCGGTAATTTGGTAACTACTTTGTATAACTTTGTATAAAAGTGACACCATTTATATACAATGTTTTATATAAAGATCGTCTTGCACACCATAATAGTTAGTATGTTTATTAGCGTAGCTCCCCCATTTCCCTTCCCACGCAAAAAAATACAAAAATCAATACTATTAATTTACGGCCTTACACAACATAACCAAGGGTAATTGGGATGGGGGGACTAGGCCAATTATGGAGGGACTAGGCCAATGAAATGTGATCACGCCGGGTTTGATCACACACGTGACTTCCTACTATACAGGTGTGTGTGTGTGGGGGGGGGGGGGCACTTTCTTTTTTTCTTTTAAAGAATCTTCCCCTTTTAAGATGTGATCTCAAAGAATGTGTAGGAGAGATTCGCTCTCTCTGTCTGTGTGTGTCTGCAAGGGTGGTGGTGCATGTCGACTGTGTGTGTATATTTTTTAGGATTACGAGGCGCAACTGACAAGCGCGTCCGACTCCAGATCGGAAGGTTGCAAGTTCGAATCCAGTCGGAGTCCAAAAAAAAAAGTCACACACACAGTGTTTCACACGCACACAGAGAGACTCTCTTTTGGGGGAGGGATGTGCACGGTGGTAATATTCAACATATTGATACTGAAAGTCTCAGCAGTGCAGTGCAGTACCTCATGTGTATCCTGCCAGAGAGTTTTTTTCAGGATTAGTCGAACCTACTTAGCTTGATTCTGAAAAAAACTCGCCCTATCTCTGAGTTTCGGGAATCTTGCACGATACTATTAACCATATCATGACCATACGGTGTAGCACCATAATACAATAATTGTTAAAGGTGACCCTCCATGTAGTGTTGCACGCACACACCATAAAATATAGTTAGTTTAGTTATGATATGTTAAAAGGGAGACCCTACCTCTCCAATCAGGAGCTTGCATAACACCACACTATCATCATAATAATTAAGTAAAGGGTGTGGTACAGGTAACACTCATAAACCCATCGTCTTGCCATGCACCATTTATCATAATTACACATTTACAGTCGTGCTATACCTAACAAGTTGAACCTAAAATAGCTGATTCTAAACACCTCCCCCAGGTCCAATGATTCAGGATTCTTGCACGATACTATAAACAATCTCATTACCCATACAATGTAATACCATAAGGTTTGTCCATCACACGGTATTGCACACACAACATCATCGTAATAATAATATTTGTTAAACCCCATTATTTGGGATACCCATTGTATTGCACACCAGCATAAAGGTGTTCATAATATCACATCAACTGGCTTATTCTTAAGTATCGTCTCGCACACACGCACACACGCTTGGCTTACTGGCAGTCGTAATAGCCGCAATGGACTACACGCCCAACCAGAAGCCCTGGTGTCTCAACTACATGAACGGAGACGCCAGATTCAAGAAGAGCATGGTCGGCATGACGTTGGACGACTAGAAGGACGGATTGAGCCGCGTGTATTGCAATCTCCTCTTGAAAATGAGAAAGGATGTAGTTCAGAGAGACACAAAAGAACAATAAACACACAACAAAATCGGCGTCAAACTTTTATTATGAGAGTTTTTTTTTCTTTTTTTCACATACACAATTGTTGGACATGCGAAGATTGTACGTTTGTAGTCCTAGCGGTTCGTAAACCCAAATGCGACGTCCCCATCACAAACTCTGGAAAGTCGTCGTCCACGTTTGGTTTCCTCTCCCCGGGTACGATGCTGTGCCACTGTATGAGGTTTCCTCCGAATATCACCAGCTTCTTTGCGTAACTCACGTCGTCCTTCAGGTGCGTCTTGGCCAGAGCCACGCTGTGCTGTAACAGGTCCGAGTGCTTGCCGATATACGAGTATAGCCCCGTGCTGGTAACGATCACGAACAGCTTCTTCATGACCATGAAAGGAGTTGGCGTAAGGGGCCGTGGTCTCGTGTCCACCGTGCAGGCATAGCGTCCACTTGGCCTTTCCCCCATCGTCTCTCCGATGATGCTGTCTCAAGTCCATGTAGACTCGTTGTCCTCTATCGAGTGCACGACGGGATAGCGGTTGTCTTTCATGTGTTTCAACACGGCCACGAACTGCCGGTAGCTGGGTCGTATTCTCAGCTTGTACAGCATGTCCGCCAGGAATTGGTTTATGGTCGTAGGCATTTCGTTGTCTGTGTGTCTATGTGTGGCACCTTTATTGTCTTTCTTTAAGGTTAACACACCTAATATCGAAAAGGCAAACGAGACACGACACAACACAAATATAAATTATGTGTCGTGTCGTGTGGTGATGGTATATGATTCCAGAGAGAGAGAGATTAGGGTAGAGGAGAGAAGTGTGTGGGGGCATGTGACGACATGGCTATGTGTGACAATCATCACCACCATTAATAAACAAAACACATCATTTTGATATATCAGCATCATACCATCCATACATCCATATCATGCATTGTATTCGGACGTCCTCGTGTCCATCGAGTCGCAGTCACAACATTTTCAGCAGTCAATAATTGTCCATATTGCCCTACACATTGGACAAGTGGGTTTGTCGTCTTTCAATAGACCACTTTCGAGTTCATCTGTCACCGGAAAAAACTCGTCAATTATACGCGCCTTTATCACCGTCATTTGTGCGTTTAGGGGCGTCGTCACTTCCTTCCAATGTTGAGCGAGTGGTTGGAAAACTATAATTCTATTTTGTACGAATTATTCGGCAAATTGAATTCTCAAAATTGACAATCAACACTGCTGTCATTAGGGAAATGTCAGTAAGTACCTACAGAGCAACCATTATTTCTAGTTTATCCTGCACAAAGACGATCACTAAGACGCTTGATGAACGTAAATAGTGCAGGGATACAGGCGAGCCCCTCTATCTGGTAAATGACGTCATAAAGGCGTGTATAATTATCGAGTTTTTGCCGGTGATGGATGAACTCGAAAGTGGTCTATTGTATCCACTCTTTAATGCAGGCATCATGAAATACGTGTATGCAATTTTCATTCATACACGTTAAGTCATTATACATCTGTATTGATATCTTACATATTGCACATTCATCCTGGTCCTCTGTTTTGTGGCTTTGGTCCATTTCTGTTTTAATTGCTTTCAAATTGGTAGTTTCTTCAAATCGGAGTTCAATGTTTGTTTTAATATTTTGATTTCTCTTCAAAATCAAACTGATCCAGATATGGATAATTCGAGAGAGTTTATTATCGAGAGGGTTTGGTTTCTTCCTAACAGTCGCTATTCCGTTGCTAACGGTCCACTCCAATTTGCTGATGTAGTCTCCAAGCAGTCGCAACGACATGATGTTGTAACCCTGTATGAGTCTGATCGCATATCCGTCGATGATCTCCCTCGCCGCAACCTTGTTATCCGTGTCCTTGTACGACATCCTGTTTCGTTCGTCCAGACACAACTGAATTTTTTCCGACTTTCCCATGTCCATCTCAAAGCCGTAACTAAAGTCCCTAAAACTGTCGTACTTGTCCACCACCCTTTCCAACCTCGAGTACTTGTTAACAGTCGGAGTGCCGTATACCATCACACAGTACTCTCCCGCCCCACGCTCCTGCATGTTGGCGTAACACACCATCTCCAAGGGCTGGTTTCCACCGGGTATCCAGCTAAAGCGTTCCACCTTCAGTTTGAGCTCATCCTTCATCAGGAAATCGTGTCCCATCTGGCGCATCGCGTCGAATTTATCCTGGCATGTTGGAGAGTCGTTGTTGTAGTACACGGTAAACATAATTGTATGTATGTATGTTTAGCAGCCGCTTTTGTGAAAAGAATCAATTATTATGAGAAGTATATATAGTGTATATATGCCGATCGGGCGGTGATGAACACCCCCACAAACGACTCCTATAAATCCAACGATTGGTCTATTTCTATTCTTCTTCGGTTGTGCGCATGCTGCATTTCGCGAAGGACGCGTCGTGATCTTGCAAGACGGTATCCGTGCCCTGCCTCGTACTCCATAGTGACTTTATACACCAAGGAGGTTAACTTGTATCCCATATGGTTTGCATTGTAAATATTGCGTAAATATTGCGCCAGAATCGGTAATTTGGTAACTACTACTTTGTGGAGCAAATCGTACTCCATCGTGACTTCATACACCAAAGAGGTTAACTTCCATCCCATATGGTTTGCATTGTAAATATTGCGCCAGAATCGGTTATTTGGTAAATACTAACTACTACAAATATTGCGCCAGAATCGGTAATTTGAACTACTACACTACAATTTGGTAACTACATGTACTACTTTGTGGAGCAACTCGTACTCCATAGTGACTTCATACACCAAGGAGGTTAACTTCTATATAATATGGTTTGCATTATAAATATTGCGCCAGAATCGGTAATTTGGTAACTATTACAATTTGGTAACTACTACTCGTACTCCATAGGGGGTTAACTTCTATCCCATATGGTTTGCATTGTAAATATTGCGCCAGAATCGGTAATTTGGTAACTACTACGCCAGAATCGGTAATTTGGTAACTATTACAATTTGGTAACTACTACTCGTACTCCATAGGGGGTTAACTTCTATCCCATATGGTTTGCATTGTAAATATTGCGCCAGAATCGGTAATTTGGTAACTACTATTTCATACACCAAGAGGTTAACTTCTATCCCATAGGGTTTGCATTGTAAATATTGCGCCAGAATCAGTAATTTGGTAACTACTTTGTATAACTTTGTATAAAAGTGACACCATTTATATACAATGTTTTATATAAAGATCGTCTTGCACACCATAATAGTTAGTATGTTTATTAGCGTAGCTCCCCCATTCCCCTTCCCAGGCAAAAAATACAAAAATCAATACTATTAATTTACGGCCTTACACAACATAACCAAGGGTAATTGGGATGGGGGATAAGGCCAAGGAAATGTGCCCACGCCGGATTTGATCACACACGTGACTTCCTACTATACAGGTGTGTGTGTGTGGGGGGGGGGGGGGGGGGGGGGCGGTCACTTTCTTTTTTTCTTTTAAAGAATCTTCCCCTTTTAAGATGGTAATCTTAAAGAATGTGTAGGAGAGATTCGCTCTCTCTGTCTGTGTGTGTCTGCAAGGGTGGTGGTGCGTGTCGACTGTGTGTGTATATTTTGCAAGACTACGTGGCGCAACTGACAAGCGCGCCCGACTCCAGATCGGAAGGTTGCAAGTTCGAATCCCGTCGTAGGCCAAAAAAACATCACACACACACACAGTGTTTCACACGCACACAGAGAGACTCTCTTTTGGGGGAGGGGTGTACACGGTGGAAATATTCAACATATTGATACTGAAAGGCTCAGCAGTGCAGTACAGTAACTTTACTACGCTAAACCTCATTCATCAGTTGTTCTTGATTTTTGGTTATGAAATTGACAGTTTGTTCGGTAGTTATATGTCCTTTGATTACTCTTATACGTTCAATTGCAGGCAAAACTACATTCATTTCAAAACCCATGTCAAACATAGACATTGCAACGCTATTTGAAAGTATATATGCGTCGGTAGTAGCATGAATGTTGTTGCTAATTGAAGCAGTGTTGTTAAAGGTGTTGTTGCTAGTTAAAACAGTGTTGTTGCTATTTGAAGAAGGTTCCATCCTCATTCCGTAGTTACTTATGGTGACGTTGTATATCTGATTTGCACAAGCCATGTTTTATGATTTGAGTTCCGAATCATAAAGACCCTTGTCCCATGGTATGATGTTGATTTTGTAATTTATATCATCACTACAAATGTGATTTCTGCATAAGCGTACAATAGACCGACTGTCATTTTTTTTTTTTTTTTTTTTTTTTTTTTTTTTTTTTTTATCTTTTATTGATTTAATCAACAACCACATACCATACGTCGTTTATATCATTTATCATTTATCATTTATCATTCTACTTGGTTGGTTGACTCCCGGGTATAAAAGATACATCATCATGGCAGTGAACAAAATTGACTCAAACGAGAAACTTGCACGTACCATTGGCATGCAGGCTACTGCTATAAACGGTGACTAAATTGCGTACAATGTAAAGAAGGCCGAATTGTTTAACAACATCAAAAAGATGGATCTGTGTGGAGGTATGAGTGTATTGTCTGCACACGACGACGTGGTGATGTACGTTCCGTTGTGTACGTTATTTCCTTCTTTATTTAAGGGTATCAGCCTGTTTCCGCAGTATAAGAAAGCTGGATTTTATGAATACGAACCGTTTGTTAGTTATGCTGTCATCATATCCAAAACACCGCTTAAGGGCATACGATACAGTTACAGGGAAGTTAATGACGTTGCTAACGTAAAATGTTATTTTCGCGACGAAAAGCTGTGACATACCGGGAAAAGATGCATTTAAAAAAAAAAAAAAAAATTGTGTTTATCTTTTAAAACCAAAAAGTTATGTCTTTCTTTCGAAAAAGAAAATACGGACACAAATCTTAATTTTTAGCAAATATACAAAATTTCAACCGCATTTTACTCAAAAAGTAGCAATTGAAGGTATATTTTTTTAATTACATATTTGATTTATACAGGTAAAAAATAGCCGATATGCAATTTTTTATCAACTTGTAAATACAGGTTCAAAACTGTATCGTTACACTTAAAGGTAAGCATTCAGACATTTATGAAACGTTCTATGCGGGTGGTATAGTTCAACTAGATGACGCTGAATTGAAAGAAAGTTACAATACGGAATATATAGATGGAGCTAATGATGATGCTGGTAAATCCCTCTAATGATCATTGCGGCTCATATTGTTTATACTCAGTTTATTCCTCTATCAATAAGCTTTAGCTTTGATGAATAATTTTATGCTTAAATAGGAGCTGACGGGTTGCAGCAGTCTATTCCATTATTCAAAATAAGTTATTTCTCAAAGTTCACGCGTATATCGATCTTAAAGTCATATGTTACTCCTTTACTATTCGTAGCGGAACATATTGACTATATACCTTGTGTTCCTCTCTTGAAAAGCTTTCTGAATGAGATATAAGGTATATCTGTAATCAGGGACTGAAGGGTCCTGGCAGTCGGTTCCTATTTATTCAAATTATCCATTTCATTATTCAAAATTGGCTATTTCTTCATTTTTATGCGTATTTTGGCATGTAGGTCCTCCGTAACCCCTCTAATAGTCATTGTGGCTCATATGGTTTATACTCAGTTTATTCCTCTATCAATAAACTTTGATTTGGTGTATAAAATTTTTCCTTAATTAGGAGCTGACGGGTTGCAGCAGTCCATTCCATTATTCAAAATAAGCTATATTTCTCAATGTTCATGTGTATTTCGATATTTTTAAAGTCCTTCGTTACTCCTCTATTATCCGTTGCGGAACATATATAACTTTTGTTCCTCTCTTAATTAGATTTCGAATGAGGTATAAGGTAAATCCATAATTAGGGGCTAAAGGGTCGCAGCAGCCCATTCCATTATTCAAAATATCTAATTCATTATTTAAAAATTGGCTATTTCTTAATTTTCATGCGTATTTTGGCATATAGGTCCTCCGTAACCTCTCTAATGGTCATTGCGACACAGTCGACTTGTTATGTCTATAATTAAGGATGTATTCTTCTGACATTTCAGTCTCGTTCAGTCTCGTTGAAATCTCGTTCATGAATTATTTCCAAAACTTGTGATGCAGGTGGAAAATCAATCTCCGGCGCAGATTTCCTATCCTTTCCATACATGCTTTGCAATACTGCACTTAATATTGAGTGTAGTGTTACAAAGTAATGAACGGAGCAGATATGTGATCTCTACGCCGGAGATTGGTGGAAAATATCAATGAATGCTAAAAATATTATAATCAAACATAACTCTGTGAAAAAATTGGGTATTTACAATAAACGGTTTTTGAGTTATCCAGTTTTCAAATTTTACGCCCAATCAAGTCAGTATTTTTAGCCAAAATTTTGAGAAAATGGGTGAGGGATACAAAAATGTTTTTACAAGAATCATGTACCCCCAGCCATTTCATTTTAGTCTTTTCAAATTTCTTAGATATGTATTTTATCAATCATTTATAACAAAAAAGTTGAAATAATATGCATTTTTTTCTTTAAACTGAGAAAAATCACAAAAATAGAAATTTGACAGCATGGTAAATTTTACACAAAAAAGCGTCAAAATATGATAAACTTTCTTATATTAACACCTATAGTTTCTTTAAGTAAAATTTATTCAGATTGGTCCACTTCATCTTTATAGAAAGTATGAAAAAAAGTTTTATTGTGGAACTGTGATTTTTTTCCCAGATAATAGCCCAAAAATAGGTAAAAATCGATGAAAAATGGGAAATTCATCAAAATTGGGCCGTAGCAAAAAACCGAGTGCACCACCATTTGATTTTTTCTTCACCAATTATTTTGTTACAGTCTTATAAACCCAAAAATCAGGTTAAGAGAAAAAGTTTAATTCTAGAAATTTTTGGCTCCTCAGAAGTGTACATCCTTTATAAAAGGATGAAGAATAGAAAAGGTCCAGTAATTTAAAAAAAAAAAATACCACGTACAGTACATTGTATTTCATTTTGATATATGTTTTGGTATTCAGGTCGTCCATACATGTCATTGAACCAAGGTATTTCTGTTAAACATTGTTAGGAAAACCAACAAGTTTGTCCTCCGAAACTAAATAAAAATAAAGTTATACATCTAAAGAGTTTTTTATTCTATTTTCTCATATTAATTTGAATATTTGTAATGCTGAGTTCACACGTAATTCGAATTCGATTCGCAAAAACTAATTCGAATTAGTTTAATTCGCATTCGAAACGTTTTACGTCCTAACGTCAATTCTAATTCGAATTACAATGCGCATCGCTTTTAATTGGTAATAACAAAAGCGTTTTTCTAATGCGATTTAGTTAATTCGAAGTAGCCAATTCGAATCAATTCGAATTAAAAAAGAAGAGTGTGTGAACGCGTATATCGATCTTAAAGTCATATGTTACTCCTTTACTATTCGTAGCGGAACATATTGACTATATACCTTGTGTTCCTCTCTTGAAAAGCTTTCTGAATGAGATATAAGGTATATCTGTAATCAGGGACTGAAGGGTCCTGGCAGTCGGTTCCTTTATTCAAATTATCCATTTCATTATTCAAAATTGGCTATTTCTTCATTTTTATGCGTATTTTGGAATTTAGGTCTTCCGTAACCCCTCTAATAGTCATTGTGGCTCATATGGTTTATACTCAGTTTATTCCTCTATCAATAAACTTTGATTTGGTGTATAAATTTTTTCCTTAATTAGGAGCTGACGGGTTGCAGCAGTCCATTCCATTATTCAAAATAAGCTATATTTCTCAATGTTCATGTGTATTTCGATATTTTTAAAGTCCTTCGTTACTCCTCTATTATCCGTTGCG
Organism: Mytilus trossulus; assembly: GCF_036588685.1. NCBI lineage: Eukaryota > Metazoa > Mollusca > Bivalvia > Mytilida > Mytilidae > Mytilus > Mytilus trossulus. The sequence continues at coordinate 40,592,086 of NC_086381.1, read as the reverse complement.
GAACATATATAACTTTTGTTCCTCTCTTAATTAGATTTCGAATGAGGTATAAGGTCTATAATTAAGGATGTATTCTTCTGACATTTCAGTCTCGTTCAGTCTCGTTGAAATCTCGTTCATGAATTATTTCCAAAACTTGTGATGCAGGTGGAAAATCAATCTCTAGCGCAGATTTCCTATCCTTTCCATACATGCTTTGCAATACTGCACGTAATATTGAGTGTAGTGTTACAAAGTAATGAACGGAGCTGATATGTGATCTCTGCGCCGGAGATTGGTGGAAAATATCAATGAATGCTAAAAATATTATAATCAAACATAACTCTGTGAAAAAATTGGGTATTTACAATGAACGGTTTTTGAGTTATCCAGTTTTCAAATTTTACGCCCAATCAAGTCAGTATTTTTAGCCAAAATTTTGAGAAAATGGGTGAGGGATACAAAAATGTTTTTACAAGAATCATGTACCCCCGGCCATTTCATTTTAGTCTTTTCAAATTTCTTAGATATGTATTTTATCAATCATTTATAACAAAAAAGTTGAAATAATATGCATTTTTTCTTTAAACTGAGAAAAATCACAAAATAGAAATTTGACAGCATGGTAAATTTTACACAAAAAAGCGTCAACATATGATAAACGTTCTTATATTAACACCTACCTATAGTTTCTTTAAGTAAAATTTATTCAGATTGGTCCACTTCATCTTTATAGAAAGTATGAAAAAAAGTTTTATTGTGGAACTGTGATTTTTTCCCAGATAATAGCCCAAAAATAGGTAAAAATCGATGAAAAATGGGAAATTCATCAAAATTGGGCCGTAGCAAAAAAACGAGTGCACCACCATTTGATTTTTTCTTCACCAATTATTTTGTTACAGTCTTATAAACCCAAAAATCAGGTTAAGAGAAAAAGTTTAATTCTAGAAATTTTTGGCTCCTCAGAGGTGTACATCCTTTATAAAAGGATGAAGAATAGATAAGGTCCAGTAATTTAAAAAAAAAAAATACCACGTACAGTACATTGTATTTCATTTTGATATATGTTTTGGTATTCAGGTCGTCCATACATGTCATTGAACCAAGGTATTTCTGTTAAACATTGTTAGGAAAACCAACAAGTTTGTCCTCCGAAACTAAATAAATAAATAAAGTTATACATCTAAAGAGTTTTTTATTCTATTTTCTCATATTAATTTGAATATTTAATTTGTAATGCTGAGTTCACACGTAATTCGAATTCGATTCGCAAAAACTAATTCGAATTAGTTTAATTCGCATTCGTTACGTTTTACGTTATAACCTCAATTCTAATTCGAATTACAATGAGCATCGCTTTTAATTGGTAATAACAAAAGCGTATTTCTAATGCGAATTAGTTAATTCGAATTAGCCAATTCGAATCAATTCGAATTAAAAAAGAAGAGTGTGTGAACGCGTATAACGAATTAGATTCGCATTCGATTCGAATTTAATTCGAATTAAACATTAGAACTTAGAACTTTTATTAACACTCATGACAGTTTGCACTGTAACAAGAGGCAGACAAATGATACAAATAATAATTTACAATGGCGAACAAGATAGAAAGAAATATACATACATAGTTCATTATAACTAATTATTCTCTGTACACAATGCAAGTATACACATAATTACATAACACGTGATACTCATTCAAAGCTATAATAATGGGATCTGAGATCGCCAGTCGATTACATGTAAATGATAATATATTAGAATTATAGATATTTCATAAGTTTTTTGATAAAAAAATAGACAAGTTATTTAAGACTTTTACATTACATAGAGACATCAAACCTTTCATTTTATATTCTGAAGGGTTAACAATATAGTAATTTGGGATATATGCACGTCTTAAATTTTTAACCTCGTCATTTTGACATACAAATAAGTAATGCAACTGATTTCCAATACAATCATTTTTGCACAAGTACATAGTATTTCTAGGCCTCTTTTGGAATATTATATATATTTGTCATCAACCAGTATCTAGTGGAATTTTGATATTTGAGCATCTAAGTTTGGTAATATATATTCTATTTTCTTTTTTTAATTTTACCAAATAATTTTCTAAGCAAACAACGTGTTTAAACAGTAAATAATATCCACCTCTAGAAGAGTTTTCAGCATCACTAAACCACTTTTGAATAAACTGATCTTGTAAAATTTGCTTTACATATATTTGTATGTCAACATTTTCTTAAAATACATTGATTGTTCCATACATAGCTCAAACTTGTGTTCTCTAATGTAGATTTAATAAAATTAATCCACAAAATTTGGTATAATAATGATCCTGATAATTTCGTGGTGTTTAATAATAATTTTGACCAGAATGATAAAATTCGTAATCGTACTTTAACTTCCAAGGGATACATGCCAGTTTCACCGTACACCATATAATTAGGAGTACTGCTTCTTGATGAAAGAATTATTTTCAAAATTTTGTAATGAACTCTTTCTAAAATATCTATGTTTTCGAAACCCCATATTTCTCAAGAGTAAATCAGTATGGGTTCAACCAAAGAATCGAGCAATTTTAGTTGCAAATCGATAGGAATATTTGAATTTTTCTGTAGAGAGCATAGAGTGCCTTTTCTACTTGTTCTATCAATTTTTTTCTGGCATTTGTAAATCTACCGTTACAATTAAACAGCAAGCCTAGATAAGGATAACAATCTACTATTTCAATATCAGAACCATATAATTTGAAATCATGTACTAAGTGGTTTATTTTGCTTTTTCTTTTTGAAAATATCATAATCTTTGTCTTATCTGTGTTCACAGAAAAATGCCATTGTGTACTATATAATTCAAACATATCTAATGTATTTTGCATATCATTTGCTGTTTCAGCAAGTATGATAGTGTTATCTGCATAAAATAAGAAAAAAAATTGTAAATATAGTCCAACATATTCCTGACAATGCGCCATTTATGTTAGGGGACAACCATTTGATATTCTGGGGGGGGGGGGGGGGTTGGGGGGGGGAGGATTTTGAAAATAAATAAATCAGCAGGGGCCTGTTTATCGAAGCTCTCTTAGGATTAGGACGTGTCCTAAGACCAACTTAGGACACATCTTAGTCCTAAATGGGTTTATCAAACCTGTCGCAACTTAGGAAAATCCTAGGAATTGTCCTAACTTTAGGATACCAATTTCGGTGTCTTAAGATGGTCTTAGGATGGTCCTTACTTTAGGATACATTCAAAGTTCGTCTTTTGTTCATTTTCACGCGTATTATTTTTAAAGCAGTAGTAAAAATAGTCGAAATTCTCCGTAATGATATGAATAATGCACGAGATTTGCCTTTGAACTGTTAAATAATGTGACACTTCGAATTCAACTCACTCAAAAACATGTTATGATTTTTACGTATTATAATATATCTTGTTTACAGTTAAATTGTTATTTTTTTTATTTTTTTGTCATGTTTTGTTTCATACTGTTTAAATGTACAATTATTTTACAATAAATATTTATTACCTTTAATTAAAACTATATGATATTAGTTATTAGATTCTAATTAACCATATTTGAAATAAAATTATTGAAAAAATACATCTATGATATCAAAATTAGTTTTTTCCATATTTGGTTTGTATTTTCTTTACCGCTAATACTTAGGAAATCAGTTAGGACGTCCTAGCTAAGATATTCCTAAGATAGCTTCGATGTGCATGCTGGGACGTGTCGTAAGTCGGTCCTAACTTTATCCTAACTTCTGTCCTAAGAAATTCTTAGGACCGATCTTAGGACAGTTTCGATAAACAGGCCCCAGGTCTATAGCTTCTTGGGCCCTCAGCGGTTCCAAAACCCTTCAAAAAAGAATTTTGCCTCGCTCCGCTCAGCGAAATATGTTTGACAATACTTTTGAAGAAGGCTAAGTAAAACCATACTTTGATACTATGTATGTATGCAATACATGTATATTGGTTGGGAAATGATTCATTTCGGGAAGAAAGATATAAAAAAAATAATCTAATTATACCAATTGTCTTTTATAATATGCTACATGTATGTATTTGTGTTTCGTTTGTCCTGTCCTGCTATGTATAATACAAGAGGACAATATATACAAAAGTATTAAGATAATAGTATTATCTTAATATGTTTGTATATATTGTCCTCTTGTTCACAAGTAAGTGTCTGAGGTTATGAATAAAATCTTGAATCTTAACATTTCTGCAGGGGATAAAGATTAATTTTGATTAAATAGTACTCAATAATTTGACTATACATGTATTATTCATATTGTATTATTCATATTTAACAAATTATTTAAAAATTGTATGTTTTTCGAATATCATAATATAGATATAGGAAGATGTGGTGTGAGTGCCAATGAGACAACTCTCCATCCAAATAACAATTTAAAAATTAAACCATTATAGGTTAAAGTACGGCCTTCAACACGGAGCCTTGGAAAATGAATAATCAGTCCTTTGCTTTAATGAAAATGAAAACTCTTGCTTCAATAGTGCAGAAAATGAATAATCTGTCCTCCCAGTTTACAAAAATAAATAACCGATCAAAAACAAATCCTCCTGCCTGCCCCCCCCCCCTCCCCCCCTCCCCCCCCCCCCCCAGAATATCAAATGGTCGTCCACTTATTCTCAAACAAAAATTCTTCTAGATCCGAAAGAAAAATAGAAAACAAACAAAAAAAGGTGATAAATTTTCTCCTTGGCGTACACCGATATCACTAGAAAAAGAAGCCAGAAATATCATTTCCCTTTTTGACACAAGATTTAATGTTATCATACATATTAAAAAATCACTCTTTAATTGTTTCCGGTAACTTGATTTTTTACCAACTTTTGCTATAACCCCAATCTCCAAACAGTATCAAACGCTTTCTTAAAGTCGATAAACTACAATAAAGTTTTTTTACCAATAATATTCTATCAGCACATGTAAACAAAATATGTTATCCAATAGCCTTTCCTGAAGCCAGCTTGTGCTTTTGGAATTATTTCAAATAAGTCTGCATATTTTGAAAGTCTCCCATTCAGTGTGGCAGTAAATAATTTTCCCAGAGAAGATACTAGAGTAATTCCTCTATATGAGTCAGGATTAAGGGGGTCCCTCTTATTTTTGAAAAATAGCAAAATAATACCTAATGCCCAAGCTTCAGGAATGGCTCCAGAGTCTAATATATTATTTTAAAGGGGCATCATAAATTGAATGGTAGATTTCACATATTCATTGATGACCATATCGTAACCTGGCGCTTTTCCGTTTTTAAAATCTTTAACGGCTTTAAAAATTTCATTTTCTGTAATTTTACCATTTAAATGTACGTATAAACGATGCATTAGATGACACCAAAATGACGAATTTAGTAATACGGGATATAGCTGTAGTGTCACAGTCATTTTTTTTAATTTTTTATTTCACTATTCACCGCTTCAAGTTGAATAATCATAAACTATTTCATTATTCATTTTTTAACATTGAATAGTGAATAGTGAACTATTTCATTATGCATTATTGAATTCTGAATACTGAACTACATGTATGAATAATGGACGTACTTCGGCGCAATTTAGTAATACTGTATTTGTTTACCTCAACTATTGTATCTGTAATTAAATTGTATGTTTCTCTGTAAACTTTTATTTAGTATTTAGAGAATAAAGTGTCTTTCTATCTATCTATCTATCTAACATTATATTTGGTATTTGAAAATCACACCTCCAAACTTGAATTTTAGCACAATCCTTGGATTTCCAGCATCAACTTTAACATTTAATGTTGAGATTTCACGTATGAAAGATAAGGTTAGAAAAATATTTTTGATCAAAGACTATTGATGATTTTTATTTTTTGTTTGTCATGAAATCAATAAGATAGCAGATTTATGAGATGTATAAGTACTTAAGAAGATAACTTCAAAAGATATAAATGCATTTATTTTAAACAGTTACACTAATTATACCTTGCTTTGCTTTACCCTTTTAACTTTGTAATGTGGTGTTTTCTGAATACAAAAATATTTTAACCAGGAAAAAGTCGTCTTTTTCAATATATCTTTTATAATAAGTAGTAAATTACAAACGTTATATCTTTTGTTTTGTGGAGGCGGCTATTTGTGTTTCACCTGCACATACATTTTTAACTGTAAATAAACTACAAATTAATGTTATTTGCCAATTATAACTTAGAGGTCATGAACAATTGAGAAATTGAGATTCAGTCAGAAATAAAAAAAAAAAAGAAAAAAAAGAACTCAGTTTTAATTTCCTGCTGATTTGACAGTATTATTACATTTGAACTGTTTATTCCTTTAAAAACAAAATTGGCATTGGTCGTCACTGATTTTGCTGATACCATGTTATAAACATATACCTTTATCTGTTTATGATACATATCTACACACAAAACTATATAAAAATGGGTTATGTGTGTTCAAGATTTCTTACAAATAGTTATAGATCTATATAAGACTTACGATAAATTTTACACTTTTAAAGATTTTGTTGTGAAAAGACGTACAGACCCTAAGGGTTTATTGTCAGCACTTGGTATTTGCTGTTATTTCAATAGTCTTTTTTTGTGAATGGAAGGAGATGTGTGGAGTATAATAAACAAGTGTCTGATTGAGACAGCAAACAAACAGCACGAACAACCAAACACCGATCTAATTAGAATGTAGAACTCCGATTTCATTATACATACTTTGTATGAAGTATAACGACATCGGAGTTCTATATTTTAATTAGATTACAAAAAATATATGTCAGGAAATGAGATGCTTTGATTGGATAACTGGTTTTGAGAAAAAGTATGTCAACCTGTTTAATAACCTCGTTACCCAAAACAACCTTGGTACTGATAACTTATCAAGTAATTGCAAGTGAACAAAATAGGTCCATGTTAAGGACTGTACTTAAACCTATAATGGTTTACGTTTTACAAATTATGACTTATATGGAGAGTTGTCTCGTTGGCACTCAAACCACTTCTTTTTATATCTATATAAATCTATCAATGGATTTCCCCAAAATCATGTCGTGTTTGCAGAGAAAACAATGTCTTTTGAATAACAACACATATTCAAAATTATCACTTATCTTTGTACAGTGTGTAACAGATGAGAAATCTATTTGATCCTGAAAGCTATGAAAGTGTGATTAGCATATATAAATAAGTCTATTGTCAATCAACCTATTCGGGAAATAGATACGCGGGTACCACATGTGGAGCAGGATCTGCTTACCCATCCGGATCACCTGGGATCACTCCTAGTTTTTGGTGGGGTTCGTATTGCTGATCATTGCAAAGTCTTTATTTTTATATGTTGCGTCGTGTGTACTATTATTTATAAAATTGATAATGGAAATGGGGAATTTGTCAAAAAGACAACAACTCGACCGTAGAAAAAAACAACAGCTGAAGGTCACCAACAGGTCTTCAATGTAGCGAGAAATTCCCGCACCCAGGAGGCATCCTTCAGCTGGCTTCTAAACAAATATATACTAGTTCAGTGATAATGAACGACATACTAATTTCCAAATTGTACACAAGAAACCAAAATTAGAATAATACAAGACTAACAAAGGCCAGAGGTTCCTGACTTTGGACAGGCGCCAACATGCGGCAGGGTTAGACATGTTTGTGAGATCTCAACCCTCCCTCTATACCACTAGCCAATGTAGAAAAGTAAACGCATAACAATACGCACATTAGAATTCAGTTCAAGAGAAGTGCGAGTCTGATGTCAGAAGATGTAACCAAAGAAAATAAACAAAATAACAATAATACATAAATAACATCAGACTACTAGCAGTTAACGGACATGCTAGATCCAGACTTCAATTAAACTGTCTGAAAGATTATTATTTCATCATATGCACATCAGGCAATCAGTACTATTATTTGTCTGTTTATCTTTTTTCCCTTTAAGCCATGGCGTTGTCAGTTCGCTCCTCTTTTAATTAAATTCGTGCTGTTTAAACCAGCATGATAGTTGTTTGCTCCGTGTTGAAGGTCTCGCTGTGACTTTGAGACGCAGAAAAGCAATGAAAGCGCTTTTCCTTTGCGTTTTGTGTGTGTGTTTTTTTGCTATGCATGTACTGACTTTGTGGCATGCTGGGATATCTCATATCCTCTGTTTTGTACAATTAAAGTTATTATCATGATTAGTACACCGAACTTAACAATCAAAACTCAACTGATATTACCCGGACAATTATTTTTTTTGGAATCCAGAGTTGGAGAATTTACGATAAGAAAGATGGTTCCTTCTGTTATCTTAAATAGAAACTCTAGGCTGAAGTCTTAGGTTCTGGGCATTTTTATGAAATTTTACCAGATTGCTATAAGTTGCAGCGTAATTGCATTCATCTTGTCTATCCATTTCTTTGTCAGTCTGTCTGTTAGTATTGTTTTTCTATTCATCTAACAAGACTTTGTATATTCGTTACACTTTTCTCCGGTACTACTGTGATATTTGGTCAGCAGCCTAAAAGTAATAGATTGTCACATATTCTATAACATTAGAAGATGTGGTATGATGCTAATTAAACATCTCTCCGCCAGGGACCAGATGTTGTAGAAGATGCACATTTTGTATATACGTGAAGGACTCTGAAGTACGATGGTCACGCTAAAGTACGATGGTCACGCTAAAGTGCGATGGTATACGCTAAAGTCCGATGGTCCGCGAAAGTAAGGACGTGAGAAACGTAGTTGGATTATGACGTTTATTGAGGTAGCTCGGGACTACTCGACTGCGCATAATTTCACGCATGCGCACGAAAAGTTTGTGGTGTAAAATTTTTGATTGATTTAAAATGTTAAATTATAGTAATTTGTCCCTAACAAATTATTATCGTTATTATGTGTATCTGTGAAAGACCATGACATTTTTTCCAATTTCACCTTTTCCCCGCCAAAATTTATGATAAGGGCCGTTTCTGGCCCCCTTTTTCCAAAAACTTTTAAAGGTTGAAGTTAAAACCCATCACGCCTGTGTAATGTACTGCAGTATCTGCTCGTCCATGTAGAACCCTATTTTTAGGTGTTATGTACTCAAATATGTTCAAATTTAGACCTGGAAAAGGCCTACACGACGAAAAGTGTTTAAAAAAAAAATCTACAATTTCGTCATGTTCGAAGACGAAATTTGACATCAGCACCAACGTAGTGTCCGTAGACCATCTTGAAATTTTCAACCATCAACTGTCTTCTTATGTATCATTCACATAATAAAATATCATGGTGGTCTACTTGTACATGTACGTGAAATTAGTTGTGTCCCTTGAAACAATAATTAATGTTTATGCATTTTAATTTTAAATATTCAACGAAATCTTACAAATTAATTTTATTATAGGTTCTCAATAGAATCATGTTCAAAACAGTGTGGTCCTAGCCATTGATTGACGACCTAAATTATCCCATTGACTGTGACAGATTAGGTGAACGTTTGTCTGTAACGACCATTGCTCACTTTTTACTTATTATAGAATTTAAACTGTGGGGTCACCAAAGGTTTTTATGCCTTTAATTATAAAATAATTCGAAAAATTATTCAGGAATAACCTTTATGTTTTGATTCATATTATTGATATAAATCAACACATCGTATTATTCCGGATTCGTTTTTCGAATTGCTTTATTTAGGTGTTGAGAACCTTTGGTGACCCCACAGATTCAGTGTCTTTAAAAAGTACATATAGTGAGCAGTGATTGTTACCGACAAACGTTCACCTAATCTGTCCCAGTCAATGGGATAATTTAGGTCGTCAATCAATGGCCAGGACCACACTGTTTTGAATATGATTCTATATTTAAACTCTTTTTGTAGTTCTGCAGAAAATAATTTCCTCAACACTTGTATATTTTTCACTTTGAAGTTCTCTATTTAATTATCTACCGAAAAATAGATTTATGTATCATATTTATTAAGTGCATCATTCTTTCAGTACTCGACCGTGCAAGGGCTGTATCACCAGTCGAGGTTGTTAAACACTTCCATATATAACTTTCTGTATCATGACAATACCAGCATCAAATGTGCATTGTGATGAAGAATGAAAACTGTGAATTGGCGACAGTTGATCAGATAGTCAATCAAAAAATTAAGAATAATAAAATGACTTGTGTCTGTTTACAGTACTGAACTAATGCACTATGCATGTGCAGTTATTCAATTTGCTTTCGCAAATTTTTTGTTCTTCCCTCGCCGGGATTCGAACCCATGCTACTGCGATATCGTGACACCAAATCGCCTGCACTGCAGCCGTCCCGCTAGACGACACGACCACCTGGGCTCTACAATAATGAAGCTTTCAGTGGCCGTGTGTTACCTTTCCTCATCAGTTTTTATCTAGCGGCGTACTGCAGTACATGATATATAAGGCATGGAGATGTTAATGTTACAGATCAGCTCAATTATCTATAGTTAAGGATCTTACAAATAAATGTAGGATACAGTCACAGAAAATAATTATATTTATAAGTACGTCTGAGTCAATGACAACTCTACAACAAATTTATCCATCGGATCGACATCAATGATGGTGATGCATGGCTGTGTACATTATGTACATACAACTCGTCTTAACACAAACCCAACAATGTTAGATCTGTCAATTTGCTCTCGCAAATTTTTTGTTCTTCCCTCTTTGGGTCCCTCCCTCGCTCTTCGAATCCCGGCGAGGGAAGACAAAAAAAAATATTTAATTTAAAATCACTTTTTTCATTGAAACTTGTTCCGTTCTTGTCTGCCGCTTACGATCACAAAATGACTTTTTACCCCACTATACCCAAATATAATCCAATAAACGTTTCAATGCAATATTCATGGTGTGGAATGATATTTGACACATATTCATTTAAAAAAAACCCAACCATATGCACATTTGTGTGCATTTAGAAGCTTTTTAAACGATAGTTAAATCAAATAGTAACACTAAAAACCAGAACGGACATGAACATATACAGGGCAATTTTTAAATTGCTATTTCTTTTTCACTCTTTCAAATTTAAGTTTTATTCAATAACATTTGTATTTTCTTAATTAGATTTGAAATGATTTTCATACATGTAGATATAATAAGAAATATTTTATTTCGTATTGAAATATTTTCCAATTTTTTTTTTTTTCATTTTTTAAAAATAAATGCTTCAAATGAAATTTGAAAATGTTCTCCTACATGAAATAAGATTTTAAATATTCATTGAACAATTTATGTTTAATTATCACATGTTTAAAGTTTACGTACACGTGGACGGACTAGAAATTAAAAAGTTGGTAGTTTCAATAGATTTTTCTACATTGGCTAGAGGTATACGGGGAGGGATGAGATATCATAAACATGTTTAAGCCCGCCGCAATTTTGCGCCTGTCCCAAGTCAGGAGCCTCTGGCCTTTGTAAGTCTTGTATGATTTTTAATTTTAGTTTCTTGTGTATAATTCGGAGTTTAGTATGACGTCCATTTTCACTGTACCAGTATACAGATATTTTAAGGGGCCAGCAGAAGGACGCCTACGGGTGCGGGAGTTTCTCGCTACATTGAAGACCCATTGGTGGCCTTCGGCTGTTGTCTGCTCTATGGTCGGGTTGCTTTGACACATTCCCTATTTCCTTTCTCAATTTTAAATTTCAAATTAAAAACTTGTAGTTTATTAAATTCCATTCATCTAGACGAAAAAATATTTTTCTGATGCCACAAATCAGGCCTGAATGTGGAGATTAAAAGACTTGAATGGACATACAATAAAAGATCGAAGATATAAAAATAAAAGGTGGTCCATGCTGTACAGTCGGTGCAGGATGAAAATAATCCATCATCTATGTAATCAAAGTCTTGAACACTTCCATATAGTTGGAGCTTTCACTGTCGATGTCGGTTATTTATTACAGACTATTGGTAGCACTCCACAGTTAGGTGTATAGTTTCGCATTTTGGCCCCTGTGGATTTTTCAAATATGAAAGCTATCCCTATATGTACATGGTCAAATTCCAGCAAATGAAAGAGCTTTTGTTGTTGTGCTTCATCCAAAAGTCACATTGAGGCCTTCAACATAGATCGAAACCTCGCATCTCACTGCTAGTTCGAAATGACCCCTAGAAACATTTTATTTCATCCAGATTTCAACTATCAGATCTTTTGGAAAATAGAACAATATGTTTCAATCATTTTTTTTATTTTAAAATAATTCAAAATAGCAAGGCATAATACTGGAAAGTAAAACGACACTACAATGTCATTTTTTTCATACAAGTTTCCACATAAAATTTTATAAGCATAAAAATATCACAGGCATTTGTTGGCAGATTTAAAGTATTTAGACAATGAGTAAAATGCAAATGTATTGGTTAACAAATTTAACAGATTTTTTTATACAATCGTGACGCTTGGATTTCAAAAACTCCTAACATTCATATATATATCAAAGTTTTCCGAAAATCACAACGCTCATATATATTTCAATGCAAAATCTTTTATATGTTTTTCAATTATCACATACACAATTTTGACATCTTCGGCTTATTTAAAAGGATTAAACAGCATATATCATGTATTTACAGACATTTAATCATAAGATGAAATAACTGACTCAATGATAATTTAAGTTGTTGAAAATGCAACACGGCATTGATATATATATAATATAACATACACATATAAAAAAAACCACGAGGAACACCTTAGCCTGTATCGCTCATCTGGTGTAAAAAATACACCAGCTTGCTAAAAAGAACTGTTATATTCACATACTTTACCTAGTCTTAATGTTGCAGATATTTTTTGCAATTTACTTGTTTAACCTACATTCAATTTTTTTTTTAGATAACAGTAAGAACTGTAGGGGACACCTGTACAATTCAGGATATATACCTAGTTTCTTTGAAGTTAAACTGAAGGTACAATTTTTAGAAAGCTGTGAAAATTGCAAAATTTGGTTGAACAAATAGGGAATTTTAATTGGTGGTGTGACACCTTTTGGAGTCCGGCTCCAAAGAGTCCCGCTAAATTGAAATATTCTTTTTTAACTTTGAAAACGCTAACTTTACCAATTTCCCTTACAATTTAACCTTTAAAAAATTGAGTTTCTAAGAAAAAATAACCATTTTGACTAAAATTTACGGAAGCGTATTAGCGCCACACATTTTTTTTTTTATTTTTTTTCCTATGTTTGCGTTATAACGCAAACCTTTGCGTTATAACGCAAACATTTTGCGTTATAACGCAAATATTTTGCGTTATAACGCAAACCTTTGCGTTACAACGCAAACCTTTGCGTTAAACGCAAACATTTGTGTTATAACGCAAACATTTTGCGTTGCGTTATAACGCAAAGGTTAGGTTTGTGTTATAACGCAAAGGTTTGCGTTATAACGCAAAATGTTTGCGTTATTATAACGCAAATGTTTGCGTTATAACGCAACGCAAAATGTTTGCGTTATAACGCAAATGTTTGCGTTATAACGCAAAGGTTTGCGTTATAACGCAAACATAGGAAAAAAAATAAAAATGTGTGGCGCTAATACGCTTCCGTAAAAATTAATAACGAGCAAATAAAAATACCAAAAGTTTAAGCTGAACTGACGAACAGGCGTCGAAATTACGTCAATGTTGGATTGTTGACAAAGTTGGAAAATTGTCAGATTGTTGGATTGCGCGCTTTGCCGTCCAACTAAATATTTGAATTCTCAAATAACTTACAAAAATCATAATAATATACAATTTCAGTAACAGTTATATAAAAAACAAATTTTGGATGGTACTAAACAAATTTCTATGGTAACTAAAAATACAACAATATAACAGCGCCCCCGGAAGGCGTAAAGGAACAACATTGCAAAAAGTTATGTGTGTCACCGGCGAACCAAAATGACAAATATCAAGGATAGTGAGCATTAACATCTGAAACATTGAAGAAGTTGACTATAAATACTAAAAGGAATTACAAGGAGTATGTGAAAACAGTTGCCAACACATAAACATAGTGTTTTTATTGAACAATCGTTTAAAGTGACACATTGGTTCTACTGCGCATGTCAATACATTTCATTCAGAAAATTCTAGCACAGGTGCGTGGAATTTACAACGATTTACTACGATCTACTACAGTTACTACAATTGGATCATCACAAAAATACAAGATCTTCAGTTGGATTATTCAGTGAATTATTATTATGAACTGGTAATTTTATAACATGAACTTCCAATGAATTGTTTATCAAATATGTACAAATGACACTAATTCAATATTTCTAGAAAAATCATAATATTATAATTGTTCTTACTTTACTTTATTAAATGTTAATTAAAACTTATTTGCTTCAATTATCAAAGTTCCAGACTACAAGCATAACAAGTAGTACAATACAAGTTATTTCACACAGTTACTGTTTCCTACATAATAACTTTAAAAAAAAATACAGAAAATTAAACAGTATGCTTTATTACATGTAATACCAATTTATAACATACATCAAAATATCTTACAAGTCTATATACTAGACTTACATGTCTATTACACGTCACAATAAAATACATGTACCCTAGTCTTCATGCTTAACAAATTGTAAACTTTGATGTTGATAACAACTCTTTGATTGTTTAGTTTGTTGCACTAAAACTCGGCGGAGGACATTTGAGCGAAAAAAATAGGACGTTTGAACGCGAAAGTAGAAACCATTTCAGCGCAAGCATTTTGGTCCGTGTAACAAAGTATTAAAAAGTTTTGAAATTTTAGATTTTTGGAATTTTGATCAAGGTTTTAAAATATCAAAATTTCAAATTGTGTTAAAGTTTGAAATTTTGAAATTTTAACCAAATTATTAAAATATCAAAATTCTAAATATCGTTTATAAATTTGATAGTTTAGAAATTTGACCAAACTTTTAAAATACTAAACCTAACGCGCATTAAATTAATGTATTTTATTTACTGTAGAATATTGTGAACATTTTATACGCAAACTCAATCTGTGTAATTAATATGAATGTATAACTTATGTATGGAAAAAATATTAAATAGATTTTTTTTTTTTTATGATAGAGTCCACCGTTTATCCCTGGACGTTGGATCATTGTAAACACAGGGCCCCTTGTGTATTCTTCCCTGAGTTATACAAGGAAAATGTAATCAGGTGATTTTCAATAAATGTATTTCAAGTCTTAAAAAAAAAAAAAAAAAAAAAACCTAACGCGCAATTTTGATTATTTCACTTTTTGAAAGTTTGATTTTTTAAATGTTTGCTTAAAACCTAAAAATCGAAAATAGAAAAGGGGCAATAAGAGGGATACCTGTAAAAAGCGAAACGAAATAAAAGCGGAACGAAACGAAACAATATGAATTAAAAACATACTGATACTTAAAAGTTTATGTATGAAATAAAACGGACAGTTGAAAGCGGTGAAAAATTGGATGACAAAATTAATATTTCTTAAAAGAAGATAATTCATTTAAAAACCAGACGTACGGCTCTGATATTGACCATTTTACCTGCTGGTTTTTCTAGCACCCATATTTTAGGAGAAACAGGATTAACAGTAAAAACTGAACAACTCGCAGTAGGTCAAATAGTATGGTTATGTTGAGCATGTATTTACATTTTCTACTAAACTCTACAAATAAATAGGCCCAATACACGATGTATTATCTCTTTTCATTTCATTTTTTTTCTGTTTTGCTTTACGTCTTCTTACTTTCTGCAATCATGTTGGCTAAAGAATATATCATTTCATGTACATAATGAAATATCATCTTAAACGTTTTTATCTGTTCTTTGTAAGTTGTTTGCCCTAAATATTCAGCTTTAAGCGTTCCGTAAGGAGGTCGATCAAGAAAAGCGCTTCATGATACTGAATGCACGGTCTAAGGTTGTGCTAGTCCACAGTGTGGGAGGGTTTTAATATAATCTTTTTTACGCTGAAATTAAGACGGTAATAGGATCCAATATCAGTAGATTGGTGTACTGTTACAAGGTATCTACAAAAACTCATCATAGATGGATACCGGAATGTAAATTTTGCCGGTTTTTGCGCCAGACGCGCGTTTCGTTTACAAAAGACTTATCATTTACACTCGAACCAAATCAAGTTAAAAAGGCAAATAAAGTCAAATAAAATTGAAAAGGCCAAATAAAGTAAACTTTTTAATCCAACGTATAGCTCTGGTTTTGTAAAAGTTGAAACCTTTCATATCATATATAAACGTATACCATAAACATTATTTTCACGAGCATTCATTTTTATGTAATAATTACCGCTGTACTACATTAAGCACCTAACTTGCATTCATGTTTATGCAATAGTTGCCGCTGTACTACATTAAGCACCCATCTGGTTCATTCCCTCTATTCCCACTTTTGATAAATCTGGTGAGAAAAGGTAAAATTTCATGTGGGAATAGGAGGAAAACTTGTGCAAACAAGGGATTATACTGTACAAACATTTTTTAATCAACTGTTAATTGACTAGTGTTTTTTTTTTTTTATTAGAACAGATAATAAGATATTTTTGCATCTGTATGAATTCTGTTTTTTTTAAACAAAATAAATATGAAAGAAATTAAAACAAATATAAGTAAATTATTTTATTACTTTGACAAGTGTGGACACAAATCCAAGTGGATAATATGTTTGGATGTTTAATAGTTTTTTCTGACATAAAGAGGTCTTTGGTTTTCTCCTATAGGGTTCTATGGTAAAATATAGCAGTGTCTTTTATTTCATGTTCAAGACTGTCATTGAGGAGACACTAATTCAAATCAGTGCCAACCGTTCATAGTGTTTGATAGTGTTTTTTGACATAAAGAGGTCTCGGGTAAACTCCTACAGGGTTCTGTGTTAAACTGGTGCAGCGTGACCACAATATACTGTACCAAAAACTAAAAATAGCATTGCCTTATTTCAATGTTCAAAACTCATAGAGGAGACACTAATTTAAATCAGTGCCAACCATTCATAGAAGTTTATTTAGTTAGACTGTGCCTTTGTTATCAAATCTACATATTTGCCAACATGCTTTGAGTGCTTCCTGAATATATAGATAGATATGTTCCTGTAATTTAATTTTGTTTCATTGTGGTTTCCTATCAACATTTAAACTTTAGAATAACCTTTTTTGAATATAATCATCAGCTAAGCGTGCTCCATCCCTGGGGAGATTTACTTGAAGAAGAAGAAGGCATTTGTTTTTATCTAAACGCTACAAAAATAAGTCTATTCCGTATAACTGTGATCCTCATTCAATGTTACAACCTCCGGTCTTTTGTATTGATCCTATACCCCTATTAATTTATCATGATTTTACGGAATGGAAAAAATATTATCAACAACACAACTTCTAGGTTATCTACGTGCATAAATAAACGTATTGGTAATGCCACTACAGCCAGATTATTTAACAAAAATGCACGTGGATATCCACAAATTTTCCCGTGCAATGCCAAAAAATGACTAACTTGTTTTAGATTAACTTCTCAAAATACTATAAGGTCAACAGTGAACGGGAGAACCTTTTCGCTCTCCTTTTCCTGTGATATTACCTGAAAAACTCAAAACCTAATATATGTGGTAACTTGAACCCAACCTAAGTGTGGTATTCAATATGTGGGACAGACGGGACGAGAGTATTTCAGAAGAAATCAAGAACATCTGTACCGCTTTCGTAGACCCAAAAAAATCAAAAGTTTAGTATATCAGCATTTAGATAAGCATAATCATAATCTGAAATATATAAAATTCCAACCGCTCGAAACCGTTCAAAAACAACCAGGAGAATCACACAAGCAATTTGAAAAAATCACGCGAAGTTCGCGAATTGTTTTGGATAAAAAGACTTCAAACAGCTTATCCTCTCGGTCTAAATGATAAAATATTAGGGCAGGGGAACATATCTAAAACTCATATCGATGTCATTAATATTGTTGATAAACGACTTAGAAATAATAGGTCTCATGGTAAACGCAAGAACCGCAATCAACGTATTAAACATCGTATAAATTATACACTTGCTGATCTGTTATCTATAATAAAGAATAATGGCAGACATCAAGTATTATGCAAACTGGGTCAGATACCTATAAGTAAATTATATGCTATTTTTCTTGAGTGTGATAAAATTTCTTTTTTTAGCCCATTTTATGAATACACCCGTATTATTACAGCCTTTTGTCATCACAGGCTTTTTCCTATTATTGATAAACCTGAAAATCGTAAACGACATTTTCTCAAATTAAAATATATAAATAGAGGTATTGATTTTATTAATTTGTCTAGCATATTCAATGACTCTTCTGTCTATAGCTTAATACCTCCATATTTTGATAATATAGAACAACCCATTATTTCGTATTCTTATAAAAAACCGAGCAGAAATTTGATTTTCAATTATACGTCAATTACAACAGACGTCAATATAGAAAATAATGTTCCTTCCACTTGAGATTGCGAAACATCTAGTTTTAAATATGTTCCCTATGGTCATGTTATCACAGGAGACCTCAACATAGTCGATGACCGTGAAGTCATAACTTTTCTAAAGAAAGGACCGAAATACCGTCCTCCATCTACAATAGATTGGAAACAGTGTCGTCAGGTCATTAAAGACGCTCTGTCTGCCTATTGTAAAAATTGGTGCAAACGTGAAAAATCCGATAAAAAATCTTAAGACAGTTATTTGAATAAAATTATGAATACTGTTGATATTCGAATATCTCATTTAGAAAACAATTCTGAAATTAATAATAGGAACCATGATATACCCATTTCTAGAATAAAAAACAAACTCAAGGTACTCGCAGAGCGGTTTGTGTTCGTACCGGCAGACAAGGCAGCAAATAATGTAGTGGTGGTGTGACGCATATACTACACGAAAGTTCTTCAAAACGAAATAATAAATTCCTCTACATTCAGGTCAGTGCGCACCACAGAGAGTCAAATCGTTAACAAGCATACCACTGCCACTGCCCAGCTTAAAGCATCTTCCGAATATTTGAAAGTCCCTATCATGTACTGGTTACCGAAATTACACAAAAAAACCATTTAAATTCCGTTTCATCTCCGCTTCGAGTAAGTGTTCTACTACTAATCTATCAGTGCTTCTAACCACCTCCCTTACTACTATCAAAGAACTGGTTATTAACTTTTGTAATAAAGCTTATGAAAATAATGGTATTAATTATTTTTGGAGTGTTAAAAATTCTTTAGAGGTTTTAGATAAAATACATGCTTTCAATGGTCCTTACAATTCTGTTGACAGTTATGATTTTTCTACTCTGTACACTACACTTCCACACAATCTTATAAAGAAAAAGTTTTTGTATTTGATAAAATGGTCTTTCGAAAAATCTCATTGTAATTTTATTTGCTGTAACTCGTTTAAGGCCTTTTTCTGTAACGAAAAAGGAAAGTATGCTAGATACACTTACTGGAAATGTGAGGATATGATTGAAGCTTTAAACTTTCTGCTTGATAACATTTATGTACGTTTCGGCGATAAAGTGTATCGTCAGGTAGTAGGTATTCCTATGGGCACTAACTGTGCCCCTTTAATAGCAGATTTATTTCGATATTGCTATGAATCTCAGTTTATGACCAAACTCAGTAAAGACCCATCATTGTTACATTTGGTTGATACATTCAAAAATACCTACCGTTATCTGGATGATATTTTTTCGTTGAATAATCCGGAGTTCTCTAAATATACTTCAGAAATTTACCCAAACGAACTTACTTTAACTAAATCTAACATAAACAGCAGCAGTTGTCCTTTTCTAGATTTAGACATTTCAATTTCAAACGGGAAACTTCACACTAAAATTTACGACAAAAGAGACGATTTTTCATTCCCTATTGTTAATTTTCCTTTTTTAGACGGCGATGTGCCTTTGGCTCCATCATACGGTGTTTATATATCGCAACTCGTTCGGTTTGCCCGTGTGTGTTCTGATGTCATAGATTTTAACGAACGTAATCAATGCATCACTGGTAAATTGTTGTGTCAGGGATTTCGATACCATAAATTACTTAAAACTTTTACTAAATTCTTTCATAGATACAAAGATTTGATTAGTAAATTTGGCTGTACCTGTAGAAAGCTTATTAAAAATGGTCTTTCTCATCCTAAATTTTATGGTAATATTGTACTTAAAGCGAGGAAATCACTATGTGATCCTTGTAAACTCATCGAACCTTTAAACAAACTTATCAGTAAGGGTTATCGTACCAATATTGTAATTAGATCTCTGAATATAGTTCACATTGGCACTAATATTGATTTTGTCATTAGCAAATTAAAACATAACTAAATTTCATTATCTTTTGAGGCGAGATGTATAGGGGACACAGCCACGTTAACTTTTATTTCTATAGAAGTCGCTCTTCACTATACTACTACCTGTCGATACATTTATTTTTGGCATTGCACAAGTCATGTCTTCTCTGACTATTAATGACGTTAAAATACTAAATCCCTGTGATGTGTTTTAGTCGATTTTAGTCTCTGATGCATGATTTTTTACTATTAATTGGTTTTGGCTTTTAACTAGCTGTCAGTAACTGCGAGTACTCTCAAATCGTATTTTCTTGTTAATTCGACCTGTTGATACTGTTTATAATACTTTTTTGTCATTTTTTATTTATATGGATCTTGGCTGTATACCAGCTTTGATTATTTGTAATATCTTCAATTTTTTACTTATTCTTACAACATTTGTATAAACTTCAAGATTACAAAAAACCGGTTTTTTTTCTAAAGTGAACATTGATTGGTTAAATATTTCTCAGTGTGTTTGAATTTGTTTGACAGCCTTTTGGTCATGACTGTTTGTCTCTAATATTTAATTAACTGTGCATTTGTATTCAGATATCGCAGATCAAATTTATTCGTTCTTTGTGTAATCATACGTTTTTTGATTGAGTTAAGTCTGCTAATTGATATTTTATCGTATGTTTTTATATGTTGTGATGTTATGCTATTTTTTCAGAAAAAGGGAGAAGGTTTGGGCCCATTAAAACGTTTAATCCCGCTGCAAATGTTTGCACCTGTCCTAAGTCAGGAATCTGATGTACGGTAGTTGTCGTTTGTTTATGTAATATATACGTGTTTCTCGTTTCTCGTTTTGTTTATATAGATTAGACCGTTGGTTTTCCCGTTTGAATGGTTTTACACTAGTAATTTTGGGGCCCTTTATAGCTTGTTGTTCGGTGTGAGCCAAGGCTCCGTGTTGAAGGCCGTACTTTAACCTATAATGGTTTAATTTTTAAATTGTTATTTGGATGGAGAGTTGTCTCATTGGCACTCACACCACATCTTCCTATATCTAATCTATTTATCAGAATTTTTCCTTATTTTCAAGTATTTCTTTTACGAAAAAAGAAACATATTACAAATAAACACGGTATTATACCTGAACAGTGTACCAAATATGTTATGCTTTAAAAAAAAATACAGGTAAATCTTAGGTGAAATTCCAATTAACCCTGATTGTTATAAAAACAAATGGTTTATCAAAACATCTATTGTTATTTGCAAGTGGGAATAGAAGGAATAGTAAATTTAAAAAGTGGGAATAGGAGGAAGACACCACCCATCTATCCAGTTGAAGGTGTCGGCTGAAAATTGTGTTCAAAAGTTTTAATCAGCGATAAATGGTATTCTTCTGGGGAACCAATATTTAGATAGTCCCTGTTTTTTACTTGATACTACCACTAGGGGCTTCGATAATGGTACATTAAAATATTCTGATCCCTAATTTGATTATATAATATTCTGTGCCAGAAGAGGACAAAAGAAAAATTATCCATGCCTTTTAGTGTTAAATTTTGAACCAGACAAGTTGATTAATGGCGAAGAAAAACTTAATAAAATTGTTTAGCGCTTCGACAAAACAACCTCACCCCACTTTTAAAGTTACATGGTTGCTACAAATGTACCTTAAAGACAACGTTTGGACTGGTTATCATACACGTAGCTCCATTATAGGTTCTAAATGATAATCAACCACTGTTTTATTATAGTAAACAAAAGGAATAGATTTTTTTGTATTAAAGGATATTACTGTCCCGTATTTGCATTTTGTTATTTGGGTATTTTGAAGTTATCGTACGACAATCGACTTTTAGCAAACTAAAAATTCACATGTACACCCAGTCAGAATGGGGCGTGCAAAGAGAAGCCACACTGTCAGCTGCATGATGGATTTTTTCCATTTTTGGCCGTACACCAAAGTCGCTCTCGAAAAACCAGTACAATGTTAAACGCTGAATTTGAAGTAAAGAATTCACATACGGAACGCTGAATTTGAAGTAAAGAATTCACATACGGAACGCTGAAACTGAAATTTGAAATTCAAGCAAAATAAGAACGAAACAATTAAAGACATAGGACTTGTATTTCCTATTGAAGTGCGTTTTACTGTTCGTATTACTGTGTTTTTCATTCTTTATTGGCTAGAGGTATAGGGGAGGGTTGTGATCTCACGAAACATGTTAAAACCCGCCGCATTTGGGCGCCTGTCCCAATCCAGGAGCCTCTGTCCTTCTAAGTCTTGTATGATTTTGATTTTAGTTCAGTTATGTTTCGGAGTTTAGTATTACGTCTATAATCGCTGAACCAGTACACTTTTTATATAGGGGCCAGCTGAAATACGCCTAGTACAACTTTTATTGCGACGCTATATTTAAGTATTCCTTCCGTATCATTTCTTGGAACTGAAATACATCATAAAAGGCAATATATTATCATCATGCAATCGATAAACAAGAATGAAAACGTTTCAAGTTGTATGCCAGCCCACCGAAGCGCTTTTTCTGGATCTACCTTCATCAGGAACGTCAAAAAGGCGAATAATACTATATGGTTTACTGCGAGTTGGTCATTTTTCACTGATACTTCTAAATGTTGGGCACTGGGAACACAAAATAGCTTTGAATTATTTATCTCAAACGCTAACCTTATATAAGAGATTTAAATCAACGTAGTTGATTCCGGTTTAAATAGGTTTAATTATATTTTTTTTTGATAGATGCACAACCTTAAAATTTCAGGATACTGTTATCCCATGTGATGTCTAATATGTTTCATAAAAAAACCCCGACTTCTTCTTTTCATTATTTATTTTGTTATTAAGAATGATTTGATATATTTCATGCTATTTATTTATAACTAAGAATAGTTCTGATCAGAGCCGTGTTAATATCAGTGATTACAGGTACCCCTCTTGTCGCCCCTTTATATTTTTGATATTTTAAGCAAACATTTAAAAAATTAAACTTTCAAAAAGTGAAATAATCAAAATTGACCATTAGGTTTAGTATTTTAAAAGTTTGAACAAGTTTCTAAAATATCAAATTTATAAACGATATTTAGAATTTTGATATTTTGATAATTTGGTTAAAATTTCAAAATTTCAAAACTTTAACACAATTTGAAATTTTGATATTTTAAAACTTTGATCAAAATTCCAAAAATCTAAAATTTCAAAACTTTTAAAAACTTTGAATTGATAAGTGTTACACGGACCCATTTTAACCCATTTTAGCGAAAATTAAAATTGTCAAAGCCCATCTTAGCGAAATATGTTTAACCCTTTTTAGTAAATAAATAATATATAATAGATTTAAAAAAAATAATAGACTCAAGACATGTCCATTAAAATACAACACTAAAAGACTCTAGACAGCACAACACAAAACAATATAAAACTTTTCAATTAAACTAAAGTCTAAAAGGTTAAATCAAATAATAATAGTCTGTTCTAGTTTGGAATTTATAATTGGCTCTAGATATACCCCTGTACAACACTGTTCATAGAATTGCATTAGGAACTGCTCTTTCTCTTTATCTTTTATTAATTGTGTTGCACATTCCTCTATAAATTCTATGTCTATCCTATATCGGAATCCATCACAAATTATTTTGTTTTCCTTTGTTCGTTTCAACAACTTTTATTTCCATTATGAAAATATATTCCATCAGGTAAATTTTAAGGGCATACGATACAGTTACAGTGAAGGTAATGACGTTGCTAACGTAATTTGTTATTTTCGCGACGTCAAACTGTGACATATCGGGAAAAGATGCATTTTTCGACTGATTTTTATCATTCAAACTGATTTAATTTGAAAACTAGTTCATGGACCCCTATTTTTCAAAACGGCATTTTGTTTAATTTTGCAGGGAGATTATGTGACCCAAATTTTATAAAACTGTAAATAGAGGATTTTTTTTAGTTTTGATAAACATGCAGTAAAAAAATTACGTTTTTCCTCAAACTATGAACATTTGATAAATATGAGTTATTTCTGAATAAAAAATTGCATATTTTTTAAAGATATTTATAAAATACAGAAATTACCGATTATTTAACAAAAAAAATTTGTGCTTATCTTTTATAACAAAGAAGTTATGTCTTTCTTTCGAAAAAGAAATTACGGACACAAATCTGAAATTCGAGCAAATATACAAAATTTCGACCTCATTTTACTCAAAAAGTAGCACATGAAGGTATATTTTTTATTACATATTTGATTTAATCAGGTGAAAAATTGCCTATATGCAAAATTTCATGAACTTGTACATACAGGATCAAAACTGTATCGTATGCCCTTAAATGGGGTCTAATGTTGGCGCTCAAATGTCCCCTACTAGTTTAAATTTTTTCGCTCAAATGTCCTGCGTCCCTAAAACTATGGTAAGCATCTGATAAATTGATTAGAGTATGCATTATTGTTGATAGATATAGGAAGATTAGGTGTGAGTGCCAATGAGACAACTCTCCATCCAAATAACAATTTAAAAAGTAAACCATAATAGGTTAAAGTACGGCCTTCAACACGGAGCCTTGGCTCACACCGAACAACAAGCTATAAAGGGCCCCAAAATTACTAGACGTGTAAAACCATTCAAACGGGAAAACCAACGGTCTAATCTATATAAACAAAACGAGAAACGAGAAACACGTATATATTACATAAACAAACGACAACTACTGTACATCAGATTCCTGACTTAGGACAGGTGCAAACATTTGCAGCGGGATTAAACGTTTTAATGGATCCAAACCTTCTCCCTTTTTCTGAAACAATAGCATAACATGACAACATAGAAAAACATACGATAAAATATCAATTGGCAGACTTAACTCAATCAAAAAACGTATGATAACACAATGAACGAATAAATTTGATCTGCGATATCTGAATACAAATGAGACTGTATGTACATGATGTAAGAACCTTGATGTTGTTTATGTGTTTTTATTGATGAGTTGCTGTCTCATTGGTTTATACCGCTCATCTCATTGTATTCATAAAATGATACTGAAAGATCGTTTAAAACATGTCTTACAGTTCCTTCTTATTCCAGTTTTATTTCACAACACGAGTTTTTACAAACTTATTTAACGTAAGCCAATGTATATATATTTGACTTTAAAATACTATCTGGCAGGGGAAAGTTAATTAGCAAAAGTCAATATTTATTTGCCCAAACACATTGAACGAAGTATGTATGGCATGAAACGTAAATGATAAATTATAAAACTGGCAATTATAAAATTCAATGAATATTTTGGAAAGTGACAAATTCTGAAATAATTTCGTATATTTGCTCACCAATAGTAAAATATTAAAGAGATAAGATAAAGATAAATTCATTTTGTTAAAGTGTCACGTATTGATCTTACACAATAGTAAAATATTTACAAGTACATTCACATAAACAAAAAGATCAGTACCCAGCCTTTAAAGACTTATGAGACACTATTATCATGATTATATACATAATACTGAGACACTATGATATTCATAATACATCTAGTTTAAAGAATGCATCTCACAACTTAAACAAATTTCTTTGGTAAAGCTTCGATAAAAATAAAACATTACTATATATTCTAATTAAAAATTAACAAAAGTGAAAGAAAAAAGAGAAAATAAATAGAATAAAAAATTAATTCAAACCACTTTCACCAATTTTCTAAAACACATATACTAAAAAATTTCTATCAACATACATTGTATAACATAAACTATTACAACACATATATTTTCATAGGCTTATGGACGGTTATATGTTATAAAAAAAAATTCCTCCTGACGTAAAATTAGGTAGTATAGTGTTATACTTAAATGTCATTACAAATCATTAAAGCATTGACCTTGAACTCTGTACTCATGTTTTCAAAATTTTTAATAAATGGACGTGCCTTTTAAAACAAACCATATCTAATGTCTTTATACAGAGGGCAAACCATTCAAAACTGAGTTTCGTGTTCCATATCATTAAATTTACAAAATTTACATTGTATATTATTCAACGGTCTGGTATATATTCCTGTCTCTACAGCTACATGTAGGGGTAGCGATCCACTGTGAAAAAACGCCATAGTTCGAGTAACTTTTCTTGATTAAAGCGAAAGAATATACTGTTCTGATCTTACACTTTTCTTGTACATACGGTAAGTCATTATTTTAACTTGTTCCTGTTAACATCGTTTCTGTCGTCATTTAAATCTTTCTAGAAATCAGCCTGGTCAAAGTTCTTAAGTTTTTCATTTATGAGGATCATCGCCGTTTTAACACTGAAAGTGGCGTTATGAACAATATCAACAACATCTTAAACGTTTGCAAGTTTGTCTATTTGATGACGCCACCCTTTTCGTCGCCGCGAGTCCCACGCTACTCCTTTTGATATAAGTTGGTAACTCGTATGATCTTACATTTTAGACGATCGAGGCATGATAGTTTTTGCTTCGTATAACATGAAGTAAGTCCAAAATCTCCGCGCACGGCTGCGTTGGAAGAATGCTTCCTAAAAATAAAATCACAAAAATACTGAACTCAGAGGAAAGAAAGTATTTTGCAGCTTTGTTCAGTACATTGTTAATTATTCTGTGGGATTTGTATCCCATAATGGCATTACCGTAGAATACTGGTTCTAAAAACCGGTTCTATCATCCTCTGGTAAAATATTAAAGGAACGATTTACTTATTTTCAGGATAAATGTATGACTCAAACTGCCAGATATATTGTTAAGTTTGCAAATGCTCATTACATTGTCTTCTATTAAAAAAAAACCCAAATTCTTAATGTTTATTTGCAAATGCATTTTCTGTGTTCTCTCGAATATTAATTTCTCCGAACTGTATATTTGCAATGTCCGTACGCGTAACTCGATATCCCATCATCAAGTATATATCTTTTGTCATCAAATGGGGACAGGCCCCGTTTATTTATAGATATATTATATAACTGGTGGTCATATGAACGGATCTGTGTCGAAGTAGACGTATGAATTTCTTTATTAATCAAACACTGTTTGTAATGTTCGTGTCTCGTGTGAAGCTTGGTGACACTCTTTTTTATACCAGCCGCTGTTTTCTTTTCTTTAAGATTTCCATTTTCTTCATATATTAATGAGTACATCTTGGACTTTAGACCGACGAATTCCTGAATTGGAACACCATTGGTCTCATCCTTCATCTTCCCTAATACCTTCTTATTCAAAGTGCTATGAAGAGGATGTTTAGGGTCATAATCTGATGTATCAAACCAGTCCTTGTTCTTAATCATATCTTGGTATATGTCATCAGTCTCGAAGCTATAGCATAATGAGTCCGTGTCCGTAAACAAGAGTTTTGCGTTTGTTCCATATTTCTTCTTTATTTTATTATAATGAAAGTCATACATCAACTCTTTTGACAAATCAAGTATTGTGAATCCTAAATAAATTGGCTTGTTCAAGTATAATCGTGGCTTCAGCATATGGACAGCCACCAGGTCGTTGTTGAATGTTTTGAAAGCATTGAACGTTGGTTTGTTGATTAGTTTTCTGGCTTTTGATTGGTTATTAACTAACTTAATATCTGTTCTCTTTCTTATATTCTCCATTGTCTTCCCAAAAACTACATTGTTCATTGATTTAAAAAAGTCTTTCTCAAAACTATTTTTGGCCATCTGTCGTTTGGCTGTGTTAAAACCGATATATTTCTTTAGCCATTGTTCTTGTTTAAATACCATGACTCTATGAGTCTTAGTCAGTCTCATTCCTAATGATAAATACAGTTTCAAATTTCTGTAATGTACGACGTATTTTTCCTTATGATATAGATTCGGTATTAATTTGTCAGTCGATGTTCTAGATATTTTTAAATCCTCAAGCAGCTTTTTTGCATAGGGAGATAACATAGCCTCTGTTACCTTAACTTTTTCGGGAGCTAGTGGGTATTCGTTGTGGCTATCATGTAATTCTTCTGGATATTCCAAGTCCACTTCAAATATATAACCATTTTCACTATCATCTTTAATGCCATTGACATCTAGATTGCCTTTTTCAAACTCGTCTAACCATCTGAAACCTTCAACTGGAAGTGCCTGTGACATAGCCCATCCGTATAGGTTGTTTGCATCTAGGTACATCACGTAGCTATTTGGTTTATTTTTATCGTAGTTTGGTACATCCTTATTGTTAGCTTTGGCATGACGTTGAGATATCATCGATGTTCCACCTCTTAATCCTTTCTCTACAAACAAATGCATGTCTATGTCTGTAAGTAATTCTAATTTAACTCGCGTCATTTTCAAGGCAGCCTGCCATGCGAGACCGGGTAATGTAGGAAAATGTGCAGCATCTAGTCCATAGTATTTGAGGCAGATATCTCTGAAATTTTCAAAGACATCAGCTAATGCAAGGACATCTGCTGCTACATATAGGTCGTGGTAATCTCCAAGACTCTGCATGTTAAACTGCTGCCATACTTGTTGAGCATGGTCATAATCAAGCTCGGATATACCTTCATTTGATAGCGAATTGTAAAAGGCTTCGATTGGTGGTAGTTGACTCTCCGTGAATTTTGAAGTAGAATCAAAATACTCATATGGATAAACTTGTTTTCTCAGAAACAGGTGCATCTTTTTTTTCGTGAAATACATAGTCATGTGTCGAAATTTACTAGGACTATCTTTTGCAAGGTTCTCAACAAGATTTTCTAAAGACGAAGGCATGAACAGGTGCGAATCAATAAAATCCATACAACCCATTGAGAAAGACGTATACTTCTCCATGTTGTTTGGTATGCATTTTAGCGTTTTGTTGACCTTTCCAATGGCTTGGATGATCAAATGACTATCATATCCACTAAGGTTATGAAAAACAACCGGAATTCTGCCTGTAAGCCTGTAGTTGATATTACATTCTTTATGTGCAGGACCTCTAAATTTGCCTGTTATGTGACAGTGGTCTCTAACTTTTATACTATCATGGCTTAGTTTGCCTTGACATATATGGCATTCTGTTGCTTTCATATATGACTTCATGTCACCTGGGGTCATTTTTAAATATTTATGTTGCTGAAATTTCTGTTCAATTTCTTCTTGCTCTTTTATCATATGTTCAACAAATTTATCAGCCGCATCGGCACCTCGGTAAACCACTGTTTCTTTTGAAGTTTCTGGTGTCAGACCAACTACTTTGTATGCAAAACCACACGGAGTATGCTTTGTAATCTTTGATGTTGATGATTTTGTGTAATTGTTTTGACATCCAACAATAGGAACCAGCAAACATTCGAAATCAGCATAAATAATGAACGGTACCTTCAACTGTTTGCGTATATCTTTATAATAGAGCCATTTATCTGCTTCTTTAGGGAGATCGATTTTCTGTATTCCGTGACTCTGACAATATGGTGCGTGGTTGTTTAATATTCTTTCCTTTGTAAATCCTTGCAAGCAATATAGGCAGTAGAAATGTTTATGTCCATCAGACTTTTGATCGCCTAATAATCGATTTAGATTTTTGATATAGCAGAAATGTGATTTTTCCCTGTTCGAGATAATCATAAGATTTACATGAGGTTGAGAACGAAGATTAGTGATATGTAGAGGAAATATCTCATTGTTTTTATATCCAAATATGTTGATGGAAACATTATTCTGCTTCTCAAATCTTGGAATATCCCTCATTTCGACAGGAAATTCAATCCCATCAGTATTCAATGTTTTAAAATACTTTTTGTATTTTGAGGTCCTCTGTGCATCTCGTTGTGCTGGATGTAAGCCAGCAAGGATTGACCACACGAAACATTTGTTGTCATTGTTTTTAATATTGATGATTGCTTTTTTCGACTTCAGTTTTATCGGGAGTTGAATATAACTTGAGCCCCGCAATGGCCTATACCGGGCCATATTAATCGTTAAGTCAATTACTTTATCTGCGGTCCAGTTACTACCTCTGCACTGGTAATCGGAGAAAGAAGTATTCATTTTATCAATGGATTCCTTTAAGCCCACATCAATATCTTCGACTTTTAGACTCGTTTGACATTTGCCGCGAAAATAAGGTTCTGCTGTTTCTTGTAATTCTCCATTTGTTCTGCTCATTCTCATTTTCATTGACATATACCATTTTATACCACCACTATCTCTAACTTTTTGTTTGATGATGTCATTCACATTGTCATACTGACTGTTCATAAAAGTCATCGGATCAAAAATGGAAATACAATCGAATTGATTCAGTCCTTTTGTCTCGATATTATGTGTTTCAATGGTTCCATTGAGGGCTTTGACATTACATTTGTATAGCTTTATTTCTACATTTTCATCGATGTCAGTACTACTATCTCTTCTTTGCTGGCATCTTTGGCTTTTGATGTGACGTAGATAGTTGTCACGTCTGTTAAACGTCTCTCTACATGGTTTACACACATGTTTCTTTCCCGAATGAGCCGTCCTTTTATGCCGGGATAGTCCTTGCTTATGTGAATAGGATTTTCCACAGGTCACGCATTCATTTTTGGATATCTTCATTGGTCTACTACAGCTTCTATTTGTTCTACTTGTTCCTTCAATATCTGTAAATAAAGTAAGCATATATATATAAATATGTATATATATAACAAGTCAAAAAGGGTACAACATCACCATAAAATAACTATAAAATATACAAATATTAGATATTTCGGATAACAGATATCCTTCTTCAATAATAGCACGATGTCAAATGAATCATGTCAATTCAAATTGAGACTCTATCAAAATCTTGATTTATACAATTTAAGCGAACGCTGGAACAATTTTAAAATTTCCAAACACACCGCAAAGACTACAGAAATATGCCAAAAATAAAAATAGTTATTTACGATGTGGAATGGCACAACTTTAGATTTCCAAAGGATGTGACAGTTGAGATGTAATAACTGCATTGAGGGCAGTCCTCAAACAAAAAAATCAAAAGTGTCCTTACCGATCCAGGATGGTATAAATTAGGCAACGGCAGGGCAATTACAACGGAAACTACATATTAAAGCCTTCCAAACGAATAGCAGTCTAATAGTGATTGAAAAAATAAGTTTTGTATATTGAGCTTAAATAATTGAACGTGGCAACGTACTTATACATCATCCCGAATCAATGAAAACCTGTAATTTAAACGGTAATTTTAAAAATAATTTCGAACTGTAAAGCCAGTACTAAATCCGGCGTTGTTTAAAACAGGTGGTCACAGAAAAATGAGGGACTCGTTCTATGTTTTATTTATTTAAGCTCAATATACAAAACTTATTTTTTCAATCACTATTAGACTGCTATTCGTTTGGAAGGCTTTAATATGTAGTTTCCGTTGTAATTGCCCTGCCGTTGCCTAATTTATACCATCCTGGATCGGTAAGGACATTTTTGATTTTTTTTGTTTGAGGACTGCCCTCAATGCAGTTATTACATCTCAACTGTCACATCCTTTGGAAATCTAAAGTTGTGCCATTCCACATCGTAAATAACTATTTTTATTTTTGGCATATTTCTGTAGTCTTTGCGGTGTGTTTGGAAATTTTAAAATTGTTCCAGCGTTCGCTTAAATTGTATAAATCAAGATTTTGATAGAGTCTCAATTTGAATTGACATGATTCATTTGACATCGTGCTATTATTGAAGAAGGATATCTGTTATCCGAAATATCTAATATTTGTATATTTTATAGTTATTTTATGGTGATGTTGTACCCTTTTTGACTTGTTATATATTATATTTTGTAGTGTACAGAATCATATTACATGATCCATCGCCTTGTAAGATTGATCGTTGACTATTTATTCAGTCATTAAATATGTATATATATATATCTAATAATTATTTCTATGACGGTATCTTGCATTAATTTGTAGTATTAATAAAATTAACGGTACTAATTTTCTTGCACCAGATGCGCATTTGGACAATACATGTCTCTTCAGTGATGCTCATGGCCAAAATATTTGAAATCCAAAGCTTTAAAATCATTTACAATAGATATTCTTGATGCCTTATTTATCATGTACTGTATTACGCCGCTAGATAAAAACTGACGAGGAAAGGTAACACACGGCCACCGAAAGCTTTATTATTATGAAGCCAAGGTGGTCGAGTGGTCTAGAACGTCGGATATAGTGCAGGCGGTTTGCTGTCACGATATTGCAGTTGCAGGAGCTCGAATCACGGCTAGGGAGGAACAAATTTGCAAAAGCAAATTAACAGAGCTAAATTTGTTGGGCTGATATTTAGACGAGTTATTTGTATTTATATACATATTTAAATGTATCTTAAGGTTGCATATAATTATACACAACCCCTAAGGGCTCAATTGCTCAATTCTAACAAAAATAACGCAGCAAGAATGTGTAAATACTAGTATCCTAAATGCGAGACACAATACATATAATACCAGCAAAATAATGAAATCCGAAGGAAATCCTAATAAGATGTAGAAAAAAAACCGAGTTAATGGCAATTACTTCTTAAGGGATCAAAAAACTATGTTGATCCTGTTGATTAATTTGTAGAACAAACTTAGTTGGTCATGGATTGCCATTTATACTTTCTCATTATCTATCATAAAAAATGAACGAAACACAAAACACAGTAAAATTTAATAAAGATACACTATTTCCCACAATAACCAAACAATAGGTTGTCGAACTTGTTTGAAAATTTTCTCTTGTATGATGAAAATATTTGTAGATCCTACTTGGTCCAAGGACACAGTTATCGTCCTTTTGTTTTCGTTGTCTATCCCTAGTGTAAACAGTGTATAACTTGAATGTTTTATTTGATACAATTTCCAAATTTATTTCTTGATATTACATGCCTGAAATATTAAGTAGGGGGATGTTATTACATGCTAAAAAAATTGGGTGCTGAATCTTTATTTTAAGTAGTGATTTGGTCCAGTGTAAAAAGGTCACATTTTATCACGTCTGAAGCTGTCAAACTGAATTTTACACCCCCTTAACACAGAATTATCAATATTTTGAGTTAGAGCTGGTAGAAATTTCTATAATTTTGATAATATTTGTCTCAATGGTAGTACACTACACTGTAAACATCTTTTTAAGAAAGAGCTAGTGCGATGTTTTGAATTTAAGTTTATTGTCTAAAAGAAATGCACTACGAAATAACTGTGTTCTCGGGCCACTTAGCTGAATTTTGTTTTGGCCATTCACACTTTCTCAAAATCTATTATAATATTACAGATGATAACAAAAAAAAACAGTACAATTTCATTATAATAAACTACCAATATTTCGGAGAGTTACCATATATGCATATGGGTGATCCGATTGGTTTGAAAATTTCATAGTAGATAGATCTTGATTTATTCATCACTTTAAAATCATATCACTATAGTTTTTTTTAGGTAGATGCCAAAAACTATATTTGACCCCTATTTTCATATTTTTTGGTTAATGGATCAAAACATTAGATACCATTTGTAAACCAATTACCCTAAGAAACATTCAATAAAGAATAGAAGTATTAGGGTCAGTAGTTTCAGAGAAGAATATTTTAAATGTTACTAAAGAAAATGAAGTAATGGTGTAAAATTGTCTTTAAAGGGCAATAACAATTTTGATAATGTAAACTTTTTTGTAGAATTATTTTTGCTAAAAAAAATCTGTTTACAATTTAGCTTTAAATTCAATAATGTTCAAGATAACCAAAAAAAAAAATAACATTACAATAATGGACCTATTGCATATTTTTACCTAGTATCAGATTTGCTCTAGTTTTTATATGTATGCCAAAAACTGCATCTGACCTTTGTTATCTTTTTTTAGCCAATGACGCCATGATTGTTGATGAATCAAAACTTCGGATATGGTTTATACACTAGAAACTATCATACATATTCAGTTATAATGTTAAGGTACCTGGCCCAGTAAATTTTAGAGGAAAAGATTCATGAAATAGTTTACGGTACTGACATGATTTAACAAACTTTACTAAAATTGTCCGTTTATAAATTTATAAATTATTAAGAAACTAAGGTTTCAACTCCCTCAGGCAAAGTTGGCTTTAGATGAATTTGGCTATTTATTTTAGGTATTTTTTGACATACAGCTCTTCAACGGTTTCGGTACTTATACATCTTCGGATTTCAAATGTTTGGCTTTGAGCGTTCCTGATGAAGGTAAATCCAGAAAATCGCTTCGGACGCAAGAAATTAATAACGTGTTGTTTTCAATATTTTACATCACTGGGTCGATACCTCTGCTGGTGGACTATCAGTCCCCGAGGGCATCATCAGCTCGGTAGTCAGTATTTCGGTACTGACATGATTTAACAAACTTTACTAAAATTGTCCGTTTATAAATTTATAAATTATTAAGAAACTAAGGTTTCAACTCCCTCAGGCAAAGTTGGCTTTAGATGAATTTGGCTATTTATTTTAGGTATTTTTTGACATACAGCTCTTCAACGGTTTCGGTACTTATACATCTTCGGATTTCAAATGTTTGGCTTTGAGCGTTCCTGATGAAGGTAAATCCAGAAAAGCGCTTCGGACGCAAGAAATTAATAACGTGTTGTTTTCAATATTTTACGACGAAGACGAAGACGGACGAAGACAGACACCAAGTAATTATATGAGCTCATTTGGCCCATTGGGCAAGGTGAGCTAAAAATCGGATTTTTTACTCTAGAATATAGATCACAAAAATTTATCATTTTACTTTTAGGTCAGACAATACTTGGTCATGTGTTGCCAAAGGCGTTATAAAAAATAGGTAATGATAATTTCAATGGATGAAATGAAATAGCACTGACATAGTTTCACGGCCGACACTCGGCTAACCGAGAGATAGGTCTGTTAATCTATATTGAGTATGCGGCTATATCGGCGGTGGGTCTGTTAATCAGTTTGGCTAAAGTCTGTTAATCAGGTGTTATCGTGAAAACCAGTGCAAGGTCATTATGTTTCATTGTATAACATTTTAATTATATTTATATCATAAAAACAATTCATGTCTGACAAAATGATTTGGAGTACTGAATTCAGTGGTGTAATTCATTTTTTTCTAGCTTCAATAAACGATCCATAAAATGAAAAGGCAAGTTACTCATCAGTAAATCTATACACATTTTACACACACAAAATGTACACAAAAATGACAAGTTGGTTGAATTTGCTGGCATGCAATCTTTTGAACATCGAAAAAAGACTGGCATTATGTTTGTTTACCATATTAACATCAATATGTGAAAAATCTACACGAAAAACTGTATTTTGGTGACATAAATCAATTTTTGATAAAAATATGGTCTGTTAATGGGTCGGATGTATAAAACTCGGTCTGTTAATTGGTCTGTTAAGAGTTATGAATGACATTGCAAGTATTATTTAATTGCTATATGTGGTGTTATCTGAATAAAGAGATAGGCTCAAGATTAGTGGCTAGAATAAATGGAAACAAAACATGAACAATGAAACATAAGTTAAGACATTGGAATCTGAAAATTGATAGAAATGATTTTAAAAAGTGTAAAATCAAAGTCATATTAATTTCATCTAAGAATGGTCGCATATATCATGTGGATTCTGTTTCATTGTTATGAATGGTTCCAATTTGTCATTTACATAAAACAAGTACATAAATCAGAGATAAACTTCGTAATGTTTTTTTTTATCAAATGAACTGAAATATGTTTATAATGCAAACAAATATTATAGACAAAACTGTCTCTACACCACCTTGAATGTCACTCGATAGAAAAAAAAAGCACGTTTGCGAACTGCGATTCGGCTAAATGACTTACGATATCATAGGAATACATCATTACTCGAAAAATAGAATTAATATTATACATGTATTGTGATTAACAGGAATATACAATTGTCTTGTTGTTACACATTAAATCAGCACCCAACACTAATATAAAAAAAAACTTCCTAATGTCTATTTCTTGTTTAGAACCACGGTTTATAACTAAATTACAGACATTTCCTTAGGCGGCAGAAAATGAAAATGATGACTCAGTACAAAGGAAAATACATACCGGAAATAAACTCCTCATTAATAGATACCAGGATTGAAATTTTATATGTGCACCTTATATGTACGCCTGACACGCGTTTCGTCTACGAAAAACTCATCAGTGACGCTCGAAAAAAATGTTTAATAGGCCAAAAACAAAGTTGAAAAGCATTGAGGAAATGCAACTAATACCAGCGTTACACATCAGCGTATAGCTCCGGCGTGTTAACAATAATTCTAATATGACGTCCTTAATTATTTCGCTTTGTAAACAAAGCCGTGTTCTAATGAGCACAAAATATGTTTGACACATGCGCACACATTTATTTTTATATTAAAGTTATTTCCATCGTTATCCTTTAAAATATAAACATTCAAGTAGCATACATAAACTTTTATAATACATGACATGTTATATCGAACAACATATATTTACCCTGCTCGTATTTTTTAAACTTATCAAATATGAAATGTAATGTACTGACTCCTCGTGGAGGAAACGGGAACAGCTAAACATTTTTACGGTATTTTCGTACGCTTCGACCTATAAAAAAAATACTGTATTTGTCATATTAGAATCGCAAAAATTCCTTCAAGTCATGCATGCTCTATGCTCATTTTCACATGAATAAGGCATTATATTTGACCACAATTTACACCTCGCTAACGCTCAGTGTAAAATATCGACAAATATAATGCGTACCCATGTTAAAATGAGCATAGAGCATGACATGAAGGAATTATTCCTTAATTTACGCTGCGGGTATGCTTTAAGCGTGTGTTGGGCGTACTAGAGGCTAAGGCTAAGCGTTTATCCGGCGTTCATGAAACGTATGTTTGCGTATGTTGTATGCTTTTTATGCTGCATAAAAATTTCCTCGGGTTGTAGCGTTCATCAAGCGTATTTACTTTCCTTCAGTGGCTAGAAGTATAGGGGAGGGTTGATATCTCATAAACATGTTCATCCCCTCCGAAATTTTGCGCCTGTCCCAAGTCAGGAGCCTCTGGCCTTTGTCAGTCTTATATGATTTTTAATTTTAGTTTCGTGTGTAGAATTCGGAGTTTATTGCGACGTCCATTATCACTGTTCTAGTATACAAGTACATATTTTTTAAGGGGCCAGCTGAAGGACGCCTACGGGTTCTTCTCAACATTGAAGACCCATTTGTCTGTTGCCTGTTCTCTGGTCGGGTTGTTGTCGCTTTGACACATTCCCCATTTCCTTTCTCAATTTTACCTTTGTATTTCGACGTACTTCTTCTTCTTCTGATATATAGTTTCAGCTTCATTAATATTGAAATTTACGAACTGTTGCATGTATGGTTTAAAAATATGAACAAAAATTCATCTTTAAATTTGTAGAATACTTGGTGATATTTACATGAAAGAAAACAACAAGTGATTAAAAAATATGTACATTGTTATTTATAGAATTAAATTATGTTGTGGAGAACAGTTGGTGTCAACTGATCTCTGTGAATTTTAATGGTTTGATTTGCTACCACAACTTGTGGCAACAAGTTCCATTGGATGATTGTTTGCGGAAAGAATGACCATTTGTAGCTGTCTTTAGAGGTGGATATTTGCCTAAATGTTTGAGTATGTAATTTTCTTGTTCTAGTATTTGATGGTATGAGGACTAGTGATGGGATTGCAATGAGTCCATGGATGACCTTGTAGAACATGATAAGTCTGGTTTTGAGGCGGCGCTCAGTGAGTGAGGGCCATAGTAGTTCGTTTACCGTGACATACATATCGGGCCGCACTCCTCTGTACCATTTCTAGCTTATTTTTATAATCTGCAGTGTGTGGATCCTATAGACTACAGGCATATTCAAGTTTTGGTCTCACTATTGATTGGTAAGCACGGGATTAGATACTGGTTAGAAATTTTTAAGTTTCGCCTCAGAAAGCCAAGAGATTTATTTGCATTTAATATGATGTTGTTGTAGACTAAGTGATTGTTCCATTTTAAGTTAGACTGTAGGGTTACATGTACGCCGAGATATTTTGCAGATGTTACTAGTTCTAAAGTATGGTTAAGAAAGATGTAATCTTGTTCAAATGGTTATTTTTGGTGTGTGATGGTTACAATAATGCACTTTCCTGGACGGAAGGCCATGAGCCTTGAAACTTATGCAACGCGCTTTGAACGATTGCTGAGCGTTCTTATGGCGTGCCACTAACGTATAACGTTTTCTCTGTACGTTTGGTGCACGCCGGTCTGTCCGCCAGTGTGTGACGCCGGCATAAGGTAATCTATTCATGAGGTAGAAAAGCCTTAGTATTCCAAAGAAAACGCATGGAATTTAACCAGCTGTATTGCAACATATGACAGATTCATAGATTGTACAGATTTTGAACAGACCAAAAACAATAAGGCTGATTGATAACTTGGCGTTAATAATATATTCATGCGAATTCGAGCGGCCAATCAGTCCATATAACGCTAATTTGAAGTGACACGCCCTTTTAATAAAATGGATTTTTTTAAAGTGCTCTTTCTATAAGGATACTGTTGCAACGTATTGTAATTTTTTCGTCACAAGTACATCTCATTATTTTTAATGTGAAAATATAAATTCAAGCAGGAACATATATATTGATATACTGTTTTCCAGATTCAAGGTAGTAAGACTATTGACGTGGCTAAATTACTCTTAACTGACACGATTTAAATTGTCCAACCCATTAACAGACTGTATTCCACTAATATTCATTAAAATGTGGTATAACTCAACTTATATAACAATTATGAAATATTTATCAACGACAATTGATTTTTTAGAACCAAAGTACTACTTTGTGTCCTTTAAATCATATCTAAAAATGTTTTTTGGCCTTTTATCTAAAATATTGCTATGCGTACAAGTATAAAAACCACATACTTGCGCGACGCCTTTTCGTTTTACTTAAAATTGAGCAGGCTATGCATTTTTTTTAATGGTGAAAAATGTTCTATGATATATATCATTTTGTCAGACACTTTTCTTTTTTTGATGTGATTCTCATAATATGCCAAAAAATCTGTATATTTAACAGAGTTTAACATTAAATTGTGAGTTTTACTCTTAACAGACTTTAGCCAACCCGATTAACAGACCCACCGCCGATATAGCCGCATACTCAATATAGATTAACCGACCTATCTCTCGGTTAGCCGAGTGTCGGCCGTGAGTTTGTGAAGGATAAATTGTTTTTCTTCTGCTTCAGTTAAAATTTGATAATTATATATATATTTAGATTTGTTTTTATTTTAAATAGCAACACACTATATATAAATCCCCTCTTTAATTTTTTTTTTTATAAATTTAAAACTCTCTGTTTGAATATTTGAATTCAGACCATTCAACATTAAATGCTTACTTTTTATTGATAAATTTAAATCCATAGGGTTTTCGAAAACAATCATTTGCTTTATATATCATCAGCAGTCAGGCATTGTGTTTTTTTGAAAGAAAAAGAAAATAATTCCCTCAAATATAAGGTAAATAAATGAAATAAATATCATTTTATTTATCCGTACAATTTTTTGTGTGTGTATTCTATATATGTGTACCATAAAAACATGCATGAAATTTTGCAAAATTCAAAATGTTTTATTTTAATCTTAGCTCTTTCATCTTTAATCAGTAGGCTATTTCCCCAAGAAAATGCCTAAGGGGATTGTACACTTCGTTAGTGCAACTATTAAGAGTTCACTTTAATAATAAACTGACAATAAAAAGTCATTCATGTAAAGCATTTCATAGTGCATGGAAAACCATGTACTATGAAAATTAGAGGGCAAAAAACTGACTTTTCATTGGACAATTAGGGGTAAGTATGTTTTAACATTTTCGATAGATATGTTCAGTTAAATATTGATTTTCGATTAACTCTGGAATTTGGATAATAAGTCAACCAATATTCAATTATGATGATTTATATTTATAGATTATTTATGTTTTTTTAAACGAGATGCATTTTCTCATTCTCATCTCATCGAAGGGCGGAGCCCTGAGATGAGATGAGAATGAGAAAATGCATCGAGTTTAAAAAAACATAAAT
This sequence comes from Mytilus trossulus, assembly GCF_036588685.1. Classification (NCBI taxonomy): domain Eukaryota; kingdom Metazoa; phylum Mollusca; class Bivalvia; order Mytilida; family Mytilidae; genus Mytilus; species Mytilus trossulus. The sequence continues at coordinate 40,551,748 of NC_086381.1, read as the reverse complement.
AATCTATTTATCGCTGTTATTTGTATTTTCGAATATCATTTAATTAAAATTTCAGTTAAAAAAGGTATTTTGTACGATGATAATGCATTTTCTTTTGTGGTACTATTTTTTTGGCGTAGGCTTATTTGATATAAATATGTAGTCGCTCAGAATGTTCATTCATTTGAAAAAAGGTGTCCCATTTGAACATTCGACGTGATCAAGTATGGCGAAGACCATTTTCACTGTTTACAAGCTGTAATTTGGTGTTTCTGCGTATCAAATGAAGTGAACGATTGAATATATAATGTAAGTGTATTTTAAGTAAGTGTCAACCCTTTTATATCTGTAAAATGAAATTTATTGTGTACGAGACGATATATCATATAGACTGCATGCAGCATGGTCAGACAATAAGTTAAAATCCCACACATTTAACAGATAAATGTGACAAACACTGCCCTGTTGTCAGTACGATTACTGGTTATTATACAATACATGTATGGAAGATGTGAAAATGTCCTTCATCAAGGCCTCGCCCCGATCAAGCTCCCCCCCCCCTTTTTTTCAAGCTGGAGAACCATGTCTCTTCGGTCCTTTTGATATTTATTGACAATTTGTAGACAAAATTAATAATGAAGACCATTAATAGTTACTATTTCCATCCACAGCTACTTTTAATTATGAAATAACCAGTTAAGAAGCAAAATTAAAGATATACAACACCAAAACATTTCATTTGTATAATTTGGACACTTCAATTGCCTCATTAGCAATCATATCACTTTTATCTGTTTAACCCAAAACCTTGCAGTCTGTATAAATAGAAATAATTTGTCAAACTTATCCAATAACTTATATCACACATTGTTTAATATATATGTAAACTGTTTAATTAACTATAACAATAATTGAATTGTAACAAAATAGTCCATTTAGAAAACATTATGAATTTTGATTATTTCATGTATGAAACAAATGTATAGATTAATATATCAGTAGATCAGTCACTGTCTGATTCAATAACCTGAACACGTCTGCGCTTGGGTTTTGGACCAGCATTGTCATCTTGGCAAGTACTTGAAGTAGTTGAATTTCCAAAATTGAAATTGAAATTTCCTCCATTTATTATAGTTCCCTGTGGAAAGAGCATTGCTGAATTTTTAAGTTGAGAAGTGTCTGTATTGTTGTTTTGATCTGATTTAGTTGGTACACCTGGACTTTCAGATCTTTGTTCTGGTTGACCTTTACTGTTTGATACTGACTCGGAAGAACCACCATCTAACACATGTGCTATTTCTTTTTGTTTCTTAAGACTGTTTTTCTGATATGATAAGAGGGATTGAATGTTTTTATGGCCTGTATGCTGTTGAACAACAGTTAATGGAAGGCCCTCTTCTATAAGACGTGTTACAGCTGTCCTACGACCAGAATGATTTGTGAGTTTTTTGTCTGTTATGTTGGCTTTTGTTGCTGCAGATTTCATCAGTGTGCGAAGCTTTCCTTCACCCATAGGCATGTTCTTGTACCAAGTGACCGCTTTGCCTTTTTTAGAATGGTTTATTCCAAGATAAAATGGACTGGTGTCATTCTGCATTTCTTGCGGTCTGTGATTTTTATACTGCAAAATTATTAGTAACATATTACAAAAGATATACATTGCTAGAAAATTTAGACAAACTATTCGTTTCAGGATGTTCGCTACTCTTTTTATATTTTTTTTTTTAAATGACTGGTATAAATTAATAATATTCAAATACAGGATTGCAAATTAAGGGTCTTTTTGGTTGTTATTGAGATGTAAACCATTGGTAATTTTTGTTTTTAATTGGGAGGGGGGGGGGGGGGTGTGCATAAATCACAAGATTAATTATACATTGGCACCTTTTTCCTTTCAAAAACTATGAAATAATGACAATGACTTTAAATACGGTATACATTGTATCTGTCATAAATAAAAAAAATTATAGCGGACATCCTTATTTGGCAAATGACAATAAAGTATCTTTCTAAAATGTATGGTACATGTACTTAATTTTGGCCTCAATTGTATGGTTCACTGAACTTAGTAATGTGATCATGTAATACAAATGGTCCATTTAATATCAGGTTTATAAAGCGCTTGGCATGGTAACAGTAATGAAGCAAAATATGTTCATTTTTGGAATGGTATTTCTTAATTGTATGTACACAATGTAATTGTAGTGTTTAACCTCAAATTCATGGTTCACCGAACATGGGAAATGCCAGTGCTAGTCTCTGAACTATCATATGGACACATTTTCTTAGTTTTATAGTAACATGTACCCTATTTACAACATTTTTTTCATCTGATCAAGTCAAGCTGATATATATTTATTTTCGAAACCTTTTACAAGATACACGAGTACCAGACAATTGTATAAATTTCATACAACATTGCATACGTACAGATTAAATGTCCTTACTAGGAACTGCCAGTGTGTTGAGTTATTTTTCTATCTTAACACCTGATAGTTGTTGGATAGGATGTTATTGTTCAACTCATCGTGCATATGTATGTGTACAATATTTGTATACTCTTTTTTTTTATTCGACTTAATATTTAGAATATATCATACCTTCTCGTATGCAGATACATGACATTTTTCGGGATTGTCATGGTTTATCCATGCTTTAGGCGCATATGCTCTGGTATTTTTGCAGTTTGTTCCATCCCTTGTTTTTGTGAGTCGCTCATTATAGACCAGGTGTTTTTCTGGGGTAGCAACCAATTTAACATCCCCCCACTTCAACTGCCTATGCTCATGGCATCCACGTAGTCCAAAATTTCGTGTATTTAAGTACCACAGGAGAGTGACCAGACCTTCAGGGTTGTCCATGCCTAATGACCCTGCCTCTATCATGGTCTCCTCATCAGATAATTCCACTGCGTCTGAAACATATGGTCGGTTGCCCATTCCCATCTCTTTCAGTTGTTGTTTTTTTGCTTTGAGGCAATCTCTGGATTTCTTAAACTCATCATCTATTTTAATGTCATATTTATATCCATTTTGCTTCAGATATCGGCAAATCATGGACATGTACCCATCAAGTGTGCTGGGTTGATACTCATTTGATTCGCCTTCTTTGGCATTTTCTTTTCTGAGACCAACATAAAATTCTTGTAGATACTCATCTAACTGTTTTGGATCAATATTAAAGATCTCCTCTTGAACATTTCTGATACTTAAAATGTAATCAGTAAAAATCTTTACACAACTTTTCATTTTTCTTTTAGTATTGTCATTCTCTCTGTCAAGCATAAATTGCTCTCTTTCATTTTCATTTATCTGTTCAAATCTCTTGTTGAATTTATCAGACTTTGAGCAACTTGGAGGGGCAATACATGTAGCTGTTTTGTTGACATTTGAAGAACATGTAGCTACATTTATATCAGTACCAGTATTTGTTTCAGATATTGTCTCTAGAATTATATCATGAAAATCATTGCTGTCTTCCAGAAAGTCTATGTTAGGTGGTAAATTTGATGTGTGATTGATATTTTGTGTTGTATCTTCTTGTTTTTCAGTGTCAGTAGTTTGATTTGTCTTAAATGTCCAGTGATTGACATTGGGAACGTCTAGTGAAAATGTTCCAAATGGTTGTGTACTTAAATTTTCCTGGTATTCAAAGTTTTCTATGTTTTGTAAGGCTGTCTCTAGGTCGAAATCTGAATCCCACAATTCCGATGTGTCCATGGCTGAGCTTTTGGGATTTTTTTTCAAAGCAGACGAAGAAATGTACATGTACGAAGAAATGTACATGCAGACAGACCTACGATGATTTGAAGTAGACTTATGTAAAAAAGGACATTTGTTATTTGTTATAAACATGATATGATTACTTTTATTAACTTCCAATAAATTATTTAACGGCGAAATTCACGGTAAAATATTAAAACGAGAAATCATCTTTTATTGTTGACATTTCAGCGCAGTCATTCGATAACATTTTTTTTATAGTTCCGGCGAACCTTTTCTGATTGGCCGACACTTTAGCGCATGAATTAGATTATTACGCTGTTGCTAAGGTCCTTAGAAACTAGCGATAATTTTCATTCTCACTCTACACGAGTGATATGAAAATTATCACAAAAAAACATCAAAGGAAAAATACAGATAATAGCGATAATGCAGTTTATAAGCATTTGTTTTTATTGTATCAAGTCAATTTCATTATTTCATATGCATGATCTCTGCATACACAACATGCTTTAATTGTCTGAAATATTTAAATATTATTGGTTCATATTTGTTCAATATTTATTGTGTCTATTTGAACAGTCATTAGTATGTTAAATGAAATGGCAGGTAAGTTTTTCATTTTAATAACTGAGATAAATCCGTTATTTAAATTTTATGTACACAAATATTATCAGAAACTTTGTTATTAGCGACATGATTTGGTAGTCAAAAGAAAGTAAAATTATATCTGAATTCAGACCTGCGTTCGGATTTTCTAAAGTCAGTAGATTTAACGTTTAGTATTCAAATTGATTTGCAGTACTGTTTCAGGTCGAATATGATACGTTTGCTGTTAAAAAAATTTAGTAACCTGATTTAATAGCTACATTTGTAGCTTATCAGTATTAACGATCATTGAGAATAAATCAAAATAATAAATACCTTTATATTTAATCCGGCAGTGTATGTATTGTCGTCAGCATCTCCAAACAGTGTCCTATAACAAATCAATTTTGATTCTTTAAAATCACTGTAACGTTGCTATTATACCAGTAAACTTAATAATTGTAATTTTGTAAACAGAAATAATATAACAAATTGATTTCGGTTATCAAAATGAAATATTTACTTGTGTCGTTATAATACACACTAATAACGGATTAAATGGTAATATTCTAAAGTTTACCATAATAAGGATTAGATTAAATATAACTGTAACGTTTTTCGTTTATAACATGCATCACTGGGTTTTATTATCCTTGTATAATTAGATTACTTATTCTCATTAACCGTTATACAGTATACGTAATTCCTTACAATCTATGTTTATCGCCTTTAATCAGATTATACTTGTTAAATGTCAAACCAATCATGTTAAGCAGCTGGTGCCCCGCTGCTATGTTTATACAGGTGACCAGTTGACCTTAGCCCCGTGCGTGTTTATATATATTAAGACTTTGTTCAGACTACACCAGGATCCATTTATTTATTTATGTGACCAGGATTCCCTTAATCACGCTACCAGAGATTTTTAGGGTTACCCTATTAAAGAGTATATATATTTGGCATTTGTCGTCCGTGGACGTGTGAAACGTAGAGACCAAACAACAAAGCACAAACACAAGAATACAAACACAAGAATACACACTTTAGTTTAAGTCCCCATACTGAAACACTTTTTTTCGTCACATAACTTTATAATCTAACATTTTCAAAGTGTAAATAATTATTTTGGCCACATTTGAATTTGCGACATTATTTTTATGAAATGAATTGAATATAACTTGATACAATAAAAAAGAAATGTAAATAAATCGTAATAGAAATCAACATAACAGCTTTCCTTATAAAGCTGTTTGGTAATATCAACAAGTTATATCAAACAATATATAATAATGTTTACTCTTTTCATGGATATTTTACTTTCAAAATCCAATTTCCCAAATGTCAGGTTGTTCTTGTATGAATACTTTTTAATATAAAATATAGCACAACAATACATATAACAGATATATTACCTTACTCACATGTATAGTTGAGTACGCTGTTATTATAAAATTCCGGCAGGCCATAGACAGAAGAAGAATATAATGTGTGACTGCATCTATTTTGAATATCTACGTTGACACTATCAAAATTGTTACGGAAATCCACAGTTGACGTACTTCCCGGTTAACGTAAGTTGATTGCAAAATCACAAGTCATAACAGATGGTGGGTGTTGCTACATGGACGATCTGTTGATATTAGAAATCAATAATCTGATAAAAGAAGAAGGTCATGATATGAATTACACATAATTGATCAGTTATAAAAAAAGAAATTTTAGCAATATTGTGGGAATCATGTGTAGTTCACATGGTGTGCTAAAGAACGATCTATTTTCTTAATGGCGGCACGCATCAATGATATGTATATATGCAAATAAATGTGTACTGATGAGTACGTCGTTTATTCAAACATGTACATGTTATTAAATTACTATTCCGATGACTAATAATAATCTTGTTAAGTACAAAGAAGAACTATTAAGTGATGTAGTTATCATCATATTTATCTTCGAAACTACAAGATTTTTTTATGTTGAAACTTGGTTAATTGTACGAAAAATGAAAGAAGTTGCTATTTGCCTACCTTACCTCAAAAAACGATCTGCTCAACTGTCAAAATCAGCTGTTAAAGTCTCTTATGTGAAACTGACTATATTTTCTGAAAACGTAAGGAAGAACATTCTAAATGAAGTACGTGTATATACATAATCAAGAACGAAAGTAAACAGAAATAGTATTTAAGATGACAAGAAGAAGTTTGGCTAATTCTTTAGATTAAATATGGATTGAAAAAGAAGCAATAATAACATCTGCATAAGGTGATAATGTTGTAAATAATAAATTATCATTACGTTTACAACAAACGTACTTTTTGTTATTGTGAAAGTAAAAATAAGTATGACCTAGTTTCGCGGTAAACATATACGCATGGAAATAAACTGAATGAATGAATGATAAATGTATTACAATCTATAATCTGCGCACAACATTGACTTAAAGGTCCTGATTTGAGATTCACTGAGGGACTTTCCGTTTTCGTTTAGAATTTTTCTTGGAGTTTTGTTATTTTTTCTGGAATGTTGTTTTTACATGTTGATTTCTTTTTCATTCTTCCAGTTTCCATTTTAGAAATGTTTGATTTCTTTGTTCATCATTTATCACAGCTGAAAAGCTGGATCTGCATTCACTCTTCAACATTAATTAAATGGGGGAAGTTGAAAACATCCCTTTGTAATTTTTACGGACGATATCACGAGTTGGTTGACCGTTATGGAATAACCGTTTCACAAATGATATCGGATATGTTCATTGAACCATTTCGGTTAATTTTTGGGGATGAATGAGGAGAGTTTTTTCATACTTATCAGAAAAAACATTATTAAAAACTATCTATCAGATCTATAAATTAAGACCTATTAGATGTAGAGTTTCTGTTCATATAGGGTGGATGGGCTTTCATGGAAAAAATTGACCTATCAGAATGTTTTACTGCAAGGATTGTACCCATCAGAATTTTAAATACAATTCCAGATAATGCATGAAACGAAACTGTCTACATTCCAAAGCACCCCCTAAGATCTGAAATAGGTATTTTTTATAAACCCTAAGATGTAATTATTTTTGATTATTTACTGCTGCAAGACACTAAGAAATTTTTTTGCGTATAAGTGTACGCGTCAGATGAAAAAACCAAAAATATTACCTGTAAGATGTATAACATTCTACACCCATCAGAAAGGACCATGCATCCCCCTTTAGCAGATATTAACTGGATTGGCCAATTACGTCGTAACTACAATCCCCTTCCCTTTCATGAATATGACCTACCGAATTAGACTATTTACTGGATTTGTTATCACATAATCAACACGACGGGTGCCACATGTGGAGCAGGATCTGCTAATCTTTCGAAGCACCCGAAATCACCCCTAGTTTTTGATTGGGTTCGTGTTGTTTATTCTTTAGTTTTCTATGTTGTGTCATATGCACTATTGTGTGTCTGTTTGTCTTTTTCATATTTGGCCATTACGTTGTCAGGTTATTTACGATTTATGAGTTTGACTCTCCCTTTGGTATCTTTCGTCCCTCTTTTAGATATAAGTGTCTTTGCATAACATGTCTTCCCACTGTTTCTCTTTCTACATAATTAAACTTAATTTTGTCAGCTTTCAAAGCCCGGCTTTAAAGTTATTGTGAAACTCGCCACTAAAGAGGCATCAGGAATCAGATGTGAATACCTAAAAATTCCTGTTAGTGTACATTCAATCTGAGTCTATTTCCTCTTGTAGTAATGTTGAATTTTCGAATTTCTCCCTTTTAATCGAATATTCCCCATTCAAAACATTAAGCCAAACTGGCAAGCTCCTCTGATTCGTGCAAACGAATGAAATCTTAGGGAGCGATAAATCGTACTTTGTTAAATATCAGTGTGATTCTAACAAAAGATTGTCTATAACTAACGTTATCAAAATGTTTAAGTTTTTTTTTATTGATACAAAAGATTGTCTATAACTAACATTATCAAGATGTTTAAGTTTGTTTTATTGATACAATATTTGTTACGAACGTGGGACGTGTTTGTCAACAAATCGCTTATAACATAAAGAGCTTTATCGTGTATTATATAAATAATGCAGCCATGATTGGATAAAATCCCTAATTTGTTGCCTGGTTACCATTTTCTCGGTTATAAATCAAATACTCACAAATCTAGTGTTTACCCGTATTACATGGTAATATATACGATGTTAATCCTTGATCAACGTACATATTTGCATTGAAATCCTTGTATAGAAGTTATGTTTTTATTTAGTAATTTCCATAATCACAAGACATTAAAAACAAACCATTCATGTGTAGTAAATATCTCCTTATTGATACGATATGCCGGGGCTTGTTTTTCATATCATGCTTTCCTTGATAGAGGATTCTTAATCACAAAGAAGCTATTAAACCAAGAGTTCCAAAATGTGAAGTTGAAATCATCCCTTCGTAAATTTTACGGACGCCTTCACGAGTTGGTTGACCGTTATAGAATAACTGTTTCAGAGATGATATAGAATGTGTTCCTTATGTCGTAACTACAATCCCCTTCCCTTTTCACGAATGAAACCTACCGAATTAGACTATTACCCGATTGTAATAAAATAAGCGATACGACGGGTGCCATATGTGGAGCAGGAACTGCTTTTTCTTCTGGAGCAGCTGAAATCACCCCCAGTTTTTGGTGGGGTTCGTGTTGCTTAGGCTTTATTTTCTAGGTTTTGTCTTCTGTACTATTAAATGAATAAACTATTAAATCTGGCTGAAAAAAATGAGAAATACAGCCTTTTTCATCTATGATTTCTTTACATAAATAAGATCGCTTTTAATCATTTAAAAAAAACTAGCTTTATTTTCAAATTTAATAAATTTATTGTTCCATAATATTTGTTTTTTCATATCTGTGAATTAACTGTTTTTTTTGTTAGACCTCACTAGTTCCAACATTTTATGAAATCTTTATACACATCTGGGATGTGTTCAATGCTTTCGTCTGGCTTATCCCCACTATTTGTCTGAAACACTAATCGAAAGTAGCCTAGCTTTGATTTTTTTTTCTCACTGACGCTTTCTTTTTGCATATAATCAAATCTGGGTTCACACGCACGTGTGATCAATCAATAAAAAGTGAAAGGAAATATAAAGATCCAAATGTCAAGCAATCAGCTGTTGTGGTTTCGACTCAATGCCGAGGACAGGCAATCATTGAACAATCGGATATCCGTTGTTCGTCATCATTTACATTCGAAGATATATTTTATGAAGCAAAAAAGGTAAAGTCTTGTTATTATATACAAATTCGGGAACAACCGTCGGCATCACCTATCATAGTCCGATATTACTCTGGCGTCCAACGGCTGTTTTGCTAGACAAGCTGGGGATGGGGCTTTTCTTGCAAAACAGCCGTTGGACGCTATGGTAATTCGGACTATGATTTGGCAATGACGGATATTTCTGTGTTTGGAGAATTTAGACTTTTGAAATAGAAAGAAGAACACCCTCCCATCCAAACAATAATCTAAATGAATTACCAACAGGTCCTTCTTTAGAAATGTGTTGGCAGTGTTAATGAAAAAAACAATGAAAAAAAACTAAACCAAAATCGTGCGAACAGAGCAAGGAGAAATCGATATGCCCAGACAAACTGTTGTGTGACCTTATTAACATGGCTAGTACCATGGAGTGTGAGTGGTCTTCAGATACATGTACTTTAGAAACAGGGACAATTGTGCAATATAAACTTAGAAATGCTTTGTGGTATGTAGACCACACCCATAAACGACTGTAATTTACTGTGAAATATGTCAAAATCCTACTATCAAAATAAATATCCGATATAAAAATTTACCCATTCACATAGTGCATCTTACAATTCACAGTAGTAGCTAGTTTTGATTAGAACACATATCTTTCTGATTGTCTTTTAGCGTCCAAGCACTGCTCTTAATATAGTCTGAGATTACTCTGACGTCCAACGGCTGTTTTGCCAGACAAGGTGGGGTCAGAGCTCGTCCCATATCAAAAAGTGGATATTTGCCCATCCAAAATAGATGCGCTGCTTCGTCGATTCTGGTGCCGACTAACGGCCTTAAGATTATATAAATCAGGTACAATATGTTCATTTTTCATTGATCTCTTCATTTGTGTAAGTTTCATCTTGACTTATTCTTGACATCGTATTTAGTCCATTATCATTGTAATTGTTTTAAGATGAATAAGGTAAGTAAAGAGAAAAAATCTACTAATAACTTTAGACGGGAATTCAGATTAAAAACATGTAATTTCATTAAAAATTCAAATAACTCAAATGAACAACCAACTATAGTAACTGATCATGATACTTGTTAATGAGATATAAACCACATAGGTCATTTTGCCATTTTAACTGTACATGCCGATCATTTCTTCGATTATACTTTGATTGATTTAATGAAATCAAAACAAATGGATAAATTGTCACGGACACCAGGTTGACTTCATCTTATGCTGACTTCCTATATAAAAAGTAAAATCACAAAAATACTGAACTAAGAGGAAAATCAATTCGGAAAGTCCATAATCACATGGCAACATCATAGACCAATACGCATAAAAAACGAATGGACAAGAACTGTCCTATTCCTGACTTGGTACAGGCATTTTCAAATGTAGAAAATGGTAGGTTAAACCTGGTTGTATAGCGCTAACCCTCTCACTTTGATGACAATCTAATCAAATTTCGTTATATTTAAATTGATGCGTTGACTAAACAGTCACAATAAAAAATAGTCAAAATATGGGTACATCAGTCATCATCGTATAACAATTTTAAAAGGAACAATTTAAAAGAACACAAAAACATCTTTCTACAAACACATTCATTGATTTGTGTGTCTGACGTCAGAAAATTATATACGTCACATAGATTTGTCGTTCAATGTGCATACAAACAATTTAAAAATTTACATACTATTAGGCAATGTAAGCATACAGGGTTAAAAAATCAAAAGTATGTAAGAATAAATTTCAGAAATAGACCGAGATTTAAAATAGTCCAAAGGTTATATATAGAACTTATAAGAATCCACACAAATAGTTTATACCACTACGCAATTGAATGATTTTGACGTTTGTGGTTCAACGTATTTTGTAATTCATAATAGAAATATATCATAATGACATAAAATAGAACAATATCCTACTGACGAGATCTTTTAAAGTACAGAGTCACGTTATAAGAACCAAAGAAATACAAAAAGTCGCATATACAAAGCACACCACCAAAAAAATTAAAAGACAATACAAACACATTGGCGAGATGTATAAGTACCGAGCCACGTCAAACGGATATCGTATAAAACCATTCAACAGTAAAAGTAATATTAATAGTAGGACAAAGACAAATGAAAGAAATATAAAACGCAACACCACTTGAATAAATATTGAGTTTGCAATCAAAAATATGCAAACTATCAAAATACTTTTAAAATGTTAAATTTCATTAATTCATATAAATAACGTTGGCCGTTCAAAAGTATAAGATCATCAATTATGTAACTCGAATATGCAACTTTTTAGCACACCTGTCCCAGAGGGCCAAGTGAACTTTTTCATCACTTGGCGTCCGTCGTCCGTCGTCGTTAACTTTTACAAAAATCTTCTCCTCTGAAACTACTGGGCCAAATTTAACCATACTTAGCTACAATCATCATTTGGGTATCTAGTTTAAAAAATGTGTCCGGTGACCCGGCCAACCAACACAGATTTCCAACATGGCTAAAAAAGAACATAGGGGTAAAAATGAAGATTTTGGCTTATATCTATGAAACCAAAGCATTGAAAGAAAATCTGACATGGTGTAAAATTATTTATCGGGTCAAAGTCTTTCCGCCCTGAAATTTTCAGACCAATCAGGCAACTCGTTGTTTGGTTGCAGCCCCTGAATTGGTTATTTTAATAAAACAAATTGCAGGATTTGGTTATTATCTTGCATATTATTATAGATAGAGATGAACTGTAAACAGCCATAATGTACAGCGAAGCAAAACCTACAAATAAGTCAATATAATCAAAATTACCAATTGACCTCTTAAGGAGATATTGCCCTTTATAGGTTGCATTTCTATAAATATTGACCATGTTATTTCCCATAGGAACTCCTTTTGTAAACAAAACTAATTTTCTATGAATATTCTAAATCTCCCCAAAAGAGGCGTGGTTTGAGAAACAGCTGTATTTACAAAGTGCAACATTTAGAACATTTTTAACAATTTTTAACAATTTTGTATATTTTGTAATTTTTCACATTAGATTTTTACTATTTAGATAGTTTAATAGGTTCATCAAATATAGATAATTGTACGCAGCAAGAATGTTCAGTGAGGTAAGGTCTACAAACACATCACCATCATCAAAAAACAATTTTGTCATGAATCCTTCTATGATATACCCATAGACCAAGGTGAGATTATGAGTGGCCGTTCATGTCATTTGCGCGATTATATACGCGTATATAATTTTCAACGCGTATATATACGCGTATATTGTGGTTTTCAACGCGTATATTGTGGTTTTCAACGCGTATATTATCGTTTTATACGCGTATATTGTTAAAATAAACACGTTTATACTTTATTCCAATTTATTTATCATATACGCGTTAATATACGCGTTATTTGCATAAATATACGCGTTAATATACGCGTTAATATTCGCGTTATTTGTGTTAATATACGCGTATGAAATCATTATATACGCGTTAATAAACATTCGTTTGTCTTATTGTTTTAAAATAATTGACACCTTCCCAGAAGTAACGCGTTTATATACACGTATATAAACGCGTTTAGTACAAAATATTTACATTTATTATACGCGTTACAAAAAAAAACAACTTTTCAACAGTAACATGTATATATACGCGTATATTTTAACAATATACGCGTATAAAACGACAATATATGCGTTGAAAACCACAATATACGCGTTAATGTAGGTAATATACGCGTAAATATACGCGTTGAAAATTATATACGCGTATATAATCGCGCAAATGACATGAACGGCCACTCATATGAGATACACAGGCTCTCTAAATTTTGGATTTTCTACACCTCGCATTTCTATTCCCCATGTTTAATTGAAAGTTCGACTACATCATATACATCGTCTCATTAAACAAAGACTTTTCTAACAAAAAATGGGAGCATAGATAAATTTGTTGGATTTAGACAATGGAAAATCATATATGAGAAGAGTCAAACCAAATTATGTGGAACCTTTTGATCAACAATGTATTTCTTGAGTTTGGTGAATTTAAAATAATTGAGCTGAAAGCCATTTCATCAGATGTGTTAAAATTGTAAAACCAGTTCTAGCTGACTTGTCTTTAATTTCACATGAAATACAACTCACACCTAACCTAAGCAAAGACAAAACGAAACATGATCATATTTCAAAATTATGTATTTTCATTACAGATATGTTGATAATGGTCTGTCAACCAATACCCTTAATTTGGTTACGTCTCATATATACAATCGAATTTTATATTAATTAAAACTACCGAAAGTATATGGTCTGCATCATGTCTTGATTTTTTGTTTTCGATAGACTCAGATGGACGACTTAAAACTGCGATCTATGACGAAAGAATCGATTTCATCTTTCAAACTGCCGATTTCCTGATCGAAGTAGTTACACTATAAAACGTTTAACGGTCATCGTCAAGAATTAATTGACTGATATAATGTGTCGGTATCTCTATTTATTTGTATCATGTATGCACAGCTTTGTATGTTTATATACTTATATAGTAGTCTGATCTGTAATCTTACCGTTTCTGTACTTGTTCGCATTGTAACATCCTGAATCAGTGGATATCAGATCACCATGTATAGATATAGGAAGATGTGGTGTGAGTGCCAATGAGACAACTCTCCATCCAAATAACAATTTAAAAATTAAACCATTATAGGTTAAAGTACGGCCTTCAACATAGAGCCTTGGCTCACACTGAACAACAAGCTATAAAGGACCCCAAAATTACTAGTGTAAAACCATTCAAACGGGAATGTCTACATACCCAGTCTTCATTATTTCCTTATATATCAGTATAGTCGTCTAATATGATAATGACCTATTCCTGATTTTTCAATCACGGTATCTCTCTTTGCCAGAAAGTACATTTGCATAACGTGGGATGGAGGCAAATTAGGAGTTGTTAACTCAATCGACTCACCCGTTCTTGTTCTTTTTTTATTCAATTTGATACTCTGAGTTTTTGGTTATTGCAGTCTTCAATCAATGTACGCGATATTTGTACTGCCGCTGAAACTTTTCTATATAACATGGCATGTCTGTGTATCGGATCCCTGTAGAATCTTTTGTCTATGTGATTTTTACGGAGGTATTGGAAGTTGGCTATTGTACTGTCTATTGTTTTGATAGTTATTTAACTCTTTTGATATTTCACTGATACCAGAGATGAAATTATCACCGAAGACATCAATGTAAAACCAGCACCACTTGTTTGTCGAAAGGTTCCGGTGTGTTGATATTCTCATCCAAAATGTTGAATTCTGAATACATTTATTCTTGTTGAAACAGTAAAATCAAAATTTACTATTAACAGCCAATTAGGTCAGAATAAGATTAGAAACATCGATGATGAATTATTTACTTGCAAGTAAATAATTCGACCTCATTGGATCCGTATTCATGTGAACAATTTAACCACTTAGCTAGAAATGTATTACGCATGATTCCTTCGTGTTAGGCTATTAAAAGCAAAGAATGTCAACATTAAAGTGAAACAAAGGTAAACCGTTTGTTTGAATGATTCGATCCACAAATAATCATTCCGATACAGGAATAATAGAAAATTAACTTATTTATTTAACTTTAAAATTGAAATTAAGCAGACATATACAAAAAAAAAAAAATGCACGAGGTCCATGTATTTTAATATTTTTTATATTAATGTTATAGCTTATATCGTGTTATGAGACCGTCGGTTGTTTTCGGTGTCATCTCGATTGTTAATTAGACGAAGTCTAGACTGAAATACACACAAAACGAAGCTACATATTATAGAGGTCATGCCCTGTAAATATTGTCATTTCATTTTTGCGGTAGGCGTCTATTTGCTTATTTTCATATGTTCTACTGATATAAGCCCAGTACCTTTATCATTTTCAAGGCAATATGTTGAGTACAATTTGACGTATAGCTCTTTTATGTACAGCTTCAGCAAAATTAAGTCAAATTTTATGTAACAAATAACAAATTTTGGTATACCACTTTCTCCTTGAGAATTATCATAAGTTGTACAAGTTGTATGAATAACCAGTCTTTTATTAGAATATGTTTTATATTTGATATATTATATGATATATATATTCCTCTTTCAGTAGCTATATAGAAATTGAAATGAATGATTGCGAATCAAGGATCACTTACGAGTTTCAATTCTACTTACTTTGCAAGAATAGGGTGTGCTGCACAACAGTTATTGCCAAATATTTTACAGGAATTGCTTCTTATCAAAGAACAACCATCTTTGTTACAAGTTGATGTTCATAACAATACATTCTAGAAACAACATTACGACCTGATCAATTTTTACTGATAAATAGTGTTACAACCAACGGGTATGCATATTTCGATATACCCTTGAGTTATAAAATTATTCGGAACCTTAACCTTAATCATTTAAAATCTTATTGTACGGACAGTGAAACAGAAAAAAATGTACATAAGGCAGTTAACAGAATTAAAAGATTGAGAACATGAATCAAAAGATAGAAAACGTGAACTAGAAGCCTCAATTATCGTATTAAATATTACTCAATTTATTTCACTTGACTGGGCGGAGTTTAACCGAACAATAAACCAGTCCATCTATAGATAGGTGTATTAGGATAAACTCATCAATGAAGTGTACAGTAATTCTTTTGTAAATTCCCTTCATGACACTGATAGGTGATTAGAAATCAGTAATAATTATAACGGCAATCATCCTTATGACACACATCTTCAAATAGACTGTCCTTATGCAAATTAAAACCTAGCTCCGCCCGATCAGTTGAAATAACATTGGTAATAGAACCATGTCAATACTTGGTGATGAAGTTAGTCATGTATAGGGTAGATTTTTGAAAGCAAATGAGCAGAATTTAATGATACGCCAACGTGTTTCTAGTTTAGATGAAAAACTCATTAGCCAATCATCTCAATTAGAACAGGAAGCTTCAATGGTAGATGGGTTAAACAAAACGGTTTAACAGGTCGGGACCACTACCTTATATGGAAATGCATAAATTAGCATACTTATGTTCTCGCACATGTAATTGTTTATTTACATGTGACGCATTTTATTTTTACCTAGGTTTTTGACCAATCCACTAAATGAGTCACAATGCACGATGGACTACTACGTGTTTACAATCAGTCAAGAACACGTGTTATTTACTGAAATACAACAATTTTTTTCGTGCAATGCGGGATTCACAATTTCGCTTAGTTTTTCATTTTGTGTATCCTCATTTGTAGTTAGTGATATAAAGTATTACGTCCATGCTCAGATTAACGAAGAATTGTTTCTATGCGAAGAAAAAAGGTTTGAATTATCCGATATAGCCATTTACATGTTTGATTATGGCACAGAGATTTCATGTATTTGTCCACCAGACTGTAACGAAACAACAGCGAAAAAACACAATTACCCATGAGACAAACTTACTAGTGTAAAGTAAGGCGTCGATAACAGCCGGTGCTGATATTCACGAGTACAGCAATGTTCGTATAGATAATTAAAGGCAAATGTTGGATCCTTGAAATTTGTGTTCGTAAAAACGGCGATGAATATTTACATACATGGCAGTTTTAACAAAATCTAAATCTATAAGTATTGTTTTTTGTCACATTTCAGTATATGGGACTTCCAAACTGTTCCCTTTGTTTTGAAGGTAGTGAAGTCAGCAACTGTAGTTTCAGTTTGTTAGTTTTTTAACGGGCTCGGACATTTGCTAAACTGAATAAAATCATTACAGCTGATTTCTTATATCTGCAAAGTAAAACTTTGGTTGGCTTGCTTGCTTTGTTTGTATAGTTGTTTATACAAGCTTTGAAAATAAGATTGACATCTTTAAACAATATATATATATATATAGGAATAGTTTAACTTGTATATTTTATATTTTGTACAATATATAAACAAAGCAAGCAAGCTAACGAAAGTTGTGCTCTACATGCATTAGGAAATAAGCTGTAATGGTTTTAGTCATATGTATGTGCGACAAGGTGGAACATTTGATATGTTTTGTGGAAATTGTGGCGTTGGCTTTTTAATAAAAAAGAAGATGTGGTAACTATGATTGCCAATGAGACATCTGTCCACAAGAGACCAAAATGACACAGAAATTAACTTTTATAGATCACCGTACGGCCTTCAACAACGAGCAAAGCCCATACCGCATAGTCAGCTATAAAAGGCCCCAATATGACAATGTAAAACAATTCAAACCAGAAAACTAACGGCCTAAATTATTTAAAAAAAATGAACGAAAAACAAATATGTAACAACCACTGAAATACAGGCTCCTATACAATATATTTTTTTGTGGGATAGATTTCTTTTTTAAATTAAATTGGCCGGTTTTTTTTTTTTTTTTATGTTTGGATTGTTTTTCACAAGCAATTTTTGGGTCATTAATAGCTTATTTTTCAGCATTATAGCTATGACTGCTTACTTTACTAATTTATGTTTATGTCTTTCTTGGAAGATGTCTCATTTTGCACTCATACCTCATCTTCTTATTTCTATATACAAAGCACGTTTTAGAAAAAAAATAATAGGTAGTATGGCACCCAATATGATCCAGAGACTTTTAATATTGCTCGGAGATATTTTACATATGTCAACACGACAGCAGTCGAACGATAAAAAACCTCTGAGGTATATTTTGTGATAAAAATTAGCAACAAACGGATATTATCGATGGATGAAACTATAAAAAAATGTATTGAGCTATATACCGTACCAGCTCAGTGGCGGATCCAGGGGGCGGAGGTTCCGGGGGATGGACCCCTTTTTTTTTGGACAATCAGTGCATTTGGATTAGAAAATGTAGTTGGAACCCCCTCCCCTTTTGTCCAGGGTTAGGACCTCCTTTTTAAAATGGCTGGATCCGCCACTGCCGCTTTCATAACACTTTTTTTTAGCACACTGAATATTATGATGTTCTTACCATTAGTTCAGGTCCTGATAACAAAAATTACACATTCAGTACATAAAAAAGTTTCAATGAAAGTTTTCGTATTTTTCTAGGCAGAAATGATTTTGGAATGACATTATACAGGTTTAAAAGAGCTCAAATGATTTTCTTACTGGACAGTGGTCACTTCATTAGATATTTCACTGTGTCATGTCGTGAAATTAATGCAGGTTCAATTCATAACAATGCACAAATCCGGTTCAACTACTTTTGCAAGGCGAAAAAGAAAGTCGAATCGTGAAGCCAATAAACAATATTTTTTTAATCTGAGCATGCAAATTGAAGATTGCGTTATATATTTTACATTAAATATATTTGCAGAATAAAAACTTTGGTAATGAGAGTCCCAGACAATATATTAGTTGACTGTTTTCCCACTAATCCACGTGTTTTAAGTAGTAGTTTACTCGTGGTAGCCCACAATGCATTGTAGTTCATTGAGTCGATTGGTCAGTTTTTCAAGGCCATATTGGCCTTGTGTTTTGGAAATTACTATGCAAATATATTCTGACGTCAGAAAATCTAGAGTTCTCGACCTGTTTAAACAAATAAAGAAAATATTGATAGAATATTAAGTACTGATTCAGAAAGAGGTAATACTATACAATCCACGTCATTCAGACTTTAACCTCATTTAAAAGTATGCCACAACTCTATCTTTAATATTGTATCGGAAAAAAATGATTATACATATGGATATTTTGAAATACTCATACGCTTTTAAATAGCTCACATGACTATGTGAGCCTTTCTCATCACTTATCGTTCGTCGTCATGTGTCGTAGTCTGTCGTCGTCCTTTATTCACTATTACATAACTCTTCTCCTCTGAAATTACTGAGCCAAATTTAACCACACTTATCAACAATCAGCATTTTGGTACCTAGTTTTAAAAAATGTGTGTAATGACCTCAACTGCTAACCATGGCTAAATTTTGCAAAACCGTTCAGAATGTCGAATTTTCAATTGTTCATAACGTAAAAAGCGGGAGAATCAAGCTTCTAGCATCGTGCCGATAATAAGTCTGCAAAGAATTTTAAGTTCAAAGGTTACAACTACTTACACAAAATGTGCTTTGTTTTCCATCAGAGAAATGCTCGCTTACACAAGAGGAAAAGGTTTCGATCGCAAACAAATGCAGAACGAATCAAAGCGTTGATGTTGTTAAGTTCTTCATGGACCCTTATATCATTTATAATTCAGAACTAAAGTTCTTAAGTGAGCAAAAAGACAAGCTAAAAATATGTACACTGTTTTTGTGCACTGTGGTAAATAATGGCCTCATAAATGAAATTTGAAAATTGAATGACCATAATGATGAAAAAAAGAAACGCAAACAAATATTTAAAGCCTTCGGGGTTGACCCCTAGCCGTCTTTACAATCAATTTTAGATCAAATTTATGCACTCACACATACATATTTAAAAAAAATCAGATGTATGTTTTTTACCAATTCATGATAAACTCTTTGATTTTATTTGTATTTTTTTTGGACATAATTATCCAATATTGTTCATAAAATTTGGGAAAAGTAATATAATCAGCGAAAGAAAAAAAAATGATATCATTGAAAACAGACCATTGTGATTTTACAATCTATACTTTTAAACGAGAAGACCTCATTTTGGGTGTCGCTTCTCTTCTTTCCACAATAAATGAATCATCATGCCTCTGTGTCCTGTGGGTTCAGTGCATAATTGCATTTGTCATCCATTCATATGATTATTCAGATTGAGTTATTTTGGGTGAAAAGCGAGAAAAAAGACGTCCGGATATGTTTCCGTCATTGGGCGAAACTTTAAGTCAGATTAGACTCCCGGTTTGCGCTTTTCTGTAATACTTTGATCATACATTAGTACTACGAATACAGTGTATTTTCTGTCTTATATCCGTCATTGGACGAAATTTAAGTCAGATTAGACCTCCGGTATGCGTTTTTCTTTTTACTTTGAAAATAATACATATACTACGAATAAAGTGTATTTTCTGTCTGATATCATTTAATTTTTCAAGTTTACTATCCACGGCAGTCACAGGGTTT
This sequence comes from Mytilus trossulus, assembly GCF_036588685.1. Classification (NCBI taxonomy): domain Eukaryota; kingdom Metazoa; phylum Mollusca; class Bivalvia; order Mytilida; family Mytilidae; genus Mytilus; species Mytilus trossulus. The sequence goes on along the minus strand of NC_086381.1, from coordinate 40,531,177 downwards.
ATTTAATAGGGAGGGTCTGAATAATATATCAATGACCGCTGTGGATCAATTATTAAACTGATATTTAACTGTAAAAAGAAAATACACTTTCAGGACGTCTGGAGCGGGTGTTTTTAAGATCGAAATTTCAGGATTGACCATTTCGAGATCCGGGATTTCTTTTTTCGAATTTCGGGATGTCGAGATATTTAATTTGTATAATAAATTCAGAACCTCGGGATTTCATGTTTTTAAGCCCGGGATATTGGGATCAGGGCCCCTCCGAAGTGGTTGATCCAGAAATGTTCATACGCAGGGGCCCGTTGACTGCCTAAGAAGGGGTCCGCTCTGTCATGCTTTAGTGATTCCCTATATAAGCAACCAATTATTTTTCAGAAAAGGGGGAGGGGGGCGGGCTCCCTAAATCCGCCTCTGACCCGATCCCCCCTTTAATGAATGTTCATAATATACAGATAAGCGCTAAAACTATTCATGTGTCATTAAAATTAATAGAGAACAATAAAAAAAAATTGTGGAAGAAGGAGGAGCCGGGCTAGAAAAAACAATTATCCTGTCCCAAATTACCTATGACTTTTGATACCTTTTCTGAAATTCTCAAGTCGCTAAATGTTTCACAAAAAAAGAAGATGTGGTATTATGAATGCCAATGAGACAGCTCCCCACAAGAAACCAAAATGACACACATTAACATTAAAAGGTCACCTTACGGCCTTCAACAATAAGCCAAAGCCGATACTGCATAGTCTGATATAAAAGGCCCCGAAGTGACAATGTAAAACAATTCAAATGAGAAAACTAACAGCCTTATTGATGTACAAAAAATGAACGAAAAACAAATATCACTGAACCACTGAATTACAAGCTCCTGACTGGAATGATCATAATACATGTACACTAAATGTATGTTAATAATGACATTAATAGAAAACAAAAAATAGGAATTTTGGAAATAAAAAAGGAGGGTTAATAAAAAAACATTTTCCTGTCCCCAAGTACCTATGACTTTTGATACTTTTCCTGAAATTCTGAAGTCATTATAAATCTTTTACAAAATTCTGCCTACAACACTTTACATCCTCACAAATACGCTCTGAATGCCCGCGATTTCGCGGGTGTGTTCTAGTTCTGATAAAAGAAAAGAACGAAAATAATTACTTCAATAGAATAACCGACGATCTATCAAAAGGATGTTTTGATCAGGTTTTAGACAACACTCAATTTAAATTTCCAGAGTATTTGTCAAAATTAATGAGTTTTATGGTCACAAATAATCAAACACATTTTAAAAGTATGGTCAATCAGTGGCGGATGCAGGAATTTTCGAAAGGGGGGGGGGGGGGGGGGGTGCTAGCCCAGGGCAAAGGGGGGAGGGGGTGCAAAACATATGTCCCGATTCAAATGCATTGATCGGCCAAAATAAAGGGGGGGTGCGCACCCCCGGAACCCCCCCTCTGGATCCGCCACTGTCAATGCAAAAGACGAAAATAGATCGACACCTCTTATATGGGCATGCTTAAACAGAAGAAAGGATGTTGTTGAAATGTTGATGAAAACCGGTGCTGACATTAATCTAGTCGATTTTACAACTCACCGCTTCAGAATGATTCAGACGGTGGTAATGTGGAAATCGCAGAAATTCTTATTTCAAAAGGTGCCCAATGTGTATTTAAGGGTCATCGTTACATTCTGCATGCAGAAATGGATACCGACATATCGTCGAGCTTATCATTAATAAAGGTGTTGATATCAACAAAAGTGACAATAGGGGAAGAACTCCTCTTTTGATAGCATGTTCGATTTTTGGCTTTGAGCGGTACGTTCCTGATGAAGGTGGGTCCAGAAAGGCGCTTCGGACGCAGAAAATTGATAGCGTGTTGTTTTCAATATTTCACATCAACATGAAGATTGTGTTATTTTTCTATTGGATAATTCTTGTGATATTAATCAAAGTGATAAAATGGGGGATAACACCTCTCTCAGCGGCTTGTCGGAGTGGAAGTAGAGTACTTGTACAGAAGCTTTTAAGTAATGGAGCAAAAGAGAACAAAGCAACTGAAAATGGATGGACCGCGCTTATGTCGGCTTGCAACCTTGGTTATAAAACAATGACTGATTTGCTTATACTGCATGGCGCAAAAAAAATTGTACTACCAACAATGGCTGGACCCCATTAATGTTTGCATGTGGTAGTGGTAATGCTTCGTTAGTACTATCACTCATAAGAAAAGGTGCCGATATATTTAAAGTTACTTCACATGGATGGTCTGCCCCTTTTATGGCTTGTGAGAAGGGGCATTACGACATTGTAACCTTACTTCTCCGCAAGAACTCAAATGCAAATCTGTCCGATAGAAAGGGATAAACACCGTTGATATTAGCATGCCGTACTGGTATTCTTAGACTTTGTTATTACTTGATTGAGAACCGAGCAATTATAAACCTTTCGACAAAGAATGCATCATTTTATCCCATAATTGCTGCCTGTGAGTACGGATATATTGCAATTATGGATGCATTTATAGTTCAAGGAGCCAATATTGAAGTGACAAATAACGAAGGATGAACACCTTTGATGTTTGGTTGCCAATATGGACATATTCACATTGTAAAACAACTTATCAGTGAATCGGTGAAGATTAATACTGCAAATAACCGCGGATAATGTGTACTAAGTTTCAAGTTGATGTAACTTTAACTTCATCAAAAACTACCTTGACCAAAAACTTTAACCTGAACTTCGCACTATAATTTTCTATGTTCAGTGGACCATGAAATTGGGGTCAAAACTATGATTTGGCATTAAAATTAGAAAGATCATATCATTGGGAACATGTGTACGAAGTTTCATGAGATTGGACTTCAACTTCTTCAAAAACTACCTTGACCAACATTTTAACCTGAAGCGAACGGACGCACAGACGGACGCACAGACGGACGAACGAACGGAGGCACAGACCAGAAAACATAATGCCCCTCTACTATCGTAGGTGGGGCATAAAAATGAAAAGGACAAACAGACAAACAATAGCACACATGACACAACATAGAAAATTAAAGAATTAACAGCACGAACCCCACCAACCAAAAACTAGGTGTGATCTCAAGTGCTTCGGAAGGTTAACAGAATCTGCTCCACATGTGGCACACATCGTGTTGCTTATGAGATAACAAATCCGGTAAATAGTCTAATTCGGTAGGTCATATTCATGAAAGGGAAGGGGATTGTAGTTACAACGTAAGGAACGTATTCGATATCATTTGTGAAACGGTTATTCCATAACGGTCAACCAACTCTTGATGGCGTCCGTAAAATTTACGAAGAGATGATTTCAACTTCACCATTTGAAATTTTTGATTTAATAAAGCTTCCTTGTGAGCAACAAGCCTCTATCAAGAAAATCATGATAGGAAATGCAAGAACAGGAATATCGTATCAATTGGGAGATGTATACACTGTATGCAAGTGTTGCTGGAATGTTGCTGCATAAAAATGGAAAGTTCACAATTGGAAAGCTGAAATCATATCTTTTGTCGTAAAGTTTTGTTTTCAATCGAACCTCATTGTCAATTGCTAGACGTCAGTCAAGATATATGATATTTAATGAAAGAACATCCTCTTCATCTTTTCAATAAGCTTTGAATTTTTGACTCGAGAATCACTTTAGAGACATTGATTGTAGAACAGTTACTGCGCATTTGGTGCAGAAAAAATAGTACCGTTTGTGTTAATATTATGAATATGTGAACATGATATATTTTATTCAGTTTTATGTTGAAATGAACCGAAAATCGGTTTTAAGGTTTAATGTCACAAGTCGGAAGTTTTAAATTGTTAAAATGTGAGTACAAGGTGTGCATAGTTTATTTATGGTAATATAGAACTTCTGGTTGCCGTTTTGATAAATTACAATGACATTTGTATATACAATAATGACTACATATAAAAATAAAGGTATACGAAAACAAGTAGATATGGTATAATGGCGAATGAAACAAATCACATACCGTAAAGTGGACTATAAAGGACCACTTAAAATCGTATAAAAAATTCAAACATGAAAACTGACTTATTTTTAACAATACAATTTACGCAAACAGATATGAGCAAATTATAATGTTGATGAAATCATGCAACTTAATGTTTGGATCCAATTAAATTAAGCTTCAGGTTATCTAAAACACTGTTTTTGCTGTCCTCTGTATACAAATATTCCTCCTGATATTCGTGACATACAGGCTTCCATGTAGTACTTGGTCTTAAGGATGATTTGATTTTCTGCAAACGAGATACTAGAACATAAACATAGAATATACATGGGAATTATGTTTGGAATTATTTTTTAATCCATTTAAACTTATAGCTATAAGCATGCATATGGTCAGTCGCAAACGATCCAGACGACTGGTTTTCATAAACTTTAATGATCATGCTGTTCGTGTCTTCTTTTATACAAAAATCACATCAATTGCAGCTTACACTATCAATCATAAAAACATGTTGCAGGTTTTTCAGTATTAACGACCTGACGTCCTAAACCACATTACTGCAACTGTTATAAATCGAAGGGCCAAATGATTACCGGAGACCTAAATTTCATCATTAACACTTCTCTGACAACTATTTTATGTTTTTCGAAAATCTTAAGTATAGTGACTCTAAATCCATCAATTGTTTACACCAGAGGGACGAAAGATACCAGAGGGACAGTCATACTCATGAACTGAAAACACAACCACAAAAGAAAAAGACAAACATACAAACAAAATTACACAAAATAGAAAACTAAAGACTAAGCAACACGAACCCCATCAAAACACTGGGGGTGATTTACGATGCTCTTACAGGGTAAGCAGATCCTGTTCCACAACCATACCATATTTTCTATATTTTATCTTATAAAAGACACTGTGATGTAAGCATATTTTGTTCTAAAGCTATTATTTAAAAAAAGTCTTGATGGAAAACGTGTTTTGTGTAGAGGAATAGTTTTTTTGACAAAAAGTCGGCATTCCCAATGGAATCATCGGTTTCACTTGCTAATTGGTTACTTTATTCAAATGGGAGTATGTTTATCTATCCCTTAACTTCACGGTCCATTAAATTGTTCAAATTGTGGTGACTATGTTGAACGCCACTTACCCGTTATACCTGGAATAAAGTATAACACAGATACGGGGATTGAATCGGTTCTTGACTTACATTCAAAACTTCAAAAATGAGGACGTTGGAGAACAAATTGTAAGGCAAACTAGATTATTTCAGCTATTAAAATATGGACTTTTATCCATCTGTAGCAACAACACTCCAGCAACGCTTGCATATGAAGTATATATTTCACAGTTGAAACGATATTTCAGATCTTGTAATACAAGTTGTACTTTTATCCTTATTTCCTCAAAGGGGGTCACTGTTCAAAATAGAGCTTTAAAAACTAAGTGGTGAAATTGAAATCATTCCTTTGAACTCATGTTTTATGAACGCAATCACAAGTTTGTTGACCTATTTTTTTCTGATATGTAAATATTTGTATAGAATTGGCGAACAACGTCTTAAATTTGTCTTCCAATCAATAGTTCTCCAATGATTTTTTTTACCTATAATGTGATATTAGATATAAAAATAAGAAGATGGTGCATAATTAACAAAGAGGAAACTATCAAAAAGAGACCAAAATGACACAGACACAGATAATTTAAAACAACTTTAGGTCACCGTATGGCCTTAACGACTTTTGGTAATGCGCTTTGGCTATGCACTGTGTATAAACATGCCTTCAAATTGGGGTTTCCTTATTGACATAGTTGTTTGTTTTATAGGGAGCAAGGTTATAACATGTTAATGGAAATATTGACTGCTGTATGCAAATATTTATGATATTTTTACAATGTTTTTATAATGTCTGCTTGTTTTTCTCCCACACATTGTTGTTAATATAATGCAAATAAATGCAAATATCATAAAAGTGATAGGCATAGCTAGCTAAAAAACTGGTTTAATCCACCTTTTTCCTACATTAGGAAACTCATGAACCAAGCCAGGAATGCGACAGTTGTTTATCGGTTCCTTTAATGTGTTTTGTTTTTTTAATTTAAGCCGTTTGATAGGGAATTTCATTTTCTAATTTTTCATTGAGTTCGACTTTCAACCAGTTTGTTACCTATTTGGAACATAAAATACATTCACATTTGTTTAAAACGCCATCATGTTAGTATTATTTTGACGTTTTTTTTTGGTTTATTTTTTTCCACCTAGAAGACCATTTTGAATGATATATACCATAAAATCTTAATCAATGACCCAATTATTATGTTTTTTTTATTTTATAACATCACAAATATCTGAATCAACAACATGAAGTGTCATAAAGAAAATCTATGGAAATTGAATTTATTTGATGATTTAAAAACATACTTAATACTTATGCCAATTATATGTTTGTTCTTTCTATAGGGGAAAATTCAGTTAAAATCTCCCTCTGACTTTAATACTAATCTATGTATGGAATTAATTTATTACCTGATTTACCTTTAGAAATTGGAAACTTTCATATAACATTCTTGAAAGTGCAAATGTAGCCCTATCTTTTGCAACAATAAAAACATAGGGTCATGCGGCATTTTAGGGCATTAACATGGCGTTGTTTACAAACAATGTAGATTCGCATTGAATTCATATTTACTTTGCAACCCTGTATTAAAAACAAATTTAGTACATTCCGCATTTTTTTTTTGTTTTTTTTTTAACTCTAGTCTTGATCCAAATATTATCTAACAATCAGAAGAGCATATGACTTCATAAATGGGCGGTCCCCGATGGCGTATATTTATTTAATGAATTTACCCCTGAAGAAAAGTTCACCCCTTTTGAAAGAATACACTCAGTTATATGTCAGATAATAAAAAGAGATAAATGCTTTGTTTTTTTAGATTGGTAGTTATAATTCATCGAGATAAAACGGTACTCAAAATAAAAAAAAAATGGAACAGATCCAATTTGTTGTAAAACTTAATTGCAGTATTAATAAATATCACCTCTTTTATTGACTGTCCCTCAGCATTCTTTACTGCTATAAAAGCAAATACGAATATAGGTACTATTGGTGTCACAGATATAATAGTTCCAAATGCTACAGCAGATTCTGGGTAAGTATAAGATCCATATGTTGGAGGTCTATAAGCTACGAAACTCGATACAATTAATCCCTGTAAATATATCAGATAGTCTCAATAGAAAGTAAAATTAGTGTTCTGACATGTACCCTCATAATAGCTAGGCAATTTGTGATCCTGACAGAAAATAAGGATCATTAATATTTCGGAACCGAAACTATATATATAAATTCGAAATAAGACACGAGATTAAATGCAATATCAAAATCTATCTTCAAATTCAATATTAGAAACTAAATATCCGGCTTATTATAATGGCGCGATAGCCAATACCATATCTGTTATCAAATTTCCCCACAAAGTTGTTTTAGTTGTCAAGTCATATTTAGAGCGAGATCTTGTTTATCTTATTTCATTGACAAGTAATATTATTAAGTTTGAATGCATTTCGTAGATGGTTTTTTTTCTTTTCTTTTTGGATATCTGATTACCTTATTTTAGTTCAATATATGAACCAACTAATAGCTGCAGTTGAAATTGAAAAAAATGTGTTATGTTTTCCTCATGAAAAGTGAATGATGTTTTAAATACCACTGTTCTTTTTAACAAAAAAAATTAAATAAATTTTAAACTTACAAGTAAAATTATAGGTGTAATAAATCCGATGCATATTCGAAAAAAGGCGGGAACTTTTCTACCAATCATTAGATATACATCGTTTGAAAATCGATCTGCACCTAGGCAAGAGTCAGGTTCAATAAATAAAGAATCATAGCAATAACATAAACCAAAGTACATATTAAACATCTATACGTCTAGTCGGAGTTGATATAATCAAAGGATCCAATGAATGGATTTCAAAGGCAGGAGCCTGTAATTCATTGGTTGTCGTTTGTTGCTGTGTTATAGATTTGTTTATTGTTTCAGTTTTCTAACATTCATTAGGCCTTAGCTTTCTCGTTTCAATTGTGTTACATTTGTGATTTCGGGGACTTTTATAGCTGACTATGCGAGATGGACTTTGCTCATTGTTAAAGGCCATACGATGACCCATAGTTGTTAATCGGCTCATTAGCAACCATACCACGTCTTACTTTTGATTGTGACAATACATAAAAAATAACATAAATCTACCAATAGTAAAAGTATATGCAAGATTTTTCGATTAATTACACACATGGAAAAATTACTTACTAAGAAATATTCACATAGGATTTTGATATCTTCTAACCTATGCTTATACGTATGTCAGCAAAAAGTATAGACTAAGGCAATTCGATAGAAATAATGAACATTTTAGATTACTATACCATTAATCACCGATGTATAGACAACCCGAGTCTGGCGTACCAAATTATAAGCCTGGTACCTTTGAAAACTATTATAGAAAGGCAGTTTGAAATGAGAATAAAACAACATCTAATCTTTCAGATTTCATTTTACCATAAATCCATCCGAAGATGATACACTCTATGAATCCAAATATTGGAAGTGAAAATGCCGCAACATACCAGTCAACAAGTTGAAATATGTATATACCTCCCTAAAATAAAAATACATACGTAAGTATATTTTTGTGTAATTTACCGTAGAAGATAACTGAAACAATGTGATGGGAAACAGACGCAAAGTCTTATTTTCTTGTCAAAATGAAAATGAAATATCTGAACAATTTATCACAAGGTTTTTGATTGTTACAAATGTATTAGTAAGCAGAACAGACAGTTTGTTAGTGGAACAATAACTGAAATATGAAATAAATCTATAATTTGAAGTTGTTATGTACATCTTCGGAAGAAATTACATGGTTGTAAGCTTACACTGATTGTTGTTCTGCTTATATAAAAGTAGCTAAAAGTTTATGTTTGTTGCAGATGTCATTTTTCGGAAAATAGAGTCCATTGGAATGTTAGTGAATTCGTGATTTCCTTTCCCAGAATTTACATTTAATGTATACGTCATACATTATGATATCATTAACAGCCTTATCAGTCTTGACAAAAACAGATTCATTCGCGAGCTATTTTAGCTAATGTTTGATCCGAGATATAGAGCTATTGTAGTTGTTGTAAGGAGTAAAATGTTCATAAATTTTTTTTAAGATAGAATATCAACTACATTGTATGTTCATTACTGAGATTTAAACATTCTCAGGATTTTTGTCAGCTTTTTCTCGCTTTATTCATTTCGTTATGCTGTATACTTTAGAACAGTACTATATGTGTGATATTTTGCTGTTGGGTGTCGTCTCGATGTGTATGCTCTCAATTTTGTGAAGTTTATGTGTACACTTACTTGAGTACAGAAAATAATTCCAAGAAGAAAACTGAACGCACAAAAGGCTATTGTGAATAATATTCGCCGGCGTCGTAATGATTGGAAACTGTCGGTAAATACAACCACAATAGATTCACACACAGCAAACTGCAAAATATGTGTTTGAAAAGTTTGCATCTTAGTCTTGATGTATAGCAATTTTAATGTAAATAACCTTAACAAAATTGCTATAATGTAATACGCAAAGAAATTGTACACTGGGTAAAGAAGATAAATTTTTGAGACAAGAATTTAAAGCGCGACATTACTGACATTTTGTATTTATTTGTTCAGTCTACGTAATAAACATAAAGTGTCTTGACTGACTCACGCAGTGCTGTGTGCTACTTAATTATGCAGTTTATGTTATAATCATGATTTGGTCTCCTGTGGAGATTTATATTATTGGCAATCATACCTCATTTACTTGTTTCATATGAACTTTCTTGTTTAACAGACTGCAAGAGCTGTCAACTCATATTGTTACGCAAGTAATGGCTTTTTTGTTGAAAAAGTTAGTTACTACAAAAAAGGAAAACCACAAAAATATTGAACTCTGATGGAAATTCGAAACAGAAAGTCCCTAATCAAATGGTAAAGTTAAAAGCGCAAACGCATCAAACGAACTTATAACAACTGTCATATTCCTGATTTGGTATATATGTATAAAATTGTGGATTAAACCTTATTTTATATCAAGCTAAAGCATCCGACTTGTATGACAGTTGCACCAAATTCAAATATAGGTAAACATTTCCAAAAATAGGGGTACAGCAGTAACCTTGTGTTTTATTGTTGATTACAAAAATTACAAAACAATTGTGACAAAAGACAATAGTGTTCAAACCGTACATCCTAAGCGTGTCAAAAATTGTTGTATGGGCGTTCTATGTCATTTTATAATGATTCGAAAACGCAAAACTAACTTTTGTACTATAGGTTATACTCCTATAATTTCTACTGTGTAACATATATTTTCATCAAATAATGTTCTTCGATGTTTTCGTTTTCTTCAGCTATATACAATGTATCATTTCAATCATGAATAAACAGTAATGTGTGAATTAGATTTATGTTTAATGCAGCTTAAATTACTGATGTATTGGTAATATTACGTTAATGAATATTTATTTTCTTCTCTTTAGAATGTCACGAAACAAATTAAGCAATTGAAAACAAATATACACACGAGCTTATAAATTTACTCACCTGACTATCAAGACCAACAGTTAACAACATCACAAAGAATAAACACGACCACACATTTTGTCCTGGTAGATTAGCAAGGGCTTCCGGGTAGGCTATAAAACCTAATCCTGGACCTGTGATGCAGAACAAATATAAATGTTCATAATATGTAATAATGATTTCTGAAGGGTACAATCTGTTTGTATTTCTAAAATTAAGAATAGAAATAGAGAATGTGTCAAAGAGACAACAAATCTATTATAAATAACTCTAACAATCTGTTTAATTTCATTCACTTCAATCTCACGTGAAATTCACGTGAATTTCACCTCAAACGTGCTTATACGTGAAACTCACATGAAATCAGTTTATGTGAGTTTCAAATGAATCTCATGCGAAATTCACGTGAATTTCACATGAAAATAACATGATTTTTTTTTACGTGAAATTCACATGAATTTTTAAAATAAAGTAATTCAAACAAAATCTAATTTTTCTAATCTAATTAAAATCACGAAAAATACCAATATAATTTTTGGAAAAGTTCACGTGAAATTCATGAGATTTTTTTTACGTGAGAATCGTGAGAATCTCAATTCAAATGAAAATTTTGACGTGAGTTTCATGTTTAAGTTCGTTTCAGGTGAATCTCACGTGATTTTTTCCCCGTGAATTTTATATGAGATTTATGTGAAATTCACGTAGGCAAATTTTGCCTGTGTACTACTTGGTCAAACGTCTCTTTTGCTTTTCAAAGGTTATTTTTGTCTTTTTCTTCTCTTTTGTCGTATGTGTGAAATTGAATATGTCCATTATTCAATTTACATGATGCAACTATAAGGTATTAAAAATATTACACAAAAAATCTTCTCTCGTTCAATTATATTCCTTATTTGCTTATCACTTCTTTTCTAGTTTATTTTCAAGCTGTTGATTTCAAAACATAATTTGAAACGTACATTGACTTATTCATGCATAACATAGTTATTACCAGATTTAACTATTTGATCTATGGGTAATGACAACTTTGCCGCCATAAATCCAAGAACTGTAAAAATAACCAGTCCAGAATGAATACTGGTACCCTCGCCTATAAATGTTAACATAATTGAATCTCTGAAAATACAACAAAATATATATAATGGAAACTTCAGAAACTGTTTTAATGAAATTTTCAGTGATAAATCATATTTATTACATTCTTAATATTTTGAAGTAAGGGAACTTTGTCAATCGTCTACAGCTCAGATTTTTTATTTTGGAGTTGATGAAAGTTTTTGATTAAAGTTTTTACATCAAGCTGGCGAGCTTCACGCAATTTTGTTTCCTAGAACTATATGTTATTGTCTTCATGAAACACATCTGATATGTTAAATTGAGACGTTGTTTGTTTTCTTTTTTCTGCAAACAAATTGCTGATAATGACAAACCTTTAGTAGACTATAGCTAGTATTTGTTAAATAAATTACACTTATATATCCGAGGATTAGAGATGAATATTCAAAGTTGATATTTTGCTGATGGGTGCCGTCTAGATGTGTACGCTCCATAATTGTCTCCAATTGTGTGATGCTTTATATTTTAATTTGAATAATAATTAAACACTGCGTTCCGTGGGTGCAGTCACTAGCGAATCGTAATAGGAACTGCGCACCTCTCTTGATCACCAGGATTTTAGTTTATATGTTATTCAATACATTAAAATAAATTGATTTGTTTTGGTGCATGTGACACTTACACGTTTTTGCAACATACCGTAATATATTGTTATCAAATTTGTTAAAACTGGCCATTGAGATGAGTGGTCCCCATCCTGGTCCTAGAGAGTAAAATACTTGCAGTGCAGCTTCTAACCACACCTGAAATGAGTTTTTACAATGTGACTAAAAGGAAAAGTGACTTATACTAATCACGCATCAATCTAACAACATAGTCAATCATATAAGTGACATTTGATACATTTGCTAATACATCAAATCGTATTAAAGTTGTTTAAATCCAGGGTTTGTTTGTCGTAGAGAATTATTCTGTAAACTCTTAAAATACAAAATAATAAAAACTTGCTTGTAACTTCAGCAGGTGCGAGAAATCTGGTCGCAGAAACATAATTACTCCGTCAACAGATCCGTCCAGAGTGAGTCCTCTTATAAGAATGATCGTCAAAATAACATATGGTAGAAGTGCCGTCACGTACACCACCTGTTAAGTAAAGTAAAAACTATATATTGCCGTTAGTTTTCTCTTTTGATGTTCAACATTTGTCTTTTTGGGGCAGTTTTAGATGACTGTGCGGTATTGGCTTTACTGGTTGTTGAAGGCTGTACGATAACCTAGTTTTTTAATTTCTGTGCCATTTGGTCTATCTGAATATTTGTCTCATTCGCAATCAACAACATCTCCCTATTATGTATGCAAACGATTCTCTTTCTAGTTTTATGTTGTCTATTCAACATAGCTGAATGCTTTATTGCTAGTCAGCCTAAATAACTATCGAATTAGTGGAAGGTATTTGTAGAAAAGTATATATAGCTGAAATAACCTCATGACAACTCATACTTGTTGTAAAACTGCACTGGTAATAAGAAATGAATGAATGAATAAACTTTCCTGCAGAACTTGCATATGTCTATATCTTCAAGTTGATACGAAACACTCAAGCTTCGATTTTAACTCATGATTTTTATGAAAGATAGTTGCTGCTATCAAACCATGAGTTCCGTAAAGTGAATTATTGATACAGGGTTTCTCTTTATAGAAAGATATTAAACTTAGAGATCAAAGGGGTGAAGTAGAAATCATCATTCGGAATATTAGATACATAAGAGTACACTAGTCGTATCATGCAGAAATATTTAATGTGAAATGGCGCATATCTTCAAAACTGTGATCGCCAGTATAAGCAGGTTATGTCAGAAACAAGCATTACGCACACATAATAGTTATCAGAGGTACCAGGATTATAATTTAGTACGCCAGACGCGTACAACTATCAAACATCTTTGTTTATAACCAGTGAACTTATACCTTGCTGGTGATCAGACAATGCGTTGATACATTTAAAATGATACATCATGTGTAAAAATTCCATTAGACAGAATTTCGAAAATTTTCTTAAGCAAATGATGCAACCCCTTTTTGTACATATTTAGGTTTGAATGTTAAACTTATATTAGTATTGGTCCTTAGCGCTTTTCGTGACATAAATCATAAACACATGAATCAAGTTATACATTGTTTATACATATGTATTGATACAAAGCTAACCTATTGTCATGTTGTATTTGTTTTGTAAATTCTTCAATGAAACAAGCTTACCTTCCCAACAGATTTGACACCCTTTATTATACATAGTCCGACAATCATCCAGGCACCGAACAATGCAAGTAATATGCGCCAGTTGATCTGACCAAGCTCGCCAACTCCAGAAGACATCTGAAGGACATTTTGCCTTCAATGAGGAAATTTTATTTAGTATTTCATCTTCACAATCAATACAAAAAGTAAAATCACAAAAATACTGAACTCGAGGAAAATCCAAATCGGAAAGTCCCTTATCAAACGGAAAAATCAAAAACTAAAACACATCAAACAAATGGATACCAAACAACAATGCCAGTTTTGGTGTATACTTGATATGCTATGAGCATTGATTAATAATACATACGACAGAAGTTTTACCCATTTTCAAAGCTCTCATAAAGCCATATATTAAAAACTTACCAATGACTATAATTTAGTACGCCAGATGCGTACCTCGTCTACATAAGACTCATCAGTGAAGCTCATATCAAAATATTTATAAAGCCCAACAAGTCGTAGTTGAAGAGCATTGAGGAGCCAAAATTCCATAAAGTTGTGCCAAATACGGCTAAGGTAATATATGCCTGGGATAAGAAAATCCTTATTTGTTTTTAAACATCTCTTGACTTGTCAATAGAGTTTTTTTTAAATTCAAAGTTTTGTAAACAGGAAATTTATAAAAATGACCACATTATTGATATTAAAAAAACTCACTACCAACAACATGATTTAGAGTTTACCATTTATTATTTTTAAATATAAGAAAAAATTATCTTATCATGTAAAAAAATATATTGATTTTAAACGGTACTACCTAATTAATAATAATCGGAGCCACCAGCAACCATCTGAACAATTTTGGCAATCTCAATTGTCTTTAAAAACAACGAAATGAAAAATCTACTTTGTAAACTACCATTACTTGTATAATGTTTATCTTCTTTTATGAGACATCCTGTGTCATTTCACCTTAAAAAGAAGTAGCACTCCCAGAGCCATTTGTTACTATGACTTTATCCTTATTGTACAGACATACCAGAACATTTATGTATTCTGTATTCAATTCTGAAGCGTTATTTTAATGTACACGCCATTTAATGCAATCCGAAACATCGCCATTTAAAGAAAAAAATTTTTTTTTTGCAGTCTCTCTACAAAATATTTGGCGACTTGGTTATTTTTGAATGGATTTAAATCTGCCTTGTGGTAATCATGCTTATCAAATTGCCATACTTCTTTATAAATCAATGTATAGTACTATAAATGATCAAACAAAAGTAACATAATCAAACTACTTCAAATATACATACTGCCAAAAATCTTCTTGAGCAGTTATCCAGGAAGAAGTTTCGTTTAAAATTGTTTGATTTGACATTTTAGTCAGCAATTTGGTGTGGTTATTCAACGAACCACTGTCTTTCACGCAATGAAGGCTATTCCAATCATTATCACATACTGTCCATGGCAAAGGGGTGATAAATGAGTTACCGATGTAATATAGTGTCCATGCAATTATCATGTTGTAGTATATATTGATGACAAACAAAGGTATCGCCATTCCATATCCAACCCCTGTAAAATTTAATGATCCTGTGTAGATAATTACTAAAAAAATAATAACTGGTAAAACGACATTCTAAATTAAAAAAAAACTAGAGGCTCTTAATAGCCTGTGTTGTTCACCTTGGTCTATATGCATATCAAACAAAGAAAACAGATCGTCGGAAGGATTCATGATAAAATTGTGTTTTGATGATGGTGATGTGTTTGGAGATCTTGCTATACTGAATATTCTTGCTACTTACAATTTTGTCTACCTATAATGAACTTAGTTCTAGAGGAAAATACTTTGTGAAAACTAATGAAAATTATAAAAAATTGAATATAAAGGGCAAATACTCCTTAAAAGGTCGATTGACTATTTTGGTCATGTTGACTTATTTGTAGATCTTACTTTGCTGAAAATTATTGCAGTTTATAGTTTATATTTATCTATAATAATATTCAAGGTAATAACCAAAAACAGCAAAATATCCTTAAATTACGAATTCAGGGGCAGCAACCCAACATCTGTTTGTCCGATTTACTTGAAAATTTCAGGGCAGATAGATTTTCCCTGATTAACAATTTTATATCACCAGCCCAGTAGTCAACACTTCGGTGTTGACATGAATATCAATAATGTGGTCATTTTTATAAATTTCCTGTTTACAAAACTTTGAATTTTTCGAAAACTAAAGGTTTTCTTATTCCAGGCATATATTACCTTAGCCGTATTTGGCACAACTTTTTGGAATTTTTGATCCTCAAATGCTCTTCAACTTTGTACTTATTTGGCTTTATAAATATTTTGATATGAGCGTCACTGATGAGTCTTATGTAGACGAAACGCGCGTCTGGCGTACTAAATTATAATCCTGGTACCTTTGATAACTAATTATCCCATGTCAGATTTTCTCTAAAGGCTTTGGTTTCAGAGTAATAAGCTAAAATCTATATTTTACCCCTATGTTCTATTTTTAGCCATGGCGGCCATCTTGGTTGGTTGGCCGGGTCACGCTACACAATTTTTAAACTAGAGTTCATTAAAATACATTATGAAATATTTTACCATGCACGTAAAGTATTACCTTTAAAAAGAGGACAGACATCCCACACATGTAATATGCCTTTCCCACTGAATTGTCCTATGGCAGTCTCCAAAAAAAATAATGGCAGTCCACAAAATACCAAGAAAAATACGAATGGTATCAAGAAGGCACCTGTAGAGAAGGAAAGATATAAACTGTGAATCATTATTGTCATATGTGTTACCATTCTATATAAACAATGGTATTACAATTATTTTCATTGAAAATATGAAAAAGATAATGGAATAAAATCTAGATATTTGTGACCGGGAATAGGTAGTTCAGGTAGTTCACAATACGCTTTTTATTATAGCTTTTGTGACGTAGACAAATAAAACACAAAACTCATATGAGACTTTGGAAATCCATTGAACACTCTCCATTCAAATAGAGTACACATTGGATATAATATTTCAAATATAATATGGACAATGCAGTTTCCTTCAAACATTAATTAAACAGTTTTGTTTGTTTAACACTGATCTTTAGGTTTTCTATTCGAATTGCTCTATCTGTCATGGCGACATATTAGTTTTGTTTGAAACATATTTGTCACCAGAATGATTCATTAAATATGAAATGAAAGGATGGGCCACACACATCCAGGAAGAAAATTAACTTTTAACAATACATGACTATAAATCCTAAAGACATAGATATTATATAAAACCCCGAGAATATATCAAGATGCTCTGAAACCATCGAGTAGCAGCTCGTGAAAATAAGGCTCTTCCATTTTGTTTGACATTAATAAAGTAATATTTTTCTATTAATTAATTGTTTTCGTCTTCCAATGGTTCATATGGGTTATCTCTTTTCTATTATTTTCCGTAGTTAACTAGAAAGCCGAGACGAAACGAAGGAGTAACTCAACCTTACATTTTTATAATCAATATTATGAGAAAATTTGAGACAAATGCAGTTGGTTTTATCTAAAATGAAAATTGGATCTTAAATACAGTAATTCTTGTTATCAAAATATCTGTAAAATTCGTCATAAAAAAATACCAAGACTAGACACAGACAATAACAGAAAAGTATAAACATAGATTAACAAATGACCGAATAATTTCATAGCCAGACGAACATTACAAACGCTGATCTAATTTCGGGACTATTACAGTATGATAATTCGACAACGCGAAAAACGTTGATATTTTAACATAAAATTGCAGAACGCTATTTTGCTCTTCATTGTTATAGTTTTGATAGAACAGTTTTTAAAAAATGAATTGAAGATATATAAAAAAAAATTACACTTATAACAATCCAGTGATATTTTTCTTTTTAGTCACTTTGTTATTGTTAACTTGTTTAATTACATGGGTACATTCGAACTTACTATAAGTAACGAATATGTAAAAACAAGTTCTACTATCTCTTTGTAAATAAATATATTATCAAAAAACAGTGTAACCTACCACCTCCATTTCTCATACAGATATAAGGAAAACGCCAGAGATTTCCCAAACCAACCGTATATCCAATCAGTGATAACAAGTATTCGACCTTTCGATTCCATTGTCCCCTTTCATTATTTCTTTCACTTGAAGAAGAACTATTAGTTGTTTTATCCATTGCTACTGAAAAAAAGTCAACAAAATAGTATAAATAAAAACTAGATATGTTTAATATCTAACATGCTTTGTAAATGTAGTTCACTATTTGTTTTCCTCAAATTGTATTGTTTTATCTCATTTGGTTATACTTATACCTGTTATTAGTTGTTCATATTATCTGTTTGGTTCTAATTTTTACAAAGATACTATTCAACTGTTTATATATTTAACTATATTAAGTTTCTTCTACTTTGTCTACTTCTCCCATTATTGTTGTTTATTTTTACGCATTACTTAAAGTCGCAGGTGTTGTAGGTATGAGCTTTGTCTCAATGTTTTTGGGCTGGAATTACCATTATACTTTTGTTATTGTCAAGTGCATTAAACAAGTTTTTTTGTAGTAAATTAATACACTATATCTCCTGATTATGCTTGAACAGAAATAAATCATCAAGCTGTCAAGATTAAAAGATTGAAAGGCACATGCTTGTTTAATCTACAAAAGACGTATCAGTGATGCCAGAATAAAAAAGATAAAATGGCAAACAAAAGTACAATTTCAAAGAGCATTGAAGACCAAAAAAGTCGGGAAGCTCTAAAACCGTTGATGCGCCATACTACAAAAATGTCTTCAAAGTGGCATAAGACTCATCATGGTTCGAGCTTCACTGATGAGTCTTTTGTAGACGAAACGTACATTATTTTATGTTTGGTAACTATGATGAACGTAAACGTGTAGATAAGACTCAACAGGGATTCTGTGTGTCCCATTGATTTCTTATCTGGTTGAGAATAGATTTGAAACACGTTTGAATATAATTAAGTTGGTATATTTGTTCACGTCTGACAAATCTTATATATATATATATATATAGACTATTCGCTCCGATAAAAAGCAACACAGAATATGTCAAAACAGTATATCTTATATAGATATTGTTGTGTACTTTAACCCATTCTTTGGCATCATTGTTTCGTAATGATCGTCAACTTAAAAATATATATATAAATACAACAAATGCCAATCTTTAAGGGAAATCCAAATCGATAAATCCTTCATCAACTGACAAAATTAGAAATTCAAGTCATTAACCAAATGAATTCTAGTTTTAATGTATACTACACTGTTCTTTATTTCAAAAATTAAGGGCTTACATTATAGCATGTGATATGCTATTTTACTATTCAAAGGCCGATAATCTATGTCAATACAGAATTATAGGAGTTTGGAGTTCTAACAAAAAGTTTAAATGCTGAGTCTTTTATAGAAACGAAAAACCTATCACAGTGCAAAAATTGTCATTTTTTACCGATAAAATTAGTTGGATAAAATAAGGTATTGTTAAATTAAAATACATGTCATAGACATTTTTTAGAGTGAATTATCTTGCATGTGTCAGGAAATTATTGCAAACAGATAAAAAATAAGTTGAAGTGATATGTTTTCTTAGTGTGCCAACATTGAGGACAGTAGCAAAACGTCGATACTGCTATAAACATATAGTATTGACCGCTTTGGCTGATAATCAGTATAATAAAAAAAATTTAATTCGAATCTAGCGTCTAGCTGATATAAAAATTGAATTTAACACAAATACTTTTTATGAAAATTGATAATATTGAATGAATGAATGAATGAATATTTTATTTGCAAAAGCATATATGACATGCTATGGCAATACATAGTATATACATACTGTGATAAAAAAAAACTGGTAACAGAGAACAATACTATTATAGTAACATACATGTTGTAGCTAACTAATATTATCAGATCTAGCTTTCCATGTGCAATCTTCAAATAGTTACAGAGCTTTATTGTTAGAGATCTTGAATGAACTTTCAACAAACAAGATAGTTTAAAAATATGAGGCCATGAACAATAATAGCGTGGCAAAAACAACATTATAATTGCCCTATCTGCTTGACATACGAATACAAAATGGAATTCATTCTCAACACATTGCATATTACAACATACACAAAGACGCATTTCTCTTGGTATATCAGAGAAGCGACCAACTTCAACATTAAGTTTCAATGTACCATTTCGTAGTTGTGTAAGAATGTTAATATTATTAATGTAGCTAAAATAATTCTCAAGACAAAAATCAAACTTTATCAAACTTTATACTTCTATACACATTTAATTTCTCACAGTCACATATATCTGCTGACCTTAAATGTAGTAATTGATTAATGTATCCGTTTTGTATCAAAACACCGTCTTCTTGTACTAAAACAGCGTCTTCTTGTACTAAAACACCGTCTTGTACCAAAAGACCATCATCTACGTTGAATGAAAGTTTATGCTATTCGAATATATAAAATATTAACAATATAAACAGAAGTGGTGGTATGATTGCCAATGAGACTACTCGCCACAAGATACCAAATGACACAGAAATTAATAAATTCGTATATAGTCGAATTACAAGTCACACACTGTTAAGTGCTCTACAAAATAATGGAAGTAATATACATTTCTCGCATCGGCACCCTTTTCTGGATTCTTATGAATTCATTTCAATAATTTTGTTTTATAAATTTTTCAAGTTTTTATCGGTCTCTCCGAACAAAAATATTTTTTGTTTAATATCTTCTTTAATATATGTTTACTGCTAATTTATGGAAGTTAAATATACTCTGCTTGATATAAAAAAATATGTCTATTCATTTAAACATATATTAAGATATAGAAATAAGAAGATGTGGTTTGAATACCAATAAATCAACTCTTCACCAGGGACTTAATGAAATAGCAGTCTTGATCCAACCAATTTCAAGTCTAGTTCACTTGTAGAGTCGAAATTGAAAGCATGGTAAATAAATAATTTATTTATTACTGTCATTACAAAATCACATTAAATACCTATTGCGTGACCAGTATAAAAAAAATTGTCAACATAATTTGTCCATTTAAATTGTATGATAGGTATTGTGAGAGCTCATCAACAGGTGGTCATTTAACTACCCTACAACAAAATATTCACTAAAAGTTAAAATTTAAATTACTGATAGCTAGATTGCTTTCCTCATGTATCATTACCAATGTCCTGAATAGACTATTTTATTTAGAGATGGGACATTGTAAGCCATTTCTTTTTGTGTCTCTTTACAGTGAGGATAATAATTCAATCAGTGAATTTAGTTTATGAAAAAGGAGATATATGTTTACTTCATTGTGTTTTAATGTGGGATATATTTTAAGTTTCTGATTCCTGATATGGAATTAAAGTGTTTGTGAAATAAAGTTTTTTGGATAGCCCATCTAATTGTGAATAATTCTACAAGATGAATTATGTGTGGATTGGTGTTTTCTAATGGGATATGATTTCATGTTATATTACGATTCCTGAAATGGAATAGCAGTGATGCTAAGTTTAATTCAATATTCAGGATCTTCTTCAATTGGAATTACTGTAAACAATTTATTTTCAATATATAAAAAAAACGTTCAAATGGCTTATTGAATAGAAATTGCAGTGCTTTATTCTTCATTATGAAAGTGGGATTCACCAGAAAGGATTAATTTGTGATTGTTAGCAAAATGTTTTTACAATAAATATCTTTATTAGAAAGAACAAATTTTGCATTAGGTGTAAAATGTCCCAGACCTAAATAGAATAGTCCGTTCAGGACATTGGACAGGAGGAAAGCAAGCTAGCTATCAGTCATTTAAATTAACCCTGTCAATTTAAACAACCAGGTAAATATACAGGTAGTTAAATGGCCACCTGTTGATAATAGCTCTAATAATACCTATCATACAATTTTAATGGACAAATTGTATTGACAATTTTTTAAACTGGTCAGGCAATAGGTAATTCACTACCACAAAGGTGATTGGGTACCCACAGCAATGTTCCTCAAAGTTGTTATCCGTCGATAAATTCAGATATGTCATAGTTGACTTAAATGCTATTAGCCTATATAGATAATTGTCAGCAAAACGGGCTGGTGCTAGATGACCCGAATCAATTAAAAAGAAACGCATGATACACCGCCCATAAAACGATATATCACGTTGATATATTTATTTAGCTGTCAAACTACGTTCTGATTCTGTACAACAATAAAATATCTCCTCCATTATTTATGAAACAAGGAAGAGTTCATGACTTGTACAAGAAAATACAAGATTAAAAAATTGTTTTTTTTACCGTTTTTTTGACATTCATATGCCCTATTTATGGGCATTATGTTTTTTGCTCTGTTCGTCCTTCCATTAGTTCGTCCGTACGTCCGGCCATTCGTTCATCTGCTCGTCCGTCCGTCCGTTCGTCAATCCGTCCTGCTTTAGATTAACGATTTTGGTCGAGGTAGTTTTTGATGAAATTGATGTCCAATCATTTTGAAACTTAGTACACATGTTCTATATGATATGATCTTTCTCATTTTAATGCCAAAAAAAAAAGAGATTTTTTTTCCATTTTCATGGTCCACTGATCATAGAAATTGATACTGTGGATGGGCATCCGTGTAATTGGAACACATTCTTGTTTATACATGTAAAACAGATGCTAATGTTAAAATTCACTAAGAATTTTCATGAAACTAATAGTGGGAGATATTATGGACATAATTGTGCAAATCGTGATGCAAGCATGAAACTTGGTATGAAGGTTGACTAAATGATACTTATAAAAAATCCGCCGCTGGCCAGAAAAAAAATTCATCGTCTCAATGTTTTTGAGCTGGGAATACCATTATACTTTTGTTATTGTCAAGTGCATTAAACAAGTTTTTTGGTAGTAAATTAATACACTATATCTCCTTATTATGCTTGAACAGAAATAAATCATCAAGCTGTCAAGATTAAAAGATTGAGGGGCACAAGCTTCTTTCGTTTACAAAAGACGCATCAGTGATGCCAGAATAAAAAAGATAAAATGACAAACAAAAGTACAATTGCAAAGAGTAGACCAAAAAACAAGCTCTAATATCGTTGATGCGCCATACTACAAAAATGTCTTCAAAGTGGCAATAAATTCATCAGGGTTCGAGCTTCACTGATGAGTCTGTTGTAGACGAAACGTACATTATTTTCTGTCTGGTAACTATGATGAATGTAAACATGTACAGAAGACTCAGCAGGGGTTCTGTGTGACAAACTGATATCATATCTGGTTGAGAATAGATTTAAAACACGTTTGAATATAATTAAGTTGGTATATTTGTTCACGTCTGACAAATCTTACATCACAATATAGACTATTCGCTCTGATAAAAAGCAACACATATTATATCAAAACTGTATATTTTATGTAGATATTGTTGTGTACATGTACTTTAACCCATTCTCTGTTTCGTAATGATCGTCGACTTGAAAACAAATTATATAAATACAAAAAATACCAATCTTTAAGGGAAATCTAAATCGATGAATCCTTCATCAACTGACAAAATTAGAAGCTCAAGTCATCAACCAAATGAATTCTAGTTTTAATGTATACTACACTGTTCTTTATTTCAAAAATGAAGGGCTTACAATATAGCATGTGATAAGCTATTTTGCTATTCAGAAGGCCGATAATCTATGTCAATACAGAATTATAGGAGTTCGGAGTTCTAACAAAAAGTTTAAATGCTGAGTGTTTTGTAGAAATGAAAAACCTATTGCAGTGAAAAAATTGTCATTTTTTACCTATGAAATTAGTTGCCACCATTGAGGCCAGTAGCAAAACGTCGATACTGCTATAAACATCTAGTATTTACCGCTTTGGCTGATTATCAGTATAATAAATAAAAAAAAATGATATGAATCTAGCGTCTAGCTCATATAAAAATTTCATTTAACTTTGAAAATTAATAATATTGAATGAATGAATGAACGAATATTTTATTTGCAAAGCATACATTATTATATAACATGCTATGGCAAAATAATGTGACAAAAAACTGGTAACAGAGAACAATACAATAATAACCTACATGCATGTTGTAGCTAACCAATAATATCAGATCTAGCTTTCCATGCAATCTTCAAATAGTTACAGAGCTTAATTGTTAGAGATCTAGAATAAGATTTCAACAAACAAGATAGTTTAAAAATTTGAGGCCATGAACAATAATAGCGTGGCAAAAACAATATTATAATAGCCCTATCTGCTCGACATACCAATACAAAATGGAATTAATTCTCAATATATTTCATATAACAACATACACAAATACGCATTTCTTTTGTTATATCAGAGAAGCGAACAATTTCAACATTAAGTTTCAATGAACCACTTCGTAGTTTTGTAAGAATGTTAATATTATTAATGTAGCTAAAATAATTTTCAAGACAAAAATCAAACTTTATACTTCTATACAACCTTAATTTCTCACAGTCACATATATCTGCTGATCTTAAACCATCTTTGTATTCTTAAAATTATCAAAACAACTTACATTAAACTCATTTGAATGATTACTAGCATATGTTGATGTAGTAATTGATTATTGTATCCGTTTTGTATCAAAACACCGTCTTCTTGTACTAAAACACCGTCTTGTACCAAAAGACCATCATCTACGTTGAATGAAAGTTAATTTTATTCGAATATATAAAATATTAACAATAAAAAAGAAGATGTGGTATGATTGCAAATGAGATAACTCTCCAAAAGCTAGAGACCAAATGACACAGACATTAATTTACTAGTATACAGTCGATTTAAAAGTCACACACTGTTAAGTGCTCTTAAAAATAATGGAAGTAATGTTCATTTCACGCATCCGCACCCTTTTTGTGGATTCTTATGAATTCATTTCAATAGTTATGTTTTATTCATTTTTCAAGTTTTTATCGCTCTCTCCGAACAAAAAGATTTTTTGTTTAATCTCTTCCTTAATATATGTTTACTGCTTATTTATGTGAGTTAAATATACTCTGCTTGATATAAAAATATGTCTATTCATTTAAAGATATATTAAGATATGGAAATAAGAAGATGTGGTTTGAATACCAATAAATCAACTCTTCATCAGAGACTTAAGGAAATAGAAATAGCAGTCTTGATCCAACCAATTTCAAGCCTAGTTCACTTGAAGAGTCGGAATTGAAAGCATGGTAAATAAATGATTTATTTATAAATGTTCCTCAAAGTTGTTATCTGTCGATAAATTCAGATATGTAATAGTTGACTTAAATGCTATTAGCCTATATAGATACTTGTCTGCAAAACAGGCTGGTGCTAGATGACCCGAATCAAATAAAAAGAAACGCATGATACACCGCCCATCAAACGATATATCACGTTGAGATATTTATTTAGCTGTCAAACTATGTTCTGTTACAACAATAAAATATCTCCTCTATTATTTATGAAACAAGGGAGAGTTCATGACTTGTACAAGAAAATACAAAATAAAAAAAAAATATTTTACCGTTTTTTTATACATTTGTATGCCCTATTTATGGGCATTATGTTTTCTGCTCTGTTCGTCCGTCCATTCGTTCGTCCGTTCGTCCGTCCATTCGTTCGTCCGTTCGTTTGTCCATTCGTTCGTCTGTTCTTCCGTCCGTCCGTCAATTCGTCAATCTGTCCTGCTTTAGGTAACAGTTTTTGGTCGAGGTAGTTTGTGATGAAATGGATGTCAAATCATTTTGAAACTTAGTACGCATGTTCCATATGATATTATCTTTCTCATTTTATTGCCAAAAAAGTGATTTTTCCACATTTCATGGTCCACTGAATATAGAAATTGATACTGTGGATGGGGCATCCATGTAATGGGAACAAATTATTGTCTCTACATGTAAAACATGTTAAAATGTTAAAATTCACCAAGAATTTTCATGAAACTAATAACACTATATCCAAATTGACGTTAATGAATAATGTATATGTTACAGTAAATAGGTGAAATTAGGAATTACACGTAATTACTAAACATTTCAGTAAATACCTGTAATTACTAGCCAATTTAGTAATTACATGTATTTACTGGTTGTTTCAGTGATTACTGTTATTCACTGATTTTTTTGGTCATTTTTACAGCTATTTACTAACTTGATATATTTGTTATAAAATTAAAGATATAATCCAAGATACCAAATAATAAAGTAAAAGTGTAGGTATTTAAGGGCTTACTTAATTTAGGATTAAGGAATATAAGACACATCAAAAGTGTATACTATTTAGTGTTTGTGAACTGAAACTGGAAAATGGTTGTTTTAACAGTTTTGTAACTCCCTAAAATTCATTTTCAACATGCAAGACAATGATATCAATCCACTGTTAAGAAATGAATTAAATTGTGAGAATTTTATAGGCAACTTTGTCACCTTCATATTCCATAATGCCAAATTTTGTTGAATACTTCAGACAGTTCTTAAATTCTCAGAATTTCTTTAAATCAAAATCTCCATCAGGCATACTTGCCCAATGACACAAGTTAAATTTCTTTACAAAATAGGTTTATTTAAGACTTCTTTTGGCATACTGTTGCGATAAAGCTGACATTCTTCACAAACAAATTTATACACTTTGATGGTGTTAAGAATCACATTTCATATTTCTGTGTTTCTCTTTTTTCATGAGTTTTTCAAGACCTCCAAACTTAAGCTTATAAACCTGCAAAAAAATTTTATCATCGTTTTTACTTGTATAAGAATCATCTTTTTGTGGATTGTATAAATCAACTAATTTGTTCATCCCTTCAGTTTTACTTTCAATGTTGTCATTCTGTTTCTTTTTGTCGAAACTGCGACTATTGTCGCAAAAAAAAGACATAGCAAACCATTCTGTCGTCAGTAGCGTCCACACATATTCACTATGTGGTTAAAGTTCTACTAAAACTGAATAATAGCTTGTTTATGATCAGAAGATAATTTTCAAGAAGTAAATTTTGGAAAAGTAAAATTTATTTTTCCGTATTTTACTTATAAATGGATTAGTTTTTATGTCAGTGAACATAACATTCACACTGTGGTTAAAGCTTTTAAAATTTTAATAATTTCTCAAAATATCCTGATTTCTACTAAGCTTGGACAGAAGCTGTATATGATCATAAGATAATAATCATAAGTAAAAAAAAATCCTTTTTCTTATATTCCTTATAAATGTACTTCGTTTTCCCCCAGTTAATATACACTCTGCAGGTTTTTTTTAAACATTGATAAGATTTCATAAACCATCCTGGATTTTAACCAAATTTGGACAGAAGCTTCTTACAGTACTTGTCAAAAGATAGTTTCTTGAGGAAAATTTTAATATTTTTTTCCCATTTTTGTTGAGCCTGCAACTAACAGCTAAAGTAGGCAAGATATTGGTTCCGCGAAACCTTACAATTTTAAATCTTAATACATCAGTAATATATCTCCAGCTAGTGGTTGAATTGTAGGTCACATGCTTACGTATTCATTTAGATCCACTTATTCACTTGCAAGTGCACCAGTACCAGATTGACTGCTAAAATATTATTTCACTTTATCATTTTCATTAATTATTTAACAAAATAAAAATCATATCTTATTTTTTGTATATATCTCGTAGCTAATGCTCCTATAGCAAAAAGGTACATTTTAGGCTAATCACTTTTTAATAAAAGTACTCACTGATGTTCTATAGTTGGTATTACCATAACTTTTGATCAGCTGACCATATTACAACATTGTTTTAACAGTTAGTAAATAGGTGTAAAAATTCATTTTAAAATTAGTAATTACTGGTAATAACTGGGCCGTTTCAGAAATTGGGGATTACATGTAATTCCTGAATTTTAGTAATTACATGTAATTCCTAATTTCACCTATTTACTGTAACATATATACAGATAGTCATGACTAAATGAAGATTAGGGAAATATGATTCTAAAATTCTAAAATATATTCAAAATATAAAGCAGTTAGTCATATTTTTATCTCTTATATATTTTAATGAATATTTTGTCATTAATCACTGTTCATTAGTAGTAATGAATCATTCGACAATATAACGTTTTTTATTCAAATTATTCAGCTTTAGATAGATTGTATGATTGTATGATTGGTCAATATCACTCTTTGATAGAGAGGCAGAAAAAAGAAACAAAGGATTCATTCCTAGTTATAAAGACATACAGTCCTTCTCGTGACATAAAAGGAAAAACGAAAAAAATAAATAAAAAAAATATGAAACAGTCTTCAAAACACAACACAGGAATAACTGACCACACTAACACTACCAAAAATCCAAGGTCTTAGAATCTTCGAAGCTACCGAAGAGAAAACAATGCCATACTATACGTGTGAAATCAAGTGTGCGCTCATATAAGTACAACATTGAACCTAAGAAGGCCATTTTCCAAGGATAGAGGATGGCATTGTGGCAACTATAATTGAAATATATCCTTCGTAATTTATGAAACACATATCGGTCAATTCACTCGTTATGGCAACTGTTAAATTTTCTAGAGGTAACTTCACTTTTTGAATCCTTTACCTTACTTTACTTTAGTAATGTCCCTGTTCCTTGGGCCTTCTGTAATCATGCTATGGAATGAAAGATCTTGAACATAGGATCAATTGAAAGATATATACTTTATATACATCCGCTGCTGGAATTATGCTACATAGAAATGGACAGTCCCAAATGATTTGCTGAAATCCTCTTTGTTTATGAGTTTGTGAATGTCTTTTTTTGTGTTTTGCTAACTGTTTGTCTTTTGATTGATTTTTTATTTTGTGTCATAGAAGTGCAAGTGTGTTATAAGTTTGTATACTTATTCGTCTCTTACGTTCTAGATTTAAGTCAAAATATTAGACATACTTAACTCTATTTTGTGAATCCTTTTTTCAAGTTCGATATTATAGTTGCGTTTGAAATAATCACTAAACGTTGAATTATTTAGAGAAAGGTAATCATCTTTATAGCAGAACATGGAGTAACAGGATAATGTTTAAGTATACCTACGAAACTTAATAAATGTTTCTTTATGTTAGAATTGGGGACATCAACAATGAGCAAACCATATAGTCAGCTATTACGGACCATAAATGACAAATACAAACCAAATCAAACGTGAAAACTAATAGCATAATTTATGTACAAATTAATGAACAGAAACAAATATGAGGCAGAGAAACAAAGCAACAATGAAAGAACACAAAAGTACAGACTCTTGACATGAGACAGGCACACACATATTGTATGTGGTAGGGTCAAACATGTTATGGAGATTGCATTTCACCCTAACTGACAGTGTTGTAACAGTACAACATAAGAACGAACTATACAAATCAGCTGAAAAGTGCTTAACTCACAAGAAGGATACAAACAAAACTACATCTAACAAAATCACCAGGTACTTGTACAGCCTTTCAACAAAAAAACACTAAGAACACAGCTGAGGGGATTAACCGTAATTGACAGCTAGCTAAAAGTCAATAACAACTCATCATACGAAATCATGCATCTAAGACTATATTATGAAATGTGTACACACCCAACAATCTATGAACTTAGTGTAAAGACCTCATAACCAGTCAAAGAAAAAGATGACAAAACATCGCCAAGATATGGTATCGACAGATTGTAGATCCATAAAAGTGCACATGGGTATACCAATGACATTTAGTTTGCTTTAACTTACTGATAACAAAATCAATATTAATACCAATAGAAACTGTATCCAAAGAACCAGTTATAGTGTTGAATTAGTAGCATTTTAGAATAAGTTTATTAAAAGAATCGATAAGTTTACCAGGTTACGGTAAAAGTAAGGATGTGCTATACCGTTTGAAATAAGTTTTCTTAAAACTACACTTCAAAACCAAATCTTTATATCATGGAAAAATTTAGTAATGTGTGTAATCCCTGTATTAATCATTTACCAGTAATACATACATAACGTGCATTAAATTATATATGAAAAAAATCACTAAAAAGGCTCGAAAGATAACAGAGGGACATTAAAACGTATAGATATAAAATAAACTGACAGAACCATGGCTAAATAACTAGAAAGACAAACAGACAAATGAAAGTAGACAAGACGCAACATAGAAAACTAAAGCGAAACGAATCCCATCAAAAACTTGGGGTGGTCTCTGTTTCACCGACAGGTCAGATCCTGCTCTACATGTGGCATCCTTCGTGCTTATGCTATAACAAAGTCGGTAAATAGTCTAACTCTGTAGGTCACATTCGTAAAAAGGCCTCAGGAATGAAACGGATATTCCGTAACGGTCAATCAAGTCGTGATGGCGTCCGTAAAATTTACGACGGGAATTTGACAATTCACAGTTTCAAGTTGATGGAGTATTATATTTCATGTTGACGACTGTTGTAATATAATTAGAAATGTAACTTCTGCTGGTTTGTTTGTATGTGTACGTGAGTAAGCATGGTTCTGTGTTTTCAAAATAAGGAGGTTAAAAAAATTGAATGATAGATCATTGAATATACTCGTATGAATAGATGGGAAGTGTTAGCAACAACACAAACTGGTATTTATTAATTTATTTGCAGATTGGAAGTATGTCTCTAATCACTTTCAACCTTAGTTTTAACCCATGATGCGACATCATCAAAATCACTAGTGTTGTCTTCACTTGATTCATCGTCTGTGTATGGTAAAGCTACAGCTTTGAGTGACAGGTCAACATCAGCGTACACAGTTTTATTATTGGATCCATGAATCACAAATCTTGGACTTTCGCTTGGACAAAAGACAATCTCAGAATAGTTAAGAACAAGGTCATCCTGAAAATGAATAGAAAACAGATTTCAATAAATACAACCATATTTGTATCTATTTAGTTATTTGTTTAATGTTTTTTTTCTTCACATTTTTACTGTATTTGTAATGTAATACTAAAATTAATAATAAAGCAGAATAGACCGTTTTTGCATGATTATATTTCTGTAAACTTACTCAACAAACCAAACATTATAAAGACTAGCTATATAGAATCATGTATATGTACATATATCAATATCATCGTTACTCTCAGGCAAAATAACAAACAAAAAGAAAAAGTATATGGCTGTTAAATTCGCATCAAAGATTCCGGCACCTTATTAATTCTTCTAAATCAACAGACGCTTCTCCCTTTAAACAAACGTTAACGATTGTGTAATTGAACAGCAGAAAAAGTTCACATTCTTCCAGCGTTTAGGAGAGGTATACAAACAACCAACTTCAAACATGGAAATACAACAACACGTTTTTTTTCCACCGGATTAGTTTCATTTATTAAATTTTCCTCCTGTACGAGAATATCTGATTTTATTGATTTCATTTTGGTTTAATACAATATTAATTAAACATGTCTTATCAATGCCAATAATAGATTGTATAATGTATGCTTATTAAAAACTCATACCTTGATTGAGATAGCATTGTTTCCTTCGTTATTCAGTAACTCCCAACTTTTGCCTGTCACTGAGAAATAAGAACCATAATTACTTATTTTAATCATCATTGATGGCGTAACTAGTTTCCCACACACATGTTATGCAAATTTAACAGTGAATAGAAGTACTTCTGATTTTGAATTTAATGTAATCACGATAGGTTTTATCCACAAAAACAATTATAGCTGGGTTTACTTGTAAACTACCTCGTCTTCAGTTATCTATTTTATGTCGTTGTTATCACGTTCTCTAATGGACTGGGATGGTATACATGGTATAATGCCTTTTAATTTTTACTTTTCTCTCTCTTTATTGTTCTCTCAGTGTTTTCAGCTACCCCTACATGTCCCTTCTTCTTTATCGTTAAAAGCGATCTTGGCTTTTGTGTGTATCATTCATGCAACCCATCGCATCTTATATATTGATCAAAATTAAGGAACAAAGCATGTATAAAAAAAGCAAATTCATTACCGTTTTCATAGTCGTCTTCGTCATCACTGTCTGAGCATTGGGCTGAATACGAAACAACAGCACCGTATGGTGGTATGGCGTCACTACGATCGATCGTGGAATATCCATCTCCGCCTCCCCCTCCTGATAAATTGATTTCCTCTTGTGATTGGTAGAGTACATTATCAACATGATCTAGATATACATTGTAATTTAGATATTAAAAGTTATTTATTTAAAAAAAGTATCCTTTAAATTATAAATATATTAATGATTTGGGAATACTTGTATAACATCTAAAGTTATGATGTCCTGAAAATATATATGTATATAAATTGATATCGTTTGAATCTAAGTATGTAAGTAAAAAACGTTTATAGCTGTTTTTGACAATGATTTCTGATCATTGATGATCAATGAACTTCTGATTTGAAATGAATTTTCGTTAATCATAATATTTATGCAGACAAACCGTGCATCTTGCGTGAAAATCTTAATTCTAATATCTGTAATTATAAGCTACAACCGTGAGCATGCATTATTCAAATTCAAAATGGAAAGTACGTAACCAAATGTCAAAATCAAATGATAAAGCACATCAAACGAATGGACAACAACTGTAATATTCTTGACTTGGTACAGGCATTTCTAAATGATGAAAATGGTTGAATGAACCCGGTTTTATTGCGATAAACCTCTCACTTGTATGACAATCGCATTCTATTCCATGATATTTAAAACGATGTAAAAACAAAACAGACATAATAGGTAAAATAGTCACAATATGGGTACGGCAGTCATCAATGTACTTACATTGATTTTCAAATGGTTGAACTACCATGCCTTCATCTCTGCAAGAAAATGTATGTGAAAACAGGAAATATTTAAGTTTTGTTTATGAAGACGTATTTTATTACTAAGGATTTTTACCCAGAGATATATAACCATAGATGTTTCTCAGTACATTAGACGTTCGGTTTTCAATGCTTTACAACATCATATGTAATTGGATCTTATTTTTTTTTATTTCAACGTCACTGATTTGTCTTTTGTAGACAAAACTGCCGTACAGAATTAGAATCTTAGTATCTTTAAGGACATATTTAACAAAATTTGAACAAATTTTCAAAATATCTTTATTTGGTTATTGTTGTTTTTCCTGCACAATCTTCAGTTTTATTTTAAGAACTGTCACGCCTGTAATTCATTCGTTCCTTGCTTTTTCTTTAATTTATGTACATGGTTGATTGTCTATATGGTCTTTTACCGATATGCGCATTGTTCTTTCAAATAATAGAGTTACGGATTTAATTTCGTTATGGGACATAATTTAAAATTGAGGACTTCCTTAAAAATTTCCTTCTAGTCGAAGCCAACGTAACGCCGTAGCGGTGAAATGACGTAAAATGTATTTGTCTATGTTTTTTTGTACAAGCGGGTGACTACTTTGGATATACAAGACACGGCCAATGACTTTATGATTCGCATGTTTCAGATGATAGGAAAATAATGGCGCAACAATTGTCAGATTTTAATGAATATGTTTGGACGAGTTAATGCATGACGTCTTTATACAAATTCGTTTAAAAATATTTTAGGTACCTAAAAGATATAAAAGCATTGATGGTTTAAATCTACTCCTCAAACTGTATGCAATATACCATCATAACATCGAAAAATTGGTACCAACATAACCGATTATGAGGATCTAAGAATCATAAGAATTGACAGAATTTAACAGTTGAAGAAATATGCCGATTTCTTATTGTTGATTTTGAAATTTCTAATCACGCTTCAACTTAAGAAACTCAAATGTAAGACATGCTCAATGTTAATGTATAATGATCGATCTTGGTGATATTACTTTATACAGACGAATACTTACTCACGATTTGAATGTCGTTTTGCTTTCCCTGAAATATATGTCAAAATATACTGTGAAATATTTAAGAAAACATGTCTGATTATCATGAAAAATCGTTGTAGGTAATTATGTTATATAGGTAAGTATTGGTCGCTGTTAGCTTTGAAAATTACTTTTATCATATTCTATTCAATGTGCCATAAAAGGTTCCTTAGTACCATATTCTTACTCTGAATGAAAATTTCAAATCATCTGTATTATGATGTACGGATTAAAGATTTAACTATTGTTGCAATACTATCTACATTAACAAATACACATCAAAGTTAATGATCTTGTTTAATTTTCTTTATTCGAATTTGGGCACGATATGATATTGGGACTTTTACGTCCTTCTTTGACGGTGTTGGTAAATTCGGTACAAATATGAAGTCTTATAAAATACTTCCTTATTAATCTTAAAATGAAAAGTTATCAATCAGTTTTTAATGTTGTACTCTTATAAAGGTTCAATACTCATGGAATATTTTTGAAATGAAGATTTAGCTTCATCGATATAGCTGCATCGATATGTACACGAATATCGGTGAATGGAGTATGTACAAAATATGTCAACACGCATTCAGTTTATAATAGAATACTAGAAACAAAACCAATAGACCTAGTCATAAAGTTAACGGAAAATAAAACTTGTCTCCATAAAATAACTTACAAATCTTGTACAAAACTCGCACGGCAACAATTACCAGTAAACAAACTGCAGACAAAGAGGTGAAAACATATGCACTGGGGAACATGAAAGTATCTGTAAAAACAAATATTCTATCGTAAAACTGAACCCATTCGAAGAAATTGAATAAATAAAGGTACGTAAAAGACCAGTATGTCGAATCTGATTATTTCCTGTCTATTAACCCCCTTTCCTCATACAAACACCAAAAGTATATTTTGAAACCTAATAGGCTTTTACGTACCATCCAACAAATTGGGATGATATGTTACTTGACGAATAAAGCAATTTTACATCTGAAAGCCTCGCTGTGAATTTTAATGACAGAAGTCAATGGATTGGCATAAAAGTTGGTTTGTGTCATGAATTCAAACCCAATAGTTTTTTTTTACGAGTAAATCGATATGATATATGAAACAATATTTTAAATACTGAGTCTAAATGAATACCGTGTATATACGTATCATCAGTACAGCAGATATAGGTACTAACCATGCGGGCGTGATAAATATTGACCTCACACGGTAACGAAAATCTTTTTTGTTCACATAATATCAATGTGTACCTCAATCTAAACATATTTGTTTTTTTAAGAAATGATTTGGTCGTAGATTGATGAAAAGTGATGTCTCGTTATTTTCCCAAAACAAGAACGACTACTATAACATGTGCAAATATTTGTCAAAGAAATTGGCACTTGTCTCATCCGATATAATTCTATATTCATTGCAACTCTTTTTCTGAAAGAAGGCCACTATGCATGTGCAATAAGTATAGTTTAATTGATAATTGGCAATGAAATCTGTCATGCATATGTTTGTTTTTCGATATTTTATTCCGAAAAGAAGCGTTGTGTACGGTGTAAAGCTGACCACATAATAACTTCTGTACGGCGAATAGTTAAGTTGCTGTACATCGTACACAAACACAAACTTTTCATACTCGTGTATTACCCAAAATGTTTCAAGGAATGAGTAATCACAGGTAGATTTATGATTGGTAACTATTACTTTTGCCCTGTCTTAGCTGTCTTTCAGGTAAAACATGTAAATGTCACGACAATAATTCTATTGTATCGAAATTGAAAGTTGGTGTTGACATTCATAACTATTTGCGCATTTACAAGTTAATTGTTCTTACTAGAATATAAAAGTTGTCTTATAAATAGGAAGGAAAAAATCGTTTGTTTTGGAGCAGGAATTTCAGATATTGATAATATGTACACTGAATGTTGATAAAACAAAACAAAGATTTTCGTAACCGTGTCAGATCAAACTCGATCATGCCTGCGTGGTTATTACCTCTATCTGCAGTACGATGATACACGGTGTGAATGAAAAATCTATCTTTTAAAAATGATATGGTTTAATGTTACGGTAAACAATGATAAACAAGGGTAACTGTGCATTGTGTTCAATGTAACTTTGAGCGTTTCTGATGAAGGTAAATCCAGAAAATCAGCGCAGTAGTGAGTGCTTCGGTACTGACATGGTTTAACAAACTTTACTAAAATGTCCATTATTATGAAACTAAGGTTTCAACTCCCTCAGGCAAAGTTTGATTTAGATGAATTTGGCTATTTATTTCATGTATTTTTTACATATAGCTCTTCAACGATTTTCGGTACTTATCTATCTTCTGATGTCAAATGTTTGGCTTTGAATGTTTCTAATGAAGGTAAATCCGGAACGCGCTTCGAACGCAAGAAACTATTAAACGTGTTGTTATCTATTTTTTAGAACATCTTGTACTTTACTGTTCTGTTTTTGAATTGAGCATCATTTAGGAGTCTTGTGTGTACGAAAGGCACGTATCGATTACTAAAATGTAGTTCTGTTGAGTATACTTTTTTTTATTCCGAAACATAAAGCATCTTATTTTCATTATGAAATCATAAATATTGAAATCTGATTTTTAATGCGATGTTTTTGAATGATTTTCGTCATTTTGGTTTTGATGACAGTTTATCGTTGACATCGCATTTGACAGTTGATTGTATAAGTTTTTTTGCCTGAAAAAATGTATGAAATTATGAGGCAAGAGATACATACAAAAACTAATGTCTTACCCAGTGTCGTTACTTTAAAAACTTCAGTCAAATTACTGGAACCAATTTTATTTGACGAGAACATTCGTACATAATATGTAACACCTGGTTTCATAGAATTAAGTGTAAACGATTGTTGCCTCTGCATTGTATCTGTTAAAGGTCCATAGTTCTTCCATTGAACCAGATCTTTCAATAACAATTGTATAAAGAATTCCTGTTGATAGCCACCATCGAAATTTCTGTTCCATCTGACAAATATCTTTGAAGCTGTTGCTGCTAAAGTCACGTTGAATGGACGCAAAGGTGAAGCTTAAGAAAATGATGTCAATGATTTAGGAGTAACTGACCTTAATATGCTCGTTTAAAAGCTGTATTAACCAATTGAGATATTCCTTGTTATGGTCTAGACGCATTCAAATCGTTTAACTTCGTTGGTATGATACTAAAACCCTAACGGGATGGATTGTTCTTGCTATTCATATGATGGAGACATAATATTTCAATTAGTTTAATTTAAATCAGGAACTGGCATGTCATGATCAGTAACTCCTAGTAGTTGTTTTGTTAATTTATGTATCATTGTCATTGTCATTTTGTTTTGTTTTCTTTTGTTACCTATATATAGCTACTATAGTATTCTGTCGTCGGACTCGGACTTCTTTTATATCGAGTTTTACTGTGAGTATTGCCGTGTGTATAGTGGAAGGTTGAGGGTTGCGACTGTCCCAAATCAGGAGCCTCTGGCCTTTGTTAGTCTTGTATGATTTTTAATTTTAGTTTCTCTTTAATATATTTCGAGGTTTAGTATGACGTCCATAGTCACTGAACATATACATATTTTTTTTAGGAGCAAGTTGAAACCGGCCTCCAGGTGTGAAATTTTGTCGCTGTATTATAGACCAATTGGTGGCCCTTGGCTGTTTTCCCATCATTGATCGGGTTGATTACTCTTTGACACATTCCCCATTTCCATTGTCAATTTTATTCAATTCGACATAGAAAATTATCCGTAATGATTAACGATGTTGGTGACGATTTTCTTTTTAATGTGTTTAGAATTATTGTTATCCAGTGTGTTTTAACTCGAAAGTAACAATTTATCATTGGTCAAATTTGCTTGTGTTTGAAACGTTGTGGGACGTTTTGATATGTTGATTTTTACTTAGTATCATTTCTGATCCATTGATCTATTAACATGATTTTGATCAATATTCAATTAAGTATTAAATTCAACATTCAAAAATGTAAAAAAGCAATACTCTCTTACTTGCTGATTTCAGGATAAAATGATAAATGCTGTTCCCAAAACGACTAAGAGCAGTCACTGTATAATTTCCAAAATCTTCTTTTGTTAAAGGTTGAGTCTTTATTTTGATGTTAAAACCTTCAACGTTAACTACAGTTCCATGTAATACAACAGACATGTTGACGTTTGTCCTTATTTGACTGCCAAAATCTCTCTGTCGATCAAATTCACCTTGTATAGTCAAATTCATTGCCTCTAAGCTGAAAACATCAAAGTTAAGTGTCGTTGCTTGTCCAAACGTTCCAAATTGTTCGGCCCGTTTCTTATTTCCAAAGATTGGATTTCCTTAAATATATATCAGTTTTCAACTTAAACTTGACCTTTTCTTAACATGGTCTAAGAAAAAATCATAACGTTTATTCAAAATAAATGTTTATATATTTGTAACATAAATGTTCAATAGATATAGCAATGCATACATTATGTATAAATGTTGATGGATTATATATGTTTTTTTATATTTGTAACATAAATGTTCAATATTCATAGCACTTAAACCATTGTAAACCGAAAACAGTTTCTTTTGACCATTCGTTATTTTCATATTTGATTTCAATTGATTAAGTGGGTATGTAAAGTCATCTTATACGCAATGAATATGCCGAATATGACGTGTCCATAGCCAACTTTGACATAAGTTAGCGTATCTTACCGTTTCGTTTTACTGTAACATGTCCTGTTTGACTTAATCTGCCTAAACTATCACTGATACCATTTTTGACGGAGCAAATATAGATTCCCGTGTCTTGTAATGTATTTGCGGATTTTGTCTCATTTAAGACCAAAGATCCATTCTGATATCCATTTAAGAATCTGATGTGTTGACCGCCTGTCGTAGTATGTTCCCATGGTTCGAAAGTAAATATACCTGGACGCCCTTGTGGCATGCAATCTAGCTTAACAATATTTGCAATTTGTGTTACTTTAATATTTACTACTGGTGGATCTAGAATATAAAAGTAAATCATATGAATTTTTATGCAATGACCTTTTTATAATGGTAAATTATAAAGGGACCAGTTTAACGAAAAAGATTAACTATAATGTGCTAGTGCATGACTACACAGAAAGGTAAGTCAAATTTACAGCAAGTACATTGTAGGTCAGATTTGTACCGTAGTAGATTACGCCTATACTGAAACCGTGTATCGGCATTTATGTTGTGAGAACTCAAGACTTAGTTCAAGGTATTCAGAAATGTAAGGTATTGTCTGACGACCACATCGAAACGACAAAATCTGATTTTGAATAAAGAAGTTCACGATAAGACTAACATGGTAAATCAGATTTCAAATTGCAAGCTCAAAACTAGACGGACAAGGTTTCTTTAGTTTAGTTTATTCTTATTGTGCTAGTTCATGGCTGTACTAAAATGATATTCGGATTGGCAAATTACTTATTGAAGAAATTTACACGTGCTATTTGAACACTGCACATACATGGTCATTCTTTGTTTTATACTTGATTATGCCAAGACTAATCCGGTTTATAACAGAATAGCTAAAAACTACACCCACATCATAATATAATTTGGAAAGTTCTTCTTGATAGCGACACACTTCAACTGGAACTCGAATTTTGTAGTAATAGCTAACGAGTTGAATGACATGATGGTTATCTGGATCATTAAAAACTCATTTGAAGACAGAAAGAGTTAATTTGATTGCAATTGTAATTTAATGCGACTCTAATACAAGCCACAAGGGAGAAAAGTGTTTTTAATAATTGAGCATACCCTCTTGAAATAAAGATGATAATTATAAGTGAGTGGTTTAGCTAGCTATAAAACCAGATTTAATAAGAAGTACATAAGAAAATGGCTGCACCAAGTCAGAAATTTGACAGTTGTTTTTCATTCGTTTGATACATTTGAGCTTTTGATTTTCCCCTTTAATTAAGGACTTTCCGTTTGAAACTGTCCTCGAAGTTTTGTGATTTTATGCTTGCTCCACTATATTGATTTATTAAATGATTCTTTTCATGCAATAGCTCTTGACTATACCGACACGTGCTAGTTCATTACTAGAGGGTGCACTTTGTAAATAAAGCTGTTTCTCAAACCCCGCCTCTTTTAGGGAGATATACACTATTCATAGATATGTTAATTTGTTAGCGTACTAGTTCCCATTTATGATGCCCGTGTTTCATCTCATAAATACATTACTAGGGAATGTAACCAGTATAGAAAACATAGTTGCGCCAAAATTTTAATTCCTAAGAGGTCCAAATATGAAGGTATGAGTATATAGAATTTTAGGATAAGTTCAGGGCAAATAAATGTTGCAAAGCCCTATTAGATTTTTACCTTTGAAAAAAATAGCAGTGCATATATACTTTCCGTTCTGGGATATTACTTTTCACGCAACTTCATAGTAAAAATATCACAGTTAAAGCCGCAAAAGGGAGTTCCTATGGAAAATTGCATTGTTTATATTTACAGAATCATAGTAGTTCTGGTTTATGTTGTGGGCTAGCTCCGATCGAAATTACTCACGGTATATCGGATTTGCATTGTGATTGGTCATGACTAGGAATACAGTGGTTAGTAAAAAGACCGACACGGTAAATCAGACTTGTGACGAAGGGCTTACAAATAGACTGATAAAAAACTTGTGTTGCTATGTCCTATTCCAAAAAGAGTCATTGATGTAAGGCAAAAATACGAAACCTTTTTTTTGGCATTTTCGATACTTCAAAAATCGTATTTTAACTACAAATTCAAAATCGATATAAGAACTTAAAACTTTTAACTTAAACAAGGTCTGCTTAGATATTTTTTACTAAAAATGACATTAATAATATGCTTACACTGAACTGTTATGTTGATTTTGGCATATCCAGCTCCTACCTCATTTGTTACTTTACAAATAAATGCACCAGAGTGGGTTGTCCTCACTTGGGATATCTCTAACCTTCTTGTACTTCCGTATTTGGTATTCATTTCATCCACTATATAACTCATATGTTTCCATTCTAGGCTGCGTAGATCAGGATAACAAGAAAAATTACATGTCAAAACTAAATTATCTCCTTCTTTAACAATTAGCCGTGAACCCTCTTCGATATGTACAGTTGGTTTATCTACAACGAAATGTTCTGGTTGTTATTGACTTACTGCTATGTGATTTTTGTAGAAAGGTTTTAATCAATACTATAGTTTGTTTTCTATATATCTTTTTAAAAAGACTACATTCCAGAATAAGTAACAAAAACAAGTTTCGTAATCAAGTATGAAGGCAAAAAAGTAACCTAATTAATTTTTACTTGATAGTCAAATACATTTACACATCAAAAATATATATATTTTTTTGTACATACATTTGATAAGTAGTTGAATTTGTGAAACCAGTGGAACAACCAGTTGATCGCTTTTTGCTTCGCAAGTGAAACTGGTACCATTCATTGGCCTATTTAGAACTAACGAATGATTGATGTGTCCATGACTCCCTTCTTTAGCTAATCCGTTGGTTGATTGAAGATATAATGTTTCTGGTGGAACGCCGCTGTCAACTAAGCAGCTTATTGTAACGTTATGTCCTTCCGTTCCAGCAATAAAACCTCTGTTGTTGTTCAAAAATTTTAGATTGGAAGGAGGTCCTGTAAGTTATTGCAATTGTTTAATCACGTGACAAGAATCTCGGTAGCATGCATTTTTTAAAAGGCCTGAAAGCTGAATTCTTTTAAATAATACACAGATTGAATGACGTTAATTTAAGCGTTTGTTTGTGTTGCAGTTCAGTGATTCTTTTATTCCTTTGTTTTCCTCTTATAATTGATGTGTCTTTCTCGGTTTTAGTAACCCGGATTTGTTTTCTCTTAAGTAGTTTATGACTTTTGAACATCGGTATTCTACTTTTGCTTGTTATTCAATTTGAAAATAGGTAACAAATATTTTTTTTAAATTGTACCGTTTTTTCAATTGACGGAAAACAATTGCATGTTTTAAATCTTTAAAATACTTTTCCAACAAAATCAATTTTACGACAGGTATCTATAACGAGTACATTTACTAATTATATGTTATTGGTAAAACAGGAAATCCGTTTAGAATAGTTCGGTATTATTACTGCATGATTATAACAGAGACAAACATTATTATCAAAGAAGCCTTTATAACTATTTTGATCTGAGCGTCACTGATGAGTCTTATGTAGACGAAACGCGCGTCTGGCGTATACAATTATAATCCTGGTACCTAAGATAACTATTTACACCACTGGGTTGATGCCACTGCTAGTGGACGTTTCGTCTCCGATGGTATCATAAGCCCATTAAATAGCAATACGGTGTTGACATGAATATCAATTATATGGTCATTTTCATTAATTCCTGTTACAAAACTTTTTCTAAAAACTAAAGTTTTTCTTATCCCAGGAAAAGATTACCTTAGCCGTATTTTGCACAATTTTTTGGAATTTTGAATCCTAAACGCTCTTCAACCTTGTACTTTTGTGGATTTATTACTATTTTGATCGGAACGCCACTGATGAGTCTTATGTAGACGAAACATGCGTCTGGCGTATTAAATTATAATCCTGGTACCTTTGGTAACTATTTACACCACTGGGTCGATGCCACTGCTGGTGGACGTGTCTTACCCTATACATTAGCCGTATTTTACACAAACTTTTGGAATTTTGGATCTTCAATGCTCTTCAACTTTGAACTTATTTGACTTTATCACTATTTTGATCTGATCGACACTGATCAGTTTTATGTAGACAAAATGCGCATCTGGCGTATTAGATTATAATCCTGGTACCTTTGATAACTATTGTACTTGTAAATGAAATAATTTTTAAAGAAATGTGAATCAACTAATTTCCGTAACTGTACTTTTAGTTCCGTCTTTTTTCTTTTTTTAAAGTTTTAAATTTTTCTGTTATGTAATGATGAAGTTCCACATTTTGTTTGTTCTTCAAACCTATTGCACGAATTATAACCTGATGAAATAACCCATTATGGGATAATAATTATGTCTTTGATAACCGATATTGTTTTGTTCACAACAAATCATTCTGAATATTTATATGAGCTTAACTTTACAAAGTAATGATAAACCATTTAATATGTCTTTCATAGATAATAACCTTTGATTGTAAATTATTAAAACAAAATATAAACGTACTTGTTATTTTCAATGAAACATAATATTCATGAACAACTGTACCAAGTAGATAACTGCAGCTGTATTTTCCTTCGTCAGTTTCTGAAACTTTTAATATTTTTAACTGATATATTCCTCTTCTTTGATCGTAAATGATCCGAATGCGCTCCTTGTTTCTGATATGTGGATTGATAGTAGTTCCATCTGTGTATAATATGTAAGATGTATTATGATCCCGATTTGGCTGTCGCGACCATCTGCTTCCATTCACTGCTACTTTTGAACAATCTAAGGTAACTGCAGCTCCAGTTGTTGCATAAACCTTGTCTATCTGCAGATCTCCCAAACATTTGTCTGTTGAATACAATTCAATGTGTCATTGCATTTTTCATACCAGTATTTGATTCCTCGTGAGCATAGCATTTAACATAAACATAACATTTTTGACGCGAACGTAAATATTTCCTATAAGGAATATAACAACATACTTACAATTAAATAATCCCAAATAGAACAAAACAACTTTATTTGGAATCTAAAAAAAGGAACTTATAAGATTACTATATGTTAGTTTATTACAAGTATCAAATATTCCCATCAGATAATTGTTCTATAACATGATAATTAATAATAAAATAAATAATTAGAAACTGCTTTCCTCGGCAAATAAACAAATGAAGAAAATGTTTCAATTTATAATTATTATCATTAGAACAGATTCAACCTACCATCGTTGTGTTAATTAGAAATGTTTTGATTCATATCAATTTCCATTCGTTTTTCATATGAATTTTTAAATTGTTTCCCTATTCGTCAACACTTCCCGCATATTGAAGAGGTTGGTGACGTTCAGTGCAGCCAACATCACAAACAATACTGTGAC
Source organism: Mytilus trossulus (assembly GCF_036588685.1). NCBI lineage: Eukaryota > Metazoa > Mollusca > Bivalvia > Mytilida > Mytilidae > Mytilus > Mytilus trossulus. The sequence goes on along the minus strand of NC_086381.1, from coordinate 40,487,353 downwards.
CGATGAACTTTCAAGAACATTAATAGGAAATAAAACATTGTTGCAGGAGTTGAATTGACATGAATTAATATATGTTCAAGTATTTCCGGTGCGTTTTGGCAATAGCGGTCACGAACTATTTATGTTAGTTGGTTGTTTTATAGACTTGGACTTAAAACTAGATTGATTCTGTTTTGGTAGAAATTTAACCTTGTTAAATAGACAAAACTGTCTTATCAAAAAAAGTTTTATTTTAAATAAAAATCACAAAAATACTGAGTTTCATGGAAATTTCATAACGGAAAGTGCCTAATCAAATGATAAAACACATCAAACGAATGTACAACAACTGGTCCGAGAACACAATTAATTCGTAGTGCATTTCTTTTAGAACATAAATGAAAATAAAAAAAAACCCACCTGCGCTTTCTCAAAGAAACTTTTACAGTGTGTTGTACTACTTTTAGGACAAATTATATCAAAATTATAGAAAACTTCATCGCCTCTAACTCAAAATATGGACAATTTTATGTTTAGGGCGTCTTGAAATCTTTTGACAGCTTCCGAAGTGCTCATTTTCAACCTTTTTCAGCTGGGCCAAATCACTACTTTCCTTTAAAATTCTGGACCCAATTTTTTTTACAGTGTAATTTTATCCCCCTACTTGCAATTTGAGGCATTAAACATGGATAAATAAATTTGGAAGAGATATAAAAATTAATGGCAAGTAACCCACTGTCAACACTAGGGACTATATTTGTGAACAACGAAAATAAAAGGGACGACAATGGTGGTCTCGGACCTAAAAGGGTATAAAGAGTTGACAAATCTTAAAAAGACTTGGTATGACCAAAGCTTAATGAATTATAACACTGCTTACAAAGTTTCATGAGAATAGGATGTATATTATAGACATTAAGTAAAATTCTATACTCCTCTTTGCGTGTAAAATTTTGACGTTAAAATTGAAAAATTTCAACTATCAACATTTGGGGCTATAAAAATTCAAATATTGCAAAAAAATACTTTTTAAATGACTTAATATATAACTTATCATGTACTTTAAGCAATAGAGTACTCATTTGATTTATAAGACTTGGCATAATTATTCAAAAGTCAAATTTATATGAGCCTGTGCCTAAAAATTGAGTTTTTTCAATGAAGGGGGGCCTTACATGAAGATGTAATATATTCCACCAATTTTAAATTTGTGAAGCTTTTTGGTTATAAATAATCCTTACATATGTATTGAAAGTACTTTAAATGGAAAGAAAAGTTACAAATAACATATCATTATAGTTTAAAAGGTCATGGGCCAACTAAGAGTGTAAAAAATTTAGGGTCAATTTAGGCCGTGCCACATATTTACATTAAAAAATGCATATTGAGACTATAAGAAATAAAAAATTGTGTCTTTTTTATCATTTCGATACTCATGTGACATGATACAACAAATCTGAGCACAAAAAGACTCTTGCAATTAACTTTTCTTACAAGCAGTATGGGCTGATACAAAGATTTTTGCCTTTTTAGGGAAAAACTTGCATGCAATTTATTCTCAACAGGCTTATATTTAAACCACTTGCTATCCTACAGAAGAAAAGAAAGATATTATGTGAAATGGAACAGGTACAATAGACATTGTAAAGTGCATTTGATACAAATTTAGTGAGGTCTTCAATATAGACATCAAATTTTATATACCAAGCTCCCCACTATTGACTTCATCTAAACAAGGCGTTAGACAAGGGTCATTTATATAACACATTTTGCACATTTTGTCTGAGATAAACTTCTTTTCTGTAGATTCAGAGTTCATAAATAAGTAAAAGAAGTAGATAAAGGCATAGAAACACAAATATTGACACATGAAAACCTGCCAGATAGACAGTCAGGATGCCATTATGCATCAATATTGAAAAAGTTATAAAATGCCTATTTTGACCATAAAATGCCAAAATTGGCCATTTTTGCAGAAATTCTATAAAATAAAAGTTTAAATCCTTTAGTTTTATGCTATTTGACAAGTTGACACCATCAAATAATTTAGGGAAGTTGCCAGAGTACAAATTCTATATTTACAGATTTCACCTCTTAGGTCCGAGAACACAATTAATTCGTAGTGCATTTCTTTTAGAACATAAATGAAAATAAAAAAAATCCCACCTGCGCTTTCTCAAAGAAACTTTTACAGTGTGTTGTACTACTTTTGGGACAAATTATATCAAAATTATAGAAAACTTCATCGCCTCTAACTCAAAATATGGACAATTTTATGTTTAGGGCGTCTTGAAATCTTTTGACAGCTTCCGAAGTGCTCATTTTCAACCTTTTTCAGCTGGGCCAAATCACTACTTTCCTTTAAAATTCTGGACCCAAATTTTTTTACAGTGTAATTTTATCCCCCTACTTGCAATTTGAGGCATTAAACATGGATAAATAAATTTGGAAGAGATATAAAAATTAATGGCAAGTAACCCACTGTCAACACTAGGGACTATATTTGTGAACAACGATAATCAAGGGACGACAATGGTGGTCTCGGACAAACTGTCATATTTCTGACTTGGTAAAGACATTTTCAATGCAGAAAATGGTATATTAATTTTCTAGCGCTAAACATCTCATTTGTATGACATCAAATTGCATTATATTTACAACGATGCGTGATTAAATCAGACATAATAGGTAAAATTGTCAAAATAGTGTTAGAGCAGTCATCAACTTGTAACAATCTCAATCAGAACAAATTCAAACAAATATTTAACAAAACTATCATAAACTTTTTAGAGATTGTTCGACCATTTTCGTGGTTAAACAGAATACTAACTATTCTAACTAAATGAGGTATTTCTATTTTGTGGAAATTAGGTATTGCTAACAGTTAGTTTCATTTACCATCCTTAAACTAAAAGATCAGTTTGTACAAGTCTGGAACGCTTAGCTTGAAAACGCATCAAAACCAGTTATTACAAACTTTTAACGTTTTTTGAAGGAGATGATTTTAAAATTCTTGGCCACAAACTATGTATCAGTTTGGAAGAATGAGAACCACAAATCACAAACTTCCTATTGAACATGACTGGTAAAATATGTCTTCTGGAGACAAGCAGTAGGCTAAGCAATTAAGGCATGTCGAGTCATTTGAGCTCGCCGATATTTTTTTGAAATGACGCAAATTAGCAGGTATGCCATCCAGTGGTGAGTGAACTCTTTATAAATAAATTTAAGGGCAAGTCGTTTCAACATTCAGCATACATTGTCAACTTCTTGGTGAAATTAGAAATAATTCGCTTCTAATGCTTCAAATAAGTCGGGGCATAATGTTGCTTCTCAAAAACTAATATAAAGTCTCCATGATGAAGAAAGAAAGAAAGACACATTTTGTTGTCGAACATAGTTTGCCAGTTACATGTGTTTACAGATCTTTCATGTTGCTGTTTACGATCGTTCAAAATTTCAAATTATTTCTATCTTAAGAATTTCAGCCTCACTGGTGCATATTGCTGGTTAGTATATTACAATTATTTCCAAATAGATAAGGATTACAAGAGTACAACAGTTATTGGGCTTTGGCCAATGACAGCTTTAAAACCAGATCATAAACAATAAAAAAATGTATGGTATGATTGCCAGTAAGATAAATCCCCGCAAGAGACCAAATACATTTACAACTATATGTCACCGTATAGCCTATAACAATTAACAAAACCCTTACCGCCTAATCATCAATAAAAGGTCCCGAATTATTAATAAATATAAAACAATTCAAACGAGGAAAACAACGGCCTAACTAATGTACAAAATAATAAGGAAACAACATGAAAATGTCACACAGTAACAATGACAACCACTGCATACCCCGGTAATAGGCTCCTGACTTTGGATAGGCACATACAGAATGTGGCGGGGATAAACATGTAAGCGGGCGTCCAACTCTCCCTTAACGTGGGCAGTGGTTTATATAAAAAAAAGTTTTGACACATGGAATGCTTTGAAGGGACAATAAAGTTTATTCAAATGGTGGTAGAACTAAATTGTTCTTCAAGTCATTGAATGCAGATCAATTAGATTTAGAGATTGTAAGAAACTTATTTGTGCACCTGGAAATAAACAAGAGTTGATAAGATTTTTAGATAACTATCGCACAACAATGGTTTGCAAAAACGTGACAAAATATTTTTTGCAGGAATTTTGAAAAATCTATAGACTGTGAAGCAATTGAAGTGTAGTGTCTGTGAGTGACCTAAGAGGCAGATATAAGACTTAATATGCAGCCTCTGTTTGCCAATGAGCCGATATTGACAAGTACTTATTCCAAAGGTTGCATCATATTTAAATCAAGTCATTTATGTTGTTATAAGGTATTTCTCTCAGATGTCAAATTGTGATTTCAAACTTGAGGCGTTTTTCAATCAAAGCTATAAGACACATCTTACCTTTTCACGGCATATCAACTGGTTTTGTTTAGGTTATTGGACTCCTGATGTCTGATAAACCAATAGCAGCTCGCGCCATTTTCAATTGGTCGGAAAAATATGCATGTATAAAAATTTGCCAATCTAGCTGATTCTCATATTGAAACATCTGTTGCATTGAAAAACTATTTAAAGCGGATCAAAATGACCCCAGAAGCTATGGTCAATCAGTAAATTATGATTTGAATAAACTTATGAGTATTGTGGTCGCCATATAATGGCATCCACTTTTTTTCTAGTATTGAGTAGGTTTTCAAATTAATGTGCATCTTGATGTCGTGTTAGTGTAATATTATTATACCTAGACAGCTTCTTTTGAAGGGTAACATATCTGTGAAGCGTATTTATTTGTAGTTAATACATAGCTTTCGAGTCTGCTTTGTACTAAATTTTTTTTAAAAGAAATAAGAATATATTATATGAGTGCCAATGAGACAACTCTCCATCCAGGTCATAATTTGTGAAAGTTAATAGTAATAGGTATGGTCTTCAGCACGGAGCGTTGGCTTCAACCTAACATAAAGGTATAAAGGACCCCCAAAATTGACTAGTTGAAAACCATTCAACTGGAAAAACCAATGACTGCAACATTCTAATCTACATAAAAAACTAGAAAAGAGAAACATTATTGCATACCTAAATCTTAATTTTGAATATATTTTGTCCATAATTTCCGTAGATAAAGATATTTTTTTCTTTTTCTTACATGTGGCAATCAGACATAAGTATGATTAGCTGTATTCGTGGAGCATTCCTAGAGCATAATACCATAGAAATGTGTTTTCAGTTAACATGAAAGACTACAAAGATATTGTCGAAAATGTCTAAAAATTGCGATTTTTAAAAATCCACTCTTTTGACCTTACTGTTTTAAAAAATCTGCACTAATTTGGCACTCTTCGACATGCCTTAATTAAAGGGTATTATATTCATCTAAAAAATAAGACCAAAATAAGCCGTGAAGTATCTCGGTCCATTATATTATCGATTTTACCTTATTTGTCACCGTACTATAAGTTCGTAATAATAATTGTATTGTTTGTTCAGTTTTTTTTTCAAAATATTGTTCATAAATGTTTCCTCTATACCTATGAAATGACTGATTGAGAATAAAAGAAATATCATAGGTTTTGCCGTACATATTAATGATGAACCTCATGTCTGTGGCTAAACAGGATAATTACCATTATTTAAAATACTTTAATCAACAAAAATAAATTGAAAGGCATTTATCAAGTTTTTCAACCACTATCATATACATATAAATATTTACCCGATATCTCAACGCGTTTACACACTTTAATAACCTTGACACAATGTTATGATATGTTTATTGACAATGGAGCTATCTAATGTTGAGGTAAACATGTTTTTATTTATATATTACTTCCTTATAAATGTCGCAGTTTAACACATATGCAAGTATTTTGGTTTCATTGGTATTAACGTAATCAAAATCTAAATATTCAATTGATGTGCCATGTTAATAATAAATAATGCTTCCATAGAAATATTCTTCCTGATTGTACTGGATTTTACCATTGGTCCTACAGAATGATTTATATTCGTTTTACCTGTATGTTTAAATGACATGTTCATTGTAGTACACGACTTAGCAGTTAATGTTACCTCTTCGGTTTTATTTACCACAAAAATGAGCTAAAGAGAAAAAAAGACAATTTTTTCTCTTCTCTCAACAGGATACCAAGAATGAAGAATCATTATGCATTTGACCATTTCAATTCTAGTGTTTTTGGCGGAACTGCAAATTGGAAAAGGTAAAATCAGACATTTTATAATATGATAAAAAAAAGTCATTGATGATGAATTACAGGAGGTACTACACACTTCGAATAAATCGTATAATGTAATTCACCTATGTATGAAACTGAATATGAAAAGACGATATCAGTAAGTTGAGATTAGAAAAACAAGGATGATAATAGAAAAAATATATAGTTCACAATACTTTTTAAGAAAATACCCTTCAGAAAATGAGTTAGGACCTTCTTCGTATGCAAACGCCATGTTCAAGTTGACCTATCACTAAAGCACTAAAAAAAATCAGATTTCTGAAAATCAAGTGTAAACAGGCCCGTTGCCAAGAATTTCCCCAAAAAGGGGGAGGTTTTTGGACTCGCAAAGTCAACTTTAACAGTCACAATTCAAACAAAACGATGACTTTAACAGTGCTAATTTCTTTTCATGACTACGGCATGGTTAAATACATTCGAAATTGAATGTATTATGGTTTCTTAAGGAATGTTATGTGTAAGTTCTAACAAAATTAATTGCATTATTAAAATAAATGTAAACATATAGATCCACACACGCAGATTTTGATTGCTTATGTTTCGAACATTTAAGAATTATATTATATTTTCACCTCGCCAAAAGTTAAATGACATCTTATATTTTTTTATATTTTTTTCAGAATTGTTTGATGAAACTTGCAGGGAAAATCCTTGTATCTAGCTTAGGAAAACCGTTTTTTTAAAGATACCTAGAAACAAAATCTATACCTGAATTCTTTCCTTTCGATTAACAATAGAATAACGAAATATAAAGAAACAAAACAGCATCAAATTTGAATTTAAAACAAAAAATAGAAACAATTCATAAGGTGTTGCTTAACTCTTGGCGATGTGTATAAATATGCATGAATGGACTATCACATCGACTTAAGGTCTATAGCACAATGATTAAGATTGGTATAACAGAAAGATAATTGAAATATTGAGTTCATACAATGAAAATAATGATTTTAAATGACAGATCATTCAAAAATGATGTTAATTTAATATTTTGCAGGGAAAATATCATGGAAACTGTTGACCGAACGTGTAATTTTCGGACGTGATGTTCAACTTCATTGTTATTTGCCACATAAAACGTGCTGTCCAACTAGGACATGGATAGGTGGTCATGATTATAAAACTTTGACTCTCAATGAATGGTCATCAAATTATACAAAATATGAAGAGCATTTGATAAACAAAAATAGAACATCAATATTAACTATAAAGTCATTTTCGGAAGACGACGTGGACATCATTTACCAATGTACTTATGGATTTTCCAGTTATGAAGCCGTTTTGGAGCTGACGAAGCACAGATATGAGTGTATGTTTCTGTTTGTAATTATACATAATGATATATTCATAACGAAATGTTGTCTGAATTGATGCATGGATAATTTAATAAATATGTCATAAAATAAATACACTCACTCAAAAAAACCAATATTTTGATGATAGCAATATATCGCTTTATTTGCATTTTTTTTTTGTAGTTTTGTTAAAATAAAGCTACCCAATGAAAAATCCGAATTAAAATGAAAAACAAATAACTAGAAATGGTATTGGTAATTGTTTGAAACACGTTTACAAACATACAGAACTCTGATGTATATTTAATTTGGGGAATACAATATTAAGTACTAGTCGACCAACCAAACAAAAAAACAATTGGAAAACAACTGAATCTAATTTGATCCAGACATTTTCTAAACAAAACACCGGACTTATAAATTTAAGTAACCATGCAAATTAATCCAACTTAGACTTGAATAAACGGATGGTTACGCTTCAAAATGGTTCAAAGTAAGCAGCAAATGTTATTATATCACTACTTTCCTCCTGATTATTTGTTATTCTTTCATCTATATCAATACAAAGATGCCTTTGTCTATAAAAAGGTTGACCATAGATTAATTTTACTCATTTGCATTTTTACCTAATGCTTCAAACCGTTTCATAGTTATATTGTTTCATCCCATACCTAATCTAAAATGTACGTGATAAAAATGATTCATATCGTTAGCATAGTGTACACTGATATTATAGACTGGACTATAATATAGTTATGACATTTGGACGATTATTGACATCAAGTTTATTCGTTTAGATCACCCGGTCATATTGGTTCCTGTTACTTTGAGCTTCAACACGTCGTGTATACATACAACAATAACATTAGAAAAGGTTTTCCCCGAACCTCTGTGCAGTGCCTATGCTGATGTGAGTAAAACTTTCATTTAAATAAAAGGAACCTTCCGTGTTATGTTTTGTTGTTATGCACTTGTGTTTACATAAATGTCATAATTCTTTAAAGCATATAACATGATACCAAACGTAAACTTGCATCCGACTTTTAGCAGCATTAATTAATGCATATTCTGAGAATTCGGGTTAATTATTTTTTTACATATACAACATAGATATAATTATTTTTCCTACATTTATTAAAAGCACATCGAACTATCTAAAACGCAGGTCTTTTTTTGTTTGTTTTGTTTTACAGGAAAAGGCTATTACAAAGGAAGCTCTGAAAGTAATCTCAAAACATGACGGGATCTTTTACAAATCAAAGATTGACTTCGAGTATATTGTCGATTCACAGCATTGCGTTGGTTTGGTAACCATTACTTGTACCATTGGAAGTTCAAACATAATTATTGCAAAAAAGAAGTTATCGTGTCAAAATAGTAAGTCAGTATAAAAGAGATATGAACCGTTTTGTGTTACAAAATGAGATGTATTTGAAGTTCGTACATTGATCTATTCTTTTAGATCATAACAGAGAAAACATGAGGGGTTTATACAAAAGTTTTGTAGATATTTCTTAATATTGGTAATTATGAGAAAATTTAAGTGTCTTGAACAGAGAAGCGGAACAAACCACTCTGTTCATGGCGTGTTGAATGCCGTACATTGACCTATAACTGTTTACTTTTATAAATTGTTATGTGGATGGAGATTCATTTGATTGACACTCACACCACATCTTCCTATATCTATTAGAATTAGGAAATAATTGGTTTGCATTGATTTGTTTCGATTATTGATATCCTAAATGACAAAATGCAGGATAACGACTTGTTGTCCAACACCAAGAACTATTACAACAAAATGTAAAGTAAATCCCCGGCAGTTATAACAGAAATTATTATCTAGTGATACATATCTTCTTACCTACACACCTACTTGTATTCGTGTTTGACAAATAAAGGAACATACTATAAAGAGATAAATAACTTGATATTTTTCATGTGTTTTTTTTAAATTTTATTTTATAGGTTATTCAAACCAAAGCCGTCACCTTGCTCGAACAGGTTTCATTGCCTCAAGCTCATTTCAGGAAGAACCATCGATTGTTTCAACACTTTTGATTGTACCACTTTTCCATTTTATCAAGTAATTAAGTTCTGTACATTTTAATGTATGAAAACACCAAAAACATTATATCAAATGTCTTTGTAATGGTTTTTTATATAACATGTTGAGTATCATTAAGTGTACCAGGTTAACCTCTTTATCCTATTTCAAATATAAAGAAAACCATTTAAATTTTCAGAAAATATAACTATATCTTCTATTTATATCCTATACAACATAACATTTATATGTTAATTACTGATAGAAATAGTTAATTAGTTTTACAGGTCTCTGTTTTCGTTTAACAAAAATGGCTTATTATCGACGCCAGTCAAATAATCGTAACATTATCTTATATAGATTTCAAAGTTGCAGAATGACATAATTAAACAATATAAAGTATCAACGCAATGATCTAACGTAGTTTTCTCAGGAGAAAATGCTTCATGACATGAATGTTTATCAAATATAGGTACAAAAATGATATTACAAATAAGAGTTGTCAAGTAATGCTAGACTGTTTAACTTTGTGTATTAAACAGAAAAGAATATTTCTTGACATACAAGTATAAACATGTTTTGATAATTTAAATGCTTCATAGTAGCATGCCTTAATCGTTTCCAACTCGGTTCTTAATAGATGACCTGCCATTGGGGGCATAAAATTTTCGAGCATGATTATCTGAGGGATACATTCATAATGTGAAAATGTTAAAACAAGTCGTTGAGCAGACAGTAAACATCTCCGCGAAATTTCATAAAAGTCAACGAAAGAACGAGATCCCACAAGTCAAATCTCTTTTTTCCACAAAAAAGTATGTTCCTTTAGGATAAGGGGATCTGTCCCATTTCTTTTTGATTTTTATACAGTGCCATACAAAAACATTGCATATTCATGCATGGCAATGGTGTAGTTTATTGTAAAGGATATACCATTTGTTTTTTTAGGGGTAGTGTTATAGACTTTATACACATTTTTCTTTCATTTTCAATGAAAATCTCCATCAAAGACCAAAAGTATTAAATATGAACAGTTATAGGTCATAGTAAAACCTTCAACATGGAACCTTGGGTCAAACTGCTTCGAGTGTCAATGAGACAATTAGTTGTTTGTCACAATGTGTATTTCACAAATATCTTTTCCATGGCCTAAATATTACTTATTAATCCACTGCACTGAACGTTGCGATTGCCTTGTGCGATGTGTCCTATGGCAAATGTATCAATAATATAAATATATTTTGATCGTGTTTGTTTTAAAGATAATATAGTAATTTCGTTAAAAAAATCATATTTAAAAAAAAATAGAAAAGAATAAATAAACAGGGCACTTTAAAGTACTGATTATCATTGTGTATGTAGTTTTAAAACAACACAAATAAGAAAACAACTATGTAAATTATTATCTTAAGTTCAGAAGTAAAAACAAATAATGACAGTCGAATAAAACATTCATTTTCCTTGACTGCGGGAGATATGAAGACAAGTTCACCCCGAAAGTCATATGCCCTCGTGATATATGATTTTTCTTGGGTGAAAAAAATCGTCATATCTCCCTCAAGCACGGAAAATATATGCATACTATTCTACCCCCAGGATGAAGAACCTTTCTTTCTAGTTAATCTTTAATCCCATTGTCCACACCCAAAAAAAACATAAGTCCAAATATCTGAAAAATTTTGCCAGCACGGCTCCTAGAAAAAAGGGTTTCAATATATTACGACACAAAGGCCAAAAAGAAAGAAAGTATACCTAGAAGTGAGGGCAGTTCCCCTTATCCTAAAGGAACATACTTCTATGCAAAGAGATAGCTTCCATAAATTCATGAAACAAATAATTCCTTTTGTTTATTGACTTACGTGAAAGACTAACCCTCCCTTGTGTATGCAAGGTATAATTAAATAAGTGTAGTGTACACAAAAGTTATCAATACAGTGGAGGAAGATACAAAGATGGTAACTGAAACATACTTGGAAAATACATTGAAAGGACTTCATATAATAAATGCTTACATATTAGAAACCAATCTCTTGACAATTTATTCATTTTTATGTCTATTCATGTAAAATTAGTGTGTCAGTCGTGTGTGTACATCACTTATTACTTTAGGCACACACACAAAAGCGGGGGTATGGTCTGTCATATGCTATGTTTTGGGGTCTAAGACATCGATTATTGATCAATGGTTATATTCAAAACAAGCATAATGTTGAATTCTATCAATTTCAAGTATTCATTTGAACAAATGAAAGTTGCTCTTATTATCCGTTCAACATTGAACTGTGAGTGCGGTCTTCCGCAGGCCTTTATCCATTTGACTTATTTTATTTATTATGTCTGTTTAGTTTACGCATCATTGCAAATATAACGGAATTTGATGAAACTGTCATTGAAGTGAGAGGTTTAGCGCTATAAAACCATGTTTAATCCACCATTTTCAACATTTGAACATTTGGAAATGCCTGAACCAAGTCAGGTATACGACAGTTCTTATCCACTCGTTGTTGATTTGTTTTGTTATTTGATTTTACCATGTGATTATGGACTTTCCGATTGGATTTTCCTCAAAGTTCAGTGTTTTTGTGATTTTACTTTTTTCTTCCTATTTCGACTCTTTGAAATGAAAGAGTCTATCCTTAATTGAGGTAATTTATATGGCTTTCCAAATACTGTTTCGATCCCTAACATAACTAAATAGACATTAGTTGTCGACATCCGGATATGGTGTACAATTTTTTGCACCTCGTCTTTGTGGTATACCATCTAGCTGCAAGTTTAATGGTTTTTGTTTGATATTAAATTAATATGAGGATCCATTTTGTTACATCAATTGATTTGTCAATCGGCAATGGCAGTCGGCATGGATTAAGAACATCAGTTGTTCGGCCTGTTAGTCAAATGTGTTTTGGTCAAATAGGCTTTTTTACTTTTTTTGGTACCCCTCTTTAACGAAATTTGTCTTTTTACATGCACATGTATAAAAAATGCTGTTTTTATCCAATGAATCATGGTTTTGAACGTTGTTTTCAATTTTAACTGGTTTATGTTTTATTTTTTATACATAGTATAGTCATGTGCTAATAGAAAATATGTTTCCATTTGGTAGTATTACTCATCGAAAGAAACAATTTTAAGGTAGATCACTCAGCAGTGTGACGATATTTTATCACTTTTGAAAACTGCATAGTACAGGAAAAATAATACTGTTATGAACAAGGGAACAACATCAATCATCAAGAACTGATTTCTTTGAGAACATTATTTGTCGAATAAAACACACAAACACAACAAACAATTTAACACAGTTAGTCTATAGCCTGGTATTGTTCCGTCTATTTTGACCATTTTACATCAAACTATTTCATAATTAAAACCCGGCACAGTGCAGCCACCAAACAAATGTGCTCTACTTTGATCAAAGAAATAAAATCGTCCACATAATTTCGAAAAAGAGTTTAAATGGATTTGCTACAACAATAAACAAGCTAATACAATAACTATGACTACTGGTTCGATACTTTCAATACAAGAGAACAATACAAAAAAAGAAACAAGCGGTTTACAGAGGTCTCGTTAGAAAATTTAATAGTATTTTGTAGCAATTCTGACCAAGCATTTGAAATCTCCATCGTCAGACGAAAGAGCCACTTTAATTTAATAGCTGAGGTTATCACTCCTGTAGTGCTTGCTTCTAGGCGAAGCATGCACGTTATTTCGATCACGGTAGTGTTTAAGTTCTATTTAGGACATTATAGAATAAATGGTAAGGTAAGATATACCTTTGTTTACGTGAAACATTATGGCTACAGACCCCATTATCTTGAAATATCCTGTACTTAGATAAGAATATGACAATTGTTATCAAATAGTTCGTTTCTAAGTATATTGTCATCTGTTTCCTTCAGTTTTACTGTGTAACCCGGATGTGTTTTCTCTTAGTCGATTTATGACTTTTGAACACCGGATGTCTCTTATTAAAGAGGGTAATAAAAAAAAAAGTTCTGCATTTAATAGAAAATTTAAATCGGAAAGTCCCTTATAAAATGACTTAGACAAAATTTCCAAATCATCCTATTTCTGACTTTGTACAGGCATTTCCTCGCGTAAAAATGGTGAATTAAACCTTTATTTATCTAGCTAAACCTCTCAAGTTTATGCCACTCTCAAAAAAAATCCATATGCAAAACACTGGCAATGTGATATTTGTTAACAAGGAGATAGAATATCTCATAATTTCAATGTTTATTACATTTCTTTTATTTTTTTTCAAATTGTCGACCCTAATATAATTAGAATAGACTACTCTTACTCTGGTACCTATGAGTCGTTTCTTTTGAATTTTTATTTAAAACACGAGATGTCAGTTTTCCCCCAGTTTAACAGAGGGTAATTTAACTTTCTTATGCCAAACTAAGTTCAATATAAGCACCACCATCCTAATCAACACCACCATCTCAACTCTTTTGAACAAAGTGTTACGCTTAACAGTAAAATGACATTTAATAGAAGTAAACAGTTTAAAAAAAAATGAAAGCTGCCAGCAGCAACTAGAAAAAATAGTTCTTTAATACAAAAACAAAAGTAGATTTAAGCAAACCGTAATATGCAAAACGGGATAAAGGTGAAGAAAAAATAATAAAACCACAAAGTGAGTCTTAATCAACTGACATTTACAACGGCTGATGATAAGACACAGACAACTAAAATAAAATAAAAACCACAAGTGACTAGAAAAAAAACGTGTTAGGGAAAAGACAAGTGTAGCTACAGTGATTGTTCGACAAAAAATAATGTGTATGACATCAGGAACAGACAACTTCATACATTATTTTTTTATTTTGTTTTTCATTAATTGTCGAGATCTTTGACTCATCTGATTTTTTACAAGTGTGGACTTCCCTTTACGCATTAACTCTTGATGCTTAATGCAGATAAGTCTTTGTATCCTTAATCCATTTTTATCTTGGATATTCTTTATAGTTTAACGTGTGGAATTGTTTTATATATACTTCTCTTTATGGCACTCCTTTTTATCTTAGGCCAAGTTTGGGTGGAACTCGAGTTCTGACTAGAGTTCCATTTGAACGGTCAATAATTTTTAAGAGTAAGGTCTCTAGATTACCGGAAGTACAAGGCCCCTACTCTGAATATGTTTACATTAAATTTGATTGGATCGACTTCATTATATCCGGGATATCGAGTCAATCTCTATGAACCCTGCCACAACACAGGTGTTATATATGACCATGTCAATCCCATCTACTCTAGATATCCACCCGAACTTGTCCTAAAAACCAAACTTTACCTGGTGCACTTCAGTCAATGTCAACTTGAAAACATTAATTGAATTCCAATATGTATTATTTTGTTGTCTGTGTTGGTTTTTTTTTCCTTTTTATTTTATATGCAACATAGCTATTGTGTATATGCAACATGCCCTCCTGGAACCATAATTTAGTGAATACAAATAGTATATTCCATAATATTTTATAATCTTACACCAGTATACAAGTTAAAATAACAAGGACAATAAAACGTTTTTGCCAAACCACTTTTTATACTTTCCTACGACAGCAAAAATGTCCCTTCTCTTGTCTCAAATCAGTAAAAGTAATCGCTATAAAGCATAACACAACCGACAGACATCACAAATATCGTTACGTATAAGTAGCATAAACGGTACTGTAGTTACCTCGAACAGAGGAGCTAATTGTTATGGCAACTGGCTCTTCCTCCTGAAACCCCAGATAGTTAATCATAAATGTCAAATTCGCCCACTAATGCGCAGTCCGAAAATATAAATAATGTAAAAGTTAAATCCTTTTAAATAATAACTCCCATGGACAATGTAACAAATGAAATTGATCTTATATCTTTATTCTCACAAACCGAATTACAAAGGTATAAAGGGTCTGCTTTTGTTGATCTGAAGTACGTCGACATGCAACACAGGTCTTCTTGTTAAGTTCATGAGCTATATTTAACTTTTTAGAATGGTAATTTGTATTGCACTTTATTAAAGATTAAGGCATGATTAATACAAACATGTCAATATATTATACTTCGGAGTCACGCAAACATTTGTGTATTAATCATGCGCTAATCTTCAATGTTGTGCAATACAAATTATATTTTTAAAAAGTTGAATATTGTATACTATAACTTAACGTACGGAGGTAAACTTACAATTATTTTGCATTATGCATATATCATGCATCTCTTTATAAATACTTAAAATAAATGGTCTTATTAATGTTCACATTGAATTTTGTACTATATTTCAGATCTTTAAAAAATGCGCGCGAACATTTTATCTCTTTTATAATAGCCTATTGGAAGTGAAATATCAATCGACCCAAACAGATTATACCGTTTACAATATTAGAGTGTGACTTTGCCAAGCAAAATAGTCGATGACATCAGTATTGTTCAATGAAAAATATGCATGAAAAGAGTACGGGAAAGATGATTATGAAACTATTTACCGGAGTAATAGTATTTGAAACTATTTACTGGCAAAAATTCTGTGGACTGAAATAGCACAACTATTCCATTATTTTTTATAAAGAAAAAACAAACTGAGTTATATAAATCCAATATATCACAATTCTGCCAATAATATGGGTATGCAACGTTTAAACCAAAATGTAAACCATCAAACAAAAATATAGAGATTGATTTCCAATGAGATACCTATATACTACAGACTAAAGAATACCAGAGCGCAAATGCTGAAATGTCTCTTCTGCTTTACTTGGGATAGTATATTTGTTGAATGTCTGTAATATTTAGGGTTTGACAAGAAGCGTCAAATACGCTTACATTTGTCAATGGTAAATAAAAAGGTCAAATGAACCATGCCATACAGCACCGGTTCCTACAGATCTCTACAAACATCCCGTACACCAAACACAGGTGTTCCGATCCTTACAGTACCTTAGAAACTGACAAATGGAAAAGTTATGTTTGGCCAATTAATTTGGAACATAAGGTCGAAAGTATAAGAAACCTGACCGATAGCCAGACTTAACATCTTACTATCATTCAATAAATCAAATTCATTTGACGTCATATATGAAATATGCAGACAGACATGTACACAATACACCAAATACCGTGGCGCTATAGCATACAGGTATATAAGCAAAAGGCCAAACAACATAAAACGAACATTGCAAAATGAGGCATGATAATGAGGTCAATGTTAGTTGAAACCTTGCAGAGGTCGAAAATGTACATCTTACATTCATAACAATAGACAGTTATCCTATAGCTAAACGAATCCGCGATACGGACTTGACCGCAAAACTAAACCTCGCGGGTATAAAAATTTCAGAAAAAAAATTAACTTTTTTTTGGGTTAAAATGTTTAGTTATTCTTTTATAAGTTGTTTATTTATTATATGGTACAAAAATCATTAAACAATCAATTCTTTTTGGCCCTAGATGACTTTAAAAATGTATCTATCATTAAAAAAGCTCCAAATTATCTCCCTTTGATGCAAACATGTCATTTTTTGAACTCATCGGTGACCTATACTTTTATCATTATTTCAAACAAGAAGTACTTAAACTAAACTATTGTAAAATTTGGGTGATTTCTGTAGTGAAGTTTTTTTTTTATTACGATACTACCTTTATTCCTCCTATTAGTTCAACAGAAAAAAGGACCTTTACAAAAATGTATGCTTCTTTCGGAGTCAGATTGTGAGCTTAAATGAACGGTGACCCCACTTTTTTATTATATTTTTTTTATAAAGTATAAGATAAAGTTCATTTATGGAAAAATATAGCGAAATACTATATTAGAAAAATAAATTGATTTATACGTACGTGCACCCTTAACAGCAGTAGTATTGCATATGATTTTGATAAATGTGTGAATTGTGCGTAATAAATGCATTGTTTTAAGTTATCTAAAAGTTATTGAAAATTATAGGCATACTGAAATTTTGTACTGTTTTCCTGTCATGTAGTGTTGCCATGTTAGCGGTATTCTTAATAGAACTACCTTTGTATTATACGGTCAACTTTGGCTAAAGATGATTATAAAATTTACGTAACCTTTAAACTGAAAAGACTGAACTACTTGCAGTGACGACTGGGGCGAGGTCGATTAATACTTGATCCGACAAAAATGTGATAAACAAAAAAACATGATTATTTGAAAACCCAACAAAATAGCGATATAGGTGAAATAATATTTATGGAGTAAAACACTTGATGACATAAAAACACATTAATAATATTGTTTTACACATCATCAACACTCATCGATTCTGCACTGCATTATGGGCATACAGTCATATAGTCACCGCCGCCAGTGTCTAAAACATGATTATGTAGACCATGACAGCATTTATATTTCTGGTGAAATTCTTTCTGTTTTTAATAGTTACCCATCTCAATAAATCGGAAAATGTTTCTAGACAGATAGGACTCTCTGTATTTTTTTTATCTTTTCAGTACATGTACCAGCAGCACAAGACACACACATTTGTTCATTTGCTGCGTTATCCATGATGTACATATACCTTATTACAAATAGTTTTTTCTTATAAGGTTTTGCAAATACATTGATGGTAAGTGAAGTTATTCTTGTTCCTGTAAATTTCTTCTACACATGATGTAAGCACTCAATTAAAAAACACGTATTTGAAAATACAGAAAACTACCCTTTCAGGGGCAAACAATTGTAAAATCCAAATGATAATCTCCTTGATTCAAGTTATATAGCTGGATATTTTAAACGTTAAAAAATTGTTACATAAATAACTTATCGTTGATAAATACCAACAACTCGGACTTGTTTTTAAATATTGTGGTTACACAATGCGTCTATTCGATAGTATGAACAAAAATTTGGGTATGACATTTTTGTCGATTTTCAGATAGGGTGGAGTATATATTCACAATTAGAACACTGAGAAATGAATACAGAGAAAATAAAATCTTTTATAAAGTAATTAATAGCATTTTTGAGAGATAATTTTTGAGAGATGATTTTAAGCTTTTTCAGTGATAGAAACATTTTGAAAGTAATCTGGGGCCAAATTGTATATTTATTTTGTGTTTGATTTTTGTACCATATCATAGAGTTTCAACTAATAGTGCAATAATAAAATGTGTAAGGAAAATAAATGATATTTTTTGGCTGAAATTTTTGTAACTGAGAACCTCCTTAAGTGTTAACTGTGTTCTTCAACGACGAACAGAAGAGTCCATCTGCTATTATTAATATTGTTCCTATCTATACATGTACATATTCAATTCTCAATTTGTCACCAAATGTTTACTATCTACTTTTTGATATAACAATTGAAAGGCAAATAGTCACGCAGTTTATTGTTTATAGTAAACAACGAAAAAGAAATTATGACGATGTATGTTAGATTTGAATCAGAAGATGTATCAAGTACCGTAGCGTGTTGTTTATATCGTATAATTGGATATGTCCACCTTACAAGTTTGTATGTACTGTAATTCCTCTTTCTTTTTTTATATATCTTTATTCTCAATAAACCATATACATAGGTATAGAGAAGACATGCAATTATGTTCTAAAAAACAGTTATATACATCAATACTGTACAGTCGTTGGAATTTATTGCTATATATTCCTATGAGTCATTATTAAATTTCTTTATTTAATAAATACACCTGATATGTCTCAGGATGTATTATAAATCAAATGACATTTAAAAATAATTGTTATCTTATCTGATAAGATTCACAATTATTGGTGACTGTCAAATGAAAATAATATAATCTGTATTCTTAGTTTCAGTAAAAAAAAAAAACAGTTTAAACTTAGATATTAAACCTAAAGTAAATCCAGAAACAGAAATGATATAATTTGTATACAGTTGAAATGCAACACATGTCTTCCTGTTGAGATCATGAATTATATTTAACTTTTCACATTTTTTAAAGATTAGACACAAATGTAAATGTATTATAATGCTGAGTCACGCAAACATTTTTGTATTTAATCTTGCGCTCATCTTCAACGCTGTGCAATAGAAATAACTATTTTAAATAGTTAAATATTTCATACTTTAACTTATTGTAAGGAGGAAAACTTACAAGTAGTATCCATTCTCAATTTCGTTATGCATATATCATACATCTCTTTCTTAATACTTAAAATAAATTGTCTTATTAATGTTTGTTCACGTTGAATTTTGAATGTTTTGTAAATATTCGCCATTTGTATGTCATGTATATTATCTGTATATATGTATAACAATTCTATATTTTAACTTTAAACCAATAAATTAATGAACTTCAACTTTGTTCTTTATTTTGCCTTTTTAACATTTTTTAAGTCCTTTGTAGACGAAACCCGCGTCTGGTGTAAATATAACATTGTAATCCTGGTATCTATGATGAGTTTTTTTAAACAGTTAAATCTCGTACGTTTTCATGTTATAAATAGATTTTCTGGTTATTGGAGTACTTTTAAATAGCTATATGTGTTATTTCCAAATAGCTATTTTTAAATGAGATTTACAAGACTGTAAAAAAGTAAATATAAATTCAAATTTCAATTTTACTTAGAAAATGTATCAATTTTTTAACATATTGGAGCCATCAAAAAATCCCAATAAAAAAAGATGATCACAGTAAATAGAGCAACTACTTTAAATTTTTTACTTTATGTGATTACATGCTTGTTATGAGCTCTATGATTAGGAAATAAAATATCTTTATCTTTATCTTTATAACACTACCTTTATTTTGACATTAGACATTTTGAAGTATAGAGCCTTATTCTCTTCGAAAAGATCTATCTACAATACATTTTGTTTTACTATAAACATGTGTATCTCTATTATTATGTTTTTAATTTTGAGATGACCCTTGTTTTTTTTGTCAACTGTAATCGTAAGTCTACGTGAAATCCTAGGTAATGACCTTGTTTCTGCAAATGTATATTAATAGTTAACAAGTTTCTAGTATTTGAGACAGAAATAGCTATACATATTACGTAAATTTTTCCCAATGGCTATTTTTATATAGTATATATACGCAAACAATCATTTTGTCATTAGTCATTTTAAAATAAAGAGGCTTATTCTCAACAATACCACCGAAACAAAAATTACAAACTATGTGTGTATATAATTCCTTTGTGTTAATGTATTTGTGTTTGTCTTTAATACAAGCAACGACCGACGGATCATCAGGAGGTAATGTTATACATGTATACGTATATCATTTAGATTTTAATGTGTTTATGAACTTTGTTGTATTTGCTCGTGCATGTTAAAATTGTATTATCGTAGTTTTATTGTAATACTTCAATTAACAATTGAACCATGGATTTCTATACTTTAATAATTTTAAAACACTGAAAAAAACGACAAAATCTCATTAAAGTTTCATTTTTAAAAGGTAAAATCACAAAAAAAAAAAAAAAAAAACGAAATCAATTCGGAAAATCCATAATCACATAGCAAAATTAAATAAAAAAACACATGAAAAACTAATGGACACGAACTGTCATATTCCTGACTTGGTACAGGTATTTTCATAGTAGAAAATGGTGGATTATATCTAAACAGAGAACTGCTCAAAATCAAATGTTCGTATATAATTCTTTTTATTTCAGTTTTGATAGATGTACAAGAAGACCGGCTGGTATTCGGTCAGACCGTTGAGATAGTTTGTCATCTGAAAGGCTCTTTACACCTAAAGGATGGCAGAAGTAGACAGTGGTCAGGAGGAGCTTTCGACAAAGTTCTTAGTTTGAACGGATATTCTTCTGATATCAACAAATATCAAGAAGTTGTAAAATCTAACACAGAATTTCGTCTTCAAGTATTGAACTTTAATGAATCCGACGCCAACCAGTTTTACAAATGTGTGTATGGATTTAAATATAATGAGACAAAATTGGATCTAACAAAGAAACCGTATGAATGTAAGTGCTACTATATATATATAGTAATTTTTAGATATTTTTATACTGTGATGTCATGGTTAGTCATTCTTTTCTTTTTTGCTTATTCATGGTGTATCTTTTTATGTTCATATGAAAATAATTTGCAATTTTTCGGAATACTGAGTACTTGTTCTCCGCGTATTTTTGTTGTGTAACAAGCCATTCAATTACGAGTATAACAAAACAACACGCTATCAATAATTGTTTTCGTCTTCAAAACTTAACTCTTTCAAGTAAAGGGAAAATCTGGATCCAGAATATATTATTTTGTCATCTGCTTGACAACAATATTTTTCTTTATGGAAAAAACCATATACCCCCTTTTTTAAGATTAATGGTCGTTCCCTTATACATCCCCACTCACACAACAAAATTAGGTGTATATAGATATGAATCACCCGGTATTGTATGTCCATCAATCGATCCCTAAATATTTGAGGGTAACTACTCTAAAACGCCTGGGTGAAATTCTATACAGTTTTGAAGGTATATATAACATGTATAACTTCGCAACCAACTGACAGACAAGGCTTTATGTCAATAGAAATTAACCAAGATGTGTTTGTTCTTCTGTAAATAAGAAAAAACACTGGGAAGACCTCAACATCTCAGCTCACAGAACAAGATTTTGAACTGTATGATGGAGATTATTTTATTTTTGATAAATTGGAGGACAGTTTAATTTTTTCAAAAAAATCATAAAAAAATCAAATGGTCTGTAAAGTTTGATGGAAATTTTTGAGTTCGTCTGCTTTTAAACATGATACTCTTCATTTAAACATATCTTTTTTATATTCATTACTCTCTATTTTAGATATACCAGGTGAAAGTGAAATTGACACACGGTTTATTGTTAACAACGAAAGTGAAATTGTAACAACGCATGTACGATTTCAGAAAATGTATCCAGTACCACAGTGTATTGTGTATGCCGAAGTAAGTGTGTATTAGTTGGAATGTACTGTAGTTCCTGTTTCTAACAAATGCATTTTAATTGGTCATCACAATTCTCAGAACAATGTGGGAATTCATTTCTATATATTACTATTAGTCATTACTTCCTCGTCTGATAATATATTTAAAAAGTATACCTAATATATCTCGGGATGTATTCATTACTAATCAGATGACTCCCAAAAATAATTGTTATCGAACTGATAAGTTTCACAGTTAGTGTTAGCTATCAAAAATACTATTAGACACTAAAAAAACCCAGATACCTTGATCGAGAAAATTATTGATATTTTACAGTAACAGATAAAACCTAAAGTAGATCTAGAAATAATAATATATTCTAGATACAGTTTGGTTTCAATAATTGTATATGATCTCTTCGTTGTTCATGCATAATACTAAGTCAATCTTTGCAAAGAAGCTTGAGTCATGTCCATAATTTGATAATGTTATTTAAACCCAGTTATTAACTATACTAATGATACATTGTATTTCCTTTTTAAAGAAAATATAATAATTTTGTTCCTGTGCAATAATACATTAGTAAAACAACCTGTCAACCACTAATACCCATTGGAAAATATTTGCAAAACTTTCTTATTAACGTCTTCAGTTGATTTAAAAACATTTGAAACCTTCCCGGACTATTTAAATTTAAAAAAAGAAATATTTGATATAGGTTACTTTAACCAATAAACGTAAGCGATGTACCCGAAATAGAGGTCTTAAACTGAGTTCAGAATCTGATCTTTTTTTTATATATATATAACGTTTATGTTATTGAACAATAAACAAATGTCACACAAGTTGGAGGTATAAATAGCTACAAAGGTTTAGACCAACATTTTCTTCGACAAATTAAATGCCGAGTCAGGAATATGACATTTGTTTTCCGTTCGTTTCGTTGGTTAATATAGATTATCGTTTTGGTTTTGACAGTTTTTTTTAGACACCCCCTTCTTAAATTTCCCTTCAGGTCGGTATTTTTGTTAAGAATTTTTACGTAAAACATTATTTCTATATGTGTTTATGTGATTCAAGGCGGACGATACTTTTGACAGGTGTTGTTTGCAGATTAATAGTTGATGAGATAATATTCATTAGTGTGGGATTTTTTTTTCTTTTTAGCAGAAATCTTTGGTAAATATGACAATTGAAAGTAAGAGAACTATTGGTTTGTTTCTAAATGTTTCACTCAATTCAGAAATGAAGACAGCAGAATGTTGCGGAAGAGAAATTACAATGATATGTTCAATAGGAACACGTAAAATTGTTAGCAGAACAACGAAGATTCCGGATTGTGACGGTATTTAAAGCATTTAAAGATATCTCAGTTTCATATGGTATATGCATGTGCCAGTTTCATAACTTTATCAAATTAAGTGTGACAATGTATTTAGTTGTTGTTTCTGCAATTAATATATCTCACCTCATTTTCGAATACTAGTTTATTATACTGAAATGTAAGAGGGTTACGATGAGTGTGTGTAAAATTGCATCAAAAACTTTGCTCTGATGTGTATGTGCATGTGTCATATTAGTTAAAAGGGACTAAAAATACCCAAAACAAATAAAAAAATACGATTGGGTTGATAAACCAAGGACGTATCGTATTATATCTTAACTAACAAAATACCAGGATACATTAGATTAAAACTTATTCAGTCATTGGACTTATAAGCAGAATCTAGTGACTCTTTAAATTGAAATATGATACTGCCATTACATTTTCCTTGAAATAAGAAACAGGTCTTTTTAAAAATATCTCGTGTTCAATTATCCAAAAATATGAGCATTTGTTAGTACACAGAAATTAATTTTTAACTAAATGTCTTCAATTGTCAACTTTTGTAATTTAGCTTTTGCTATTACTTGAAGCGGTCCCTATCCTTTATATTTTAAAGACAAATACGGCCTATTAATTCTTTTTCTCATTTTGACATTTGTGTTTTCTGCTTTGTTTTAGACCGTGTTGAGTTAGTCACGCTGCCAGGGATAACAGTGATTGTTTTACCAATTGTGTCCATAGTATTGGTCTGTTTAGTTAGTTTGGTACTGGTGTACAAAAGAAAACACAAGTAAGATTCACAATTTATATCAATAGAAAATGAGATGCTGATTTGAGTATATATACTAGTATATACGTTACAAAAATAATAATAAAACTCGACAATACAGGTTTATCAAAATAGACAGGTATAGATGACCAATGATAGACAGTTGTTATTTCTGTGTAACACCACCTACATTGTAGTCATGGTACGTCAAATATGGTTGCATACAAAAATAGGTCCTTTTAAAAATATGTTCCTTTGAATTTGACAGTTATAGGTAATTAGTCATTCACTTTATTGCAATAAAACATTTCTGGGTAATAAACATACATCTTTGGTTTTTCAAAGCACCTTTATCTTTTTTTATTTGGGGTTTCTGTTAGAATATTTTGGAAACTTGAGGGTATATGGTTACTAAAGCTTGCACACCGGTAAAAAAGAGGCATTTGATTGTTTGACTGAATCTGTTCTGTAAATGTTCTATACTAATACATTTGATGGGTAAACTTCCATTGATAGTTATTTTCTTATATGCAATGAGATGTTATGTGCACTTTTTTCTATGGTACCGGATAGAATAAAACTTTACTCATGCTAATTTCTTTATTTGAAACAAAGATAAATTCTTTACTTTTTTATACGACCCCAAAAATTAACACTTTTTTGGGCGTATATTGATATGACGTTGGCGTCGTCGTCGTCAGGTCCGAAGACATTTGGTTTTTGCACTATAATTTTAGTATAAGTAAAAAGGAATCTATGAAATTTAAACATAAGGTTTATGATCATAAAAGGAAAGTTGGGATTGATTTCGGTAGTTTTGGTCCCAACAGTTTATGAATAAGGGACCAAAAAGATTTTTTCTTGATTTTCGCACAATAAATTTAGTATAAGCAAACAGAAATATATGAAATTTCAACATTAGGTTTATGACCCAAAAAGGACGGTTAAGATTGATTTTGGGAGTTTTGGTCCAAACAGATTAGGAATTAGGGGCCAAAAAGGCCCCAAATTAGCATTTTTCTTTGTTTTTGCACAATAACTTTAGTATAAGTAAAATAGAAATCTATGAAATTTTAACATGAGGTTTATGACCACTTAAGGAAGGCTTGGATTAATTTTGGGAGTTTTGGTTCCAGCAGTTGAGGAATTCAGGGCCAAAAGGGTTCAAACTAAACTTTGTTTGATGTCATAAAAAATTTTTTTATTGGGTTCTTTGATATGCCAAATCTAACCATGTATTTCTTAAATGTTGGTCCTGTTTTCAAATTGTTTTACATTAAGGTCCAAAGGGTCCAAAATTAAACTTATTTTGATTTTAACAAAAATTGAATTCTTGGAGTTATTTGATATTGTCATTTCAATAATATATTTTACATTGCCATTAAAGTGCGAGGTTTGGCATGCCACAAAACCAGGTTCAACCCATCATGTTTTCCTTTAAAATGCCCTGTACTAAGTCAAATATGACCATTGTTATATTATTGTTCGTTTCTGTGTGTGTTACATTTTAACGTTGCGTCGTTGGTTTTCTCTTATTTTTTTGTGTAAATTCACATTGCTATAAGACGTGTCACGGTACTTGTCTATCCCAAATTCATGTATTTGGTTTTGATGTTATATTTGTTATTCTCGTGGGATTTTGTCTTATGCTTGGTCCGTTTCTATGTGTGTTACATTTCAGTGTTGTGTCGTTGTTCTCCTCTTATATTTAATGCGTTTCCCTCGGTTTTAGTTTGTTACCTCGATTTTGTTCATGGATTTATAAGTTTTGAACAGCGGTATACTACTGCTGCCTTTATTTATATGCTGAATCTAAACAATTTCTTAGATATTTTATTAAGGCTCAGTTTTCAAGTTGGTCAAAATCGGATCCAAAATTAAACTTTGTTTGATTTCCACAAAAAAATAATATATGGGATTCTTCAATATGCTGAATCTAACCATGTATTTAGATTTTTAATATTTGGGCCCGGTTATCAACTTGGTCCACATTGAGGTCTAAAGGTTCTAAAATTGTTCTTATATGATTAATCATAATCCAAACTCAGAACTGTATCAAGCTTTAATGTTGTGTCCATACTTGCCCCAACTGTTCAGGGTTTACCTCTGCTGTCGTATAAAGCTGTGTCCTGTGGAGCATCTGGTTTTGGAAAGTGTAAATTTAACAAAGACTAATAAGGGAAAATCAATGACGACATCACACCCATCTTTGCTAGCCAAGGGTTACGATTCACTTCTGTTCTTCGTTAGACAAGGGTTACGATTCACTCCCGTTCTCTTCGCTAGTCAAGGGTTACGATCCACTCCCGTTCTCTTCAGAACGGGAGTGAATCGTAACCCTTGTCTAGTGAAGATGCATTATACCTAACATAAAGGAAAGCTCTAAATAGTCCATGTTGATAACGTAATTCAAATAGTCGATGGCAAACATATAACACACAAACCAAGTTTTCAGTGGAAGACCACCGACGAATTTCCTGATCTCGATAACGCAAATGGTAATAAAGCCTATCCCCCGCAAACTTAGTCACTTCTTTCGATACCTATAACAAAAGGTACAATCAAAATCACGTGATGGATATACACACACCGGAAGTTAAAGTCGAACTCGCCGTTTGAAATGTTAGTAGATGCATTTTCTTGTTTATATTAATTAAATTTTGATTTATAAGTTGGCACACCGAATGTCGGATAGTATGCAGTTTTAAAAAATACTCAATTGTTTTTTTGCTAGAAAGCGTGTAGTTATTGCAAACACTTCGACACAGTTATCCGGTGAAAATTTTGAACTGTGTCGAAATGTAAGCATTAACTGCACGCTTTCCAGCAAGGATAATTGTGTATTTCAAAACTAGATAGTATCCGACATTCGGGCACTACCTTATTTATTAAATTTTATTGATATAAACAAGTCAATACGACTACTTACCTTTCAAGCGGTCTGCTCGACTGTTACTTCCGGTGTGCGTATATCCATCACGTGATTTTGATTGTACCCCTTGTATAATAATCGGTGGATTTCAGTGTGATATATACTTGCGATATAACATAACCCTAAATAGAATCATGGGGTTAAAAAATGATTTTAAAAACAAATAACATTTTTACATTTCAGTATTATCATTTGAAAATGACAAGATGTCAACGAGGCAATTCTCCACCAGAGATTTAATGGCATAGAAAAAATATTAAAAAATAGATCACCGTTTGGCCCTCTATACACTAGGTATTAGTATAGAAAATTTACAGAACAGATTTAGTCAACCAATCGATAATCTTCGTCCGTGATGAAATATACAACAATACATTTGTACATCATAAAATTGTAATAAGAAACAATGAAAATATTTTGATTGTATGTTTATTATATATTTCCTTATAGGCCTGATTATTCCAAATCTCGTACAAGCGAATGCTGAGAAATCGCTCAAGAAATTCTATACAGCACAGATGTCCGATGGAAGACTTTCCGGTAGTCGCATGAAAGTAATCAGCGAAGGATAAATAGCTATGAAGCACAGTGTTAAAACTCATAACTGTTAACACAAGGTTCGAGGAAGCACGAAAACTGTTTCTGTTAATGTCTCTCTTATCAAATACCATGCTTCGATCTGCTGCTTGAATACAAGTGCAGCTCTAGAACTATTAGATTATAAAACAATGATTGTCCCTTATACATGCACTTTGTTTGATTGTTTTGCTTTTTCATTTTTAGTCTATTAATATTTAAGGTATACCATGAATAACTATTTATTTTTCCATTTATGTTATTTTTATATTATTTTTACGATTGTTATTCCATTAAAAATGTTTGAAAACTTCAAATGAGTTTTGATTCATAAAAAAACGTGAACTATTTGACATTATGAGCATCATCAGTATCAGGACGTTGACTCGTAAACATATCATTAACATAAGAATAAGAAGATGTGGTGCAATTGTCACAAGTTCTATACCGGACAAAATTGGCTATTTCCAATACAAAGAATTAATAATTGAAAGTGGTGTTAAACTTACTTTTCATGAAAAATAATTTTTGATGTCAAAAGTATTAATTAAGCTAATCAACAAATTAATGTAATTAAAACATTTGAAAACCTTAAAAGATTATTCACGTTCGCAAAGATAAAATTTGCTCTTTCTGTTAGCTCTCCATTGTGAATGAAAATTAATGTCCCTCATAAAGGAGACAACTAAACAAGAGGCTCTGAAGAGCCTGTGTCGCTTACTTAGTCTATGTGAATATTAAAACATAGGACACAGATGGATTCATGACAAAATTAATGTTTTAATGATGGTGATGTGTTTTTAGATCTTTACTGAACATTTTTGCTGCTTATAATTATCTCTATCTATAATGCACTTGGTCAAGTAGATAACAGTTGAACATAATTTGTAAAATCTACAAAATTTATGAAAATTGTTAAAAATTGGCTATAAAGGGCTATGACTCCTAAAGGGATCAACTGACCATTTTTGTTATCGTGACTTATTTGTAGATCTTACTTTGCTGAACATTATTGCTTTTGACAGTTTATCTCACTTCAAACCATTAAAGTATGAAATGGCCTATATCCATGACATCTGTACTCGACTGTACTGATTTTTACTCGACCAGTCTGAATAGGTCTGACTTTTACTTCACATCACTCGACCAATGTCTGAACCACACTCGACTGTACTGAATCGTACTTGACCCTGTTGAAAATAGTCTGAAAAAGTCTGGACCTATTCTTGACCTATACTCAACCTATTTTTTCAATATAAACCATACTTAACCAAAGGTCTGAACAATACTCGACCAGTCATAACAATACTAGACCAAATAACCTCTACTTTTTTTTACTGTAAGAATAAATTTCTTTTTTAACTGACATATAAAACAACAGCCAACAAAATTTATAAATGGGTTAACCTTTAATTAGAAATATATATTTTTTATTTTATTTAGGATAAACAAAAATTATTATACATGTATTTTATATATATAAAAAAATATTATTTATTATATTTATCAAAAAGAGGTAACATTAAATAAATGGTGGAATATAGATTATTTATTACCTCTGCCTTGAAACTAGATCACACTTGGTCAAAGGTATTAAATTCTAAATAACATTTATTCAAAATTGCAACATCCTGTTTAACTTATATAACAAGGCCTTTCGAATATACTAGATAAGTAATACACGAATTTAAGAAAATAGGGCTTTCTTTTTACCTGTAAAACACACATGTTCTGAGGTAATTAGACATTTTGACCATATGTAGGCCATGTCTTTGATTTGACAAACAGTACTAAAATTAATTGAAATAATTGTTTACTGGTACTTTGGAACACTTTTCCTTTTTTTTGAAAAGGTTATCAAGGATTGCTATGGAAATTCTATTATCATGATTATTTTAAATTATTGGTTTAAAAAAACAATTAAGGTCTCATTTTGTTAAATTTATTAACTTGTTTATTTACTATTTTATATATACATATATTTATAATAAAAGAAAAACATTCACTGTATTATTAACTAAACTCAACTGACACCATAAATCTATACTAAGCTGGTCAAGTACAAATTCAGACTGTAAAGTATGGTTCAGACTACAGTTGAGTATAATCAAGTAAATTTCAGACAAATTCAGAGTAGTCGAGTAAAAATTAGTACAGTCGAGTTCAGATATAGGCCATTTCAGACGTTTACTGGTTTGTAGTGTCTACATCTAAAATGATATTCAAAGATATTAACCAAAAGCTGTACAATTCTCTGAAAATTACCAATTAAGGGCAGCAACCCAACAACGGGTTGCCTGATTGGTCTGGAAATTTCCGGACAGATACATCATGATTTTTACCCCATGTTAGATTTGCTCTAAATGCTTTGGCAAGTGATCTATCATCGCATTTCCGGAGATCCAGACTGCAGTTCGTCTGCTCTTGGGCGCTGAATTGGCCCAGCACGCTGTTAGTGTAGGTACCAAAGCCGTCACAAAAACTGAAAGAAAATATGCAGTAAAACGAACGATTAGAATTGCAGCTCTCGTAAAGCTGGTTATAATCTTGTAGTGCTCATTTGAAACCATGGCAAAGAGGTAAGAATAGTAGGCTATTTCAGTAGCTGTTAAGAGACCGTATCAGACTTCCATGAATTTAAAAGCCAGAACACCTTGTGCCCACAAACGAATTGACAATGTTGCAATGTATGTTGCACCTGAAATGTATATATTTTATTGATATAATTATGGACATTCTTTACAGTGATATTTTAAAAACGATTTACCTCAATGTTTTCTATATAATGAGCCCGAAACACGCTGATGGTGACATGCTTTATACCAAGATGTATATGGCCATTACACTTAAAAATAATAATAATATTAGCAGCCATATAATGATGATATGGGTTAAATGTACAAATCGTAGTCTGATGTAAATTCAAACAAATTTAAGACATTTTAAAGGGGCACTACTTACGAGAAACAGAGCAAAATTAAATTATAAGTTCGTTTTGTTCAATCATAAATGAAGGTGAAATAGTTTAATACTAATTTGCTTTAAGCAGCCAAAATGGTTCAGTTTTGTCAAATCAAGCAAAGTTACATCGTTGATGAATTATTCAATTGCAAGTAAACAATTTGACCTCATTACAATGTAAATCCATATTCATGCAATTTCAACTTAACTATTTAGTTGAATAAGGATACCACATGCTTCAAGCGTGTCCGGTTATTAAGCGAAAAGAATGTAAAAAAAAATAGTGAAATAAAGGTAAATTTGATTGACTGATACCATCTACAAACAAATCGTTCTTATACAGGTATGATTGAAATAACTTATTTTAAATCTATAACATGATGAAATCGAGCAGACATAGAAAAGTTGTCACGAGGTCCATATCTATTTATATTATATTTTTATTTATATCATGTTTGGTGAGTGTTGGTAGCTTTTTGGTCATATCGATAGTTAAGGGCATACGATACAGTTACAGAGGAGGTAATGACGTTGCTAACGTAAAATGTTATTTTCGCGATGTCAAACTGTGACATATCGGAGAAAGATGCATTTTTCGACTGATTTTTATCATTCAAACTGATTTAATTTGAAAACGAGGTCATGGACCCCTATTTTTCAAAACGGCAATTTGTTTCATTTTGCAGGGAGATTATGTGACCCAAATTTTATAAAACTGTAAATAGAGGATTTTTTTTAATTTTTGATAAACATGCAGCAAAAAATGACGTTTTTTTACCAATTCTTTAACATTTGATAAATATGAGTTATTTCTGAATAAAAAAATGCATACTTTTTCAGGATACTTATAAAATAGAGAAATTAACGATTATTGAACAAAAAACAATTTGTGTTTATCTTTTATAACAAAAAAGTTATGTCTTTCTTTCGAAAGAGAAATTACGGCCACAAATCTGAATTTTGAACAAATATTTCGACCTCATTTTACTCAAAAAGTCGCACATAGAGGCATATTTTTTATTACATATTTGATTTAATCAGGTAAAAAATTGCCTATATATACAGGTTCAAAACTGTATCGTATGCCCTTAATAAGATGGCGACTAGACTAAAACACACACGAAATAATGATATATGTTATCTAGCATAATCAATTTTAACTGTTTATTTAAGACTGATGATAGTTTGGATTTGTTTTCTAGAATGTTATGAATCAAATAAGAGAATTTGAGTCTAATCGATGTACTGATATTGACAGCTAATGCCCCTTTAAAAAGTAGATGCGCGTGTGTCCGTATAAAATAGTTAACGACTTTTAAATCCCAACAAACTGACCAGGTTAAACTAATAAGTCACACGTTTCATTATAATCTCTGATATTAAAATTAAGGAACGCGTAAATCCGACATTATATAATTTTCATACTGTGTTTTCGTTAGAAATATTGTTTTCTTTTTATCGATCTGATAAGTGTTTTTTTTTAATTCTCAGTGGGTATTTTTTTCTAAAACTGGTTTGAATATAGTTTTGATAAGAATGACTGTCATACTATTGAAACTTTTGTTAATCGCAGTTAGAATAAAATAATGCATGAGCAGACAATGAGACGACTTATTACACACTTAAAGACAAAGATGAATAATCACTGGTCACATAATAGCAATAATAAATAATTAGGAAAAGTGGCGAAATAAATTCGCAATACATATACTTACACTGACAGCTTAAAAAAGTTGTGATACAAATAAACAATGAAACATCGTAAAAGAAGAGAATTAACATTCTGATCCTTGATATTTGATATTTGAAATATCTCGTGAAGATATAAGTTTATCATACAAACTCTGGATTCTAAGTCTTAGTTCATTTGTATGATGTTCTAAGATTTTAACTCTCTCAGGCAAGTTGGCCT
Organism: Mytilus trossulus; assembly: GCF_036588685.1. NCBI lineage: Eukaryota > Metazoa > Mollusca > Bivalvia > Mytilida > Mytilidae > Mytilus > Mytilus trossulus. The sequence continues at coordinate 40,454,401 of NC_086381.1, read as the reverse complement.
TAGAAGGATTTGGTTTATACTTGTTAGGTCCTCTTTGGTAATACAGCTCTTCGACTAATTCGGTTCCTTTACATTTTTGGCTTCCAAATATTCAGCTAAGAGCATCCCTGGTGAACGTTAATTCGGAAACGCACGAAAAGGATGACTTTCCTTAAGATACTGTATAGAATAAGTGTACTTTAACAGTAATTTTAATCATCTGTTCGATCATCATGATGTGATTAACTGTTATGGTCTGCCAGTCTGCGTCATAGATTATGTACAACGAATTAACTAATAAAACTGACGTTCTTGTGACGTTGCTTTGAGAAAAGAATAGTAGTTTAGCTGAAAAGGTCTAACTGGTTCTCGCCACATCGGTACCGCTATATCGAATATTGTCATCTTCATGATTGTGAATTACATTGTTACGAAACCGACTCTACACTAGATATGGAAAAATTCGTCGAGCCCTGTTGTAATGTCAGTGACTGGTAAATCGCATTAACTCATCTTTGAATCATCTTTGTAAATGTGTTTTATTTACGATACAAAAAATAGTGGGGTTGTTAGATCAGATCAGATCAGATTTTGAAATAATATTATTCAATAAGTGTTTATTGAATCATATAGAAGATGTTTGTTAACTTTTTCAAAATATATAGTAAATGAGCAAGTAATTATGGTATTAACCAAACAAACATTTTTATTTCCCGGTAGTCCAAGAATCAGTGTTTGTAAGATGTTTGATTAATGGATTTTGAATATCAATTTTGTTTTATGTAGGTATTGAATTACAATTTTGATAATCTTCATACAATTATGGTCCCGAAGATAAAACATATCGCACTTGTTTTACAATTTTGCTAAAAATAACCCATCAAATCATAAAAATAAAGAACCGTGATAACATTCTACATAAATATATATTATAAAAGAAACCTGTAAGTAAAACAGTTAAACAAACGGTTGATATAGACATTAATACATGGCCTTTTCGCTATCAGCCTGGGTATTATCCCGAGACCCCCATTTCAGTTCGAGACGGAGTCGAGGTGCTGATATGGGTCGAGGGCTGATACCCAGGCTGATATGGCAAAGGCCATGTATTAATCGCTTTTTCATATACTTCCGACAATAGTTTTATGTAAGGAAAATAAAGAAATGCAATACCTTAAACAGTCAAAAACTTAATAAAGAAGTTAAATTATGAATCAAATATACTATAATTTTCCAACAACAGCATCGCCGTTACCTCCATATATACTTATGGTAACATTTCCTATAGAGGCATTTTGAAACATTGAAAATTTGAAAGAGTTTTATGATCATTATTACTCCATGTTTGTTGTACTATAAAATGATTCATACTTGTCAATTGCATTTTGTTAGCAAGTATTAAACTATCCCCACAAAAGTTTCCGTAAATTTCGACGTCGTCATAAAAATTGTCCGACGTCACAATGGGAAAGCAAACAACCGATACCAGAAACAACGGCAGTAACTTGCACGAGATGCACTATAATGGTTTTTGTCACAAGATGCACCTGATACGGGTTATCAGCCCGGGTGGGAAATTATTACTTGTGTACTTCCGCTCATTACACATATGCAAAAGCTATCATATCAATGCTAAGTATATGATAAAATAATATAAACATACCTCTAGATGTCCACAGGTACATAACGACAATATAATGCAAATAATGCTGCCTCGATCGTTGATACTAACATATGTAATGTTTGTGGCGAATACATATAATTTACACTTTATTTTACTTTCCATGATGACTGAATTTGAGAGAAAAAATACGAAATTTTATATGAGGAATTCAGCTAGCGGAAGAGGCTTGACATATCTCGCAACAATAATGAGATGCGTATTTTCCCAAACGATACTTACAATGTCGACGAGCTCGATATAATTCCGTATTAATCAAATACATGTCCATTTTATTCCTATGAACACATTTATAATTAAAATATATATTAACATATATTGATACATTAATTAGGCACCCAATAGTTAATATAGAACGAATTACATAATAATGTATCTTAAAATTAGTAACTTCATAGAGATGAACATGGTCACGATAAAACTAGATATATTGGTATTTAAAAAAGTCAATGTTTTAGAAAATAGAATATAGCCTTAACAATTTCTCGTTACATTTTATATTCAAATAAAAAGAAAAACACATTGATGAGGATTTTCCCCGTGAAAAAGTCTAGTACAGAATATGATATGGTTTGCACCTAGAGTAGGCTGTTTGATCTGGCATCTATATACTTACTTTATATTTACCATCGCTATTTTTTCAAACGCCATATATAGGCCCAAATGCATCAAGTTGTGTAACTAATAATCACGCTTTCTAGCTATTTCCTTGTTTGAAAATTCTCAATTTAAAAAAAAAAAACAATCAAATAATAAAAATCATAGAGGAAATGATACTCATATTTAATTAACTGAATAAAAGGGGATGCAATGTATTTCTTTACAACTCTTTATTAGATTGGAACTTTGTGTTGTTTTCAGAAAGTTGTAATGGATTTTTTTACTTATATATCGTTTGCCAATTTTGCTTTATATCACATCTTAGCAGGTATGTGCAAAATATGACTGCGTTTGCTATATACCCTTGACAAAATCTCTGATGATATTGATTATAAATGGACATAAATCCGAAACGAAAATAAATTGAGATAATTACAAAAAAAAAAAATAATCTAATACTGTATGTTTCCAGATACTATAGTAGACATTTTGCTTTGTAAACAGATCAAAGAGCTATAGTTGTATTTGGAAAATTTAATACAAAGATTGAGATTGTTGTTTCTTCTTTTAAGAGACGCTAAAATCCTCACGGGGAAAAATTGTCTGATATTTTCCATGGACATATCATTTTTGTTTTATTTCGATATTTCAGATGACAAATTTGTTAAATCTGGAGACAATATCACACTACAATGTTCTCTATTAGGAAAGTCATTTCGGTGGATGAAAGATAGTCACATTCATCTTACCGATAACAAGAAATATGATGGTACAAGCACATCTTTTTTAACAGTTATTAATACTGATCGTCACGACACTGGACGTTTTAGCTGTAATGTATTCACAAGTTTGGGTGTATGGCGTAGTGGTCCTGATTATAGATTGAACATTATTCGTAAGTAATGTAATGATGTAATTATCAAAAATCATCTATAGTAATTGTTATCACATAGTGAAAAGTAAAATCACAGAAATACTGAACTCCGTGGAAAATTCAATCGGAAAGTCATTAATCACAGGGCAAATTCAAATGACAAAACACATCAAACGAAAGGACAACAACTGTCACACTCCGGATTTGGCACAGGCATTTTTAAATGTAGAAAAACAGTGGATTGAACCTGGTTTTATATCGCTAAACCTCTCACTTTTACAACAGTTTCATCAAGTATATTTCAAGAGTTTTAAAATGCAGCAGAATAAAACTCAAGAATTTTTATTTGGCCTTTTTATTCGATCATCAATGATGAGCTTTTTGTAAACTTTTAATACTGGCGTCCTATGATGAGGCTATTGATAAGTGGTTACTTAAAAATAACCGAATTTCATTCACACGATTTGTCTTTCAAGTAAACGGCAACTGGAGCAAATGGTCAAAGTGGAGTGAATGTTCCAAAACATGTGGCGGTGGTGTGTGGACTAAAAGTAGGTCATGCACAGAGCCTTCTCCTTTGAATGGAGGTTCGGATTGCAGAGGAAGCCCTTACTATACAAGGATATGTTCAATAGAACCTTGTCCGGGTATGTATATAAACAAAGAGCTTCTAACAACCTCTTATCAGTTTTCCAATGAAAGTTGTTTTTTTTTAACTTTCAAAACTGTATTATTTCAGATGAAGAAATATCTAGAGTAATACATTTTCAATGGTTTTTTTTTATTCCCAAAGATCTTTTTGCGATTATTCTGAAAATCATTTTTATCGCACTGTTTGGTTTATGGGGAAAACTTAAAATGTATGAATAACATTTTTTGGGGAATATGTATAATCTAAATAAAGTGCTTTACACTAGCAATTACCGACAATATATTGTAAGTACTTTAGTTTCGTGTAATTGTTGTGTTTCTATATATGGTTAAAATGCTTTACATATTTATCACTTCTGACAAAAGTTTATATAATATGAAATGTTGATCAAACAATTGAATGTGATTCATATCATCACGCTTCCGATCATCAATTCAAAGTACATGTACATCATTTTAATATTAAATATAATTAATCTTTATTTTGTCAAATATTTTAAAAAATCGTGTTACTTTTTCCTTTGTTAAAACGTTAACACACAGCCTCTTTATATTCCCTAACACATAAAACGAAACTTAGTTACACCATCCGCCTCGCTTTTATTAGTTCAGAACAGTGATTCATTTCTTCACACACATATAAACAAAAGATTCTCTGCAACTTGTTTATCACTTATTATGACTATATTCTTTCAGCTCAAATCATACTATAACATATCGTACATATTATTTTTATAAAATTTGCGCCTATACCAGTACTGATATGTCATTTAGTACACGGCAATCGGGTGTCCAATTTATTAAGGTGAAATTAAAGGATTTCGCAATGATTGCTTACTTCGTTATATGTTAATGACGACACATTTGTCCTACGGTACGTAGTTTTTCTGGGTCAATCTTACATTTGTGTATAGAAAAAAATTTGAATTAAGGACGACATAAACTATATTTTGACAGATAATGTACCATATTTTAATTGAATGGATGTTTCCTGTGGGTTTTACTTTGTACAATGTGTAATTCAAATAATCAAGTTAGATTTGAATCGAGTACTTAAGAAATATGTTTAATCTTTTAAAAGTGATAAAGTGGTGAATTTGTTTTTCATAATTTTAATGTTATGTCTGTGAAAAAATTAAAAATATATTTAATTATCTTGATCGAATTCGTTCGCATTTCGGCAAAAATGAAAACTTAATTATCCTTCATGCATTGTTTTCTTCAGTTGATATTATACTATCGTCTATTCTGTATATTTTTGGCTTAATATACTTCTTGAAAAAGATAAATAGAAATTTTCAAAACATTTATATGACAACTATTTACAACAAAATATTCTTCATATACGTTTGTCTTCAGATGATAAAGATTTGTCGACCAGACATTATAGTGGGGATATGAAAACCAAGATTATACAGTCAACATTGAATACTGGTAAAATCATTACTCCTTGATTTGATAACTAAAGTGTACTGGATATATTTAAAATCTATTGGATTCAAAGCCATTAGTTTGATATTTGGCGATAAAATAATTAGTAAGCCTTTACATTTATTATACTTTGTACGCATTATAAATTGCTAACATCAAAGCAAGAAAATACAAGGCATCTCAAAAGATCAACAGAACGATCATATGGCTCATTTTGAAATCAACAGTTTAAATAACTTCAAACATTTCCTACTACTGGTTAGTAAAATAAGTACCATAATAGATTTTAAAATCATAACTTATTCACTTGAAATACATTTTTTTTCAGATTTTGAAGAACGATCCAACAAAAATAAGTCTGAAACAGACATTCAATTATTGCAGACAACATTTTCAGATGTAACTATAGGTAAATATTCAACTGTGACATTTTCAAAATGTTTGTAATAATATACTATGATCATACCGGACATATTATAAGCTTAACAAACAACTTTTACAGATTCCCCGTTGATAAAGAATTCAGAAACTCAGATTAAGACACCCTTAGACGAAGTTGATTTAGATGAATTTGGCTATAATTGTATGTCTTTTATGGTTCCTGACGTGAATACATATAATTTTAACATCTCTGGCTTCCACAAATTAATGTTTAAGGGTTCCGAATGACAATAAATTCATAAAAGTATTTCGGACACACGAAAGTGCTGTTTTCATTAATACTTATATTTTCAAATAAGACCAAACACGAGATATAGGAAGATGTGGTGTGAGTGCCAATGAGACAACTCTCCATCCAAATAACAATTTAAAAAGTAAACCATTATAGGTAAAAGTACGGCCTTCAACACGGAGCCTTGGCTCACACCGAACAACAAGCTATAAAGGGCCCCAAAATTAATAATGTAAAACCATCATTAAAAAAATTTACATCAAGATGACGACTTCAACTTTGCAACGAGGAATACTCCGTTCAATAGCTTAATTTTTCTAGTAGACTTATCGTTTTAAAATTGTGAGTTCGGTCTCACGCGTAAATCATTTGAATTTATATCAATTTTCACTTGTGCCAATGTCTACATATATATAAAATTGAAATCGTCATGAACATAAACTTGAACGAAATATACACATGCTTTGAAAACGTTGATAATGAAACAAGAATTGAGGTAATAATTGGGTTATCATTAAGACATACATTTATTTTCGTCTTGTATGGTTGAATTTTTAAGCAATAATTAATAATTAGGGACAAAACCAAGTGGCATCATTTTCAATTTAGAAAACTGTCGTAAATTTTGAAATATTGTGTAAAAAAGCGATAATAACGAAATTCACAAACGTTGACGTCAAAATCACAGCACTTATCACGCGACTGGTGACATTCTTTTATCAAATTATCAATCCACTGTAGCAGTTAGAAAATGTCAGATTTTCGGAAACCAACTTGTTCGAGTTTATATAACAAGTATAAAGTTAACTGCATTGATGCATTTATGTTTATTTAAGGGGCACTAGCTGACAAATTTGTTTACCGATTTGTATCAAATTCTAATATGTGATCTATAAAGTAAGGGCAACAGTAGTATACCGTTGTTTAAAATTCATAAATCGATAGAGAAAAATAAAACCGGGTTACCAACTAAAACTGAGGGAAGCGTATCAAATATAAGAGAACTACGACACAACAGAGACACAACACTGAAATGTAGCACACATAAACGAACTATAATGTAACAATGACCATTTTCCTGACTTGGTACAGGGCATTTTATGAAAAAAATGGTGGGTTGAAACTGGTTTTGTGGCATGCCAAACCTCCGGCTTTAATCGCAGTGTTAATAATAACATCAAAATGACAACATTACACGACTTGCAAGTGAATAATTCATCATCAATGTTTCATAGCTTATTTTAACAATATTGAACCATACTGGCTTCAAAAAGCGATATAGTATTTCGCTATTTCACTTTCATAAATGATTGAACGCCAAAAAAAATCATATTTTATCTCGTAGCTAGTGCTCATTTAATGCATTTGATTCTCACAAAACAAATTATCATTACATTTTAAAAGACTGCCTTTAACTTATTTGATTTAAGGCTTCATTATGGTAGGAATTGGATTTACTATTATTGTCATAACTACTGGTGTTTTGGCAATACTGCGTAATAGATGTCGTAAACTAAATATATTACCAGTACGACGAAAACAAAAACTTTTCTTCCCGGGGTCTTCGGATAAAACTGAGATGAAGTTTTGGAATACAGACATTGATCATCATGCCATACCTACTTTGCCCGTTGATGAAAAAATCGGAAATTATGTGTATAATAATGAAATACTTGAACTAGAATCAAGATCTAAATGCCAGAAAACAGTTAAAACACCACAATTTTCACAAAATAAATTTACACAGGGATATTATTTACAAAGTAAAAAATGCGATTCCAAGTTGGAAAGCCATGACTTTCTACATGTACCTATTGAATCACGATATGAGTATTTTGAAATTGACGAAGATCTGTCCACCAATTTATCATATGATAATGCAAACTTCTCGTACGAAGACCTAATTGCAAGAAAACAGTACTTATATTTGCCAATAAATCAAAGTATAAATAGTAATAACATTGACGGGAACTCAATAGTTAGCCCAACTGATTATAGCTATATAGACGGGAAGTCATCATTTCACCTAAATGAGTATGGCTATATAGACGAAAATACATCATTTGAACCTATAGATTATGGATATATTGACGGACAGTCATCAATTGAACAAGCTGACTATGACTATATAGACGAGTAGTCATATATATATTTTATTGTGAAACCAACCCTTTACAACGGGGGCAAACGCCAGCGGGGTACTGACACCTGCGTCATTAAAAATGCACATCATAGTATTAACAAACAACATTATATGATTGTAGTAAAATGGTATAAGATACTTTCAAGAGGCGTTAAAAGTCTTAAAAAAATTAACACTAAAATATCATAGAAGATGGGTTATTTCGTAAAAATACATTTCAGTGACAGTTTACTGCTGGTGGATATTTATTTTCCCGAGGGCATCACAAGCCTTGTAGTCAGCACTTTATGTGCTGACATGAATTGTCATTGATATTGTTATATTTATAAATTTACGGTTTACACATGTTTTTTTTTTTTTGAAATACTAAGGCTTTTCTACCTCAGGCATAGATTACCTTAGGTGTATTTGGCAAAACTTTTAGGAATTTTAGTCCTCAATGCTCTTCAACTTCGTACTTTATTTGGCTTTTTTTTATTTGAATTCGAGCGTCACTGATGAGTTTTTAGTAGACGGAACGCGTCTGGCGTATACTAAATTTAGTCCTGGTATCTATGATGAGTTTATTTTTTATGCATAAATACGTTGAAATCTTTCATCCATAAAAGATAAAAAAAAATCAAATTTAAAACTAAAAACGTTTACACAGAGGTCAACGTTAAACATTGGAAATCTTATCAGTTTGAAAAGAACGTTCATTCATTACGTTTACAAGTATTTTTAACGATCTTATCTAAACTAGTACCTAAGTCTGAAGAATACAAGTAGCCAAGACTACCTATCATGAACTGTATTTTTGATAAGGGTGGCAACTCTGAAAAACAGATATCCATTTTTAAATTCTCAACACAAGCTTGTGTGTTAGAACTTGTTCTTTTTCTGATAGCCGAGAAAAAAGGACAATTTAACATAACGTGAAAGATATTTTCAATCGCATTTGAGGAACATAGCTGACACTCATTATTTGTTGTCAGATTCATTCGTTGAAGCGTTGCATTTATAGGCAGACAGTTCGTTTTTGGCAAAATGTTTAGCCTTGTTGAGCGTCATAAGTTGAACTAATTGATTTCTGGCTTTGTAGACGGAAAGTCCCTTATTATGACTACTAGTATATAGATATGTAGTCATGATTTTAACCAGCTGATGAAGATGGCTAAATGTATGCTTTATGTCATCCTTTAATCCTTTGGAGTATTGTGTTAAGGATGAATGTTTATTATCAATATAGAAATTATGTTCAGTTATTTCGATAGTCTAAAAAAAATTATTACTAGGAATTAAACAGTTAATATAGAAATCCACTTAACCACCTGTATCGAACTTTCAATGTATTAGAAGTTGCTTTTCTCTCAAGTTGATAAAAAAAGTGCTTCAACATTTCCCCCTTCTTCCATTATAAAAACAAAACATAGCAACCTACACTAAACTGTTTATAACCGGCTGGTCTAGATATCTTGACCAAACATCTCTCTAAACTTCCTATTTCCAACTTTTTGGATATACATTTATATACACGGATTAAAGTCAAATAAAATCATTAAAAATGCATAAATAAAGGCAACAGTAGTATTCCGCTGTTCAAAACTCATAAATCCATGGACAAAAAACAAAATCGGGGTAACAACCAAAAACCGAGGGAAACGTATTAAATATAAGAGGAGAACAACGACATAACACTAAAATGTAACACAAACAGAAACGGACCGAGCATCAGACAAAATCCCACGAGAATAACAAGTATAACTTCAAATAACATCATATAAAATGATATCTTTTAGGTTTTCGAATGGGAATGCATATGCATAAAAAGGAAATGTTTGTATACATATTTACGTTTCGTCAATGTCTATTAGATATTAGCTGTATAATACAGAATTATGTCCTTACTACAATTATCTGTCGAAGTAATGTTGAAAGTCCATCTGGTATCGTTCGCCCTTCTTTTAGTTTACTGAAGGCTATTTTCAATTAACATATGCATTATCAAAAGGTTGACATAATGACTACCAGTCTGTATACTCATGATCAATATAGGTTCTTATGAAAAGTTCACGTCAATGTTTTTACCTTTGATTCAAGGACAACCACGTGTAATGTTTATGTCTAATAAGTCCTCGTAGGAATAGTATGCACGTTCCAATGGTTATTTACTCGAAGACAATTTATCAACGTCAATATATTTATATATTGGGTAAATTGATAGATATACTTAGCTACATTTGTACTCAATGATCCTCAAAATTGCGTAACTTTGTTCATTTTGTTCATCGTATATTTCAAAATGTTAATGAAGAACTTTTCATATCTAGATAATTTATATGGAGCATTTTTAGGAGTCCGTTATAAATTTCTGTCCGTTGTGAGCAAAGACTACATGTTGAAGACCTTACTTTGACCTGTAATGGTTTAATTTTACAAATTATGACTTAAATGGAGAGTTGTCTAATTGGAACTCATACCACACCTTTTTATATCTATATAAATCTTTTGTTACAATAGTACAGTACATGTTCTATGGGATGACAGTGGAAGAGGGTTCATACTGTCATAAACATATTGCAAAAAGGTTTATTGATCGTAAGGTTTAACAGGTCTCTTTGAACTTGATTGTAAACATTTATGTTTTATGCATTACTATTTTTGTGTATCTTGTGTATGAGGGAAGCGAAATAGGGCTAATCAAGCATCCTAAGACGACATCACGGCATTAACATTGGCGATTCGTTAGGTCATTGATGACTATCAAAGGTTAGGAAGATTATTATATTTTCCCTTGTATTGGACATCTGTGATTTCTTCAATAATATGAATTAAACACACACTTTTCGAGCGACAATATTTTTATGCCCCACCTACGATAGTAGAGGGGCATTATCGTTTTCTGGTCTGTGCGTCCGTTCGTCCGTTCGTTCGTCCGTTCGTCCGTCTGTTACACTTCAGGATAAAGTTTTTGGTCAAGGTAGTTTTTGATGAAGTTGAAGTCCAATCAACTTGAAACTTAGTATACATGTTCCATTTGATAAGATCATTCTAATTTTAATGCCAATTTGGAGAATTTATTCCAATTTCACGGTCCAGTAAACATATAACATGATAGTGCGAGTTGGGCATCCGTGTACTGTGGACACTTTCTTGTTTGGGGTATATTTTTAATCATTTTGAAGCGTACAAAAGGTCTTGAATAGTTATCAAAGGTACCAGGAATATGATTTAGTACGCCAGACGCGCGTTTCGTCTATATAAGACTCAGCAGTGACGCTCATATCAACATATTGATGAATTCAAACAAGTACAAGTTGAAGAGCATTGATGATTCGAAATTCCAAAAAGCTGTGCCAAATACGGCTAAAGTGATCTACGCCTGGGATAAGAAAATCCTTAGTTTTTCGAAAAATGTAAAGTTGTGTAAACAGAAAATTTATAAAAATGACCACATTATTGATATTCTTGCCAACACCGAAATGTTGACTACTGGGCTGGTGATACCCTCGGGGACGAAACGTTCACCAGCAGTGTCATCGACCCAGTGGTGTAAATAGTTATCAAAGGTAGCAGGATTATAATTTAGTACGCCAGACGCACGTTTCGTCTACATAAGACGCATCAGTGACGCTCATATCAAAATATTAATAAAGCCAAACAAGTACAAATTTGAAGAGCATTGATGATCCGAAATTCCAAAAAGTTGTGCCAAATACGGCTAAGGTAATCTATGTCTGGGTTAAGAAAATCCTTAGTATTTCGAAAAATTTAAAGTTGTGTTAACAGGAAATTTATAAGAATGACCACCTTATTGATATTCATGCCAACACCGAAATGTTGACTACTGGGCTGGTGATACCCTCGGAGACGAAACGTCCACCAGCAGTGGCATCGACCCAGTGAAGTAAATAGTTATCAAAGGTACCAGGATTATAATTTAATATGCCAGACGCGCGTTTCGTCTACATAAGACTCATCAGTGACGCTCATATCAAAATATTGATAAAGCCAAACAAGTGTATATATGATATTCATTTTTGCACATTCTAATATTTGTCCCTCCGATGGATCGCTATCCTTGCCGTGGTCGGAGGGCTTGCGTGTCTCAGTGACCCCAAGAGCTATGCCAGCTGGAGCTTCGTCTCCTGGTAGGGTTACCCATGCTGGACAGGTCGAAGGGTAGAGACCAGACTAAAGTGATCCGAACATCGTGAGATGCCCGATGTTTTAAATAAAATAGGCTCTCCAACCCGTTTGCCGTGGGTTGCTACCCGTGTCGGTGGTTGACGAGATCCTTGTGGATGAGGGCTATAGCCAGACTTCTTACGGTCAGAAAATACCCGGACGGACGACACTATAGTTCAATAAGCTGCTTTGGCTTCGAAATCAACAAAACGGGAGGCCGGATGGACCCGGTTCGATCAAACGGCTGGTCATGTCGAGCCCTTCAGTTAATCCTCAACAATAAGCTTTCTTGTAACAATTTTCATAATATTCACATGTATTTTAAATTAAGCTATTTATATTTTGGATAACTGAAGAAGGCGATGGCTCATGGGTCAATCAAGTGGTACGCTTTCTTTTTCGCTTGATGGAAACTCTCTGCTTGAGTATACTATTCTTGGAACATCTGGTGCTTTCCGCGGTTGATCTTGGGTGCTGATTTTGATGACCAGCTACATTATATTTGGAGCTCGTTTTCAGCATTAGCACTCGATCCCAGTTCGCCACGGAAACACAGCATCGCCCTTGTAGGCACTCCGAGGTGGGTGGATGGCAAGAATGGTGAATCTTTCTCCTTTCATATGGCACAACAAAACAAACCCTCTAAATCAGCTTTAATACATAAGAAAAGAAAATGTGATGATTCAGAGCCCTGTCGGGAAGATGACAGTTGGCCCAGATTTATTGTAATAAAAGGAACAGAAGAAAAACCAATTTCAAAAATATCGCCCTTTGTAATTCACAAACAAATTCAAAGCGTTGCTGGTACTGTTAAAAAAGTTTCAAAAATGAGATCTGGCAATTTGTTGGTTGAATGTTCCAACAAAAGTCAATCAACAAATTTACTTACAATGTCTACAATATCAAACTTTCCTGTTTCTGCCTCTCCTCATAACAGTTTGAACAGCTGTAAGGGGATCATTCGAGACAGAAGTCAATACCTTGGTGACCTTACCGTGGAAGAAATCGGTGAGGAACTTTCAAGCCAAGGTGTAACTGATGTTATTAGATTTCAAATTAAAAAGAATGGAAATATAATCAAATTAAATACTTATCTTTTGACCTTTCGAACTCCAACTCCTCCTCCATCTATTACTTTAGGTTGCTTCGGAATCAGAGTTGACATGTTTATCCCAAACCCAATTTGATGCTTTACTTGTCAAAAGCTTGGTCATGGAAGCAAACAATGTCGTGGTAAGCAGAGATGCTTCAAGTGTTCTGACGAAGGACACGAGGGAACAAACTGTAGCTCTGAATCTTCTAAATGCGTAAACTGTAGTGAATCCCATTTTTCATCGTCTAAGGACTGCCCTGTTTACCTTAAAGAAAAAAATATTATTAAAATTAAAACAGAAAGAAACATTAGTTACCCAGAAGCTAAACAGATAGCTTCTGTTTCGAATGATCTTCTTGTTTCAAACAGACCATCGTACGCCAACAAAGTTGTCCGCTCATTCAGTCACGAGAATACACAAACTCGCATGACTTGGCCAATTGATGCGGACAATTTTAAAATGCTGCCTGTTGAAACAGAACCTACCGATAAAATAATAATTCCAAGAAAACCAAAATCTTCCAAAACCAGTACTCAGTCAACTCAATCTTCCTTACACAGCTCACTATCATCACAAAAAAAAAGGAGAAAAAGAAATCAAATAAAAAAGAAACAGTAGAAATACACGATTGGTGCGGTGAATCTGTCTGGGATCTTCCCAGTGACATAGATGATTCTTCACCTCAAATAGTCTTCCTTCATCTGCATCCAAAAAGTTATCTTCTTCGTCCAGTGCAAAGTCTACTAGAGCCCCATCTCCTCTTCGTTCTCCAGAAAAGAAGGATGTCCAAAAGAATACATCCTCTCAGAAGTCTCTTGATTCGAGGTCGCGGGCTAGGGGTCGAGGCGGGGTAAAACCAGCTGCGTGTGGTCCTGGAGATCGACGAATCTCCTCGCACAACAGATTTTCAACACTTGTCGACGAAACTGAAATGGATATCGAAAGTGTTCCGCCACCCGAAAGATCCAAATCTCAGGGTGAGCGAAATAAGAATGCTGGCAAACTCGACAGCATTCGCCCTTCATTTATTGAATAATGACAAATATCATCCAATGGAATTGCCGAGGTCTTAAAATAAATCTTCTCGAGTTAACACTTCTAGTTCAGTCATTTTTACCTATTGCATTTTGTCTTCAAGAAACTCATTTAAAAGAAAGTGACAATTTATCTTTAAAAGGATACAACATGTATAGCACATTTTCTAAAGTAGACGAGCGTGCTGCAGGTGGATCATCCATTTTTGCGAAGAACAACGTCATTCATAGCACAGTCCAACTCACCACTGATCTGCAAGCAGTTACAATTCGTTTATCATTATACAAAACAATTACATTATGTTCGATATATATTCCACCCAATTCAATTATAGATAAAGCAAATATCAAAAACCTCACTGATCAATTACCCTCACCATTTATACTTATGGGCGACTTCAATGCTCACAATCCATTATCATGATTATGGGGTAACAAGACTCATAATGCCAAAGGTAAGATCATTGAGGACTTTGTCTCTCAAGAAGGATTATGCATTTTTAATGATGGATCTAATACGTATCTTCATCCTTGAAACGGGTCTTATTCTTCTATTGATATCACTATATGCGATCCCTCTCTGCTCCTGGATTATTCATAGCGTGTTCATGGTGATCTAATATGTGGAAGTGATCACTTTCCAATAGTACTTGAACATCTTTTTTACTTCAGAATTGCTCTTGATTTAAAATCTGTTGCTCAAGTTAAAACTTGCAAATGTCCTCCATGGGAACTTCCCAAACCAAAAGTTATATTTGATCTCCGTGAACACAATAAAATAAAACAAATCCTCTTTTAATTCAGCAACACTATGCTGAAATTAAAGCCGATTATCTTGATTTTTCAACTGTTTATACTGATGGATCAAAAGATGGTGATAGAGTTGCATCTGCTGCTGTCTTCAGGGACAGAGCTGCAACCCTCCGTTTGCCATCTGATGCATCCATCTTTACTGTTGAAGCAGAAGCAATAATTTTGGCTTTGAAATTTATTGCTTCTTCAGATAAATCCAACTTTATTATATGTTCGGATTCACTTTCATGCTTACAAGCTATACGAAATACTAAGACTTTAAAAAAGTTAAAAAAACAAAAAGAAAAAATTAAATTAAACTTTAAATCAAAAAATGGTGAAAATTATAATAAACTATTTTCTCTTGAAGAACTTACAACATCTCTGTCAAAAGCCCATGATACAGCTTGTGGGCCTGATAATATTCACTACCAACTCTTAAAACACTTGCCAGATTCCTCACTAGACGCTCTCTTGCAGCTCATGAATAGCATCTGGGAATCTGGTGATTTACCATCAATCTGGAAGCTTGCAACCGTCGTGCCTATTCCAAAACCAAGTAAAGATCATATGGATCCTATTAATTATCGACCAATTTCTCTTATCAGTTGTGTCTGTAAAACACTCGAACGGATGGTCAATGATCGCCTTGTTTGGTTCCTTGAATCCAATGGGCTATTAGCCAATATCCAGTGTGGATTCCGACAGGGCCGCAGTACCCTTGATCATCTTGTTCGATTCGAATCATTTGTCCGTAATGGTTTTGCGAAAAATAAACATGTAGTGTCGGTCTTTTTCGACCTTGAGAAGGCCTATGATACTGCATGGAAATATGGTATTTTAAAAGATCTATTTGATATGGGGTTGAAAGGCAATATGCCTAATTTTATTTCTTATTTTCTCTCTAACAGACAATTTAATGTTAGAGTTAATTCGACCATGTCTGATCTCTATGATCAAGAGATGGGTGTCCCTCAGGGCAGTATTTTATCTGTTACATTATTTAGTCTTAAAATCAACAGCCTTGTTGAAGTTTTAAAAAGTCATATTGAAGGTTCATTGTACGTTGATGATTTTTTAATATGTTACAGAGGCAAAAATATGAATAACATTGAAAGACAATTACAATTATGTCTTGGAAGAATTGAAAAATGGGCCTCGGAAAATGGTTTTAAATTTTCCACGTCAAAAACGGTCGGGATGCATTTTTGTAACAACAGAAAATTGCATCTTGATCCAGAACTAACTTTGTACGGCAACCCAATTAAAATGGTTGATGAAACCAAATTTCTTGGTTTACTTTTCGATAAAAAGTTAACCTTTCTACCCCATATCAAAATGTTAAAAGCGAGATGTTTAAAAGCTTTAGATATTTTAAAAGTTGTCGGCAGCACCGACTGGGGTGCTGATCGCAACATTTTACACAATTTATATAGATCTCTAGTTAGATCTAAACTAGATTATGGCTCTATAGTGTATAGCTCTGCAAGGAAGTCCTACATACAGATTCTCGATGTTGTGCATCACCAAGGTTTGCGTCTCTGTCTTGGCGCATTTAAAACCTCACCAGTTGAGAGTCTGTATGTAGAAACTGATGAGCACTCACTCTCTGACAGACGTTTGAAGCTTGGACTTCAATATGCTGTCAAACTAAAAGCTCATTCAGATAATCCTGTCTACAGCTGTGTTTTTTATCCGATTTATGAAGATATTTTTGCAAAACATGAAAATAAAATTCCCCCGCCCCCCTTTCAAAACTTAAAAAACACTTCACCTTGTCTTGACTTATAATGGCAAGTTATTAAGACACAATTGACACGAAGCATACATCTCAAAGGACTCGAAATTTAATTTGTGTTGTTTCTATATTCGTAGATCATCTTAATCATGAAATGAAATGAATGGATTGATGTAAGAAAACAGCTTTTGTTGATATACACCCACATGTACCCAGTTTTAGAATAGTTTTATTTATATGTTAAAGAAATTTCTTGACATTCCTAAACGGATGTGGATACAGACAGAAGAAGAAGTATACTTAACAACGAAATCATCTTCATTTACCTGGGTATAATATGACTTAATTTGAGGTTGTGCATAAGAGTTTCTCGTTTTTTATATAGATTATATCGTTTGTGTTCTCATTGAAATGGTTTTACACTAGTAGTTTTTGGGACCCTTCATAGCTTTCTGTTTGGTGTGAGCCAAGGCTCCGTGTTGAAGACCGTACATGTAATTGGGAACTTTATAAATTGTTACTTGGATGGAGAGTCTCGTTGGCTCTAATACCACATCTTATATTTTTGAACGGGTACATGAAAACTCTATTTCATGTACAGGATGTCATCTTAAATATAACTAAAAACGACTTCTATTTTTATTAGTTTAAAGAGATTAAATGGCGATACAGAGTAAAAGAAAGGTTTTATTGACAGTTTAATATATCTTTTATAACTTCTTAACTAAGTAAGAACTATACACATAATGATATATGATAACTACAAATAAAGAACTATACACACAATGATACATGATCACTACAAATAAAGAACTATACACACAATGATACATCATCACTACAAATAAAGAACTATACACACAATGATACATGATCACTACAAATAAAGAACTATACACACAATGATACATGATCACTACAAATAAAGAACACGACAAAACAAAGACACTCGCGCAAACTTTTACTTTTAGTCTCATAGTCAGTGTAAATAGATGCTCATATAATGTGTATTGTACTTTTTCTCAATGAAAGCATATACGATTATAGTAGGAGATTTTGAATTAATGATAAACATGATAAATGAACACTTTATAGAGCACAGATTAGAGGAAACATAAAAATAACAGACACAAATATGATGATTTTCAGTAATAATAGACTATGCCTAAGAATAAACAAAAAGACATGATTTGAAAGATCGTTTAAAAGTGTTTATTTATACGGCAGTATTACCTTTTGTCTTGAGTTAAAGCTCTACTAATAAAGCATACATCACGACCGGATTTGATTATAAAACAAACATAAATAAACTTGTAAGATTTACAGCAAAAAATATATTCAAAATCGGAGTTTAAGTGAAAATTGTTGATTAGTAAACAGGGATTACCTTGAATTCAAACAGTTGACACATAATTCCGAATACCATATAAAATTTAATTAAAAATAAGTTGAATTATTTAAAAATAAATTCATTGTGACTTGGATGTAAAAATGTCTTATTGGCACTCATTCAACAATTT
The DNA here is from genome assembly GCF_036588685.1 of Mytilus trossulus. Classification (NCBI taxonomy): domain Eukaryota; kingdom Metazoa; phylum Mollusca; class Bivalvia; order Mytilida; family Mytilidae; genus Mytilus; species Mytilus trossulus. The sequence goes on along the minus strand of NC_086381.1, from coordinate 40,436,024 downwards.
CCTATATCTAATTATTTATTATTTTTATTCATAGAACTTTGAACAAAACAACAAATAATGTCAATTTCACCTCGATCCCTTTCAAGTTATATTCAACATTTCGAATATCAGGATTTTTTCACAGCAATCGATGGAGATTACTTTACACAATAAATTATTACTTTCTTTAATCAAATCTGAAATATCTCATCGCTCGCTTATTTTGGAAAACATTACAATAAACCTGCCCCAAGAACGTCCCCACTTCTCGAATAATGTAAAAAATATGAAATATTCTATAAATATCGGAGAATAGTATAAAAAGTGGACAACGGAGCATGATTATCTTTTTTAACAGAAAAAAAAGATCGCTGTTTTTGTCCTTCAGTGACACATATTAAACGCCTAGTTTTAACCATTAACCATTGAGTCAATGCAAATTGAAATTGACAGAATTAAATGATGAAAATTCCTAGCTTACTTTATCTACTAGTCGAAAAAGAAAGAAAAATTATAACTAGCGTTGAAAAGTCCATTATGTCGATATTTCAATCGGACTTTCGGATGACCCCTGTCTATTTCTACGACCAAAGCATGAAGCAATAAGCTCCCTGTAATCGTCTCCGAAAAAGCTACTTGTCATTGTATAAATAATAGTATTAACTGAAAAATTAGAAAGTTCAAGGTAAGTGACGATTAAATATATCAATTGACGGTCATCGCGCAACAAACCAGCCTTCATAGCACCTGCTAATAAACGACCTGGTATCATGCAGACGCAGAAGACACTGGTAACAGTCATTACCATTTTTGTGATGGCTGCTTCCTGTCTCATTCTCTCGCTTTCAAATTTTTTATTTGTCATCTTGCTCAACATTTGGTTATTTTTTACCAGTCCACATACAAGAAGTATGTTCGTGACCAAGATAACTGAGAAAGGAATTCCACGAATAAGTATATAATACGGCACATAGAGGTATTTATCGTAGAACGGGTCATCAAACTCTGTATACACGTGTTTTACAATTATAATTATTACCATCATGACTTGTATGACAACAGATAGTTTCAACGTTAGGTTGATCTTCCATGTTTCCTTGAATTTTAAAGGATTTCGTATGGCAAAACTTCTTTCCATCCCAATTATCATTGCACTGATGCAGCTACTTGTTATAAAGATATCTCTTACCAGTGTTGTCAGCCAATATATGTCCTTGCCCAGGAACTTCTGTGTTTGCGTACTGGTGATAAACGGAAGTGCGAAGGAATCGGACAACGACATAATCACAATAAGAATGTTAACTGAAGACCAAAGTCTTCTTTTGAACAAAACAATCAATGTTATTCCATTTCCGATGATTCCAAAAAACGATATTATCCAAAATATTGTAACAGTTTGTAGCGACCGTTTGGTTTTACCGTAGCCTACCTGGAAATTTTCTGTTGAAGTGTTTTCAGTAATGCATATGTTTTTCAGTGAGTAATTCGATTCCATTATATTATATTATATTATAAACGAAAACATAAAAACCCACAAGTTCGATTTTGGTTGTCTGTTTCAATTTTTGCACCTAGTGAATTTCTTATTTAAAATAAAAGTAAGATGATGGTCAGATGTATATGCTATTATCTTTAAATATCGAATCTGCACGAAAGAAAATTATTTATATAAGTCTGTCTAAATCTATGTGCATGCATAAGTTAATCATTTTAATGTTCATGAAATTACTACTGCCGAATTCTAATTTATTTTCTACAGAGAAACGAAAAAAAACAACAACCCTGAGATATATGCATCATTACTCTAATAAATATGTATATCTAGATCTTAGTTTTGTCTTACTTTGATGCCCGCTGTATTAAATATATGTTCTTTGAAATAGTCAACTCTTTTCAATTCTCAGCTTTTGAGAAAAAAAAACCTTGTTAGGCGTTAGAAGATGAAAACTCAAGTCTAGTAACAAACTTATAATCAAGATTATTCAATATGCCAATTAGAATTATCCTAATGTTATCATCTATTTTCACTAATGGAAAGATAAAAGATTAATTTTAAATCTAACGACTGCTTGCATTGCAAGTTTATGATGCTTTTCTTTGATTTAATTTTGCAGTCTTCAAAAGTTGTTATGTTCAAGACAAGTGTTTACACATATAAGAATCATGCACCGCATGTGTATGTGACGTTTATGTTTTTACCACCACTGGTTCGATGCCTCTGCTGGTGGACTGATAGACCCCGTGGGTATCACCAGCCCACTTGCAAGTAATTCGGTACTGGCATGAAAATACAGTTTTTTTGTGATTAAAATTTGGTGTTACAAAATTGAGGAACTTGTTTTTCACAGTTCTATTCTTCTTTCCCAAATCTCGGCTGGATTTGAGTTGTAGAATAATCACATTATGTTTTGAATGAAGGTAAAGGTCACAAGTAGTACTATAATAATCGAACACCAGAATTGACAGATTTTGAAGTCAATAAACAGCCTTTGTTGATAGCAAAGTGTTAATTTGAATATTTTAGATAAGAACTATACTATTTGGAAACTATTTTGACAGGAAATATTGTATATCAAGATTTTTAGCTTGTTAGGTCATCTATGCAACGTTTCGGGTCAAAAGTCAGGTTGAAAACTTCGTTGTATTAAAAACAAGCTAGTACAAATATATAAATATAAGACAAAAGAGTAAGGAAAGCTGAAATTAACGTTTAACTAACGAAGTAAAAGAAAATGTCTGGGTATGTGTATCATATTTGTCCCTACATTTTAAAAGAGATCAAACACCCAGTTGCTTTATGACCTTGATTTACTCCTACTGACCTTGTAGCAGTCGCTGATAAAAACAAGTTTACGGACCTTTACTTATAACAAATCATCTGTTTAGAAACTAAATATGTATTCTTATATGAAAATATTTAATTGCACATCCTTCAAAATGTAGAATGGTAGTCTGGTAGTTTCTGAAAGAAATTCAATCATCTCCGATAACGAGTTAACAGCAACCTAATTAATTTAACTTTATTTTAGTTACAATTTTAATTTCTGTTAATTTTTTGGTTTTTCTTTCCCTTTTCATTCGTATTGGACTTCTTTTTCTCATCATTCTTCTTTTTCTCCTTTTTCTTATCTTTCTTCTTTTTCTCCTTTTTCTTATTCTTCATATTCATTTTGTCTTTAATCCAGTCTAAGTAAGCAGAAATTTTTGTATACACACTTGGAAGAAATCCATCGCAAGGGCCGTTAACACCATATGAAGTGCTCCTACAAGTTTTTTACTGCAAACCACGGGTCCACCACTATCATTCTGAAAGAATAAAAGTAACTTGAAATAATAGCCACAATCTTAAATTAAGGCTCAATAGATCAGTTTTACTTTTATCGATGACTGTCAGTAAGTAAACTCTGCATAAAAGATTTGGCACAGATGTTAAACATTTGTTATAAGCACAACACTGATTATTTATGTTAATCCATTTTTTAAGTAAATGGTAAGTTTATTAGTCGTTATCTTTGTCATATTTGTTAACGAAATTTAGTGGATTTTTTATAAAAGATCTTAAAAGGCTCACTCACTCGTTTTCTTCTTAACTTTGGAATTATAAAGTGTGACACATGGCATATTTTTTTATTTTCAAATTTAATATTGATGTAATAATGAATTTTGTTTTATTATTGGTAACTGTTTTATAGAAGTATACTAAACATCTTTGTTTGCTTATTGTGATTTACCCTCTAAGGTTACATTTCTGTAGATATTGACAATGTAATTTCCCATAGGATCTCCTTTTACGGCTAAAACTGTACCACTTTTACTATGAAGTTTTGATAAAAAATCTTATCCTAGAATTGAAAGTTCATATGCACTACAAAGGTCAAAACATAGGGCTGTTCAGCATATTTTTAACGTTTATATGCCCTGATTTTCTCAGAGTTTAAACTAACACTAATTTTCTGAACCCCCCCTACCTCGAATGAAGGGTTACCATACATTTCAATATAAACAATATGCACATGTATATTTACAGGTAACATTTCCAAGTAATGTCTCTGTGAAATTGAACACAGACAGCAAAACTGGGAACCAGTATGTTTACAAAATTAATGTTCTATACATATTCAAGATCTCCCCAAATGAGACGTGGTTTGAGAAACAGAGCTATTTACAAAGTGCAACCTATACAAATATTTATTCAAATAGAAAAATTCTAAAAACAGTTTTTCTTACATAAATACTCATTTATCAGAAGTAAAGCCAAAAATAAATCATTGCATATACTCCAAAGGCCTCTGCCTATTATGAATTTATTTATCATGAAAGAAAAGGTCAGTGGTGAATAATCAGACCTGTAACTAACATCAATTTTAACATCGCTAGCAAAGTGAAAGATATTACCAGAAATTACAAAAGAGTGTAAACGAGATTTTTTCTCTACAAGTAAACCTTTTCCTATTGGGGTACAATTTTCTAAATGGCTCAACTAGATTAAAGTCTTCCATTATCTGTATTTTTTTCTATACTTTGAGTTGTTGATATTTACATAATTATGAGTGTTAAGATTGAAACTTTGAATAAGTTCAAATCAACACAAAGAATACAAGACTGGTTATCAAATTCCTCATTAATGTGTGCCACCTTTTGATACAGGCAAGACGTGTCTACATTTCGCCAATAAATATTGACTAAGGTAATTCATTGTGATTCAATTTCGATATACTATCGAAGAAGTTTACCGCCATCATCTTTATAACTTTGTGAATATGAAGATAAAAAATGTCATTAAAAAAAAGATGGACACACCTGGCGGATTGGATGTAAATAAATTGCAAATGCATTCTCCCTCCCACTGACTTTTAATATTCAATTTGTCTCGTTCTGTAAAATGTGTGTCCAGAAGAGAGTAAATATTAAAATTCTTTGACTTCAAATAAATCAAAACATCTTTATGTTTCTCCTTTGTATAAAGACCTTGATATTATTATAAACTATTGAGGTATATCACCCTTTATACATGTGTTTAGCTGTATCAATATATAGTACTCTAATGATGAGTGAAAAAAGACGAATTCACCATGATGGTATTTGTGAAATCAAGGGATCTGTTACACCATAAGACAGGTTTGTAATGTACAAGAAATGCATATCACTGAAACTTGGTATCGTCCGGGTTGATTCTTCAAAAGAAAGACCTGTTGTTCTGAAACAAAATAACCCCCACTTTGTCAACAAAGTATGGCTGGAGCAGCAGAAGTAGCTACTGAAAAACGCTTCTCATCGTTAAATAATGAGGAAATGAAGAAGATTTTGATAGAAAAGGATTCTAAAAATATTCGCCGAGCAACAGATTCTAGCGTGAGGACATTTAAATCTTATTTACGAGAGAAAAATCTACCTGAATACCATCTAACCAAGGATATATTTCATAATCTAAAAATATTAAAATGACACTGAGAACTAAAGAGTCATATAATAAAGCAATTGTTGACTTTTGATATCAGTTGATACAATGATTTATCAACCCCAGGGATGTGATATTCACCTCGGCCGTTGGCCTTGGTGAATATCACATCTCTGGGGTTGATAAATCATTGTATAAACCTCATCAAAAGTCAATAATTGTATATTATTTACCTAGAAATGGTTGTGACATTTACTTATTTTTGAACGAATGATTTAGAGATTATTCTGTAAGACCCATGTTTGAAATAAGCTGATAGTTGAATGCTGAAATACTTATTAAACTTTGCCACATCTTCATGTGTCTGTTCCAAGTTAGAAGCCTGTAATGAGAGGTTGTCGTTGGTTTATGTCTGTCGGATTTGTTTTCAATTATTAAAGAATAATACCGGGGTTCTTTTCTTGTTTAGATTGTGTCACATTTTTCTTTTCGGACCTTTTATAGCTGACTAGAAGGTATTGTTGTTTTCTCATTATTTAAGTTTAAAAGATAACCAATTTGTTTACATTTACGCCATCTTCACAACGGTGGATTGTTGTCACATTTACAGTCATACCACATCTTCTTTTGGTATAAATGGTTGCCTGCCAGAGGTTCTTTAAAACTCTAAATAGCCTTTTTGGAATCTATTCATTTTGCATTACATAGTATGGCATAAACTACAATTTGAGCGACGAATGGCAAAACCCTTAACAACGAAATGTCCATTTACAGTTGTTAAGATTAGCATTGGGAGGGGTCAACATGGAATTGCATTATTTTTTGCAATCATTTGATCTTTATTAATTCAGAAAACAAATTCAGTAGTGCATAAGAGAAAACAAGAATTGCCTTTTTAAACTTTCATGCAAATACTCCAATCAAATGCTGAGTAATTATTCATAAATACATGTGTTTAATGTTTAAATTTAATGTTTACTAATTGCGAGTTAAATCTAGATCAATTTGTCCTGTTGTTTGGCCTGCGTACAGTTCGAACAATAAATCAGCTACAAATGATTAATCACTGCAACTATGTTAAAGTTGAATTTGGAAGAACAATATCTTAGCAATGCAGAAGGCTATGACATAGAAATAAGTTTTAATGTTTGATAAGACATACCTACGTTGATATCTGTATCTCCCCATCCTGTTATTGTGCACATGTCTCCTGTATAATTTTTGCCTATTTCAGTGTCAATGTCGATTTTATTGATTGTAGACCCGAATTTAAGCGGTTTCTGAAGCTGTAGTAACATAATGTCATTTTCCAATGTGAATAGATCCCATTTGTCGTGCTAAAAGTAATTGAATACAATTGAACTAATCAGTATATTGATGATTTTCGTCTTCCGGAAACCATTATTGTTCAAAATTTACTTGTTTGGCTTTTTAAATGTTTTCATCTGAGCGTCACTGATGAGTCTTATGTAGACGAAACCCGCGTCTGGCGTATTAAATTATAATCCTGGTACCTTTGATAACTATTCACAGGGGGGTTAGTTTGTATTAAGAATTGTCTTTTACAGGCTTATATATATATAATTATATACCTATGTGGGGGTTATTTTGTTTCAGAACAACAGGTCTTTCCTTTGAAGAATCAACCCGGATGATACCAAGTTTCAGTGATATTTGCTTCAAGGCATAACATTATGACCTGTACATATGTAAGGTCGTTATTTTTCTTGATTGAAATGCAGACTATGATTAATGCATTTAATAGTTTTCGAGTGCTGTAAATGAAGGCATAAATAATCTTCTCTTCCTTTTTTTAGATTGAATTACAAAATCGTCGTGGACGCACATTTTACCTTTCGAAACAAATACTGTCAATTGTGTGGGTTAATTTATTGCTTCAACCGATGGACAATATTTGAGATAAAATGGAAAACTCTTCATTACACTGTTAAAATAAGCCAGATTTAACATATTCGTGAGTAGGATTTTAAAAATCTTATTGAGTCGCACTTTATGTGTATTTGAAATCACACAATGTCCTATGGATATTCGTTGTTCGCGTTATATATATACACTTATCACGATTTTGTGCCATATCCTTATTTAAGACAGTTTTGTCGGTTAAACTTATACATCATACATTTCGAAATCTTTTACAAAATATACAGATTTTTTTTAATTTAAGTTTTTTTTTAAGTTACTTAACTTTTAAACATACTCCTTTCCATAATATATCTACATGTGTGTTGATAAACTGTTAAACTTGTTTTTGACTGCATTACAAATTGTACCAGGATCTGACATACTTGTTCTAAAGTGTCCAGGTTCTATTATATGCACTGTTACTCCTCTGCGATAAAGCTCACGTCTATAATAGAATTATCCAAATATTCAATTATAACCATATATAGTTTACGAAAATAATTTTAAGGTCTTAATTCAGTTCATTAGTTTCAGAATTTTTTGGTATATCAATTTTTTTTTAAGAATGGACTAACAGGTATTGGTGACGGAACTCTTTTTCAAGCTAAAGATTGTGCAAATTGCCCCAAACTATACATTGAAATACGAATGTTGAATAAATAAAATGAGAAGATTGAGTGACAACATATTTGTCACGTTTGGAAGACGTGTTCTATAACAATCTGAAGTACAATGGTAACCAATTGTGCTCATTTTCTTGCGGATTTGTTCCCTTATTTATGAGGCTGATGAACCTAGCAGTATCCTTTAATTTTACTTTCTTTTATAACGATAATGTATAAACCTGCATAAATTGTTTTACATGTACATTGTCTTATCGGGGCCTTTTATAGCTGACTATATGCGGTATGGGCTTTACTCATTGTTGAAGGCCGTACGGTGACCTATAATTGTTAATGTTTGTGTCATTTTGGTCTTTTGTGGATAGTTGTCTCATTGGCAATCATACCACATCTCCTTTTTTTTATATAATTCTGTTACATTATATACACTATATTCAATTATATCGAAGTTGAATGTTTAATATGGAGTGCCAGACATGCACCGTATTTTGGAAAAAAATAAAAAAAATAATAATAAGATATTTAAAACTGACATCTTCCGTCTTTTTGTTAGCCGCTAAATATTTCAAAATTTGGTGAATATATGTATGTTCATAGCATCTATGCTTTCGAATTTGAGATAAAGAATACAACAGATACCGCGAAGTATTTCCTTTATCTTGATTATTATCTAGAACTTGACAATAAGTTTCGTTTGAAAACCAAACGTTTAGACAAAAGAGTTGTGCACTTTACATTTCTTTTTATCATCATTACTGTGGCGCTGCATACGTAGTAACAATGACCCAGTTGATAGGTAATCACGATTTCCAAGATATACAGTTTCTGCTCCAAATCCTCAAAAGCAAGCTATTAAACCAAGAGATAAACATGTTGAAGATGAAATAATCTCTCCGTAAATGTTATGGACGCCTTCAGAAATCCCGAGCGTTGGCCATTATGGAATTTATCTGCTTCATCGATGACGGTTTCTTTTAAACCTTGTGTACATTTCGGTCGACTTTTTACCCGAATGTCATCAACCGGATGTGCCTTATCAACAAATGTGTACTACCATGAGCAATACGGCTGGTGTCACATATAGAGCGGGTTCTATTGGCTATCCAGAGCACATGATATCAACAAAGGATTTTGGTGGGGTTTGTATGTCCTTAGTACACCATGTTGCGTACTGTTGTTTGTCTGATGGACTTTTTCTTTTCATCCATGGCGTTGTCAGTTTATTTTCAACTTAATATTTGAATGTCTTATTGGTATCTGCCGCATAATGTAGCTCTTAAATTGTGTTTCAGAAGAATACTAGATGTGTCAAAACGACACGAATGGCCCGTCTCAAAAGTTTTAAAACAGCAATTTCAACAACCTATGTGGACACAAACATGATGGTAGTCTGAGACTACTAGTCTCACATATCAAAACTCACCTCAAAATCTGAAGGTGTATAGAAAAAAGTTCATATAACTGTGATTTTTCAAAAAAGTAAAGCCCTTAATTATGGCAAAAATCAGCTCAGCAGAACTAAACTTATAACTTGATCTGTAATTCACCATGGTTAACTAACATACCAAAAATCAGCCCAATGTCTAAATGCATTAAGAACAAGAGGCTGTCACAACGACAGCAAACCGGATTTATTAACATTTATTTTTGTCCTGGCAATATCACAAGATCCATTACTGATGATTGGTGAAAGTGAAAATCGTTAATATCAAATTTCACACCTCTATTTTGTCATCAGTATCAACATATTAAAATTTGAAAAGCTAAGATTGAATGGTTCATGAGAAAATGCACGGACACGACTGGAAACACCATTTTTCAATCTTTCAAGAACCATAACTCCTGAACGGTAAAAGTCAAAATCGTCATTATTGAACTTGACCTCCATTTAGTCATCAGTAACAATATATTTTAAAAAATTTGGGAAGCTTTGGTAGAACAGTTCATGCGTAAATACACGGACACGACTGGAAACGCCATTTTACGATCTTTCAAGAACCATAACTGCTGAACGGTAAAAGTCAAAATCGGCATTATTGAACTTGACCTCCATTTTGTCATCAGTAACAACATATTAGAATTTAAAAAGCTTTGGTTGAAGGGTTCATGCGTAAATGCACGGACACGACTGGAAACGCCATTTTTCAATCTTTCAAGAACCATAACTGCTGAACGGTAAAAGTCAAAATCGGCATTATTGAACTTGACCTCTATATTGTCATCAGTAACAACATATTAGAATTTGAAAAGCTTTGGTAGAATGTTTCATGAGAAAATGCACGGACATTACTGGAAACACCATTTTTTCAATTTTTTCAAGAACCATAACTCCTGACCGGTAAAAGTCAAAATCGTCATTATTGAAATTTACCTCCAATTTGTCACCAGTAACAACATATTAAAATTTGGGAAGCTTTGGTAGAACAGTTCATGCGTAAATGCACGGACACGACTGGAAACACCATTTTCCAATCTTTTAAGAACCATAACTCCTGAACGGTAAAAGTCAAAATCGTCATTATTGAACTTGACCTCTTTTTTGTCATCAGTAACAACATATTAGAATTTGGAAAGCTTTGGTAGAATGGTTCATGAGAAAATGCACGGACACGACTGGAAACACCATTTTTCAATCTGTCAAGAACCATAACTCGTGAACGGTAAAAGTCAAAATCGTCATTATTGAACTTGACCTCCATTTAGTCATCAGTAACAATATATGGAAATTTGGGAAGCTTTGGTAGAACAGTTCATGCGTAAATGCACGGACACGACTGGAAACGCCATTTTACGATCTTTCAAGAACCATAACTGCTGAACGGTAAAAGTCAATATCGGCATTATTGAACTTGACCTCTATGTTGTCATTAGTAACAAGATATTAAAATCTGAAAAGCTTTAGTAGAAAATGTTCATGAGAAAATGCACGGACATGACTGGAAACACCATTTTTCAATCTTTCAAGAACCATAACTCCTGAACGGTAAAAGTCAAAATCGTCATTATTGAACTTGACCTCCATTTTGTCACCAGTACCAACATATTAAAATTTGGGAAGCTTTGGTAGAACAGTTCATGCGTAAATGCACGGACACGACTGGAAACGCCATTTTACGATCTTTCAAGAACCATAACTGCTGAACGGTAAAAGTTAAAATCAGCATTATTGAACTTGACCTCTATTTTGTCATCAGTAAAAACATATTAGAATTTGAAAAGCTTTGATTGAATGGTTCATGCGTAAATGCACGGACACGACTGGAAACGCCATTTTTCAATCTTTCAAGACCCATAACTGCTGAACGGTAAAAGTCAAAATCGGCATTATTGAACTTGACCTCTATTTTGTCACCAGAAACAACATATTAAAATTTGGGAAGCTTTGGTGGAACAGTTCATGCGTAAATGCACGGACACGACTGGAAACGCCATTTTACGATCTTTCAAGAACCATAACTGCTGAACGGTAAAAGTCAATATCGGCATTATTGAACTTGACCTCTATTTTGTCATCAGTAACAACATATAAGAATTTGAAAAGCTTTGGTTGAACAGTTCATGCGTAAATGCACGGACACGACTGGAATCGCCATTTTTCAATCTCTCAAGAACCATAACTCCTGAACGGTAAAAGTCAAATCCGGCATTATTGAACTTGACCTCTATTTTGTCATCAGTAACAACATATTAGAATTTGAAAAGCTTTGGTTGAACAGTTCAGGTAGCAATACACAGTTAGAAGTTTAGTTTCGCATTATGGCCCCTGTGAATTTTTTAAATATGTAAGTTTTTGTACAATAAAATTGATTTTTAGATAAATGAAGAATACTATAGCCTTCTTAGTGGGTTTATATGAAGATTTAGATTGATTTTAACATGTTTTATAGGCCATTTCAGTGATTGACAGTCCGTATTTTCCTATCCGTACCGTTCATAGGTCCATAAATTATTGTAGTGTTTATCAACAAAGATTTTGCGCTCGATCTTTTCAATTCAATTTTATGGAAAAACGAGCAGGAAGGCATATGATTTTTTTTTGGACCACTTGATAGATGTAAACCTATGGATTCAGGAAAGGTATCACTGTAATTCATTGAAATTTTCCTTTAGACCCAATTTTGGAAACTTTTGTGACATGTTCACCCCTCTTTTTTGCTATATTTTGTATCTAAGAAATGCAGATTGTTGCCATGGTTACACCCAAAAGAGATTATTTTTTACCCTTATGACCATGAGAAATCAAATCTATGGAAGATTCTTATTCTACAAGTATATACATGCATAACACACATATAAAGCCTTCTTTGTTAGACAGGAGGGGAAAGAGGGTGTTTAAAAATTATGAGTGTCAATTTTAAGTTGTTTTCCTAACTGTGTATTGCTACCTCGTGCGTAAATGCACGGACACGACTGGAAACGCCATTTTTCAATCTTTCAAGAACCATAACTCCTGAACGGTACAATCGGCATTATTGAAATTGACCTCTATGTTGTCATTAGTAACAAGATATTAAAATCTGAAAAGCTTTAGTAGAAAATGTTCATGAGAAAATGCACGGACATGACTGGAAACACCATTTTTCAATCTTTCAAGAACCATAACTCCTGAACGGTAAAAGTCAAAATCGTCATTATTGAACTTGACCTCCATTTTGTCACCAGTACCAACATATTAAAATTTGGGAAGCTTTGGTAGAACAGTTCATGCGTAAATGCACGGACACGACTGGAAACGCCATTTTACGATCTTTCAAGAACCATAACTGCTGAACGGTAAAAGTTAAAATCAGCATTATTGAACTTGACCTCTATTTTGTCATCAGTAAAAACATATTAGAATTTGAAAAGCTTTGATTGAATGGTTCATGCGTAAATGCACGGACACGACTGGAAACGCCATTTTTCAATCTTTCAAGAACCATAACTGCTGAACGGTAAAAGTCAAAATCGGCATTATTGAACTTGACCTCTATTTTGTCACCAGTAACAACATATTAAAATTTGGGAAGCTTTGGTAGAACAGTTCATGCGTAAATGCACGGACACGACTGGAAACGCCATTTTACGATCTTTCAAGAACCATAACTGCTGAACGGTAAAAGTCAATATCGGCATTATTGAACTTGACCTCTATTTTGTCATCAGTAACAACATATAAGAATTTGAAAAGCTTTGGTTGAACAGTTCATCCGTAAATGCACGGGCACGACTGGAATCGCCATTTTTCAATCTCTCAAGAACCATAACTCCTGAACGGTAAAAGTCAAATCCGGCATTATTGAACTTGACCTCTATTTTGTCATCAGTAACAACATATAAGAATTTGAAAAGCTTTGGTTGAACAGTTCAGGTAGCAATACACAGTTAGAAGTTTAGTTTCGCATTATGGCCCCTGTGAATTTTTTAAATATAAAAGTTTTTGTACAATAAAATTGATTTTTAGATAAATGAAGAATAATATAGCCTTCTTAGTGGGTTTATATGAAGATTTAGATTGATTTTAACATGTTTTATAGGCCATTTCAGTGATTGACAGTCCGTATTTTCCTATCCGTACCGTTCATAGTTCCATAAATTATTGTAGTGTTTATCAACAAAGATTTTGCGCTCGATCTTTTCAATTCAATTTTATGAAAAACGAGCAGGAAGGCATATGATTTTTTTTTGGACCACTTGATAGATGTAAACCTATGGATTCAGGAAAGGTATCACTGTAATTCATTGAAATTTTCCTTTAGACCCAATTTTGGAAACTTTTGTGACATGTTCACCCCTCTTTTTTGCTATATTTTGTATCTAAGAAATGCAGATTGTTGCCATGGTTACACCCAAAAGGGATTATTTTTCACCGTTATGACCATGAGAAATCAAATCTATGGAAGATTCTTATTCTACAAGTATATACATGCATAACACACATATAAAGCCTTCTTTGTTAGACAGGAGGGGAAAGAGGGTGTTTAAAAATTATGAGTGTCAATTTTAAGTTGTTTTCCTAACTGTGTATTGCTACCTCGTGCGTAAATGCACGGACACGACTGGAAACGCCATTTTTCAATCTTTCAAGAACCATAACTCCTGAACGGTACAATCGGCATTATTGAAATTGACCTCTATGTTGTCATTAGTAACAAGATATTAAAATCTGAAAAGCTTTAGTAGAAAATGTTCATGAGAAAATGCACGGACATGACTGGAAACACCATTTTTCAATCTTTCAAGAACCATAACTCCTGAACGGTAAAAGTCAAAATCGTCATTATTGAACTTGACCTCCATTTTGTCACCAGTACCAACATATTAAAATTTGGGAAGCTTTGGTAGAACAGTTCATGCGTAAATGCACGGACACGACTGGAAACGCCATTTTACGATCTTTCAAGAACCATAACTGCTGAACGGTATAAGTTAAAATCAGCATTATTGAACTTGACCTCTATTTTGTCATCAGTAAAAACATATTAGAATTTGAAAAGCTTTGATTGAATGGTTCATGCGTAAATGCACGGACACGACTGGAAACGCCATTTTTCAATCTTTCAAGAACCATAACTGCTGAACGGTAAAAGTCAAAATCGGCATTATTGAACTTGACCTCTATTTTGTCACCAGTAACAACATATTAAAATTTGGGAAGCTTTGGTAGAACAGTTCATGCGTAAATGCACGGACACGACTGGACACGCCATTTTACGATCTTTCAAGAACCATAACTGCTGAACGGTAAAAGTCAATATCAGCATTATTGAACTTGACCTCTATTTTGTCATCAGTAACAACATATAAGAATTTGAAAAGCTTTGGTTGAACAGTTCATGCGTAAATGCACGGACACGACTGGAATCGCCATTTTTCAATCTCTCAAAGACCATAACTCCTGAACGGTAAAAGTCAAATCCGGCATTATTGAACTTGACCTCTATTTTGTCATCAGTAACAACATATTAGAATTTGAAAAGCTTTGGTTGAACAGTTCAGGTAGCAATACACAGTTAGAAGTTTAGTTTCGCATTATGGCCCCTGTGAATTTTTTAAATATGTAAGTTTTTGTACAATAAAATTGATTTTTAGATAAATGAAGAATAATATAGCCTTCTTAGTGGGTTTATATGAAGATTTAGATTGATTTTAACATGTTTTATATGCCATTTCAGTGATTGGCAGTCCGTATTTTCCTATCCGTACCGTTCATAGGTCCATAAATTATTGTAGTGTTTATCAACAAAGATTTTGCGCTCGATCTTTTCAATTCAATTTTATGGAAAAACGAGCAGGAAGGCATATGATTTTTTTTTGGACCACTTGATAGATGTAAACCTATGGATTCAGGAAAGGTATCACTGTAATTCATTGAAATTTTCCTTTATACCCAATTTTGGAAACTTTTGTGACATGTTCACCCCTCTTTTTTGCTATATTTTGTATCTAAGAAATGCAGATTGTTGCCATGGTTACACCCAAAAGGGATTATTTTTCACCGTTATGACCATGAGAAATCAAATCTATGGAAGATTCTTATTCTACAAGTATATACATGCATAACACACATATAAAGCCTTCTTTGTTAGACTGGAGGGGAAAGAGGGTGTTTAAAAATTATGAGTGTCAATTTTAAGTTGTTTTCCTAACTGTGTATTGCTACCTCGTGCGTAAATGCACGGACACGACTGGAAACGCCATTTTTCAATCTTTCAAGAACCATAACTCCTGAACGGTACAATCGGCATTATTGAAATTGACCTCTATGTTGTCATTAGTAACAAGATATTAAAATCTGAAAAGCTTTAGTAGAAAATGTTCATGAGAAAATGCACGGACATGACTGGAAACACCATTTTTCAATCTTTCAAGAACCATAACTCCTGAACGGTAAAAGTCAAAATCGTCATTATTGAACTTGACCTCCATTTTGTCACCAGTACCAACATATTAAAATTTGGGAAGCTTTGGTAGAACAGTACATGCGTAAATGCACGGACACGACTGGAAACGCCATTTTACGATCTTTCAAGAACCATAACTGCTGAACGGTAAAAGTTAAAATCAGCATTATTGAACTTGACCTCTATTTTGTCATCAGTAAAAACATATTAGAATTTGAAAAGCTTTGATTGAATGGTTCATGCGTAAATGCACGGACACGACTGGAAACGCCATTTTTCAATCTTTCAAGAACCATAACTGCTGAACGGTAAAAGTCAAAATCGGCATTATTGAACTTGACCTCTATTTTGTCACCAGTAACAACATATTAAAATTTGGGAAGCTTTGGTAGAACAGTTCATGCGTAAATGCACGGACACGACTGGAAACGCCATTTTACGATCTTTCAAGAACCATAACTGCTGAACGGTAAAAGTCAATATCGGCATTATTGAACTTGACCTCTATTTTGTCATCAGTAACAACATATAAGAATTTGAAAAGCTTTGGTTGAACAGTTCATGCGTAAATGCACGGGCACGACTGGAATCGCCATTTTTCAATCTCTCAAGAACCATAACTCCTGAACGGTAAAAGTCAAATCCGGCATTATTGAACTTGACCTCTATTTTGTCATCAGTAACAACATATTAGAATTTGAAAAGCTTTGGTTGAACAGTTCAGGTAGCAATTCACAGTTAGAAGTTTAGTTTCGCATTATGGCCCCTGTGAATTTTTTAAATATGAAAGTTTTTGTACAATAAAATTGATTTTTAGATAAATGAAGAATAATATAGCCTTCTTAGTGGGTTTATATGAAGATTTAGATTGATTTTAACATGTTTTATAGGCCATTTCAGTGATTGACAGTCCGTATTTTCCTATCCGTACCGTTCATAGGTCCATAAATTATTGTAGTGTTTATCAACAAAGATTTTGCGCTCGATCTTTTCAATTCAATTTTATGGAAAAACGAGCAGGAAGGCATATGATTTTTTTTTGGACCACTTGATAGATGTAAACCTATGGATTCAGGAAAGGTATCACTGTAATTCATTGAAATTTTCCTTTAGACCCAATTTTGGAAACTTTTGTGACATGTTCACCCCTCTTTTTTGCTATATTTTGTATCTAAGAAATGCAGATTGTTGCCATGGTTACACCCAAAAGGGATTATTTTTCACCGTTATGACCATGAGAAATCAAATCTATGGAAGATTCTCATTCTACAAGTATATACATGCATAACACACATATAAAGCCTTCTTTGTTAGACAGGAGGGGAAAGAGGGTGTTTAAAAATTATGAGTGTCAATTTTAAGTTGTTTTCCTAACTGTGTATTGCTACCTCGTGCGTAAATGCACGGACACGACTGGAAACGCCATTTTTCAATCTTTCAAGAACCATAACTCCTGAACGGTACAATCGGCATTATTGAAATTGACCTCTATGTTGTCATTAGTAACAAGATATTAAAATCTGAAAAGCTTTAGTAGAAAATGTTCATGAGAAAATGCACGGACATGACTGGAAACACCATTTTTCAATCTTTCAAGAACCATAACTCCTGAACGGTAAAAGTCAAAATCGTCATTATTGAACTTGACCTCCATTTTGTCACCAGTACCAACATATTAAAATTTGGGAAGCTTTGGTAGAACAGTTCATGCGTAAATGCACGGACACGACTGGAAACGCCATTTTACGATCTTTCAAGAACCATAACTGCTGAACGGTAAAAGTTAAAATCAGCATTATTGAACTTGACCTCTATTTTGTCATCAGTAAAAACATATTAGAATTTGAAAAGCTTTGATTGAATGGTTCATGCGTAAATGCACGGACACGACTGGAAACGCCATTTTTCAATCTTTCAAGAACCATAACTGCTGAACGGTAAAAGTCAAAATCGGCATTATTGAACTTGACCTCTATTTTGTCACCAGTAACAACATATTAAAATTTGGGAAGCTTTGGTAGAACAGTTCATGCGTAAATGCACGGACACGACTGGAAACGCCATTTTACGATCTTTCAAGAACCATAACTGCTGAACGGTAAAAGTCAATATCGGCATTATTGAACTTGACCTCTATTTTGTCATCAGTAACAACATATAAGAATTTGAAAAGCTTTGGTTGAACAGTTCATGCGTAAATGCACGGGCACGACTGGAATCGCCATTTTTCAATCTCTCAAGAACCATAACTCCTGAACGGTAAAAGTCAAATCCGGCATTATTGAACTTGACCTCTATTTTGTCATCAGTAACAACATATTAGAATTTGAAAAGCTTTGGTTGAACAGTTCAGGTAGCAATACACAGTTAGAAGTTTAGTTTCGCATTATGGCCCCTGTGAATTTTTTAAATATGAAAGTTTTTGTACAATAAAATTGATTTTTAGATAAATGAAGAATAATATAGCCTTCTTAGTGGGTTTATATGAAGATTTAGATTGATTTTAACATGTTTTATAGGCCATTTCAGTGATTGACAGTCCGTATTTTCCTATCCGTACCGTTCATAGGTCCATAAATTATTGTAGTGTTTATCAACAAAGATTTTGCGCTCGATCTTTTCAATTCAATTTTATGGAAAAACGAGCAGGAAGGCATATGATTTTTTTTTGGACCACTTGATAGATGTAAACCTATGGATTCAGGAAAGGTATCACTGTAATTCATTGAAATTTTCCTTTAGACCCAACTTTGGAAACTTTTGTGACATGTTCACCCCTCTTTTTTGCTATATTTTGTATCTAAGAAATGCAGATTGTTGCCATGGTTACACCCAAAAGGGATTATTTTTCACCGTTATGACCATGAGAAATCAAATCTATGGAAGATTCTTATTCTACAAGTATATACATGCATAACACACATATAAAGCCTTCTTTGTTAGACAGGAGGGGAAAGAGGGTGTTTAAAAATTATGAGTGTCAATTTTAAGTTGTTTTCCTAACTGTGTATTGCTACCTCGTGCGTAAATGCACGGACACGACTGGAAACGCCATTTTTCAATCTTTCAAGAACCATAACTCCTGAACGGAACAATCGGCATTATTGAAATTGACCTCTATGTTGTCATTAGTAACAAGATATTAAAATCTGAAAAGCTTTAGTAGAAAATGTTCATGAGAAAATGCACGGACATGACCGGAAACACCATTTTTCAATCTTTCAAGAACCGTAACTCCTGAACGGTAAAAGTCAAAATCGTCATTATTGAACTTGACCTCCATTTTGTCACCAGTACCAACATATTAAAATTTGGGAAGCTTTGGTAGAACAGTTCATGCGTAAATGCACGGACACGACTGGAAACGCCATTTTACGATCTTTCAAGAACCATAACTGCTGAACGGTAAAAGTTAAAATCAGCATTATTGAACTTGACCTCTATTTCGTCATCAGTAAAAACGTTATTAGAATTTGAAAAGCTTTGATTGAATGGTTCATGCGTAAATGCACGGACACGACTGGAAACGCCATTTTTCAATCTTTCAAGAACCATAACTGCTGAACGGTAAAAGTCAAAATCGGCATTATTGAACTTGACCTCTATTTTGTCACCAGTAACAACATATTAAAATTTGGGAAGCTTTGGTAGAACAGTTCATGCGTAAATGCACGGACACGACTGGAAACGCCATTTTACGATCTTTCAAGAACCATAACTGCTGAACGGTAAAAGTCAATATCGGCATTATTGAACTTGACCTCTATTTTGTCATCAGTAACAACATATAAGAATTTGAAAAGCTTTGGTTGAACAGTTCATGCGTAAATGCACGGGCACGACTGGAATCGCCATTTTTCAATCTCTCAAGAACCATAACTCCTGAACGGTAAAAGTCAAATCCGGCATTATTGAACTTGACCTCTATTTTGTCATCAGTAACAACATATTAGAATTTGAAAAGCTTTGGTTGAACAGTTCAGGTAGCAATACACAGTTAGAAGTTTAGTTTCGCATTATGGCCCCTGTGAATTTTTTAAATATGAAAGTTTTTGTACAATAAAATTGATTTTTAGATAAATGAAGAATAATATAGCCTTCTTAGTGGGTTTATATGAAGATTTAGATTGATTTTAACATGTTTTATAGGCCATTTCAGTGATTGACAGTCCGTATTTTCCTATCCGTACCGTTCATAGGTCCATAAATTATTGTAGTGTTTATCAACAAAGATTTTGCGCTCGATCTTTTCAATTCAATTTTATGGAAAAACGAGCAGGAAGGCATATGATTTTTTTTGGACCACTTGATAGATGTAAACCTATGGATTCAGGAAAGGTATCACTGTAATTCATTGAAATTTTCCTTTAGACCCAATTTTGGAAACTTTTGTGACATGTTCACCCCTCTTTTTTGCTATATTTTGTATCTAAGAAATGCAGATTGTTGCCATGGTTACACCCAAAAGGGATTATTTTTCACCGTTATGACCATGAGAAATCAAATCTATGGAAGATTCTTATTCTACAAGTATATACATGCATAACACACATATAAAGCCTTCTTTGTTAGACAGGAGGGGAAAGAGGGTGTTTAAAAATTATGAGTGTCAATTTTAAGTTGTTTTCCTAACTGTGTATTGCTACCTCGTGCGTAAATGCACGGACACGACTGGAAACGCCATTTTTCAATCTTTCAAGAACCATAACTCCTGAACGGTACAATCGGCATTATTGAAATTGACCTCTATGTTGTCATTAGTAACAAGATATTAAAATCTGAAAAGCTTTAGTAGAAAATGTTCATGAGAAAATGCACGGACATGACTGGAAACACCATTTTTCAATCTTTCAAGAACCATAACTCCTGAACGGTAGAAGTCAAAATCGTCATTATTGAACTTGACCTCCATTTTGTCACCAGTACCAACATATTAAAATTTGGGAAGCTTTGGTAGAACAGTTCATGCGTAAATGCACGGACACGACTGGAAACGCCATTTTACGATCTTTCAAGAACCATAACTGCTGAACGGTAAAAGTTAAAATCAGCATTATTGAACTTGACCTCTATTTTGTCATCAGTAAAAACATATTAGAATTTGAAAAGCTTTGATTGAATGGTTCATGCGTAAATGCACGGACACGACTGGAAACGCCATTTTTCAATCTTTCAAGAACCATAACTGCTGAACGGTAAAAGTCAAAATCGGCATTATTGAACTTGACCTCTATTTTGTCACCAGTAACAACATATTAAAATTTGGGAAGCTTTGGTAGAACAGTTCATGCGTAAATGCACGGACACGACTGGAAACGCCATTTTACGATCTTTCAAGAACCATAACTGCTGAACGGTAAAAGTCAATATCGGCATTATTGAACTTGACCTCTATTTTGTCATCAGTAACAACATATAAGAATTTGAAAAGCTTTGGTTGAACAGTTCATGCGTAAATGCACGGGCACGACTGGAATCGCCATTTTTCAATCTCTCAAGAACCATAACTCCTGAACGGTAAAAGTCAAATCCGGCATTATTGAACTTGACCTCTATTTTGTCATCAGTAACAACATATTAGAATTTGAAAAGCTTTGGTTGAACAGTTCAGGTAGCAATACACAGTTAGAAGTTTAGTTTCGCATTATGGCCCCTGTGAATTTTTTAAATATGAAAGTTTTTGTACAATAAAATTGATTTTTAGATAAATAAAGAATAATATAGCCTTCTTAGTGGGTTTATATGAAGATTTAGATTGATTTT
This sequence comes from Mytilus trossulus, assembly GCF_036588685.1. Classification (NCBI taxonomy): domain Eukaryota; kingdom Metazoa; phylum Mollusca; class Bivalvia; order Mytilida; family Mytilidae; genus Mytilus; species Mytilus trossulus. The sequence continues at coordinate 40,414,455 of NC_086381.1, read as the reverse complement.
AACATGTTTTATAGGCCATTTCAGTGATTGACAGTCCGTATTTTCCTATCCGTACCGTTCATAGGTCCATAAATTATTGTAGTGTTTATCAACAAAGATTTTGCGCTCGATCTTTTCAATTCAATTTTATGGAAAAACGAGCAGGAAGGCATATGATTTTTTTTTGGACCACTTGATAGATGTAAACCTATGGATTCAGGAAAGGTATCACTGTAATTCATTGAAATTTTCCTTTAGACCCAATTTTGGAAACTTTTGTGACATGTTCACCCCTCTTTTTTGTTATATTTTGTATCTAAGAAATGCAGATTGTTGCCATGGTTACACCCAAAAGGGATTATTTTTCACCGTTATGACCATGAGAAATCAAATCTATGGAAGATTCTTATTCTACAAGTATATACATGCATAACACACATATAAAGCCTTCTTTGTTAGACAGGAGGGGAAAGAGGGTGTTTAAAAATTATGAGTGTCAATTTTAAGTTGTTTTCCTAACTGTGTATTGCTACCTCGTGCGTAAATGCACGGACACGACTGGAAACGCCATTTTTCAATCTTTCAAGAACCATAACTCCTGAACGGTACAATCGGCATTATTGAAATTGACCTCTATGTTGTCATTAGTAACAAGATATTAAAATCTGAAAAGCTTTAGTAGAAAATGTTCATGAGAAAATGCACGGACATGACTGGAAACACCATTTTTCAATCTTTCAAGAACCATAACTCCTGAACGGTAAAAGTCAAAATCGTCATTATTGAACTTGACCTCCATTTTGTCACCAGTACCAACATATTAAAATTTGGGAAGCTTTGGTAGAACAGTTCATGCGTAAATGCACGGACACGACTGGAAACGCCATTTTACGATCTTTCAAGAACCATAACTGCTGAACGGTAAAAGTTAAAATCAGCATTATTGAACTTGACCTCTATTTTGTCATCAGTAAAAACATATTAGAATTTGAAAAGCTTTGATTGAATGGTTCATGCGTAAATGCACGGACACGACTGGAAACGCCATTTTTCAATCTTTCAAGAACCATAACTGCTGAACGGTAAAAGTCAAAATCGGCATTATTGAACTTTTTTGTTATATTTTGTATCTAAGAAATGCAGATTGTTGCCATGGTTACACCCAAAAGGGATTATTTTTCACCGTTATGACCATGAGAAATCAAATCTATGGAAGATTCTTATTCTACAAGTATATACATGCATAACACACATATAAAGCCTTCTTTGTTAGACAGGAGGGGAAAGAGGGTGTTTAAAAATTATGAGTGTCAATTTTAAGTTGTTTTCCTAACTGTGTATTGCTACCTCGTGCGTAAATGCACGGACACGACTGGAAACGCCATTTTTCAATCTTTCAAGAACCATAACTCCTGAACGGTACAATCGGCATTATTGAAATTGACCTCTATGTTGTCATTAGTAACAAGATATTAAAATCTGAAAAGCTTTAGTAGAAAATGTTCATGAGAAAATGCACGGACATGACTGGAAACACCATTTTTCAATCTTTCAAGAACCATAACTCCTGAACGGTAAAAGTCAAAATCGTCATTATTAAACTTGACCTCCATTTTGTCACCAGTACCAACATATTAAAATTTGGGAAGCTTTGGTAGAACAGTTCATGCGTAAATGCACGGACACGACTGGAAACGCCATTTTACGATCTTTCAAGAACCATAACTGCTGAACGGTAAAAGTTAAAATCAGCATTATTGAACTTGACCTCTATTTTGTCATCAGTAAAAACATATTAGAATTTGAAAAGCTTTGATTGAATGGTTCATGCGTAAATGCACGGACACGACTGGAAACGCCATTTTTCAATCTTTCAAGAACCATAACTGCTGAACGGTAAAAGTCCAAATCGGCATTATTGAACTTGACCTCTATTTTGTCACCAGTAACAACATATTAAAATTTGGGAAGCTTTGGTAGAACAGTTCATGCGTAAATGCACGGACACGACTGGAAACGCCATTTTACGATCTTTCAAGAACCATAACTGCTGAACGGTAAAAGTCAATATCGGCATTATTGAACTTGACCTCTATTTTGTCATCAGTAACAACATATAAGAATTTGAAAAGCTTTGGTTGAACAGTTCATGCGTAAATGCACGGGCACGACTGGAATCGCCATTTTTCAATCTCTCAAGAACCATAACTCCTGAACGGTAAAAGTCAAATCCGGCATTATTGAACTTGACCTCTATTTTGTCATCAGTAACAACATATTAGAATTTGAAAAGCTTTGGTTGAACAGTTCAGGTAGCAATACACAGTTAGAAGTTTAGTTTCGCATTATGGCCCCTGTGAATTTTTTAAATATGAAAGTTTTTGTACAATAAAATTGATTTTTAGATAAATGAAGAATAATATAGCCTTCTAAGTGGGTTTATATGAAGATTTAGATTGATTTTAACATGTTTTATAGGCCATTTCAGTGATTGACAGTCCGTATTTTCCTATCCGTACCGTTCATAGGTCCATAAATTATTGTAGTGTTTATCAACAAAGATTTTGCGCTCGATCTTTTCAATTCAATTTTATGGAAAAACGAGCAGGAAGGCATATGATTTTTTTTTGGACCACTTGATAGATGTAAACCTATGGATTCAGGAAAGGTATCACTGTAATTCATTGAAATTTTCCTTTAGACCCAATTTTGGAAACTTTTGTGACATGTTCACCCCTCTTTTTTGCTATATTTTGTATCTAAGAAATGCAGATTGTTGCCATGGTTACACCCAAAAGGGATTATTTTTCACCGTTATGACCATGAGAAATCAAATCTATGGAAGATTCTTATTCTACAAGTATATACATGCATAACACACATATAAAGCCTTCTTTGTTAGACAGGAGGGGAAAGAGGGTGTTTAAAAATTATGAGTGTCAATTTTAAGTTGTTTTCCTAACTGTGTATTGCTACCTCGTGCGTAAATGCACGGACACGACTGGAAACGCCATTTTTCAATCTTTCAAGAACCATAACTCCTGAACGGTACAATCGGCATTATTGAAATTGACCTCTATGTTGTCATTAGTAACAAGATATTAAAATCTGAAAAGCTTTAGTAGAAAATGTTCATGAGAAAATGCACGGACATGACTGGAAACACCATTTTTCAATCTTTCAAGAACCATAACTCCTGAACGGTAAAAGTCAAAATCGTCATTATTAAACTTGACCTCCATTTTGTCACCAGTACCAACATATTAAAATTTGGGAAGCTTTGGTAGAACAGTTCATGCGTAAATGCACGGACACGACTGGAACCGCCATTTTACGATCTTTCAAGAACCATAACTGCTGAACGGTAAAAGTTAAAATCAGCATTATTGAACTTGACCTCTATTTTGTCATCAGTAAAAACATATTAGAATTTGAAAAGCTTTGATTGAATGGTTCATGCGTAAATGCACGGACACGACTGGAAACGCCATTTTTCAATCTTTCAAGAACCATAACTGCTGAACGGTAAAAGTCAAAATCGGCATTATTGAACTTGACCTCTATTTTGTCACCAGTAACAACATATTAAAATTTGGGAAGCTTTGGTAGAACAGTTCATGCGTAAATGCACGGACACGACTGGAAACGCCATTTTACGATCTTTCAAGAACCATAACTGCTGAACGGTAAAAGTCAATATCGGCATTATTGAACTTGACCTCTATTTTGTCATCAGTAACAACATATAAGAATTTGAAAAGCTTTGGTTGAACAGTTCATGCGTAAATGCACGGGCACGACTGGAATCGCCATTTTTCAATCTCTCAAGAACCATAACTCCTGAACGGTAAAAGTCAAATCCGGCATTATTGAACTTGACCTCTATTTTGTCATCAGTAACAACATATTAGAATTTGAAAAGCTTTGGTTGAACAGTTCAGGTAGCAATACACAGTTAGAAGTTTAGTTTCGCATTATGGCCCCTGTGAATTTTTTAAATATGAAAGTTTTTGAACAATAAAATTGATTTTTAGATAAATGAAGAATAATATAGCCTTCTTAGTGGGTTTATATGAAGATTTAGATTGATTTTAACATGTTTTATAGGCCATTTCAGTGATTGACAGTCCGTATTTTCCTATCCGTACCGTTCATAGGTCCATAAATTATTGTAGTGTTTATCAACAAAGATTTTGCGCTCGATCTTTTCAATTCAATTTTATGGAAAAACGAGCAGGAAGGCATATGATTTTTTTTTGAACCACTTGATAGATGTAAACCTATGGATTCAGGAAAGGTATCACTGTAATTCATTGAAATTTTCCTTTAGACCCAATTTTGGAAACTTTTGTGACATGTTCACCCCTCTTTTTTGCTATATTTTGTATCTAAGAAATGCAGATTGTTGCCATGGTTACACCCAAAAGGGATTATTTTTCACCGTTATGACCATGAGAAATCAAATCTATGGAAGATTCTTATTCTACAAGTATATACATGCATAACACACATATAAAGTCTTCTTTGTTAGACAGGAGGGGAAAGAGGGTGTTTAAAAATTATGAGTGTCAATTTTAAGTTGTTTTCCTAACTGTGTATTGCTACCTCGTGCGTAAATGCACGGACACGACTGGAAACGCCATTTTTCAATCTTTCAAGAACCATAACTCCTGAACGGTACAATCGGCATTATTGAAATTGGCCTCTATGTTGTCATTAGTAACAAGATATTAAAATCTGAAAAGCTTTAGTAGAAAATGTTCATGAGAAAATGCACGGACATGACTGGAAACACCATTTTTCAATCTTTCAAGAACCATAACTCCTGAACGGTAAAAGTCAAAATCGTCATTATTGAACTTGACCTCCATTTTGTCACCAGTACCAACATATTAAAATTTGGGAAGCTTTGGTAGAACAGTTCATGCGTAAATGCACGGACACGACTGGAAACGCCATTTTACGATCTTTCAAGAACCATAACTGCTGAACGGTAAAAGTTAAAATCAGCATTATTGAACTTGACCTCTATTTTGTCATCAGTAAAAACATATTAGAATTTGAAAAGCTTTGATTGAATGGTTCATGCGTAAATGCACGGACACGACTGGAAACGCCATTTTTCAATCTTTCAAGAACCATAACTGCTGAACGGTAAAAGTCAAAATCGGCATTATTGAACTTGACCTCTATTTTGTCACCAGTAACAACATATTAAAATTTGGGAAGCTTTGGTAGAACAGTTCATGCGTAAATGCACGGACACGACTGGAAACGCCATTTTACGATCTTTCAAGAACCATAACTGCTGAACGGTAAAAGTTAAAATCAGCATTATTGAACTTGACCTCTATTTTGTCATCAGTAAAAACATATTAGAATTTGAAAAGCTTTGATTGAATGGTTCATGCGTAAATGCACGGACACGACTGGAAACGCCATTTTTCAATCTTTCAAGAACCATAACTGCTGAACGGTAAAAGTCAAAATCGGCATTATTGAACTTGACCTCTATTTTGTCACCAGTAACAACATATTAAAATTTGGGAAGCTTTGGTAGAACAGTTCATGCGTAAATGCACGGACACGACTGGAAACGCCATTTTACGATCTTTCAAGAACCATAACTGCTGAACGGTAAAAGTTAAAATCAGCATTATTGAACTTGACCTCTATTTTGTCATCAGTAACAACATATTAGAATTTGAAAAGCTTTGGTTGAACAGTTCAGGTAGCAATACACAGTTAGAAGTTTAGTTTCGCATTATGGCCCCTGTGAATTTTTTAAATATGAAAGTTTTTGTACAATAAAATTGATTTTTAGATAAATGAAGAATAATATAGCCTTCTTTGTGGGTTTATATGAAGATTTAGATTGATTTTAACATGTTTTATAGGCCATTTCAGTGATTGACAGTCCGTATTTTCCTATCCGTACCGTTCATAGGTCCATAAATTATTGTAGTGTTTATCAACAAAGATTTTGCGCTCGATCTTTTCAATTCAATTTTATGGAAAAACGAGCAGGAAGGCATATGATTTTTTTTTGGACCACTTGATAGATGTAAACCTATGGATTCAGGAAAGGTATCACTGTAATTCATTGAAATTTTCCTTTAGACCCAATTTTGGAAACTTTTGTGACATGTTCACCCCTCTTTTTTGCTATATTTTGTATCTAAGAAATGCAGATTGTTGCCATGGTTACACCCAAAAGGGGTTATTTTTCACCGTTATGACCATGAGAAATCAAATCTATGGAAGATTCTTATTCTACAAGTATATACATGCATAACACACATATAAAGCCTTCTTTGTTAGACAGGAGGGGAAAGAGGGTGTTTAAAAATTATGAGTGTCAATTTTAAGTTGTTTTCCTAACTGTGTATTGCTACCTCGTGCGTAAATGCACGGACACGACTGGAAACGCCATTTTTCAATCTTTCAAGAACCAGAACTCCTGAACGGTACAATCGGCATTATTGAAATTGACCTCTATGTTGTCATTAGTAACAAGATATTAAAATCTGGAAAGCTTTAGTAGAAAATGTTCATGAGAAAATGCACGGACATGACTGGAAACACCATTTTTCAATCTTTCAAGAACCATAACTCCTGAACGGTAAAAGTCAAAATCGTCATTATTGAACTTGACCTCCATTTTGTCACCAGTACCAACATATTAAAATTTGGGAAGCTTTGGTAGAACAGTTCATGCGTAAATGCACGGACACGACTGGAAACGCCATTTTACGATCTTTCAAGAACCATAACTGCTGAACGGTAAAAGTTAAAATCAGCATTATTGAACTTGACCTCTATTTTGTCATCAGTAAAAACATATTAGAATTTGAAAAGCTTTGATTGAATGGTTCATGCGTAAATGCACGGACACGACTGGAAACGCCATTTTTCAATCTTTCAAGAACCATAACTGCTGAACGGTAAAAGTCAAAATCGGCATTATTGAACTTGACCTCTATTTTGTCACCAGTAACAACATATTAAAATTTGGGAAGCTTTGGTAGAACAGTTCATGCGTAAATGCACGGACACGACTGGAAACGCCATTTTACGATCTTTCAAGAACCATAACTGCTGAACGGTAAAAATCAATATCGGCATTATTGAACTTGACCTCTATTTTGTCATCAGTAACAACATATAAGAATTTGAAAAGCTTTGGTTGAACAGTTCATGCGTAAATGCACGGACACGACTGGAAACGCCATTTTACGATCTTTCAAGAACCATAACTGCTGAACGGTAAAAGTTAAAATCAGCATTATTGAACTTGACCTCTATTTTGTCATCAGTAACAACATATTAGAATTTGAAAAGCTTTGGTTGAACAGTTCAGGTAGCAATACACAGTTAGAAGTTTAGTTTCGCATTATGGCCCCTGTGAATTTTTTAAATATGAAAGTTTTTGTACAATAAAATTGATTTTTAGATAAATGAAGAATAATATAGCCTTCTTTGTGGGTTTATATGAAGATTTAGATTGATTTTAACATGTTTTATAGGCCATTTCAGTGATTGACAGTCCGTATTTTCCTATCCGTACCGTTCATAGGTCCATAAATTATTGTAGTGTTTATCAACAAAGATTTTGCGCTCGATCTTTTCAATTCAATTTTATGGAAAAACGAGCAGGAAGGCATATGATTTTTTTTTGGACCACTTGATAGATGTAAACCTATGGATTCAGGAAAGGTATCACTGTAATTCATTGAAATTTTCCTTTAGACCCAATTTTGGAAACTTTTGTGACATGTTCACCCCTCTTTTTTGCTATATTTTGTATCTAAGAAATGCAGATTGTTGCCATGGTTACACCCAAAAGGGGTTATTTTTCACCGTTATGACCATGAAAAATCAAATCTATGGAAGATTCTTATTCTACAAGTATATACATGCATAACACACATATAAAGCCTTCTTTGTTAGACAGGAGGGGAAAGAGGGTGTTTAAAAATTATGAGTGTCAATTTTAAGTTGTTTTCCTAACTGTGTATTGCTACCTCGTGCGTAAATGCACGGACACGACTGGAAACGCCATTTTTCAATCTTTCAAGAACCATAACTCCTGAACGGTACAATCGGCATTATTGAAATTGACCTCTATGTTGTCATTAGTAACAAGATATTAAAATCTGGAAAGCTTTAGTAGAAAATGTTCATGAGAAAATGCACGGACATGACTGGAAACACCATTTTTCAATCTTTCAAGAACCATAACTCCTGAACGGTAAAAGTCAAAATCGTCATTATTGAACTTGACCTCCATTTTGTCACCAGTACCAACATATTAAAATTTGGGAAGCTTTGGTAGAACAGTTCATGCGTAAATGCACGGACACGACTGGAAACGCCATTTTACGATCTTTCAAGAACCATAACTGCTGAACGGTAAAAGTTAAGCATTATTGAACTTGACCTCTATTTTGTCATCAGTAAAAACATATTAGAATTTGAAAAGCTTTGATTGAATGGTTCATGCGTAAATGCACGGACACGACTGGAAACGCCATTTTTCAATCTTTCAAGAACCATAACTGCTGAACGGTAAAAGTCAAAATCGGCATTATTGAACTTGACCTCTATTTTGTCACCAGTAACAACATATTAAAATTTGGGAAGCTTTGGTAGAACAGTTCATGCGTAAATGCACGGACACGACTGGAAACGCCATTTTACGATCTTTCAAGAACCATAACTGCTGAACGGTAAAAGTTAAAATCAGCATTATTGAACTTGACCTCTATTTTGTCATCAGTAAAAACATATTAGAATTTGAAAAGCTTTGATTGAATGGTTCATACGTAAATGCACGGACACGACTGGAAACGCCATTTTTCAATCTTTCAAGAACCATAACTGCTGAACGGTAAAAGTCAAAATCGGCATTATTGAACTTGACCTCTATTTTGTCACCAGTAACAACATATTAAAATTTGGGAAGCTTTGGTAGAACAGTTCATGCGTAAATGCACGGACACGACTGGAAACGCCATTTTACGATCTTTCAAGAACCATAACTGCTGAACGGTAAAAGTCAATATCGGCATTATTGAACTTGACCTCTATTTTGTCATCAGTAACAACATATAAGAATTTGAAAAGCTTTGGTTGAACAGTTCATGCGTAAATGCACGGGCACGACTGGAATCGCCATTTTTCAATCTCTCAAGAACCATAACTCCTGAACGGTAAAAGTCAAATCCGGCATTATTGAACTTGACCTCTATTTTGTCATCAGTAACAACATATTAGAATTTGAAAAGCTTTGGTTGAACAGTTCAGGTAGCAATACACAGTTAGAAGTTTAGTTTCGCATTATGGCCCCTGTGAATTTTTTAAATATGAAAGTTTTTGTACAATAAAATTGATTTTTAGATAAATGAAGAATAATATAGCCTTCTTTGTGGGTTTATATGAAGATTTAGATTGATTTTAACATGTTTTATAGGCCATTTCAGTGATTGACAGTCCGTATTTTCCTATCCGTACCGTTCATAGGTCCATAAATTATTGTAGTGTTTATCAACAAAGATTTTGCGCTCGATCTTTTCAATTCAATTTTATGGAAAAACGAGCAGGAAGGCATATGATTTTTTTTTGGACCACTTGATAGATGTAAACCTATGGATTCAGGAAAGGTATCACTGTAATTCATTGAAATTTTCCTTTAGACCCAATTTTGGAAACTTTTGTGACATGTTCACCCCTCTTTTTTGCTATATTTTGTATCTAAGAAATGCAGATTGTTGCCATGGTTACACCCAAAAGGGGTTATTTTTCACCGTTATGACAATGAGAAATCAAATCTATGGAAGATTCTTATTCTACAAGTATATACATGCATAACACACATATAAAGCCTTCTTTGTTAGACAGGAGGGGAAAGAGGGTGTTTAAAAATTATGAGTGTCAATTTTAAGTTGTTTTCCTAACTGTGTATTGCTACCTCGTGCGTAAATGCACGGACACGACTGGAAACGCCATTTTTCAATCTTTCAAGAACCATAACTCCTGAACGGTACAATCGGCATTATTGAAATTGACCTCTATGTTGTCATTAGTAACAAGATATTAAAATCTGGAAAGCTTTAGTAGAAAATGTTCATGAGAAAATGCACGGACATGACTGGAAACACCATTTTTCAATCTTTCAAGAACCATAACTCCTGAACGGTAAAAGTCAAAATCGTCATTATTGAACTTGACCTCCATTTTGTCACCAGTACCAACATATTAAAATTTGGGAAGCTTTGGTAGAACAGTTCATGCGTAAATGCACGGACACGACTGGAAACGCCATTTTACGATCTTTCAAGAACCATAACTGCTGAACGGTAAAAGTTAAAATCAGCATTATTGAACTTGACCTCTATTTTGTCATCAGTAAAAACATATTAGAATTTGAAAAGCTTTGATTGAATGGTTCATGCGTAAATGCACGGACACGACTGGAAACGCCATTTTTCAATCTTTCAAGAACCATAACTGCTGAACGGTAAAAGTCAAAATCGGCATTATTGAACTTGACCTCTATTTTGTCACCAGTAACAACATATTAAAATTTGGGAAGCTTTGGTAGAACAGTTCATGCGTAAATGCACGGACACGACTGGAAACGCCATTTTACGATCTTTCAAGAACCATAACTGCTGAACGGTAAAAATCAATATCGGCATTATTGAACTTGACCTCTATTTTGTCATCAGTAACAACATATAAGAATTTGAAAAGCTTTGGTTGAACAGTTCATGCGTAAATGCACGGACACGACTGGAAACGCCATTTTACGATCTTTCAAGAACCATAACTGCTGAACGGTAAAAGTTAAAATCAGCATTATTGAACTTGACCTCTATTTTGTCATCAGTAACAACATATTAGAATTTGAAAAGCTTTGGTTGAACAGTTCAGGTAGCAATACACAGTTAGAAGTTTAGTTTCGCATTATGGCCCCTGTGAATTTTTTAAATATGAAAGTTTTTGTACAATAAAATTGATTTTTAGATAAATGAAGAATAATATAGCCTTCTTTGTGGGTTTATATGAAGATTTAGATTGATTTTAACATGTTTTATAGGCCATTTCAGTGATTGACAGTCCGTATTTTCCTATCCGTACCGTTCATAGGTCCATAAATTATTGTAGTGTTTATCAACAAAGATTTTGCGCTCGATCTTTTCAATTCAATTTTATGGAAAAACGAGCAGGAAGGCATATGATTTTTTTTTGGACCACTTGATAGATGTAAACCTATGGATTCAGGAAAGGTATCACTGTAATTCATTGAAATTTTCCTTTAGACCCAATTTTGGAAACTTTTGTGACATGTTCACCCCTCTTTTTTGCTATATTTTGTATCTAAGAAATGCAGATTGTTGCCATGGTTACACCCAAAAGGGGTTATTTTTCACCGTTATGACCATGAGAAATCAAATCTATGGAAGATTCTTATTCTACAAGTATATACATGCATAACACACATATAAAGCCTTCTTTGTTAGACAGGAGGGGAAAGAGGGTGTTTAAAAATTATGAGTGTCAATTTTAAGTTGTTTTCCTAACTGTGTATTGCTACCTCGTGCGTAAATGCACGGACACGACTGGAAACGCCATTTTTCAATCTTTCAAGAACCATAACTCCTGAACGGTACAATCGGCATTATTGAAATTGACCTCTATGTTGTCATTAGTAACAAGATATTAAAATCTGGAAAGCTTTAGTAGAAAATGTTCATGAGAAAATGCACGGACATGACTGGAAACACCATTTTTCAATCTTTCAAGAACCATAACTCCTGAACGGTAAAAGTCAAAATCGTCATTATTGAACTTGACCTCCATTTTGTCACCAGTACCAACATATTAAAATTTGGGAAGCTTTGGTAGAACAGTTCATGCGTAAATGCACGGACACGACTGGAAACGCCATTTTACGATCTTTCAAGAACCATAACTGCTGAACGGTAAAAGTTAAAATCAGCATTATTGAACTTGACCTCTATTTTGTCATCAGTAAAAACATATTAGAATTTGAAAAGCTTTGATTGAATGGTTCATGCGTAAATGCACGGACACGACTGGAAACGCCATTTTTCAATCTTTCAAGAACCATAACTGCTGAACGGTAAAAGTCAAAATCGGCATTATTGAACTTGACCTCTATTTTGTCACCAGTAACAACATATTAAAATTTGGGAAGCTTTGGTAGAACAGTTCATGCGTAAATGCACGGACACGACTGGAAACGCCATTTTACGATCTTTCAAGAACCATAACTGCTGAACGGTAAAAGTTAAAATCAGCATTATTGAACTTGACCTCTATTTTGTCATCAGTAAAAACATATTAGAATTTGAAAAGCTTTGATTGAATGGTTCATGCGTAAATGCACGGACACGACTGGAAACGCCATTTTTCAATCTTTCAAGAACCATAACTGCTGAACGGTAAAAGTCAAAATCGGCATTATTGAACTTGACCTCTATTTTGTCACCAGTAACAACATATTAAAATTTGGGAAGCTTTGGTAGAACAGTTCATGCGTAAATGCACGGACACGACTGGAAACGCCATTTTACGATCTTTCAAGAACCATAACTGCTGAACGGTAAAAGTCAATATCGGCATTATTGAACTTGACCTCTATTTTGTCATCAGTAACAACATATAAGAATTTGAAAAGCTTTGGTTGAACAGTTCATGCGTAAATGCACGGGCACGACTGGAATCGCCATTTTTCAATCTCTCAAGAACCATAACTCCTGAACGGTAAAAGTCAAATCCGGCATTATTGAACTTGACCTCTATTTTGTCATCAGTAACAACATATTAGAATTTGAAAAGCTTTGGTTGAACAGTTCAGGTAGCAATACACAGTTAGAAGTTTAGTTTCGCATTATGGCCCCTGTGAATTTTTTAAATATGAAAGTTTTTGTACAATAAAATTGATTTTTAGATAAATGAAGAATAATATAGCCTTCTTAGTGGGTTTATATGAAGATTTAGATTGATTTTAACATGTTTTATAGGCCATTTCAGTGATTGACAGTCCGTATTTTCCTATCCGTACCGTTCATAGGTCCATAAATTATTGTAGTGTTTATCAACAAAGATTTTGCGCTCGATCTTTTCAATTCAATTTTATGGAAAAACGAGCAGGAAGGCATATGATTTTTTTTTGGACCACTTGATAGATGTAAACCTATGGATTCAGGAAAGGTATCACTGTAATTCATTGAAATTTTCCTTTAGACCCAATTTTGGAAACTTTTGTGACATGTTCACCCCTCTTTTTTGCTATATTTTGTATCTAAGAAATGCAGATTGTTGCCATGGTTACACCCAAAAGGGATTATTTTTCACCGTTATGACCATGAGAAATCAAATCTATGGAAGATTCTTATTCTACAAGTATATACATGCATAACACACATATAAAGCCTTCTTTGTTAGACAGGAGGGGAAAGAGGGTGTTTAAAAATTATGAGTGTCAATTTTAAGTTGTTTTCCTAACTGTGTATTGCTACCTCGTGCGTAAATGCACGGACACGACTGGAAACGCCATTTTTCAATCTTTCAAGAACCATAACTCCTGAACGGTACAATCGGCATTATTGAAATTGGCCTCTATGTTGTCATTAGTAACAAGATATTAAAATCTGAAAAGCTTTAGTAGAAAATGTTCATGAGAAAATGCACGGACATGACTGGAAACACCATTTTTCAATCTTTCAAGAACCATAACTCCTGAACGGTAAAAGTCAAAATCGTCATTATTGAACTTGACCTCCATTTTGTCACCAGTACCAACATATTAAAATTTGGGAAGCTTTGGTAGAACAGTTCATGCGTAAATGCACGGACACGACTGGAAACGCCATTTTACGATCTTTCAAGAACCATAACTGCTGAACGGTAAAAGTTAAAATCAGCATTATTGAACTTGACCTCTATTTTGTCATCAGTAAAAACATATTAGAATTTGAAAAGCTTTGATTGAATGGTTCATGCGTAAATGCACGGACACGACTGGAAACGCCATTTTTCAATCTTTCAAGAACCATAACTGCTGAACGGTAAAAGTCAAAATCGGCATTATTGAACTTGACCTCTATTTTGTCACCAGTAACAACATATTAAAATTTGGGAAGCTTTGGTAGAACAGTTCATGCGTAAATGCACGGACACGACTGGAAACGCCATTTTACGATCTTTCAAGAACCATAACTGCTGAACGGTAAAAGTTAAAATCAGCATTATTGAACTTGACCTCTATTTTGTCATCAGTAAAAACATATTAGAATTTGAAAAGCTTTGATTGAATGGTTCATGCGTAAATGCACGGACACGACTGGAAACGCCATTTTTCAATCTTTCAAGAACCATAACTGCTGAACGGTAAAAGTCAAAATCGGCATTATTGAACTTGACCTCTATTTTGTCACCAGTAACAACATATTAAAATTTGGGAAGCTTTGGTAGAACAGTTCATGCGTAAATGCACGGACACGACTGGAAACGCCATTTTACGATCTTTCAAGAACCATAACTGCTGAACGGTAAAAGTTAAAATCAGCATTATTGAACTTGACCTCTATTTTGTCATCAGTAAAAACATATTAGAATTTGAAAAGCTTTGATTGAATGGTTCATGCGTAAATGCACGGACACGACTGGAAACGCCATTTTTCAATCTTTCAAGAACCATAACTGCTGAACGGTAAAAGTCAAAATCGGCATTATTGAACTTGACCTCTATTTTGTCACCAGTAACAACATATTAAAATTTGGGAAGCTTTGGTAGAACAGTTCATGCGTAAATGCACGGACACGACTGGAAACGCCATTTTACGATCTTTCAAGAACCATAACTGCTGAACGGTAAAAGTCAATATCGGCATTATTGAACTTGACCTCTATTTTGTCATCAGTAACAACATATAAGAATTTGAAAAGCTTTGGTTGAACAGTTCATGCGTAAATGCACGGGCACGACTGGAATCGCCATTTTT
This sequence comes from Mytilus trossulus, assembly GCF_036588685.1. Lineage (NCBI taxonomy): Eukaryota > Metazoa > Mollusca > Bivalvia > Mytilida > Mytilidae > Mytilus > Mytilus trossulus. Next base: position 40,399,441 of record NC_086381.1, on the reverse strand, counting down.
CAATCTCTCAAGAACCATAACTCCTGAACGGTAAAAGTCAAATCCGGCATTATTGAACTTGACCTCTATTTTGTCATCAGTAACAACATATTAGAATTTGAAAAGCTTTGGTTGAACAGTTCAGGTAGCAATACACAGTTAGAAGTTTAGTTTCGCATTATGGCCCCTGTGAATGTTTTAAATATGAAAGTTTTTGTACAATAAAATTGATTTTTAGATAAATGAAGAATAATATAGCCTTCTTAGTGGGTTTATATGAAGATTTAGATTGATTTTAACATGTTTTATAGGCCATTTCAGTGATTGACAGTCCGTATTTTCCTATCCGTACCGTTCATAGGTCCATAAATTATTGTAGTGTTTATCAACAAAGATTTTGCGCTCGATCTTTTCAATTCAATTTTATGGAAAAACGAGCAGGAAGGCATATGATTTTTTTTTGGACCACTTGATAGATGTAAACCTATGGATTCAGGAAAGGTATCACTGTAATTCATTGAAATTTTCCTTTAGACCCAATTTTGGAAACTTTTGTGACATGTTCACCCCTCTTTTTTGCTATATTTTGTATCTAAGAAATGCAGATTGTTGCCATGGTTACACCCAAAAGGGATTATTTTTCACCGTTATGACCATGAGAAATAAAATCTATGGAAGATTCTTATTCTACAAGTATATACATGCATAACACACATATAAAGCCTTCTTTGTTAGACAGGAGGGGAAAGAGGGTGTTTAAAAATTATGAGTGTCAATTTTAAGTTGTTTTCCTAACTGTGTATTGCTACCTCGTGCGTAAATGCACGGACACGACTGGAAACGCCATTTTACGATCTTTCAAGAACCATAACTGCTGAACGGTAAAAGTCAATATCGGCATTATTGAACTTGACCTCTATTTTGTCATCAGTAACAACATATAAGAATTTGAAAAGCTTTGGTTGAACAGTTCATGCGTAAATGCACGGGCACGACTGGAATCGCCATTTTTCAATCTCTCAAGAACCATAACTCCTGAACGGTAAAAGTCAAATCCGGCATTATTGAACTTGACCTCTATTTTGTCATCAGTAACAACATATTAGAATTTGAAAAGCTTTGGTTGAACAGTTCAGGTAGCAATACACAGTTAGAAGTTTAGTTTCGCATTATGGCCCCTGTGAATGTTTTAAATATGAAAGTTTTTGTACAATAAAATTGATTTTTAGATAAATGAAGAATAATATAGCCTTCTTAGTGGGTTTATATGAAGATTTAGATTGATTTTAACATGTTTTATAGGCCATTTCAGTGATTGACAGTCCGTATTTTCCTATCCGTACCGTTCATAGGTCCATAAATTATTGTAGTGTTTATCAACAAAGATTTTGCGCTCGATCTTTTCAATTCAATTTTATGGAAAAACGAGCAGGAAGGCATATGATTTTTTTTTGGACCACTTGATAGATATAAACCTATGGATTCAGGAAAGGTATCACTGTAATTCATTGAAATTTTCCTTTAGACCCAATTTTGGAAACTTTTGTGACATGTTCACCCCTCTTTTTTGCTATATTTTGTATCTAAGAAATGCAGATTGTTGCCATGGTTACACCCAAAAGGGATTATTTTTCACCGTTATGACCATGAGAAATCAAATCTATGGAAGATTCTTATTCTACAAGTATATACATGCATAACACACATATAAAGCCTTCTTTGTTAGACAGGAGGGGAAAGAGGGTGTTTAAAAATTATGAGTGTCAATTTTAAGTTGTTTTCCTAACTGTGTATTGCTACCTCGTGCGTAAATGCACGGACACGACTGGAAACGCCATTTTTCAATCTTTCAAGAACCATAACTCCTGAACGGTACAATCGGCATTATTGAAATTGGCCTCTATGTTGTCATTAGTAACAAGATATTAAAATCTGAAAAGCTTTAGTAGAAAATGTTCATGAGAAAATGCACGGACATGACTGGAAACACCATTTTTCAATCTTTCAAGAACCATAACTCCTGAACGGTAAAAGTCAAAATCGTCATTATTGAACTTGACCTCCATTTTGTCACCAGTACCAACATATTAAAATTTGGGAAGCTTTGGTAGAACAGTTCATGCGTAAATGCACGGACACGACTGGAAACGCCATTTTACGATCTTTCAAGAACCATAACTGCTGAACGGTAAAAGTTAAAATCAGCATTATTGAACTTGACCTCTATTTTGTCATCAGTAAAAACATATTAGAATTTGAAAAGCTTTGATTGAATGGTTCATGCGTAAATGCACGGACACGACTGGAAACGCCATTTTTCAATCTTTCAAGAACCATAACTGCTGAACGGTAAAAGTCAAAATCGGCATTATTGAACTTAACCTCTATTTTGTCACCAGTAACAACATATTAAAATTTGGGAAGCTTTGGTAGAACAGTTCATGCGTAAATGCACGGACACGACTGGAAACGCCATTTTACGATCTTTCAAGAACCATAACTGCTGAACGGTAAAAGTTAAAATCAGCATTATTGAACTTGACCTCTATTTTGTCATCAGTAAAAACATATTAGAATTTGAAAAGCTTTGATTGAATGGTTCATGCGTAAATGCACGGACACGACTGGAAACGCCATTTTTCAATCTTTCAAGAACCATAACTGCTGAACGGTAAAAGTCAAAATCGGCATTATTGAACTTGACCTCTATTTTGTCACCAGTAACAACATATTAAAATTTGGGAAGCTTTGGTAGAACAGTTCATGCGTAAATGCACGGACACGACTGGAAACGCCATTTTACGATCTTTCAAGAACCATAACTGCTGAACGGTAAAAGTTAAAATCAGCATTATTGAACTTGACCTCTATTTTGTCATCAGTAAAAACATATTAGAATTTGAAAAGCTTTGATTGAATGGTTCATGCGTAAATGCACGGACACGACTGGAAACGCCATTTTTCAATCTTTCAAGAACCATAACTGCTGAACGGTAAAAGTCAAAATCGGCATTATTGAACTTGACCTCTATTTTGTCACCAGTAACAACATATTAAAATTTGGGAAGCTTTGGTAGAACAGTTCATGCGTAAATGCACGGACACGACTGGAAACGCCATTTTACGATCTTTCAAGAACCATAACTGCTGAACGGTAAAAGTCAATATCGGCATTATTGAACTTGACCTCTATTTTGTCATCAGTAACAACATATAAGAATTTGAAAAGCTTTGGTTGAACAGTTCATGCGTAAATGCACGGGCACGACTGGAATCGCCATTTTTCAATCTCTCAAGAACCATAACTCCTGAACGGTAAAAGTCAAATCCGGCATTATTGAACTTGACCTCTATTTTGTCATCAGTAACAACATATTAGAATTTGAAAAGCTTTGGTTGAACAGTTCAGGTAGCAATACACAGTTAGAAGTTTAGTTTCGCATTATGGCCCCTGTGAATGTTTTAAATATGAAAGTTTTTGTACAATAAAATTGATTTTTAGATAAATGAAGAATAATATAGCCTTCTTAGTGGGTTTATATGAAGATTTAGATTGATTTTAACATGTTTTATAGGCCATTTCAGTGATTGACAGTCCGTATTTTCCTATCCGTACCGTTCATAGGTCCATAAATTATTGTAGTGTTTATCAACAAAGATTTTGCGCTCGATCTTTTCAATTCAATTTTATGGAAAAACGAGCAGGAAGGCATATGATTTTTTTTTGGACCACTTGATAGATGTAAACCTATGGATTCAGGAAAGGTATCACTGTAATTCATTGAAATTTTCCTTTAGACCCAATTTTGGAAACTTTTGTGACATGTTCACCCCTCTTTTTTGCTATATTTTGTATCTAAGAAATGCAGATTGTTGCCATGGTTACACCCAAAAGGGATTATTTTTCACCGTTATGACCATGAGAAATCAAATCTATGGAAGATTCTTATTCTACAAGTATATACATGCATAACACACATATAAAGCCTTCTTTGTTAGACAGGAGGGGAAAGAGGGTGTTTAAAAATTATGAGTGTCAATTTTAAGTTGTTTTCCTAACTGTGTATTGCTACCTCGTGCGTAAATGCACGGACACGACTGGAAACGCCATTTTTCAATCTTTCAAGAACCATAACTCCTGAACGGTACAATCGGCATTATTGAAATTGACCTTTATGTTGTCATTAGTAACAAGATATTAAAATCTGAAAAGCTTTAGTAGAAAATGTTCATGAGAAAATGCACGGACATGACTGGAAACACCATTTTTCAATCTTTCAAGAACCATAACTCCTGAACGGTAAAAGTCAAAATCGTCATTATTGAACTTGACCTCCATTTTGTCACCAGTACCAACATATTAAAATTTGGGAAGCTTTGGTAGAACAGTTCATGCGTAAATGCACGGACACGACTGGAAACGCCATTTTACGATCTTTCAAGAACCATAACTGCTGAACGGTAAAAGTTAAAATCAGCATTATTGAACTTGACCTCTATTTTTTCATCAGTAAAAACATATTAGAATTTGAAAAGCTTTGATTGAATGGTTCATGCGTAAATGCACGGACACGACTGGAAACGCCATTTTTCAATCTTTCGAGAACCATAACTGCTGAACGGTAAAAGTCAAAATCGGCATTATTGAACTTGACCTTTATTTTGTCACCAGTAACAACATATTAAAATTTGGGAAGCTTTGGTAGAACAGTTCATGCGTAAATGCACGGACACGACTGGAAACGCCATTTTACGATCTTTCAAGAACCATAACTGCTGAACGGTAAAAGTCAATATCGGCATTATTGAACTTGACCTCTATTTTGTCATCAGTAACAACATATAAGAATTTGAAAAGCTTTGGTTGAACAGTTCATGCGTAAATGCACGGGCACGACTGGAATCGCCATTTTTCAATCTCTCAAGAACCATAACTCCTGAACGGTAAAAGTCAAATCCGGCATTATTGAACTTGACCTCTATTTTGTCATCAGTAACAACATATTAGAATTTGAAAAGCTTTGGTTGAACAGTTCAGGTAGCAATACACAGTTAGAAGTTTAGTTTCGCATTATGGCCCCTGTGAATTTTTTAAATATGAAAGTTTTTGTACAATAAAATTGATTTTTAGATAAATGAAGAATAATATAGCCTTCTTAGTGGGTTTATATGAAGATTTAGATTGATTTTAACATGTTTTATAGGCCATTTCAGTGATTGACAGTCCGTATTTTCCTATCCGTACCGTTCATAGGTCCATAAATTATTGTAGTGTTTATCAACAAAGATTTTGCGCTCGATCTTTTCAATTCAATTTTATGGAAAAACGAGCAGGAAGGCATATGATTTTTTTTTGGACCACTTGATAGATGTAAACCTATGGATTCAGGAAAGGTATCACTGTAATTCATTGAAATTTTCCTTTAGACCCAATTTTGGAAACTTTTGTGACATGTTCACCCCTCTTTTTTGCTATATTTTGTATCTAAGAAATGCAGATTGTTGCCATGGTTACACCCAAAAGGGATTATTTTTCACCGTTATGACCATGAGAAATCAAATCTATGGAAGATTCTTATTCTACAAGTATATACATGCATAACACACATATAAAGCCTTCTTTGTTAGACAGGAGGGGAAAGAGGGTGTTTAAAAATTATGAGTGTCAATTTTAAGTTGTTTTCCTAACTGTGTATTGCTACCTCGTGCGTAAATGCACGGACACGACTGGAAACGCCATTTTTCAATCTTTCAAGAACCATAACTCCTGAACGGTACAATCGGCATTATTGAAATTGACCTTTATGTTGTCATTAGTAACAAGATATTAAAATCTGAAAAGCTTTAGTAGAAAATGTTCATGAGAAAATGCACGGACATGACTGGAAACACCATTTTTCAATCTTTCAAGAACCATAACTCCTGAACGGTAGAAGTCAAAATCGTCATTATTGAACTTGACCTCCATTTTGTCACCAGTACCAACATATTAAAATTTGGGAAGCTTTGGTAGAACAGTTCATGCGTAAATGCACGGACACGACTGGAAACGCCATTTTACGATCTTTCAAGAACCATAACTGCTGAACGGTAAAAGTTAAAATCAGCATTATTGAACTTGACCTCTATTTTGTCATCAGTAAAAACATATTAGAATTTGAAAAGCTTTGATTGAATGGTTCATGCGTAAATGCACGGACACGACTGGAAACGCCATTTTTCAATCTTTCAAGAACCATAACTGCTGAACGGTAAAAGTCAAAATCGGCATTATTGAACTTGACCTCTATTTTGTCACCAGTAACAACATATTAAAATTTGGGAAGCTTTGGTAGAACAGTTCATGCGTAAATGCACGGACACGACTGGAAACGCCATTTTACGATCTTTCAAGAACCATAACTGCTGAACGGTAAAAGTCAATATCGGCATTATTGAACTTGACCTCTATTTTGTCATCAGTAACAACATATAAGAATTTGAAAAGCTTTGGTTGAACAGTTCATGCGTAAATGCACGGGCACGACTGGAATCGCCATTTTTCAATCTCTCAAGAACCATAACTCCTGAACGGTAAAAGTCAAATCCGGCATTATTGAACTTGACCTCTATTTTGTCATCAGTAACAACATATTAGAATTTGAAAAGCTTTGGTTGAACAGTTCAGGTAGCAATACACAGTTAGAAGTTTAGTTTCGCATTATGGCCCCTGTGAATGTTTTAAATATGAAAGTTTTTGTACAATAAAATTGATTTTTAGATAAATGAAGAATAATATAGCCTTCTTAGTGGGTTTATATGAAGATTTAGATTGATTTTAACATGTTTTATAGGCCATTTCAGTGATTGACAGTCCGTATTTTCCTATCCGTACCGTTCATAGGTCCATAAATTATTGTAGTGTTTATCAACAAAGATTTTGCGCTCGATCTTTTCAATTCAATTTTATGGAAAAACGAGCAGGAAGGCATATGATTTTTTTTTGGACCACTTGATAGATGTAAACCTATGGATTCAGGAAAGGTATCACTGTAATTCATTGAAATTTTCCTTTAGACCCAATTTTGGAAACTTTTGTGACATGTTCACCCCTCTTTTTTGCTATATTTTGTATCTAAGAAATGCAGATTGTTGCCATGGTTACACCCAAAAGGGATTATTTTTCACCGTTATGACCATGAGAAATCAAATCTATGGAAGATTCTTATTCTACAAGTATATACATGCATAACACACATATAAAGCCTTCTTTGTTAGACAGGAGGGGAAAGAGGGTGTTTAAAAATTATGAGTGTCAATTTTAAGTTGTTTTCCTAACTGTGTATTGCTACCTCGTGCGTAAATGCACGGACACGACTGGAAACGCCATTTTTCAATCTTTCAAGAACCATAACTCCTGAACGGTACAATCGGCATTATTGAAATTGACCTTTATGTTGTCATTAGTAACAAGATATTAAAATCTGAAAAGCTTTAGTAGAAAATGTTCATGAGAAAATGCACGGACATGACTGAAAACACCATTTTTCAATCTTTCAAGAACCATAACTCCTGAACGGTAGAAGTCAAAATCGTCATTATTGAACTTGACCTCCATTTTGTCACCAGTACCAACATATTAAAATTTGGGAAGCTTTGGTAGAACAGTTCATGCGTAAATGCACGGACACGACTGGAAACGCCATTTTACGATCTTTCAAGAACCATAACTGCTGAACGGTAAAAGTTAAAATCAGCATTATTGAACTTGACCTCTATTTTGTCATCAGTAAAAACATATTAGAATTTGAAAAGCTTTGATTGAATGGTTCATGCGTAAATGCACGGACACGACTGGAAACGCCATTTTTCAATCTTTCAAGAACCATAACTGCTGAACGGTAAAAGTCAAAATCGGCATTATTGAACTTGACCTCTATTTTGTCACCAGTAACAACATATTAAAATTTGGGAAGCTTTGGTAGAACAGTTCATGCGTAAATGCACGGACACGACTGGAAACGCCATTTTACGATCTTTCAAGAACCATAACTGCTGAACGGTAAAAGTCAATATCGGCATTATTGAACTTGACCTCTATTTTGTCATCAGTAACAACATATAAGAATTTGAAAAGCTTTGGTTGAACAGTTCATGCGTAAATGCACGGGCACGACTGGAATCGCCATTTTTCAATCTCTCAAGAACCATAACTCCTGAACGGTAAAAGTCAAATCCGGCATTATTGAACTTGACCTCTATTTTGTCATCAGTAACAACATATTAGAATTTGAAAAGCTTTGGTTGAACAGTTCAGGTAGCAATACACAGTTAGAAGTTTAGTTTCGCATTATGGCCCCTGTGAATGTTTTAAATATGAAAGTTTTTGTACAATAAAATTGATTTTTAGATAAATGAAGAATAATATAGCCTTCTTAGTGGGTTTATATGAAGATTTAGATTGATTTTAACATGTTTTATAGGCCATTTCAGTGATTGACAGTCCGTATTTTCCTATCCGTACCGTTCATAGGTCCATAAATTATTGTAGTGTTTATCAACAAAGATTTTGCGCTCGATCTTTTCAATTCAATTTTATGGAAAAACGAGCAGGAAGGCATATGATTTTTTTTTGGACCACTTGATAGATGTAAACCTATGGATTCAGGAAAGGTATCACTGTAATTCATTGAAATTTTCCTTTAGACCCAATTTTGGAAACTTTTGTGACATGTTCACCCCTCTTTTTTGCTATATTTTGTATCTAAGAAATGCAGATTGTTGCCATGGTTACACCCAAAAGGGATTATTTTTCACCGTTATGACCATGAGAAATCAAATCTATGGAAGATTCTTATTCTACAAGTATATACATGCATAACACACATATAAAGCCTTCTTTGTTAGACAGGAGGGGAAAGAGGGTGTTTAAAAATTATGAGTGTCAATTTTAAGTTGTTTTCCTAACTGTGTATTGCTACCTCGTGCGTAAATGCACGGACACGACTGGAAACGCCATTTTTCAATCTTTCAAGAACCATAACTCCTGAACGGTACAATCGGCATTATTGAAATTGACCTTTATGTTGTCATTAGTAACAAGATATTAAAATCTGAAAAGCTTTAGTAGAAAATGTTCATGAGAAAATGCACGGACATGACTGGAAACACCATTTTTCAATCTTTCAAGAACCATAACTCCTGAACGGTAAAAGTCAAAATCGTCATTATTGAACTTGACCTCCATTTTGTCACCAGTACCAACATATTAAAATTTGGGAAGCTTTGGTAGAACAGTTCATGCGTAAATGCACGGACACGACTGGAAACGCCATTTTACGATCTTTCAAGAACCATAACTGCTGAACGGTAAAAGTTAAAATCAGCATTATTGAACTTGACCTCTATTTTTTCATCAGTAAAAACATATTAGAATTTGAAAAGCTTTGATTGAATGGTTCATGCGTAAATGCACGGACACGACTGGAAACGCCATTTTTCAATCTTTCGAGAACCATAACTGCTGAACGGTAAAAGTCAAAATCGGCATTATTGAACTTGACCTTTATTTTGTCACCAGTAACAACATATTAAAATTTGGGAAGCTTTGGTAGAACAGTTCATGCGTAAATGCACGGACACGACTGGAAACGCCATTTTACGATCTTTCAAGAACCATAACTGCTGAACGGTAAAAGTCAATATCGGCATTATTGAACTTGACCTCTATTTTGTCATCAGTAACAACATATAAGAATTTGAAAAGCTTTGGTTGAACAGTTCATGCGTAAATGCACGGGCACGACTGGAATCGCCATTTTTCAATCTCTCAAGAACCATAACTCCTGAACGGTAAAAGTCAAATCCGGCATTATTGAACTTGACCTCTATTTTGTCATCAGTAACAACATATTAGAATTTGAAAAGCTTTGGTTGAACAGTTCAGGTAGCAATACACAGTTAGAAGTTTAGTTTCGCATTATGGCCCCTGTGAATTTTTTAAATATGAAAGTTTTTGTACAATAAAATTGATTTTTAGATAAATGAAGAATAATATAGCCTTCTTAGTGGGTTTATATGAAGATTTAGATTGATTTTAACATGTTTTATAGGCCATTTCAGTGATTGACAGTCCGTATTTTCCTATCCGTACCGTTCATAGGTCCATAAATTATTGTAGTGTTTATCAACAAAGATTTTGCGCTCGATCTTTTCAATTCAATTTTATGGAAAAACGAGCAGGAAGGCATATGATTTTTTTTTGGACCACTTGATAGATGTAAACCTATGGATTCAGGAAAGGTATCACTGTAATTCATTGAAATTTTCCTTTAGACCCAATTTTGGAAACTTTTGTGACATGTTCACCCCTCTTTTTTGCTATATTTTGTATCTAAGAAATGCAGATTGTTGCCATGGTTACACCCAAAAGGGATTATTTTTCACCGTTATGACCATGAGAAATCAAATCTATGGAAGATTCTTATTCTACAAGTATATACATGCATAACACACATATAAAGCCTTCTTTGTTAGACAGGAGGGGAAAGAGGGTGTTTAAAAATTATGAGTGTCAATTTTAAGTTGTTTTCCTAACTGTGTATTGCTACCTCGTGCGTAAATGCACGGACACGACTGGAAACGCCATTTTTCAATCTTTCAAGAACCATAACTCCTGAACGGTACAATCGGCATTATTGAAATTGACCTCTATGTTGTCATTAGTAACAAGATATTAAAATCTGAAAAGCTTTAGTAGAAAATGTTCATGAGAAAATGCACGGACATGACTGGAAACACCATTTTTCAATCTTTCAAGAACCATAACTCCTGAACGGTAGAAGTCAAAATCGTCATTATTGAACTTGACCTCCATTTTGTCACCAGTACCAACATATTAAAATTTGGGAAGCTTTGGTAGAACAGTTCATGCGTAAATGCACGGACACGACTGGAAACGCCATTTTACGATCTTTCAAGAACCATAACTGCTGAACGGTAAAAGTTAAAATCAGCATTATTGAACTTGACCTCTATTTTGTCATCAGTAAAAACATATTAGAATTTGAAAAGCTTTGATTGAATGGTTCATGCGTAAATGCACGGACACGACTGGAAACGCCATTTTTCAATCTTTCAAGAACCATAACTGCTGAACGGTAAAAGTCAAAATCGGCATTATTGAACTTGACCTCTATTTTGTCACCAGTAACAACATATTAAAATTTGGGAAGCTTTGGTAGAACAGTTCATGCGTAAATGCACGGACACGACTGGAAACGCCATTTTACGATCTTTCAAGAACCATAACTGCTGAACGGTAAAAGTCAATATCGGCATTATTGAACTTGACCTCTATTTTGTCATCAGTAACAACATATAAGAATTAAAAAAGCTTTGGTTGAACAGTTCATGCGTAAATGCACGGGCACGACTGGAATCGCCATTTTTCAATCTCTCAAGAACCATAACTCCTGAACGGTAAAAGTCAAATCCGGCATTATTGAACTTGACCTCTATTTTGTCATCAGTAACAACATATTAGAATTTGAAAAGCTTTGGTTGAACAGTTCAGGTAGCAATACACAGTTAGAAGTTTAGTTTCGCATTATGGCCCCTGTGAATTTTTTAAATATGAAAGTTTTTGTACAATAAAATTGATTTTTAGATAAATGAAGAATAATATAGCCTTCTTAGTGGGTTTATATGAAGATTTAGATTGATTTTAACATGTTTTATAGGCCATTTCAGTGATTGACAGTCCGTATTTTCCTATCCGTACCGTTCATAGGTCCATAAATTATTGTAGTGTTTATCAACAAAGATTTTGCGCTCGATCTTTTCAATTCAATTTTATGGAAAAACGAGCAGGAAGGCATATGATTTTTTTTTTGGACCACTTGATAGATGTAAACCTATGGATTCAGGAAAGGTATCACTGTAATTCATTGAAATTTTCCTTTAGACCCAATTTTGGAAACTTTTGTGACATGTTCACCCCTCTTTTTTGCTATATTTTGTATCTAAGAAATGCAGATTGTTGCCATGGTTACACCCAAAAGGGATTATTTTTCACCGTTATGACCATGAGAAATCAAATCTATGGAAGATTCTTATTCTACAAGTATATACATGCATAACACACATATAAAGCCTTCTTTGTTAGACAGGAGGGGAAAGAGGGTGTTTAAAAATTATGAGTGTCAATTTTAAGTTGTTTTCCTAACTGTGTATTGCTACCTCGTGCGTAAATGCACGGACACGACTGGAAACGCCATTTTTCAATCTTTCAAGAACCATAACTCCTGAACGGTACAATCGGCATTATTGAAATTGACCTCTATGTTGTCATTAGTAACAAGATATTAAAATCTGAAAAGCTTTAGTAGAAAATGTTCATGAGAAAATGCACGGACATGACTGGAAACACCATTTTTCAATCTTTCAAGAACCATAACTCCTGAACGGTAAAAGTCAAAATCGTCATTATTGAACTTGACCTCCATTTTGTCACCAGTACCAACATATTAAAATTTGGGAAGCTTTGGTAGATCAGTTCATGCGTAAATGCACGGACACGACTGGAAACGCCATTTTACGATCTTTCAAGAACCATAACTGCTGAACGGTAAAAGTTAAAATCAGCATTATTGAACTTGACCTCTATTTTGTCATCAGTAAAAACATATTAGAATTTGAAAAGCTTTGATTGAATGGTTCATGCGTAAATGCACGGACACGACTGGAAACGCCATTTTTCAATCTCTCAAGAACCATAACTCCTGAACGGTAAAAGTCAAATCCGGCATTATTGAACTTGACCTCTATTTTGTCATCAGTAACAACATATTAGAATTTGAAAAGCTTTGATTGAATGGTTCATGCGTAAATGCACGGACACGACTGGAAACTCCATTTTTCAATCTTTCAAGAACCATAACTGCTGCACGGTAAAAGTCAAAATCGGCATTATTGAACTTGACCTCTATTTTGTCATCAGTAACAACATATTAGAATTTGAAAAGCTTTGGTTGAACAGTTCATGCGTTAATGCACGGACACGACTGGAAACGCCATTTTTCAATCTTTCAAGAACCATAACTCCTGAACGGTAAAAGTCCAAATCGTCATTATTGAACTTGACCTCCATTTAGTCATCAGTAACAACATATTGAAATTTGGGAAGCTTTAGTAGAACAGTTCATGCGTAAATGCACGGACACGACTGGAAACGCCATTTTACGATCTTTCAAGAACCATAACTGCTTAACGGTAACAGTCAAAATCGGCATTATTGAACTTGACCTCTATTTTGTCATCAGTAACAACATATTAGAATTTGAAAAGCTTTGGTTGAACAGTTCATGCGTTAAAGCACGGACACGACTGGAAACGCCATTTTTCAATCTTTCAAGAACCATAACTCCTGAACGGTAAAAGTCAAAATCGTCATTATTGAACTTGACCTCCATTTAGTCATCAGTAACAACATATTGAAATTTGGGAAGCTTTAGTAGAACAGTTCATGCGTAAATGCACGGACACGACTGGAAACGCCATTTTACGATCTTTCAAGAACCATAACTGCTGAACGGTAAAAGTCAAAATCGGCATTATTGAACTTGACCTCTATTTTGTCACCAGTAACAACGTATTAAAATTTGGGAAGCTTTTGAAGAACAGTTCATGCGTAAATGCACGGACACGACTGGAAACGCCATTTTACGATCTTTCAAGAACCATAACTGCTGAACGGTAAAAGTCAAAATCGGCATTATTGAACTTGACCTCTATTTTGTCACCAGTAACAACGTATTAAAATTTGGGAAGCTTTTGAAGAACAGTTCATGCGTAAATGCACGGACACGACTGGAAACGCCATTTTACGATCTTTCAAGAACCATAACTGCTGAACGGTAAAAGTCAAAATCGGCATTATTGAACTTGACCTCTATTTTGTCACCAGTAACAACGTATTAAAATTTGGGAAGCTTTTGAAGAACAGTTCATGCGTAAATGCACGGACACGACTTGAAACGCCATTTTTCAATCTTTCAAGAATCATTACTCCTGAACGGTAATAAACACATTTATTCTAAAACCGGTTGTTGGCATGATACGGGTTATGCTCTTCTCATATATTTTATGATGATATAATATTAAACCTTAAAAAGCTTGATATTTATATGATGAAGACGTAGTTTTCAATCAGTTTAATTGAGGTTTTCAGCTGGCATATCAGTAACTGGTAGTAGTAATTTGTTAATTTATGTATTATTGTCATTTTAATTTGAGGGTTTTGCATATACCTAGTCTGACATCGGACTCTCAAACTGATTTTTACAATGCTCAGTACTGTGTGTGTTTTTATTTTTCATTGCCTAATGGTAAAGGGGGGTGGTAGGGATCTGCAAAAACATGTCCAGACGCATTTTTTCGCCTGTTCCAAGTCAGGAGCCTCTGGCCTTGGATAGTCTTGTATGATTTTTAATTTAATTTTATTTATATATTTCGGAGTTTAGTATTACGTCCATTATCACTGAACTAATACACATTGATATTTAGATGGTAGCTGAAGCACGCCAACTGGTGCAGGAATTTCTCGCTGTATTGCAAACTCATTGGTGGTCTTCGACTGTTGTCTGCTCTTTGGTCTGGTGTTTGTCTCTTTGTCACATTCACAATTTCCATTTTTAATTTTATTTTAAAATGTGGTAGTCTAAACCCACTCTTTTAAACTGATGACGTCTTTAAAATATTTAACATTATCGGTACGTAACGGTATACTTGTAACTCTACGTTAAGATAACTTGAACATTTACTCGCTGCATATATCTCTGTTCTACATTCTATTCGTATAAGACGTTGATTATATCCTTATTCTACATTTTATTCGTATGTGACTGACTAGATCCTTATTCTACATTACAAGATCCTTATTCTACATTTCAAGATCCTAATTTTACATTGTACTCGTATGTGGAGATGACATGATCCTTACTCTACATTCTACTTCTATGTGACGATGACTAGATCCTTATTCTACATTTTATTCGTATGTGACGATGACTAGAATACTCACTACAACAGACACCCTAAAAATGGTATGCTTATGGAGAACTGGACTAGAAATAAGTTAAGAATTTACAGATATAGGGCGAAGTGACATAGATTCTAGCAGATCCCATTATAATGAGCCAACGTGAATGTTTAATGATTTTGACAGCAGTTTCTTATAAATTTTCGTGATCTTAAATAATTAACGAACATAGTTCTGTTTTATTTGAAATAAAACGAAAAGAAATTACAACCTGTACAATTCAAACAAGTACTATATTTAACATTTTCTATGCATTAAGCAAGATTCACACAATTATTTAACGCCAACTAATAATATAAATTAAGTTTTTTCAGCTGCAGGTATTGGTCTACCTTGACTTAGTACATAATCACTCATCCACTCTGGTAAATTCCAAAGAATCCGAAACAAAAGTTTAGCATCATATCCAACTAGATAGCGATGATGTGGCTGTTTTGCTGTAAGCGCATGAATATAAGCTTCGTAGACTAGGTTCACTCTTGGTGAACCTATGTAATCAATTCCTGTCCGAATAACTTTCTGTACTGAAAGTAAACGAAAACATAATTTTATCCTCGCTTTAAACAAAATTGACTCAGCAAAGAGATAGGAATGACAGGTTTTGTTTTTGTTTCGTTGGTTTCTTCTTATAATTGATATGTTTCGCTCTGTCTTAGTTCATAATCCGGGTCAAATTATTCAACCATAACATTTTACCAACAAAGCTTTGACTCTTAATTGAATATGACGAATGCTGAGAAGCTGATAATATGTTGGGTTATTCAGGAAATCATATGGATACTGTTAACATTCACGTTATTATTAATTAATGCCGTATGATAATAGAGTACATTATTTACACAGGATTGATAAATATATTTCCTTATTTAAGACAGTTTTGTCGGTTAAGCTAATACATCATACATGTCAAAACCTTTTACCAGATATTCAGATTTGTTTGATTTTTTTTTTAATATTATTTAGAAAAATAAGTTACTTGCCCTTTTCAACATACTCCTTTCCATAATATATCTGCATGTGTGTTGATAAACTGTTAAACTTGTTTTTGACTGCATTACAAATTGTATCAGGATCTGACATACTTGTTCTAAAATGTCCAGGTTCTATTATATGCACTGTTACTCCTCTGCGATAAAGCTCACGTCTACAATAGATTATCCAAATATTCAATTATAACCATATACATGTATACAGTTAACGAAAATAATTTTACGGTCTTAATTCAGTTCATTAGTTTCAGAATTTTTTTGTATATCAAATTTTTTTCAAGAATGGACTAAAAGGTAGTGGTGACGGAACTCTTTTTCAAGCTAAAGATTGTGCAAATTGCCTCAAACTATACACTGAAATACGAATGTTGAATAAATAAAATGATAAGATTGAGTGACAACATATTTGTCACGTTTGGAGGACGTGTTCTTTACTGAACAATCTGCAGTACAATGGGAACCAACTGTGCTCATTTTCTTGCCGATTTGTTCCCTTATTCATGAGGCTGATGAACCTAGAAGTATCCTTTAATTTTACTTTCTTCATAACGATAATTTATAAACTTACATACATTCCGTTACATTATATACACTATATACAATTATATCGAAGTTGAATGTTTAATATGGAGTGCCAGACATGCACCGTATTTTTAAATAAATTAAAAAAAAAATAATTAGATATTTAAAACTGACATCTTTTGTCTTTTTGTTAGCCGCTAAATATTTCAAAATTTGGTGAATACATGTATGTTCATAACATCTATGCATTCGAATTTGAGATAAAGAATACAACAGATACAGCGGAGTATTTCCTTTATCTTGATTACCATCTAGAACTTGATAATTAGTGTCGTTTGAAAACCAAAACCAAACGTTAAGACAAAAGAGTTGTGAACTTTACATTTCTTTTTATCATCTTTCCTGAGGAGCTTGCATACGTAGTAACTATCACCCAGTTGATAGGTAATCACGATTTCTTAGATATACAGTTTCTGCTCCAAATCCTCAAAAGCAAGCTTTCAACCAAAAGATAAACATGTTGAAGATGAAGGCATATCGCCGTAAATGTTACGGACGCCTTCAGAAATCCTGAGCGTTGGCCATTATGGAATTTATCTGCTTCATCGATGACGTTTTTTTTTTTTAACCTTGTGTACAGGTCGGTCGACTTTTTACCCGAATGTCATCTACCGGATGTGCCTTATCAACAAATGCGTACTAACATGAGCAATACGGCTGGTGCCACATATGGAGCGGGTTCTATTGGCTATCCGGAGCACCTGATATCACCCAAAGATTTTGGTTGGGTTTGTGTGTCTCAGTCCTTAGTACACCATGTTGTTTACTGTTGTTTGTCTAATGGACTTTTCTTTCCATCCATGGAGTTGTCAGTTTATTTTCAACTTAATATTTGAATGTCTTATTGGTATCTGCCGCATGATGTAGCTCTTAAATTGTGTTTCAGAGGAAAACTAGATGTGTCAAAACGACACGAATGGCCCGTCTCAAAACTTTTAAAACAGCAATTTCACAACCTATGTGGACACAAACATGATGGTAGTCTCACATATCAAAACTCACCTCAAAATCTAAAGGCGTATATAAAAAAATCCATATAACTGTGATTTTTCAAAAATTTTCAGTCTTAAACCCTTAATTTCGGCAAAAAAAAGCTGAGCAAAACTAAACTTATAACTTGATCTGTAATTCATCATGGTTAACTAACATACCAAAAATCAGCCCATTGTCTCAAGGCATTAGGAATAAAAGTCTGTATAACTGTGATTTTCAACAATATTATCAAAGTCCAAAGCACGTAAATTACAAAGAAATTAGCGGAGCGGAAAAAAATCAGCCTAATATCTGAAGGCGTTTAGAAAAAACATCTGTATAACTGTGATTTTTAACGATTTAGTCTGAAATTCGCAAAAAAAAAACAACAGTGGAGCGTAACGAAACTTAAACTTGATCTTTAACTCATCATGGTTACATTTTATGTAACTCACATACCTAAAATATGTCCAATATCTCAAGGGGTTTAGAAAAAAAACTCCGTATAACTGTGATTTTCAGCAAATTATCAAAGTCCAAAACCCGTAATTTCGGCAAATTAGCGGAGCATAACTTAACTTAATCTTGATCTGAAACACATCATGGTTAGCTGAAATTACAAAAATCACCTCAATATCTCAAGGCGTTGAGAAACAAGAGGCTCTCAAGAGCCTGAATCGCTCACCTTAATTTTGTTTGGTTAAATCTCTCATCAATGATTATTTTGGCTTTTCAATTTATTTAAATGTTCTTTGAATCGTCCTATTTTCTTCAAAAGCAAAAAATAAAATATTTTCTCCTATGTTCTATTTTAGCCATAGGAGCTATCTTTCTTGACATACAAGGAAATGAAATATAAAATTTATACTAGATACTCTTATTAATAAATAAACTCATTTAGCCTAAGTTTGGCTGAAATTGATACAGCAGTTTCAAAGGATAAGATTGTTTTAAAGTAAGTCAACATGATGAACAAATTGTGAAAAAAGTATTTAAAGGGCAATAACTCCTTAAGGGGTCAATTGACAATTTTGGTCAACTGACTTATTATGTAGATTTTACTTAGCTTAACATTTTTGCTATAAACAGTTTATCTGTGTCTATAATAATAAACTGCAAAATTTCTTTAAAATCGTCAATTCAGGGGCAGTATACCTGAAAAACCAGTTACCAAATGACACCGAAATTAACATCTATAGGTAACCGTACGGCTTTCAGCAATGATTCAAGCCCATACCGCATAGTCAGCCATAAAAATAGTTAAGAGTAAGAAACTTAGTATATATATTACTTAGCCTACCTTAAAACATCTGAATATCCTTCTACAGCATATTTTGATATTGTATAAGGTCCTGTGGCAATAGCTATTCTCCCCGCAATGCTTGACATGTTGATAATACGGCCGTTAGCTTTCAGAAGTAATGGAAGAAACACTCGACACATCTCTATCATTCCGAACGTATTTACTGCTAACGTTTCCTGATAGTCCTCCCTTGACAACCATTCTACTGGTACTGGTGACCCGACAATCCCAGCATTATTCACCAATCCCCATATTCCTGAAATATAAATCAAAATTAATCATTATATGTGTTAATGCATTTAAACCGTAAGCTTTAAAAATGATGTATTTAGTTTGTGTCCGAAGACATTGCTATTTATAGCTCTCTATCATAAAGTGTTGTGGGATGTAGACTTATGTGTACTGATGTGGTTCATATGTGTTTCTCCTTTCTCGTTTTATATATATATATATGTATATAAGACCGTTTGTTCTCCTGTTTAAATGGTTTTACACTAACTAACTGGAAGTGTTTAACGACCTTGACTATACACTAGTCATGTTTTATCCCTTTTATAGCATGCTCTTTGGTGTGAGCCAATGATACATGTTAAAGGCCGAGCTTTGACCTATAATGGTTATCTTTAAACATATGTGACTTGGATGGAGAGATGTCTCATAGGAACTCATACAACATCTTCGTATATCTATTATGGTCGTTGATACATGGGATTAAAGGGATGTACGACAAACCAAGAAAAACTCACCAGTGTTGCTCGAATCATAAAAGTTAAATCAAAGGATTATTAAACAAAACCTATCCTATCATTTCTCCGGAACATTCATTATAATTTCATATGTAGAAATGCTTAAAGAAAGTGTTATCTAAAGACCTAAATCTTACAAATGAAGTATAATATTATTCACCTGTATTTTCTGGTAGCGATGCTTTAACATTTACTAGTGCCTTGTTTATGCTTTCAGTTTTGGAGACGTCTAGTTGGATTGCTTTGACGGTATCGGAAGTTTCCTCATTAAGCATGTCTATTCCTTGTTGAGAAAAACAACCAGCGAATACATGGAAGCCAAGAACATCTAATCTTTTCGCTAATAAATTACCAAATCCAGAATCACAACCCGTTATCACAACATATCGACTTCTATAGTTTCCTACTTTTTGACGATTACGAAGCCATCTCCATGTAAACCACAGAACTATAAATGAAGTAATGACATAAAACCACATAGCTTCATGCAGAGACGGAGTTGTCAAATATGAATCAGTTACCATTAAAGGAACTGACCTGAAATCAGAAATGGAATATTGATTGTGAATAACCATGTTTTTATTTGATCTTTTTAAAATATCAAATACAAAAAATCTTCTGGTATGCTATGTCAATTGTATATTTATGCTATAACTTGCTTTTTATGCCCCACCTACGATAGTAGAGGGGCATGATGTTTTCTGGTCTGTGGCTCTGTTCATTCATCCGTCTGTGCGTCCGTTCAGGTTTTGACTCCAATTTCATGGTCCACTGAACATAGAAAATGAAAGTGGGGGTTTCAGGTTAAAGTTTTTGGTCAAGGTAGTTTTTGATGAAGCTATAGTTTAATCAACTTGAAACTTAGTACATATGTTCCCTATAGTATGATCTTTCTAATGTTAATGCCAAATTAGATTATTATCCAATTTCATTGTCCATGGAACATGGAAAAGGATAGTGCAAGTGGGGCATCCGTGTACTTTGGACACATTCTTGTTTTGTATGTCTTTTAGAATGTTTCATGCATAATGTAACACGTTTTCTTCACCCTAATAACATAACAAACAGACGTATTTTATTCTTAATTAAAAACTTCTCGTCAAGATGAGAAAGAAGCGTTTGCACTGCCACACATGTACATAGCAAGCAACAATCAAGCATCGACAAATTATCATTATGATTTATCAACTTCGTTATTAAATTAAGTAGCAACTAATAACCAGAACAAGCATTCTCTGAGTATTGAATGTCAATACATAGTCCCCTTCTAATTTAAATTCATTATATTGGAACACAATTTTAATTTCATACATAACATGTGTGAATTTTATATTAAGAGGCTGTGCCATAAGCATAGAGCTTCAGGTGGAAAGTGAAAAAATAAAATAAAAAAAGCATCAAACCTTGCTTAAAGTCAACATCTTAGACTTAAAAGATCATACGACAAACAATTGTGAGGAAAAAAAACTTTGTTGACAGTTACATAATGGTTACCATAAGAAACTAGGGAATCTGAGACACTATTTGAGGTAAAAAAACAGGATATTCGGACATGAAATATAATATCAGAATAAAGAATAGTGGTCATTGCAAGTAAATATTTTAATTATATAACCTTAAGATAATAAGCCTAAAAAAAATACTTTTCTTAAAAAAATGTTTATTCATGGTTGCTATGGTAACAGGAAAATCAAAGGGTTCAAGTTTATAAATTTTACACAAAAATCAGCAATTTTTGGGTCAAAATTGTAAAAAATCCAGATGTATGTAATATAAAATATGGCACTGACAAAAATGAATGACTATCATATAATTCAAAGAAAAAATAAAATTGTGTAGACTAATAAATTTGTATTTGTGGCAGCTACCCAACATTATGCTGTTTCGGAAGCAATTTTGTACAAAAACTACAATTTGTTTCCCCTAATAGGGGTCACTATCATAAATGAATTAATTTGTACTGACAAAATAAATGTTACATAAAAATTTATTCAATTGAGTAGAAAAATATGCATAAAATCTCCATGGCAACCATCTTTTTTGCATAGCGACCTACTGATGCTGAAAATATTCAATGTTGATTTTTAACAAAAATGCACAAAATAAGTCATTTGAAGCCTGCTGGGGATAAAATAAAACACAATAACAGTAAAATTGTGCATAAAGAGATGCGAAACTCTCCTTAGCAATACTTATTCATAACATAAATGCCTAGTAACCAACTGATACTTGAAAATACCCACGCTCAATTTTTGGATAATAAGCACAATTTAAAAGTATAAATACCTGATAAAAACTAAACTAACATAAAAAGATCAATCATGCATCATGTGCATAATGACCTTTCATTTAAAAAATATCTTATGTAACACTACTTTTTGCATAGCAACCAGCATATGTGGTGTAAAAGAGGGACGAAAGATACCAGAGGGCCATTCCAACTCATAATCAAAATAAACTATATATTCTATTACATATTTGATTTAATCAGGACTGGTATTAATAAAGATGCAAATTTCATCAAAATTTCAATATGGGATCAAAACTGTATTGTATGCCCTAAAACACTGCAATTTGATTTTTCAATACTAAAGGAGAGGGTGACCATAAATATTTTCGACCCTCTGCATTCGAAAATAAAGTCATAATACAAGTAGTAAGATTTAAAAATAGGTCAACATGACCAAAATTGACCAAGGAGATATGGCCTTTAAAATTACATAGACAAACCGATGTTGAATTTCTGCCACTCAATTGCTACTATAATTATTGATAAATAAAAACCAAAAAGGCAAAATGTGTAGCAAGGTAGTATCTACAAATAAGTCACATGATCAAAATTACCATTGACCCATAAAGAGTTATTGGCCTTTGCAGAAAGTTTTTCAACATTTTTTAATAAATTTTGTAATTTTTTACAAAAACAGCTCCTGAAAAACATCTGGGCTAAACAAAACCAAACTGGGTCTAAAATCATTCAATGTCTAATAGCCTGTTGATTTATCAGCTATGATCATACTTTTGACAGACTTGAATAATTTTACTTTTATGTTTTTCTGCAATTTCAGGGTTCAAAAAATGGCTTGTATCATACCTCCCTCTTTGTCAGATAAGATTGTCAACAAAAATACTCACTTGACTTTATTGTAGGGTTGTCATTTCAAATAGAAATTAAAGTGAATATTAAAAGTTTGATCTTTTTATCTTTTTTAACTTTTGGGATTTAATCTTTACAGAGCCCCTGAGGTGCCAAGTAAATACAAATATTAAAATATAGATTTAATCAGATGCGCCACTGTTTAAAAATTTGTGTGCATGACTTTAAAATTGGTGCACACGACTTTTTAAAGCATGTGTATGACTTCGAAAGTCATGCGAACGAATCTAAATTGTGCGCATAAGTTTCAGAAATTTGTGTTCATAACTATCAAAAATATCTCGCACGACTTTCAAACTTGTGCGCTCCTCCTTATTGGATCAGTCTACTTTGTTTGAAAGTCGTGGTCACTAGTTTCTAAACAACCGCTAACATTTCTTGGCGTCGTATATTGGTACATGTACATGTATGATGTCGTCTTAGTCGGCGTCATCGTTGTCAGAAGACACATTTGCTTTCCGGACAATTACT
Source organism: Mytilus trossulus (assembly GCF_036588685.1). Taxonomy (NCBI): domain Eukaryota; kingdom Metazoa; phylum Mollusca; class Bivalvia; order Mytilida; family Mytilidae; genus Mytilus; species Mytilus trossulus. The sequence goes on along the minus strand of NC_086381.1, from coordinate 40,376,163 downwards.
TTGATTTAAGAAAATGGATCTCTTTGAAATTTTCCAGATGGTCCAATATCAAAATAGGAAGCTTGGGATTAATTTTCGGGTTTTTGGTACCATCAGGTAAAGAAGAATTGGGGACCAAAAGGGACAATCAGAAGTTCTTTTTGCAGTTTCCTAACAATTACTTTTATTTAAGTGATTAGATATCTCTGTCATTCTAGCACAAGGTATCATACTATAAATGGAAAGTATGGGGGTAATAACTCCAAGAAGGGTTCAAAACTATTTTTTAAGTGGTGGTGTCATATATTTTTTGTTTTTTCCCATTAATCATTGATCATTTCTGATTTATATTTATAAAAATATTAAATTTTGTGTAATAGTCATTAATCTTCAATTGCATAGTATTGCGCAGTATTGAGAAATAATTCAATCACACAGTATTGCGCAATATCACAATGTTGTACAATATGAGGAAATCTTCAATTACACAGTACTGCGCAATAGCAAAAATCTTCAATTTTACAGTATTGCACAATAAATCTCCAATTGCGCGTCATTGTAAAGTTGCCAAATAACAGAAAATCTTCAAATGCACAGGTTGTTGCATTAGCAAGAACTGTTCAATTCCACAGTATTGCGCAATAAGCAAAAAATATCTGATTGCAAAGTATTTTGCAATAGAAAAAAAACTGTAATTGAAAATTTAACAAAATAGTTGGTATAAAAGTTAAAAAAAAAAGAAGATGTGGTATGATTGCCAATGAGACAGCTCTCCACAAGAGACCAAAGTGACACAGACATTAACTATAGGTCACTGTACGGCCTTCACAAATGAGAAAAGCCAATACTGCATAGTCAGCTATAAAAGGCCCTGAAATGACAATGTAAAACAAGCCCCGAGGGTGACTCGGAAATAGAAATATAATCACTTGGTCTTCTCCCGACCGGCAGTAAAACGCTTGCTGAAGTGGGGCATTCGTTTGGCTGTGCGGGATGTATCAAGTTCGCAGTCATGTCCAGTCGGATTGGGGACGTTTAATCCGATGTCTCGTGTAAAGAGAGTGCCACGCTCTTTGCACGTTAAGAACCACTGCAACAACTCTTTGAGGGGTCCATAGGTGGCCTGTTGCAAGGCAAAATTTCTGACCCTATCCAGTATACCCTCGTTTTCCTGTGGCAGTCCAAATTTCCCCGACCATCATCCCAGATGGCATCTTTTGTTACAAGACCTACCTATTGTGTTTATAGTGAAATTGTTTTCGTCCTGAATATGAATGAAATATTTGTCACTGGACGTTAAGCAACCAACAATCAATCAATCAATGTAAAACAATTCAAAAGAGAAAACTAACGGCCTCATTTAAGTACAAAAAAAATCTTAATACAAATATGTAACACATTAACATACAATAATCACTGAACTACAGCCGGCTCCTGACTTGGGACAGGCACATACATACATACATGTAATGTGGCGGGGATAAACATGTAAGCATAAATTCGGCACGATTTTTCAAACTGGTCTGCATCACATTAAACCTCTGGCAAAAGAAAATATCTATTTTATTTACACGGCACTTAATGGACTCCATAAATGTTTGACAATCTCTTCATATTTGTAATTTATTTGGTCACCAATCTCTGCATTACCTTGTCCCGCAAAATTAATCAATGTTCTTTCAAGTTGTCACTGATGAAAAGGGATAAAACGGCATTGGAAAGTTTGTATTATTCGCAAATATATTTAGTCAGAGTTTTTTAAAAGCTAAGTCTTCAGAAATTACGGACATCACATGTATTGAAAAGAATGTATGATATTGGAATAAATTTGACCTAACAATACTTGTATTCAAAATCGTTTCGGGTCTAGTTTGGGTTCAGGTGCGATTACGCTCGGGATTGCGGGATTTACCCTTTCGGTATAAGGGAATCTTTTTTGTATAATTTCGCGATGTCAGAATTAAAATTTATTTAAAGTTGGGATCTCAGGATTTGGTGTTTTTAAGCCAGGGGTTTTGGGATGAGGACCCCTTCTACCCCTTCCTCTTTATACTTATACAATAGATTCAACATTAATGCAGTTTAAATTAAAGTTTTGGGTATATTCCGTCCATGGATATATATCAGTTATAAAATGAGAGTCGAGTCAGTAAAATGACAGATTTTTTTTGGTATCAGATAATCTCAAATAAGGAGTTGTGGTATAATTGCCAATAAGACAAATACCAACAAAATACCAAAACTGATGTGTCTACTATTGGTCTTCTTACAACCTTCTACATTGAGCAAACCCCATACTCTATAGCAAGCTATAAACAATAATAAAAACCAGCAGCATGAACAAATATTTAAAGCAAATAAATTAGAAAACCCATGCATGATTTAGGCTTTAACTATAAACTAAGAAATAATTATGGCAGACTTTTGCACAATTTGCTCTATGGTCGAGTGGTTGTCGCTTTGACATATTTACCATTTCCTTTCTCAATTTTATTTGAAAATTGAGTATGAAAATGGGGTATATGTCAAAAAGTTATTAACTCAACCAAATGACTACCACTGAATCACATGCTCCTGAATTTGGACAGGCACTTACCTTATGTGTGAGGTGAGGGGGTAATTTGTTTACAAGGTTAACCCTACTAGTCTTGAACAATAGTGTAAAAGGATTAGGTCCAGTAAGACCCCTTTTTGGCCCCAAAATATAGCAGTTTTACAAAATTGTTAAAATGTAAATTTTTAGTTGTTCTTTATACAGTAGAATGCTTCTGCTACATAATTATGAGCTGTTTTAACATAATAATGTACATTTATCGGGTACTAGCACCATAAAGTCTTGCTAAATTACTAAAATCGTCACAATTGTGACATTTTAGTTAAATTTTAGATGGTTTTCGTGTAAAACGAAAGTGGCCGCATTCGTGTTCATCCTTAATATTGAAATATGAGTTGTATTTTATGGTAATACATAACATATATAAAGGTTGAGGATGAACACGGATGCAGCCACTTTCATTTTTGACAAAAAAACATATGAAAAGTGATATTTTTCAGCATATTTGGTAGATTTTTCACATTTGGGCTTGAATCAGATCGTTTTTAATGACTAAATCAGTTAAAATTTTCCCCATTACCTAATTGATTCAAATGAAATAGACACTTAAGTGTTTAATAAATGGTCAAAATCTTTTGTCAGATGAACCTGAAATTTGAGGCCAAAATCGGTCATAAGCGGACCAACCGGAAGGTTGGAATGAATGAACTTAATATTTAAAAAAATCAAAATCATTTATGAAATTCAGGACTTAGTATCACATTAGAGGGGCATAACCAGGGTTGGTTAAATAAAAGAGGGTTAAAATTGTGAATTTCAAATGCCCATTAATATGGTATTTTTTTTAGACTATTTTACCAATTTAAAAAAAAAAATAGCCCCCCCCCCCCCCCCCCCTGTTCAAATCCTGAATCCACCTTCATTAGTCCCCAGTACTTGATAGTTGGCATATTCCATCTAAAAACAGTTATATCATGAAACAAAAAAGTGTAATAGTGTTAGTAGATTAGCAGTAGGGTGACGCAAATCATCTGAATCTTCACCCCATATCTGGCACAATTAAGAAAAACTCTGAAAATGGGGAAAAGGGCATTTTTGAAACCGTCAGCAAAAAAAAATCACTTAAGAGTCTACCCAATTTTATTTTTTTGATTAACAGTATAGATATTTAATATTAGAATTACATAATACATCATATCAATGTTAGTTCAGAATTTTGTATTTATATGATACAAAACAGGTCGTATTTCTTAATATTTCCCATTTAAATTTCCTTACATTTTCCTGTTGCCATAGCAACGTATTACAAAAACATCATCACTGATAAAATGTTTTAATTGATTTGAAGTGGTAACCTCACTTTGTACTTTTAACAACACACATACTCCTGGTCACACTTTTGCTCTAGGAAGCCTGCAAGTGGGTTGATTTTTGTCTAATTTTGGTACGCTTTTTGGACTCGTACCTAGATACGAGATGTAATGATGTGATCGGAAACAAATTAGTTTTCTCTAAAACGTTGTTTATGGTATAAACAAATCAATTAAGAGCACTTTAAACAAAATCTTATTTTTTGCACATTCCATGTTTGTACAGTATGAAGCTCTATGCTTATTGGCATGTCCTCTTTAAAATATCTTCTTAATATCTTCCAAGCATGACGAAGTGTTGAAATCTTATCATCTAAGTGAGTTTTCTAAGGCAAAGACCATTTTTCTGCACAAAATCATCAGACAGGAACAAAATTCAAACTTGATCTGTTAGTTGTCATGAAATAATTATTCAATCAATATCTTCAAGAATGACAAAAAAAAAAGAGTGCGGAAAATTTTTTAATTTAGTAAATTCCTAAGTCGAAGGACCATAAAAGAGGGACGAAAGATACCAAAGGGACAGTCAAACTCATCAATAGGAAATAAACTGACAACACCATGGCTAAAAATGAAAAAGGACAGACAAACAATAAAGCACACATGACACAATATAGAAAACTAAAGAATAAGCAACACGAACCGCACCAAAAAACAAGGGGTGATCTCAGGTGTTCCGCAAGGGTAAGAAGATCCTGCTCCTGCTTCACATGTGGCACCCGTCGTGTTGCTTATGTGATAACGAATCCGATAAAAAGTCTAATTTCTCTGCACAAAATCATCACACCCGAATAAAATCAAAATTGATCTGTAAAAGAGGGACGAAAGATACCAAAGGGACAGTCAAACTCATAAATCTAAAACAAACTGACAACGCCATGGCTAAAAATGAAAAAGACAAACAGAAAAACAATAGTACACATGGCACAACATAGAAAACTAAAGAATAAACAACACGAACCCCACCAAAAACTAGGGGTGATCTCAGGTGCTCCGGAAGGGTAAGCAGATCCTCTGCTCCACATGCGGCACCCGTCGTGTTGCTTATGTGATTACAAATCCGGTAAATAGTCTAATTCGGTAGGTCAAATTCATGAAAGGGAAGGGGATAGTAGTTACGACATAAGGAACATATCCGATATCATTTGTGAAACCGTTATTCAATAACGGTCAACCAACTCGTGATGGCGTCCGTAAAATTTACGAAGGGATGATTTCAACTTCACCATTTGGAACTCTTGGTTTAATAGTTTTCTTGTGAGCAGTAACCCTCTATCAAGAAAATCCTGATAGGAAATGCAAGCACGGGAATATCGTATCAATTGGGAGATATATACCCCGTATGCAGGTGCTGCTGGAATGTTGCTACTTCGAAATGGAAAGTTCACAATTGGAAAGCTGAAATCATCTATTTTGTCGTAAAGTTTTGTCTTCAACCGACCCTCATTGTCAATTTCTAGATGTAAGTCAAGATATGAAGCCGACTTAACTGTATCTGTAGTATCCTTCATCTCCAATTCGATGGGATAGATACGATCCACATAGTCACCAAATTTTGAATTGTTTAGTGAAAGAACGTCATCTATATAGCGGGAAGTAGAGTTAAAGGATATTGCTAACTTCTTATCTTTCTTCCTAAAAAGTTCCTGCATGAAGTCAGCCTCATAATAATAAAGAAACAAGTCAGCAAGTAGAGGGGCACAGTTTGTTCTCATTGGGATACCAACAGTCTGTTGAAAAACACAAGTGTAACTTGTCATGATAAAACAATGCACGAGATATCAAATCTTCATTTTCAAGCATGATGAAAATAGCCGGACAGACAGACAGACAAATGGAGTGCAAACCTTAAGTTCCCTTTGACTCCATCGGTGGGGGACTGTTCAGAGTAAAAACCTTAAACCCGTACTGAGCTTACTGCATGTTTGAAACGGCTACTTTATATCACTGGTTTGAGTGAAATTCTGTGCCAACTGATTTTAAATTATGAATTAAAGAACACAATCATGAAGCTATATCGATAAAATAGACATGCAAGTGAACAACGGTATCGTTGTGGATAAACCGAGAGTATAAAGGGCGTATGCCTCCTTTACCTTAACAACCACCCCAAAATATAACTACATGTATATTATTTTCTCTAAAATTGTCAATAAAAATTGTTTCCTCGCTATATAGTAGGCAGTATGTTATCCCACTTTCAAAATTTTGGAATCGCCTCTGCGATAATTATAAGATTCACATCTTTAAACAGTTAAACAGAAAAGTCGATGTATATATGTGTGTTGTTAAAAGCATCTCTTTTCTTTAATTAGGAAATACATGTAATAATTGTATTATGTTTATTTGTAACTCAACTTGTATTGTCACTTACCTGTAATGTACATAAATATGTGTAGTGCACTTCTAAAGATATATATAAGTATAAAGTTTAAACACAAACTGAATAAATAGTCCGGCGGCTTTGTGAAAAATTGTGCACATCCTGTTACAAGCATGAAATTTGGCATAGACCTTCCTCAACTATTACTCTCTTATTTCAGATAGGGAGGCATTTGAAAAAAATGTCTCACTTCCGGTAAAATCCAAAATGGCGGACGTCATTCTTAAATCAGCCCAATATCGAAGGCTAGCGTGTAAAAATGTCCTATTATCATGCTACTATCATAATATTTGGTACAGACCTTTGTGTTTTACTACTTTTGGATAAATTAAATAAATTAGATGTCTTCAGAAACCCCACTTCCGGTTAAAATCCAATATGGCGGACATTGTACTTAAAAAAGCTTATTATTTAGGGAGAGTAATTGAAATGTGTTTTACCATATTGCTACTATCATTACATTGAACAGGAACCTTTCTTTGGTGCTTCTGATGAAGGCAATGTATAAGACATATGTCTTAAAAAACCTTACTTCTGGAAGTATCCAAAATGGAGGACAGAGAAATATCAATTTTTTATTCAAATTTTCAACTTTTTTCAAAATGTAAAGAAAATGATTTTGTTTTGTGCTGCACATAATAGATCTAATAAGTTTGTGAGATCTTACAGTACAACCCCGGTAATTTAGGCTGATCAATCATAATTCTTTATGTTAATGTCACATCTTCAAATACCATCAATGTCTCCCAGGTAGTCTTTTTTTCCTTTACAAGCAAAGAGAGAACAGTATCACAACCGTCATAATGTATGGGTCAGAAATAAAAGTGTGTGATCACTCATTGCTTAGTGCATTTGAAAGGCCATTGATAGATATTAATCCAAAGATTTTTGCCTCCCCAAATACAATCCATAGTTCGTCTGCCCCTATGTCACGGAATAGCGAAAAAATATTGACAGCATCATCAGTGACTGTTAATCATGACTCGTTTAAGTGCGTGTTTCACTGCATCAGACACATTGCACCATGATTTAAGTGTCAGTCTCTTTATGTGAAAATGGTGCTACACTTAAAATACATTACGTGGTGAATAAGATAGAATATCCTGAGCATTTGTTGCTACAACTACCATACTCATCAAAGACTTCATCCACTCTTGTTACAGTCTCAAGGTATTTTATGAAGGTAAGGACATAATATCCAATCATCTTACTCGTTAGGATACACCTTGAAACTGTAACAACAGTGGATGTAGTGTTGGATGTGAACATAGACAATACTGGTAGTTTGAAAGCTGCTAAAAGAAGCAAGGGCAACATTTAGGGGTAAGGGAATACACAGACGAACCAAGGATTAAAAACATCCTCAAAATTGGGAAAGTTTTCTGAGAGATGACGACAGTAAGAAAGAACTTTTAAGTTTTCATTCACAGAAGCTTGCTCAATACAATTTTAAATACAAGGTAGTTGAAGCAACAAATGCTCAGGATGTTCAGTGTTATCCACCACTTGATGATGTTTCAAGTTTAGCACCATGTTTACACCAAGAGACTGACACTAGAATCAAGATAGATGTGCCTGATGCAGTGAAACATAGACTTAACTGAGTCATGACTCAAACAGTCGATACTAATGTCATTGCTGTTTCGCTATTCCGTGACATGGGGGCAGACAAACTTTGGTTTGCATTTGGAAGGGGAAAGTATAAGATATATATCAATCAATGACCTTTTAAATGCACTAGGCATTAAAAGATAACACATTTGCTGGAAAAGGAACTGCGTTGGTGACATTAATGGAGTTTGAAGATGTGACTATAGCATTTAGAATGATGATTGACCAGCCAACATCACCATATGGATTTGATGTTTAATGTCATTGAAAACGAGACGTGGTTTTGTTGGAAGATCAAAAAAAAAAGAAACAGATTAGGTTAACAAGGCTAGAAAATATGTGTTTTTGCAGAATTTATGGATGTGAGAAACAATACCACAGTCTTTGTAAATGTTGGAAATCAGTTCTCCGATTGTGAATTGCGGCCTACTGAGTTTGCTGATTTGGTATTATGTCCTTACCTAAATAAAATACCTTGAAACTGAAATAATAGTCGATGAAGTCTTGGATGCGTATGGTAGTTATAGCAACAAATTGTCAGGATATTCTATCTTATCCACCACGTAATGTATTTCAGATTCAGCACCAAGTTCACATTTAGAGGCAGACACTAAAATCATGGTGCATGTGTCTGATGCAGTGAAACACGCAAGTAAACGAGTCATGATTCGAACAGTCGTTAATGATGATGCTGCCACTACTGTTTCGCTATTCCGTTACATAGGGGTAGACGAACTATGGATTGTGTTTCGGAGGGCAAAAGACTTTGGATTAATATCTATCATTGGCCTTTCAAATGCACTAGACAATGAGTGCTGTGAAACACTTATTGTTATCCATGTCTTTACCTGTTGTGATATGGTTCTCTCTTTGCTTGAAAGCGGGGAAAAGACTATGTGGGAGACATTGATTGCATTTGAAGATGTGACTTTAACAAAAAGAATGATGATTAATCAGGCTAATGGGTATAACATGATTAACGAAGCAAGAAAATAACTATTTGGGCAACAGGGACGGCTTTTTGATGCTATTCCCTCAGCTTGGTCTAGTCTTTTCCAGCATGTAAATCATTTAATATACTAAGGTATGTGTTTAGGGAGACGAGCTTGGGATTGGCTCTTATGCTACTCACTCCAGGCAGGGACAAAGAGGATGACTTTTGAAATATTTTTTTTAAGGCCTCATCATTTTGTCAAAAGCTTATACATTGTGGATGGAAGAAAGGATACCGCGGTCATTTTTAATGTGGAAAATCGGGTATCCCGTGCACTGCGAGGTGTGCATGTTATGGTGACTGTGAATAAACATGTATTCTTGGCCAAATAGTAATAATTTAAAATTATTTTTAGTACTATAGTGATTTTTTTTTAATCAATCTATCCAAAACTCTAAATCGAAGAAATAGATTGAGGGCTCATCTTTGAAATTTACGTCATATTTTTAACCGGAAGTGTCAACTTTATATCTAAATATTTACAACATGCTAGAATAAGTGGTTTTGAGGATAACTTTAAGCCACAAGTTGAATGACCAGCACAAAACAAAATCATTTTCTTTACATTTTGAAAAAAATGAAAATTTGAATAAAAAGTGGATATTTCTATGTCTACCATTTTTAATATAACCGGAAGTAAGGGTTTATAAGACACATGTCTTATGCATTGTATCCACCAGAAACACCAAAGAAAGGTTCATACACAATGTAATGATAGTAGCAATACGTTAAAACACATTTCAACTACCCTCCCTAAAAAATAAGCTTATTTAAGTACAATGTCAGCCATATTGGATTTTAACCGGAAGTTGGGTTTCTGAAGACATTTAATTTATTTAACTTATCCAAAAGTAGTAAAAAAAAAGGTCTGTACCAAATATTATGATAGTAGCATGATAATAACACATTTTTACACGCTAGCCTTCAAAATTGGGCTGATTTAAGTATGACGTCCGCCATTTTGGATTTTACCGGAAGTGAGACATTTTTTTTCAAATGCCTCCCTATCTGAAATAAAAGAGCAATAGTTGAGGAAGGTCTATGCCAAATTTCATGCTTGTAACAGGATGTGCACAATTCATCTGAAATATGCTTGTAGCCGCCGGACTAAAATAAAAGTGGACAAATATAATGTGTAACACAAGTTTGATTGTTGATGGAAATAAATGTGTGACTGAAAAACGTGTGTACATGCTTTTAAAAAAATCATGCTTGAATTAACAGCTATTTAGAGGTATATAAGATGTGAAAGTGATATTTTATGTAACATACATGTATTCAACAAAAACGAAAGAACACTTTCAAATGTGTGTAGACCCTCATACACCATAAAAGATCACGCGTTTTCGAATTTCTATATTTAGAAACTATTATCTTGACATAATACCAGTGTTTTATAAATATAACATGTATGTATGGAACGCCGTAACTGCCTTAATATTGTACTTCCTTCTTTATCATGATGAGGTTTTATCCAAATTATTTTTGGTCTCGTTAGTATCTTTCATTGTATTACCGAACTTAACCTTAACCATATTCGGAAGCTGGAGAGAACAAGGGTTCTAGGCATCACCCTTTATATGCCCTTTAGCTAATTTTCAGGAATTGTTTCCTCATTTGGTTTGGTGGACTTCTCAAGCAAACGTTCCAAATCATACTCTGTTCGCAGATGCCTCCAACCTCAGTTGGGGAGCTTATCTGGAAGGTCTTTCAGTGTTAGGAGTGTGGACTCCAGATATCTTTTGAAGGAACACATCAACATACTAGAAAGAAGGCAGTTCTTCTTGCCCTGTCTCATTTTCAGTCACTACTGCAGAACAAATCTCTGGTTCTAGCAACGGATAACACCACTGTGGTGGCTTAGTTGCGAAACCAAGGGGATCTTATTGTTACGAGCTGTAGCTTTTAGCAAAAGAAATTCTTCTTCTTTGCAATAATCTTCATCTACAGATTATAATTCGTCATGTCACAGGGAAACTCAATGTGTTAGCAGATGCTCTGTCAAGAACATTTACCCTAGTCCATACAGAGTGGGAACTTCTACAATTAATATTTCAGGCAATAACACTTCAGTGGGGGTCTACTCATGTAGACCTGTCTGCAACAAGCCTCAATTACAAAGTGCAAGTGTTCATGTCTCCTGTACCAGATCCGAAAGCTTACGCAGTAGACTGCATGAGTGTACCTTGGGACGGGCTGTTCGCTTACGCTTTCCCACCGTTCAAGTTTCTGTCACAGATTCTTCGGAAGATATCAGCAGAGCAAGGGTTGATCATTCTTATTGCTCCAGCTTGCCCTTAACAAGCCTGGTTTCCAGATCTTCTTCATCTGTCTTGTGCTCGTCCACTGGTTCTACCAGTACGACACAATCTTCTGTCCTAGTTAAAGGGCAAGATAATTCATCCCAATCCAGAGAAGCTACATCTGTTCGCGTGGCTTCTCTCAGGGATAGCTTCAAGGAGAGAAGTTTTTCTGAATGCGCAGCCAGACATCTCTCCAGAGCAGTCAGAGATTCCACTAACATAGTCTACGATGCCAAGTGGACTATCTTCAGTAGTTGGTGTAGTGAAAAGGAAATTGATCCTTTCCAAATTTCTGTACAACAACTAGCAGAATTTCTGAACCACCTTTTAGAAGAGAAAGGATTGTCTCCCTCTACTATTAAAGGCTAAAGATCAGCTGTTTCTAGGACGATTCAACTGTCTGGAGGTCCAGACTTTGGTAATAATGAATTATTTCTCTTTTAGGTAAGAATTTCACTCTTGAACGCCCTAGACAGAGAGTTTTAATCCCGTCTTGGAATTTGAGTCTTGTTTTATCAGCTTTAAAAAAAAAATCCTTTTGAACCTGCTGAAAAGGTTGAAATCAAGTGTTTGTCGTATAAGTGTTGTTTCCTTCTTGCCTTGGTCACTGGAAGAAGAAGAAGTGAAATTTATGCTTTTTCCACTGCTGATTACTGCCTTCGTTTTAATAGGGATAAGTCATCTGTTACCCTATTAACGGATCCAGCTTTTTTATCTAAAATCAAATTCCGGGTAGAGGCTCAGAACCGATAGTGATTCCAGCCCTTCCTGATGATTCAAGTTCTAAAGTACTCTGTCCTATCCGAGTCTTACTTTTATATCTTTAGAGAGCTCAAAGTCTCCGCACCTCCTCAAATTCCAGGTTATTTATTCATATTTACAAAGGAAAACAAGATTTGTCTGTTAAAACCATTTCAACTTGCATCTGTAAAACTATTCAGTTAGCTTACAGTTTTTCTAATGAAGAACTTCTGAAAACTATGCATGTTACAACCTATGATGTTAGAACTATTTCTACCTCCTGGGCCCTGTTTAATAATGCTTCTTTAAAGGAAGCCTTATCTGCAGGTTTCTGGAGAACTGAAAAATCTTTCATTTCTCATTTTCTGCATACTTTAGCTACTCAAGGTCAGAGTTTGTACTCCTTAGGACCTTTAGTTTCCGCACAAAGAGTTGTTTTCCTCCTGCAGCTTCTGGTTCAGGGGATTCAGCTTTGTGTTAGATTCTGTATTTCACTCAGAATTTATGATGGTAACGTATTTATTGACATAAAATTGTACATTTTTAAAGGAAAATGAGATTTTATTACTGATAAATACTTACCATCATAAATTAAAGGTCCCTTCTAACCTCCCCTTCATCTCCTGTTTTTTTCTATGACTTCTTGCTTACGTTGGGAAATAAAATGGATGATATAAAGGCATGGTTATACGGGCACTGGTCATCCCTCTTCTCATTAGATGATATTTTTATTTGGGGTTTTCTGCCTGTCAGACTTGCGCAGATGGATGCACTCAGAATTTATGATGGTAAGTATTTTTTAATAAAAAATCTCATTTTTCTTAAAAATGTATAATTTTGTTTTACAATTTTTTTAGTTGAAAAGTGACAATTTTAATCCTCTGTAGGTTCTTGGAAATCCCGTTGATACCATCTGTATATGTAATGTTTCTAAACATTCATTGATTCAATGGACATTGAAAACCAGTATATATTGAATATCAAACTGGCAATTTGGCCCCTCCGTAAACATAGAAGACATGGAGTTTATCCAAATTCTTTTTGGTATCGATTGTATTTTCATATTTACTAACTTCCTGTACAATATAAGAACGATTGAGAGATCTGCTGGTTCTAAACAGCGCCATATGCCCTTTGGCCGGATTATTTGACGATATTCATCTGAAAAGTGACAATTTTAGCCTTACGTAGATATCAGAGATAACATCATTCTGAAAAATGCTTTTGATACCATCTGTATATGTATACATTATCTAAAAGGTTCATTGAATTTCATGGACATTGAACCAGTGTTCTCGGTCATAAAACTTTACTCAGTACTTGTAGTACAAATTCAGTGATCGAAACAAAAATCCAATATTTTGATTGGTTGGTATTTGAGTCTGAGTACAAAAATTGTGCTCGAATATTTTATGATCGACCGCACAAGGCCAGTGGGTCTCACTATCATTTAAGCGGTCTCCGGCAGATTGTCACCATTTCTACCCACCCGTGACTAAAGAAATGCATCGTATGACCTTTAATATTAAGCAAAAAAAATACCGTATAGTAAACTATACTAAACTGAGGACACCATGCAGCACGAGAACACGAGAAACAATACAAAAAAAATTGACGTAGTGAGTTATGTTCAAAACAATAAACGAGAAAGAAATATTGCAGACAGCAACTAACGACAACCACTGAATGTCAGGTTCATGCCTTTGAACAGTCATATGATAATGCAACTAAATCAAACATGTTTATGATATCTCGACAACCCCCCTCCCCCCTTTACCATTTGAAGTGACGCAGCAAACAAAGCAAAAAGTATAACCAATTGTAGCTACAGCTTACAAAAAAACCAAAAGATGTCAGTTTTAAATATACTAATATTTTTTTTATTTTTTTTTCACATACGGTGCATGGCTGACACTCCATAGCCAGTAAACACTAAACTATTTTATAGTTAATGTACCTGTGGTGTTGAAAGAGTAAATTGCTGCGTATAACGGAGAGTATACACATACTTAGTAGTATATATCATGTAACCAATACTGTACATAATGCAATGTTTACTAACTTCCTGTCTTCAAGTACTTGTGACTTTTGACTGTGGCGATTAAGAAGGACGTTTTTGGTCATTATTTGAATGGAAATTTGCTAAATTAATTTACGAATATGAGGAATATAATTTTGCTATTAATGTTATCTTTTTTAATGATGGATTTTTTGCAAGGTAAGACTTCCTGGAGTGCATCTTTGTATAAAAAAACCCTGTAAAACGTACCGAGCGAACGACTAAATCAAACAGCGGAACAAATAGAAAGTAACTGTCATATTCTCGAGACTTGGGAAAAGCACTTTTTTATACAATCATAGCAAGTTAAATCTATCATAACACCAACCAAACCAATCATTATTATGATTTTTTACTTCTTTCTCCACGCGTCTATTGTTAAAATCCATTTAACTCTATGTTTGTGATTGGAGATCAAATTTATAAAGATTAAAAAAAAATCCAATAGGTTATAAAAAGTAAAATAACAAAAGTACTGAACTCCGAGGAAAATTCAAAACGAAGAGTCCATAATCAAATGGGGAAAAGTAATATATGAAGTGATCCTGCTTGCACGACAAACACCCCGCGTTGGGAAATAATAGATTTGGTTAGGCCAACTGAACTCGAAAGAAATAGTAGGATTATGAAATGTTAATGTATGTGAAACAGAAATCGCGCTCTGTGTTTTCGGATTTGAATTAGACAACATATCTTTTATATTTGAAATAGTTTATGATAAGATTCTGATAAAAAAAACATAATATTTCATAATTTAAAGTTTTTTGAAATAATAAAGTGTGTACAGTTACATGTGTCAGGGACTATTTGATTTCTTTTAAACGGTCTAGAAATATTGCACATCTTTTCGGTAAAAGCGATAATAAAGGGGTCTTGCGTTTTCAACACTTTAATTATGAGGTGTTCTTTCCTTTTCAAATATTCTGAATACATTGTTAATGGTTGTGATGCAACATACAAAAAAAACGGAAACAGAGAAATAGGCTATAGATATACTGATAATTAGTTGAGCCATACAGTACCTTTCACCTTCTACTTGACATGCATTATTATGTTTACTGGCGGTTAAAATTAACTACCAATATTCAAATGAAGTTATAAAGAACATGACTGTTTTTATTCTATCATTACAAACTTTCTACATGTTTGTTCTGAATTTGTTTACAGCCACGGCATTTTTTATAAAGTCTTCCAAACTTGATATGAATTCACAGTATTACAGCACTTACATGTACTTTGAATTTCTTACAAAATAATAGATTATTTGTGAAAAGACCATAAAACTATGAACGCCTAATGATAAACCAAACAGCAATTTGACAGATTGCATTTTATATATATATATATAATTTTATTTATAGGGCAACCTGATATAACAATTATTTTACATACATTACTACAACGTCAATCAGCCAGCCTTCAAAGGCTTACGAAGCACTGTCAATTAATATCTATAATTTGCGCTAATATAGAAGATATGAAGTTAATACTTCAAGAACATTTTAAAACAAGATTATTTAAATATCACAATGAGAAAGTAACTGAGTTCTGATTTTTGAAATATTGAATATATAGTTTGACACAAGTTTACAGTCTGTAGTTAGCAATTTAATGAGTATTTCGTCATCAGAAAGAACGGAAAAGTCTATGTTGTTACGTTGCTGAAAGTCAGCGAAGGCATTGTTTCTTTCACACAAATATAAAGGACATTTAACTAAAAAATGTTTTTCGTCCTCAACGGATACATTGTCATTACAAACTTTGCAAAAACGTCTACGGGATACCACGATAACGCCCAAGTTCTAATTCCAATGGAAAAGTCCCACAACGCATTCTGGTTAAAGTCGATCTCTGTTGTCGTGTCATATTAGTGGTAATGTACTGCTGTTTTTCAAAATTTATTTCAAGACATATAAAAGTTCGTAATTTTGGCATGTTCAAACTATCCAGTTTCCATTTACCGTGATGTTTTTGACGGAGCAAAAGTTCTGAGTAGTTGGCAATAAATTTTACATTTAGTCCAGTTGTGTAGTTATTGTTAAATAGTTCCAAAAGTTCACATTTTTCCATCACTGGTTTTAGCTCGTTGTACCATGTTTTCTTATATTTTTCTGATAAAGTTGATTCCTATTGGAAACTACGATTTGGAATTCGACCTACGTGCATACTTGTTATTCTATGCCAAAGTCTTATCATGTTACACTGGCGACGGATATATGCTGGAGTCCAACCCATATCACCACAAATGGCCGGAATTGGACTACATTTTCCAACTACCATAAATGTCCTGATTGCTCTGTATTGGAGTCTTTCAATATTATCGTAAGGCTTGTAACCCCAGACCCCTGATGCATAGTCCATGATTGGAACAAATGTACTTGTAAATAATTTTGTGTATGTTTCGTAATCAAAACCATCCACCAGAAAATATTTTGATGATAAGGCACCAAGTGCTCTACTACTAGCTGTGATGAGTTCGTTCACGCACTCGTTGTATTCTAGAGTTTCAGATATTGTAAGTCCTAGGTATCGATATCTTGGTGTGTATTCGATAGTTGTGTTCCCCATCTTAAATACTCTGTCTGAGCACGGAGATGACTGTTGTCTAATGTGCATAACTTTCGTTTTATCACAGTTCACTTTCAAGCTCCATTTCACAGACCAGTTATCCAGTGCTGTTAATTGTTTTTGCAGTCCATTTTCTGTATCCGACATAAGCACAATATCGTCAGCATATAATAATGTACTGATTTCAAAGTTAGTCTCTAGACGGATTCAACAATTCAAAGCATTAATGTCTGTAGTTAAGTCGTTGATGAAGAGTGCGAATTATGTGGGAGCTACATTATCTCCTTGCCGAACACCAGATTCGACCGAAAACCAATCTGTAAGAGTACCGTTAAGTCTTACACAGCTTTGAAGGTTTGTATACATGCTTTGGGTCGTTCTCAGCATATTTCCATAAACGCCCGCTTTAACAAGTTTATGCCAGAGGTAAGTATGGTTAACAGAATCGAAAGCCTTGCTAAAGTCTTTAAAACATATGTGTGTATCAAGTTTCATTAGCTTTCTGTTTCTTAAAATGGTACACAGTGTATAAATGTGGTCTAAACAGGATCTCATTTTTCTGAATCCATTCTGTTCGTTACAGATCTAGAGAGTGTTATTCCGCTCAAAATAAGAGGTAAGTCTGCGATTAAGAATAGAGCTAAACATTTTGGCAACAGTTGACATTAAGCTTATACAACGATATCCAAGTGGATCACGATAGTCTTTTCCATCTTTTAATATAGGATGAATAATACTTTGGCACCAAGGTGAAGGAACTATACCATGAGTAAAGCACATATCAAATAACTTTTGTAACGGGACAGTCAAAATTTGTTACACATTTTATTATGTAGAAAAGGGTGGATTAAAACTGGGTTTATAGCTAGCTAAACCCCTTACTTGCATTACAGTCATATAAAATTCCATTATAATGTAAAGTTATCCTTGATATTTCACCATAAATTGAAGAAATGAAAAAATATGACATAATTGACGTTGATAAATACTGAAATTTTGCCAAAATCTGTCAAATTGCTGTTTGGTATATACCAGATACCTTATAATTCCATTTGACAGATTTTGAAAATTTTTTAGTATTTATCTACGTCAATTATGTCATATTTTTTCCCCTTCAAATTACAGTGAAATATTTATCAAGGATAACTTTACATTATAATGGAATTTTATATGACTGTAATGCAAGTGAGGGGTTTCGCTAGCCATAAACCAAGGTTTAATCCACCTTTTTAAATAAATTGATAAGAGCATTTGCTTTCTTGGTACTCAAAACCAGGCTAGGACGGGTTTAATTAATATCAAAAAGCAAAACTTGCACAAAACATCAATAAATACAATGCAATAAAACACCATATCACTAACATATTCTCAAATGAACCGCTCATCAACATAATAAAAAAATCAGGATTTTACTTTCATTACTGTGTTCAATTTCGAAATTAGTATGGCGTTCATTATCACTAGACTAGTATATATTTGTTTAGGGGACAGCTGAAGGACGCCTCCGGGTGCGGGAGTTTCTCACTACATTGAAGACCTGGTGGTGACCTTCTGCTGTTGTTTTTTATTTGGTCGGGTTGTTTTCTCGTTGAAACATTCACCATTTCCATTCTCAATTTTATAGATTAAGCGGCTGTTTGGCTTTGTGTTTTTTTCCCATTTACACTGTTAAAAATCGAACTTATCAGTAGACTTCGAAATTGGTATTTGAATTTATCATACCTTTACTCAAAGAAAAACGGAATTGAAAGTCAAGATAAATTGACAACGCTAAGTAAAAAAACGCCGAAAGATGACGAAAAGACAAACATATTCACCAAAAAACTACATCAGGTATTTCGTCGCATTATAATAATAAAAAACCAGTAGAGATATCAATAAACAAACATTGCAATGGTCCATCTATGTATATTCCATCTGCTTTGCATAATAATATACTCAAGCCTACATGAGGATGGAATTTTATTATGCAAAGCAGATGTAATTTACATAAATGGATAAAAAGATAAAACAACAAAACAAGCCCACCAAAACTTGTGGTGATTTCATGTCTTTTTTTAAATTGGTGCAAAGGAAACGATATTGTAATAATGACATAAGGACACTATATAATACAGTCAACCAACTCGTGATGGCGTCAATAAATTTACGAAGTGATAATTTGGGCAATAAAAGGGATCGACATTGTTCAGACAACAGTTATTGAATTATTGATCTTATTGAAACACGAAACAACTATGCATGCAAAGTTAGTGAAGAAACAGTCCACAAATTATATTACTATTGTGCTCTAGACAACCATCATTGCAACATAGCGTCAAACTAAAAGAGGGACGGAAGATACCAAAGGGATAGTCAAACTCATAAATCTAAAACTAACTGACAACGCCATGGCTAAAAATGAAAAAGACAAACAGAAAAACAATAGTACACATGACACAACATAGAAAACTAAAGAATAAACAACACGAACCCCTCCAAAAACTAGGGGTGATCTGAGGTGCTCCGGAAGGGTAGGCAGATCCTGCTCCACATGTGGCACCCGTCGTGTTGCTTATGTGATTACAAATCCGGTAAATAGTCTAATTCGGTAGGTCACATTCATGAAAGGGAAGGGGATTGTAGTTACGATGTATGGAACATATCCGATATCATTTGTGAAATGTTTATTCCATAACGGTCAACCAACTCGTGATGGCGTCCGTAAAATTTACGAAGGGAGGATTTCAACTTCACCATTTGGAACTCTTGGTTTAATAGCTTCCTTGTAAGCAGCAATCCTCTATCAAGAAAATCATGATAAGAAATGCAAGCACGGGAATATCGTATCAATTGGGAGATATATACACCGTATGCAGGTACTGCTGGAATGTTGCTACTTAGAAATGGAAAGTTCATAATTGGAAAGCTGAAATCGTCTCTTTTGTCGTAAAGTTTTGTTTTCAACCGACCCTCATTGTCAATTTCTAGATGTAAGTCAAGATATGAAGCCGACTTAACTGTATCTGTAGTATCCTTTATCTCTAGTTCGATGGGATAGATGCGTTCCACATAGTCACCAAATGTTAACTGTTTAGCGAAAGAGCATCATCTATATAGCGATGAGTAGAGTTAAAGGATATTGCTAACTTTTTATCTTTCTTCCTAAGAAGTTCCTGCATGAAACCAGCCTCATAATAATAAAGAAACCAGTCGGCAAGTAGAAGGGCACAGTTTGTTCTCATTGGAATGCCGACAGTCTGTTGAAAAACACCTCCTCCGAACGTAACAAATATGTTGTCAATCAAGAAATCAAGCATCTTGATAATATCAGTTTCAGAGAATTTTTTGTTTGATTCAGAGTGATTCTTTACAAAGCAAGATTTATCCCTCCCTAAGACAAGATACTTGTATCTACGTTGGCCATTCTTTTTATGAAGCAAAGAAATACTAACTCTTTCAATTTGTCTTTTGGTTACGAATGTGGAATACTTGTGTAAAGAGTAGAAAAGTCAAATGTTTTAATACTGTTACAAGATGAAAAAGAGTTAGATTGTACGTACTCTAAAAGATCTTTGGACTTTCTAAGTATCCACATCTGATCCACGCCACCTCTAGAATAGGCAGTTTCACAATAACTTTGAAGCCCGTCTTTGATTGCTGATGAAATAGATGTTAATAATTAGGAAAGTGGTTATGAGGAACACTTGAAGGACCCAGCAATACACCGTTGTATGTTAGGACATTTATGACGTTTAGGTTTCCAATACAGTGATGGAAGTTCCAGTCCTTTATCTTTGGTTGAAATTCCAAAGGAACATAGAACAGACCTATGATTATCCAGAATTTCCTCTTTGGTAAGTGTCGTGAGGGTATATGTTGAGTTTTAAAGTGAATTGTCAATACCTAATTCGTTTATCAAGCAGTTAATGTAATGACTTTTACACACAAAAACGATGTGATTTGGGGCTTTATCAGCGGGGACAACCCACTTAGACAAAACACAGTATATTGATATCAAAATGTAATCACTTTGAGTATGTATTTCAGAATTGTCAATTAATTACGTTAAATATGAATATCATAACTGTCTGTTGACGGTATAAAAGACATCTATGTATAGCTGCCTTATGGTCTCCATTTTAGCTCTATTGACCTTAAAGATGTGGTACACATAGGACACACATTACGTCACAGGAATCATTCGAAAAAGGAGTTAAAACAAATATTCCGTTAATTTTAACAGTTTTAGGAATTTGCCCTGCATTTCATAGCAAAACAAATCTTGGGTGAATAAATAACCATCCTTTTTATATATAGTCTATATTCTATAAATTAGTTTGGAACTTCAGGTAACATCTTTATTAAACCCTGGATCAGGAAAAAGAAGGGATAATTTGATTGGTTTATTTCTAGTGTGGTTATTTGCTATTAACCAATGAAATGTTATTTTAAATTTTAACTGTAGTACTTGACAGAACAAAGCTTTACTAATGCTAATAACAAATCATTTTGGCATACTTGTGAGATTTAAGATTTGGAGTTAATCAGGCCAAAAATAAACATATAACGATTTCATAACATTCTTTATTCGCCTCATTTAAGTGTCAAATTCAATTTTTGTTATTTTTCTTCTCTTTGTTGTTTTTCTTGTCTTTGTTATTTTTCTTTCCTTTGTTATTATTTTCATTGTTCTTGCCTTTCTTATCTTTGTTATTCTTCTTATCTTTATTTTTCAGTTTTTCTTTAATCCAGTCTGTATAAGCAGAAACTCTGATATGAACACTTGGAACCCTTCCATCGCAAATTGTAAAAGCACCAAACGATAATACTCCTACAAGCTTTTTACTGCAAACCAAAGGCCCACCACTATCTCTCTGAAAAAAATTATCTTAAAATAAATACAATATAAGTATACAAAGCCAAATTCGGGAGTGTTTATTGATATCATACGCCCTACTCGTTTTATCAAAAGTATTTCAATGCAATCCGTAGTTATCTTTGTTATATTATGTACAAATCTCGAAAATTTTTATATTTTTGTTGGTTAACATTGCATACAGTCAGGATTCTATTTCATCAAAATTATCTCCCATAACGCCAGTTCATTTTCACAATCGTAGAAATGGAAGCCATTGTAGGGATGACACGCTGCCTATTTTGCACCATTACGATCCTTATATGTCAGTTGTATTTTAAAATACAAACGTATCAACTAGCTAATGAGCATCAATTAATGAACTTGTACGCATTGATTCAACTAAAAACTATTGTCTGATCGGTTGTCAGGTGGAATTTTCGAAAATGCATAAACATATAGAAAAAAATTAATTAAATATTTTGTGGAGGGGCAGACTAGAATTTCTAGTGGTAGAAGACAATAAACCCTAGTTATCAAACACAAACACAAATATTTTATTTCGAAGATATGCATTTTCGTCATTCAACTTGAAAGACTGTCGTCAAGTACTTTCAGTAAAAAAAAATTAGCTAATCGAACACACTTTCTCTGTTTTTGTGATTCATTAGATAGGTATTTCACTTGACCCATATATTTCATCTTTCAGCACTGTGATTTTTTTTATGTTATAAAGTCAATCTGTGCTTTGATATATAAAAATGATAGAATCTGAAGCGGTACGATATATCAAATATTCTTGCTTTGTACGATATCAAGACAAAATATTCAACTCAAACACGCCCTAACATAAAAAGGTGCACTTGATTTTCTCTTTCCGATGCAATTGTTACCCATTATTTGGAATTTTTTTCTTGAGTCACAAAATAGAAGGGCAAACACGAAAATTACTAAACTAATAGATTGATATGTTTTTTTCGTCCGTGGCATTTTCTACATCTTACTTGAAAGATACCCATGTCGTCGACTTGATATCTAATTGTTCTGCTTAACTATGTACTAGATAAATTGAAAACTTATGCAAATGGTGTTTTTTAAATAAAACTCTTCCTAATTGAGACGAAAACTGTTTTTTTTTTGTTTCTATTAACTTTAATCAAATGTGTCACTAGAATAAACATTATAGTAAGCATTTATCGCGTTCTCTAACAAAGAGCTTCGATTCTTTTGTTCTATTTAAACCGGGTTTCCGACTGCTTAGACATACACCTGACATCGCGTTTTGGTTGTTTTCAGACTCATTCTTTAAAAAAAATGATACCGATTATAGATAATGAAGCAGATGTGAACAAAATAAAAAAAAACTTTGACAGGAACCGTATTGGAGCTTGAAGTTAAAAAAGATACTTTATATTTTTGTGAAAACAAGCTAAAATGTTTATATATCAACAGATTTAAAATTTGAACCGAGAAACGTGGTGTCCATTTTCTACGATATGAAGTGTTTGTAACATATATATATATATAAGTCAACAATCTTTCTCACGAGGGCGCTGGTTAATTACGAGTAATGATACGTGTACACAATAATTAAAATATAGTCAGACATCTGCGACATATTTTTTGAAACCATTGCATTCCTTTATCTGGAAATTACCTAACCAATGTGAAATTTACCGAAACGAGTTAACAACTTTGAATTTATTACGTGGGCTAATGAAATATAGTTACATTACAAGAATCCTTTTTCCCATCCTGAAGACATATGATGTTCTTCAAAAAATTTGATGCAAAAGACCAGGAAGCCAGACAGTCATCTTTAGCCACAACAGGCATTGACAATACTTGCAGACGATCAGGATAATTCGACCCTATAATTATAAATTAAATAGACTAAATTAATTATGTTGTAAATATCCTTAAAATTATAAGTTTCTTCACGGAGACGTTAGACTTAAACTCTAACAAAGATGTTTTTTTAAAATAACGTCACTTTATTGCTATTTTTAAATTGATCAAGGTCATACGATGATATCATCTTGTAATATTGTACCAAGTCAGGAATATGACAGTTGTTGTCAATTCGTTTTTTTCGTGTTTTATTATTTGATTTAGCCATGTGATAATGGACTTTCCAAATTGATTTTCCTCTGAGTTCAGTATTTTTGTAACTTTACTTTTTTCCATAAAATATACGTTTCCTTTGTATGTGGTCTAACTTTAAAAAATACTCATATTTCCGGTTTGCTCGAAGATTGCAAACATAACTTTGAGAAATAAAAAAGGGATGTGTCAAAGCGACAACAACCCGACCATTTAGCAGACAACAGCCGAAGGCCACCAATGGGTCATCTATGTAGCGAGACACCCGCTTAGCGTCCTTCAGCTGGCCCTGTAAAATTTATGTATACTAGTAGAGTGATGACGGACGTCATACTTAACTCCGAATAATATACAAAAAACAAACAAAAAATTAAAATCAAACAAGACTTACAAAGGCCAGATGCTCCTGATTTGGGACAGGCGCAAAATTGCGGCGGGGTTAAACATGTTTATGAGATCTCAACCCTCCCCATATACCTCTGGCCAATGTAGAAAAAGTAAACGTATAACAATACGCACATTAAAATTCAGTTCAAGAAAAGTCCGAGTCCGATGTCAGAAGATGTAACAAAAGAAAATAAATAAAATGACAATAATACATAAATTACAACAGACTACTAGCATATACACATTTTATTATTTAAATTCGTTTTTGCACATGATATTTACACACAAATAACTAAAAAATGGTTGCACCTTTATGGATTTCACCTACATGTCTTCCAACATTTAGTATTAACAGAATCTAATAATAGACAATTTAAATGTGTTTCTTACTTCTGCACTTGTCAATTGAAACTTATGTCAAGTTTAAAAATCCAATAACATGCCAATCTCTCAGAGATAAGAGATGAATGTGGCAGTTGGGAAGGCTTTCTTGCTAGTCCAATATGGTGGGACAATATAAGTATAAAGACTTTAATTTTTTAACAAATTAGAAGAAATATATCAGATAAACTCCATGATATATGATAGTATTATATCTGCTGAACATCAAGTATCAAAATCCTTTGTGGGACAAAATACACATTGGAACTACTTTTAACTATATCTGCTATTTTTAGACTTGTTAGAAGTTCCAAAGGATCTAAAGATTTGTATATAATTTTAAATAGAAATATTAGTGTTCCCAATATTAAGTGAAGATGGACTGCATTTTTGGCTTTGGTCAAAACATTGGAAGCAAAAATATTAACTGTCATTTGTTTTCACAAAAAGTACTAACTTTAAATGGTAACAGTATATCTCCAATAATCCAATCTTAGCTACAAACAGTTTGTTTTAATAAAATTACGATTTATAATAATCCAAATAGTAAATTTTGTTATAGGGAAATTGAGACCTTAGAATATCTATTTTGGTAATTGAGCAAAATCCAAAGTTTTTAAAGAGATTGCAAAATAGTATTCAGTAATTTGTGTAGTTGAATACCGAAGTTAGACCTCGTTAACAATAAACGACATGAGTATGTATGTATTCATCAAAGTTGACCATACACGTGTTTCTATGATGTAAACAATCACACGTGCGTGTTTGTCTGCATAGCGGTCATCTATTGTTGTTTATATCAAAACACAGGGTTGTATTTTAAATATAGGATATTTCGGATTGGTGAATATTTTTCGCATTGCTTAAGTATATTAAATATGATACTTTGGGATGGAAATAGCACTGGATTTTCAAAGCACAAATGGTCACCATCTTAATGTAAGTTAAGAGATATTGTCATTCGAAGCTCGTATTATACTATTCAGTAAAGTTCAGTTTAGGTTAAGTAAACCTCCCCTCCATTTGAATGGTTCTATTTTTGAAATGTTTTTTGAAAATTTAATTACGTTTTAATAAAATAAGTTACGTCGCACATTCTTTCGAGCTATTCGTTATGAAACAAATGGTTTTCTTTTATTAAAAAAAAACCTTCATATCCGTTTGAGGTTAAGAATTATAGTATAAAATTATAACAAAGTGTAATCTCGACGAGTCAATTTATGAGACCAAAGTCAATTAAATGGATTCATAAACCGGCAAGAGTAGATAAAAATAAACATGGTGGCGTTGTGACCCTTTTTGTGAAAAACAGTCTACATTTAATTGTACGGCATTTAATGTGTGTAAGCAATGTTTAATTACTTTGGCTTGAAATGGGAAATTGTAGTAACATTTTTTTAGTTGGTGTCTTATGTCGGCCTCCAAACTCAAATTCTCAAATATAATACTTATTTAGTGAGTCAGTAAATAAAGCATTTGGTTGTAATGACTTGTTTTTCTTTGTGGTGATTTTAATTGGGATATGATGTCAAAAACAAATAACTCTTAATAAAAGTTATTGAATCGTTTATATTTAGAAAATGATGTTTTGGAGTCTACTTTACAAACAAAACTGACACTTGTATTGAGTTATGTTTGAATAATCGCAAAAATGTATTAAATCAGAATTTCTTCTTCCGCCGACATGCAGTCATCATTCTCTCGTTTAAATCGAGATTTAAAATTTTAAAACAACACTCGTTTCAATGACAAATTCATGATTTTAAGCCTGTAGACTATGATGGTCTTAACAACCAGTTGATCGGTACTGACTGGGATGATGTTGTTATGTAATTCAATGAATACAAATTATGGTGATGTGAAATTTGTCAAACCATTGTAAAGTATTGTCAATAGATATATACCTAATAGAACTATTATAGTAAGACCATATGATAAAAAATCATTTAAGAACAACTTGATAAGAAACGAGATTAGACATCGAAATACAATTAAAAACAAAAGGAAAACTTTGCTTAAGAAAACCCCCCGAAATTCGTTATTTTTACATTCTAAATATATAAGAGATATTTGACAAAATTGGCCGAATATAACAAAATTTGGGACCAGCCAACATAGAACGCATGCGTAGACAGACTAAATATTAAAGTTAAACATATAAAATATCAGTTTAGTTAGAAAAGCAAAAGACGACCATAATGCAAACGGATATCACAACTTCATGAACTTATTGTCATGATATTTAAACAAATTCGTTTTCACAAAGAAAGAATTATTAGACCAGTTAAAAATCTTGAATGTTAACAACCAGCTGGAATTGCGGTGTCAGCCCTATCTTTTACAGGTGTTTCTAGCTTTATCTTAAAATCTTCAACTAATTCATTTGATATATATCTATCAGTTAAACGGCACACACGCAAATATAACCGGGATACGAGATGAAAGGATGTGAAATGACCTGGGTGAATTACATGCCAAAGTGCTATAGTTTATTACAAATCATTTTTTGCTTAGCGAATCACACGTTATCATAGTTGCATTGTCATTGTAAAAAAATACACTTGAATTTCTTGCGTGCAAAGAACTTTACTCCAAAAGGACCAAAAATGGTGAACCAGCTAGTATAGGACTTAAGTTGTACTGTTTGATGATGAACCATTTGTTCAATAATTTAAGTAATCATTCAAAGACATCTGTTAAATGAGTTTACCTTGTATCGTATTTATTGTATTTTATGTATTTTTTTTCGTTTATAAATTTAAACCCGAGTAATTTTTTTTTTAACTTTCTTAAGTTTTTCTCATTTACTCCTTTTACTCACACTTCCCTTATCATAATTCAAACCTTGAAAATAATAAATGTTTTTTCTTAATCGTCTAATTCTGTTGTTAAACGTTCTCGAGAAAAGAAAAGACAAATTAGAAAGTCAAGGTATTTAATTAAAATTTAGATGTGCTGCTGTTTTATACTAGTACAGTCCGTATGTTCGTCTTTTTTAGTTTTTCTTTTGCCCATGACGTTGTCCTTTTGTGTTAGACTTATGAGTTGTAATATCCCTTTTGTATCTTTAGCCTCTAATTTCTATAATTAATTGTTGATACATCTTACCACTAGATTTATTAGCATTTGTAGTTCCCCAACCAGATATTGTGCACAATTCACCAACATAAGTGTTCCCTGTTTCCTTGTCCAGCTCGATTTTATTAATGGTAGATCCAAATTTAAACGGCGTCTTGAGCTGTAGTAACATAAGGTCAGGTTCGATTCCATCGCCACCAACTGTATTATATTTTTCGTGCTGAAACATAATGAGCACAATTTAGTTTTTTGTAACATCAGTATATGCAAACGATATGATTGCATGACGTTTGTAGAAAATAAAACTAAAGAAAAGAAAATCGTGATTGCTTTTCTTCCATGAAAAAATTAAATTTTGAAACTGAGTATCAAATCGTATTATGATTTTATCTTGTTGGTAAAATCATAGTTCTAGCTTATTTACAAATTCTTTACATGTTATGACTTTTGAAAGCGAAATTCCACCGTGAAAAGAATATTATGATATCCTTTGACGAAATGTTATTTTAGGTGTATTCAATGATATATGGAATAGCTATTAATGGATTAATAAAAATCGATCGATCAAAGAATCGTTCGAAGTGGGAACCACTTATGTGTCTGTTTAGTTCTAAATGTCCACGTAATATGTTTGGAGGCTAGAATCGTGATATTGACCTAAACTGGACGTGCAGTTATTCGACTAAATAATTTCAAAGACGATACACCTAAGGGCGACTGAATTTACTTTCCATAGATACAGTAATTTTCCTTTCGTTGTGATATTATAATTTATACATGATTACATAGTCTTGAAACATCATGTGTAGTGGGCACTGATTAAATTTCTCTCTATCTGCAAACGTGCTGAGCATAAGCGTCTCTACAACAATTGCAATTACAATACTACATTCACTATCTATTTCTGAAAAATAATGTTAAATATTTTGACGTGCCTAATCGTTGACGACATTTTTTTTGTAGTACTTTAGTACCGTTGACACAGCATGCTAGGGTATTTGAGATGCTAAATGGATATGAAATTCTAAAAAGATAACAAATGTATACAATGACCCATTTGTCATTCAAAAAATCAGTATTAGTGGTTCATATAGTTTTCTCTGAGTGCAAAGAGATAAAGTGAAGAAAAGGAATAAAATTTATAGTGGTACGAACAACCTTTACTACTCTAATTTTGTTACAATTCAAATATGTTGCAAATCAACAATAAAATATATGTGCCACATACCAAAAAAAATTAAATTAACTCACTGATGTATTTCGACATTTCCCCTAAATACTGAAAAGTACCATGTAAAGTATCGGATCCAAATAGCATAACAACTTTATAAATCACTTATGCCAAGCTGCTAACATATGCAAGTTATTTACGTTATTTAAAGTACCGTTACTTTCTGTATCAAACAAATGTAAAGGTTTTAATAAAGAATGTATAATTAAAAAATAAATAAAAAAAATTAAAAAAATAACTTATTGAAGGAATGTATCATTTTTTCACACTAAATTACGCGTGTAGCGGGTTTTCTAAAGTGTACACTACATTTTTCTTGTTATTTCGACTAGACAGAAACAAATAGTACAGTCATTTCTTATAATTTAATTTTTAATTCCATTTTAGAACGGAATAAACTATAAAGAAGGTTGATGACGTCACGGTCACATGCAAAAATTATGTCTCTGTGCTGATAAACAAAACGGTGTCAACCAATCAGAAGATACGTTACATCAAAAATTACATTATTCTGTTTTGTAGTGATGTTTTATTAAAGGAACATCAATCTTAACAGATAATCAACTGTCCATCGGTTATTTAAATTTGAATAGGTCCGGTAACGACCAGTTGTCTGTTTCGTTTTGTTCTGCTGAAGACCGAATGCTTTTTTTCTCTGTAAAATAATTAACATCATGTGACTCTTTGTTATCCAAAAATCCTATGCTTTATCGTTATTGAATAAATCAAATTAATAACTGTTCAGACGCTTTGCAGTTAATTGAGTAGCGTGTAGCAAGCTTAAGAGTGTAGGTAAACACATCTCAATTTACTACAAGCGAAGTGTTTGAACATTTCTGAATTAACCGCTGATGATAACTCTGCAAATTGACTGACACTCATCAATCAAAATTGGAAATGTTCTAACAGCTTTTATTGTCATAATGACCATTTAAAATGAATATGGGGTTAATCGTGTATGGAGTCATCCTGTTCAGTAATACATATGAAATGTACGACATAATTAATGTTGTCCAAGCTGAATGTATAAACAGTGAAACAGGAAAGCAGGATGGGTGTAAAATTACATGTACACTTATGTCAATGAACAGTTGGGTATATTATATACTTCTTATTGTCCACATACCACATAGTATTTATTCAAGGGTTTAATCTGTATCATCTGACTCAAAAAGGAGCTTCCAGCTACTACTCTCATATTCTTTGCCCTAAAAAAGAAATAAAATAAAACTGAAGCGATGTAATGAAAACAGATTGTAATATACCATATAAAAAAGAAAATGTAGCATGATTGTAAAAAAGTTAGCTCTTCACAAGAGGACAATGAGCTCGAGTAGATAGGTTAAAAAAGAACTAATCATTATATACGGGCGTGATTATTATTTAACATACACATTTTTAATAACTTAAAATGTTCACTTATTTTCTTTTTGGACGTGACGAACCTTGAGACTTATCAATTCCGATTGGCTATTTTTTCACTTTTTATTTTGTCTAAAATGTTATTTCAACACAATGCATTATGCCCGCGTCACACTGTCCCGATTTTTATATACGATGGACATCCGAATGCGAAAATTGTAAGTTCGTACGAAGTTGGTCCCGATTTCGTTGAAATACCAAAAAGTGACCGAAGCAAGTACGATGAATAACGAAGTCTATACGATGGTGCCGAAATTATATACGATAGCAAAAGATGGACATACGAAGGTAAATCGAAGACGGTTATTTAAGCTTCATATATCAGCCGAAGCCTACACTATGGATCACGAAGGCTACACGATGGATCACGAAGGATACACGATGGATTACGATGATGGCGCGATGGCCATACGATGTCTAAAAGGCACTCTAGAACCAAAATGCTCAAAATTTGGTATGGTGTTACTTGTTAAGAATATCTTAAGCGCTATTGACTTTAAACTTCAAAGGTCTATGTCACAGTGGCAGTTGTAATACAAGGCAATATCACCCTTGTGGTAACTCTAAAACCAATATGCTTCAAAAGATTGTAACCACATTTGGTATATTATTCCTCCTTGTAATGATATGACATTTTTTACGTTCAAGGCCAAATGTCAAGGTCATGCAGATGGACTTGTTTTTTCTCCTTGAAATAGCATAATAGGAAATTGGTTGTTCATTTTGTTACCTGCTGGTTCTAAATATAAAAAAGAAGATGTGGTATGATTGCCAATGAGACAACTATCCACAAAAGACCAAAATGACACAAACAATAACAACTATAGGTCACCATACGGCCTTCAACAATGAGCAAAGCCCATACCGCATAGTCAGCTATAAAAGGCCCCGATAAGACAATGTAAAACAATTCAAACGAGAAAACTAAAGGCCTTATTTATGTAAAAAAATGAACGAAAAACAAATGTGTAAAAGACAATATTAAAGGTATATCCAGTTACTGAATGTTTTGGTTGATTTCTAAAAACAATTGCAGCTGGATTAAACGTAAATATAGTGTCCATATTTGTCCCTAACATGTTACATACGAGGGGATGCCACGCTCGGCATTGCCTTGTTTGAACAGTAAAATGTGTGCACTATTCTGAATAATCACCCATAATTATGCCCTTGTTTACTATCTATCTTAAAGGTAAGGTAATGTGCTCGTTGATTCCTTTTATTCAAAAAGAGCTCTTTCCAGGAGAATATCATAATAATATAGACAAAAGAAAGGATGTGGGGAAAGCAACAAATGCGGCCAAATATATAGAAAACAAAATGAAATGGTTATGGAGTAAACATTCGTGTGACAACAACTCAGACGATACATAAAAAATCAAAATAATGAAGAAAAAGTTGGTTTCCCTATATACGTGTACCTGCAGTGTTGGTGTACGAGGCGCGTTTATGATTTTCATTATGTTACTTGATATGAAAAATTGACAAAAAATAATATTTTACTTGTAAAAGTAAATACTTATCCTGTAATAGCTGCCATTCTTGTTCCATATGAATTAATAGAAACAACGATGTCGCCTTTCTTGTTCTCATAGAATCATATGATATGAGCTCCATGTTTTGTGAACGTCTTTCGTAACTGTCGTATTAGACTGACCAGTGCATATCGCGCATGGCACTTTGAATGTATTTTAGCGCAAAAATTAACATTCATTTAGCTGGATTTATTGCCTTCGTAGTTCCATCTTGTTGCCTTCGTACTTTTATATGATGGCAACACGACGGGATTACGAGGTCTTCACGAAGTCGTGTTGCCATCACAAGACCTTCTGGTAGCTTTGTGAGTCATTCGTGTAGATATCGTAATGTCAAAACTGCCCGATGGAAACGATGGAAACACGAATGCAAAACGGTGCATTCCCTGTGACATTACGATTATGAGGATGGTGATACGAACTCAATACGAACCCTCAACATCGGACGCACCTTCGGGGATTTTTTAACATGTTAAAAAATTTAGAACCCTTCCCGAAGTTGCTCCCGAAGGCTAGAAAAAGTGGCCGATGGTTCCACGATGGTTAAAGATGGCAATACGAATAGCCCGAACTGGAAACGATAAGTCCCGATTTTGAAAATTTCTATAATCGTGTTGTCATCGGCATAAAAATCGGGACAATGTGACGCGAGCATTATCAAAAGAGAGACGAAAGACACCAAAGGGACAGTCACACTCATAAATCTAAAACAAACTGACAACGCCATGGCTACAAATGAAACAGACAAACAGAAAAACAATTGTACACATGACACAACATAGAAAACTAAAGAATAAACAACACGAACCCCACCAAAAACTAGGGGTGATCTCAGGTGCTCCAGAAGGGTAAGCAGATCCTGCTCCAGATGCAGCACCCGTCGTGTTGCTTATGTGATTACAAATCCGGTAAATAGTCTAATTCGGTAGGTCAAATTCATGAAAGGGAAGAGGAGTGTAGTTACGACGTAAGGAACATGTCCGATATCATTTGTGAAACGGTTATTCCATAACGGTCAACCAACTCGTGATGGCGTCCGTAAAATATACGAAGGGATGATTTAAACTTTACCATTTGGAACTCTTGGTTTAATAGCTGCTTTGTGAGCAGTAACCCCTCTATCAAGAAAATCATGATTGGAAATGCAAGCACGGGAATATCGTATCAATTGGGAGATATATACCCCGTATGCAGGTGCTGCTGGAATGTTGCTACTTAGAAATGGAAAGTTCACAATTGGAAAGCTGAAATCATATCTTTTGTCGTAAAGTTTTGTCTTCAACCGACCCTCATTGTCAATTTCGAGATGTAAGTCAAGATATGAAGCCGACTTAACTGTATCTGTAGTATCCTTTATCTCCAATTCAATGGGATAGATGCGTTCCACATAGTCACCAAATTTTGAATTGACTAGTGAAAGAACGGCATCTATAGAAAGTAGAGTTAAAGGATATTGCTAACTTCTTATCTTTCTTCCTAAGAAGTTCCTGCATGAAGTCAGCCTCATAATAATAAAGAAACAAGTCAGCAAGTAGAAGGGCACATTTTGTTCCCATCGGAATGCCGACAGTCTGTTGAAAAACACGTCCTCCAAACGTAACAAATATGTTGTCAATCAAGAAATCAAGCATCTTGATAATATCGGTTTCAGAGAATTTTTTGTTTGAATCAGAGTGATTCTTTACAAAGTAGGATTTATCCTTCCCTAAGACAAGATACTTGTATCTACGTTGGCCATTCTTTTTTATGAAGCAAAGTAATACCAACTCTTTTAATTTGTCTTTTTGTTTGGAATGTGGAATACTTGTGTAAAGAGTAGAAAAGTCAAATGTTTTAATACTGTTACAAGATGAAAGAGAGTTAGATTGTATGTACTCTAAAAGATCTTTGGAATTTTTAAGTATCCACATCTGATTCACGCCACCTCTAGAATAGGCAGTTTCACAATAACTTTGAAGCCCGTCTTTGATTGCTGATAAAATAGATGTTAATAATTTAGAAAGGGGTTTCGTGGAGCACTTGGAAGACCCCGCAATATACCGTTGTTTGTAAGGACACTTATGTAGTTTAGGTATCCAATACAGTGATGGAAGATCCAGTTCTTCATCTTTGGTTGAAATACCAAAGCAACAAAGAACAGACCTATGATTATCCAGGATTTCCTCTTTGGTAAGTGTCGTGAGGGTACATGTTGAGTTTCCAAGTGAATTGTCTATTCCTAATTCGTTTATCAAGCAATTAATGTAATGACTTTTACAGACAAAAACGACGTTATTTGGGGCTTTGTCTGCGGGGACAACAACATATATATCATGGAGGTCGGATAGGTGTTTAGCAACATTTGGGTCTTTGAAGATTGACGTAGCATTGACATTGATGGACCCATTCAGTTTCTTAATTCTGATTTGTATTAACGACCTCACTGCCTTAATCCATCGGATAGAGTGTCTACGTCTTCCTTCTCGCGCTTAGCCCATTGCCTGGCATAATCCTCGACTGAGTCCATCAAAATTTTTAAGTTGCAATTTTCAATAGTTCTACTAATACAAAATATACACAAAATGTACATAAGAGAGCAACCATTTAACAGCAAGATATGGGCAGGAACTATTTGTTTTTGTCTGAATCATAATTTATTTTTGGACGCTATCAATCAAATTACCTTGTTCAAAATTTAATCCTTTAATGTTTGTGATTTTACTTTTTAAGGTATTGGGAATCTATGGATACAGAAATTGTTGTTTTTTGTCATCTACTTGACCGTCTTGACCATGTTGACCACGTTTTGTTTTATAATTTAAGGATGACAAAATATTCTTAAGGAAAAAAAACATACCCCCATTTTGAAGTTAAATGGTCCCACCCTTAGTTCACTCTTTTCGTACTTAAATGATATTGGTGACATTGGAAACTGGATCTTTTCTGCAAAGAACTATATAAAAAACAAACATAGGCAACAGAAACGTATTAATGATCAAGCACCGACTATTCTTAAATCCAAAGAAAAACTGGAAAAGATTGATCCATGCTATGATAGATTCAACATTCTTTTTCTGAGTGTGGGTTTGTGTCGTTTTGTTCTTCTCCATGTACAATCATGACTGTATAAACATTATTTTCTGCACTATTTAAATATCTACTGACAGGTAAGATTGATGTATTAACTGTAAAAAGAATAACTTACTCATAAGCAGGATAATTAACACAATGTGCAGCTGTGAGAACCCAATTTCTGTCAATAATTGCACCTCCGCAAATATGAGTAAAAGTGCCGCCTTCATTATCTCTGGCCTGAATTGAAACCATCCATGGATGATCTTCTATGTTTGCCTCTTCGCCATTAACAATCTTTACACTTGTATCAGCCGCAAAAGTCTAAATTATGATATAAAATTTATTGAAACAAGAGACTCTCAAGAGCCTGAATCGCTCACCTTAATATTTTTGGTTAAATCTCTCATCAATGATTATTTTGGCTTTTCAATTTATTTAAATGTTCTTTGAATCGTCCTATTTTCTTCAAAAGCAAGAAAAAAATCATTTTCTCCTATGTTCTATTTTAGCCATAGGAGCTATGTTTCTTGACATACAAGGAAATGAAATATAAAATGTATACTTGATACTCTGAAACTCAATTAGCCTAAGTTTGGATGAAATTAATACAGCAGTTTCAAAGGAGAAGATTTTTTAAAGTAAGTCAACATGATGAACAAATTGTGAAAAAAGTCTTTTAAGGGCAATTACTCCTTAAGGGGTCAATTGACAATTTTGGTCAAATTGACTTATTTGTAGATCTTACTTTGCTTAACATTTTTGCTATTAACAGTTTATCTGTATCTATAATAATATTCAAGATACTAACCAAAAACTGCAAAATTTCTTTAAAATCATCAATTCAGGGGCATAATACCTGAAAAACCAGTTACCCAATTCGGCTGAAAATTTCAGGACAGGTAGACCGCGACCTAATAAATACTTTAACTTCTTGTCTTATTTGCTCTAAATGCTGAAGTTTTTGAGATATAAGCCAAAAACTGCATTTTACCCTGTGTTCTATTTTTAGCCATGACGGCCATGTTTTTTGACGAAATGAAAAATAAAGCACAAACTTTATTTCATACACCCTACTGATCATTCAGTTGAAGTTTGGTTGAATTAGGTTGAGTAGTTTTAGAGAAGATTTTTTAAAGTTAGCAAATATGATGAACAAATTGTGAAAAATTGTCATTAAAGGACAATAACCCCTTCAGGGCTCAATTGACAATTTTGGTCATCTTCATTTATTTGTAGATCTTACTTTGCTGATCATTTTTGCTGTTTACAGTTTATCTTTACCTATAATAATATTCAAGATAATGACAAAAAACTGCAAAATTTCCTTTAAATTACCAATTAAGTGGCAGCAACCCAACAATGGTTTGTTTGATTCATCTGAAAATTTCAGGGCTGATAGATCTTGACCTAATGAACATTTTTACCCCATGTCAGATTTGCTCTAAATGATTTCGTTTTTGGGATATAAGCCAAAAACTGCATTTGACCCCTATGTTCTTTTTAAGTAACGGCGGCCATGTTTTTTGACGGATCAAAAATCGAAGCACACACTTTGTGAAAAATAATCTAAGGAACAATCATGCTAAGTTTCATTCAAATCCATTCAGTAGTTTCAGAGGAGAAGATGTTTGAAAAATGGTTAACGACGACGACGACGACGACGACGACGACGGACGCCAAGTGATGAGAAAAGCTCACATGACCTTTTAAGCCAGGTGAGCTAAAATAACTTTCCATAGTCAATTTTATTTCTTAAATTAGTTTTTGTCAAATCCCAAGTAAAATCATTTCGACTAGAGAAATGAAAAACAAAAAATATCAAAAACTCAACAGGTTAAGACGGTTTCATTAATGCGATAATAAAAATTGTCAACTTTTCCCCAATAAAACAAATATCATCCTTAAATTACCATTAAAGATAATTATCAATTCGCGACAATATAACTGTCATCATCCGATAACCTTTTAAACACACTTCGATTACATCGATTATACAGTTACATCATCAAAAAGTCAAAATAGCTCCTTAAAAGTGACCTATTCAAAGTAAAGACAATCATGTTATTGCAGCTCAAAAACGTATCTTTGCCTAAAATTCGAAGTTTAGCATATTTTGAAAAATGATACTAATTAAACAATTGTCATAATCAAATTCCCAAGAAGAAAAAGACAATTCTGTCATGATAAAGATAGACTACAAAAACAGCTAAAATAATCTTTCTTTACACTTTTATTTCCGTAACCAAAAGGCCAATGTGCTAGATGTTACTTTCTTTTATTTAATGCATACAGAAGGTGTATCGATCAAGTAGTTGGCTAAATTTATTAGAAGATACCATATTTAGTGTTTTATAATCGGAGATGATACAATTTACTCATCAAGGATGGAATGAAATGTGTTTGGTTTCTAACTGCTAGCACTGTTTCGATACCTCTGATGATATTCTTTGTGGGTGTCATCATTTATCAATCAGTGGTTTGGTGCTGACATCTTCACTTTGATTTATCATCATACATGTATCTATGAAGTACTACAGTTTCGTTAGTTTGCTTCTTTTAATGTAGATAGGGTGTCTTCCACCATCTTGGATTTTGAAATACCAGAAAACATCGGTCTAGATCTTTGATAGAATGTGCAAATTTTGAGAGTAGTAGTTAATTCATGTGAAAGAAATGTCATTTCAATATAGAAAAAGTGATGTATTATCACATTCATAGTTGTACTTTACACACAAAAAACCCAGAAAGTTGTGTTTGATTCATTTTTTTTCAAACTTTGCCACCTAAGGGGAGGCAACTGCAATGTAAAGGCATATAATTCAAATTAAGAAGCTTTGACAAAAGAATATGTTAGGAATTTCACTATTCTATTATGTAGCAAGAAAACGGGTCCAGTGATCAAATTTTTTTTTCATTTCATGTCTGAAAGCATGCTATTAAAGCTATCTTCTCATATTCTATTTTAAAATGCTATAATGCAGTTTTATCTTTATGGCAGAAAATTTAGTTTCCCATGCATAATCTAAACAAAATCTGTCAATTTTGAACAACCTGTAGCATAAGCACCGTGACCCATTCATTTTATGATATTTTTTTTAAAACCAAATAAACTACATTTTGTCAAATTATTACCCTACTACATTTTGTCAAATTATTACCCCATCTACATTAAAACTAAATATTAGCTTCATTTATCTTATTTTCAATTGCAGGATACCACATCGATACCCGTCATTCATTATCAACAAATTTTGCTGTGTTCCTTGAAAGACCGATGCAAAATAAAACACATTGATGTTTTTTTTATAAGCAACACTGTTTATAAAAGTTGAATTGCATCATATTTTTTTTTATCTTTAATAAATGTTTTTATTATATGACTATACATTTTCTGTTTTCTCATTGGCTTAAAGCATAGAAAATCGTCTTTGATACCACATTATATTCACCGCGGCAAAAATCACGAGAGGTTAATATAAGATTTGGAAAAGCGTCCGTGTACCTAAATATAGAAACGGGGAATTCTTGTTAGCTATGTAAGGGATGTATAAATAAAATGGTTTTTAATTGAACGACCGAATAAATATCAACCAATCAGCGCTCTCTACATAAAATCGTTTCGATCTCACAGACGACAGTTACATGTTTCCGGCAACAAAGTATGGCTGAAGCAGCAGAAGTAGCTACTGAAAAAGTTGGCCTTGGTGAATATCACATCTCTGGGGTTGATAAATCATTGTATCAACCTCATCAAAAGTCAATAATTGTATAATATACGTACCGAAGCAATATAGATCACTACAAATACACAAGAAATTTAAATTATCAATATCATCATTATAATTATAAGATTGTATTTTGTCGCATTATCTTTATATTGAATTCGTTTGAGAAAATACTATCACAACAGTTGCACTCATTTTCATTGCTATAATTTTTCCTGTACTGAAATCAAAAGTTCTGAACAGTATTGAATGTCCCGTATTGAACATGTCTGACAATAATCTAAAATCCTAGATATAACTGAATAACGGATTGTTCAAACGTTCACTTTGATGTTCAGATAAAAAGGGTTATAAAAGACTGAAATGCATTTACTTTTGTGACGATACATAACATTTGACGCTTACCCTATCGACCCAGTTGGTCTTGTTTCGTTTTAATTTCATGTGATTCTCTCAACTATTGTATTTGTTATCCTAATTTGTCCCTTCAAAAAAGATTTCCGATACTTGAAAATAGAAACATTCATCACCGAAATTTATAGGTCAACATTATTAACTTACCGACAAATGCGCTAACAATGAATACTCGATACATCTTTGTGCTGAATAACAACTTCACTTCTGAAATCTAAAACATCCGATACCTATTACATGTATCCAATGACTAATTGACCCTAAACATGACATAGATATATAAAAACAAATGCAATGCTAATGGGATAAATGAACGATCATCAAACATAACAACAAATCACATGAGTAACGAAAAGAAAAGAATCTTAAAGACAATTTTTCCGAGAGAGAATACTGTCACTTTGTTCAGCTACATCGGTTGAAACGAATGCACAGAACAGTAATATAGAATCTACATTTTGGTTTTTTTTTATGATTTCAAATTCTGTCTCAAACTATGCATTGTTTTAAAGATCAGATTCATGGAAGTGGAGATATTTCGGAAAGTTGTAAATCACTAACGTAACAAATATAAGTCTCTCAAATATATTTTAGTAAAAAATTATACCTGTGTGTCATGTTTGTATAGAAATAAAACAAAAGACAATATATATGATATAAACTACCCACAGCTTGTTTCCATTTTCTACGCAATCTTTATCCAAAGTATTCCTTTGACTAACTGCTAAAATACTAATATTTTTTTTCGATTATTCTATTCGTTTTTTTATGCAATATATCTATGAGATCAATATTGCATCATTTCAGACAAACTTATTCAACATATTCAAAATAAAAAGATGCAATTTATCAATTGACAAACCTGTATTGAAATTTCTAAGACGGAACAGCAATATTCGTTGTTGTATTACCTCTTCTGTAGATCTGAACAGCCAGGTATATATACATGTACATTTACGTAGTGCGTGGTATGTAGTTAAAGCTGTTACATCTTGTTTTAAACATAACATTTTCAGCACGTCAATAACAATTTACCAATTGACACGGGTTAATTGCGGAAACTAGACAAATAAATCGTTATGGTCAAATGTATGTAACTTTTTGGTTATTGATAAAATAAGAAAGAAACATCCCAAAAGGAATACGAAAAAACGTAACGTTCAAACAACATTTTACATAACACTCTTCAGACATCAAATTTGTGAACTACACGAAACAAAACAAACACCAGGAAAGGTCTATGTGTTTGTGTTAAATTGTGGCACCGATCATGACATGACAGATTTGAAACTTATTTAGGTTAGTGTATGTAAGTAATGTTCCAAATCATAACAGTTATTGCAAATAATGTTAATGTTTATGGGGAATGTATCAAAATGACAACAACGCGACAATATAACAGACAACAGTAAAAGGTCACTAATAGGTCTTCAATGCAGCGAGAAATTCCCAAACCAGGAGGCGTCCTTCAGATCGATCTTAGATAAATATATACACTAGTTTAGTGATACTAAACTCCAAATCATTCACAAGAAACTACACATTAAAATAATACAAGACTAAAAAGGCCAGAATCTCCGGACTTGGAACAGGCGCAAAAATGCAGCTTGGATAAACATGTTTATCAATCTCTTCTATTTTGTCTCTTTGGCTTTCAATCTACGTCTGCTCATATTAATATGTTTATAGAAATACATCAAGAATATAATATAAAAAGAATCACTTAATATAAGAATTGTTGGATGAAAGTAAGAATTCTGATTCTGCAGTGGTTTTCGTTTGTAGTTTTATCTTAAATTGAGAATGGAAATGGGGAATGTGCCAAAAAGACAACAACCCGCCCATGGAGCAGATAACAACAGGAGGTCACCAACAGGTCTTCAATGCAACGAAAAAATTCCTGCACCCGGAGGCGTCCTTCAGCTGGCCCCTAAACAAATATATACTAGGTCAGTGATAATGAACGCCATATTCAACCCAAATTGTACACAAGAAACTAAAAGTTAAAATAATACAAGACTAACAAAGGCTCCTGACTTGGGATAGGCGAAAAAATGCGGCGGGGTTAACATGTTTGTGAGATTTCAACCCTCCCCTATAACTCTAGGTAACGTAGGAAAGTAAACGCATAACAATTTGCACATTAAAATTCTGAGTCTGATATCAGAAGATGTAATCAAAGAAAATAAAGAAAATTACAATAATATATAAATAACACAAGATTACTAGCAGATAACTTGACCTGCCAGCTTCAGACTTCAATAAAACTGATTGAAATATTATATCTTCATCATATGAATATCAGGGACAATCCTCCCGTGAGGGTTTTAGTATCATAGCATCATAACATATAGGAGAAGAACATAACCGTGTCATGCAAACAACTGTTTTTTTTTTTAAATGTGTTTAGTTCCGATGCAAAGACCCAAAGTGAATCAATATTAACGCCAAAATATGAAATCTTTAATGATCAGACAACAGTATCGTAACTATATCCCTTCTCAATAAGTCTATGTAAAGGTTGTGTTAGCTTCTGAGGTGAATACTGACATTGTTGTGCTTTATAAAGAATATTTCCATAAAATATTGGATGTAAAATACCTGAACGTGTAAGAAGTCTGCATGTTGAGATATATTCACGAATGATGTCCTCACGTGTATACCGATGATAACAATTTTAAATGTTTTTACTAGTTTGTGATATCGAAAAACTAGTATCTATGAATGATTTCTTTCGGGAAACAATATGTTCAAATACAGATATTTTTTTTTTAAACGACAACACTGTTATACAGGGATAGTAACTTATTGGATAGAATAAGCAACCCTGTATTTCATATTTTAAATTCCTCGCTTATCAGTTAAATAAAGGCAACAGTAGTATACCACTGTTCAAAATTCGTAAATCTATAAACAAAAAACAAGATTGGGGTATCACTAAAACTGAAAAAACGCATTAAATATAAGAGGAGAATAACGACACAACATTAAAATGTAACACACACAGAAACGGACTAAGCATTTGACAAAAGCCGATGAGAATAACAAATATAACATAAAAAACAAGTACATGAATTTGGGATAGAAAAGTA
The DNA here is from genome assembly GCF_036588685.1 of Mytilus trossulus. Classification (NCBI taxonomy): domain Eukaryota; kingdom Metazoa; phylum Mollusca; class Bivalvia; order Mytilida; family Mytilidae; genus Mytilus; species Mytilus trossulus. Next base: position 40,334,342 of record NC_086381.1, on the reverse strand, counting down.
CCGTGATACGTCTTTTAGTAATGTGAATGCACACTCAAATATAAGAAAAAACAAACGACACAACGGAAAAACAACGTTAAAATGCTACAAAAAATGGCCATTTTCCTGATTTGATACAGGACATTTTTATAGATAAAAATGGTGGGTTGAACCTGGTTTTGTGGCATGCCAAACCTCGAAATTTAATGGCTTAGTTGAGCCGGTTATTTGGTTTTGATGTTTATTTGTTATTCTGGTGGGATTTTGTCTGAAGCTTGGTCCGTTTTTGTGTGTGTTACATTTCAGTGTTGTTTCGTTGTTCTCCTCTTATATTTAATGCGTTTCCCTCGGTTTTAGTTTGTTACCCCGATTTTGTTTTTTGTCCATGGATTTACGAGTTTTGAACAGCGGTATACTACTGTTGCTTTTATTTAAATATAACATTGAAATGACAACATAATATTATAGGACTACAATGTTTATAACTAGGAGAATGTATTAGACAAAGAAACACATGATAAATAGATTACAAACGGCATCAGGTTTAGAATTCAATACGAATTCAATATTCAATTCAATATTCAAAAATAGAACATAGTTTCAAACATCGAAATTATTTTAGATCAATTCGGGCATTCCGGTCATACTTTTGGCAGCCTACAGTGACAAAACCTACCTACGTATTGTCTTATTGTTAATTTATAATCGATAGCAACACTCTTGAATACATGTACTTGACACTGTAAGTTAAGCGACCAACCAACAATCAAGAAATTACAAAATTAACACATAATTCAACTGAACAATGTTTAACGACATTTGCTTAAAACATAGAGGGGAAAAGGTGAGTTTATTTTATTGTGCTGAATTGGTTTTAAAAATAAATTTTAACTATTTTTCCTTTCTCATTTTTCTACGTTGAACAATTTACCCCTAACCAAATACAATAAAACATGATTCAACTCCAGACAATATTAAAGAAGTGCAATTAAAGCATTAACCGGTTCAACAAAGCATGTCTCAAATTAAGGAGGGGCGAAAGATACCAGCTGAGGGACAGTCAAACTGATACATTGAAAAACAAACCTGACAACGCAATGGCAATAAATGAAAAGACAAACAGACATATAATAGTACAGAGGACACAACATACAAAACTAAAAACTCAGCAACAAGAACCCCTCAGAAAACTGTGGGTAAGCTTATGTGCTTCGGAAGAGAAAGCAGATCATGCTTCACATGTGGCTCCCGTCGTGTTGTCTGTGTTATTACAAATCCAGTAAAAGTCTTATTCGGTAGGTCACATTCATGAAAATAGAAGGATATTGTACATGTTGTAGTTACGACATAATTAACATATCCGATCAATTTCTTGTAAACGTTTGATAAATTCAATATTACATCATTGTACTTAGTAGTTTAATGTATATCCTTAAACTAATACATTTAATGATTAAAAAAAACAAGAATATGCCTACTTGTAATGTTTTCCTACATACAAGATGTCACCTATACATGAAAGTTTCATGCTTTTGAAACATAAAAATATTGAAAAAAAATATATTGCATAATGTGTTTACTACTTTATTAGTTCCAATGGTGGAATAATGTACTCTTGTCAATGTACGTTGACCGAAAAGACTAGCAGCCTATATTGTTATATATATTTTTTTTTTATTGAATCTTATAAATACTTGAAAAAAGATACACTTTTCATATACTTTACCTTAAACCTCGCTGTCCGTCTTTAATTTTATATATACTTGCTAGGTTCTTGATAATTATTTTGTAGTTAAGTATAATAAACTCATCATAGATATCAGGATAAATTTAGTATATACGCCAAACGCGCGTTTCGTTTACAAAAGACTCATCAGTGACGCTCGAATCCAAAAAAGTTAAAAAGCCCAAATAAAGTACGAATATAAAAAAGAAGATGTGGTATGATTGCCAATGAGACAACTATCTACAAAAGACCAAAATGACAAAAATACAGTATAAGAAATAGATCATTAATAATGATAATTGAAAAAGAAGACAGCTCTCTCACAAGCAAAAAAACCCTAACTGTAAAAATATAAGGGCATACACTACAGGCACAGGAACATTCTACTGAATCCGAAGTTGAAGAGCATTGAGGACCAAAATTGCTAAAAGTTTTGCCATATACAGCTAAGATTATCTATGCCTGAGGTAGAAAAGCCTTAGTTTTTCAAAAACAATTCAAAAAATTGTAAACAGTAAATTTATAAATATAACCATATCAATGATTTTTCATGTCAGCAAAAAAAGTGCTGACTGCTGGGCTTGTGATACCCTCGGGGAAATAAATCTCCACCAGCAGTGGCATCGACCCAGTGGTTGTAAATAAACTCATCATAGAAACCAGGACTAAATTTAGTATATACGCCAGATGCGCGTTTCGTCTACAAAAGACTCATTAGTGACGCTCATATCCAAAAAAGTTAAAAGGGCCAAAAAAGAAAGAAGTTGAAGAGCATTGAGGACCAACATTTCCAAAGCGTTTGGTTTGTACTTGTGAATGCTGTGACATTAAATCGCTTGGAAACTTTAATTTATTAACACTGTTTAGTGGTACGGCTTCAAATAAAGAAAACAAAATATTACGAAACCAATAAATGAATATTTTAACAATTACAGTTCATTATACGGCATTAAACATTAGGGGAAAATGTAAACAGTTCACTAACTAGGTAAACATCATGCTGCAAAAAATTAAAACAATAATGATAAAAAAAAACATATTATGGAAAGCAACAAGCAACAATCTCTGTATCTCAGGGTATTTGTCTTGCACTGGCTCATTTACGATTGTAGAACTACTCCTCATTTAGAAAGAGGTGCAATGACACAACACAAAATAAATTGTTTACATCAGTTTAAAAAAAAAGTTGACTTATATACTTTAAAATATAAAAAAACAAAACATATCAAATTCAGAGTACTTGCATTTACTGATAGCAAGTTAGAGATTTATTTCCAATACACATCCGTATAATTCAATGTTTAAACAGTTGTTTATGAATAAAATTCCTGTTCATTTGACATGTATCAAATGAATAATCGGATACACAATGAAATCAACTACAATATTACCCTTATCGTTCAAACAGACGGAGATCTTCGAGGTCAAATCAAAATCTTATTTAATTTATTATAAATTGAAGCACCTTTAGCAAAACTTCTTGTGAAGTTTCAAGTTTTCAAGTTTTAAGAATAAGTCCGGCCAGGACAAGATAAAAAAAAATAATCTAGCTACCGTTTGATATTCGTAATTAAATACCACAATAATTAATAAAACACTTAACAATTGCGATAGTTAATTTTTCAGAATTACGAAATTGAATATACATTTGTAAATGGATGTTAATAAAAACTGTTTGTTTGAGAACTGGAGTTTTTTTTTAACAGAATTCAGATTTTATTTTCATAAAACTGGTAAATCAACCCTTTTTAATGAATAAAACCCATAACTCGGAAACGTAAAATCTATAATTTATAAAAATAAACGTAAGGGAGCTTATGTCAATGAATAAAAACAATTCAACAAAGTTTAATGCAACTTGGTTACGTCATTTGTTATGTTGACGACGGACGGACAGACAGACAACGGTATTCTAATGTGTTGATATTTCGGCCAAATACTTAGAGCTCTGCCTCTTGTGGTGAAAAAGGACACATGGTTCTATTCCTTTGGACACAAAAACACAAACAAATCAATGCATTTTGCCATTAATTTTACATCATTATTTTACATAATATTGTTATAATCATATTCAGTGTGACATCTTGTATGTAGTGAACAATCACCAGGAAAATTATTAAAAATATATACAAACATAAATTAAATGTAAGAGTACAAACATGTAATTACTACGTTAACGAACATTCCAATAATTGCAAAATTAAAAGAATATTTTAACAGTACATGTTGTTTTGTAAGATAAATGTACAAAAAACGTTGTTTGAAAGTTTCGTTGATAATATGAATCATGTACTTTAAGTAGTTCCGAAAAGTTAATTCTAAATGTGCTTTCATCACGAAAGAACAGTAAATGTTAGTTGACCTTTGCAACATTAGAGGTTTTGTGATTTATGATGTGCAAAGTAAGAAGTTTCCAAACCCTTTATATAAATAAAAGATCAGACCAAATTAAGTAAACCAACACTCAAAAGCGTGAGAAATTTGCCGTGTAATCAATATTGTTGGAACTGCAGTTTGCCTAACTTATTTGAATAAACTTTTTGTTGACGTTTTCAAAACAACGGGTAACAGTAAATTATGTTACTAGCGTTGTGCGATCAGGAACCGAAACAGAGATGATAGCACAGCGTACAAATTAAAAAATTCTGATTTCAAATGGTCTTTCGATCAATCTTAGCTAATGTTTAGAATTATGTAGTGTAATATTTAATTATCAAAAGTATCAGGATTATAATTTAGTACGCCAAACGCGTTTTTTTCCAAAAATTCCAAAAAATCAGAAATATATAAAAATGACCACATTATTAATATTCATGAAAACACTTTATCGCTTAAGTGTTTACTACTGGGCTAATGATATCCTCCGAGACGAAACGTCCACCAGCAGTGGTATCGACTCAGTGATGTAAATAGTTATAAAAGGTACCAGGATTATAATTTAGTACGCCAGACGCGCGTTTCGTCTATATCAGAGTCATCAGTGACGCTCATATCAAAATATGTATTAAGCCAAACAAGTACAAAGTTGAATAGCATTGAGGATCCAAAATTCCAAAATGTTGTGCCAAATACGTCTAAGGTAATCTATCATTCAAATATTTGTCATTGATGTGCTGATAACATTTGGATTATTTCATCAAATGTAGGATTACAGGTTATTCTGACATCTACTTAATTTATAATTTGAAATGAACACAATTATTCTAGTAGCTCTTACAGCTAGAAAGATACGTGCATTATTAAATATGTATCTACTATGATTTGTTAATAAACTGTCTGAATTCAGATTTACAATTGACTGTGAGTAATCAAATATTGTCCCGCTGCCATATTTAAATCAATCTTTTTTACTTTTAGAATCGACTATCTAATCTTGGATATCAAACCACCATATCAGTTCAACAGATCACACTTCCAGTTATCAGTATATACAATATAACTGAAATCTTAATAGTTTATGATAATACATAAATGTTGACGAGAAGAATTATGTGAACCCTTATAAGATTTTATAAATATTTAAATTTTTTTCAATAACTGTTTTGATTAGGAACATTACCTAATATAGTATGATCTTAATAAGTATCAAATCTTCCTTTTAGTTGACAATAAATGCAAGGAAAAGTAACCAAGCACTATGATCCATTCCCCATCTTAAGTTTTATCATAAGAAACATATTTATTTAATGTCAGCAATTAACCAGTGTCAATTGGTAAATTATTATCGACGTGCTGAAAATGTAATGTTCGAAACAAGATGTAACAGCTTCAACTACATACCACGCACTACGTACATGTACATGTATATATACCTGGCTGTTCAGATTTTAATTCATCACAGAAGAGGTAATACAACGACGAACGTTTCTGTTCCGTCTTAGAAATTTCAGTTTTCAAGGTTTGTCAATTGATAAATTACATCTTTTTACTTTGAATAAGTTTGTCTGAAATGATGCAATCTTGGTCTCATAGATATATTGCATGAAAAAAAGAGTAGAATGATCGAGAAAATGAAAGATTTATTAGTATTTACCAAGTTAGCCATAAGGATACTTTGGATACAGATTGCGTAGAAAATGAAAACAAGTTGAGGGTAGTTTATATCATACATATATTGTCTTTTGTTTTATTTCTATACAAACATGACACACAGGTATAATGTTTTACTATAATATATTTGAGAGACTTGTATTTGTTACGTTTGGGATTAACAACTTGCAGAAATATCTCCACTATCATAAATTTGATCTTTTTAAACAATGCATAGTTTGAGACAAGACAACGCAAAACATTGTTTTTTTTTGTATATCAAAGAATTTGAAATCATAGATAAACATTTAGATTCTATATTACTGTTTTGTGGTTCTGGGCAACAAACTTGCAATAAAACAACACCGTTGAATCAAAGACAAAGTACCAATTGAAAAGCAATCGTTTTAATCGATGTAGCTGAACAAAGTGACAGTATTCTCTCGAAAAAGTGTCTTTAAGATTCTTTTCTTTTCTTTTTTCATATGATTTGTTGTTATGTTTCATGATTGTTCGTTAATCGCATTAGTTTTGTATTTATTTTTTATATATCTTTGTCATATTTAGGATGAATTAGTCATTAGATACATGTAATAGGTATTGCATGTTTTAGATTTCAGAAGTGAAGTTGTTAGTTAGCACACAGATGTATCGAGTATTCATCGTTAGCGCATTTGTCGGTAAGTTAATAATGTTTACCTATAAATTTCGGTGACAGATTTTCCTCTTTTCAAGTATCTTAAATCTTTTTGGAAGAGAAACACAATGATAACAAAAACAAATAAAATAACGCAGAGAATCGCATGAACTTCAAACAAAACAATACCACTTTGAACTATAAGGTAAGCGTGAAGTGTTATGTATCGCCACAAAAGTAAACATAAAAAAGTCATGTTTATCTGAACATCAAAGTGAACGTTTGAACAATAAGTTAATCAGTTATATCTTGATTATTTTCAGACATGGACAATACGGGACATTCAATACTGTTCAGATGTTTCGATTTCAGTACAGGAATAATCATAGAAATGAGAATGATTATACAAATACAATTGTTGTAATAGAATTTTCACAAACGAATGCAATATAAAGATAATGCTAAAAAATACAATGTAATAATTATAATGATGATATTGATGATTTTACTTTCTTGTGTATTTGTAGTGATCTTTTTTGCTTCGGTACGTATATACATATTTACTAAAGATATAAAACATATGATCTAATTCAATTTTTATAAACAGTGTTGCTTATTAAGAACATTAATATGTTTTAGCATACATCGGTCTGAAAAGGAAACACAGAAAACTTTGTTGGTAATGAAAGACGGGTATAAACGTGGTATTCTGCTTGTGTAATTGAAAACAAAAAGGAAGATAAGATTATGTTTTAGAAGAAACAAACAAACACAGCATATAAGCCGAACTGTAGTACTTCCGAGATTACATGAATGATGATATATGAAAAAAAGATGTGGTATGGTTGCACATGAGATAACTATCCACAACACACCAACTGACACAAAAATTAACAACACTAGGTCACCGTAAGGCCTTCAACAATGCACAAAGTCCATACCGCATACTCACCTTGAAAAAAGACCCGTAATAACAAATGTCAATTAATTCAAACGAGAAAACTAACGGCATAATTTATGAAGTCAACTACTTAATCTATGCAACTACGTGTATGCAGTATGTCCTAGAATGTAGCTTCTATCATATTGGTCTCCTCGTTACGGAAATAAAAGTGTAAAGGAAGATGATTTTAAGCTATTTTTGTAGTCCGCCTTCATCATGACTGAATTGTTTTAATTTTGTGATTTTATGATAGAAACCTAATTATCGCTATAATTCCAAAAAGGGAATGTGTTATTACATTATGATATTATTATTTTTTTTCTTGGGAATTTTATTATGACAACTGCTATGCTAGTATCATTTTTCAAAATATGTTAAAGTTCGTGATTTAGCGAAGATATGTTTTTAAGTTTCAATAGAATTGTCTTTACTTTGAATAAGTCACTATTAATGAACTACTTTGACTTTTAGACCTGATGATGTAACTGTATAATCGCTGTAATCGAAGAGAGTTTAAAGGTGGTACCTAACACTACAGGGAGATAACTCTTTAAAATCAGCTAAATGTTTTAATTACGTTGTGTTGTTAAGGGAATATTAAGCTTTTCAATGATCAAAATCAGTGTTTGTCAAACTGCTTTATAACCAGTGTAATTTTTATGATAAAATGCTTGGTTCAATTTTTTTGAAAGTTTTATATTTTTGTCAAAGGGTCAAAGTAAATACTTTGTCAAAATTTTATGAAAATTACACGAGCCAAATTAATTTTAGTCAAAATGTAGGGTACCACCTTAAAGGTTATTGGATGATGACAGGTTTTTTTCCTTTCTCTAGTCGAAATGATTTTACTTAAGATTTGATAAGAAATATCGAAAGAAATAAAGTTGAAAATGGAAAGTATTTTTTCAATTAATTTTATATCATAATTTAGACTTTTGCGGCTGATACAAGTGTGAAGATTGTTAATGGGGAAGAGGCCAACATAGAAGATCATCCATGGATGGTTTCACTTCAGGCCAGAGATAATGAAGGCGGGACTTTTACGCATATTTGCGGAGGAGCAATTATTGACAGAAGTTGGGTTCTTACAGCTGGACATTGTGTTATTTATCCTGTTTATGAGTAAGTTATTCTTTTTACAGTTAATGTATAAATCTTAAATTAAAACAAAAAGAGTTTCATATTAATGTTGAACACAAAAAGTTATAGAAATGTGTATGTAAAGAAAAATTACGGCTGTAGAGAATATCTGAATATTTAATTAGTTCAAACACAAGGTTAATTCCTGTGCTAGTTTTTCGAATTATTTAATTTATGTATTAAGAATCTTTGATGATTCCACAATGTAAATCTCTATAATAAGTACGACGTGATAAGAAGGCATTACAAACGAACGTTTCACTTTAAATATGACCCAGTCAATTGATGATCTAAGCGCAATCAAATTGTTCTGTCCACAGTGTTATCAAAAATGATAATTAATTTAATACGTTTTCGTGAATTTGTTCAATTCGATTTCAAACACAATTAAAAAATTATAAATTTTGAAGTGTTCCTACCCTTCCATGAAGAGTTATTTTTGATTTGTTTTATATTTTCCAAATTACTCGTTAAATCATCATCATGTTGCGATAATTTTGTTTCAAGCAACTTGTTGACTTCACATGAGATTTTTCTTCAATCGATGTAGTGAATATTTGAAATCCAGTAAACCATTACCATTTACATAGACTTCATGTGTTTTTTTAGTTGAAGGCATTTGTTCAACATATACCCAGTTTTTGGTGGGGTTGTGTTGCTTAGTCTTTAGTTTTCTATGTTGTTTTTGAACCATGGCGTTGTCAATTTATTTAGAACAATGAGTTTGACTGTCCCTTTTGGTATCTTTTGCCCCTCTTTAAAAATAAAATAAGGTCAATGTCACAGGTATTGGTCAAGTTCTTAAGATTGATTTTAATCCATGTTTGCTTTTTCACAGCTACCGTATACATAGCGAGAAACTGTTTTATTTTTATTGTTAGATGCGTCAAGTGTTAACTTTCAAATGTTGGTTGATATTGTACCATGCCATTGGATAAGATTTTTCATAGCTCTTAATTTGAGATCCATACATTCCTATTTTTATGGTCAAACTATTGTCTCTAACGCGTGCTCCATTTATAAAAATCAATTCAGAAAATAAATACGAATAAAGTTAAGATCCACGTCTGATTTCCTTTAACGTTGAATACACAATTAAAAAAGTAACAATTAAAAGAAACATTAATTTATGAAGACCTTAAAAAAAGCGTATAATTTTTGATATGGTCATAATTGTCAAGTAGTCGTCTTGTATTGTCCGTTTGTCCAGTTTTTGATTCTTCACTCTAACAGAGGGACGAAAGTTACCAGAGGGACATTCGAATTCATAAATCGAAAATAAACTGACAACACCTGGATAAAAATGAAAAACACAAAAAGATAAACAAAAGAACACATGCTACAACATAGAAAACCAAAGAATAAGCAACACAAGCCCCACCAAATCTAGGAGTGATCTTGCTTTACATGTGGCACCCGTCGTGTTGCTTATGTTACATGTGTTATTACAAATCCCGTAAATAGTCTAATTCGGGGGGTTACGTTAATGGAAGGGAAGAAGATTGTAGTTACGACGTAAGGAACATATCCGATATCATTTGTGAAACGGTTATTTCCATAACGGTCAACCAATAAAGTTATGTTTGAACTCATTCGAAGTTGATAATATTTATAATGCTAAGAACCAACAATTGCAGACGATTATAGAGTTTTGACAGCAGTACGTCTAAGGCTCTACAATTATACCCCTTTATACCTTGGAATATGCATTTCTTTCGTATCCGCAATTCACTTACGCTTTACTGATGTAACTTTTACACAATTCGAAGAACTAGTAGAATAAGTTCAAGCTTGCATTTTGCAACTGGTAGTGACTGACTGTACTAGAGTTATGAACCTTCGTATCATATCTGCACTTTAGCTTAAGATGTGTCATTGAAATTCTACGAAACTCATATACAATGCTTAGAACGACAAAATATATAGAAAAAAGTAAAATCACAAAAATACTGAACTTAGAGGAAAGTCCATAATCACATGGCAAAATCAAAAACGAAAGGACAAGAAGTGTCATATTCCTGAATTGGTACAGGAATTTTCTGATGTAGAAAATGGTGGATTAAACCTGGGTCTATAACGCTAACCCTCTCACCTTAATAACAGTCTTATCAAATTCCGTTATATTTACATTGATGCGTTAAATAAACAACCACAATAAATAAAATAGTCAAAATATGGGTACATCAGTCATCATCGTATAACAATCCCAAAAGGAACAACCCAACAGAACCAAAAACATCTACTATCTACGAACACATTGATTGATTTGAGTGTTTGACGTATAGACATCTGAGTTGTTAGTTATATAACGGTCAAGAATTATTCCAACTGATTTTGGCCAGATGAAAAGCTTGAGAGTGGGCATTCATTTCCTCGGACTTATTCGTCTTTTGTTTTAACTGAAAAAATATACAACATATATATCAAAGACGCGTGTTACATAACATGCATGTAACCCTCTTCTAAAGACTTTTCTTCAGTACATGAGGAATACCTTGCCATTGATGTTGCAACGCTTAGGTTTGTTTGTTCAACGATTGAATAAGTGCTGACATGTCATATACCTGCTTATTTTCCATCCACCATCTGATGATAAAGAATGTGTAGTTACCTAGCTACTCAGTGTCATTTGGTGTGGAAGGCTATCTTTTTTGCAATCACGCATCTGTTTTCATGTAGTATATTAGAATATGTCTTCATTATATCGATACAGTTTGATTTTATTTCTATTGTAGGCCAAAGAATATGAGAGTAGTAGCTGGAAGCTCTTTTTTAAGTCAGATGAAACAGATTATTCCCTTGAAAAAATACTATGTGGTATGGACTATAAGAAGTATATAATATACCTAAATATTCATTGACATAGGTGTACATGTAATATTACGCCTATCCTGCTTTCCTGTCGGTGTTGTGGCATGCCAAACCTCCCACTTAAATGACTGTGTTAATTACAACATTAAAATGACAGCGTGTCACGACAGTGTTACAATAAATAAACACGAAATACATAAGACAAAGAAGCAAACGAATAGTAGCCATCGAAAGGTAAAAGGTTAAAAAATATTTTTATACACCAGAAGTACGCTTCGTCTACACAAAACTATGCTCAGATGTAAAATGTTAGAAAGCCATAACAACTACGACTTCATACTCAGTTTTTCTTTGAAGACAAAAATCTTGAAACTGTTTTCTTTTGTTTTATTTTGTACAAACTTCAATCATATCGTTTGCATATACTGATTAATATACAATAAACTAAATTGTGCTCATTGTGTTTCAGCACGAAGAATATGTTGGAGTTGGTGGGGATAGTGTCGATCCTGACCTGATGCTACTACAGCTAAAGACGCCGCTTAAATTTGGGTCTACCGTTAATAAAATCGACCTGGACACGGATATAGGGAAAAATTATACTGGTGAATTATGCACAATATCTGGATGGGGAAATACCAATGCTACTGGTTAGATTTTTCATAAATTATTAATAGAAATTAGAGGTTAAAGATACAAAACGGATATTCAAACTCATAAGTCTAACACAAAAGGACAACGCCATAGACAAAAAAAAACTTAAAAGACGAAAAGACAGACTATACTAGTATAAGAATAGCAGCACCACTAAATTTTAATCAGATACCTTGACTTTCTAATTTGCTTTTTATTTTCTCGCGAACGTTAAACAACATGATTAGGAGATTTAGAGAAGTCGTTTACTATTTTCTTGGTTTGAATTATGATAAAAATAGTGTAGGTAAAAGGATTTAATGAGAAAAACTTTAGAACGTTAATAAAAATACTCGGGATTAAATATCTAAACGACAGAAATGCATGAAATATGATAAATACGATACGAGGTACATTGCGTACACCCAAATAAGAGATGTCTTTGAATAATTACTAAAACAATTGTACAAATGGTTCATCATCAAACAGTACAACTTAAGCCCCATACAAGCTGGTTAACTTTTTTGGTCCTTTTGGAGTAGAGTTCTTTGCACGCAAATATGTTTTATACAATGACAATGCAATGGGGATAACGTGTGATTTAATTACCAAAACCTGACTGTAATAAACCATAGTACCTTGGCATGTCATCCTTCCATCTCGTATCCCGGTTATATTTGCTTCTTAGTCGTTTAACTAATAGATATATATCAAAATTATTTAGTTAATGATTTCAAAATAAAGCTAGATATCCATAAAAGATAGGACTGACACCGCCATTCCAGCTGTTTTGTTAACATTCAAGACTCTTAACTGGTCTTATATTACTTTCTCTGTGACAACGAATTTTATTAAATACCATGACAATAAGTTCATGAAATTGTGATATCAGTTTGTAATCATGGTCATTTTTTGCTTTTATAACTAAACTGATATTTTAAATGTTTAACTTTTGTATTTAGTCTGTCGACGCCTGCGATCTATGTTTCCAGGTCCCAAATTTTGTTATATCCTGCCAATTTTGTCGAATATCTCTTATAATTTAGAATGAAAACATTACGAATTTCGTTTATTCTTCAAGTGTTCTGGAAAGTTTTCTGTTTGTTCTGAATTGTATTTCGATGTCTAATATTTGTTCTTATCAAGATCAAATTGTTTCTAAATGTTTAATCATATGGTCTTACTGTAATAGTTCTAGTAGATATATATCTATTGACAATACTTTACAATGGTTTGACAAATTTCACATTCATCAATATAATTTGTTTTATTTGAATTAAAAACTACGACATCCCAGTCAGTACCGAGCAACTGGTTGTTAAGACCAATATAATCTGCACGCTTAAAATCACGAATTTGCCTGTTAAACGAGTATTAAATCAAATTTCGACTGAAATAACATCATACCAGTCAGAACCGATATATTGTTGTTGAGACCGTCATAATCTGCACGCTTAAAATCACGAATTTGCCTGTTAAACGAGTGCTGTTTTCAAGTATTTAATGAAAGTTCGACTGAAATAACATCATCCCAGCCAGTACCGATATAAGACCGTCATAATAAGCACGCTGTAAATCAGGAATTTGTCATTAAAATCAATATTGTTTAAAAGTTTTTTTGTTTTTTTTTACTAAAACGGGAATATAAGACTGCATGTCGGCGAAAGAATAAATATTGATGTAATGATGTTTTTCTGTTATTCACACATAATTCAAAACAAGCTCGAGTTTTGGCTGTAAAAAAGACTCCCAAACATCATTTTCTATAAAATGTAAACGATAAAGTTACTTTTATTAAGAGTTATATGTTTTGACATCATATCCAAATTCAAATCACCACAAAGCGAAATTAGCAAAAACTAACCAGGTGCTTTATTATGTAACTCAATAATTAAGTTTCATATATGAGAGTTTGAGTTTCGAGGCCAGCATAACACACAAAGTAAACATGTTACTACAATTCCTCACTTCAAGCCAAAGTAATTCCAGATTGCTTACAAATAGTTCATGCCGTACAATTAAATGTTGACTATTTTTCACTAAAATGGTCACACTGCCACCATGTTATTTCTTATCCACTCTTGGCGGTTTTTGAAATCCATTTAAATGACTTTCGGCATCATAAATTGAATACTTTTTTGCAATCCTTTTTTATAGTTTTGGATTTTGCTCACTTCCCAGATTAGATGTTCTAATGTTTCAATTCTCTATTGCAAAATGTAAATGTTGGATAATAAAAAAACTTATTTTATGAAAGAAGACATGTAGGTGACATCCAGTAATCGTGCAACCACTTTTTAGTTATGTGTGTGCAAAAAAAAAATAACTTACGAATGTTAATAATAAAATGTGTACGTTTGCAATCTGCAAGCAAACCGGACACATGAGTATTTGTTTAGGTAAAACCAAATACAAAGGAAACGCATATTTTCTGGAAATTATTAAAAGAAAATATCATCGTAGGACCTTGATAAATGAAAAAAAAACAACAATAAAGTGACGGGATTTTAAAAGTATCTTTGTTAGAGTTTAACTCTTACGTCTCCTTAAAAACTTATCATTTAAGGATTTTTACAACATAATTAATTTGGTCTATTTGATACTTTTTATTATAGGGGTGAACTATCCTGATCGTCTGCAAGTAGTGTCAATGCCTGTTGTTGCTAAAGACTACTGTAAGGCTTCCTGGTCTTTTCCATCCAAGTCCTCGGTGAACATCACATGTCTTCAGGATGGGAAAAAAGATTCTTGTAATGTAACTATATTTCATTAGCCCACATAATTAATTCAAAGTTATTTTCATGTTTCCGTAAATTTCACATTGGTTAGGTAATTTCCAGATAAATGATATTTGATGATCGAAAAAACTTTTGAAGATATCTGACTTTATTTTAATTATTATGTATACGTATCATTACTCATAATTAACCCGTGCCCTCGCGAGAAAGATTGTTGGCTTATATCTAGACGTTCTATTAACATATATGTTATAAACACTTCGTATACATCGTAGAAAATAGGCACCACGTTTCTCGGTTCAAATTTTAAATATGTTGATATAAACGAGAGACTAAATATACTAAAGAGACGTTCAAACACATAAGTCAGACTACGCTACATCAAAAAGGATACACGCATCAAAAGACAAACATTAGACTATAAACCACACCATAGTAAACTCGCAACTAACAAACACGAACTCCTTTAAGCGGGATTGATCTCAGTTGTCAATAAAGGTCAGATCTTGTTACACATATTTCACTTTCGTGTTATTCGTGAAAATAAAAACACTTCAAATAAGTTTCAAAAAGTGAAAGGGATTGTGTAATTATGATAACGACGAATGGAATTCATCCGTCGTCATTTGTGAAACAGATGTTCCGTTATTGTCAGCCAAGTCGTGATGGTGTCTTCAACATGGTAGACGGGAGTATTTCTATATACACAACTGCAAACTCTTAGATTCTCAAAATTCTATTGATAAAAAGAATAGGGCGTAAGGTATCAGTGAACACTCGCCGATAAAACAAAAATAAGTTTTGACTGGTGGTTTTTATTGACTCAAGAACTTGGCTTTGTATACTTATATTGTATTTATTTTAAGAAATGAAATTTTGTTTATTCAGAGAGATAGTGGTGGGCCTTTGGTTTGCAGTAAAAAGCTAGTAGGTGTATTATCGTTTGGTCCTACCCCTTGCGATGGAAGTATTCCAAGTGTTCATGTCACAGTTTCTGCTTATACAGACTGGATTAAAGAAAAACTTAAAAATGAAAATAAAAAGAATAAAAAAGATAAGAAAAGCAAGAACAATAAAAGTAATAACAAAGGAAAGAAAAATAACACAGACAAGAAAAATAACAAAGAAAAGAAAAATAACAAAAATAACAAAAATTGAATATGACACTTGCATGAATTTCATAAGTCGAATAAAGAATGTTAAGAAATCATTATATGTTTATTATTGTCTTAATTAACTCCAAGTCTTCAATCTCACAACTGAAGTATGTCAAAATGTTTCTTAATTGGCATTAGTAAAGCTTTATCGTGTCAAGTACTACAGTTAAGATTTCAAATGATATTTCATTGATTGATAGATAATAACCACACTAGAAATAAACTAATCAAATTATCCCTCCTTTTTAGCTCACCTGGCCCGAAGGGCCAAGTGAGCTTTTCTCATCACTTGGCGTCCGGCGTCCGGCGTCGTCCGTCGTCGTCCGTCGTCGTCCGTCGTCGTCCGTCGTCGTCCGTCGTCGTCCGTCGTCGTCGTCGTCCGTCGTCGTTAACTTTTACAAAAATCTTCTCCTCTGAAACTACTGGGCCAAATCAAACCAAACTTGGTCACAATCATCATTGGGGTATCTAGTTTAAAAAATGTGTGGGGTGACCCGGTCAACCAACCAAGATGGCCGCCACCGTTAAAAATAGAACATAGGGGTAAAATGCAGTTTTTGGCTTATAACTCAAAAACCAAAGCATTTAGAGCAAATCTGACATGGGGTAAAAATGTTTATCAGGTCAAGATCTATTTGCCCTGAAATTTTCAGATGAATCGGTCAATCGGTTGTTGGGTTGCTGCCCCTGAATTGGTAATTTTGAAGAAATTTTGCTGTTTTTGGTTATTATCTTGAATATTATTATAGTTAGAGATAAACTGTAAACAGCAATAATGTTCATCAAAGTAAGATCTACAAATAAGTCAACATGACCAAAATGGTCAGTTGACCCGTTTAGGAGTTATTGCTCTTTATAGTCAATTTTTAACCATTTTTCGTTAATTAAAGTAATCTTTTACAAAAATCTTCTCCTCTGAAACTACTGGGCCAAAATAATCCAAACTTGGCCACAATCATCTTTGGGGTATCTAGTTTAAAAAATGTGTGGCGTGACCTGGTCAACCAACCAAGATGGCCGCCACGGCTTAAAATAGAACAAAGGGGTAAAATGCAGTTTTTGGCTTATAACTTAAAAACCAAAGCATTTTGAGGAAATCTGACATGGGATAAAAATGTTTATCAGGTCAAGATCTATCTGCCCTAAATTTTTCAGATGAATCGGTCAATCGGTTGTTGGGTTGCTGCCCCTGAATTGGTAATTTTGAGGAAATTTTTCTGTTTTTGGTTATTATCTTGAATATTATTATAGATAGAGATAAACTGTAAACAGCAATAATGTTCAGCAAAGTAAGATCTACAAATAAGTCAACATGACCAAAATGGTCAGTTGACCCCTTTAGGAGTTATTGCCCTTTATAGTCAATCTTTAACCATTTTTCATAAATCTAAGTAATCTTTTACAAAATCTCCACTGAAACTACAAGGCCACAATCATCTTTGGGGTATCTAGTTTGAAAAATGTGTCCGATGACCTGGCCATTCAACCAAGATGGCCGCCACGGCTAAAAATAGAACATAGGGGTAAAATGCAGTTTTTTGCTTATAACTATGAAACCAAAGCATCTAGAGCAAATCTGACAGGAAGTTAAATTGTTAATCAAGTCCAAATCTATCTGCCCTGAATTTTTCAGATGAATTGGACAACTGGTTGTTGGGTTGCTGCCCTCCAATTGGTAATTTTTAAAGAAATTTTGCCGTTTTTGGTTATCTTGAATACTATTATAGATAGCGATAAACTGTAAACAGCAATAATGTTCAGCAAAGTAAGATCTACAAATAAGTCAACTTGACCTAAATGGTCAATTGACCCCTTAAGGAGTTATTGCCCTTTATAGTCAATTTTTAACAATTTTCATTAATTTGGTAAATTTATGTAAATTTTTACCAAATATAGTTCTCTGTTACTAATGGGCAAAGTTCATGATAGATATAATTGTAAGAAGCAAAATCGTTCAGTAAAGTAAGAACTTCAAACACATCACAATCACCAAAATACAATTTTGTCATGAATCCATTTGTGTCCTTTGTTTAATATGCACATAGACCAAGGTGAGCGACACAGGCTCTTTAGAGCCTCTAGTTTCTGATTTTTAAAGGCTTAAGACAATAACAACCAAAACCAAGGAGTAATCAGAGACTCAAAAAACCAAAGGGTATTTACATCAACAGATATAAATAATGATTTAGAAACAACACGAACTCCACTAAAAACCGGGAGTAAAATCAGGTGCTCCCAGAAGGTTAAGCATTTTCTGCACCGTCGTATACGGCATTCGTCGTGTTATTTCTTGGTTCAGTTCGGTAATGATGGAAGTCAATTATGTCTAAGGGAGAATATCAGATATGATTTCAGACACAATCTGTCTTAATTACCAATCAGCTCATGATTGCGACCTTAACATTTCTTGAATGATGGCCTTGATTTAATTGATTCATAGCCCTGTTTTGAGAAAGTAGTATTCCCCGTTCAACAAAATCAACGTACGTTGAGCTTGCTCTAGAGTAACTTATCAATTGAGACACATATACTCCGTATGCTGGTGCCGCTGGGATGTTGCTACACAGAAATGGAAAGCTGACTTGAGGAAAATCAAAATCATCGCGTTTTTAATAAATTTTGGTGTTTAACCTACAACAAATAACCATGTGACCTGAAATTGCAAAATAATTTACAGAAACAGCAAATCTATAAAAAAGCATGGTTATTTATTCACCAAAGCAATGACATGCAGGGTTGATTTCCTTAATCTGTCCTATTTCATATGATTCCTGAGACATACTGTGTGTATTTTGTGTTTCACACCTTTAAGGTCAATAGGGCTACAATTGGGACCATAAGGCAACTATAAATAGATGTCTTTCAAACCGTCAACATACAGTTATGATATACATATTTAACGTATTAATATACTGTGTTTCGTCTAAGTTTGGTTTGTTAGGTCAAATTTATCTTCCTATATGATCAAGAGAAAGCCAGTCTAGCTATGAGTATCTGACAAAAGTTGTACAATACATACAATGAACATAACTACTAGTATATATGTTTGGGATACAAAGGATAAGTTTATTGGATTTATAAAGAGTTGAATTATCTATAAAAAAGGAGATGTGGTATGATTGCCAAGGAAACAACTCTCGACAAGAGACAAACAAGACACATAAATTAACAATTAAGGTCACCGTACAGCCTTCATTAATAAACAAAGCCGCCCTAATCGCATAGCCAGCTATTATATGCCCCAATATAACAATATAAAACATAACCCGAATAATCCAGTCGTTATATTCCGATCAGTACGAAAACTCAACTAACGCCTGAAGTAAATTACAGTCAATCGTAAATTAAAAAAACGAGCTGCATCAGGGATTAAATATATCTTGACGGATGGCGCGAAATACAGAAGGAGTTCAACATTGTTTGTAAACATGTGCAATTGATCAAGAAACGTGTTTTCATTGTACACACGTGTTTGATCTGAAGAGTTTAACGAAGGAATGCAGAAGGAATATTCATAAGATTCACGGTGAAATCAATATATTAGAAAATTTGAAGTCAGTTTACCTGTTACGGTTGTGTTGAACTGCAAGAATTCAGTGGTGTTTGGACAGTTAGTGCTATAATGTTAAACAGGGTATATATATGAGTCAGAAGACACTTTCTACTTTATCAGACTCTGAAGCATCTACAAAATTGTCATTGCCGCATCCAGAAAACAGAACTGCAATAACTCCATGAATCAAATCATGTTCACTTGCACAGGAAAACAATCTCCAACCAAGAAAAGATCGAGGGAATGTTTGACTCCAGTGAAGTCGGAATACACACGTGAACCTTATGGAAAGAAGCCATTGACAGCTTCATGTGAAACTCCAAAAGCAAGAAGAAAGAGATTAAATTTCAACAAAAACCAAAAGACGCACCCCTAAATCTACTAGAATATATCTCCTGTCAGTCCAGTTCCAAAAGTGCAGGTTAGTAATTTTATAATAAGATAGAATCACAACCTACGTGGTATTAAAGTTACTGTGTTATCAAACAGTAAAATGTGTACTTTTTAAGTTTAGTTCAGTGCCAAACGTTTGTGCACATGCAATGCTCAAGGTTTTGTATGGTAAGACCGTTTCTAACATAATGTTATTGCTACTGAGTCTGTTTATCCATTTGTTATCTGGACATGAAATTAATCACAATATCAAATTAAGAATAAAAAGGGGGAATGTGCCAAAGAGACAACAACCCGACCATAGAGCAGATAACAGCAGAAGGTCACCCGTACTCGGAGGCGTCCTTCAGATGGCCCCTTTACAAATATATACTAGTTAAGTTATAATGAACGCCATACTAAACTCCAAATTGTGCACAAGAAACTAAAAGTTAAAATACTACAAGACTAAACAAAGGCGAGAGCCTCCTGACTAGGGACAGGCGCAAAAATGCGGCGGCAGGATTTGACTCCTTAAATCAACTGTTATTTAATCCCTTAGATCCTTCAATGTAGGCTATATGTACATATTTTATTTGAATAGTATACATATTTGTATTTTTATTTGTTTTTAACTCCTATAAATCAAAAAATTATAACAGGTGAAATCTAGATCTTCTGGCCAGGAAACAAATAACCATATAAATATGTTTTTCGTAGAAAAAATAGATATACATATAGATGTTAAAGGTCAAGACTGTTGGTATCAATTTATGAAACTGTCTTTTATGTGACTAATTTTTTATCCATTACCACTAACACTCGCATATACATTTATACATCTCTAAAGAAAGATATAAATTTGGCTTCATAGTGCCCCTTATTCATCAAGCTTCTGGATTTGCCCATGTACATGTACATGCAAATTGATTTCTTCTGTGTTTACATGTTGGTATTGTCTTCACATGTACATCTGGAATTTAAAAGAATTTCAAGACAATCTACATTCAGAGATACAAGTAAACTGGCTTGCAAAGCAATTGTGCTTAAGCAGAACAAAACAGCAATTAACAAACTCTAGAATGAGAATTTAAAGAGGATCAATTTTCAAATAATTAAAAACAAAATGAAACATGTGCTGCAATTGTGTCAAGCAAATCAGAGTGTGTTAAGAACAAATAATCTAGTGAAATTTACATGGAAGAGAGCTTACAATGAATTCAAAGAAAAATATCCATTGGTAACAGAGTTGATGTTGTTGATTGCGGGAAATAAGAATAAACAGATACCAAGAATTGTATTCAGCATAAACATATTGCTTTTTAACAGAAACACACAGATGGGTGCAAAGCAAGCCATTACTAGTATTCCGATGTTCAGGGGTCACATTTGCACCAAGGTAAATACATATTTTCATGATAACAAATGCATGTACAATCTAGGAAGGAATTGTGGAATAAGAAATGTGTTGTGTTACAAATCTGCAGGAGGTTTATCACACAACAAATAATTACGTGTATATAGATTAAAAAGATGTGGTATGATTGTCAATGAGACAGTTCTCTACAAGACCAAATGTCACAGGAGTTATCAAAAATATACATGATACTGTATAAGCTTCAACAAAAAGCACTTTCATACTTCAAAGTCAACTATAAAAGGCCTGAATATATGAGATATGTAGAAATGGTTAAAACAAGAAACTTGTTTATATATGATATACCGGAATGTAAAGAAAAATGAGTTTCTGTCGATCAGTATTTGTACTGACCATGCTGACCGTTGAATTGTTTCAAATTGAATATTTGATTTGTTTTCTTTTTCAGATTTACCCTACATTTAACCGTGCAGGTTCGTGCAGCTCAGACAAATCATTCATCAGACATGTAGACCAGATATGTCAAAACTTTGACAAACCGGTTCGGAATTGGACTAATAGCCAGTCATTACACCAACCAATTGAACAAAACATTTAGGTAATTAAAATGTCTTCAAATTTTTGCCCTTTAGTTGAAATGCACAATTTAGTTCATAGAAATTCATTTACATATAAAAAAGAAGATGTGGTATGATTGCAAATGAGACGTTACTCTTCACTAGAGACTAAATGACACAGAAATTACATGATATATAACCTGATGTTAAAACACATGGACTTGCAGAAACCGATAAGTAAAGAAAATAAGCAAGACTAAAAGAAATAATGACTGTCAAGTTATTAGTTTTGATATGAACAGCATTCTTATATTAATATTCTTTGATAATTTAAATTTATTTTTTCGTACAATTTGATTTTAACAGAATAGATACACCTGATCGTACATCAGCAGAAGTCTTTACAGAGTCGCCTTACACCACCTTTATGGCGACAAAAACAGAGGACGTATCTTCTTTCAAAATTGTTATGAGCAAATTAAACATGATGACAAAAGCTAGACATAAAACAGAAGACATGTCAAACAAAATGTGTAATCTTGTCCATGCTTTAGCTGTTTATAACAGAGTTTCTGCACATGACCTGGAGGACTGTGTACCTCAGGCTGACACCTTAACTATACCAAATGAAGCTTTCCTACCAAGTAAAGAGGACTACACTCAACAAAACTAGTAATACAACAAACATGAAAGAGTTGAAAGATTGCAAGGACATCGTTGTTTATCATATACCGGATCAGTTTTCAGAAGAATCCAGGGGAAAAAGTTGATTGGTAAGCCATTGTACTTGTTTTATTTTCTAATAAATGTGTGAAGTACTTTAAACCAGTCTTAATTCGAAAAGAAGTTCAGTTAATCAGCATTAGGAGGCTGAGCTACTTTTAAGTATTTTTCATATTTAACAGAAAGGAAGTTGTTGCTGCTGAAATTATATATATTATAACTATGAGATAATTTAAAGGAGCACAGAGATCAAGGGCTGATGGGATTTCACAAGAAGATCACCTAGAAGGTTTAATTTGGAAAAGCGAAGACTGGCATGCCCATGTCATATCATTGGTGAGAATTAGTATTGAGGTTTTATTTTTATAATAGCAATTAAACTTATAGTCTTTTGTTTTTTGATTTTGCCATGTGATTATGGACTTTTCGATTTTCATCAGTTCAGTATTTTTTGTGATTTTTCTTTTTATAGCAAATTGCACTTATTTTAATAATTCAACTCAAAGAATTTTATTGTACAAATAACAGAACTATTTCATTGTATAGATGAAAGATTGACAAGTTGTATATGACTGTCAAAGAGACAACAAGTACAAATAAATAATTATAAGTGCTTTTATTCCATAAAAACTTTTAGCATCCGAGTGCATATACAATATCGTACATTTTTTTGTTTAACGTGTTCAATGGCATTTGATATTATCTGACCAATGAATAGGAAAATTAATTGATAAATGGTACCTATTCTGATTCAGCTAAAGATATATTGTGAAACATCCTTTCAAATCTACTTTTTATACCACTAACTGTTCACATTCTTATCTGTAGGACACATTCAACCAGCTTAAAAGGCACCTCCTCACCAGAAAAGTGAATATTATTTCAGTTACGGAACCTTTTTGACCAAAGAAGTGTTAAGTCTGAGGCATGTATTAGTATATGTATATAGAAATTTAACAAAAGGAAACATCACAGAGACCAATTCTACGTTTGAAGTTATCAAAGTAGAGTCCACTAGTGATCTTTGTATAAACAAATACTGTTATGATAAATATTTTTTATGAGAAAAGAAATGTTAAAATTAGGAATAAACTATTGAAGGCCGTACGGTGATCTATAGTTGTTAATGTTTGTGTCATTTTGGTCTTTTTTGGATAGTTGTCTCATTGGCAATCATACCACATCTTTTTTTTATATATGCTGAAAAAAAAGGTTAGTGGTATCCATCCGTGATTCATAATCAGTACATGCACAACCCCTCTCCCCTTATTGCTGTTCTGAATCAAAAAGTCATATATATATATATATTTTACTTTGACCAAAGTTGATGATCAGAGGACTGGTATTTTTTACATGTACGGTGAAAGCAATATAACCGTTTACATAAATAATTAATCTACATCACACTGATATCTGATTTAGTTGGAATAAGAAAAGCAATAATATGTTCTTAAGACCAGATCTTTCCTTTTGGTTTAATATGTACTATTATTGTATTGCAGGTAAAAGATGTCGGGACTTCCTGTGTTTCGTAACATCCTTGCTGCTCTGATTATGATAAATATGCATTCAGTGAATAGCATTGAAGAGAGCCTGAGTACTAAAACAAGGGAAGAGAAGAAGACTTTTATTGAAAATTTATTCAAAAATAAGAATAAAAATAAAAAAATTCCTCAGAAAGACGACTCGTCCACAGGGGAAGAAACTATTAATAAATTGAGAGTACACCCGTTTACTGCTTGATTATTTTTTTGAAAAATAAATACTTTTTATTGATAACAACTTGCATCGTTTCCTTTACTAATCTTTCTGTGCAAAACCAGTACAATTTATTGTTACTTTGGAACTTGATTGAATTGATTGGTAGATTAAAGTCGACTGACAATTTTTCATGCATGCCGTTGAAATTTAAAAATGTTTAGCAGTGATCAAAACCAAAACCCAAAACTCCTTGAAAATAACTGGAACTGAATAACTATACAAGAAAAAGGAATATTTACTTTCCCAGAGCGCCACGTAATTCTTATACTGACTTTTTGACTATTCTGGATAAATCGATGCCTTGTTATCCAATTTAGGAGCTTGTCATTCGGTGGTTGCTGTCTTTCATATCATTTGTTGTTTTTGTTTCTTATAATTGTTGACTCAATTTTGATGCATTAGATACTGATTGTTGGCCGTGGAGGAAACAGCAGGCCATAATATCAACTTATGGTTGCATAAATTCATGCCCAAAGACAAGACTAACACATTAGAAACAAGTGATAAAAAAAAGTGATTACGGTCAACCAACTCGTGATGGCGTACTAGAACCAGGAGCCTGAAAATTCAGTTTGGGGTGTTGTTGTGTACCACATTTGTTTTCTTTTATAGCTTTGTAAATCATGGATATAATGTAATGATAAGGTACTTAGTGTTCTTGGTTTGGTTTTACATATGCCTTTAAAAATTCTGCTTGTCATGGACTTTGTTCATCGTGGACAGTTGCTAAATACTTTTGTGTCATATGTTCTCTGGTACCAGGAAGAGAGAAATCTCATTGGCAATCATACCATATCTTATTTGTCAATAAGCTTACAACAAAGTAAACTGCACTGCACACGTAAAGCTAATAGGTAAGAAGGTGTGGTATAAGTCAGTGCCGATGAAATAATTCTCCATCCAAACACCATTTTATAAAAGTAAACACTTATAGGTTAAGGTACGACCTTCAACACAGAGCCTGTGCTCACACCGAACAACAAGCTAAAATGGACCCCAAAATTATATGTGTAAAACCATTCAAATGAGAAACCAACGGTTTATCTATATAAAAAACGAGAAACATGCATAATTTACATAAACAAATACATTAGATTCCTGACTAAGGACAGGTGCAAAAATTTGTATCGGGATTAAACGTTTTAATGGTGCCAAACCTTCTCCATTCTACTGAGAATATAGTATAACATCACAACATAGAAAAACACACGATAAAATATTAAAACGTAGATAAACACAAAGTGTCCACTTTGAATTGAAGCCTGTTTATTTAACATATACTTGGTAATTTCTGTCGTCGAATAATTGCCGACATTCTCGTTACGTTTGCCTTAACTCTAATTTAACAGGTGATGTAATTATTCTACATATCCAATTCATCTGATTGGTGGAAAACGAGGAGGGAAATAAACTTGAAACCAAATCTTCATGGAAGGCGCTGAATGTGTTATTGAAGCAATTTATGATCGCTGACACTTTCACTAATTTGCAGATCGTGTAAAATCATCATCGTTCCTTCTACTTTGACACTATGTTGCAGTTATGGGTGTCTAGAGCACAATAGTAATATAAAGTTTGCATGGTTTCTTCACTAAAGTTCGATACTTGGTTAATACATGTTTTCAATAAGATGAATAATTTCATATATTTATTGTCTGAACAATGCCGCTCTCTTTTATTGTCCAAATAATCACTTCGTAATTTTCTAGTACGCCATTTTGAGTTGGTTGACCGTAATACAATATTCGTTATACACATGATATTATATACTGTTCTTATGTCATTATTGCAATCCCGTTTCTTTTGCACGAATGTGACTTACCGAAATATGCTATTTATTGACTTTGTAATAACATAAGCAATACGAAAGGATCCACATGTAAAGCAGGATATGCTTACACTTCGGAAACATATGAAATCACCCCCAGGTTTTGATGGTGTTTGTTTAGTTGTTTTATCTTTACTTGCGACATTTTGTTCAAGCATCGTTGTCAATATAACGGAACTTGATGCGACTTTCGTACAAGTGAGAGGTTTCGTGCTATAAAACCAGATTCAATCTACCATTTCCTTATTCTTTAAATGCCCGTACGAAGTCATGAATATGACGATTGTTGCAATTGTTCATTTGTGTTATGTGTTTTGTCATTTGATTCTGCCATTTGATTAGGAACATTTCGTTTTGAATTTTCTTCGGAGTTCAGTGTTTGTGTGATTTTACTAAATTTATTATGTGTCTGATGACTCTCAAAATAATTTCAAATAGTGTTATCATGAAGCATACGATCGGAATATATTATCGTGAAAGAATGGGTTCATGGTGTAAATTAATACGTAATGCTCCTGTATCTTCTAAATATCCAGACTTCATATGTAGGAGTGTTCTCTTCACAACATAATTGTTAATCTGAATTATGAGGAGGAAAGAATAAAAATTAAACTTAGTAAACTTTATGGATAACATCACGAATAGGGTGATGTATATGATGTGTTTAAAGTAAATAACGGCAGGTTTACCACTTTAAGATAGTGGTTTAAATCGTATGATCTTGCTAATGGGGATTTCATGACCCCTCTTTAAATATCTTTATATTTTGTTGGTAAAGAAGGTATGGCCCGAAAACAAGTAACATATATTAATTCTTTATCTTTTGAACCGTGGTTGCCATGGAAACCATCCTTTCGAAATTTTGCAGAAATATCTTCAAATAAACTCATCATAGGTACCAGGATTAAAATTTTATATAAACACCAGACGCGCGTTTCGTCTACAAAAGACTCATCAGTGACGCTCGAATCAACAAATGTTTAAACGGCTCAATAAAGTACGAAGTTGAAGAGCATTGAGGACCAAAAATTCCCAAAAGTTTTGCCAAAATCAGCTGAGGTAATCTATTCCTGCGGTAGAAAAGCCTTAGTATTACAAAATCAACTGATCATAGGTACACGGATAAAAAAATTAAATTTACGCCAGATGTTCGTTTCGTCTACAAAAGACTCATCAATGACGCTCGAATAAGAACAAAATCCTTTGAAAATTGAAAAATAAAAAGGATTTTAAAAAACCATTATAATATATATATATTTAATTAATACAAACAATAAGAAAGTTAACATTTTTGACAAAACAATAATCTATTAGAAAAACATTAATATTTTTAATTTACTTACTAGTAGTTTGTTTAAATAGCAATCATTTTAAAATGTAAAAAAGTTTAAAAATTAAAAGGAGGTCCGGTAAGGGCCGATTTTGGTCTCAAATTTCAGGTTCATCAAACGAAAGATTTTGGACACTTTGTTTGTGTCTATTTTAATCTCTTCTATTAATTTGAAAGGTTTTAACTGATTTAGTCATTAAAAACGCTCCGATTCAAGCTGAAATATGTAAAAATTTATCAAATATGCCAAAAAAAAACGTAACTTTTCAGATGTTTTTTGTCAAGAATGAAAGTGTCAACCTTAATATATGTTATGTAATATCATCAAATAAAACTTAAATTCCAATACTATGAATGAACTCGAATGCGGCCACTTTCATTTAAAACGAAAACCGCCTAAAATTTAACTAAAATGCTAAAAATGTAAAGATGACAGTAATTCAGCATAACTGAATGATGCGAGTGCCTGAATATGTACATTGTATTGTCAAAAACAGCCCATATTTATGTAGCAGATTAAATTAGTCGGATAATGCCATATACATGATTTGAACGTAAAAAATACTCAACAATAATCATCAGTTAGCAAAAGGTAAAAGCTGTAAACATTAATAATTTAAACTTAAATCGAACGACACTTGTGAATGTATAGACAGGAAAATTTCACAGAATTGAATTTTACTTCAAACAAGCGTATACATTCGAATCATGTAAACTTTCAAAAATAGTTATTCAGATATCACCTTAAGCTTTATTGTAAAACTATATATTTAAATTCTAACTTTCCTTGAATTGTCTAAGTTTTCAGTTAACACTGTGATTTATACAATAACAAGTTCCCTTTTCAAAGAAGTGTACACATATCTTGATTGTGTCATGCTTTGGGCGTACATGAAGACAGGGGTCAGTCGAAAGTCTGACTGAAATATCTTCATAATGGACTTTACGACGATAGGTTTATTATCAGAATTAATTTAGTATAGAAGATATTGTAATCTGTGCATTTTTAAGTTTAATTCTGTCAATATTGATATTGTTTATATCTAGTCATGTAATGTTTGCCACTGGGTTGAAACAACTATCAATAAGTTAATTCTTCTATAATTTGATAAAAGATCAACATGGTTCGTTCTTCTCTTTTTATATTAGTCTTTTACTAGGTAATATAAATATTGCAATTATAGCTTTATTTGTTCTAAATGATAAGGATGTTGTTACCCCAAGCATACAAACATAGCCGTATGTGACCCAACCTTTTTCAATTTATGATCTTCAGTGCTGTACAACGTTGTACCCTTTTTTTCACTTTCGATCTTTTATATCTGGGCGTCTTGTGTCGTCTAGTCTTGTGTTGATGAGACGCCTTTTTGGCGTATTGAATTTTAAACCTGATGCTTTTTGTTATCTATCAATCATGTGTTTCTTTGTCTAATATGTTCTCCTATTTATTTGTATTGTAGTCCTGTTATATTATGTTGTCATTTCAATGTTATATTTAACATTGCCATTAAAGTGCGAGGTTTGGCGTGCCACAAAACCAGGTTCAACCCACCACTTTAATTCCCCTTTAAAAATGTCCTGTACCAAGTCAGGAAGATGGCCATTGTTATATTATTGTTTTCGTTTCTGTGTTTGTTATATTTTAACGTTGCGTCGTTTGTGTCCTCTTATTTTTTAGTGTATATTCACATTGCAATAAGACGTGTCACGGTACTTGTATATCCCAAATTCATGTATTTGGTTTTGATATTATATTTGTTATTCTCGTGAGATTTTGTCGGATGCTTGGTCCGTTTCTGTGTGTGTTACATTTCAGTGTTGTGTCGTTGTTCTCCTCTTATATTTAATGCGTGTCCCTCGGTTTTAGTTTGCTACACCGATTTTGTTTTTTGTCCATGAATTTATGAGTTTTAAACAGCGGTATACTACTGTTGCCTTTATTTTGGCCCGAGGGATGATATTGGTCAAGGGCGATACGGAATGTAATACGGATTTTGTCATATTTTATACGCTTTATCATATATTTCAACAGGATAGTATATATGAACTTCTTTCTGATCCCTTGCACCTGGGTTACCTTCACTTCTTCTTTTGTCTTGTTTAAAAAGCACCTGGGTTAACTTTAAATTTACTTGCTGTTGCTTTAAAAAAAAAAGTTTTTTATTATATGTTTTGTGTGTTTTTTGTGGTATTTCTTTAAGTTCTTTTTTAAAGTTGCATTTTGTGTAGCTGAATTTAAAAAAAACTAAATTGTGTAGGGGTGTGATAAAGGGTGCGATAAAGGGTAGGGTGTGATAAAGGGTATGATAAAGGGTGCGCATCAAAGTTGCGTGATATGTGTTAAACAGCAGGCTATTTATCAAATATTCGAAACTGCTGTATTTACTACTAAATGTATGATAAAAGTTATTTACTCTTTACAGTGGATATTTTAAAATGTATCTTTTAAAGATAATGAAACACAAGAGACATTATGAAATGAGTATTCTGGCAGAGAATATATTGGAGCTAAATGTCCAAAGAAGATATGTTAGATTTGCTTTGAAAGTACGATTTCTTAACTGTCTTAACACAGTGGTACACGCGTATGCTGTGTTCGATTCGAACGCGTCAACGTCCGGATTGATCTCTATCATGGGTATAAGGGCGTGATCATTGCTTTGGAATTGCAAGCAGTCATTATATTTTATGAATAATTTATTATCTGTCGATTAATGAAAAAGATAACAATGTTAAGATAGATCTAATTGGCATAGTTTGATTATCTAATGTATAGGTTGGTTTCTAGACTGTCCACCTTCTTGCGTCTAATAACTATTACTATTCTTCAAAGATTGACAAATGAAAAGGGTTGACGATGGAGTTCAGAAGAACATAATAAAGCGGTCAACAAAGGAAGACAGTTCTAAGATCTAGATATACATAATGCATATATCTTAGTTTTTTTTTATTTCTTTGACAAAAAGGAAAATACATAAAATTGTAGAAGTTACGTGAATATCACAACGTTTGAACTATACGCACCTCACCAATCCGATCCTTTTCATGTCGGTCAGAATTTAATGCCCTTGAATTATACATGCACATATATTGAGACAGACTTGTCTAAATAAATTTCTTTCTTGAATATAAAAGGTTTGAAGATGAAAGTATATATGTGACCATCAAGTTATTTTCATTGAGAAGAAATTCAATAGGAGCCACAATTACAACAAACAAACAAACACGAACTTTTTTGTTTTTTTCTTTGTTTGAGTATCATGGAATCAAATTTCTCATTGACAAATAGTTCAAAAGATATTTTCCAAGTAGGCTAAGGTAGAACCGGATGGTCGCTACAAACTATTATAATATGTTGGATAATATCGTTTTATGTAATCATCGGAAATGTGATAACATTAATTGTTTTGTTTAAAAGAAAACTATGGACTTCAGTTAACATTCTTAGTGTAATTATGTCAATATCTGACACC
Organism: Mytilus trossulus; assembly: GCF_036588685.1. Classification (NCBI taxonomy): domain Eukaryota; kingdom Metazoa; phylum Mollusca; class Bivalvia; order Mytilida; family Mytilidae; genus Mytilus; species Mytilus trossulus. The sequence continues at coordinate 40,303,574 of NC_086381.1, read as the reverse complement.
CTGGCACTTCCGTCTATCATTCATATGCCAACACAGAAGTTCCTGGGCAAGGAAATTTATTGGCACACAACACTGGTAAGAGATATTTTTATAACAAGTAGCTGCATCAGTGCAATGATAATTGGGAAGGAAAGAAGTTTTGCCATTCGAAACCCTTTTAAATTTAGGGAAAAGTGGAATACCGGCCTTACATTGAAATTGTATACTGTTATGCTGGGTATGATGATTATTGTTATTATTGTGAAACATTCTTTCCACCTGCATTTTGGTGTAGCTTTTGTCGATAGATACTTGTATTTGCCGTATTATGTCCTAATACGTGGAATCCCTTTTACTGTGATCTTGATGACGAACATACGTCTTGCGCGTGAACTGATTAAAACTAACAGACTTTTGACTACAATGATCAATGCTAAACTGGAACGGGAGAGAATTAGACAAGAAGCAGCTATCACAAAAATGGTAATGACTGTTACCAGTGTATATTTTATCTGTATGGTACCAGGTCGTTTATTAGCTGGTATTATGAAAGACGGTATTTTGCAGAAAGAACGGTCATGGGTTTATTTAACCATTACATACCTTGAACTATTTAATTTTTCTGTTAACACAATTATCTATACTATGACAAGTTCATTCTTCAGAAATGGGTACAGACAGCTTATTGTGTCGTTCTTTGGTTGCAGATTTAAACAAAAGCCGAATGAAATAACAACCGCAACAACCAAATTCTTACAGTGTGGTATAAAATGACAGCATTGAGTTCGTGTTATCAAATATATGATGTCAGTGGACATCAAGCAGACTGTTAATCAATCTTATATATAAACAAGTAAAACATGATCAACTGACATCTCTTTCAATATTTTTTTTCCCTTTATTCACAAAATAAATATTTTTATTTATATGGACACGTTGTTAGCATCGGGAACACCCTACAATTTAAACCTAAGCATTAAATATTCCAAAAGGGGAACTGATCATTTGAAAATTTTAAGATCAGTTATGATAACCGCTGATATGAATTCCGATGAGAACAAAGTTAACACTGACAGATCGTGATCATTTCATTCACTGTTTATTATCACATATGTGTTATTTGACATTATATACCTATATGGAGTTATTTTCTTTCAGAACGTCAGGTCATTCTTTTTCAGAATCAACCCGGACGATACCATGTTTCAATGGTATATGCTCCAAGGCATAAAATAATGACCTGTGTAAGGTCATTATTTTCTTTGATAAACATGCAATCTATGATTTAATTTTATTCGTCTAATAGTTTTGTGTTGACGATTTGGAAATTTATTTTCTATAGTTCAACAAATGATAGATGTAAAAGAAACCGATATTGGAGACCCGCAATTTAATTTTAGTAAACAAATTACGTGAATTAAGTTATGTTGATTTATCGCTATAATAAAGAAACATTATCATATAGGTCAGATGAATTTTAATGTAGACTTTCATAAAATAAATCCAGATTTAACATATTCGTGTGTAAGATTTTTAAAATCTTATTGAGTCAAACTGAATAGGTTGATTGATTTTTGGTTGCTTGCTTAACGTCAGTGGCAAATATTTCATGCATGTTCAGAACGATACACACTGAATAGGAAATCATACTGTGACCTACATGTATTTATATTCGTCTTCGTGTCAGTTCTTAACTTTTTAAAATTTATGTATACTTTTTACTCTATCAATGATCAACTAATAAAATAATCTTATATTCTATTGAATAACATTAACGTAACTCACGAAAGGGTCGGGTGCGGAGGGTATATAATTTTATCCTGACTATCTTTTAATAAAATGTATTGCTATTGGAAAGAAAATCTTTCTGATTTTTTCATTCGATTCAAGTAAAATGGTTAAATAAATAACAATTTTTCTGCGATAGAAATAACATAGCAAATAGAAAAAAAAACATAACCCCTCCCCCTTTTCCATAAGCTAAGTGGTACAATAAATAACTTACAATGGGTCTTGTATTTTTCATACATCGTTATCGGATGGTAAAAGTACATTTGTGTCTTCATGCAGTTACAGTAATATGTTTATTGTGTATGGATAACAATTTTTAAAAGGTTTATATCTAAATTATTTAGTGAGTTTTATTTCACATTTTAAATGAGCTGCAGGGCGTATTAAAACCTGAACGCATTAGAAAGGAATATCCCACTTTAGTGTTGTCGGTAAAAAAGGAAACTAAATTTTACAAATCTTTATAAAATTAATATTTTTTGACGGTATATAAGTCAGATAAAGCATATTTTAAGGTTTTTCTTGTCGTAGAACACACCTCGGGGTGTCAGGATTGTTAAAAGAAAGACCTCCCTCCGGTCGGTCTTTCATTTGATCAATCCTGACAACCCTCGCTGTGTTCTACAACAAGAAAAACCTTAGAATATGCATTATCTATAACTGAATAAACATAAAATATTTGACATTGGAAGTGAGGTTAACCATGAACTAATGTTATCAGTGAACAAAAAAAGCCTCTTTGGCTGACATATGTTCTTATAATTTTCTGCAAATTTTAGAATTGAATGTTTCTATTGATTGCTTGCAATTAGTGAGAATCGACAGCACCCTTTGATTTAAGCCTTACCATTATATTTGTCAAAACGAAAACCTATATGGGTATATAGTAATCATTTTGATCATTTTACAATTTCAAAAACGTTATCATGACCGTGTTCCTAGTCACAACCAAATATCTAAAGTATGATAATAATTTTAAATTACAGAATACTAATATAACTTGTCTAGGAAGTTGACTCCTTTGAAAAGGCATTAAAAGAAGAATAAAAGTAAGAATAATAAAATTAATCCATTTGAAAATGATGAAGTGTTGTTTTCCTATAGATCCGCATGAAATAAAACTATGATCGAGAAACTTCAGTTCCCGGAGGCGTTCCTCGGCTGGCCCCTCAACAAATATGTTTACTGATGCATTGTTTTGTGTTGTAATTTCTTATACATGTAAAATAGTCTTCATTTTTGAAAAAAAATTATAATTATTTTTTGTTTCATTTCAATCAGACATAAAAGCTTTAAAAGAAATGATACAAATGTACTGACATTTTTTACTTAAATAATTTGACATATTTCATATCAATATAATTTATAGTATTTGAATTTAAAACAACATCATCCCAGTCAGTACCGATCACTGGTTGTTAATTCCGTCATAATATGCACGCTTAAAATCACGAATGTGTCTTTTTCAACGAGTGTTGTTTTAAAGTTTCAAATGAAATTTTGACTGAAACAACATCATCTCAGTCAGTACTAATTAAATGGTTGTTAAGACCATCATAATATGCACACTTAACATCACGAATTTTGTATTTTCCCACGAGTGTTGTTTTAAAGTTTTAAATGAAATTTCGAGTGAGACGGGAGATCGATGACTTCATGTCGGCGTCAGAATAACGTTTTTGCGATTTTTACCCACATAATTCAATACAAGTGTAAGTTTTGGTTCTATAGAATAGTCCCAAACATCATTTTCTAAATTTAAACGATTAAGTAATTTCTTGTGTTTGAAATCCTCTCACAATTGAAATAACCATAAAGGAAATTGCAACCAAATGATTTATTTACTGATTCAGAGAATATAAGTGTGAAGGTCGGCATAAGACATCAACTAAAAAAATGTTTACTACAATTTTCACTTCAACCCAAAGTAATTAAAGATGGCTTATAAATTTGTCATGCATTCAATAACATTTGGACTATGTTACATATACATGGTCACACTGCCACCTTGTCTATTGTTATCTACTCTTGACGGTTTATGAAATCCATTTAGTTGACTTTGGTCATCATAAATTGACTTGTCGAGATAAAATTGTGTTATGATATTATATTCTTATTCGTTTCCACAAATTGTTATTAAGTATTTATCAAATAAAAACAATCAACTGCGTCATCAAAATAGCTCACCTTCATGTGCAACCCACTTTATTTTATTCAAACGAAACTAAATTTGAGTTCTTATGTCATCTGCGTAGTACACGACAACATACAAAATAAAAAATAAAAATGAGAAATCTTTTATACACATATATAGTTGTCTAAATGATCAACCAAGCAGTGTCGTACTGGTAGTATCGATATTTATCTAGCTACATGTATGCATTAAAAAGTTTCAAACATACAAGCTTTCAAATGGGGTTGTGGGGTTGTGAGTGGGGAATTTACCTAATCTAAACTGCACTTTACTGAATAGTATACGTGCTTCGAATGACAATGTATTTTAATTTGTTTTAACTATTTGAACTTTAAAAAACTCGTGCTATTTACATATCATATATCATATTCAATATATTCACGCAATACGACAAATATTGACCGATCAGAAATATCCTATATTTAAAATACAAACCTGTGTTTTGTTATAAACAGCAATATATGACAACTATGCGGACACACAATCACGTGTGATTAATTACATAATATAAGCACGTGTGTGCTCAACTTTGATAAATGAGACAATATCTGAAAAAAGTGTAATGTCCATGTCCGACACTTTAATACTTTCAAAGCGGTTTGTGTTTGTACCGGCCGTCAAAGCAGCCAACAATGTGGTTGTGGTATGACGTAAATACTACACGGACGTTCTTAAGAATGAAATTTTAAATTCATCTACATTCAAGTCTATCCGCTTCACACAGAGTCATATACTAAACAAGCATATCACAACCACATCAAAGCTTAAGGCTTCTACTGAACATTTGAAGGTCCCTACTATGTATTGGCTACCTAAACTACACAAAAAAACATTTAAATATCGTTTCATCTCGGCCTCTAGTAAGTGTTCTACAACTAATCTGTCAGTGCTCTTAACTAGTTCATTAAATACTATTAAAGAGCTTATCATAAATTATTGTGACAGTACTAAAATATATGAACAAAGTGGTATAAACCATTTTTGGAGTGTAAAAAATTCTTTGGATGTTTTAAATAAATTGCGGGCTTTTGATGGTCCTTATGATTCTGTTAATAGTTTTGATTTTTCTACACTTTACACTACACTTCCACACTATCTTATTAAACAAAAGTTTTCCTATTTAATTAAATGGTCGTTAGGTAAAGCTGAATGTAGATATATTTGCTGCAACTCATTTAAAGCCTTCTTCTCTAATGGGAAAGGTAAATATGCTAGATATACTTAGTGGAGGTGTGATGAGATGGTTGAGGCTGTTAATTTTCCCCTTGATAATATTTACGTACGTTTCGGCAACACAGTTTATCGACACTAATTGTGCCCCTTTAATAGCAGACTTGTTTTTGTACTGTTACAAATCACAGTTTATGACTGAACTCAGTAAAGACTCGTCGAAATTCAACAACACTTACCGTTATCATGGTTATCTTGATGATATTTTTTCGTTAGATAATCAAGAATTTTCTCAATATACTGCTGAAATTTACCCCAAGGAACTTACTTTAAATTAATCAAATGTATTCGGTAATAACTGTCCTTTCCTAGATGAAGTTATTTCGGTTTTAAACGGGAAACTGCACACTAAAATTTACGACAGAAGAGACGATTTTTCGTTCCCTATTGTTAATTTTCCATTTTTAGATGGTGACGTTCCTTTGGCACCATCTTACGGTGTTTCTATTTCACAACTTGTTCGCTATGTCCGTGTCTGTTGTGACGGTTTTGATTTTAACGAACTCAACCTATGTATTACTGGTAATTTATTAAACCAGGGATATCGTTACCATAAATTACTCAAAACCTTTACTAAATTTTTCCATAGATATAAAAATTTGGTTTTGAAGTTTAGTTGTACCTGTAGAAAAATTATTTCAAACGGGATAGCACATCCTCATTTTTACGGAAATGTTGTTAAACGTGCCCGGATATTTAGGAATGATCCATGTACACTTGTTGCTCCTTTAAATAAACTTATTCTTAAAGGTAACCTATTCAACACTGTAATAAGATCATTAAATATTGTATTTATTGATATAAGTATTGACTTTGTTATCAGTAGATTAAAAGCTAACTAAATATTACTAGTATGTTAAATACATATACATTTTCATGGATCTACGATCTGTCGATACCAGTAACTTGGCATTGCACAAGGTCATGTTTTTCTCTGGCTGTTTATGACGTCTTTACACTAAATCCATTGAATGTTGGATGTGTACGGATTGCTTGCTTAATCTTAGAGGCATGATTTTTTTATTAGTTTTAAATGGCTTTGAACTAGCTGTCAGATAACTGCGAGTACTCTCTGATCTGTTCATTGTGTCTTTTTGTGTCGGACTGTATAAGTACCCGGCCACGTCCACTTGTATTTTTTGTCTATCTGATGAGTTAAGCCTTGTTCAACTGATGTTTAACTCCGCCACATTATTCAGGTATGTGCCTGTCCCAAGTCAGGAGCCTGTAATTCAGTGGTTGTCGTTTGTTTATGTGTTACATATTTGTTTTTCGTTAATTTTTTTACATAAATAAGGCCGTTAGTTTTCTCGTTTGAATTGTTTTACATTGTCTTATCGGGGCCTTTTAAATCTGACTATATGCAGTATGGGCTTATGGGCTTTGCTCATTGTTGAAGGCCGTACGGTGACCTATAATTGTTAATGTTTGTGTCTTTTTTGTCTTTTGTGGATAGTTGTCTCATTGGCAATCATACCATATCTTCTTTTTTATACTTTACCAGCAATTATTTTTTTATTCAGGCATCTTTTTGGAAGTTTTTTTAGTTACAGTATTAACTACAGTATATAATACACCAGCTGCAAACAATTAAACTTTCTTTTGAATATTTCTTCTAAAAAAATATTATAATTTAAAAGGTTAACCCTCCCGCCTTTCCAAAAAAAAATCATGTTGTCCCCTGTTATTTTCTGAATGTTAATATCTAAATTAAGTAAACAGCCTTCCGATTTTCACAAATCTGATAGATTATATAAAAAGCTTCTTCGTTACTGGTCTTTTTTTTTTTTTAACTTAAGCATGTAAGAAAACTTTGCATTTTTAAGGGTGTTTTAAATGTTGTCCCCAGGGATATCTCCCTCCTGTTACCGCTTGGTCTTTTCCCACCTGTGGACATGGTTGAAAGACCAAAAAATTATTTCTTATAATGCAATGTGAAGAGCATCGTTTCCTGAATGTTTGACTCCATATGTCAAGATGAATAGCAACCAGTTTAAAAAATCTGAACTCCAAAAAGATCAGATATTGGAGAAAAATAATTGTGTTGTTCTCTCCTGTTACAGACTTTTTGTGTACCTTCTGAGGATATTTTATTGTCAGCACTATACCAGTTCAGTGTTTTTACATTTATCTGATACATTTCGTCAATTTTTGAGGGAAAAAAAGAAAAAAGTATTTATACTATAACTGTAAAACCATATTGGAATAGAAAGGCAGAATTCCCAACTGTCATATTCATCTGTTTTCTCTGAGAAGTTTTCATGGTGTTGGATTTGTAAACTTGCCATAAGTTTCAATTAACGAATGCAGAAGTGAGAAACACATTGAGATTGTCTATTATTAGATTTTGGTAAATTAATACTAAATGTTGGAAGACAGATGTAGGTGATATCCAGTAATAGTGCAGCTATTTTTCAGTTCTTTGCGCGTAAATATCATGTGCAAATTACCAACTGATGTAAATAACAAAATATGTATGTTTGCAATCTGCAAGCAAACCGGAAACATGAGTATTTTTTAAAGTTACACCAAATACAAATGAATCGTATCTAGGTGTCAGACCAACAATTACTCCCTCCAATTAAAGTGAAAGTAGGACTACTCAGACAAAAAATGTTGCATTTGATGTCATTGTTTACTAAAACTAACCAACACATTTGCAGAAATGGAACTTTTAGTGTAAGGGAGATACATTTAGACCATTTTGAACCACAATTTACTTGTGTATGAGTTTGCATTAAAATTCAGGATTAATGCGCCACATAGTACACAGATTAAAAATTTCTAGAAAGCCTGGAGTAATTTGGTAGTACCAGTGTTTTCAATATTTCTAATAAGACTTTAAACATTGGTTGAAAATTGGAATGTAGAAAGGGGATACATGTACAATTCCGTATATACCTGGTTTCCTGGAAGTTAAAATATTTAGAAAGCTGTGAAAATTGCAAAATTTGGTTGAACAGAGGGGATTGTTAATTGATGGTCTGACACCTATATTTTTCATGAAAATGCAATTAGATAATATCATCGTATCACCTTCATCAATAAAAACAATAGCAATAAAGTGACGTAAGTTTAAAAACATCTTTTTTAGGGTATAACTCTGACGTTACCTGGAAGAGTGATGACACTTATGTTACACAGAAAATAATTTTTACAACAAAAAACTTAATTTTACAACTTATTATTTTAAGGATATTACCAACATGATTTATTTTGGCTATTTTATCATTTTATTACAGGGACAAATTATCCTGATCGTCTGCAAGTAGTGTCAATGAATGTTGTTCCTATTGACTACTGTGAAGCTTCCTGGACGTCGATTTATTCGTTTCCGATAAACTCCATATGTCTTCAGGATGGAAAAAAGGATTTCTGTAATGTAATTGTATTTCATTAATCCACATAATAAATTAAAAGTTGTTAACCCATTTTGTCAAAGATCACATGAATATCAATAATGTGGTCAATTTGATAAATTGACTGTTTACAAAACTTTGAATTGTTCGAAACACGAACTATGTAACAAACTCTTCACACACAGTACATTGTAAATATCGACACCACTTTCCTCGATTAAAATTTTAAATCTGTTGATAGAAACGAAAGAATAAATATATCCAAGAATCATTCAAACTCATAATTAAGACAACGCGGTGGTAAAAAAGATATAAAGAGCAAAAGACAAACAATTGACTGTTAATCACTGTCTAGTAATCTCACGACTAGTATACACGAACTCCTCAAAAGCGGGTTTGATCTCAGGTGTCCAGAAGGGTAAGCAGATCTTGTTACACATATATCACCGTCGTGTTATTCGCGGAAGTAGAATCACATCAATTAGTCGTAATTCGGGAGGTGAAAGGGATTGTGGGATTATGATTACGACGAATGGAACTTATCCGTCGTCATTTATGAAACAGATGTTCCATTTTTGTTAGCAAAGTCGTGATAGTGCCTTTAACATGTTAGAATGAATTATTTCTATTACACAACTTAGAGCTCGTGTTTTCTTAGCTTCTTTATGTAGTTATGAGAACTACTTCTATAACAAGTAAGTCATAATATGAAACGCAATCCTGGAAGCATTGTTATATGAAACGTTCTTATTTGGAATCATGGAAACAATTGATATGCACATACATGATCAAAGACGAACAATACTATTGACCAACTAAATCTATTTGAATGACCACTAATTAACTGTTGCATTTTTTTATTACAAACTTAAAAATGAAAACGGAAATGATTCACTCTAGTAGCAATTACTCCTTGAAACGGTGTATCATTACATGCAATGAGATAACAGAAAAAGATTTATTTGTTTATTATTATTATTTAAAACAGCATAATATCTTTACTCATTTTTAACTTGTTTTCACACAAATATATATATATTTTTTTTATAATTCAAGCTCCAAAACGCTTTCTGTCAAAGTTTTCCATTTTGTTCGCATCTGCTTCATAATCTTTAATCAATATTCTTTTATTTTAAGGATGAATCTGATTGTATTTTATTTTTTAAGGAAGAACAAGTGCCTAGCTTATCTAAATAAAAAATCATATTGTGTCGGCAGAGGAAATAATAAAAAAGAAAAAATATATATATCTATAAAATATTAACCAATAACAAAAAAAATCATTTCGAGATTCGTACAGGACAAATAATGTCTCAATCAAACAAAGATAGCTACTGATGACATTCTTGTCTTTACGTTAAAATGAGTTTCGACTGGTGGTTTTGATTTACAACAGAATTTGGCTTGTATATTTAAATTTTATTTGTTTTAAGATATTTTGTTTATTCAGAAAGATAGTGGAGGGCCTTTGGTTTGAAGTAAAAAGCTTGTAGGGGTATTATCGTTTGGTGATAAATCTTGTGATGGAAGGCTTCCAAGTGTTTCTGCTTATAAAGACTGGATTAAAAAGAAATGGAAAATAAGAAGAATAAAAAAGCTAAGAAAAGCAAGAACAATAACAATGAAAAGAAAAGTAAGAAAGAAAGACAAGAAGAAAAAAAAATTAACAAAAATTGAATTTGACACTTGAATAAGGTGAATAAAGAATGTTATGAAAAAATTATGTGTTTCTTGTTGACCTCATTAACTCAAACTATTGAATCTCGTAAGTATGCCAAAATGTTTGTGATTTGGCATGAGTAAAGCTTTGTACTGGTAAGTACTCCAGTTAAAATTTCAAATAGCATTTCATTGTGTCTGTTCTTTTTCCTGATAACAGGCGTTAATAACACAGTTACCTGCAGTTCCAAAATAATTTATAGAAACAGCAAATATAATATAGGATGGTTATCTATGTTCCCTAGATTTTTGTTTTATGACTCAGATTTTATTTCTACTATGAAATACAAGCTTTCTTCCTACAACTGTTTAAATCAACGAATGATTTATTTTAAGTTCATTTTGGTATAAATCCTGATTTGACGTACTTTGAGGTTGTGGTATTACACCTATAAGGTCAATATGGCTAAAACTGAGGCCAAAACGCAATGTTTATGTATGTCTTCCATACCGTCAATTGACAATTCTGAAACTTGCTCGAAGTGATTATATTTTGATATTAATATACTGTGTTTTGACTAAGTTTGATTTGTATGGTCGCATTTATCTTCCGATATGATAGCGAAAATGCCGGTCTAGCCATCTGACATTAGTTGTGAAATACAAACCATCAACATGTCTATGTATGTTTGGGATACCAAAGACAAGTTTATTGGGTTGATGAAGAGTTTAATCATCTTTAAATATAATTGCATACGGTTGAAAGTAGTGAATTAGAGTGACATTATTTTCTCTAGTTTTTTCATGATGTATAGGTGTCGTAACTATCGTGTTTCGGTCATTCACACACGACAGCGCCAAAGCGAGCGGTTCTTTTTAGTCACTTGGTAAATTTATAGTTGGTAATGGCTGAAAATTAGGAAATAGATGTTCATGACCGTGAGGTTTCACTTAGTGATTTATGCAAGCTGTAAAAACTCAAAGTGAATTTAACGCTAGTTTAAGGAAAGACATTTCCGATTTAAGACAAGAAGTTCACGGGACTACTGTTTCTCTTGCTTCCCAAGTTAAAAAGATAAAAAATGAATCCCCGTACAAATGGAAATATGAGGGGAATAAAGTTCAATTCCTTCTTAACACTGAATTTGTAGAATATCTCTCACAATCCATTTGAGCAATTGATAACTAAAAGTTGATTACGCACGAGATATTATCAACGAAGTTATTGATAAGATCAAAAGGCGAAATTAAATTGTAACCCGGATTTTTTGTCTTCTATCGATTTATGAATCTTGAACGGCGGTATACTAATGTTGCCTTTATTATTCGGCAGTATGAAACTAGCCCAGTAGCAAGTGACAGCAAAATTAATAAATCAGAAAACAAGGCGTTACGTAAACGCAATTCAAAAGCGAAAAGGGCTGCTGCTAAGCCTAACTTTAATTATCAACCGAATGCTCCTTCTCGATTTAATGTAACTTTTTCAGCATAATATCAGCCTGTTCGTGACCCCCAGTCATGGTACAACGGACAAGCCTTGTACCATGGTCAAGACAGCACGAGTAGTAATCAGTAAAGGCAACAGTAGTATACCGCTGTTCAAAAATCATAAATCCATGGACAAAAAACTAAATCGGGGTAACAAACTAAAACTGAGAGAAACGCATTAAATACAAGGGGAGAACAATGACGAAACATTAAAATGTAACACACACAGAAACGGACTAAGCATTAGACAAAATCTCATAGGATTTTGTCTATGAGATTACTACGTCATTTTTTGAAAATATTGAATACGATATTCTCACGACTGATTGTTACGAGTACAAATGTTTGAACAAGGCCAGGCTAATATTATTGTTCAGGATAGGTAAAAAAACACTCTTTTTTTCGAAAAGTATAGGATGTTATGATTTTATTATGGACACCATTTTAAACGGTTACAAAATTCCTTTCTGTAGTACTCCACCGTCTACATATTAACAGGTTTACAAAAACAATCGATCGGCAATCATCCATAGTGAGTCAGGATCTATTGATAAGGGTTTTGATTGAAGAATGTGACATTTAACCACGTATTGTAAATCCACTTACAATGTCTGCATTTAACAGTAAAACGAAACGTCTCATTGTAGATTTCAGACATGTAAATTAACACCTTTAGAAAACTAGTGTAAAATTTGAAGATATTCGAATAGCTATACAATTCATCACAGACAATTTTGTCTGTTTCGAGTTCAATTTTTAGTCCTTCCTTTTTGGCTATCTGCAGCTTGGTATATTTTTACCAAGATCACCACGCCACTTATAAAGAAAACCTGAACTACAGGATATTGTTATGTGCATTTTTGAAAATTCTTTGACACATAATAGTCCATCGATGAAGAATATGTATCTAGAACTTTTAATGATAATGCGGATTTCATTAGTCGTATAATTGATTACGACGAATGAGGTGTTGGTAAAGAATTGTTTTCCTATTTAGATTCTCTGAGGGGACCCCACGACATAGACTGGTTTGCTAATAATAACAATCACAAGTTAATAGCATTTTTTCCCGTTATTCGACTGTGAACTCGATTGGTATTGATTAATTCACTGTGAACGGTGGGTTTGTACCTCTCGTCTGTAAATTATCGAAAGTACTACTTCGTTACATAAAGCAAAGTATGGCACATGGAACAATTGTTCTGCCTTTGTGGAAATCGACAAGCTATTGCCCGATTTATCTCCCACTGGTAAAGGATTTATTAAAGAGGTGATGGAATGTTTCGACCTACCCACTAACAAGGAATACTATACCCGGAAATAAGTCTGTGTTTGGGAATATCGATTTACCTTTAAGGGTGTTGGCTTTAAAACTGGTTTTTGAACCTATAAGCTACTAACATGTTGAACCTTTAAAAATTGATGGCGGTTTATGTCTGCTCTACAGAGGTAGTTGTATAAAAGTCATATTTTCTAGTCCTTCTGAATGACAGGGGTGGTGGTGTTTATTTCTGTGAAAGATGAAGTGTTTTAAAACATAAGTACCTAAGTACGTAGTTAATTTGTTTGTATGTACATTGTATAACGTATTAATGTGTGTTTTATTTTCACGTATGTTTTAGCAGGCTTTCAAAAACGACCTGTTGGAATTACCTGCTTCATTGATTGAAAAAGTTTCCTTACTTCCTGATTTGTTAACGGAGAGTAAAGCGAGCAACATAGTTCAAGACTATTATTCTCTTTTTTTAAGATGGAAAGAATGGGTTGTATCGAATGGAATATCTAGTGAATTTATTGTACCGACAGCACCAATTCATGTGGCTTTATATATAGCATGTTTCGTGCAACAAAACCATACGCCCAGTCCTATCAATCAAGATTGTTTATAGTATTAGATGGGCACATACAATAACTAGTGAAATTTCTCATACTGATTCCGATTTAGTGAAAAATATTCTGGAATGAGCTAAGAGACGTCTATTAGTTCAGGTTTAGAAGAGAGCCTCTTACTCCAGACATGCTTTCGCATATGTTTGATAAATTTTATTGTGAAGATAATCTGTTTCCCCAGCGTTTTATTTGTGCCTGCTTGTTATCGTATTCTGTTTTTTATTATGTGTGTCCGAATTATTGAATCATAAAACTTGTGATGTTTTATTATTTCCAAGTCACATGTCCGTATTTATACAGAAAAGTAAAACCGATATTTACAGAGATGGTGATAGAATAATATTCGCCAGAACCGGAAATAAATTGTGCCCCGTAAAGAATTTAGAGAAGTATTTAGAACGGTGTAATAATCAAACAGATTGTGTTCCCCATTTCCATTCTCAATTTTATTATGTGATTTATATTTATTTTGGAATTTGACGAAATCCAAGGATAGTTTTACTTCCGTAGAGGCAACAAACCGCTTTCCTATACAAGAACGAAAGAGCTTTTCATTGAAGTTTTCACTCCATTTGTGCTGAATATTAAATCATTTGGTCTCCATACTCTGAGAGCTGGTGGAGAATCTGCAGCTTGTTATTTTGAAATTTCGGATAGACCATTTAAAAGGCATGGCCGATGGAAATTGGAAACTGTGAAAGATGGTAATGTAAACGACTCTTTTTCCGACAGAATGTACCAAATTTGGGTCTATAGATAAAATTTTAAAAATCTCTATTTTTACATACGATTTTCCCGTTCTTTGGCACAGCAGCGGCGTTGTCGTGTATCTGTGCACTCTAATTAATAGTTTTGTATATTTTATACTTTCACAGTAAACGGTTTTTCAAAGGCGTACATTATTATATGGTGACGTATATGAAACTAGTATTATTTCTGAAGTTAAATACAGAATGAAGGTTGTTACTGTACAAGAAAAAAAAAGACGTGATATGATTGTAAATTAAACAAGTCACAACAAATGATAAACAAGACACAGAAATTAACAATTATATGTCACCTTTCGGCTTTGAGCAATGATCAACGTCACTACCGCATGGTCAGTTCAAACAAGAAAATTAACGGCATAATGTACGTAAAAGAAATGCAAGAAACACAAATATTTAACTCAAAAACAAACGACCGCAACTGAATTACAGACCATATAGTACGTTATTGTTTTAATATGTTTAACTAAAATACCGAAATCCAAGGTGAATTCAAAAAATGGAAGTATATAATTCATACAATCAAATCCTCTACTTGATCAACCAACGAATGATTGAAAAAAAACTGTCAGTTCTGAATTGGAACAGGTCTTTGCCGAAGAAATTTCTGATTTGAATTTTGTTTATAGCATGCTAAACCTCCAACATATATGACATTTCTATTACATGTCCAAATTAAGATACTAAATTAATGTATTCATCAAATTGTTATAATTAAAAACCGTGTTGTGGTACTTTAATTATTATTCAATAAATACATGAGATGTTCTATTTTTAAGATTTTCTGTACTTAATATTCTCCGAACCTAAAAACCAGGTAAAGGTCTTTAAGTTGAGGTTTTTTTTACTAAAATAAAATTAGGAATCTCTCATGCAACATGCTAACATTAAAATCGAAATTGAGAACAAAGGCCTGAAAATGGAAGCAAAATTCTATCATTTAAAGTTTAAACGAAGTACATTCGATTGCTCTTTTTGCATTTAAGGATGTACACCTCTGAGGAGCCAAAAATTTCTAGAATTAAACTTTTTTTCTTAACCTGATTTTTAGGTTTATAAGACTGTAACAAAACAATTGGTGAAGAAAAAATCATATGGTGGTGTGCTTCTTTTTTTGCTACGGCCCTTTGAAAATGCCCAATTTTGATGATTTTCTCACTTTTCATCGATTTTTACCTATTTTTGGGCTATTATCCTGAAAAAAATCACAGTTCCACATTTAAACTTTTTTTCATACTTTCCATAAAGATGAAGTGGACCAATCTGAATAAATTTAACTTACAAAAACTATAGGTAGGTGTTAATATAAGAAAGTTTTATCATATTATGATGCTTTTTTGTGTAAAATTTACCATACTGCCAATTTTGTATTTTTATGATTTTTCTCATTTTAAAGAACAAAATGCATATCAATTCAACTTTTTTGTTATAAATGATTGAAAAAATACATATCTAAGAAATTTGAAAAGACCAAAATGAGATGGGATGTATATTATTCTTGTAAAATAATTTTTTGTATCCCTCACCCATTTTCTCAAAAGTTTGACTAAAAATACTGACTTGAATGGTCGTAAAATTTGAAAACTGGATTATTCAAAAAACCGTTCATGGTAAATACACAATTTTTTCACAGAGTTATGTTTGATTATAATATTTTTAAAATTCATTGATATTTTCCACTTCTATCATATGTTTTAGAAATAATTTAAGAACGAGATTTCAACGAGACTGAACGAGACTGAAAAGTCAGAAGAATACATCCTTAAGGTCTGACAGTATAACTTTGGTTATTCTGTCTGAAACTACTACAATCAGCATCGCAATAGACGTTAGTATGAACAACCGATTAAGCACCCGTCCTTTAACTTATCAACATAAGTAGTTATCAAAGGTCCTAAATTATAATTCAATACTCCAGACTCGCGGTTCGTCTACATAAAACTCATCAGTGACGCTCACAACAAAATAGTTCTAAAGCCATACATGTAATTAATTCGTTTAACAAGAAGATCTTCCTGAAATTTTCATTCATGCTTTAAGTTGAACGTTAACTTGTCGTTTTCCTTAACTGATTTGTCTTTCTGATTGGTGTTAGCTTTTTTCTGATAAACATCATAGTTTGAACCTTATACTGTGGATTCATTTTTATTCGTTGTATACCAATTTTCGTGGTTTCCGTGGGTACTGGTGAACCACGAAATTAAATGTTCAACGAATAACAAATTTTCTATAGGCTTGTATGTAGACTTCGGCAGAACCACGAAATTAAATATCCACGAACTTGCAAGTTTTCCATAATCCACGAAAATTGGTACCCACGAAAATAAATGAATCCACAGTATTTGAACCGAAACCTTTGATAGATGACCTACAATGTTACAAAACAGAAAGTGTTTTGTTCAATATTTTGTGTTTAAGTCATATTAAAGTAATTCAATTTTTCATTTGAAATGATCATAATGTCATTTTACTATCATTAAAGCCCGTTTATTGATCATATAATTTTATTTGGTAATTTCTGTTGTTGGCTAACTGCAGCACTCCGCGAACACCC
This sequence comes from Mytilus trossulus, assembly GCF_036588685.1. Classification (NCBI taxonomy): domain Eukaryota; kingdom Metazoa; phylum Mollusca; class Bivalvia; order Mytilida; family Mytilidae; genus Mytilus; species Mytilus trossulus. The sequence continues at coordinate 40,286,663 of NC_086381.1, read as the reverse complement.
ATTTAACAGGTAGGGTGGTTATTCTACATATCCAATTTAACTGATTCGGGCGATGAAATGAAAATGGAAAACAACCCAAATTGAAGGGCATTGATTTTTATATGGAAGCAATTTATGATCGCTGCAATATTGACTAGTTTTTAGATCCTGTGATAACATCATCATTTCTACGATGCAAACATTACACACTTTGACTTTGACACTATGTTGCAGTTATGGGTGTCTAAAGCACAATTATTATATACAGTTGTGGATTGTTTCTTAACTTACGTGGCGTAATGGTTGTTACATCATTTTCAATAAGATGAATAGATTATTTACTATTGTTTGAACAATGTCGGTCTCTCTTATTGCCCAAATCATCACTTCCTTAATATTTACCGACGCCATCGCGAGTTTGTTGACTATAATAGATTATTCGTTAAACAGATGATATCGGATACTGTCCTTATGTCGTAACTACAATCACGTTCCCTTTTCACGAATGTAATTAACTACTGAATAAGACTATGTATTGGCTTTATTTGAAATTACATGAGAAACACAATGAGTGTCACATCTAAAGCAAGCTATGCTTACTCCTCTGAAGCACATGAAATAACCCCCTTTATTTGGTGGGGTTTGTTTTGTTGTTGTACTCCTAATTGTGACATTTCAATATAATGGAACTTGGTGCGACTGTCGTATAAGTGAGATGTTTGATGCTTTAAAAACAGGTTCAATCCAACGTGTTCTACATTTGAAGATGCCTGTACCAATCATAAATATGACAATTGTTGTCCATTCGTTTAATGTGTTTTACCTTTTGATTTTTGCCATTTGATAAGGGACTTTCCGCTTTGAAATTTCCTCGGAATTCAGTGTTTTTTGTGATTTTACTTTGTAATGTGTCTGATGACTCTCAAAATAATTCAAAAGTAGTGTTGTCATAAAGCATACGCGGAAAATGGAATATATGACCGTGAAAGATCGGGTACATTATATGGTGTTTACATATCTCAAATAATACGGTATGCTCGTGCATGTTGAAAATATCCAGACTCCGTATATAGTAGTGTTCTCTTTACAAAGAGACTGCTCTATTTGAATTATGAGGAGGGAATATTAGAAATGAAACTCAGTAAATTTAATAGACACCATCACACATTAAGTGATATATTTGGTATGTCTAAACTAAATAACGAAGAAGGTATGACACAAAAATAAGTAACATATATTTTTTTTTCTTTTGAAACGTGGTTGCTATGGATATTTCAATTTCGAAATATTGCATAGATACAAATGTACCTATAACAGTAGCTTTTGAAAATAAAACAATAAACGATTTTAAAGAACCATTGAGTCATTGACAAATTTAGAAAAAAACATATTATATATGCATGAAATAAAAAGAAAATCGCGTAATTTTTGTTCTTTAAAAACTTTTTTTTTTTATATAAATTGTCATTTTATCAAAAAAATCCAAATTGCGATACATATGAACTTGAACCTTAAAATCCATAATCTTTTATTTATATGCTTAGTGTTGACACACATTTTTTTAATTTTAATGGAAATATAAAATTAATAAAGATACACTTGCACAAGACGAAAACTAATAACTCTTACAAGGGCGAACCCCCTCTTTTTTTGATTTTTTTTGGTGAAAATTTCCAAATTTGTAGAGAGACAAAAATGGTATATAATTGTGCTTAGTTTTTTGAACATTTTAACCTTTAGGCATAACATTGCTTCTATAGTTTAGGGAAGTACATGCACCCCCTCCCTAATATTAAATAAGATTCAAAAAAATAATGTGCAGAGGTAGTAATAAAAACCGACGTCTTGTAGAAAGAAAATGAGACTCGTTTTAGCTTTATTTTCTTTCTGAAGCACATTAAAAAGAGCTAGAAGATGCGGTAGATACCAATCAGACATTCAAATTGAAAAAAACTGACAACAGTCCACCCTCCCTTTAATTAGCCAATGTAGAAAACAAAAACGCACAACAATACGCACGGTTGAATTTAGTTTAAGAGAAATCGAGTTCAATGTCAGAAGAGGTAAAAAAAAGAAAAAAAGAAATTGACAGTAATACACATATAACACCAGACTACCAGCATGCCAGCTACAGAACTCAATACTTACCCTTCCGGAGCACCTGAGATCACCCCTAGTTTTTGGTGGGGTTCGTGTTGTTTATTCTTTAGTTTTCTATGTTGTGTCATGTATATTTTTGTTTTTCTGTTTTTCTTTTTTCATTTTTAGCCATGGCGTTGTCAGTTTGTTTTAGATTTATGAGTTTGACTATCCCTTTGGTATCTTTCGTCCCTCTTTTAATCTGATTTAATGATTTTGTCTTCATAATATGAATGCGTGCCTAGTAATACAATTTTTATTCTTTCGGGATAATTGAAAGCTTGACATCTGGTTAAAATACCTATCTGTCGATGGAGACTGTATTTGACATTCTGCATGTCTGTTCAACATGTTTTCTCGTAAGGTTGTTGTGTATTGACATTTAAACCTGTAAAATAGTCAACATCGCCTTTTATTTATAGTGGGTTCTTGAATATTGAAGAAGCGCAAACAGAGGTATTGTTTTTGTATGGTTCAGAAACGAGTGGATTTATTTGTACACATAATAAGTATGAAAAAACGTTATTCATGATAATTTATTTACACAAAACAAAGATAAAACCTTATTCTATTTTTTTATTTATTTGTCAAACATGTCAAAGCTAACATACTTACAGATGGTAATAGTAAACTCTCCACAAAAGTAACATTAATTTTGCAAGCTGTACATATTGAAACGATTTAAAAATCAGCACCACATATACAGACGAGAAAATATCACATAAGACTTGGTAAGACAATGTTCACATATATTGCCGTTATTTCTTTCTTTCAAATGAAATTTTCAAAATGCTTTTTCATTTCTTTGTTCATCTAAGAACTATTCTCAATAAATCATGATAAGATATCATATACCAGTCAACAAAAGAAATTATACAAGACAAATTGGTCTGAGTTTAACAGAGTGTGCGGTTGTTTTAGGTTTTTTTTTCAAAACCATTGATTTATAAGGCAAAAACTCCATAAACTTTTGTTTCAAACGTCTTTGTTATTTCAAAAGTCATATTTTTTTTAACAATAATTTTAAATTTTGAATGCCTTTGCATATTTTTGAAACCTTAAGTAACATCTTCAAAATAAAGTACCAACTTTGTTCATAATTTTCCGCAAAATAAACTTGACCCCCTGTGCTCAATACCTCGGTATCTTCTAACTTTTTATCTGGTCAGATTCATTTAATCATTTTCATTTGCCTTGCAAATAAATGTTTTCACTTGATAATTTATCAGTTTTAGCTATTTATTATATCTTATGATAATTTGGAGTTCAAACTTGTATGTTGTATCTTTTGCTGACTAGTACATGTATATAGTTTCTGTCGGCAACATTAGCATATAACAAGTGAACATGAAGTTTGTAGACAAATGGAAAAATACACTAAATAGTATTCAAACACATAACGCAGAGGACTCCTTCAAATTTATAAAATTGAAATATTTGTAATTGAACCTAAGGTTTTTTTTGTCCCAGTAATGACTCTTGAATTCTAGTTGAACAGCACAACACACATATACATAAAAAAATCCAAAGGAAAGGGAAGAAAATAAAACTACATAAATAAAGGCAACAGTAGTATACCACTGTTCAAAATTCATAAATCGATAGAGAAAAAAATCAAATCCCGGTAACAAACTAAAACTGGGAACTATGACACAACAGAGACACAACACCGAAACGTAACACACAGAGAAACGAACTATATATAATGTAACAATGGCCATTTTCCTGACTTTATACTGGGCATTTTATAAAAAAAATTATGGGTTTGAATCTGGTTTTGTGGCATGCCAAACCTCCCGCTTTAGTTGCAGTGTTTATTATACATTAAAATTACAACATTACATGACAGGGTTACAATAAATAAACAGATAAATTGGAGAAAATATAGAACAGAGAAACGAACGAATAGAGCCATCCAAAGGTTACAGGTTAAAAAATATTTTTATACACCAGACGCGCGCTACGTCCACACAAAACTTTGCTCAGATGTAAAAAGTTTGAATGCCATAACAACTATCAAGTTGAATATCGCCTTGGACCAAAAGTTCCAAAAAGTTGTGAGGCCAGAGTTATCCGCCTAGGACAATACATCAATCAGCCTGGGACAAAAACATCATTATTATCCAAAATAATACATAGTTTTGCAAACAGTAAATTTAAAAAAATGACTATATAATAGATATACATGATTTAACTGAAGTGGTGACTAGCAATAGAATAAATAACGAAAAAATTACAAAATTACAGCCCTGTGAGCCACAGTCAATGCAACGCCCAAAGTGACGTCAAATATAAATGTCTAAAACGTGTTCTGAAAATTAAGAGAATTTGGATGAAATTCAAGATTTGATTTGTATGACTCATCTAACTTTTATTAATAACAGTAAAAATTATAATATTTATTAATATTTAATTGAGGTAGTAATTAGATAATTAATTGTATTATCTAGCTTTGTGGTTGTTTCTTCTGATCAAACTGCAAATCAAATATATACTGTAAATTTCGTTGATCCAAAATTTAATCTACCAAATGAACTGGATGAGTAGTTATCCCCCAATACAACACAATAATACAACAGAAAAAAATACAATTTACAACTACAAACGTTAAAACATTTGAAAAATTCCGATGACAACAACAAACACCACATCAAAATCCAACAAATTAGTTTGGAATGGATTAACGTATGGAAATTCCAGGTATTTCATTTTATATTTCCGGATCCAAATTAGAATAAAAGCAATCATTCATAAAAGGTGAAAGAAATGTAGATATATTAATTAAATTATACTTAGATCTATTTCTTTAGTTTTCTTCTTAATCATTATTTTCAATGAATAAAAAATCCAACCCAAAACAGCAAGCGAATCTTTGTCATGATATATTTTTAAGACTCTTATGCAGCAATACAAAATTAACATTACATGTATACTAAAGATTTTATGTTCTATTGAAGAGAATCATTATAGATATTCCGTACGAATTTCTGATTAGGTTGTCTTATCAACCTATATTGGTATCTCCTTCAAACAAGGCAATTTCATTCAAGACCAAAATATCAAACAAATATTTATTAATATTTGTAAGTGATTTATCGTAAGAAGGAAAAAAAATATGACTGCGTTCTTTCTACCTTTTATTTTTTACCTATCGGATTTCAAACCCTATAGTTTTATTTTATGTGGATCTATAGGAAAACTAAACTTATCATTCACAATTAATGGACTAAGTTTCATTATTCTAACTATTCTCTCCTTTAAATGCCTCTTCAAAAGAGCCATAATCCTAGTCAAGTTATATTTTTATTCGATAACATAATATCAATATCATACTTAAGATATAAAAAAATATGCTTGTGACCAGGAAAATGATGATGATGAAGTTTTGAAATTTTAAAAAGATCAAATTGACCACTATATTCCCATATCCATTTTTGCTTTGGCAAATAAAAAGCTAAGGCTTGAATCAAAGGGTGCTCTCGATTCTTACAAATTGCAAGTAATGAGTAGAAAAATTCAACTGCTTTTTATATTTCAAATGCTCCGTTTCCCTCTTGGAATTTTTAATGTGTCAGTTATGAATAGAAATATTTATTTCGTGAATAAAGGAAAACAAATATTGAAAAAGATGTCAGTTGATCATGTTTTACTTGTTCATATATAAGAATAATTATTAGTCTGCTGAACATCCACTTGCTACATTCATTTCAACACACGAACCTCGGGCTTACATTATAGTCACCCTATCAGAATCTGGTTGTTTCGGTTGACATTTCAGCCGGGTTTAGTTTAAACCTGCAACCAAACAACGACACAATAAGCTGCTTGTACCCATTTCTAAAGAATGAACTTGTCATAGTATAGATAATTGTGTTAACAGAACAATTAAAAAGTTCAAGATATGTAATGGTTAAATAAACCCATGAACGTTCTTTCTGCAACAGGCCGTCTTTCATTATACCAGCTAATAAACGACCTGGTACCATGCAGACGAAGTAGACACTGGTAACAGTCATTACCATTTTTGTGATGGCTGCTTCTTGTCTCATTCTCTCCCGTTCCAATTTAGCATTGATCATTGTAGTCAAAAGTCTGTTAGTTTTAATCAGTTCACGTGCAAGAAGTATGTTCGTCACCAAGATCACAGTAAAAGGGATTCCACGAACTAGTATATAATACGGCACATACAAGTATCTATCTTCAAAAGCTACACCAACAAGCAGGTGTAAAGAATGTTTGACAATAATAACAATAATCATCATACCCAGTATAACAATATACAATTTTACTGTTAGGCCGGTATTCCACTTCTCCTTAAATTTAAGAGGATTTCGTATGGCAAAACTTCTTTCCATCCCAATTATCATTGCACTGATGCAGCTACTTGTTATAAAAATATCTCTTACCAGTGTTGTTTGCCAATAAATTTCCTTGCCCAGGAACTTTTGTGTTGGCATACAAGTGATAAACGGAAGTGCCAGGGTGTCAGATATTGACATAATCAAAATAAGAATGTTAACAGAAGTCCAAAGTTTTCTTTTGAACAATACAATCAATGTTATACTATTTCCGATGATTCCAAAAAACGATATCATCCAAAATATTATAAGAGTTTGTAGCGTTTGTCCTGCTCTGTTATAGCCTCCTTTGAAATTATATGTTGAAGTGTTTTCAGTAACGCAACTATTTCTCAATGATAAATTGGATTCCATGGTATTCAAACAAAGAGTTCGTGTTCGTTTGTTTTTAGCAGTTGTGGCTCTTAGTGAATTTCGTATAAATGAAGGTAACTTGATGGTCATAAATATAATATCATCTCTAAACTTTTGATATTCAGGACAGAAAATTATTTACATAAATCTGACTAGATTTATATGCATGTATAATTCAATAGTTTTGGTGTTATACAATTTTATGTATTTTCTTAGTTTTTCAAAGAAACGAAAAAAGCTAGAATATATGCATAATGTTTAACTCAATATGTATATTCAGATCTTAGTTTGATGACCTTTTTATTTTTTTATTATATGTATGTTCTTCGAAACTTCATCGTCAACTCTTTTCATTTGTCAGCGTTTGAAGAGTAATGTTATGTATTAGACGTAAGAAGATGATGGACTAGTAACAAACTTATGATTAAGATGATCCAATATACCAATTAGATTTATCTTAACGTTATGATCTTTTTCTTTAATCGACAGATAAAAAACAATATTCATAAAATCTAATGACTGCTTGCAATAACAAGTCTATAATCACACCTATATAACCCTGATACAGATCAATCCAGACGTCGACGCGTTCGAATCAAACACAGCCTACACGTGTACCACTGAGTTATGACAGTTAAGAAATCGTAATTTTAAGGCAAATACTAAACATACTTCGGATATTTAGCTCCAATATATTATTTGCCAGAATACTCATTACTTACTTGAATTTGTTTTTAAATATGTGACATATTTACAGGCACACATTTTTAAAAAAAAACGCACCACAATGCCACTGACAAAAGTATGCTTGGTTTTTTCATATATTAAAAACATAATGTTTCTCGTGTTTCGTTGTTTTAAAAACATACATTTTAGAAAATGCATTGTTTAGAGTTAACCAAGGTCGTAGATTTAAGTGGTATCTAGTAATCAAAACAAAAACACTCGTTTTAAAGTATCTTTGTTGTCATGCTGTGTTCGGTTCGTTATCATTATCCTTTTCTATACTGTACGCTTCGTTGAGACACCATTGTATTTGTCAATGAATTTTATATGTATAAAAGAATGCTTCGATAGGATTTTAACCGTAGATGTTTAGAAAAATCAATTTACCACCGTAAGATGCATTCAGCAACCTATAATATCCGTTGTATTATTAAAACACTTATGGAGGTATTTTGTACATGTTTCACATTTTATAATCTATAAGAAAGTATAAATTGCTAAGAAAATACAATTATTGGACAAATGCTAATATCCCTGGCTGAGGAAACGGATATCCTCGTCCGATTATCATTTTGATAGCAATTTTCAAAACGTTGGCATGTTACACCACTATTCAATGTTAGGTGAAGGGCTAGTTTCCCGCTAACATGTTTATGCTCGCAACATTCTGTATTCGCCTGTGGTAATTCTGTGGTTATATATTTGTTTTTCTTCATTATTGTGTGCATAAACTAGACCACCAAATTCTATCCTTCAAATTGTTTAACATTTTTTTTTCCTTTTATAGCTGACTTTATGCAATATAAGCTTTGTTCATAGTTGAATGCCGTTCTGTGACCTATATTTTTTCATTTCTATGTCATTTGGTTTCTTGTGAAGAGTTATCTCATTGGTAATCAATTACAATCCATGGATTATAGGCTCTTGGCCTGAATCTCAGAGGCGGATTCAAGGGGGTTATTGAATACAATAGAGTTAAAACATGTTAACAGAATGAACGTTTATTTTAAAGCCATTGTTTATAATAAATACCATTTCTTTGATGCATGTGGAGATGTAAAGGCGAAGAGATATGATTCTCAATATTAACTAGTTTGCTTTCGTCAATTTTTTCTTCTATCTTTAAGGTATAAGGTTATGGTAAATTTCCTCTTAACATTACAGTCTTTTTACTGTGCTGTCAAAATCTACAACTAATTGTCATTCTGGTTATTAAATGCATCTTAAAGTCCATAACGACCCATATGAGTTTCATTCAAATTTTGACTTATGTGTTTACATTCTTAAAAAATGAATCAACCACTCTTTATAGACCTAGAATGGGAATGGACCTTTCAGAGTCGGAGTGAACTTTCAATTGAAAGAAAAATGTGGTAGTATTTCTGGTGAAAAACACAATTCAATGTTCAAAGTCAGTAACTTCAAAATTCAGAAACGCAAAAAGTTTATGTTTTTTCTATATTTTTAAAAGGTTTATAGAAAGTTTTGCTGTACCTGTCGAATTTTGTATTTAAAACGAGATATCACATCCTAATTTCCACGGTTAAGTTGTTTTAATAGCAATTGAATTTGTTTTTGAAAAATCAAAACATAACTGATTATTATTACCATGCATTCACACTTATGAGAACTCGTGAGATCGTACAACATCTCGATACTGTTCACTTAAATATGGCATTGCACAAGTTCATGCGTTTTTAGTACGTCTTTACACTTAATTCGTTGTACATATACTGACTGATACTTTCGTCTTGATTAACACATTGTACCTTTTAGCTACAATTGGCTATGAAATAACTATCAGTTAGTAAAAAAAGGTCAAATGTAATGTATAATTTAATTAAAGATTTTGTAATTGAATGTTATTAATTACTTTCAAAAGTATTTGACCCCATGACTGACAGTTACAACACTGATTACTCTTATTTCGGTTCTTTATGTGTAATGTTTGAGTGCCTTGTACTTATATTTTGAGTAGCGCAAATTGCAACGGTACTCTATTAATTTGTGTGATGGTGTGCTGTTACACCAGTGTTCCAGGTTAGGGAGGGTTGGGGGCTCACATTTTAATCCCGCTACATTAAGTCTTAATGCGTCCACCCAGCATCAGGAGCCTGTAGAACAATGGTTATATAGATATGTCATCTTTGTTTTTCTTCCATAGATAATTCGTTAGTTTTTTAGTTTTAAATTTCCACATTTTTTATATCGGGGCCAATGATTACCAAGTATACAGTATAGTTTTTCCACATAGTTTAATGCCGACCGACTATGATAGAATACACCAACTTCATTAAAACTTTGGTGGATAGTTGTCTCATTGGTCATGATACAATATCTACAAATTTTTATATGTAAACTAAGCCAAAGAAAATATCCGTTGGAATGCCTTCTAATGCAATATGCAAACACAGTTCAACGAGCTCCTAATATATATAGGAAGATGTGGTGTGAGTGCCAATGAAACAACTCGCTATTCAAATAACAATTTATAAAAATAAACTATTTTACGTCAGAGTACAGTCTTTAACACGGAGCCTTGGCTCACACCGAACAACAAGCTACAAAGGGCCCCAAAATAACTAGTGTAAAACGATTCAAACGGGAAAACCAACGGTCCAATAAGGCTGCTTTCGTTTAGGCGAAGTTTGGCCAACATCAGCATTTGATATCGCCTCAAGCTATGAAAAGTAAATGTATTCAAAGGTTGATTGGCTGTACTATAATTTTTGACACTTTATTTCATCTGAAATATAGTCATTAACATTTTCTTTCATCGGGAATAACGTAAACAAATTCCTGTATGATGTACGCTGGTTAAAAAAATGCCAATTGGCTTCGGATATTTGGTATTTTATGCTCAACTTCTTCGACTAGTTAACAAATATATATTTACAACAGAATACAGAAAAAAAGGTCGTTGATGACATCCCAAACACCTTATAAAGAAAGGAGTTTTGACGTTTATTTGTCAACGAATTTGTATATTAATTATCTAAGATAAGTTAATAAAAAATGTTGAAAAAATCATTATCTGAAGGCGAGCAAGGAACACGACATATTTGGTTAAATGAACGGTACAATAAAAAGAAAAAAAAAATTATTTTATGATATTTCGATTATTCTGAGTTATAAAGAACATTTGAAGAGATGTACATGTAGTATTTTTTATCAACTTTAAATATCTTATATCACTACTGTTTGTGAACCATGTCCCTTACCGCTACAACAATGACGCTAAGGTTACTCCCTGTGTTATTGACTGCTAATGAAACCATGGGATTCGATTAGCAAAATATTTCTGATATTTATATTCTGTGTTAGTCGCATTTGATACATACGAGCACACAAAACATATAAATCATTCAGTGATCCTATATATAAAAAATCATATAAGAAAGAAAATTCCCGATTTCTGTTCGTCATTTGTTTTGTTATAAAAAAAATCTAGTTTAAATTGAACGTAGAATTTACCAAACAAACAAGGTTGGTAACATGGCTTGACAAATGATTTCATGAAATGATGAGTAGTATCTTACAGTCTGAATTCAAGTCACTTATCAAATGTATAAATTTTTTGACTTAGAATAATAGAATATTTCAGGTTATACAAGTCAAAATTGGAGTATATAAAAGAGATCAAGGAAGGAGCTAGTGACCCCTGATCTTGATTGATTTGTTAAATTATTGATTGATTGATTCTTTGTTATTTAAATACTTTAGTATTTATTTAAGGTATAATTCTCATAAAACAATAAATATATTAATAAAATTTCTTAAATTTTCTAAAAGGTAGACTATCTGGATTTTTAATAACATTTGTGTTACAATTTAATTTTTTAGAACTGAAAACATTTTCACAAACTAATTATATTAATAATCTTCAAATTCATATCCAATTACAACATTTTTAAGACAAAAGACATGTTGATCAATATTAAAATAGCAAGTACTATGTCAATTGGACATGCTTTGATACTATATATGCCCTTGAATTTTTACTAGATAACATTTTTGTTCGCTTTGGGGATTCCGTATATCGTCAGATTATCGGAATTCCAATGGGGACTAACTGTGCACCACTTATTGCGGATCTCTTTTTGTATTGTTATGAGTTACAATTTATGACAAAAATAAGCAAAGACCCATCAAAACAACATCTGATAAACAAATTTAATAATACTTTTAGATATTTGGATGATATTTTGGCTCTCAATAATGACGACTTCAGTATGTATATTAATGAAATTTATCCTGCTGAACTTACTTTAAATGAAGCTAATACTAACAACGACCACTGCCCTTTCCTCGATCTTGATATCTATATCACTAACGGAAAGCTGAATACTAAAATTTATGATAAAAGGGATGATTTTTCATTTCCTATCGTTAATTATCCGTTTTTAGATGGTGACGTTCCCTTTGTCACCATCTTACGGTGTTTATATATCTCAACTTGTACGATTCGCTCGTGTATGTAACAATGTTTTATATTTTAACGAGAGAAATTTATGTATTACTGAAAAACTATAACACCAGGGTTTTCGATATCACAAACTAGTCAAAACATTTACTAAATTTTATCATCGGTATAAAGACATCATTCGTAAATATAGCTCAACATGCAGACTTCTTATACGTTCAGGTATTTCACATCCAATTGTTTATGGAAATATTCTTTATCAAGCACAAAGGTGTCAGTATTCACCTCAGAAACTTACAAAACCTTTGAAAAGACTTATTAAGAAGGGATATAATTACGATACTGTTGTCAAGTCATTAAAGATTGCATATTTTGGTGTTAATATTGAGTCACTGATAAGGTCTTTGCGTCGGAACTAAACACATTTATTCTAAAAATAGTTGTTGGCATGACACGGGTTATGTTCTTCTCATATATGTCATGATGGTACGATACTAAACCCCTAGCGGGAAGGATTGTGCCTGATGCTCATATGATGAAATCATAATCTTTCAGTCAGTTTAATTGAAGTCTGGAGCTGGCATGTCAGTTAACTGCTAGTAGTCTGTTGTTATTTATGTATTATGGTCATTTTGTTTATTTTCTTTGGTTACATCTTCTGACATCAGACTCGGAAGTCTCTTGAACTGTATTTTAATGTGCGTATTGTTATGCATTTACTTTTCTACATTGGTTAGAGGTATAGGGGGAGGGATGAGATCTCACAAACATGTTTTACCCTACCGCATTTTTGCGCCTGTCCCAAGTCAGGAGCCTCTGGCCTTTGTTAGTCTTGTATTATTTTAATTTTAGTTTCTTGTGTACAATTTGGAAATAAGTATGGCGTTCATTATCACTGAACTTGTATATATTTGTTTAGGGGCCAGCTGAAGGACGCCTCCGGGTGCGAGAATTTCTCGCTACATTGAAGACCTGTTGGTGACCTTCTGCTGTTGTTTTTTTATTTGGTCGGGTTGTTGTCTCTTTGACACATTCCCCATTTCCATTCTCAATTTTATGCTAATATTGCCTATGTAAATTTTAAAATTGTTTGTATGCACATTGAACGACAAATTTATGTGAAGTATATAAAAAAATCTGACGTCAGACACTCAAATCAATCAATGTGTTGTAGATAGTAGATGTTTATATGTTCTGTTAAATTGTTCCTTTTGAAATTGTTATACGATGATGCTTGATGTACCCATATTTTGACTATTTTATTTATTGTGTCTGTATATTCAACGCATCAATGTAAATATAATGGAATTTGAAGACACTGTCATTAAAGAGACAGGGTTAACGCTATAGAACCAGGTTTAATCCACCATGTTCTACATTTGAAAATGCCTGTACCAAGTCAGGAATATGACAGTTCTTGTTCATTCGTTTTTGATGCGTTTTGTTATTTGATTTTGCCATGTGTTTATGGATTTTCCGTATTGATTTTCCATTAAGTTCAGTATTTTGTGATTTTACTTTATTCATAAATGTATCATAAATTTTTGACCAATAATTATTTGTATCGGGGTTATTCTTGGTGATGATACTTTTCTTTTCTTTTCCTTTCTTTTTGCTTTCTTTTAAAAGAGCATAACAGATGATTATGACAATATAAGTATTTACGGATAAGGTGCAGGCATTGCATGTGTTTTTTACTCATACGTTTAACTACTCGTTCATACTAGTTGCAACCTTTGCCATATAAATCTCCAACGAATGGCAACTGACCTTTTACGTAAAAAGCACGTGTTAATATTTATGTGAATTGAGATACACCTGAATCGCAAGAGAAATGTTTCATAATAACATTAACTTTACAAAGTTTGATGATTTTAAATACATTTTTAAAATTATCAAATTCACCTGATTATCACGTGTCAGCTTATTTTAGGTAAAATCCAAGTAAGTCAAATGGTCCTACTGAGTATACAATAACCAGTATCATAATAACATTTTTTTATATATTTAAATGACCTATTTCATTAAAGGATTTAACGTTTGATCACCGATATCTGTTGTTTAGTATTCATTGCACTTGAAGGTTCTAACCGATTAATTTAAATATTTGTATTTCTCCGATTTAGTAAGTTGTGGCTTATATAGTAAATGTTCTTATAACTTGAATTTCTCCTAAAATAACCCATTATCTGAAAATATGATATAAATTCCTTTTATTTGATATTCCCAATCTGTTAAAAAAACAATCGAAATACAAAACATGTACTAGTAATTCAAATAAAACAAAAACACACACAAACGAAACAAACAAATGATCAACTTACTGAAATTCCTGGGTATTTTTTCTCGATGATAACTATTGAAATGACAACATATATTAACAGTGCCTGCTTCACGAAATTTGTAAACACTTGCGACAATCATTTATGGACCTCTACATTGAAAAGAGTTCAGGTGCTGGCATTTGGTTAAACATGAGGATGTCGGAATGGGCGTGACTTTTATTTACCGGCAGATGGCGCGGCATTGTTATCACAAATGTGGAATCAATCTGCCAAAGGTGCAGAGAAGGGACTGGATCGTTACCCTTGGCTTGCGAAGGTGAGTAGAAATAAACTATGATTAAGAATAAACAAAAACTGGTGATTTGGTAGAAGATTTACAAGACTTAGTGTGATTACGTCGTTTACATTGTCCGGTATATTTTCCTGTTATTTTGTGTGAAAGCTCTATCAATATAACATACATCGCGACTAAATCTGATTATAAAACAAATTTAAATAAACATATACTTGTGTTACTATTTGTCTGTTTATCTTTTTATTTTTGAGCTTTGGCGTTGCCAGTTTATTTTCGATAATTGGATTTGATTGTCACTATGGTATCTTTTGCCCTTTTTTATAAGATTTCACAGAAAGTGTTAAATTCAAAATTGATTTTTTTCTTTTTTTTCGGAATTAAAGTGAAAACTGCAGATTATCAAAAAGGGATTACTTTGAATCCAATAATGATGATAAAAAATATCCGTAGAATTCTTTTAACTTGTTGATCGAAGAAAAAAGTAAAATCAAATTTTCTTCTATCCATTTTTAGACTGTATTCATCACTTCAAATCTCATGCTTCTTTCACAAATGTCGATGAAATAATTTTACATCAATTTTCAATTTTTCAATCAATTACTTTATAATACTTAGTAAAAAACTAGTAAGAGAACAATGGATCTTTTATCAAATTATAAAAGAATTAACTTATTGATAGTTGTTTCCTGCAATCCAGTGGCAAATATTACATGACTAGATATAACCATTTATTAACAGTGCCTGCTTAGTATGTCGTCCATTATCACTGTACTAGTATACATATTTTAGGGGGAAGCTGAAGGACACCTACGGGTGCGGGAATTCTCGCTACATTAAAGACCCATTGGTGGCCTTCGACTGTTGTCTGCTCTATGGTCGGGTTGTTGTCGCTTTGACACATTCCTCATTTCCTTTCTCCATTTTATTACCCATTTAAAAGTTAAATCAGTATTGACAGAAGTAAATTTAAAAATGCGCAGCTTACGATATCTACTAGACTAAACCAATTCTGATAATAAAACTAGCGTCGTAAAGTCCATTATTAAAATATTTCAGTCAGACTTACGACTGACTCCTGTGTACATCTACGACCAAAGCATGACATAATCAAGATTCGTGTACACTTCTTTGAAAAAAGATCTTGTAATTGTATAAATAACGGTGTTAACTGAAAAATTAGAGAGTTCACGGAAAATACAAAATTAAATATCTCATTTGACAATAAAGATGATATTTAAATAACAATTTTTGAAAATTTACGCGAATCGAATGTAAACGCTTGTTTGAAGTAAAAATCAAGTCTATAAAGATTCCCTGCTTATACAATCACAAGTGTCATTCGATTTTATAAGTATCAATTGTTAATTTTTACAGGTTTTAGCTTTTGATAACTGATGATTATTGTTAAATATTCTTAACGTATGTGGCATTAACCGATTCATTCAATCTATTTGTATTCATCCGATTGGCATATTGTGCCTGTCTCATTTAGTAAAAGTCTCGGAGGCCCTATAACTTCAATTCTCCCTAAAATAACGCAGTCTCTTAAATTATGTATTGCATGAACGTTAAAATGAGCAAGAGTATAAGTGACAATAGGGTATCTATTTATTTGATAAAATAAGATGTAGTATGCGTACCAATGAGACAACTCTCCATCAAAGTAAAAACAATATAAAAGTAAACCATTATAGGTCAAGGTAAGCCTTTCAACTCGGAGCTTTGGCTCACATCGAACAGCAAGCTATACAGGGCCCAAACACTTACTAGTGTTAAACCATTCAAACGGGAACCCAACGGTATAATTAATATAAAAACGAGAAACAGTTATGAACCACATGAAAAGAAGACAACCACTGAACATCTTATTCCTGACTTAGTGCAAACAATTGCAGCGGGATTAAACGTTTCCATGTTACCAAACCTTCTCTCTTTTCTGCAACAATAGTATAACATCACAACATAGAAAGATATATAGATTCAAACACAATAAAATAAATGCACAGTTAAAATACCCCAATCTAGAATAATTGAATAACAAATTAAACTAGTATCTAAAGATCTCTGATCAATTTTATACATATATCTGGTAAATTGAGGTACCGACACATCGTATCGGTCATCCAATCTGAGAAGGTAACCGTAGTTCCATTGCGTCTATTTCAGTCGTTCGTCCCCGTAAATCTGTTTGAGCAATTATTGTTTGAAGGATCACACCATTGTTAGTGAATTCCTTATAATGTAAACATGCACGAGAGTAACGTTTTTAACGAAATATATATGATATTCCAGATGATGAGTATATCCTGCGTAAAAGGGGAGTTGACAAATGTTACTGGTAGGAGAAAATCACCACATGTCTCGTATATTCGACGTATATTGTCTCCAATCAATGAACATTTCAAGAATATAACATGCGCATGAAATATAAAAATGAAAAAGGACAAAACCGACAAAATGCAATTTCAAAGTTTGCTTACGTGTAATAATATAAAATTAGAATTTGAAACCAGAATGGGCACTAATGAGGAGAGTTAAATTATCCCTTTGATAGCCTTCGCCTTTCTGTTGTCTCATTGGCAATTATTATACATCTTTTTATTGTTATATATTCTTAAAAAAACATAACAAAGATAATAGGAATTTCCAAAAATTAGAATTTTTCGATCAAAGCAAAAATATCTTAGAATTATTAATCGTATACATTTAGAAAAGTTATGATAACAATCGTAGACGTCAAGAGTAACACCTTTATGTGGACAGTTGTGTCATTGGCAATCATAACACATTTTCTTTTTTATATTAATGCTTTCGGGATAATCAGAAGCTTGCCATCTTCTATAAACATCTGTTTTTCGACGGAGACTGTATATGACACTCCACATGTCTGTTGACTATTTCTTATCGTTGTGTTGTTGTGTTTCGACGTATATACATTTTAATTCGTGTAAGTAATCAATGTCGCCATTTCTCTATTGTGTTTCCAGAATATTAAACAATCTCAACCAGAGAAATGGTTGTGTATGGTCCAGTAAAGATAATAAGTTTTTGTAGACATAATACAAATGAAAAACCTTAAGGGAGGGACGAAACATACCAAAGGGACAGTCAAACTCATAAATCGAAAATAAACTGACAACGCCATGGCTTTAAATGAAAAAGACAAACATACAACAAATAATTTAAAGTTAATACCTATTAATGTATAAACGCATAACAAAAATACATTTTGCATTTATTTATTTATCATAGCTAACAAGCTAATAGAGGATAAAAGTAAACTATTTGCAACAGTATAATACATTTTACAAGCAGTAGACATTAAAACAATTGATAAATGATCACTACATATACAGACCAGACTTTATCACACAATTCTTATCGTCATGTCTCGTAGTCAAATTAAAAATACGAGACTTCTTTATTTCTTAATTTCATCTTAGAATTTTGAAAAAGAGGTGTTCTTATAGTACTTTTCCCCAACAGTAACATATATATGATGCACAGATGAACTTTGTATAGGTGTAATACCACCAAATCATGGTACGTCACATCTGGTTGCATACGAAAGTAGGCCTAAAAAAATATTCCCTTGAATTTGACAGTTGTAGAAAATTAACCCTGCATTTCAATGCACTTCAATTTTTCGGAGTCGTAAATATGTATGTTGGATGTCTGAAAGCATCATTGTTTTTTTAATTGATGGTTTTATAAAATATTTTGGAACGTTAAGGTAACATATTTACCAAAGCAGGTAAGCAGTAAATAACAGTGTAAAAATTGGGTTGTGTACTTCCGGTGATGATTATTTTCTTATATGCAATGAAATGTAGTGTGAAATTTTCACTGTATCACTGGAAAGGATTAAACTTTACACATGCAAAGTATTTCTTTGGTTGAAATAAAGGAAAATACTGTACAATTTTTTTTAAAGTGCCAGTTTAACAAAGACTAATAGGGAAAAATCAATGGTGGTATTACACCTATACAAATATCAAATAGACACTTTATAATAAAATACAACAAACATATAATATAACAAAATGTTAATTGCAATAATATGCTAATACTTTTAAATAATCAATGTTTTACTTTTAATTTATCAAAGTTATACTTTTAAATAATCAAAGTTAAAAATAAAATAAGAATATTTACAAATGCTATCTTTCGGGTAATCGCTTACCATCCGATGCAGTGCGAGTCCTTCTGATAAAGTTTTGAAAAAAATCATTCAGTATCATTTTAACACATAACGCGGACGATTTCATCAACTTTATCAAAAAAAGAATATTTCTTAACGAACCTTCAGTAAAAAATTATGTATGTTGGGTTTTTGGTTCCTTTAATGACCCCTAATATCTTTATACAACAAAACAACACATATATACATAAAATCGTAGAAAAATTCTTTCAGAGGAAAATTAGAAAAATAAAAGGGCATTAAAAGTCGTCTGTCATCACATTCATCCCTCTGATAGAGAAATTCAAACTATTTTGTTTTGTATTCACGGGTCAAAAGGAAAACAAAACCATTCAGTCGCAAGCAACTGTATTATAAAATGAAAACAACAATTTAGAAATTTCATGTGTCAGAATAGTTTTTTTTTACAAACCTTCATCAGGAACGCTTAGAGTCGAATATTTGAAAGCCATTGGTGTATAAAAGCCAAACCGAAGCAGGTGAAGATTTATTATTCATATGATTTGAACTGAATGTTCTTCTCAATTAATTCTTAAAAAACCCAACAGCATCCAAATCAATGTCATGTAATTTCGTGAGACGTGTATTCAACATTTCAAAATTATTGCTTCACTTTCATTGGCAAATATTTTAAGTATATGCATGCACCTTACAGATATGTGATTATTAACAGAGTATATGAAATGATAAAGATCAGTGTACGTTTCAATCTCATCAGTACTCATTTCGACGGTTATGATAACTTATACTAAATTCTCAATTAGTCTGTTTCAGTCTTTGAATATTTAAGGCTAATGCTTGATTCCGAAGGTGTTACCTATGCTAACAACGTGTCAGTAATGAATAGAAATATTCACGATCTTTCCACATCCATTTCAACACACGAACCTCTTGACTACATTGTATTTCATCCTGTCAGAATCTGGTTATGTCGGTTGACATTTCAGCCGTCTTTTGTTTATATCTGCAACCAAAGAACGACACCATAAGCTGTCTGTACCCATTTCTGAAGAATGAACTTGTCATAGTATAGATAATTGTGTTAACAGAAAAATTAAAAAGTTCAAGATATGTTATGATTGAAAAAATCAATGAACTTTCATTCCGCAAAAGGCCATATTTTATTACACCAGCTAATAAACGACCTGGTACCATGCAGACGAAGTAGACACTGGTAACAGTCATTACCATTTTGGTAATGGCTGCTTCCTGTCGCATTCTCTCTTGTTCCACTTTAGGATTGATCATTGCGGTCAAAAGTCTGTTAGTTTTAATCAATTCACGTGCAAGAAGTATGTTTGTCACCAAGATCACAGTAAAAGGGATTCCACGAATTAGTATATAATACGGCACATACAAGTATCTATCGACAAAAGCTTCATCAAACTCGCATAAAACATGTTTCACAATAATTATTGTAATCATTATAACCAGGGTAACAATATACAATTTAACTGTTAGGCCGATGTTCCATTTCTCTTTAAATTTAAGAGGATTTCGTATAGCAAAACTTCTTTCCATCCCAATTATCATTGCACTGATGCTGCTACTTGTAATAAAGATATCTCTTACCAGTGTTGTCAGCCAATAAATGTCCTTGCCCAGGAACTTCTGTGTTTGAGTACTAGTGATAAACGGAAGTGCAAGAGTGTCAGATATTGACATAATCAAAATAAGTATATTGACGGAAGTCCAAAGTTTTCCCTTGAACAATACTAGCAGTGTTGTACCGTTTCCTATGAATCCCAAAACTGATAAACTCCAAAATATAATAACATTTTGTAGAGATTGCTTAGCTCTCATGGAACCTTCTACCAAACCCAATGTAGACATGTTGTCTGTAGCGCTAATATTTTTGGAGGAAATATTGGTATTCATGATATTCAAACAACTATATAACTAATATTTTCAATTTTGTTACAATTTGTCTACGGAAATATTCGATTTATGAAAGCCGAAATGAAGAACAGAACATATATAGTAAACAAATTATGAAAAACTTTAATCAGAAAGAAAAAAATAATCCTTCAATCAAAACTGATTAAATTGATGTAAGCATAATAATTAATAAGTTTGAGGTTATCGTTATGTATCTTGAATCAAATATATCTGGTTTCGCTTTGCAAATCAAATATTAAGCCGAGATATGTAGGATCAAAGTTTAGACTATAATTAATTTATTAATCTTTTTATTAGTGCCGCTTTAAATTTATAATCATTTACTTTTAAAGTTCCTTAAGTCGTGTGTAATTCTTTTCAATTTTTTGAAATCCTAGAAGAAAAATATTCAGATAAAATTTTGATAGATGAATGGACAGAAAGAAGAATAGATATTACATAATTTAAAATTTACTCTATAGTTTGTTTGAACCTGTCAATGCATCTATTATAATGCAAAAAATAAGGATTAGAAATTTAATCTTAAGTACTCGGAAGAGAAAATATATGCTTATGTTTTATATTACAAATTCATCGATAATGACAAAAATAGAAAACAATATTTGAAGTCTTATAAACGTATGTTAATGTTAATGATAATTGATTACCTAATATAATCTGCCCTTTCTAATGCAGGAAGATCATTCGAAAATTCGCTATGAAGCCATTAACAGGCCTATATTGACATAATTGAAGAACTTTGGTCAATATGCTTGATTAATTTCTTATTATGTAAATACTTATAATTAATAGTTGAGTGTCTTTTGAACACCAGGAGTAAGTTTCTCATCAGTAGTGTTTGAAATCAACTATACGTTTTTTTAATAGAAATAGATAATAACTTAGTTTAAACTTAAAATATCAAAAGGCACCATGCACTGATGTTATGCCATTAGAAAGCATAAAAAATCCACTAGCAGAGCAACGGATCAAGTGTAGTAATGCTTTCAGTAGAGATTACCAATACATGTACTCAAGAGATATCTTTCTTAGCATTTACCTTCAGCAGAAAGGCTCGATGCAAATAAGTATATTTAGAGGCTAGAAACCGATCCAGAATAGGCAATTTTGATATATTGTGCCAAATTTCATCGTGTATTGCATTCATATCAAATTCAAAATTAGACTAGATAAACCGCCAATACAGAATGATTTCAACTTTGCATAGAAAACAGTAATCATATTGAACATTTGTTTTAGTTAAATGAATCGTATAATAGTATTATCACAGAAAAACAGAATAAACAAATTTCTTAAAAATTTACTTAAGAAGAAATAAGATATCTCCTTTTCACAAAACAAACTGCAACAATATTAATGATCACAGTTCGCAATATGACCAACTTTAATTTGTCTTCTTTAAATCAGGAATTGGCATATTGAAACACAATATATAGTCAGTGACCCACTCTGTAGTCGAAAAAGGATATGCACTAAGAACCCTGCATCCAAACCTACTAAATATCGATATATGGGAAACTTGGCTATCAGTGCATGGACGTATGCATTAATAACATGGTCAATATCTGGACATCACTAGTAGCACGATTTCAGTCTGAAACGGTCATTTTGGTCTGATCACATCTTGATTGACTGGATTTACCGCTAGAGGAAATCGTCGAGACTTTTTAGACCGTTTAAGACTCCGTTACGATCGATAGTCACATCAGGTAAATCAGTCCGTTAAGGCATGTCAAGATTATCAAGACTGAATCTCCTAGCGAGCTGTTAAGATCCGTTACGACAGTGTCAGACCGAAACAGACCATGGATACAAAATTACGTTAAGATGTTGTCAGACCGTGTTTAGTCGTGTTCAGATTTTATTAATTTGGACAGAAAACGGGTAAAACTTTCCCAGTGTTTATCAGGGGTTGCTCCCCTTTTAAGAATAAAATTAAGACGGTTTATGTTAACTGAAAGTCTGCCATGTTTTAATTAAATAAAGAAAATAATCAATTCTAATTCATACCTCTTCCTATTTAATTATTTAACATTTTCTATATTAAAAAAAACATAAGTGGTTCAAAGTCATACTGCTGCGCAAACCGTGGTGAATTGAGTTTAAAATCAACAGATTGCCGAAATTATATTTAATAATTATTCATTGTATATACACATCAAAAACTTTATATTTAATGGTTTACAAGTGATTGTAAATAAATATTTATGCAATTACAGACTGGTGCCGTGGGGGAAAATGTGTCAACTTGACGTTACAGATAATTTGTATACCCTTAAAAATTACGGATGTCGGGATTAACACTTGAAAACGTAATCTAAATATGTTTATCTAAATATTTTTAATTTATTAAATTGTTGATGTTACTTTTCTTTAATATTGTAAATAATATGCATTATCATTTAACTTTTCATGTTTTCTATATAAATTTCATTTAAGTTATTGTAAACTTAAGACAGGGAATAACTATAACAGTACTATGTATGTCTTTTGTCGTTTTCTGTTTATTGTCATAGCATTGTCCGTTCATTTTTGTCAGACTTGTGCGTTTGATTTCCATATTTTTTTTATTGTGTCTATAATCAAAAACCATTTATAACTTTCTTACATACCAGATTTAGAGGCGTTCGTTAAAAAATAAAGGTTAAATATTATTGCAAAAGTCTGTGAATTATTGAAAATATGACGTTCCGAAAACACAAGTCGCTATATTAAATGCTTGTAAATCTCCATTACATGTGGTGCGCTTTTATTCAAATACCTTTCTGTTACATAAAAAAAAGTGTAAAAACAGTTATTGAAATCCAGCTGAAAAAAAAGGGAAAACGAATAGTGTCTATCTAACTTATTTTTCAAATATATTGAATACACAAATAAATCTCTAACCATCAACGCTTGCAATTTGTTTTTACTGACAGGTGTCTGCTGGCATTCGATTGGATATCAGTTTTATGTAGGCGTAACAATTCATCACACTTATCCAATCAGCTGTCTTGTGTGCGATCTCATAAGGTCCACATAGTTTAGTTTTTTATACATGTAATGGTAGCGATAAAAAATATTCGTGCAGAATATACATATACAATGAAACAAACAATATCCTGTCCAAAAATGACTTACGTGACACCATATTATACCAAATAACTATTTAAAAACTGAGACAGCATACATACATGTATAAACTATTATCATTCATAACAATTACTATTTAAAAGTGAAATATTTTACTATTAGTATCATGGTCCTAGCAATTTAAAAAAAAATATCTTAAAAGGACGTTGTTGCAATGGTGTGACAGGGACTTATCGGTGCGTTTAAAAACAACCTTGGCCGCCGTGGTGCACTAAGGTCTCGAAACTGCACTAAGACCATGATGGAACACTATAGCGAACTTTCTATACTTATGAAATGTCCATGTGTGGAAAAGAGATCTTACTATACACTGTACGGACATTTAAACTTATTCACTAGCTGTGATATACAGCAAAAGATTTAGCAAGGATAGCAAGGATACAAAAATTACGATTTTAATAATGCTAGAAATTAAAAGGAAAGTGTACGGAATTCGCCAAAAAAACGTATTTTAGAATCACGAAATAATTGAAATCGAATTTAGATTAGATTTGTGATCGTTGGAATTTATTAAGACTGTTTAAAATATCGATCTCTTTATAATTATCTTGTTTAGATCGAAATTAATGAGGTTCATAATATCATATATATATATATATAAGTATATATTAGTATTGAATTGGTCTATACTCATGCAAATAACCCTTTCAATAAAAATACTTATAACTGATTTTAAAGTAATCAAACGGAACACATACTACAGGAGATGTGGGATATATTTCAATTTGACAGCAACCAAACGACAAAAAACATAGATGAATCAAGAGCGCTTGTTTAGTCTTCAACAAGAAACAGGTGTCTATGCAAAAGGTCACGGTCTGAATGATCAATCGTCATAAGTTTGTATAAAATTTGTAAATACAATAAATAAAAACAATTATATGAAATAGTCTTAACAACTTTATATCCATTATTTACACAAGTTCGAATGATCTAAATAATCTACATTGTTTTTATCGTTAGAGACACGTTTGTAAAGCTCATTTTTAGTTCTCTTAAACTTTTTTACGGTCTTCTCTTTTTTCATTTATAACCCACAAAAGTTGCTCAACCTTTCATTCTGACAGCGTGAAAGACCAGAACCAAGGTAACACACTAATATAAGTTTTCACAAACCGGTAATTTCTTCGCCCAGGGATATGAATTTGACATTTAAAGTCCCTCAACAGCTTTACAATACCCGGCCGTGTCACTTCCGCGTATATTGTAGATGGAACGGATAATATACACAATGAATTTCATACACCAGAAATACTAATACAGGGGAATTTTACCTTTTTGGAGGACTCCGAAGAGCTGGTGCATTGCATGTGCGCTAATTTTGAACAAAAATCCAAATTTTTATTTGGGGTACGTCTTAACACCTGTAATGACCTCCTTAGTGCACTCAGGACATACAATGTGCACTCACACTGCATGAAATGATGCATTTATTTGAAAATTATATCCATATAAAAGCTAATATATATTTAAAATTTCAAAATATATCATTAGTATAATCCATTTGAAAATATCTTATTTACACCGTATTTACTTTAAGTTTAATATAACCAATAAACTTTTAAAAATAAACCCAATTTACATATATTTTTAAAGTTGATTAAATCTAAAATTTATTGTCTTTTAAATTGCAGTAAACCTATTTAAATGAGAAATTTGAATTAGGGAAAATTTAAGTAAATTTAATAAAATTAGAAATTTAAAGCAGAACAAATGTCTTTATTTTTCTGATTTAAACCATTTACTGTGAATTAAATTTAAAGTTTACAAATGCAATAATTAAAATTAACTTATTATATACTAAATTAAATATTGTTAAATTTTCGTAAATTTGAAAAATATTCATATGTAATTGCCAGTAAATTTAATATTTAATATCAATTTATTACCCGCAATAAACTGTTTTAAGTAACTTCTTTCTTCCTTTTTTGTTTGTTTGTTTGTTTGTTCGTTTGGTTGTTTTTATTCGATTGTTATAAGCGTTAAAAAGGGGAAGGGGTTGTGCAAATATGTTGATAATTTGATGATTTACAAATCTACAAGATTCACAAATAACAAGAGTGTTTGTATTTTTATAAAGATGGTTAAGTGAGACTTAGGCCATAACCTCTTGCACAAATTTGCTGTACCATATGGCTGTAAAAGTTTCAAGCTTCAGGTGTATCTTGACTTGCTATACGCCTTTATGTCATTTATCGTTTTTTGTTCAGGAATGAGGTAAAAAAGAAAAAAAACAGAGTTGCATTTTGCGTCACATATTGTAAACGTTAAAAAACGTTAAAAAAGACACCGACACTTTGACTCAGCAAAAGGTAATTCGATCAATTAGTAATCAGAAGACTCTGGACTATGAATCTTAGAAAAGACTGCACTGAGAACATTTTCACATCAAACAATTAGAATCACGAAATTGCAACGATAAACACCAAAATCGAGCAGCACACCTATATCAAAGTCCCGATACTCAAGAAGTACATTTTGCAATCTAAAACTCTGAAATTATATTTTTCTTATTTACACAAGAAGCCCCGGAACAAGCTATTTACAAGTATAAATAATAAAGTAAATACATTTTATGTGGTCATATTCTTTATTATACACATTCAAATAGCTACATGTTTGAAGAAGTGTTACATATTTGGCATCACATTCTGATCAAACCTTATTTTGATAAATATAAATTTAAACAAACTGAAAACGTATTCATTATATTTCTATATTAATTTTTTACATTAGATTTATGATTTCTTTTTTTTTCGAGAAGTCAGCGTATTGATGACATGTACATATATGTTCATTATTCGCCATACCCTGTTCCTCGTGAGAAGGGGCAACCAAGATAAGCAAATCTATTTATAAAAAACCATAAAAATAAATGTAATGAATTTTGTGAATTGATTAATAGTTTTAGTGGAAAAAAATGATAAGACAAAACAAATGAATAACACATCATAATCAATGACATACACATGCTACATTTCATTTAAAAATAAACATGTACATTATTGAAAGAATAGATCCAAGCGAACAAAATTTTACAAAAAATAAACAATTGTGTACACAAGTGAAAATATGTTTGTGTGCAGCGCGTGTGTGTCAATCCGCCGCTTCCCTATCCCACCAAGCATATCAAATGGTTTTACGTTAAGGGAGAATGACCCGTGGTTCTTTTCATGTTTAGCTGAAACTGAATATAAACACAATGAAACGAGACGGCAACATAAGTTCAAATTAATTCGTCGTAATAAGTTAAACAAGACCATGTATGCATGCCAAAATGTTTATTAGTACATGTATCTGAAATGACTGATGGTCAAAACTCCATATCACCTTAGCCAAACATCCACTCCAGTCCCTTGGGCTTTTTGGGACACGGTCTATCTGAAGGCTCCCCGACTGTTCTTTTGGATTTTAATCTCTTCCCCTGAGCATTTAACATACGATCGTATTTTCTGTCCCACACATAAGAAATATTATATTTTAAAATTTAAAGTCCTGACCGCAAAGACACCTCCAATATATATGTATATCCACAGCCAGCAAAGTGATAACTTCCTAGCATTCAAACTGTAGGATAATTTACCCGAACAGCTTATACCCAAAATGGGACAGATGGACAGAAAGATAAAAGGACACAAGGAAAAATTGACCCCTGATAACTATGCTTGTCTTTATGTCTTTATAGTGTATACTTTTAATTTTGATTAGCTATATACAACTATGTCGATGTGCTGCAAAATAACTTTTAAAAAGAAATGTCTTAGCAATAATAACTTTATGGAATTATACTGAATATAAAAGGGAATTTAACGTATGATTTTTTCAAATTGTTGAAGGCCGTACGTGACTATAGATGTTAATTTCTGTTTCAGTAAAGTTAATCTCTTTTCGTGCTTTTAGAGAGTTGTCTCTTTGGCTGCCCTGCTTTTATAATAACTGTTATCTTGTTATCATTTCAATGAATATCAAGTAATATTTGTCGATGAACGGTTGTTGAGTTAATGCACGGTATTGTGATTTTTTTTCACAATTGAATTTATAGAACCTTTTGTTAAGATTCATTGTCCTATGTATCAAATTAAAATAGCTTTCTATTATCAGTTCTTTGGCGTTGCAACACCACTGCATGGTCATCCAATGAAAAAAGGAAAGTCATAATATTTATTTTATTAATAATATAATCTTTTATTCGTAAGCAATACAACTTACAGAAAATAATTATTACAAATATTCAATTACATCAGTGAAATATATTTATATTAGTCAAATAATCATATAAGTACGTATATATAGATTCTTACATTGATACCAGTGGGTTATCGGATTTATCCAATCGAGATAGTTAAATTATCAATTTTAAAGTTCGAGCCGCCTCGGCGAGTACTTTAAAATTTATAATTTAACTATCGAGATTGGATAAATCCGATAATCCACGAGTAACTATGTAAGAATCTGTTTCTCTAATGATTAAAAAGACATTTTCTTTTTTTGTTTACCGAAAATCCCCTTCGAGTGCCTTTCACATTGCACGAAGTTGTCAATTTCATTAACACCTGTTATCATATTTTGGTTCATCCAGTCAGCCAAAAAGGTCATGACCCTTAAATTCATCCAATGATCTTCTGAGATCACCAGCAACCACACGTTGATTAAATTTTTTTATACCGTGAATGGGTTCGAAAAGGGATAAATTTCCATAGAATTAGAGAAACCCATTTATATAACAGTACAGCACAGTATAATCAAATATAACACATTTTCAAATGAATTTAATTTTGTGCCTTCACAGTCAAAAATAAAAATTTCCCTTTAATTGTTAAGTTGCTTTACATAATGAACAGATACTGGTGAGCACCCAGCCACTTTAAAAGGGGGTCACAACCGACCATCAAAAAAAGGGACGAACTATATGTCCCTATTCATATGCATTGATCGTCTAAAAAGTCTAAGATTCGACGGTTTTCTTCAACAATATGGTTTGATAAATTTCTTTCGAAAACTCATTATACTTTTCACATACTAAAATAAAATGATATTCATCTCCAAATACTTGTTTATCACACATATTACAAAATTTTTGATATCTCTCAATATTATGAAATCGACAAGTTTCTATATTCAAACGGTGAGCAGATGTATGCGGTATTTTCAAATAAATGATTCTATAAATATAATTTCAATACAGCATGATCTAAATAAAATTGTTGGGGTCAAATACATCTATGCAACAAACATTTAGGCGAGTCTTCAAAAAATTAGTTCATTTCACTATTAAAGCTACCGTTTAATCTATCTTTGAATTCAATTAATAACAAATTCACATTTTTTACACCCTGATGTAACCGTACTTTTAAAGCGTAGTCATCCGTATCAATAAATTGTTTAATATCAAAATTGAAGTGCATGAGTATTATTAACGTCTGGGATGAGTGTGAGAAATCTCTGTTGATGGGAATAAACAAAATTTAGCTGAATTTGTATTATTCAAATTAATGAAAAGGCAAGCTAGTGTGTGTTTAATTAAAATGATATTGTTGGAATGGATTTATAACATGAAAAATGTAAGTAACCGATTTAACGTTGACTTGGACTGCGAATTTGAAAATAATATATTTGTGAAATCACATTCTACAAGATGACATATTTTGTAAGTACTTTAACCTTTGATTCTAATAATTCTAATACTAGTATCTTTGACATGCATTTTATAGCTGACTATGCGGTATGGGCTTTGCTCAATGTTGACGGCCGTACCGGGTGACATATAGTTGTAAATGTCTGTGTCATTTTGGTCTCTTGTGGACAGTTGTCTCATTCGCAATCATACCACATCTTCTCTTTTATATTTATATAGCTATTACTTAAAACTGTCATATGTACATGTTCCAGGCTCGTGCCGCTGAAAGAGGTCTCCTTTCAAGTTTGAAAATATGTTAATAGGTCGGAAAACTATCAGAAATATATATGATAAATACTCTTTTTGTGAACTTTCTTGCTATTCCCGAGTGTGTTTTAATCGAAGAATTTTCTCTCTAATGACACTATGGTTATGTTAACCAGGATTGCAATTTAATATTTACGGAAGACTTGCGTTTCGTCTTAAAAAAAAGGCTCATTAGACTAGTGCGCTCGAATCAAAAAATTAAAAAAAGGCAAAATAAAGTACGAAGTTGAAGATAATTGAGGACCAACATACCTAAAAGTTTTCCCAATTTCATCCTCCGTAAGGTTATCTATTCCTGAGATAAAAAGCCTAAGTAAGTGTTTCAAAAATACAAAATTTTGTTAACTATGAATTTATAATTATGAACATATCAATGATAACTCTTCCATCCTTCAATTGCAAACCACATAAAACCTAAACAATTCAAGTGCACTTATAAATTAAATGATGAAATGATGTAAAGCAAGACTTTAGTTAGCGTGCTTGCTTTGGTTTTTTTTTTTATTGTACGATCATTATGATAACACCAAATTTAATTCAAATATAATAATTATATAAATACAGGTTAAACTATGCCGATACATATTGTTTAAAGATGTCAATCTTATTAACAAAATTTGTATAAACAATTATACAAACAAAGCAAGCAAGTAAACCAAAGTTTTGCTTTACATGCATTAGGAAACTAGCTGTAAAGCCTTAATTTAGCCGACTTGCTCAAACAATAGATAAAGTAAGAGACGGATTTGATAAAATTTAACATATGGAGGAAAGTTTGGGTTTAAAACACTCTAAATAAATTCAATAGAAATTTCATTTATTTCAAATCTGAGACTACTATAACACATGTGTTATAGTAGTCTCAGGTCTAAGGAACAAAACTACAGTAACCCGATGTAGTCGTAATTGCGTGTCGATATCTTGCCAATCGTACGGTTGTTTTATCCGACTAGTTAACTATACAAACTATGTTGATATGGAAAATTTTCTTATCTTTTTTTTTTAATAACCATGATCTGTTATTTTTAACAATAATGATAATATTGGAATAAGTTAAATAGTAAAAATTTCAAATCATAAATAATTGTTCCGTGAAACTTGAATTGTTTTCGGAAATCTAATTAGTTCATAATTCTTTTATGTAATAAACTTTATTCAAATAAATTAGGATCTTCGTTCCACTGATCACCTGCATGGCTAAAGGTATTACTCCCAAAGGTATTGCAGGGGGTGTGACACGTCCAGGTATTCAGGCGATTTCCTTGTCGAGCTTGCAAATTCATGCATCGTTTCACGTCTTAGGGTATTGGTCAGTGTAAACGGCCTGTAACTTATAACTTTCCATTTTGAACTATTAGGTGTATAACGGAAAAAAAGTCACAGGAAAAAAAGTCACAATATCCCTAGGAAATAAAGTCACAGGAAAAAAAAGTCACAAGAAAAGAAGTCGCAGGAAAAAAAGTCACAATTTGTTTAAGTAAACTTATTTGTCAGAAATATGTTGGAATGCATGTGAAAAATTCACTATGTACATGTATGCAATAAATAATTAAACTGTAGTTTTCGAATGCATTGAAAAAGTCATAATATATTTGTATCGGATTAATTTTTTAAAACTATAAAGGAATTATATACGTGATATATATACTAATAAAAGTGTATCTGAATAAATCATTACTTTTTTTCAAAATTGACTTTTTTAACTAACAGGGAAAACTGATTGTGTCCTTTTATTTAATATTGAGCATAAGTTGTATTTCATTGATATGGCTTCCTACGAAGACAAGAAATAAAAGGTCTACAAAGGGGGGAGGTGCCACAAGAAGCCACACATCAATATCAACAGTCCCTAGATATATATGTATAAAATGCTAAGCTATTATTAATGGCAATGAGTTGTTTGTTTAACACTAAATTACAGAATACTTATCTTTATAAAAATCAAAAAAACATGTGGTCAAGTTATATACTGAACTTCTAACTTT
Organism: Mytilus trossulus; assembly: GCF_036588685.1. Lineage (NCBI taxonomy): Eukaryota > Metazoa > Mollusca > Bivalvia > Mytilida > Mytilidae > Mytilus > Mytilus trossulus. Next base: position 40,254,943 of record NC_086381.1, on the reverse strand, counting down.
TATTAAAATTAGGGGAAATTGTTGCTGTTAAACTCACATCTCTAAGAGATATAAAACAAAAATAATTACAACAAATCCTTGAAAACATGTATCAATCTAGTACACCAGCATGAACATGTCCCATTTAAATGATTTGCAATTTATATCTTAATTTCCAAAGCTAGTCGTATAAAATGAATTAACAAATGTCTATTTCCAAACAAATATCTATTGGGAATGTTTCGCTAATATATCCATATATATGTGCGGCCTTATGACCATTTCCATAAGAAGAAAAAAATACAAATTGGGAATGTTTCTCCTGTTAATACATGTATGTGCAGACCCTATGACTATTTCATGCAAAAAATATATATTGTGACTTTTTTCCTGTGACTTTTTTTCCTGTGACCTTTTTTCCTGTGACTTTTTTTCCGTGACTTTTTTTCCGTGACTTTTTTTCCTGTGACTTTTTTTCCTACATTCGTATAATATGCATCTCTATCTTGTGTGTCCGAAAGTGATATTATATATACTAGTCATTACTAAACTCAAGGATTTGTATAGTAAGACAATAACTATACAAATCCTTGCTAAACTCATACGCTTGTTTATGAATAACATTTCTGATGTAAAGAAAATTATTTATAAAAATATAGATAATACCTAAAAATAAACAACAGATTTGATGAAATAAAAATCTATATACATATTTTTTTGTCAATGGTGAAGGACAGATCAGACTATACCAGAAATTTTCATTAAAAAAAATGTACGCACTTGTCGACCATTCGTATATACGCCAGGATAAAAAGTTACGGAACTATAGCGCAAATTCAAATATATACATGTATACATTGTACATAAGAAAGAAACATACATTTTGTGTGAATTGGGGTAAAAGTTTTGTTGCATGTAGTAGACTAGTCCACGTATGCCAACAGTATGTAATCATCAAATGTCGAAAGACTATTGTATACCAAAAGAAGAAGAAGAGATTTAAATACAGGTCGATATAAAACTTTCTTTGGCTCATTTATGGACATTTATATATCAATTAGATTGTTCTCGAATAAAGGAAGAAATTCGTCATCATCACAATTGTTCCGACATACATGTTATATGTACGCAACTGGACGTATACTAATAATCCCTAAGGGATGTGAATATTTTCCAGGAAAACTATCGAGTATCAAAGTTTCAAATCAATTTCGGGATTTATTTTCTTTCTTGATATTCAATGACAGCAATTTAAAGAACAAACTGCTTGTCCGCTTTATGGGTATTCTTGCCAGTTGAAACAGACTTATAACATTAAACAATAGGGAAAGATGACATTAAATTCGTTCTGTTTTTTTTATACATTGTTGGTCAAATAGCTAAAGTATTATATATAGTTGGGCCCGATATAGTTACGGTGTGAGACTATTCTGTTAAAGACATTCCCGATTATGTATAAATTGTGTTGATGGTTTTCACACTTGAAAAGCATATATGTTCGTAAATTTCGACGGGGGGATTTAGGGGGGCAGGGGGTTGCCCCCTTTTTTGGGAAAACATTTGGTTACTTTTATAGAATCACTTAGGCAGTTATTGGGCCCTACTTATGAAAATTTCTAAATCCGCGCGTGGATACTCAGTACCACAGAGGTCAAACAATGCACATTTGGGTAATTGTACACGACATGCATGCTACAATTCATGTTTGATGATCTTAGACCCTTTGGACCTCTATGTGGGCTATTTCGGTAACTTGGCAAAAGATCCCTAAACTGGATACACGGTTAGATTCAGCATGTCAGAGAACCCCAAATATCCATAAGGACTTTTGTCTATAAATTTGAAGACCACAAACTTGAAAAAGGGACCAAAAATATAAAAATGCATGCATGGGATACATTTGTTATTGAAGGCATGACTGTAACAATATGATGAAGATAAATAAATATCTTATTCTGGGGTATCATTGGGTGGGGGGGGGGGGGGGTCTGATACCTAATCCCGCTTACTGCTTTGTCAGATTCCCGTATCCCGCTTATACTATGCAGTTCTGATTTTTTGAAATTTTCCGTGTCCTGCTATACTTTATTTCTCGTTTTCACGACACAATCATTAAACATTCACTTGTCACGCTTACAAAAACAATCGGCAATTCAGCGTCACGCTTATACCCCAACGCGACTCACTATTCTTCTCTTTTCTGACTCATATTAAGCCCATTATAAATATATAAAAAAAGTGTGTTTTTATCCCTTTTTGTCCCGTTTCGTTTCGGTTTGAGCCATAGATAGATAAGATGTCGTATGTGACAATGAGACAACTCTCCATCTGAGTCACAATTTATAATAGTATATAATAAAAATAAGTCAAAATACGGTCTTCAACATGGAGTCTTGGCTGACACCGAACAGCAAGTTATAAAGGGCCCCAGTGTAAAACCTTTTAAACGGGAAAACCAACGATTCAATCTATATTCAATTTAGTATACTTTTGGTGCTTTGTTTAGTGTTACTCAACATGTATTGCTTTGATTAAAGAATGATTTAACATTGATAGTTCAAATGATATTATATACTTGTATATATTATTATAAATAATTGGAATTACTTAAGAATTGAATGCTTCTTTTTGTAAATTTATTGGGTGGTAAAAGCGTTGACCGAAGTACATTTTGTATGAAGCGTATAGTATAAATAGTATAAAGCCATGTATCGTTTACAAAATATTGGGTATCCCACACAAATGATAAACCAGATTCATCAAGAATGGATTTAACATGTTTCAACCATGTAATATCATTTTTATATTTATACAATGAGTACTTGTATAGTATTGCAGGAAGTTTTTCTTGTTTTCCAGACAACAATTTAGTCCAGTAGTTAATTATACGGAGTTTTATATCAATCTCCAAAGGATATCTGCCCAATTCTTTGTATATCATGAAATTAGGTGTAGAATTTTTAACCTTAAGCAAAAGTTCACAGAATTTCATATGAACCCTTTCTATAACAGAATTATTACCAAAACCCCAGACTTCACTCCCATAAATCAAAATAGGTTTAACAATCTTATCAAATAATTCAATTTGACATTCAATAGAAAGATTGCGCAATCTGCCTTTTTTGATAACGTCGTACATAGCACACATTGTTTTATTTGCTTTATGGGACCTCGTGTCATCATGCATGATAAATGCTATTGTCTGATGCAATTGTTTACGAAATAACATGTTAGCCAATCAGAATAACGTATTATAACTAGTATCTCAATTGTTTGTAAAACAATTGAAAGGTCTTTCCTGTAAAAGTGATGTTTTCGTAATGTTCTTTGTACGACCTTTCGTTTAATATACGACAAGCATACCTTCCGAAACTTTTCACTTTTTACACTTATTGACCTCATCGGCCTGCATTTTTGAGATCGGTAGTATGATATATGTAACACAGGGTAGATGAGCTTTCATTTGATATGCGACAACGCAATGTTCTAAAAAGTTTGATTTTTGCACTTAATAACCAACTAATTTTTGGAGGTCGTGAATTTGATATTTCAAATGTACACATCATGACCTTTCATTTGATATACAACAACGTTATCTTTAAAGAAAATTTATGTTTTGCACTCAATGACCCCACCCAACCATTTTTTTGGGGACGTCAATTTGAAATTTGAAATGTACTCTTTATGTTCTTTCATTTGATATGCGACAACCTTACCATCTGATAAATTTGAATTTTTGCACTAAATGACCCAACCCTTCCCCCTGGGATGAAAAAGGGGTTTACAATTTTCATTTTTAAGCAGAGTTTAGTAAGACCTTCAATTTGATATATTAGATGACCCCATTTGACAAAGTGCAAAAAATGATGCAATATCAACTATATAAATAGAAATTATGAAACTCACAAACTTGAAAATTTCAAAATGATTTTTTGGTGTTTTTTTCCATGGAATGTTTTTGGTATTTGGTCAAACATTATAACTATGTCAACCTCTTCAATTTCTAAAACATTTTAAGTGGTAAGCTCTTGATGATTCAGAAATACATGCCTCCGCTCGCAAAACTTCAAACTGCATTATCTCTAAAACGACAATAGATATCTCAAATCTGTTAAATGATAAATGATCTGCAGTTAAAGGACAACATTATAGAAAAAGAATTTGGACAATTTCACAGTTCACCAAGGTCACAATTAATCATCAAATATATGATGCAATACAAAACTTGAGAACCGGAAGTCGTAGAGACATGGGACTATCATCATTCAACTCAGGACCGTTTGACCTTTCAAATATCACAAGGTCAAGGGCATAGTATAATGTGAAGGTCAAGGTGAAATTTCATCATGACCTGACATTGACCTCAAATTGAAGGTCTTGAACTACTGATCATCTTTGCAGTTTATAGTAGGTTGATATCTGTTACCTTTAAAAAGATATACACACAATACTATACTTTTAAGAATCATCCCGTCGTAACTTTTGAAGAGACAGTCGGACTCTTTTGAGCTCAGTGTATAAAATGTAGAGCTCGTCGAGAGGAACATTTTATACCCTGTAAGTATGCAGCAAACTCTTATCGTTTTCTTAATATGAAAGCTTCAAATTGCAGCGTAATTTTTTTTTGCACTCTGTGACCTTTGACCTTGGGTGCATATTAAAGGTCACATAAACCTAAGATGATTGGTGTAGGTCCCAAGTCTTTACGACTTCCGGTTCTCGAGATACAATTTTTCAAAAATTGTGTATATTTTTTCAAGGGAAATAACTCCTTATAATGGTTAACAACAAAATGATTGTATATGTTAATTAACATTGCCATCTGGTCTTGTACATGTTGCCGTTTTCAAATCGATTCTATCTTGAATACTTTTTGAGAAAAATGTAAAAGAAAGAAATTGCTTCAAGGGGACATAACTCTCATAGGGAATGACGAAATCCTTAGCAGCCTCATACGGTAACACATCATGATGAGATCTAACTATTGTCCAAATAAGGTCATGATATCTTCAAAAACAACGAGGGGGGGCCATGTCGAAAAAAACCAATAAAAGGGAGATAACTTCTAAAGGGGATGATGAAATCCTACACAGCCTCATCTGGTAATACTTCATGATGAGGTCTACCGATGGTCCATATTTGGTCTTGATAACTCCAATAGAAACGAGGGGAGGCCATGTCAAACAAATGCTGGATGAAAAAAAAAAAAAAAAAAAAAAAAAAAAAACTAGTATCTCAATTGTTTGTAAAACAATTGAAAGGTCTTTCCTGTAAAAGTGATGCTTTCATAATGTACTTTGTACGACCTTTCGTTTGATATACGACAAGCATACCTTCTGAAACTTTTTACTTTTATCACTTAATGACCTCATCCGCCTACATTTTTGAGATCGGAATTATTATATATGTAACATAGAGTAGATGAGCTTTCATTTGATATGCGACAACGCCATATTCTAGAAAGTTTGATTTTTGCACTCAATAACCCTATCTTACTAATTTTTGAAGGTCAGGAATTTGCAATTTGAAATGTACACATCATGACCTTTCATTTGATATACAACAACCCTACCTTAAAAGAACATTTATTTTTTGCACTCAATGACCCCATCCAACTCATTTTTGGGAGACGTCAATTTGAAATTTGAAATGTTCGCTTTATGTTCTTTCATTTGATATGCGACAACCTTACCATCTGAGAAATTTGAATGTTTGCACTAAATGACCCCACCCGTCTCCCATGGATGAAAAGGGGGTTTCAAATTTTCATTTTTAAGTAGAGTTTATTAAGACCTTCAATTTGATATATCAGATGACCCCATTTGACAAAGTGCAAATAATGATGCAATATCAACTTTATAAATAGAAATTATGAAACTTACAAAGTCAATGCAAAACATGAAAATTTCAAATTGAATTTTTTAGTGTTTTTTTAAATGGAATGTTTTTGGTATTTTGTCAAACATATAACTATGTCAACCTCTTCAATTTCTTAAACATTTTAAGTGGTAAGCTCTTGATGATTCAGAAATACATGCCTCCGCTCGCAAAACTTAAAATTGCATTATCTCTAAAACGACAATAGATATCTCAAATCTGTTAAATGATAAATGATCTACAGTTAAAGGACAACATTATAGAAAAAGAATTAAGACAATTATAAAGTTCACTAAGGTAACAATTAATCATCAAATATATGATGCAATACAAAACTTGAGAACCGGAAGTCGTAAAGACATGGGACTATCACCATTCAACGCAGGACCACTTGACCTTATAAATATCACAAGGTCATTGTCATAGTATAATGTGAAGGTCAAGGTGAAATTTCATCATGACCTGACATTGACCTCAAATTGAAGGTCTTGAACTACTGATCATCTTTTAAGTTCATAGTAGGTTGATATCTGTTACCTTTAAAAAGATATACACAAAATACTTTACTTTTAATAATCATCCCGTTGTAACTTTTGAACAGACGATCGGACATTTTTGGGCTTATTATATAAATTATAGAGTTCGTCGAGAGGAACATTTTATACGCTGTATGTAGGCAGCAAAGTCTTATCGTTTTCCTAATATGTAAGCTTGAAATTGCAGCGTAATTTTTTTTTGCACTCTGTGACCTTTGACCTTGGATGCATATTGAAGGTCACATGAATTAAAGATTATTGGTGAAGGTTCAAAGTCTCTATGACTTCCGGTTCTCGAAATAAAATTTTTGAATTATTTTTTTTAATTTTTAAAGGGAAATAACTCCTTATAAGGGTTAGTAACAAATTAATTGTTTATGTTTATAAACATTGCCTTCTGTTCTAATACATGCTGTCATTTTCAATTAAATTCTATCTCTGATACTTTTTGAAAAAAATGCAAATAAAAGAAATTGCTTCAAGGGGATATAACTCTCAAAGTAGATGATGAAATCCTATGCAGCCTCATATGGTAATACATCATTGTGAGATCTACCTATTGTCCAAATAAAGTCATGATATCTTTAAACACATTTTGGGGGGACCATGTTGAAAAAAATTAATAAAAGGGAGATAACTTCTTAAGGGGCAGGTGAAATCCTACAAAAGTTCATCTGGTAAAAGTTCATGTTGAGGTCTATCGATGGTTCAATTTTGGGATTGATAACTCCAATAGAAGCGGTAGGAGGGCGTGCCAAAAAAATGCTGGAAGAAAAAAAAGAAAAAAAAACATTAGAAAAACAATAAGGTCTTTCCCATGTAGGGGAAAGACCTTAAAAACATGCGAAAAACAATAAGGTCTTTCCTCGCGGAGAGGAAAGACCTTAATGAAACTTACATCTAATGTTATTATTTGTGCATGCAATTATAGAGCTCTATGAATTCATATTGTGCATTTGAATATTATTTACATTAACTGTGCCGTTGAAATTATTGAATGAAATATAAGATTGTGATATAAATTATTCTTTTTCTTTATTTTCTACAAGAATTACCTACATTTACCTTGATTCTTTAGATCTCATTAGTTTAATGTTGTCATAACATAATCCTACATAATCCCATTGTTTACACAAAATTCTGGGAACTCCTACATAAAATTTTACTATTTTACCTATAAATTTCAAAATGTAGGAATAGCAAGAATGAACCATCAAGATGTACGTAATTAGTGGTGAAGTGTCATGGAAATGGATAAAAGAAATACAAGGATATGGAAATAGATAAAAAAAAACAAGGATAAAGATCCCTATACGATTTATAAGAAATTAAATGGAATACATCTCAGCTTAGACATATCTTGGGTGCAAAGCGGAGAAACTAACAAAATGGCCGACCGTAGAGAATTGATACTCTAAATTCAAAATCGATGGTGATCTCTTATCTAGCAGAATTAAACTTTAATATTCATGCATTTGAGCATTTTTATACAGAATGAACATAATATCAATTTTTGATTTTTTTGCGAAGTTTCCCTTTAATGAAAATTCCCAATCATCACAATAAAAAGGGTGAAACAGCTTGTATACTTTGAGCTTTCGAACTAAATGGTAACCCCAACCCCCAACATAGAATGGTTCAAATTTTGAGTTGGAGCCGTTAGACTGCTCTATAATTTGATATAATTTGTCTCGGTGGATCCAGGGGGGTTCCGGGGGTTTGGACCCCCTTTTTTTGGCCGATCAATGCATTTGAATAGAGCATATACTTGGACCCCCCCCCTTTTACTCTGGGTTGGGACCCCCTTTTTTAAAATGGCTGGATCCGCGCCTGATTGCAGTACACTGCACTGTGAGTATTTGTTAGATAATCGCGCGCGATTTTATCATTTAAAGGAAATGCTTCACGAAATAACTAAGATCAGTTTATGTGTACTCGTAACACAAAGAAGAAAAGATTGGGCTGCCTCTCTTCAATTGTGTCTAGTTACCAAAGTAAAATCAAAATTTATAATTCTCTGACAATGCACCTGGTGATATATTGTATATGTCATTCCAACACTAACACTTGTTCTTTTATTTGTGTGGTTATTTAATGACCATTTTAATTCAAAGCTTGGTCAGTTGGATTTGCATCCTTCATTTTCCAGTACTCCAGAATTTCTACATACATATCACAGTAAGTAATTAAAGTGGTGTGTTAAACGTCAATGCGAAAGCAAAAAATCCATAATTTTTTTTAGAGGGCACATATGTTTCTTTCGTCTGACAGCAGGTATACACCACAGTTATCGTAAATTATAAAAACATATATAAAAAAAATCGAAAAGAAACCATTATTTTTTTAACACAAAACAGAGAAAAGAACTGATAAGTGCGGGGAATCCATGCGCCTTTCCTCCCTGATGTTTCGATATTTTAAGAAATAATTATTCTTTTATCCATGTTAACACGTGAAAACTACACCAGTGAGTTCCATATATGTCATAAACTTACAGCTGGTCCTGAATATGCATGAAGTATTTGCCACTGGACTTTAAACAACCAACAATCAATCACACTACAACTTATAGTATATATAGTTGTGAAATACAAAATGTATATTATAATTATACAATTAGCCAAATAAATAGAATACAATGATACACACTACTTTATATTCTAAGTAACTGACATCATTTAAAGGAATAATCTCTAAACTATACAAGTAGAGAAGCGAAAAGTTTCTTTTGAATAGTAAACAAACTTCCGAACAGTACATGTTTTTTAATGATTTTCCCTACGGCGCTCAAATATTTTGCATGGTCTTTTAGTGTTTAGACATATGACATTGTAAGAACCTTTAACGTATAATAGATTCAAATTCGTTATTTTGTTCAATATAACAAAAACAAAGACATGTATATTAAAAACTGACGGTCAGACATCACTATTTAAATACGTGTATACACAAATTCATTAGTTCTTTATTAACGTTTAGCCCTACGGCACCTTTTTATTAAGAATGATGATGAGAGTAATTGTAAAATATAATAGGCATGTTCTTTCTTACGTTATGGATCATTGATTTTGTTACCTGTTGACCCGGTTGATTACTAGCACGTGCCTTTGAACTCGACCATTTTAACTAACACAGATTTTTTTTTAAATTAACGCCATACATATATACTAAGTACTATATACATATTATATGAATTAGAAAATAAATTTTATAAGGATACAACATTGTTTGAATGAACATTTTTATACGGTGATACTTTAACACGGTCCCGACAGAGACTGAATGCAGTATCATGATCAGCTTTCGGGATCCGGGAAGTCTTTTTTTTTTAATTTCCGGATGTCGAGAATATTTTTTTCCAAGTTTAATAGAGTAACTCGCACGAAAAAAACATAAAAAAGCAACAGCTTCCACGGTAAACTATGACATATATCAACAGATAACGAATTAAAGCAACTGTAATACATAAAACAAAAATATGCATGTGTTAATTTGCCTCCTTTGCATTTCTGTGGATTGTCTCATTGGCAATCAGCCACATCTCTTGCACGTTAAAGACACCCTTGTAGATTTCGAAAAAGAGTAGGCTAATGCCGCTACAAGGCAGCACTCGCACCCGCAAAGTGGAAAGGGATTAATATAAGTTGCAAAACTTGTTTCCCAATCCACTATAAATAAATATGTTTAAATTTAAAAAAAATCATACAACATTTCCTTAACTTTTTAAGGTAACGTTTAGGATTTTCCGTTACTTTTTAATCTTCAAATACGAAACACATTTTCACCGGTGTTCACATTTTAAGGTTAAATTGATGGGGGCATATTGCATTTCCGCTAATTTTTCAAAGTCCCAATACTACGTTTCCGCAAATTTCAAATATACGTTTCCGCAATTTGTGTTTATTACTTTTCCGCAAATTTACCTGGTAAATTATAAAGATTTGAATGTACAGATATGATAAATTATTTCTTTTTTCTTTTTGATAAAGAAAATGTTCTGATCTCAGTATAGCTACTAGATATAACTACTGACTCGGGTAAGGATGAGTTAAACTTCATTGAGAAATCTTTGGTTTGGCTTACTTGCCAACTGACATGATAAATGAATGCTTTGTTGAATTAATTGCCGATGCTCCTGGTCCATCTGACGATAAGTGCATGAGGTCTCCCAATTATAATTATATTGGAATTTTATATAGATGGCAATTGAGAGATTTCCACCAACCCTTTGGGCATCACCCCTGACCCCGAGAAAAAGAGAACAACGAATGGTGTCGAGTCTTTTCCTGCCTATACATGAACGAGCAGTTTTACGCTAGCCATCCTACCATTTTTGTCTTTGTCGATGTGTTATTGAAACTGAAGACAACATCTTACATAAAGACGAGAACTCTAACTGTTAAAGCACCCGTTCGAAAATATGAAAAGGAGAAGATGGACTTCCTTTCTGAACAAAATACAAAATTTGTAAACGGTGAATTTGCTACTATGGACTTTGGCTACACATAATCTGCCAGAACTGACTAATGAACTCATATCAAGATATTTTTGAACATACGTTTTCCTAAATTTTAATGATGTATTTTACTTACATGTTATGATGACCTTTCACTTAACACATATTTTTTTTTATTATAGCTTTGCTTTCGATCAATAAGTATTCCTTAATTATTTGCGGAAAAGTAGTAATTTATTTTTTCCGGAATAGTTACTTTTTTTGTGGAAAAGTAAGATATTTATTTGCGGAAACGTAAACTTTTTTTTCCGGAAACGTCATCTTTTTTTCGCGGAAAAGTAATACCAATTTGCGGAAACGTAAAACGCCGATTGATGGCATACATTTTGGTGTGTATACAATAAACATACGTCCTTGCATTTAATTATCAATATATATATTCACATAAACTAACATTTATTAAAAAATAAACAATTATATAGACGAATAATTTAGTAGTTCCTCAACAAAACAAGAAAAGAAATAAAGAATCAACAGAAGATTTAATCCTTATTTATCTTTTAAATAACCAAAATATACTTCAAATTATAATTATATTAAAATACATGTATATTAATCTAAAATGCATTATCGAATAGAAGGGGCGCAACTCGTGGTATCAAACCGATATACTGAACGGATCTAAACAGGGTCTGAAAATTTTGAACGTAATTTTGTATCCATGGTCTGTTTTGGTCTGACACTGTCTTAACGGGTCTAAACAGCCCGCTAGACGATTCAGTCTTTTCCGTCTGGACATGCCTTAACGAACTGATTTACCTGATGCGGCTATCGATCGTAACGCAGTCTTAACGGTCTAAAATGTCTCGACGATTTCCTCTAGCGGTAAATCCAGTCAATCAAGATGTGATCAGACCAAAATGACCGTTTCAGACTGAAATCGTGCTACTAGTGCATGTTGCAATAATTTTTTTGACCGATTCCTTATCTGAACCTGAATTAATTAATATTAACAATTTTGAAGATTCATCGTTGAAATTTGATAACTTGTATTTATTTATATATCAGTTTTGTTAATTGTGTTAAAGTCAATTTCATCATAAACTGTCGTTAATAAACGCAAAATTTGAATACCGCTGTTCAAAAGTTATAACTCAATTAGGACAGAAAAAAACGGGTGACAAACTTAAACCGAGGGAAACGCATCAGATATAAGAGGAATACAACGGCACATCATAAACGCTGAAGTGCAAAAAAAACTAATGCCAACATATAAAGAAACGGACAATTTGAAAACGATGCCATATTCCTGACTTGGTGCAGGACATTTCAAGAAAAACGGTGGGTTGAACCTGGTTTTATAGCAAGCCAAACCTCTATATGTCTGTTTCAATTTCAAAAAAAATGACTTATTTGCTATATATTTTGGATAAAAATTCAAGAAAAATACAAAAAAAAAGCAGTTGAAAAACGAAAAACTAATGCACAGGACATATTATGACATACATTACGACTGTTTGGTGTTTTTGTATAAGTATATCGTTCAGGTAAATATTGAATAAAACACAGAACTTAATCTTTTATCGTATGCCGTTGTATGTATAGTTGTATCATTGGCACCCATACGATATTTCCTTATTCTAAAGTAATTGGATTGTGTACATGCCGCTAGAAGTCGGGGTGCTATGATTATCAGATGATCTTTGTAATAGGAGGTATACAGCAAACTCGTTTCATATCAAATCATTAAGCATGGATTTCTTTTTAATCCTACCATTTTGAAGGATTATCAAGATCAATTAAATTATGTTTTAAAATTCTATCTAATGATTTAGATAAACATAAATAAATAGCGTTATACTGTATTAACTACTGTAAAAAAAAGTACACTGTTTAAGAAATCCAGGTCCAACGTTGCGCTGTCTATCCAAGTTAAGCTTGTCATAGTGATCATCTATTATAGCGTTACAGATGACATCGGGATATGTTGTACTAGTTTTAAAACATCCAGGTTCAATTATATGAACAGTAACCCCTCTTTTGTATAATTCGCGTCTGAAAGAAAAGAAATAAAAATATTAAGACCCATTGAACCTGAAAATTCTTGTATAAGACGGTATGCTTTGAAATTGGGGTCCTATTCCTAAATGAGAGAACATTTGTATTGTCAGTCATCGGTCGAAACGGGTTACTTTCTGTCAAACTGCACACTTTAGGGAGATTTGGAGAACATAGTACTTAAAGAGGAACCAAATTCGCTTTTCTAATCACAGTGGTACAGGTTCATCTGTTTAAAAGTAATCATAATGAATAAAATCACTTCCGTCGAATCATTGACACTACATCTAAGTCACAGACTCGTTGAATGTCATGTTTATTAAATAATTTGGCAGGTGTGACTAACAACTCTTCAGAGTTTCTGAAAGATATATATTGTTAGCAAAAAGAAATTTGCTTTTAATACAACTTCAGGAAGGATAGATCAAACAAATATCCTTCTATACATTTCCGTATATCAAAATGGTGATATTATTTTATTGCGGAACAAGATTGAAGTTATTATCTATTTTCGTGTTCAAAGTATCATGCGTTAACTTTGGCAATATGTAATATTTACTCAGATAACTCTCGATATGTCAGTCTTAGTATGTCTTGCAGATTTGAAAGGTTGCTGACAATCTGGGGAAACCAACTAATAAAACATGCATAAAAAAGGTCACATATATATATAATAGTTTATATCAAAACGACTAATAATTTGAGTGAGGTCTTGTTATTTGAACGCTTCTCAATCCATCAAAGTATCAAGTGTTTTTTTATATGTGGTATAAACTCCTCCTCCTAATTACTTGTTTATGGTTTGCATATGATATCTGTTTGCCTGTGTTCATTTAATTGTTTTTTGCTAAGAGTACCTTGCTTGTATTTTTTTGTATACTTGTTTTTTACTGCTTGTTTACATATTATGTATTGTTCATATGTAGTGATCCGTAATTCTGCAGCATTCCTCTTGCTCACCTATGATCGGGGTTGATCAGTATAGAGCGGGTATCGGAATATTTCATAAAACTATTACATCAAAGCAATTACGACTAAACAGTTCTTAAGTTTTGAGTAACACCTCGTCACAATCACCTTACGTGTACGTCTTTTATTCAGTTATTACCGTTTTCTCATTTTCTGTTTTTCTGTACATCACTTTAACGCACGTAGTTTATATTCTTTTGATAGCCTATTAAAGTTTAACCGAACTGAGCTAGACGAAATTGAGTTCGTCATGTGCAATGTATTCCAATATGATGTGATCTGTATTAGTGAAATTTGGTTAAAACCAGATTTTTCAGTTGAAAATTTATTTGAATAATCTACGTTGTTTTCACCTCAACTCTAGTAGAGGAAGCACTTTAATGCTTTTTAGACCTTTTCTAAAAAAATCGGCGTTTACAATCATTTTGTTCTCTGGAAATCGATTTTGGTTCCCATTTTGAATAGGAACAGTTTAGAAGCAGGCTCTTTTCAATTCTTTTAATACAATTTAACAATGTTTAAACACATAGTATGCTACACTCTTGACATATCGTTGTTATACTGAACTATTGATTGCTATACGTGTAAAGCATAAGAAAAAGATTACAATACCTGCATTTTTGGGCAAAGTCAATTGAACGAATTCAAAAGCCGTTTCGATGCTTTCTGTTTTTAATACGTCAAGAATGACAGGTTTGACTTTTGACTATGTCTCTTCCTTTAAATTCGCACATCCTTCCTCTGTTAGACATCCAGAAAAAAAACATGAAATTTTAGTTCGTCTAACTTCTTTGAAAGAGAATGTCAAAATCCTGAGTGACAGCCTGTTATAACGATTTACCGGTTTCCATAGTTACCGATTCTGTGTTTATTTCGAAACTATTTAATTGACACCCATAGGAAAAATTACTATTGTCGAAAATCCACATGATGAGAAGCTTGGAAGGTAGGAAAACGTTGTAATTGATATATATAAGAAAATCTATAATATAATATTTTTTATAACTTCAATGCAAGTATTGAAATAATGACGAATATGTCTAGACAAGAGACATGCATTTTGCCATACACTGTTCCTTATAAATAGATACAGTTTGGTGATCATCGGATTTATAATGATGTAATATTGATTCCGAAACATTGCGGATGAAATCAAGTCGATTGTTTAAAAGAACTTGCATACATGTGAAATCGGGAGGAAATAGACATGAGTATAACCAGCACTCGGTTGTAAATAAATATCGATTTTTTATTAAATGTCTTGGATGATCTCAAAATATCAGTCTATTACAAAGACCATACACACCCCAATCCTAGCTTTGCATAGCTCAATAGTTAGTATTTCTGTGTTGACATGAATTATTATTGATGTGGTTATAATTATTAGTTAACTCTTTATAAAACATAAAAAAAAAATACGGTTTTTCGTCCACAATAATATGTTTCTTTGAAGTCATAAGAAACCTCAAATAAAAAAAAAATAATGCATATGTTTTTTATAACTCAATGGATAGTTTTCATTATAAAACTTATGTACATATACTTTTTTCTGAAGAAAATTCTTTAATTTATTCATATTTAGAAGAAGTTTACTTATTTGAATTGCTTCCTTCCAGCAAGCAATTCCCCCGACATATTTTCCGTATGCAAGGTGACCTCAGTGTGACCCATCTCGTAAAAATCCGGTGACCACAATACGCATGGATGTCCTTAAAATAAACTATTATCTGAATTTACATGTTAAACACGTGCTCAATTTCCATACTTTTTTGTTTATTTTTTTGTCAATTGTTGACAAACAGGTGACAATCGTTAAACTTCGGCTTCAAAACACGAACTTTAATTACCTGCCATATTTTCACAACAACACTGACCGATTGAAAAAAAAATTGACGATTATACAAAATTTACACGAAAAAAAATGATAAATTCGAGCACAGAAGACTAAGTTTATGATGTTTGTATGCATTGGTTCAAGAATTGGAAGAACATTATTTTTCATCGGTCACTCGTTTCTTATGACTTTAACTGTATTCGGCAAAACTTTTAGGATTTTTAGGTCCTCGTATGCTCTTCAACTTTGTACGTTATTTGGCCTTTTTAATTCTTTGTTATTCAAGCGCCACTGATGAGTCATACGAAACGCTCGTATGTCTCAAATACAAAATTTGTGGCGGGTTAAACATTTTAGTGAGATCGTAACCCTCCCCAAAACCTAGGAAATACTTGTGCAGAGACATTATCTCTGACATGTATATGAACAAGTTTATGGCACTGTTAAACATTCTAGGCAAAATAATATTGTAATTCTCTTTTGCATCTGTATTTTCTGTCGCAAAGACTCAACTGTAACTTGTGTCTTGCAATGTATTAGTTTCTGCATTTCATAAACTTAACTGCGATAAACATTCTGTGACCATGTAAAAAATATACTCTACGTAAATTCATAAATATTAGTAAATGTATCAAAACAGTAAACAAAAGTAAAATATCTACATGCAGCCACGTTTACTACGCATAGTAGAGTAAGCAATTTTTTTAACTTAATTATAAAACTACATAACACAACTTTTTTGCTTACCTCAAGTGCATATTAGAAGGTTACTAGACTATATGTACATCATATGTTTACATCAAATACTAACCGGAAGATACTTATGAATTTAAAAATAACTTAAGTCTTCAATGAGTACGACAAAAATAGAAAAACTGATATTTGAAATCATCTAAGCTAGTGTTAATTTTTAGATAAATGATTAGCTGACATTGTTTGCCCATTTGAGTGCAAATAGATTACTTGTGAATTAGCTATGAAGCTGTAAACAGGCGTAACTTAACATATTTGGACTAAAATCATAATATTTTTTTCTATAAGTTAAGAGCAACATCAATTAATTACCCTAAAAGATATGTTAAACACATAAGCATCTTAAAACGTTTGTAAAAAACACAGTTTGTATTAAGATATTTGTTGAGTTAAAACTGTTGCTCCGCCCTACACATGGATGACAGGTTCTTAAAAGGATGTTATGTAGCAACGCTTCACAATAGGAGTGAAATTGAAAGAAGCCTTAGGGTTTATGCACATATGGATGATTTGTTTTTTTATAATATAAATACTTATGATTGATAGTTTCTCTTTAATAATGTTTGAAATCAAAAATACGTTTCTAAGGTAAAAAGGAAATAACTTAAGCGAAACTTTAAATGTCAAAATTCACCACTGATAGTAAGTCATCAGAAAGTTATAATATTTCCACTAGTAGAGCTACAGATCAAGTGTAGTTATATTAGTAGAGAATACCAATACATGTACTCACGAAATATATTTCTTAGCATTTACTATTGTTTGTCTGTTTGTCAGTTTTCTTTTTCATTTTTAGCCATGGCGTTATCATAAAATTGAGAAAGGAAATGGTGAATATGTCAAAGCGACAACCACCCGACCATAGAGCAAACAACAGCCGAATGCAACCAATGGGTCTTCAATGTAGCGAGAATTCCCGCACCCGTAGGTGTCCTTCAGCTGGCCCCTAAACTATGCATAATAGTACAGTGATAATGGACGTCATACTAAACTCCGAATTATACACAAGAAACTAAAATTTAAAATCATACAAAGGCCAGAGGCTCCTGACTTGGGACAGGCGCAAAATTGCAGCGGGGTTAAACATGTTTATGAGATCTCAACCCTCCCCCTATACCTCTAGCCAATGTAGAAAAGTAAAAGAATAACGATACGCACATTAAAAGTGAGTTATCAGTTTATTTTCGATTTATGAGTTTGACTGTCCCTCTAGTATCTTTCGTCCCTCTTTTACCTTCATCGGAAATGCTCCATCTAAACAAGTATATTTGGGGGATGAAAACCAGCTATGCTTACATTTTCTACTCGTCGCCATTACCTGACGGTTGTTAGTCCGACCGACAGAGAATTTCATCGAGTATGGCATTCAGATCAAATCTTAAAGTGGATTGGATAAACCGAATATCAAGACTGATTTGAACTTTTAAAAAAAGTAATAATGTTGAACATGTATAGACAAGTGAGTCTTCTGATTGGCTAATCACTTCAATAAGGACTGATTAAACAAATTTCTGAAAAGTTTACATATGAAAAAAAAAGATATCTCCTTTCACAACACAAAAGGTGAGAAAATTCATGATAATAATTTGCATTATGATTATTCTAAGTTGGTCTTCTTTAAATCAGGAATTGGTATATTGAAAGCAAATATATAGTCAGCGACCCACTCTGGTAGTCGACCAAGGATATGCACTAAGAATCCTGCATCCCATCCTACTAAATATCTATGTTTAGGAAACTTGGCTGTCAGTGCATGGACGTATGCATTAATGACATGGTCAATATTAGAACACGCTCCAATAGTTAGCCCTTTTTTGACCGATTTCTTATCTAAAAATAAATTAAACAATATATATATATTAACGTTTCGAAGACACCAGCATGGAAATTTGTTGGTCTGAATTTATTTATATATAAGTTTTCTTAATTGTGTACACTGTCGTAAGCTTCCATTCGATAGATGTGAAAAGTAATTTATAGTTCATTATATAGCTGAAAAGATCTCAAACAAAAACAACATACAAACAAACACAAAAAAACGACAAATTAATGCAGAGAACATTTTAATACAGATATTTCAAATGTCCGTTGTTTTCCTATAAGGACACTGTATGTCATTCATGTAATATCAAATAAAACACACTTAACTTAACTTATATTGTTTACCATGATATGGATAGTTGTCTCATTGGCATTCAGAACCCATTTTTGTAATCTGTACATTTCTGACATTACTTGCGGTTTAGCCACAATAAAGCTATTTACATTGTACAAGAAGAGTAACCTATTGAACAGCAAGCATCCATTTAAAAAAATAATTGATGCGTTCATATTTTTTTACGTCTTTTGTTTGTTTTTTACATAATAGATATTTTTCTAGCCAGTTCTAATTTTTAAGTGCCTGTATAATGTCATCCTTTTTGAATTTTTTAATTGATCATGATAATAGTGGAAAGTCGAAAAATCATAAAAGAGCGCGAACGAAAACACACAAATAACAGTACACAAGACGCAATATAGAAAAAAAAAGACTAAGCAGCACGAACCCCATCAAAAACTTGGGGTGATATGAGGAGTTCAGGTAGGATAAGTAGATCCTGCTCCTCTAACTGCCTGCTTATCTGGCTTCTTTATGTCAGAAAATTTGTCAGTGGTTAAATTATCGCATAATGTTTGTTCATGGTATATTTAGAACGATTGGTGACAAATGTATATACAGATGGCTTCCTTTTCTTTAATTCTGAGTTCGTTTTACATACTAGTATAACGTTGGTTTCTAAGTGATATTTTTTCTTAATTTGTATTTACATTTTCACATTAATTTAAAAGAACTACAGTTAATGCTTTGAACAACTTCAAACATCTAATGTCCTTGGATTCTTAATCATTACCAGAATAAAATTACTAGATTCTATCAAGGATTACTAAAAACCGATTTGGATGCTACTAAAATAAGGACAACCATTCATTAGTCAAAGATACACTGACAAATTATAGCAAAAATTAAAATCAATTACTGACAGTCGTGGTGATATGACTATCAGATTATCAGATTATGATATCAGATGCTCTTGATAAGGGGATGTTTCAAATTATAAAATATTGATTTGCTTCAATATTACCATTTTTTAGGATTATAAATATGATTAATTTGTTTCATCAATCCTTTTCAATGGATTTAATAAAACATAAATCTTTACAATTCAAAGGAATAAAAGACTGTTTACAGACTTACACTGTTTAAGAAATCCAGGTCCAAAGTAATCCTGTATATTCTTTTGAAGCTTGTCATAGTAAACATCTATTGTGTTACAGGTGACATCGGGATCTGTAATACGAGTTTGAAAACACCCGGGTTCAATGATATGAACTGATACCCCTCTTTTGTACAACTCGCGTCTGAAAGACAAGGAACGGAACATTAAGACCAAGCAAACCTTTATCTCTTACAATTAAAATGCTGTCAAAAGGAAATTTATCACGGTTAAATATCTTGTTCAAAATTTCTAAATGATAAATAGGACTGAAAATTGTTGTATAAAACGGTGGACTCTAATGAGTAAAAATGAGAGAGAAAAAAGCGCGCTTACGGTCAAAACTTTCTTTCTGTAAAATTGCAAATCCTAACGGGAATTGGAGAAAATGGATCACTTAGGCTTTTCTAGTCACAGAAGAACACCATCATCAGTGTGGAAGTTATCCTAATGAATATCCTATCATTTGAAATGTTGCTAAATAATGTTGGAAGTCCATGTATTGGAACAAGCATTATAGTATCAGACATCTATATTAATTCATAACTCAAAACAACCAATACATGAGGTTATATTTTCGAAACGCGTCTCAATTGCCTCAAAATAGCAGGTGCTTCTATATTTAAATGTTATATATTCCCATTTCCATTCTCAATTTAAAATGTGACATTTACTCCTCAGTTTGTCACTTCAATTCTGCCTTTCTGATAAAGTGAGTGTACCGTTCATTACCATGTTTCTCCTTTTACTCATATATTCGGCAGCAATAGTTTGACTTCAAAGGAGTAGGTCCGGTAAGGACCGATTTTGACCTCAAATTTCAGGTTCATCTGACGTAAGATTTTGACCACTTTTTAAGTGTCTATTTCATTTGAATCAATTAGTTTATGTGAAAGATTTTAACTGAGTTAGTCATTAAAAACGATCCGATTCAAGCTCAAATATGAAAAAATCTACCAAAAATGCCGAACAAGGTCACTTTTCAGATAGTTTTTGTCATAAATGAAAGTGGCCGCATCCGAGTTCATCCTAAACCTTTATATATGTTATGTATTATCATAAAATACAACTTACACTTAAGTATTAAGGATGAACACGAATGCGGCTACTTTCGTTTCACACGAAAACCGTCTAAAATTTAACTAAAATGATAGAATTTTGAAGATTTCAGTAATTTAGCATGACTTAAAGATGCTAGTACCCGATAGATGTGCACCTTATTGTAAAAAACAGCCCATATTTATGTAGCAGAAGCATTCTACTGTCCAATAAATAACTACAAGTTTTTACAATTTTACAAAACTGCTATATTTTGGGGCCAAAAAAGGGGTCTTACTGGACCTACTCCTTTCGTTAGAATGTTTTTTGGTTCTTAGTGATGGGATTCTTTCATGCGCTTTTATGGCAGTTTTTATTAACGTCATACCTTAGCGCATCAGAATATCCCTCAGCAGCGTGCTTAGATACGGTGTACGGACCATATAATACAGCTACACGCCCTGCTACACTGGTGATGTTGACAACTCGACCTTTAGTTTTGAGAACCAATGGAAGAAAGATACGGGTTGTTTCGACCATACCTAAAGTATTTACTTCAAATACATTTTCATAGTCTGTTTTGCTTAACCATTCAATGGGAACAACAGGTCCGGCTATTCCAGCATTGTTAACTACTCCCCAGATTCCTTGCAAGACAAAAAAAACAAATCAATAAATATACAAGGAAAGGAAATGATTTTTGGAAAAGAAGACCAATAGTTTCGACGAAAAGTAAACATCTCATACATTATTCATTTATCATCCCAAAATAAGCAAGTAATGTTTAAATATATATTTATTGTAGTGCTATGGTATTCTTATGATTTGTTTTCTTATATCAGAAAATCCGTAGCTATTTTCTTGATCTGCCTGAATGTTTTTACACCTATAATGTATAGAAGCAAGCTCCTTTCAAATTAGTTGATAACATTTATTGTGATACTTTTATTTATCGTTGATTTCTAATGAAATAATCTTGTTAAGTACAACCTAATAGATATAGCTCATTACCTGTATTTTGGGGCAAATTCAATTGAACGAATTCAAAAGCTCTTTCGATGCTATCAGTTTTTGATACGTCAAGCATGACTGGTTTGACTTTCGACGATGTCACTTCCTTTAATTTGGCCAATCCTTCATCCGTTAGACATCCAGCAAAAACATAAAATCCTAGTTCGTCTAACTTCTTTGTGAGGGAATATCCAAATCCTGAGTCACAGCCTGTTATAACAATATACCGGTTTCCATAGTTACCGATTATTTCTTTATTTCGATACCATTTAAGTAACAGCCACAGGAAAATTGATATTGCCACATAAATCCACATTCTGAAAACTTTGGAAGTTAGAACAATAGTGTAAGTAATCTTTATTAGAAAATCTAATACATAATAATTTTTTTTATAACTTTATGTATTCAAATGATATAAGATACGTCTAGACCAGGGATTTTGACCTTTTGTTATATACACTGTTAGTGGTTTTTTATCAATAGATACAGTTTGATGACAATCATATTTATCATAGTGTATCATGTTTTATTGATTTAGAAAAAGTGCGAGTAAAATCAAGTCGGTTTGTTAACAAGGACATGAAAATATAAGAAATCTACCCTTACGCATATAAAAAACAGAGGAGACCGTACCTCGACCCCTATAATGGTTTACTTTTATAAATTGTAATTTGGATGGAGAGTTGTCTCATTGACACTCATAACACATCTTCCTATATCTATATAATTGAAATTTTAAATCATGTCTTTAAAAAATCTAGCTCACAGAATATAGTTATCATCACAAATTTTAAAATTCGATGTCACGGATTAAATTTGTGATATGATAAATTTGAGGTATCAGTGTTATCAAAGATAGCTATTATTCATCATCATTATCTCGAATTCAAAACATTCGTTAAAGTTAAATCTTTGATAAAAAAAAAAAAAAAAGACTACCGGTACAAATCTTTCATCGGGTTTATTATAAAAACATATTTTATTGTTCCAAATGACAAAAGGATCAGAAACAAGTTTAACAACTTAGTAATGTCTTCTCCATAACAAAAACAAAATATACACATTAATTAATGAACACATCAAATATTTCATTCTAACAAATAATTTAAGAATAAAGACAAGAAATTAAAAGAAAACTTTAATAGAGAAACAATGGATTTTAATCGAGTGCATCTTTTTACAGTATAAATTCGACACAAACACACCGAATACTTAGTGGAATTACCTATGCGCAAATTTTGTCTTGTGGACATAACAGTTGAATAAGTGTATGTCTTTTTCTCGTAAAAAAGCGTGGGATCTTAATATGTTATCCAAGTTTACGAAAAGGATGTCAGCTGCACAATGGGAAGTATAAATTTGAAACTTATTCTTTATTCTTTCGTTAAAATCCAGTGAATCGTTATTGATAACATAACTTATCAGTAAATATTCAACACGATCATTTGATTATAGTCATTACATGTATATAGAATTATCTTTAATCACATGTGTTGGAAACAGAATTAAGGTTGTCAATGCAAAGAAAAACATTTGGTGTTTTTATATTAACAACTAATATCATTGTCTTCAGTACGTAAAGCATCATCACCAAATAATAATAAATCGATAGTAACATTTACATTAAAGACATTAATCTCGTTAAACATCTCTGATCTGAAAAATTAATACAATATAAAAGATAGTGTTCAACATTTTCATTAATAAAACCATTGAACAATTTGCATTTTGTATTAAATTTGCTTTGAACAAGTCAGCACGCAGTTCACTGCATCTGTTACGCAGCCTTGTGTGTAAAACAGAATACAAACGATCTCCTAAAGAACCAAATCTCGGAGAATTATTATTTCTACTTTAAAGTTTGTGGAAGTTTAATTTTAAAAAAAGAAAAATGTAGGAATATGCCTTATACTTAAGTCTAAAGAGTTCCACAGTGTTTAATTACATTAGAAACATGACGGGTGCCACATATGGAGCAGAGTCTGCTTATCCTATCGGAGCACTTGGGATTATCCCGGTTTTGGTGGGGTTTGTATTGTTGGGTCTTGAGATTTATGTACTTTTGTTTGTCTGTCATTCTATTTATATTTGTTGCCAAGACATTGTCAGTTTATTTTCGACTGATGATTTTTAATATCACTTTGGTATTGTTGGCTCATTTAGAAAAGTGTGATATGACAAAAGAGAACATGTGGCCCTTGAAATTAAAAAAAAAAGTTTAATTTTTCAAATCTTTAAAATTATATTAATGATTTGTAACAAACGTTTGGAATTCCGATGGTGAATAACTGTGTCCTTCCTCTTCCCAATTAATCCTTTATTAAAACGAATGCATGAGTTTCTCAATGAGATGCCAAAAATCAAGTACCATCCCAAAACTTCACTTTCTGCTATATAAATAATATCCTGTCACTAAACCATACAAAGTTTTGCGGCTGTTTAATGCATCTATCCAATCTCACTTGAATTAAAGGATACAACAGATACAACAGAAACAGTTAAGTTTTACTCATATCTACGATAGCATAATCCTTAAACTTCACTTTCTGCTATATAAATAATGTCCTGTCACTAAAAAACCAATAGTTAAGTTTTACTCATATCTACGAAATTCAAATTGACTATGGGGATCGGTTGAAAACAATACTCTACGACAAAAGAAATGCTTTCCATTGTGAACTTCTAGTATTTTGTAGCAACATTCAAACAAGGCTTGTCAACGAGTGTGTACAGATGTGAACAACTGGAATGGTGCTACGTGTGGGATAGGATCAACTAACCCTTTCGAAGTACTTGAGATCACATCCAGATATGGAGGGGGTCGTGTTGTTCAGTGTTTAGTTTTTCTGTATTGTGGTTTATTCTTTGTGTATTGTTTTTTCTGTTGGTCTGTTTTCTTTTTAGTCATAGCGTTGTCAGGTTTTTTTTTACTTATAATTTTTTTTTAAATTTTCATTATAAAACACTGATCCGTTACGTTTGGTTAACGTTCAAACCTACGCTAACGATCGTTTTATGAAACGGCAGTCTGAGCTGTTTTGTAAACGTGGATGTCAATACGTTGATGATCCTTCAAAATGCATAAATATCGTGATAATGATATAGTTTACTATTTTGTGAACATCATTATTTTGTCATTATCTAATGTGATATTAACAGTTTTGATTTGTTAAGTAAAGATGGATAGATGGACACTATTTTATTATCATGATATTCCTGCATTTTGAATAATCTTCAACGTATTAACATTACTAAACAAATTTTTACTTCGCAGATTATGTGAAAAATAAATCCGACATGTAACCTTAAGAAATACAAGAAGCTTAAGTAGATGCTTTAGTAGATTAAGTAAAATACAATGATCTATAAATTAACAAGACATTACTCACCTTAATATATCAACTATTTTTGTTTACTTTATTAGATATAATCTTTGCACTTGGAAGACCTATATAGATTTTACTGTGTAAATCTATAAATGTGTATTAATAAGTAATATATAGTCAAAGGTAATATACAAGCATTTATAGTTATATAAATGACACAAAAAAGTCATAGGGTAAGGGCTTGGGTGGTAGTAGGGTAATTAATTTTTGTGGTGGTAATAGGGTAATTGATTTTAGTAAATTTTCTGTAAATAAATAATAAAATTGAGAATGGAAATGGGG
This sequence comes from Mytilus trossulus, assembly GCF_036588685.1. Taxonomy (NCBI): domain Eukaryota; kingdom Metazoa; phylum Mollusca; class Bivalvia; order Mytilida; family Mytilidae; genus Mytilus; species Mytilus trossulus. Next base: position 40,229,510 of record NC_086381.1, on the reverse strand, counting down.
AATGTGTCAAAGAGACAACAACCCGACCAAATAAAAACAACAGCAGAAGGTCACCAACAGGTCTTCAATGTAGCGAGAAATTCCCGCACCCGGAGGCGTCCTTCAGCTGGCCCCTAAACAATATATACTAGTTCAGTGATAATGAACGCCATACTAATTTCCAAATTGTACACAAGAAACTAATATAAAAATAATACAAGACTAACAAAGGCCAGAGGCTCCTGACTTGGGACAGGCGCAAAAATGCGGCGGGGTTAAACATGTTTGTGAGATCTCAACCCTCCCCCTATACCTCTAACCAATGTAGAAAAATAAACGCATAACAATACGCACATTAAAATTCAGTTCAAGAGAAGTCCGAGTCTGATGTCAGAGGATGTTACCAAAGAAAATAAACAAAATGACAATAATACATAAATAACAACAGACTACTAGCAGTTAACTGACATGCCAGCTCCAGACTTCAATTAAACTGACTGAAAGATTATGATTTCATCATATGAACATCAGGCACAATCCTTCCCGTTAGGGGTTTAGTATCATACCATCATAACATATATGAGAAGAACATAACCCGTGTCATGCCAACAACTGTTTTTAAAATAAATGTCTTTAGTTCCGACGCAAAGACCTTATCAGTGACTCAATATTAACGCCAAAATATGCAATCTTTAATGACTTGACAACAGTATCGTTATTATATCCCTTCTTAATCAGTCTATTTAAAGGTTTTGTAAGTTTCTGAGGTGAATACTGACACCTTTGTGCTTTATAAAGAATATTCCCATAAAAAATTGGATGTGAAATACCTGAACGTATAAAAAGTCTGCATGTTGAGCTATATTTACGAATGATGTCTTTATACCGATGATAAAATTTAGTAAAAGTTTTGACTAGTTTGTGATATCGAAAACCCTGGTGTAATAATTTTTCAGTAATACATAAATTTCTCTCGTTAAAATCTAAAACATTGTTACAAACACGAGCGAATCGTACAAGTTGAGATATATAAACACCGTAAGATGGTGACAAGGGAACGTCACCATCAAAAAACGGATAATTAACGATAGGAAATGAAAAATCATCCCTTTTATCATAAATTTTAGTATTCAGCTTTCCGTTAGTGATATAGATATCAAGATCGAGGAAAGGGCAGTGGTCATTATTAGTATTAGCTTTATTTAAAGTAAGTTCAGCAGGATAAATTTCATTAATATACATACTGAAGTCGTCATTATTGAGAGCCAAAATATCATCCAAATATCCAAAAGTATTATTAAATTTGTTTATCAGATGTTGTTTTGATGGGTCTTTGCTTATTTTTGTCATAAATTGTAACTCATAACAATACAAAAAGAGGTCCGCAATAAGTGGTGCACAGTTAGTCCCCATTGGAATTCCGATAATCTGACGATATACGGAATCCCCAAAGCGAACAAAAATGTTATCTAGTAAAAATTCAAGGGCATATATAGTATCAAAGCATGTCCAATTAACATAGTTTTTTTGTTTATTGCTACTAAAAAATGACCTAAAAGAGTTTGAACATATATATTCACATTCTGATTTTTTGAATGCCCATTTAATAAGGTGTGTGAATTTTTTCTTAATGAGAATGTGAGGCAATGTGGTATACAGGGTAGAAAAATCAAAACTTTGAACAGATTCAAAATCACCAATATGAGCATGCAATTTATCAAGTACTTCCAACGAGTTCTTGACACTCCAAAAGTAATTTATTCCACTATTTTCGAAGGCCTTATTTGAACAATTTATTATAAGGTTTTTAATTGTACCAAGTGTGCTGGTAAGAAGAATAGACAATTTAGTAGTTGAACAATGGCTTGAAGACGAAATAAATCTATATTTGTAAGGGGTTTTGTGTTGCTTCGGAAGCCAATACATAGTTGGGACTTTCATTGTATTTGGCTCTGCTTGTAAAGCGGTGGCTAAAAGTTTATGTTTGTTACAGATTTCGTTTTCTGAAAATGGAGTCAGTTGGAATGTTGGTGAATTCGTGATTTCCTTTTTCAGAACCTCAATGTAAAATTTACGTCAAACAATAAAAATATTATTAGCAGCTTTATCGGCCGGGACAAAAACAAATTCCTTGGCTAGTTCTTTTAGTTTATGTTTGATACGAGAAATTGGTTTATTGTGGTTATTGTTAATAGTAAAATGTTCTTTAAAATGTTGAATACGTATATCAACTATCTTCATTACAGAATTAAAAAAGAGTCCAAAGATTTTTTGTCAGCTTTTTCCCGTTTTATCCATTTCATACAGTAAGTATTGAGTGAGTCGTGGATGCTATTACGACACTCATTCCAATTAATAATTGACGGGGGACGATATTTAGGTCCTTTACTGAGGAATGATTTTAACTCTCGGTCTTGAACGATGTTAAGATCTCCTGTTATAACATGGGAAATGGGTCCATAAATATATGCGGAATTAGTGCAATTACACGAAGTAGGTGTATTTTCACTGATATTAACATCTTTACACAATTGACTATAATTAAACACAAATTTCCGGGTGGATTTCTTGTAAATATAACAAATAAGAGGTAGCTCAGTATTGTCAAAATAACCAGGAATTTGTTCTTTAACAGAATGGTCGTTAAATATACCGGCAATATTTACAAAATCAAAGCCTTTATTGACATACTTAATTTTAATAAAATGTTTTTTATGATCTTCAGGGTGATCAATTTTGGAAAAATAACCTAGAATAACAATATGCCATAATAATTTGAACAATTTCATACTTAGGACTGCTATATGAAATTGTGTTGCAATCCTCCAAAATTTTATTTAACTTATTGACCGGTAACGAACAGAGTTTTGTTAACAGATAATGTCTGCCGTTGTTTTTTGAAAAAGAAATTAGGTCCGAAATATTGGTATGATTGGCCCGAAATTTTCTTTGATTGCGATTTGTTCTACGACCGTGAGAACGGTTTTTACGAACAGTTTTAGAAACTATATCCAAAATGTTAACGGAATTGGTTCTAGATATATTACCAATTCCCATGATATTATCATTTAGACCGAGAGGGTAAACTGTCTGTAATTTTTTAATCCAATTTAATTCAATTATTTTCCGTGATCGTACAAACTTTGAATGCGATTCACCAGGCTGCCTATTTACTACTTCTAAAGGTTGAACTGCTAAATATTTAAACGGATGGTTGTGCTTCTTAAGGTGTTGGTAAATGATACTTTTGAATTTATTTGGTCTTTTAAAACGATACAGATGTTCTTGAGTGCGTTTAGATAAATATCGTCCAGTTTCTCCTACGTACTGAATACCACACCCCGGTTTGTTTCATGTGAGTAAATAAATAATACTGTTTGTTTTTCAAGTTATATCAGTTTCAAAATTTAAAGAAAATGTGCGACCATTAAACGTGGACCTTACCGTATTGTTGGTGGAAAGACGGGGACATGTAAGTCATTGTTTGGCATGACACTTATCGATAGAAGGGTAACCACGATTTTTATTGTTAAAAATGTTAGCGATGGTAGTATTTTTAGATAACCGATTTTGAAGATTGAGACGTGTAGATACCCTTTGAACAAGTTTAGTTTTTAGTAATTTTCCGTTCCTAAGCTTCATAATTGTTTTGTTAGTGAATGACATAATAAAGGAGCAAAGATTGGCGTCCAGAATATGAACCAGCATACAATATTTAAAGTTATGTAAAATTGATAAATTTGTGTTCGGCTGAAAATGTCAAACGCTATCAGTATAAATTACCCAAAAAAAGATAGTGTATATCAGGGTAGGACTGATGGCTGACTAAATAGTAGAATGGGGCTGAATATTGAAATACTACTTTTTGATAAATATTTCTAAAGTAATGAACTAAAGCAGTTCTCGCTAGGACACACACTCCATAATCTAGTATATTATAAGAGCATTAACCTGAAGCACGGGGAGGCACTCTACTGCCTCCACACGGCACTAAAGACAAACTTTGTAAAAAATAATTTGAGAATGGAAATGGGGAATGTGTCAAAGAGACAACAACCCGACCAAATAAAAACAACAGCAGAAGGTCACCAACAGGTCTTCAATGTAGCGAGAAATTCCCGCACCCGGAGGCGTCCTTCAGCTGGCCCCTAAACAATATATACTAGTTCAGTGATAATGAACGCCATACTAATTTCCAAATTGTACACAAGAAACTAATATAAAAATAATACAAGACTAACAAAGGCCAGAGGCTCCTGACTTGGGACAGGCGCAAAAATGCGGCGGGGTTAAACATGTTTGTGAGATCTCAACCCTCCCCCTTTACCTCTAAACAATGTAGAAAAATAAACGCATAACAATACGCACATTAAAATTCAGTTCAAGAGAAGTCCGAGTCTGATGTCAGAGGATGTAACTAAAGAAAATAAACAAAATGACAATAATACATAAATAACAACAGACTACTAGCAGTTAACTGACATGCCAGCTCCAGACTTCAATTAAACTGACTTAAAGATTATGATTTCATCATATGAACATCAGGCACAATCCTTCCCGTTAGGGGTTAAGTATCATACCATCATAACATATATGAGAAGAACATAACCCGTGTCATGCCAACAACTGTTTTAGAATAAATGTCTTTAGTTCCGACGCAAAGACCTTATCAGTGACTCAATATTAACGCCAAAATATGCAATTTTTAATGATTTGACAACAGTATCGTAATTATATCCATTCTTAATCAATCTATTTAAAGCTTTTGTAAGTTTCTGAGGTGAATACTGACACCTTTGTGCTTTATAAAGAATATTCCCATAAAAAATTGGATGTGAAATACCTGAACGTATAAAAAGTCTGCATGTTGAGCTATATTTACGAATGATGTCTTTATACCGATGATAAAATTTAGTAAAAGTTTTGACTAGTTTGTGATATCGAAAACCCTGGTGTAATAATTTTTCAGTAATACATAAATTTCTCTCGTTAAAATCTAAAACATTGTTACAAACACGAGCGAATCGTACAAGTTGAGATATATAAACACCGTAAGATGGTGACAAGGGAACGTCACCATCAAAAAACGGATAATTAACGATAGGAAATGAAAAATCATCCCTTTTATCATAACTTTTAGTATTCAGCTTTCCGTTAGTGATATAGATATCAAGATCGAGGAAAGGGCAGTGGTCATTATTAGTATTAGCTTTATTTAAAGTAAGTTCAGCAGGATAAATTTCATTAATATACATACTGAAGTCGTCATTATTGAGAGCCAAAATATCATCCAAATATCCAAAAGTATTATTAAATTTGTTTATCAGATGTTGTTTTGATGGGTCTTTGCTTATTTTTGTCATAAATTGTAACTAATAACAATACAAAAAGAGGTCCGCAATAAGTGGTGCACAGTTAGTCCCCATTGGAATTCCGATAATCTGACGATATACGGAATCCCCAAAGCGAACAAAAATGTTATCTAGTAAAAATTCAAGGGCATATATAGTATCAAAGCATGTCCAATTAACATAGTTTTTTTGTTTATTGCTACTAAAAAATGACCTAAAAGAGTTTGAACATATATATGTGATATACCTGACTTAGGTTTGGGGGACTAAAGACGAAGTATATATATATTGCAAATAAAAAGAAGAACTTTCAAATTATCATCCTTTACTTTGGATTCAAACGCCAAAAGAGGCTGATACATGTAATCATTACAACAATCAGGGTTAAGACAATACAACGTTTCCGGAAAGTACGGAAATGTATTTTTATATTTCGATTTAAAATAGCTGTTCTTATTTCGCATGCATAAATATAGACTTTGCTTTTCTTGTTAAAATTTTCGTTTCGTTTTCAATATAAGGTAAGAAAAAATGTATGAACCTGAGTGATAAATTTGGTCATTTATTACGAAAGACAATTGGAGTGTACAAAGTTGTCAATGTGCAATGACTTATTATGTACCGGTTAAAACTGCATGGTCCATATGGATGTTTACAAACCTCAAACAAAGCGACGGGATTACTCAACCTACGAACACACCACGTTTTGAATTGGATTGGTGGCTAAAAATGAGATATTCTGTGTTTGTTATTTGTCTCTTCGAGGACTTGTTTGTACATGATGGTCACTGTGCCTGTTCCTATTGATGAAACATGTTTCATATTTGTGGGTTTCCTTTTTATTTGACTATGATGTTACTAACTATGTCAATGTCAACATCGTCTTTCTACTAAATGGCAGAGCACTGTCACCTTTAATTTATACAATGAATTTTACTAATTTAGTATTTGCGCCAGACACGCGTTTCGTCAACAAAAAACTCATCGATGACGATAGAATAAAAAAAAAACGATTAAAATCAAAATACGGTACGAAGTTGCAGAGCATTAAGGACAACTAATTTCTAAATGTGTGGCCAAATACAGCTAAGGATATATATTCCTGAGGTATAAAATCCTTAGTATATTTTTGTAAACAGTTAACTTATAACTATGACCATATCAGTGATATTTTATGTCAACTTCGAATCGAAGTACTGACATATGGGTCTGTGTGATTTGTGTCCAACATAAAAAGCAGAGTGAAGTGTGAAGTAGACAACCTAAATTTATTCTTTTAAAGGTTAAAAGATGTGAAATCGTTGATACGAATAAGAATGAAATACAATAAATGGATATTCGACAATTCATGCAACAGCCATTCATTAAGGTTTGTTGTGTCTTTGGCATATCCCCAATTTCCATTCTCAATTTTATAATGTTTCCAGATGTCGGTATGACATTAACCTACATGATGCATATGTTGTAATTCAAGCATTAACGATTAAAAAATACGACTTATGTTTGTAATTATATAAAAAAAAAATATGATGAAATTAGCTATTCTCAATTTACCCACCAATGAAATAAATGAAAACATTGCAAAGGTACATGTTATTGTAGATAAAAGAACAGCATTTCAAGAACAATATTGTCACTGAACTTTAACTCACAAATTAAAAGTTGTATTGACTCGTTTCCTGGTACTTTTGATAACTACTTACACCACTGAGTCGATGCCACTGCTGGTGGACGTTTCGTCCCCGAGGGTATCACCAGCCCAGTAGTCAACACTTCTGTGTGGGCATGAATATCAATAATGTGGTCATTTTTTGTAATTTCCTGTTTACTAAACTTTGAATTTTCGAAAAAAACTAAGTATATTCTTATCCCAGGTATAAATTACCTTAGCCGTATTTAGCACAACTTTTTGGAATTTTGGATCCTCAATGCTCTTCAACTTTGTACTTGTTTGGCTTTATAAATATTTTGATTTGAGCGTCACTGATGAGTCTTATGTAGACGAAACGCGCGTCTGGCATACTAAATTATAATCCAGGTACCTTTGATAACTAATTATTTACTTCAAATTATTAGCATAAAACATTACTGAATACCAGAATAATACTCGTCTTATTTCATTTCTTTCAAATATGATCAGTTAAGTACCTCTGACATATCAATATTAACAAGTTATATAGCAATTACGTCAAATGCACTGGTGGTTATCAAATGAAATCACGCGTACTGCTGCGAAGTCTTTGTCAGGCAAAGGACGAAATAAATATTTGGAAATATGTTTTTTTCAATTGATCAACTTTGCTATTGTACTTCCTAGAATTGGACATCCACAAGATAACACTAAGGTGAGGATTTTAATTTTCAATTTCCTTATGAATACCATGATCTCCATTGAGAGTTTGACAGTTAATATTTTTGCAGTTTCACCGGTATTGTCCTGTAAAGAATGATTTGGTTGATCGTTTTCGAAATTCAAACTGAAAATTTGACAAAATGGTTTTTTTTCAATCTGTTACATTTGTTCAATTATTCGTTTTACATTTATACCAACGAACAATTAGAAGTTTGTTCCGAAACATGCTGATGTGCCTACAATTCTATCTTACAGTAATGTAAAAAAAAAAACGTCTAGAAGTCCATACGTTTAATTTTTGTGAATGGAAATCTTTTGACTGCTGGTTTGACTTCAGATTTCGGATTACTATAATATCTTATTATACATATACATATATAGGACATCACCGACGTTTAGTATAGTAACTATTTCATAAAAGTAAATATCTTGGAATATTACAGTTACTTTCACAGTTACAAAGCTGCTATTTGTTTAAATAGAACGTTTAACCAGATTGTATTTTTAAAAGCTTTTCATGCCCAGACAACAACGTCTTTATATGTAAAGACCATAATATATACTGCTTGATAAGGATTTATGCGATGACAATTTTTTTGTTGACGAAATGCGCGTCTGGCGCAAATATAAAATGTCAATCCTGGTATCTATGATGAATTTATTCATTGTAGAATCATAGGTCTATTCTGGTGATGCAGTAGAATTTAAAGCAAAGAGGAAGAACAAGACCTTCCTTCACTGCATTGGATACATAAATTCCGTAGACAGGCTTATATTGCCTGGTCGTTCAAGTATTAGACATTCTAAATTATAGACTTTAGTTTTCTCACAAATTAAAGATTTGATTCAATTTGAAACTATATATCATATGCGTGATGTAATCTGATTTAGATACTACAACATCCCCAGAGATCTGTTATACTACGTCAAATGTATATTCTTCTTGCAAATGTATCAAAACAATTGAATTTCATGCACTATATACAAAGTCAACAATCACACTTAAACACAGAATAATGATGTTGCTGTTTTTGAAAACAAAACAATGACAAACGCAGATACATTGTACACGTAGCTTGTCTGAGGGAGGGTAAAGTCGTTTTTGAAAATTATGTACATTTAAACAAAAAATGCTCTGACATTATATACAGATGTTTGACAACAACTCATTAACGTTCGCAAAGGAATCATATGTGATCCTATTGTTGCCGACTTATTTCTTTATAATTCATATTAGGCATGATAATTCACCGAGGAACGTCTGAAGGAGACTTAAAATCCAACCATATAAATGATGTCCTACAATTGAATAATTCAAAGTAAGATAACGACGAATATGAATCCTATTTCCCAGAAATTAAAAGTAAATAAAGCAAAATGCTTTCAAAACTTGTCTCAAATATATTCATAAATGTGTACTCTCTTGACCATCCAAATCATAAAACTGAGAGAGCTTAATGACCAAAATGATTTAAATAAAATAAACAAAATCGTCAAATGTTAAGTTTATCTGAGATTGTTCGCACTCTTACAGTTACTGATTTAATACAAATGAATACTTACCTGAGATTCAATGCGATGTCTCTATAAGGAAGTAGCTAGATATCCCTTTCCGTGACTAAAGCACATTCGAACAAAAAAAAGACTGTGCACCACTACTTGCTGCCTTGTTTCCTTATTATTATGAGGCTGACTTCATGCAGGAACTTCTTTGGAAGAAAGATAAGAAGTTAGCAATATCCTTTAACTCTACTTTCCGCTATATAGATGACGTTCTTTCACTAAACAATTCAAAATTTGGTGACTATGTGGATCGCATCTATCCCATTGAATTGGAGATAAAGGATACTACAGATACAGTTAAGTCGGCTTCATATCTTGACTTACATCTAGAAATTGACAATGAGGATCGGTTGAAGACAAAACTTTACGACAAAAGAGATGATTTCAGCTTTCCAATTGTTAACTTTCCATTTCTAATTAGCAACATTCCAGCATCACCTGCATACGGGGTATATATCTCCCAACTGATACGATATTCCCGTGCTCATGATTTTCTTGATAGAGGTTTACTGCTCACAAGGAAGCTATTCAACCAAGAGTTCCAAATGGTGAAGTTGAAATCATCCCTTCGTAAATTTTACGGACGCCATCACGAGTTGGTTGACCGTTATGGAATAACCGTTTCACAAATGATATCGGATATGTTCCTTTCGTCGTAACTACAATCCCCTTCCCTTTCATGAATTTGACCTACCGAATTAGACTATTTACCGGATTTGTAATCACATAAGCAACACGACGGGTGCCGCATTTGGAGCAGGATCTGCTTACCCTTCCGGAGCACCTGAGATCATCCCTAGTTTTTGGTGGGGTTCGTGTTGTTTATTCTTTAGTTTTCTATGTTGTGTCATGTGTACTATTGTTTTTCTGTTTGTCTTTTTCATTTTTAGCCATGGCGTTGTCAGTTTGTTTTAGATTTACGAGTTTGACTGTCCCTTTGGTATCTTTCGTCCCTCTTTTAATGTAAACATTCTGCAACCTTCGTCCTGTAAGCCTCGGTCACACCTTACCGGATAGCTCGAACTGACGCCTAACGGATTATTTTTTTTCAATCCGTTCATGTCCGTTAGACGTCCGTTCTTATCCGTTAGGCGTCCGTCCATATCCGTTGCATGTCCGTTAAGCGTACGTTTTATCCGTCGACGTCCGTTCTGTTCGGTGGAAAATTTTTAGCATGTTCAAAACTTTGAACGGACGTTCAACGGATAAAATGTCCGTTGGACGTCCGTTAGGCTCCGTTAGGCGTCCGTTTTGTACGGTACTTGTCTGTTTCGTTTCCGTTTTGTATCCGTTCAGTGTCCGTTATACATCCGTTGGAGGTCTGACAGATAAATTCACCAACGGACTTCTAACGGACGCCTAACGGATAAAACGGATGTTGAACGGATAAAACGGATATTGAACGAATGTGAAACGTCTAATACCGGACGTATAACGGATAAATGACAGAATTCTCGTCAGATATGCCAATTAGATTTCCTAAGGTAGATCATAAGTAAATATTTTTTGAGACAGAATTTTTTTATTCTTAGCTAAAATGAAAATTTTACTTTTCTCTTTTCAAAAATATGATAAAAAGTATGGGTCACCGTGCTATTTTTCAAGCAGTGAGTCGTTAAAAATTGCCTAAATTTGGTTAGACTGTTCATGAAAAAACACATTTGTGTGCATAAAAAAAAAATCTATGAGATAGAATTTTGAAATAAATTGTGAAAAGATAGGTTTTGTAATATATTTTAGGAAAAGAAAAAGAAAAAAAGGTGTCACCGAACTGTTACAAGTAAAAAGAAAAAAATTCCCTATCAGTCCAGAATAAATGTTTAACTAAAAGAGTTATCTTCCCTTAAATGGCTCCGAATTTGCAGATTTCGGCAGATTTTCTTAATGTTCATGAATTCTTATTATTCATAATCGATCTAAGAATAAGGGCACATCTTCACAATCAAGCAGCTGTTATTCAGGTCAGACACTGCCCTGTAGCGGCATTTTGAAGAACAATCCAAAACCAGCTACACAGATCATTTTCAATATTAATGCTTTTTACAGGTATTATTATTGTCGCCGTTAATTTTTTCGTATATCTTGTTTATCCGTTTTATCCGGTACCCTTCCGTTTGGTGTCCGTTTCATGCGGTACTCGTCCGTTGGATGTACGTTCGACATCCGTTCTGTCCGGAACGTCTCCGTTTCTCGTCTGTTGCGTATCCGTTGCATGTCCGTTATGCATTCGTTAGACGTCCGTTTTAGTTGGCCAGTACATCAACGGACTCCCAACGTATAACAATTTTGTCAGCGGACAACTTTTATTTTCATCCATTAGGCGTCCGTTCGTCTTATCCGGTAAGGGGTGACCGAGACTTTACTTCGAAACTTTTTCAAAAACTTCTCAAAAGAATAGTACTGGACAAAATAAAATGATTTATTTTATGAAAAAAAATTTGGTTGTTACCTTCACTAGTAGCACGATTTCAGTCTGAAACGGTCATTTTGGTCTGATCACATCTTGATTGACTGAATTTACCGCTAGAGAAAATCGTCCAGACTTTTTAGACCGTTTAAGACTACGTTACGATCGATAGTCTCATCAGGTAAATCAGTCCGTTAAGGCATGTCAAGATTATCAAGACTGAATCTCCTAGCGAGCTGTTAAGATCCGTTACGACAGTGTCAGACCGAAACAGACCATGGATACAAAATTACGTTAAGATGTTGTCAGACCGTGTTTAGTCGTGTTCCGATTTTATTAATTTGGACAGAAAACGGGTAAAACTTTCCCAGTGTATATCAGGGGTTGCTCCCCTTTTAAGAATAAAATTTAAATTAAAAAGAAGACGGTTTATGTTAACTGAAAGTCTGCCATGTTTTAATTAAGTAAAGAAAATAATCAATTCTAATTCATACCTTTTCCTATTTAATTATTTAACATTTTCTATATTAAAAAAAAACATAAATGGTTCAAAGTCATACTGCTGCGCAAACGGTGGTGAATTGAGTTTAAAATCAACAGATTGCCGAAATTATTTTTAATAATTATTCATTGAATATAAACATCAAAAACTTTATATTTAATGGTTTACCAGTGATTGTAAATAAATATTTATGCAAATACAGACTGGTGCCGTTGGGGAAAATGTGTCAACTTGACGTTACAGATAATTTGTATACCCTTAAAAATTACGGATGTCGGGATTAATACTTGAAAACGTAATCTAAATATGTTGTTGATGTTACTTTTCTTTAATATTGTAAATAATATGCATTATCATTTAACTTTTCATGTTTTCTATATAAATTTCATTTATTAAAGTTATAGTAAACTTAAGACGGGGAAAAACAGTACTATGTATGGGCGTATGACATTTGCGCCGATTTTGAAAATTTTCATTCTTTCATTTGCGCCGATTTCATTTCTTCATTTGCGCCGATTTTATAATTTGTCTTTTGTCGTTTTCTGTTTATTGTTCATTTTTGCCAGACTTGTGCGTTTGATTTCCATTTTTTTTTTATTGTGTCTATAATCCAAAAGCCATTTATAACTTTCTTACATACCAGATTTAGAGGCGTTCATTAAAAAATAAAGGTTTAATATTATTGCAAAAGTCTGTGAATTATTGAAAATATGACGTTCCGAAAACACAAGTCGCTATATTAAATGCTTGTGAATCTCCGTTACATGTGGTGCGCTTTTATTCAAATACCTTTCTGTTACATAAAAAAAAAGTGTAAAAACAGTTATTGGAATCCAGCTGAAAAAAGGGAAAACGAATAGTGACTATCTAACTTATTTTTAAAATATCGAATACACAAATAAATCTCTAACCATCAACGCTTGCAATTTGTTTTACTGACAGGTGTCTGCTGGCATTCGATTGGATATCAGTTTTATGTAGGCGTAACAATTCATCACACTTATCCAATCAGCTGGCTTGTGTGCGATCTCATAAGGTCCACATAGTTTAGTTTTTTATACATGTACTGGTAGCGATAAAAATTACTCGTGCAGAATATACATATACTATGAAACAAACAATATCCTGTCCAAAAATTATTTACGTGACACCATATTATACCAAATAACTATTTAAAAACTAAGACAGCATACATATAAAATATTATCATTCATAACAATTACTATTCAAAAGTTAAAAATATTTTACTATTAGCAGAGACATATAATACAATTGTATTATGTCTCTGTTGAAAGCGATCCATTTTAACTATAGATGCGATGAATTATCACTGTTAGTGCAGTCATTTCTGATGTGGAATTTTCGAAGATGCGAGGAATTTTTATTGTAGAATTATGTGATAAATGCACTTGAAACAAATGAATACACTTAGTTGAAGACTTTAGAATTTATGATAAATGTATTTTCAAATTGAAATACAAACTCCTCATTCATTCTTTATCAAATATATAGCTTTTCACACTTGTAACAAAAACGCTTCTCAAAATGTCATATTGTATTCTTCAAAGTACGTTTTTCCTTGATTAAAAAAATAAAAATAAAAGATATTTCTGTATTATTTTTAAGTCAAAGATTAATATTGCGGAGTTTCAGTGCAGTCTGTGTAAAATAGAGACGAGAACATTTGAGGACGTTATCTTCCACGCAATACATTCACTTGCATTGCGAACAGAGAAATGTGCATCTTAAAACGCAATAGTGACAGAAAAGCTTATAAAAGATTAACTTTCCCAGTTGTACCCTCAACTGTTTTAATTTCCATATTCTGAAAAAAGACAGTTTTTTGTAGAATAAATGTTTTTGACTCGATTGTTGCTTGCATGATTTTTACTGTATAAGGTGAAACGGTATGTGACATAAATTATCCACAGTCATTAAAACATGAAATGTAAGGTGTGTGGGCGAACTTTTTTGTTTGCATTGGTACGTGACGTAGAGCACCCTTTATACAAAAAAATGATCCGTAATGCACAGATCGATACCAGAGGAGGATTAAGGGGAGACAGGGGGTTGCCCCCTTTTTGGGAAAACATTTGGTTACTTTTATAGAATCACTGGAGCGGGCCGGGCCCCCTCTTAGGCAGTTATTGGGCCCTACTTATGAAAATTTCTAAATCCGCGAGTGGATACTACCACAGAGGTCAAGCAATGCACATTTGTGTAATTGTACACGACATGTATGCTACAATTCATGTTTGATGATCTTAGACCCTTTGGACCTCTATGTGGGCTATTTCGACAACTTGGCAAAAAATCCCTAAACTGGATACACGGTTAGGTAATATAACGGAAAAGTTAAATATTATTTACGATTTATTTTGTTTTTTGTTTGTACATAACTCTCCCTGGATATATGTGTGAGTTCATACTCATTTCTAATACAAAACTGAGAGTCACTAAAGTAATAATTATATATATAGACGTGTTCACATGAAAATTTCAAGACATGACTACATCAAGACCGTTGCTTATAAATTTTGTGCCAGCACAGACTTGTAACTTAACTATAGTGCTAACAGGTGTCTCAATAATGTACTCCAGTGTATAGTGCTTTCTTTTCTGTTTTTATCAAGGTTTTAACATTACTTTCATGATTTTACCAAGGTTTTATTCAGGTGTTAACATTACTTGTATGATTTTACCAAGGTTTTATTCAGGTTTTAACATTACATGTATGATTTTAGCATTACTTGTATTTTATCGAGGTTTTAGCATAACTTGTATGATTTTATGATAACTGATTTCTGATATATATGTTTAAAACTTTTTTAATTATTAAAAGACTTTTTGAAAATTTTTATGTTTTATACTATTATTACCTGTATCTACATGTATTTACCTGTATTTACCTGTACTTACCTGTAATATTGGCGCAAATGAAAGATTTAGTTTTTGGCGCAAATGAAATATGGTTTGTGGCGCAAATGAAAGATTTTTTTGGCGCAAATGAAATGCCAATTGGCGCAAAAGCAAAGCACCGCTATCCATGCCGTATGGCATAGCTTATGATTAGCCCTCGGGGAAAACAGTCAAATGTTGGGATAATTATGACAAGTACGTGTATTCCCGACAAACAATGAAATTACCACATTCGTTTATTACGTGTACATGAATGCATTTTGTATAACCATTTAATCTGTATCTATATATATATATATATAGTATAGTTGTATAAATCACCCATGCAGGAACATATTTATACATAGTTAGATTTACTGTTACCAGATTTACCTTTTGTATTTCTTGACACGTGTGTTGTGAGGTTGATTTATTTTGAATAACTAAAAAGATAAAAAAAAATTAACGAATAATATTACATAATTGTAGATAATACAATATTTAGCTGTATGACATTATAAGTAATAACACGGGCCATGCTTGTAAAAACTGTGTGATAGTGGTTAGTTCGTATAATAAGTCAACGTTCGGTAAACGTCAGGGACTCTCTGTTTTTCACAAGGAATGGTGAAAACTAAAGACATCCAAAACCTTTGATTTTAAAAAGTTAACATGGAACTATTTTATTGCCAATCAGCCAATTATTGTACAACAAAATAATATTTTTGACTCATTGGCACTCATACAACAAAGTAAAACTTCTTATAAGCGTGATTTTTTAATCAGCGTGCGCCACTCGGCTTAATGCAAATTCCCAATCATCACAATAAAAAGGGTGAAACAGCTTGTATACTTTGAGCTTTCAAACTAAATGGTAACCCTAACCCCCAACATAGAATGGTTCAAATTTTGAGTTGAAGCCGTTTGACTGCTCTATAATTTGATATAATTTGTCTCGGTGGATCCAGGGGGGGGGGGGGGTTCCGGGGGTTGGACCCCCTTTTTGGCCGATCAATGCATTTGAATAGAGCATATACTTGGACCCCCCCTTTACTCTGGGTTGGGACCCCCCTTTTTAAAAATGGCTAAATCCGCGCCTGATTGCAGTACACTGCACTGTGAGTATTTGTTAGATAATCACGCGCGATTTTATCATTTAAAGGAAATGCTTCACGAAATAACTAAAATCAGTTTATTTGTACTCGTAACAAAAAGGAGAAAAAAATTGGGCTGCCTCTCTTCAATTGTGTCTAGTTACCAAAGTAAAATCAAAATTTATAATTCTCTGACAATGCACATGGTGATATATTGTATAATGTCATTCCAACACTTACACTTGTTTTTTTATTTGTGTGGCTATTTAATGACCATGTTAATTCAAAGCTTGGATTCGCATCCTTCATTTCCCAGTACTCTAGAATTTCTACATACATATCACAGTAAATAATTAAAGTTGTGTGTTAAACGTCAATGCGAAAGCAAAAATTCAATAAAACAATTTAGAGGGCACAATTGTTTCTTTCGTCTGACAGCAGGTATACACCACAGTTATCGTAAATTATAAAAACAAATATAAAAAAAAAACATTATTTATTTTAACACAAAACAGAGAAAAGAACTGATAAGTGCGGGTAATCCATGCGCCTTTCCTCCCTGATGTTTCGATATTTTAAAAGATAATTATTCTTTTATCCATTTTAACACGTGAAAACTACACCAGTGAGTTCCATGTATGTCACAAACTTACAGCTGGTCCTGAATATGCATGAAGTATTTGCCACTGGACTTTAAACAACCAACAATCAATCACACTACAACTTATAGTATATATAGTTGTGAAATACAAAATGTTTATTATAATTATACAATTAGCCAAATAAATAGAATACAATGATACACACTACTTTATATAACTGACACAATTTCAAGGAATACTCTCTAAACTATACAAGTAGAGAAGCGAAAAGTTTCTTTTGAATAGTAAACAAACTTCCAAACAGTACATGTTTTTAATGGTTTTCCCTGCGGCGCTCAAATATTTTGCATGGTCTTTTAGTGTTTAGACATATATGACATTGTAAGAACCATTAACGTGTAATAGATTCAAATTCGTTATTTTGCTCAAGATAAGAAAAACAAAGACATGTATATTAAAAACTGACGGTCAGACATCACTATTTAAATACGTGTATACACAAATTCATTAATTCTTTATTAACGTTTAGCCCTACGACACCTTTTTATACAGAATGATGATGAAAGTAATTGTAAAATATAATAGGCATGTTCTTTCTTACGTTATGGATCATTGATTTTGTTACCTATTGACCCGGTTGATTTCTAGCACGTGCCATTGAACTCGACCATTTTAACTAACACAGATTTTTTTTTAAATTAAAGCCATTCATATATACTTAGTACTATATACATATTATATGAATTAGAAAATAAATATTATAAGGATACAACATTGTTTGAATGAACATTTTTATACGGTGATACTTTAACAAGGTCCCGACAAAGACTGAATGCAGTATCATGATCAGCTTTCGGGATCCGGGAAGTCTTTTATTTTTAATTCCCGGATGTCGAGAATATTTTTTTCCAAGTTTAATAGAGAAACTCGCACGAAAAAAATTAAACATAAAAAAAGCAACAGATTCACGGTAAACTATGACATATATCAACAGATAGCGAATTCAAGCAACTGTAATACATAAAACAAAAATATGCATGTGTTAATTTGCCTCCGTTGCATTTCTGTGGATTGTCTCATTGGCAATCATACCACATCTCCTTAATTTTTTTAGGTTACGTTTACAATTTTCCGTTACTATTTAATCTTCAAATACGAAAAACATTTTCACCGGTGTTCACAACATTTTAAGGTTAAATGTATGGCATACATTTTGGTGTGTATACAATAAACATACGTCCTTGCATTTAATTATCAATATATATTTATATAAACTAATATTTACTATAAAATAAACAACATATATACATGTAGACGAATAATTTATTAGTTATTCCTCAACAAAACAAGAAAAGAAATAAAAAATCAACAGAAGATTTAATCTTTATTTTTTTTTTAATTAATCAAAATAAACTTCAAATAATAATATTAAAATACATCTATACATATTAATCTAAAATGCATTATCGAGTAGAAGGGGCGCAACTCGTGGTATCAAACCGGTATACTGAACAGATCCAAACAGGGTCTGAACATTTTGAACGTAATTTTGTATCCATGGTCTGTTTTGGTCTGACACGGTCTTAACGGGTCTAAACAGCCCGCAAGACGAATCAGTCTTTTCCGTCTTGACATGCCTTAACGAACTGATTTACCTGATGAGGCTATCGATCTGAATGGCGACTTAACGATCTCAAATATCTAGACGATTTTCTCTAGCGGTAAATCCAGTCAATCAAGATGTGATCAGACCAAAATGACCGTTTCAGACTGAAATCGTGCTACTAGTGCTTCTTATAAAACTAGATATATGCAAGTGAACACATTTGTAAAATAAAAATGGCATTTTAATCTATTATTCAAGGAAAATGAAAGTTTTTACGTGTGATTTTGTTAATATTTTGGTCAAATGTATTGATGTCAGGGTTTCAGAACATCTTACCTTTTATTCAAATGACACTAAACACGGATGAAATAGCCTTAATTTATTTTTAGAATTGGTTAAATGACTGCATTTTTCAGCTGGTTACCGTGTATATCATAATGTGTTTCATCCTTTCTCTATAGGTTTACGAGTATATTGAATTGTCTCATATAAATCTATCAATTCAGCCTAAACCCCAGCCCGTCAACACGCCAATCCCACGCCAACAAAATTAAATAGTTGCCAGTCTAAGAACAAAGAATAAACTTTATTCAAATGCAAACTTCATTGTATTTTTTGGAAGTCGTAATTACCTTTATTTCAATTTGAATGATGGTCTGTATGCTCTGCATATTAGATCACGATTTCATTGTTTACATTTAATTGTCATAAAACATTTTGTTGATATCAGTAGCAATATAATTTTTATAATCTTGATTGATACTTATAAATCAAGCAGTTATTGCACGTTTATGGCTTATATATTTTGTGGTTTTTCCGTCAATTATTAGTATTGAAATACTTCATTCTATATTTACATCCTAGACGGAAGATTAATGGCAACCATGAAAGCAGTAAAAATCGCAAACGCATTTGAAATTTTGATACTTATAACTTTAATGGGTGAGTTTACACCTTAATATAATATTATGACATCGCTTAACATATTTACGAACGACAAACGTATCATTGAAGAACTCAATCTTTATGACTACAAAATATAACTTGATCCTTGGTTATGCGTATCGCTCTATCATTTTTGTGTCAAGTAAATAATGAAAACTGACCACCGTTACCAGAGATTTACATACGTGTAAATAATTATGTATCAGAAAGTCTGTCGTTTCTAAATATAACGTATCAAAAGAGCAATTATTGTTTGTGTATTTGATCGTGAACCAAATTAGAAACATGCCAATACAACAATCATTAATGGTATATAAAAGTCCAACTGTTCCCATGGCGTTATTATCTTTATATATATATATCCATTGTTTGTTAACAAGAATATTGGACTTATACGAACGATATGTCTCGTTCGTGCTGCTCAGTCTTTAGTTTTCAGTGTTGTGCTATTTGCACAATAACACAATTGTTTATCTGCTGATCTTTTTTTTGAGCCATGGCGTTTTCAGTTTATTTTATAATTCTGAGTTTGGATATTCCTCTCGTATCTTTCCTCTCTCTCTCTTTTAAGTATAAATTAAAAAATAACTAATTTTCAAATCAGGAGTTATTACAATAAATTTACATCTCATACCAATCACGTTAACAAAAAAGTATTGATCGACAAACAAAGATAACTTTACGACTTGTGATGAGTTATTTATCCATGAAACTGTTTATCTGTGCACAAACAGTTGCGTAGGATTTACCGCCGGACACTTTGAATTTGGTCTTGTTTAAGAATATGATATGTTTGACTTTCTAAATTTTGTTGCAACAAGTCCTGCTAAAACATCTTTCAGAAGTAACAATCGTTTCTGGTTTAACTTCCAAACAAACAAAAATTGGTTATAAGTATGTGGGATATTTCAACGGAACTTAAGTGAGGACAAATGTCAGGCAAAAGGTTTCAAGATTTATAAAAGACAAACGCGTATCCGAGGACTTAAATTGTACTCAAGAACTCGGCCTTTCGAGCAAGTATATTAGTACTCAAGTACTCGTTGTCATCCCTACTAATAACCTGGTCAATCAAATCGTATTGCTCAAGTTAGTCTTTGATGATTGTCAACCTTACTGCTCAATAGTTATAGTCCTTGGTTGGTGGGAAAATTGCATTTTATGTCGTTTTGTACATTACATTTAAATCTTATTAGTTAATGCAATTCATATTTAAAATTCCTATAATTCACTGTATACGAAGTCGTATTTATCAAGATATCAGTAAATCATGTACAGATAACGAGTTTCTGTCAATTTCCATTCGCATTGCTTCATTACGTTTATTAGTAAAAGTTATATTAAGAAAGATAAAGGTTTCTTCAAATAACTTACATGTGTTTGTCTTTTTAAAATTTGATATGAATGTTTTATTGCTTGTCACGACAAATTTGTTTACGTTCAATAAAACACTATTATTTGGCTCAACATTCGTATGAACATATTTTGTGCAAGAGTAAACAGAACTTGGAGACTCCAAGTTACTGAAAATTTCTATAAAAAAAGATTTTTTTTTTAAAAACTTATGCTACTTAAAAATCCGAAATGAAAAATCACCAAGTTTCTTGGCTTAAAAAGAGGATCTGACTTCTATTTTCAAAATCACACTAATGAATCAGATAATAAGTATGCAATAATCTTATTCTAATAATTGTTCATATCAAATTAAATGCAAGCAATGTGTTATTTTTATAATCAACCACGCCTGCTCTTTTATGATGACGGATAACAAAGATGGTTGACCCATACGTTTGTTTTCTAGTCATATAAAATTTAGATGTTTATATATACATATATTAGCTTAAACATATATAAATAATAAAATATGAAACGAGGTGATATAATCTTTCTTATTGTATTAAACATTTAATGGACAAAACAGACGACCCATAAACTTGAATAGAAAAGGTATATAAACTTTCTCAACATGAAAAGTTAATAAAAAAATTGATGTAATGTTTTATAAAATAATGTTACCAGTCTATGCTTTTACAGAACACTATCTTACGTTTATATGGAAACTCTTAACGATTTATTAACAACGAGAAGCAATTTTGGAGAACTTAGTTTAATTATATTGTGTTAATTGATGCATGAATATAAATGTCTCAAGATTTATAAAAACATATGTAATAACGATCATCCAGCAATGAACAGACCAGACCCTTCTAACGAGTATCCGAGTATTTAAATTGCACTAATGAGATAATGCAATTCCATTTATTGTTGTTGTTATTATTGATGTCATATAAGAAGAGATAAATCTTCAACTAAACATTTTATAAAAGGAATGATAATGAAATTCTCATTTTATACAGGTTTCAAGATAACAAATTAGATGACACATTTTTTATTTTTACTTTTTTAAGATCTACGTTAGATCCTGTTTTATATTTTATCTAAAAAAATAATTTTTTAATACTTTATAAATCTAAAATTGAGAAAATGTTGTACGACTTTGCACAACCAGCAACACTTTTTGTTATTCATTTAAAAAAAAGCTAAATTTAGATATATATTTTTTCATGAGGCTCGCGAGTATAAGATTTTTAGAAAAAAAAACTAAACATTAATTTTTCATTACAAATTTTATTTATTACCCTAAGTAGTTGTTACTCTATCATATGGTACAAAAATCTTTCCAAAATATCAATTCGTGTTGGCCCAAGGGGACTTTTAAAATGTAAATATCATTTAAAATGCTCCAAATTATCTTCCTTTGGTGCAGAAATTCCATTTTCTGGCATTAAAATTGAAATATCTTTTTTAACTCATCGGTGACCTATATTTTTTATTGTTGTTATCGAATGAGCTGTTCATAAACTAAAAAATTGTAAAATTTTAGCGATTTTTGTATTTTAGTTCTTTTTTTATTTCGATATTACCACTATTTCTCTAATTAGTTCAACAGAAAAAAGGACATTTACAAAATTGTATGCTTCTTTCGATGGCAGATTGTGAGCGTAAATGAACGTTGACCCCATATTTTTATGTTATCTCTCTATAAAGTATAAGATAAAGTTTATTTATAGAAAAATATATAGAAGTCGTATAAAAAAAAATAAAAAATGATTTAGACCAACGAGCCCCCTTAAGTCTTGTAAATATTGTACTTGTAGCTCTTTAAAAAGTTTTATTGTCAACTTATTTCCTTTGCCTTCTGCCTATTTCAGATACACCCTCAGGAACGACTATTTACACCAAAAACATGTCTACAGTGACATTACATTGTACATTTCAATCTGGACAAAGGAGTTTGCAATGGATTCGCCAAGTAAATGGTTCAATACTTCACCTAAGTCTGCATACACAAATAAATGAAACACTGCCAGAAGAATTGTACAGGCGATTACAAGTTGGAATTGCGTATTTTGATGATTTTATTAGAGTTTACTATTTAGAAATACGCAACGTAACAAAGATTGACGAAGGCGTATATTTATGCACAAGAAGAGATGAGGAAGATGTCATTTATACTTTATATATAATACGTGAGTACAGTGTATAATGGTACACGCTGAATTGTTCGTTACTGCTTTAGCTTATGTCGATGTTTATTGTTTAAATTCCTGATTTTAAAGCGGGAAACCGTCTCATTCCTAATTACACTATCTCCTTATCATTAATCACCCACCTGAAATGCAAATGAAATAAAATGTTTTATTCCTCGTGTTACAATCTGTGAAAACATTATCTTTTAATTTTATCAAGAAAAAGGGGAAGTAAACGTTTGTTGCTACTAAGTTACGTACACACAACCAGTTCAGATGTATTTTCTTAGATGTGTTGTCAGATTATAGATTTGCAGATTTGGTATATTTTTAATTCTGCTGCAGTAAGGTACTTTTTGTGTTACAAAAGAGCCAAAAGAAACAGAAGAGAACAGTTAAAATAATTGTTGTATTATTGTTCTCATAGCGAAACCGATAGGTTAATAATTCGATATTGACGCTGTGTTATGATGCCTGTTTTAGATGACAAACTATTTTAAGATAAATTAGTTGAACTTTAAGCACTTTTTTCTGCTTGTATTCGTAAAATTGTTTTATAGTTGATTCCAGTTCTGTAGTTTGTTTTGTTTGTCATCACAAATTTAAATATAACGTTTCCTTATTCCCCTTTCCTGCGTTTCCTCTATGATATATATAGTTGAACGCCATAGAAAAATTAAAAACGGAAATTAGATATTTTGCAAGTGATCCAATATTGAAAGTATATATAAAATTTGAACAGATGTAAAACAACTCAATTACTGACAACTTGAATTGCTAATAGTTGTCAAAGGTAACAGGATTATAATTTAGTACGCCAGATGCGCGTTTCGTCTACATACATTAAGACGCATCAGTGACGCTCATATCAAAATATTTAAAAAGCCAAACACGTACAAAGTTGAAGAGCATTGAGGATCCAAAATTCCAAAAAGTTTACCAACTACGATTAGGTAAATAAAGGCAACAGTAGTATACCGCTGTTCAAAACTCATAAATCCATGGACAAAAAACAAAATCGGGGTAACAAACTAAAACCGAGGGAAACGCATCAAATATAAGAGGAGAACAACGACTCAACACAGAAACGCAATACACACAGAAACGGACCAAGCAACAGACAAAACACCAAGAGAATAACAAATATAACATCAAAACCAAATCCATGAATTTGGGATAGACAAGTACCGTGCCATGTCTTATCTCAATATCTCAAACATAAGAGAAAACACAAACGACTCAACGTTAAAATGCAACACACACAGAAACGATCAATAATATAACAATGGCCATCTTCCTGACTTGGTACAGAACACTTTCAAAGGGGAATAAAAGTGGTGGGTTGAACCTGGTTTTATGGCATGCCAAACCTCGCACTTTAATGGCAAAGTTAAATATAACATTGAAATGACAACTTAATATTACAAGACTACAATACAAATAAAAAGGAGAACATATAAGACAAAGAAAAGCATCATTAATAGATAACAAAAAGCATCAGGTTTAAAATTCAATACGCCAAAAACGCGTCTTGTCCACACAAGACTCACCAGTGACGCCAAGATATAAAAGATCGAAAGTGAAAAAAGTACAATCTATACCTGGGAAAAGAAAATCATTATTTTTTTCGAAAAATTCAAAGTTTTTAAAAATGACCACATAATTGATATTCATGTCAATACCGAAGTAAGTGTTGACTACTGGGCTCGTGACACCCTCGGGTACGAAACGTTCACCAGCAGTGGCATCGAAGTTAACTGTGTGCAAAAGTATGAATTATTCAAATTATTACGATTTTTCTTACCCACGACATAGATTACCACCTAGCCGTATTTGACACAACGTTTTGATATTTTCGGTCCTAAACGCTTCAACTGTGTACTCATTTTTTTGCCTTTTTTACCCGAGTGCACAGAAAAATGAACAGCTATGATGATCCTGTTGAAATGTTGTCTTGAACCAGATATTTGAACCTCAGAATACAACATCAAAACATTGATTTTTATGTGGATTCAAAACATTTGAATAGACTGACAAAAATAATTTACTTTTTTTGATAATGTTTATATCCATAGAACAAATCGACAACCTTGAACTTTTGAACAAAACAATTAACAATAGATTGAAAGGAGTAGACGGAAAAAACTTTCAAATCCAGTGTGAAGCAAAAGGGGGTCGACCTCCCCCTTTTCTTACAATCAAAGTACGAAATCAAGATGTCGCTCAAGGTAACCAATCTGTTGTGCATACAATAAAGACGATACCCAGATATTTTGACAACGCTACAGTAGAGTGTGTTGCAAAAAACAGCGATTTGAATAAATCGCTATTAACAGAAGCATACATTTACCTCAGTCGTAAGTATACATTTAAAGCACGTTGGCTCACCACAGATAACAATATTTCATATATGCAGTTAAACATGAATTTTTATGAGTTTTTTTTATTTACAGACTTCTGACTTTCTAAAAGACTGATAGAACACATTTTTTTCACATGTACCCAATTTATGACCTCTTGTAAGTAATAGCATGTGCATTTATATAATTGTTTTAATCTCTGTAGTTCAGATACGTCTGTAAATCTAATCATGGTGCATGTATTTAACTTCCGTCTTTATTAGCTGAATTTTCCACTTGAAGTTTGTTATCTGCCCTTTTTATTTGTGGAGAATTGTATAATTTTTTTGCCAGAAATTAAAAAAAAATATTGTATATATAGTCTTGAAATTATCAGACTGCTCATGGTTTTCAAAATTATTATTGTTTTTTTTTCATTGTAGTAAATTCCATGAATTCCCTTACACATTGTGACGAAAAGGGCCTCGTATGTTGGAGTTGTGACTGGCTCAGAATTAAAAAAAAACGTCTTACGTTACGACATTTAATAAAAGAGAGAGTGTAAAACAATAGGGTGCTTCCGGACATCCCATGTACAATTCCGTAAAATCATATATAGCTGAATGACACACATATAAATATATGAATTTATAACAAAATGTTTACTTTGATCAATAGATAGATCATATAGCATAACTTTAAAGAGTTCATTGGTTATTAAAACAGCATTCTTTTTCAGTGGTCGAAATCTGGACAATTATTGTGTATTGTTTAATACGCTTCGAAATATATTCAAACTAATTATACTTTTCTATATTTCTTGTTACTATGCAATGTAGTCTTAATTAACGTTTTTCATTGTATTAGGCTCTATACTCAACAAACAGGTTGTGTCATTTATAGAAAAAAACACTATAAAAAAGAGGAAAAAAACAAAAACAAAACCCACTGGGTATGGTAATATTGTCAATACACACAGATTTACTTCTTTTGTTGAATGTGAAACTTTTCTTTTAACAAAAGACTTATTGTACACTTTATCCCTGTTAATAAAGTAACCAATTGCGATTGTTTCCGTAGCTTGTCACGACTTTTACACAATTTGAATGTGAATTAGTTGTTGAATATCATTTTTTTTAAATTGGGATATGCATTACACTCTCTTATATCTTATTCAGTTAAACCTCTTGCACCTGTATTTGATCGTGATTCAGTGATTTTAAAGGAGACTGAATCACTGAAAATATCGTGCACTAGTACTGGGAGTCGTCCTGCCGCTTTATTTAATTGGTTCATGGAGGATAAAAATATAACTTTTTACTCAACTCAGACATTTGCATATGAGGTTACTACAGACACGTGGACAATAACATCAGTATTGACGTACACAGTGGTCAGACAAAATAATGGTCAGTTGATTACATGCGTAGCAAGCAATGAAGCAGATCATATCGGTATTTCAGATAGCCAATGGATACAAGTTCAATGTGAGTTTGTAAGAAGTATACGTGTTTCGAATGTATTTTATTTAAAAGTGTATATGTGTGGCCTTTTGGAGTCACAAAATATCATTGAAATAATTATGTTTATCGTACAAACATTTTTTTGCATATAACAAATACTTGGTTCCGGATGATTTTTTCATCAAAACTCTAGATTGAAAGTTTAAAAGCCAAAATATCTTTAAGACTAGTTGGTGGTAAACATTTATTTTTTATTAACATTGTTTTGAGTAATTGTACTCATTAAGCGAGAAGTATGGATATACGTTAATTAAATAGCAAAACTCATCATAGATGCCAGTATAGAATCACAGCTTGAAAACATAAACAAGTGCTAAAATATAACGCAAACCCTGGTATCGAAAATTACGAAATTATAAAAACAATGGCGTGTACTACACAATATGTTTGCTGATGAATTCCTAAGTCTTCGCCTAAGTCGAGTCATTTCGTGATTATCGTTTGTGGCTTCATTTTATATTTGTTTGTCGTTAATGGTTGTGTTTGTTTTTAACATTAATAAAGCTAGTAGATTTCTCTTTTGAATTTGTTAAGATTTATCAAATCGGTCTATTTGAAGTTTACTGTGTAGTATATGGGTTTGTTCATTGTAAAAGGCACGTGTTGACCTAATGTTGTTATCTTATCCGTCATTTTTATAATAAGTCTCTGATAGAGAGTTGTCTCATGCATACCACATTTGTTTAAATTTTACATGTACATGAGTTGATAAACCGTTAAAATATTGGTTGAGATGTTAACCTCTCTCTAACTTATCCTTGAATAGTTTCTCCAAAAATATATGTCAGCAATATGACCTTCAACCAACTGGAGAAATTAAGAGTAATTTCTTGCAATGCTTCTGGTAATCCGTCCAATTACACATACTACCAGTGGAAGCATACTTCAGTAAATGGAAAACTGATAAGAGAAATGAAAGGTAAAAGAAATGGCAAACTGGAGTTACCGCTCTCTGACACTGATAATAGTTATCAGGACAACGGAATATATGTGTGCAAAGCAGGAAACGGAATACAAGATAAAGATGGAATCATTGAGCAGACTGGATATGGTTTTGTCACTATAAATGGTAGGAAATTAATGTAATGTAGTGTTGGTTTTTTTTATATTTGATTCTAGAAAAAGGAACCTTAAGATGGCAGTTGACAATGTATGTAATCATGGTAATAGGAAATCACATACATCTATTATTGCTAGCGTATAGCATATTGTCAGTGACTTCCGACTTTTTTTGTTAATTTTTCCATTATAAGTAATGCTCAACCATAAAAAAGGATATTAAGGTAAAAGGGATATATAAATTTACTAGTCTTGATGAACAGATGTTAGATTTAATATATGTTTTATAACCTTTAATGTTAAAGGGGCAGTTTTATTTATTCTGAACATATTGTATTACGTTTATGTGAAGTGTAATGTGACGTACGTCTTTAATTTGTAAATTGTGATTTTCTCCTTAGAAAAGTAATAATAGGAATATAATTATTTCTAGCACAACCTGTTTTTATGCCGAACATCAAAGATGTTAACAAATCGACTATGCATGGGGAAATTGGAAGAGCGGTAGAGTTAACGGTCAAGGTGTATAGTATTCCCATGTATAAATCAGTAACATGGTTTCGGGGAATAAACAAAGAACTCCAGATTATTCCTTCCCAAAAGTACAGTTTGTCCGAAACATCCGCGATTGTGAAAGGGTTATTTTACGACAAGGAAATTGATCTCGATGGATTTATTTTGACTCTCAAAGTCAATAATTTAACTACTGATGATTTCACTACTTACATAATTCAATTAGACAACAACATTATCAGTCCAGCTGAATATGCAGTTACTCTTAAACTATCAGGAAGTAAGTGAACTATCTATTTCTTGAGTTTAAAGTTGGTCGAATCTTTATTTGTGTAAGACACGTATTGTCTAAGCTTGTGCATCGTTGCGTTAGTGTCTCATTTGCATGATTATCATTCCGTCGATTCATCTAAATTCAATTGTCTCCTTTGTTCTAGCGATGTTGAATTGTAAGATCCAAATACCACAGATAAAAACCGTTAAAACGCACAAGCAATTCAAATATGTGTTATTCAAACATTTTTCAATCGGAAACTTAATCAAACTTTAAAACATGGCCATATAATCAATCTGAATGATTCCCTAATTTAATAAAGTTAACATTTATCGTTGAATTTATATCCTTTTGTAGCAATTTTAGTTTTGACAGTTTAACTTATTATTGTGTAAGATGTCTTTCGTTTCAATACGGTCGGTTTAAATTACTTTTTAATATCAATTACATTTCTACAGGGTACCGCCTGCTACTTTATTTATTTATTTATTTGAACGTTTTTTTATTTTATTTTTTAATTCAACGCCCGTTATCTTTAGAACCGCGCGATATCCCGTTGTAACTGTCGCGGTACCGCCCTGTATCTTTAGAACCGCCCAGTACACCATCTTTTGAACCGTCGGGGTAATACCTGTTGTTGCCTATATAAGAGGAGCGAGAGAGATCAGAGTAATTGATAGATAGTTAGTTCGAAGAGTTGAGAGGGTAGTTAGAAAACGAAAGGACAGTAATATATAATTTGTGTTAGTGAGAGCAGGATTATTGTTCGGCTGTTTTATTATGTTAAACTGATATTATACATTTAACAGATTACATAGAATGTACCTTGTGATTTTAATTGAGATTTTGTGTTTTGGTTTGTTTTCTTTTTGTAATTTGAACATGGATTTTCCGTAATTAAATTTACGCGACCTCAAAATAACACATCAACATACAAGAATCCATAAAACAAATTGGCAACGCTACACTTTTTACCAAATATATAAATGAGAGTCGTATGATACCGGAGGGACATTTAATCTCTCAAAAGGGAGAAAAACTGGCAATGACAAGCTAAGGGCAAACAAACTAACAACAAAAAGACAACCAATTTCAGACTGCGCATCATGCACAATTTGAATGCAAGGAGTGATCGCAGGTGCTTCGAATAATGAATTTATATTTGTAAAGCTATGACATGACAAAGAAGTGTCACATTTTTAAGAACTGAAATCCTTTGATAATAATCATTATTATTCTTTTTAACTTAATCTCATTGTTAAAGCTTCAGATTCAGGTAATCATCAAGATAGTAGCATTCCTGCTGTTGTTGGTAGCATTTTTGGGAGTCTTGCATTGATTATTGTCGGATCAGTTATCATTATCGCATTAAGGAAAACAGGTATGATAACTTTTTTCAACAAATTATTTCTGAAATTACATACAAAGTTTTAAGAATGACATTCATGTACCAGTTTCTCCTGTTACCTGTTTTGAAATTATACTCAGACTTTTACTTTTAACTGATTTTAACAGTGTTCATTACTGGGTGTTTGTTTATTGAACATTGGATAGAGGTATACGGGAAGGTTGAGGCCTCACAATTCATGTTTAACCCCGTGTCATATTTATGAGGAGCTGCTGGCTTCTGGCCTTTGTCTCTTTGCATCATTCCCCATTTTCATTCTCAATTTTTAAAGTTAATGATTAATTGAATTGTTTATTGATGTAACAATAAACATAAAGTGGCGTCATTGGTTGAATTCCCATTATTATGGATGTGTTTACCAGTCACAACTATTTTCGTGTAGTTTTTTTATTATTAATCACCATACACAAGGTATATACTGACATAATATATTACAATATCTTAAGTCAGATAAATCACGTCTTGGTCTGTTTGTTCCCTCGAGATTACGTTTATCTGCCAATACTGGTTTCTCGATTGCGACTGATGGATTTATTCTAATAATTGCTATCTTCTTGTTATTTTAACAACGAAATGTTACGTTTAAAGAATTACCTGAAGTCACATAAAACTATAGATTTAACAAGAGGTTGATAAGCCCAATAATATTAAACGTCGTTATAATAATCAGAACTCGTTTCATATTACATTAAGAACGTACTATAAAACGCAAGACGATATACACTCTTGAAATATTCTAAAACAATTAAATGCATGAATTACAATCAGGATAATGGTAGTAATAGAAATTTAAAAAAATCGCTTAAAATAGAAAATTCTTATTTGACAACAGGAATATTCTAAAACAATTAAATGAAATCCAATGCTTGAAGTACAATCATGATAATCAAAGAGAGCCGTGGTGTAGTGGTTAGTGCATCGGACTACTAACACAAAGGCTCCTGGTTCGATTCCCGTTTGGGATGAAAATTTCAGGAACTCAATTTTTCGGCTCTTCCTTGACACCATCTGCGAGTATGGTCTTGAGGAAACGATAATAGTCCGTCGGAAGGGGACGATAAATGGCTGACCCGTGTTAAGAGAGAGCCATATCTCTTGCACGTTAAAGACACCCTTGTAGATTTCGAAAAAGAGTAGGGTAATGCCGCTACTAGGCAGCACTCGTACCCGCAAAGTGGAAAGGGATTTATATAAGTTGCAAAACTTGTTTCCCAATCCACTAAAAATAAATATGTTTAAACTAATAGAAGCAAAAAAGAAAGAATCGCAAAAGCAATGCTGAATGAAATTTTTTCTTTATTGACAGAAATATTCTACAACAATTAAATGCACGAATTACAATCATGATAATAATAGTAATAACATTAAAAAATTGCACAGCAATGCTAAATAGAAAATATATTTTGCCTATACACGAATTACATACAGATATTTTTGTATTTTATCATTCTAATTTTCAGGATGCAATCTCAAAAAGAAACCTGATTCTAAACCAAAAGCAGAGAGTGATATTCATTTCTATCAGAATCAACAATGTGAGTTAATTGTTTTGTCAAGAAACCACCCTAACCTTTAAATTGCAAACCCTTCATTATTTTTTATGATTCTGCTATTGTTCCGTGCCAAAACAAATCTCCTTCGAAATTTGAAAAAAAAAATACAATTAACTGTGTTGTCCATTTTTTAAATGAAAGATGTTTTTATATTACATTTATCAAACAGTCAAAATTGGTTAATATTACTTTGTATTTTTGCATTATACACATGTATCGAAATACACTAGTGCTTTTACATTTCAGTTGCTACCAGAGAAAACAGGTATGAAATCTCGATATATTTTTCTATAAATTAAAAATTCGTGGGAAGTACCAACAAGTTAAAACTTATTTACATGTAAAGGCACAAAGAAACAACTATAAATAAAAGGATGGTAGATAAATAGTACACACATCTTGCAGTTATATGACAGTTGTTTTCCATTCGTTTGATGGGTTTGAGCTTTTTTTCTGCCACTTTTAAAGAGACTTTCTGTCTTGAATTTTTCTTTGATCTCATCATTTTTTTATAATTTCTTTTACGTTTTATAGAAAAAAAACAAAGGCAACAGAGATAAAAAAAAAATAAAAAAAAAAAAAAATAAGATCATATTCTTAATTCTTTTAATATTTTTTTTTTAATGCATTTGGAGAACTATCATTTTAGAGAGCCGAAATACGAAGGTTTGAATCTAAAACCTGATTGTCAGGATCAACATACAACATATGACTCTCTTAATAGTCACCAATCAGCGGTCATGCATAATGGGATCAACAATGAATCAAAGATGGGAGGAGGAAAATCAAAATTCAACATCGATGGTATGTTGATTGGTAAAACTAATCAAATTTAAAAACTTGTCAAATTTCATTATTTAGAAATTGGCCAGACCAAAATATAAGAACGTTTTGCTTTGCAAATTCATGTTTTCGTACTCTATCTGCTTTTTGTGGTGATATGTAACAGGAATAATGATCGAAAACTATAATAAATGAATTTATCCAATCAGAACACAAATAAGTATATTTGTGAATGATAGATGAATTTTAATTGAATTTTATTTTATAACACAGACATAAACATGAAAGAAAATATCAGAATGATGTCTAGAAAGCAATAATAACCTCTATTTTTCAAAATAGTTAATATATAAAATAAAGGTTTGGCTAGTCCAAAAACCAGGTTTACCCCGACCATACAACATAGCAATTAAGTATGGTTACTTTGGTTGCAACTAAAATCTAAATGTTCAGAGGACTCTTATGTTCTAGTTTTTTAAAAGCACCGTTGTACTGAGATAAAATGTGAACATGAGTTTATCAATCTAACATATTCCTGACATAAACAATTCTTGTTTGATCAATTTGATGACCGTTACTTTGATTCAAAAATGGCATATTTTCAGTTTATTTTCACTGATGTGTTTTTATGACAGAATATATACAACTACAGGTATTGTGTCAGTAATGATTTGTTACTATACCTTTTTTGTTTTAGAATCACATGGTCAGTATGTTAATCAAGGTGGAGACTACTTAAATGTTATGTGATGCATTAACCCAATATACATTGAATGATAGACACTAACTATATTAGTATATTATATTAGTATATATTATCTATATATCTCTGTGAAGATTTATTTTGTAGTATTTGTAGTTGTTTTAATTTGAGTCATCAAATAACACATACAGCATAAAAAAAAGCATTCATTACGTTTATTTAACTTATAGGCAATTAATTAAGTTTCAGGGGGAATTCATATATACATTAAAAAAGGGTGCTTTTGAAATTGTTTAACATTTCACAGCCGTATACTACTGTTGCCTTTATTTATTCACACTTTTTATTAATTGATTTAGTATTTACATTGTATAATAGATCAAATGTATTCGTTACGTGTATGTTTATTTGTATTGATATGTCTTTAGATGAGTTAAGCTATTTGAATGTATATGTTATAGTGTGTCTTTCGTTGTTTGGATGTTACAAGAGTGTTGGAAGTTGCATTAAAACAAATCAATCACATCATTAAAAATCACAAAAATAGTTCGCATTCCGTAAGTATATTTTCTAATGCGTGTTTTTATCCTTCTGATTCGAATACAAACATACCGGTCGAACAATGAACGATTTATTCGTGTCCAAGCACACATTATTGTGAATTCTACATAGGAGGAACCCTGTTAAAGTTTGTTGGAATGTAAGCTGGATGTTTGTTGTACTTATTAAACTTATTTTTTACAACATACCATTTATGTTATTCTCTCATTGTCTAGACTCATGTCGATTGATAACTTATCATTCGGAACACAATCTGTCTATCATAAATGCATGGTTCAAGACGAAACTTAAATTCAAGAAGGCTTTTTATTAGTTCTGGTTGTTGGGTTGTTGACTCATCAGAGTATATCCCCCATAATTAAAACGCAAACAGGAATATTTTTAGAAGCCTGTAATTAAGTGGTCGATGTCTTCCATGAATGTTTTTGTTTTTTGTTTTGGTAGATAAATCAGGCCGTCGTTTTTTTCTTTCTTTTTTGTATACATGTGTATTCATGGGATTTTGATGGAATATTGTATAAATAAAAAAAATAGCAAAAAAAAAAGGGAACAAGTTATTAGTGGGAAGCAAACAGTTGCATTGCTCCTGTGATATATTGAAATATGCAATTTCAAATACATCAACAATGCATTAAGGGTACTGGTGGGGTTAATGTAAACCAAAGGGTACTCCTGTCAAAGGAAAAATAATCACATATTTATATACAATTATATCTTAATTTGATTTATTGATGTTCGCTCTATACCTTCTTGTTGCCAAAAAAAAACTTTAATTCAACGAGAACATATTTATGTAAAACTTTATACATATTTTGACAAAACAGGAGATTTTGTTTTAAACGTACCAACCAACACCGCTAATTATGTTCTTGTATCTTTTTTCAACTGTTGTGAAGATATTACTGTTGTATCTTGGTTATATCTACTGTGGATACATTTATTTTCGTTGGTACCAATTTTCGTGGATTAAGGAAAACTTGCATGTTCTTGGATAATTTATGTCGTGGTTTTGCCGAAGTCTGCATACAAGCCTGTAGAAATTGATTATTTGTTGAACATTAAATTTCGTGGTTCACCTATACCCACGAAAGCTGCAAAAATTGGTATCCAACGGATACTACTGAATCCACAGTACTTCTTTTATCGAAGGTTCAATGTAATGTAGTGTACGCTGGTTTTCTGTTGCTGATAAGTCGATAAGATCATAATACATTATATATATCAAAGAATATTTATGTGCATCTATACTTTATAGTGTGTCTTTCTATGTTGTGATGTTACACTATTGTGTCGAGTAGAGTGAAGGTTGGTGCATATTAAACCCTCTAAAAGTGTTTTTTTATTTCTGTCCTAAGTCAGGAACCTGATGTTCAGTTATTGTCGTTTGTAGACGTGGTTCATAAGTGTTTCTCGTGCAAGTAGCACTCATATGAAAAAATAGAGATAGGGTATATGTAATTGATACAGCAACCAAACAATATTAGAAACTAAGATCGACAATATCTTACATGATCAATAATAATTGTTTTTACTCTGGTGTATAACTTATTATTTTTGTCTCTACTCTTTATGTGCATATCTGAAAACATTCGTTTGTTTAACAGTCAGACATCAATGTGCCATGTAGATAAAAAAAAAAATAAAATCCTTATTGAAGTGATAATTTTTCATTTCCCAACAAACTGTGCAATGGTTATTTCTGTCTCGACATCTCCCGCTTAGTTCATTAAATAAAACCGTCTGAGAGTTGAACACATATCGTGATCAATACGGTTTTTTTAAACCTTTTTTAATTCAAGTACCTTTAAGATAGATAAAAATAACAACTATACACTGATAAAAATAAGGTCAGCAAACAAAATGTACAATATACTCACAATGTAAGAATGTACTTGTCGTGGATTTAATGCATAACACTGCATTTGTTCAAGCAACAATAAAACAAGCAAAAGCAATAAGGATTTTAGGTTGTCAAATTCATGAACATTGTAATAAAAGTAAGTGTGATTTGTTTAACACTGGTAGGAAACCTTTTACGAAAGGTCAATGAATGAAGGCACGAAAACCTGTAAATATAATTCTCTTTCAAAATTTGGAGTGCAATTATCTTGAGCAAAACATTTCAATTACGTTGTTATAATCGTGTGTTAATACAACATTCGACCTCCCAATACTTGTATAGCCGTCTTTTTTATTCTATAAAAAGCTAATGTTGGCAACGTGTATTATCATTTCAAAATCGAAGACGAAAATAAGAACATATTGGTTTCATCTAGTAGAACATTTAGCGGCGTTAAACATTGGTTTGTCGTTTTTCCTTTCATCCGTGTAAGCAACTTTTATACATAGAAAGTAAATAAAACGAAAAGCATGTTTCTAAATCTTTGGAACTACTGTTTTATTGCAGATTACAGTTACTGTTTCTAAAGTTCATAGGTCATTGTCACTCCGCCACAAAATATTGATTAAAACAAATGAAAAACATACATAAAATAACATAGGCATTAAATGAAAAACTACATTAAATGGCATAGGCATTAAATGAAACACAATCATACGTTGGCATAGGCATTGAATGAAAAGAAAAAACATTAAACGACAGAGACACTAAGTGTAAAACACTCATTAAATGACATAAGCATTCAGGACTAGAATAAAGCGCACACTTGAAACATTTCATAACATTCTTATTTCAAAACAAACTGCGAAGTAACATTTTCTTTTAATTGTTTTGTTTTGCACTGCTGTTCTAGCTGCTGTATAATTTGTTTTTGTAAGAACGGCCAATTAACAATAAAAGGGCACAGTGTGTATTTATATAAATTATATATATTAAACTTTGAGCCTGCAACCCAAGTGTTTTGACTTCTACCTGGGTTTTTATTGTTAGTTTGTGTTTTTTGTGTTATGACTCGTTTGATTATAACAAGCATATTTTAACGAACATATGTTGTTTTTCAGTCGCCTTTAGTCCTGTAATTTGTAATTGTCATATGATCGCTGCCTTTTATATTTCGTTCTCTTTTCATTGTTTTGTTCATAATTCAGGCCCTTTGTTTTTATAATTGGATGTGATTTACATTTGTTTATGTTGGTCATCATATAGTTTATCGTGTGGTATGGGTTTTGCTAATCGTATGGTGACATGATCTATTGTTGCATCTATGTCATATTTTTTTTGTATATTGTTGTCTCGTTGGCAATCAAACATTTTCTTATTCCTTCATCTTGAATCATCACTCACACACACACAAATCATCTAATCATATCAAAATGTGTTTATGGCGAAAGGCAATTACAAAATGTTTGAACTTCTTAAAATTTGGAGTATACATAAAAAAAACTCATACCTAGGCTTATAGCAGACAAGCAGCAAACAAATTGCGATTGAATGTTACACCGTATATAGCTATTCAGTTGGATTTTGTCCTCAAGATACATGTTAATAATTTTTTATAAAACGTACAGCAACAAATGTATTTTCTTCGACTCGTGTTGTGGTGATTGTTTCTTTATATCCCATTATTTCATGACTAGTTTTCTCAGTCTATATACTATCCTCACTTAGAGTTGCAAAAATGGATGTGTTTACAAATTGCATATGTTGAAAACAAATTTAAATATTGTTAACACGAACCCAAATACCATTATTGTTATACAAATAGCCACATGTACGGTTTTACAAACCGTCAATACCTATGTCTTGGCATTGCTTGAGATAAAATTTTCACTGACTTCACAACTGTTATTGACGTCTTAACACTTTCTGCATGTTCATTGTACGATGAGAGTTTGAATTGTACTATGAATGTGAACTAATATTTAAGTCTCAGATACATGATAGTTTTTTTTCTATTTTATTTTTGTTTGAATAAGCTCTTAGTATACTGCAAGTAATCTCAGATCTGTACTTAGTTTACTTTTGTCACAGTGATGTATAAAACCCCTGCCACGTATGCATGGTCTGTGTTAATGTATCTTTTTTTACTCTATAGCTAGTTTTCTGTGTATATTTCTTAACCTTTACTTTTTAGTTAGTTTTTTGTAATATTCTTTTGGCGTGGTTAGGTATTCATTAATCCCTCAATTTTGTTATTGTGCTATGTGCTTTTTATTTTTTGTTTTTTATATTTGCTTGTTAGGTTTGTCTACTAAGTGTCGATATACCACTTGTTTTTCTTGCCTGACATAGTTGTATGTTGTTGTGTATAAGATTATAACACAATGTGACTGCTGTATCTTAATTTTTGTAATTTTAGTCAAGCCTCCGACTTTTGTCGCAGAAAGCTCTAAATAGGGATAATGATCCGGGATCGGTGTTCAATTACGGCAGTGGCGTTAGCTAACTTCATAAAAGCTTTCTATTTAAGAAGGTAAAATACCTTGATGCTTCATACTTTGAATATAGATGCCTTATAATGTTGTGTTAAGAAGTTTCCGTCTGTCACATGTTTATTTTCCTTGACTTCATATTCATGACAATTTATTTAATGTTTACCATAATCAAGATACTACACATGTAATTATTATCTGTTTTTTACTTATTTGCTGTTATTTGTTTTTGAAATTGCTTACATTAATTAAAATATTACAAAATCTCCTTTCGTTTTATCTACGCAATCAGAATATAAGTTTAGCAGTACGAATGAAAGCCCCTTATCTAGAATATTAAATTTACCAGTAGACCTACCCCGTCAATGACAGTTAATGAACATATGAATTATAGGCCCTTATCTAGAATATAAAGTTTACCAGTAGACTAACCCCATCAATGACAAATAACGTAAAAACGAGTCAGATCCCCTTATCTAGAATATAAAGTTTACCAGTATGTTTAACCCATCAATGTCAGTTAACGTAATACGAATTATAGGCCCTTATCTAGAATATTAAGTTTACCAGTAGACTTACTCAATCAATGACAGTTGATGTACATACGAGTTAGACCCCCTAATCTAGAAGCGATTCGAACCTGGATGACATAATAATTCACTCAATGCAATTTCTTATACCATGTGAAGTAAATATTAATAAGACAGCACATATAGAAAGGTGATATTTAGAGTATAACAATACAAACATGGGTATCAATGTGCCAATATCTAAACCGTCGTAAGTCTTCATAAAACAAATCTTAAATGAAACCAAATTTATCAATAAACTGCCGTACACATATATTATCTAAACAGCACAAAACATAGGGTAATGATATGACATAAGACGAACGATAACGAGGCTCCTGACATGTGACAAATACACAGACATACTTTTTTGATGTCATCCCTTTATTTAGCTTAACGTCTCAGCAAAATGTAGAATAAGAATAACAACGTCATGTAAATGCAAAACTCGCAAACTAACAGTATATTTGATACAAAAACTCTGGATAAAATGAAATTATAATAAAATATACAGCAGACTTATAACGAGTTAACCCCTCCCCCATGCCACGTGTTTCGTCTACATAGGACTCTTTGTATAATGGTAATAGATGCAAAACAGAAAAATGTTCAATCATACAAGGCATTTCAAACAAAACAGATAATAAAAGTGAATAATAAACCGTTTACTAAGTGATTTCATCAATGGAGGATGGTGTCAGCAACTGCTGTCATAATATCCTCAGTGATGCGCAAACCGAAACAGTTGAAAGCGAAGTATGACTCTCAGTTGAAGAACATTGTAAACCAAAAAATAGATCGAATCGTCTTTAAACGCTTATGTGTTTAAATGTATTTCCTTATATGCAAATCCTTTACTTACTTTTCAAAAATCCTAATCCACTGGTCAATATATGATTACTACTTCAAATATACTGACAATATCTCATGGTTTCAATATATCCACAGTGCAAACACAATGGAATATTTAATTTTTTAATCATATGAAACTATGTTTTCATTTTTCTTTTTCGTAATATATCTAGTCAGATAACTTGTACTGTTGAATTCTCTAAAACATCTTCATAGTATCGATTTTTGTGAAACCATGTTATCTATAAAACGATTTTATTAGAGTTTTATGACACTATCTTATAAATGTTCTTTTTTATCAAAGCTGTGGTTCTTTATTGTCAAACTGTGGACTACGGAACTTGATGAGACTGTAGAACAAAATGAGAGGCTTAATCTACCATTTTCTACATTTTAAAATGCCTGTACCAAGTCAGGAATATGACAGTTGTTGTCCATTATTTTTTTATGTGTTCTGTCATTTTATTATCCTCTGAGTTCAATAATTTTGTGATTTTACTTTTTTCTACATAAGCGACTTTTGTAATCGCGGTGAATAAATGGAGTAAACAATTTACTTGCCATTTGAGAGTTTTTTACATAAAACTCATCAGCAGCAATCGAATATAAACAGATAGCATGTAGAATAAGGAACAATGCAGAACACCATTGTAACCCAAAAATCAAATGTGTGTCCCATCTAGCTAAACCATATATTC
Organism: Mytilus trossulus; assembly: GCF_036588685.1. Taxonomy (NCBI): domain Eukaryota; kingdom Metazoa; phylum Mollusca; class Bivalvia; order Mytilida; family Mytilidae; genus Mytilus; species Mytilus trossulus. The sequence continues at coordinate 40,189,513 of NC_086381.1, read as the reverse complement.
CATGCATGTTTTGAGCTAGGAATAAATGTAATGAACTGCCATTATACATATAATTGACTTCACCATAGATACTTTATAACAGTACTGGAACACTGACTTCTGTGTTGGTTCTATCAAAAGGAAAGATACGGTCGACCCATTGGTTGTGAAAAAACGGACATTAGATGCTCTAATATATCTCGTTTAGAATGTCAATTACATCGAATCAAACGGATTAAAAATAGATAAATATAGAGCTCCAAAGAAAGTTTAAAACGGAAAATCCCTAATGAATGGCAAAATTAAAAGCTCAAAACCATCAACCGAATGGAAAATAAAATACCTTTTTTGGAACAGGTAGTTCCTTGTGTACAAAATAGTAGATTGAACCTGGTGGTATAGCAAGCTAAAATTGAAACTTGCATGACAGTAACATAGAATTACGCTATATTGGAATTATTGTGAAAGAAAACATACAGTTATTATAGGTCAAAATCTCAAGAAAGTATGGTATAGCATACACTTTATGTTATAATCGTAATTACTGAAACAAATTTTGTCGTTAAACAAATAGAAAAAGTTATGTAGACAATATATAGGTGAAACACGTAAGCTAGATGAAAGAAAAGTATACAAAAGAGACCATAGCACAATAATGCAATGACGAAATGTATGAATACCGAGCCATGCAAAATGGATAATACTAAAAATGGACAAAAACAGTAAATAGTTGAAAATATAAAAAAATCAAATAGAAAGAACACTATGATTCGTAATTAGGATGATCATCAACGACAGTACCTAGCATTGACACTCCAATACCATCATGTACTATTTAAGTTAATAGTAAATAACTATTAACAAGGTCGTTAAAATTGTTTTTTCCGATGATTTTTTTTTTCAATAAATATAGAAATATAAAAGTCATAACACTATAGAAAAGAGGTCAACAACATATCACCACCGATCGGTCGTTTCACCAGTTGTCGATATTTCGGTATGAAAACTATCATGTGAAATTGTTAGAGTCATCGGTACCTTTTAAAGTTGGATTTAGTAGAAAAAGCAACAGCGCTTATTCATGGAATTATTGCTATCTATGTTTAGGTTTTCAGTGTCAATTGCATTATAGAGTGCATTGGTTTCCGGAAGTTTAAGAGTACAAAACCGGACGTGCACATCTGATTTGACCAAAAGATTAAATTAGCCTTCTAATGTTGATAGGGATACCAAGTCATTGAACTTCCATGGTATACCAAAAGTACTCACATATTTCAATCATTGCCAAAGTAATTACAAAAATGCGTATATAGGAATTATTTTGTTTAGATATATAATACTCTCTGTATATTCCTTTAAAAGTCCGAATTAGTATATACTTCATTGCATAAATATCAGAATATACCAAGCAAAAACATAATTAAGTCAGGCATCAATCACCGAAACGCTTATTATAAAACTTGAAATGAAAAAAAAAGAAAAATGGTGCTGTAGTTCCAATCAGACCAATTGAATAAGACATTCATGTTTCACTAATGACAACAATCATATTTTGAATGACAAGTTTAACAAACGATGATGAATTCATACACGAGAAAAGTAGATTGGGTTTGTGGATACTACAATATCAGATTGTTTTAAGATGTTTTATTTTTTTTTATTGTTCTTTAGTCAAAATCAAATTCTTATTTTTTTTTCCTTTTACCTTAATAGAGAAACATTTGAAATACTAAAAATTATAATTTTATACTTCAATATGTTCAAGTGGATAATTGCCATTTTTAATTTTAAGATATTTATGGATAACTTCCTGTTGTAATTGTAAGTGTTACTAGCAGTAACATCCTTGTTGCATATTCCTCTTTTAAAATACTTTAGCTTAATCTGCATATGTTCCTCCATTGTACAAATAATATAGTTCGGGTACGTTGTAGTATGTTGTAATTTTAATAGCGGAAAATTAATACGTTTCCCTGTATCTGCATTTAGTTTCTAATCTTTATAACAAATAAGATATGTTATGGTTAAAGTGATATTTCCTTTCTAAATCAATGTTATGATCATGAATCTTGAAGTAAGAAAATATTGTAATGCAGTTCGATTAAACAAGCCATACCGTATCCACATGTTTTATCACGTTATCATTTGCCATCAAAAACGTTGGTGCTAGGAGATAATATTATATAGAGACATAGAAAGTAAATTTCAAAAATAAAGTAGTCGCTTTGACATGAATCGCAAATCTATAAACTCAGGTTTATATAAATAAACATGAAATGGCGTATGATATGACAATTTAAACCAGTAAAAGTCCTAAATGGGCCGTATTTTGATTTGACTATACTAAAACTGAATCGACCATTCTAAACAAGACTTGTTTTCTGGAAATTGCTTGAACCAATCTAAACAATACTTGTATTTACTGTTTTGTACTCGACATTTGTCCTTTGTCTTTTTAAAAGTTCTTTGTTTTGTTACTTTCGAAACTAGATAAGAAAATCCGTGTTTCTTGCTTACAAATTCTCTAACGTACTTTCATATTTTGTTTATAAGTTGTCTTATAACTGCATAATTTCTTTTAATTGTTTTTACAGTACATCTCGTATATGATTAGATACATTAGATTAAACTATAGTATAGATATGGTAGTTGTAAAAATGCTGATTCAAAATATGGCAATCTATTGTTTTTTACCAAGTTTGGGTTGTTTTTCATGCTTCAAAATAGTTACTGGTCTTATACGCTACATTGTATGAGGGATAGTGGTAGGATATACCAAGAGGTTTCATGATTAATTAAAATGTAAAAAAACTGTTGGATAAATTGGCACCGATCATATTACGTATGACTATTTGAGCTAACAATGAGTTCTTTTAGATTTATTTATAGTGAACAGGGTTGATTTGCGGCTTGTATAATACTAGGTGTTTGTCATGCATTGAAGATTTTTTTTCCTCTATGATAAACCAAATTCTGAAATTGTACCAGATATATTTTGTATTTTATTTCACATCTTTATACAAAATACTTTGAAAACACTAAAAAATATAATTTTTATGTTTCAAGTTATTCAAGTGGATAATTGTCGTTTAATATCTAAAGCAGACCTTCCTGTTTTGAATATAAGTGATATCAACAGTAACATCCTTTTTCCATATTCATTTTTATACAGTACCTCAATCTCAACAGATGTCGCTCAATCACAACTTATAGTTTCAGTGAGTAGTAACATTAATATAGTTTTGCTTAACTTTAAACTATGCTTAATAACTAGATGATGACTTTTTTTTTTAAGTCTTTAGTTTTCCATGTTGTGTTTTTTTGTACTTTTGTTTGATTGCATAATTTGTTTCTTTCTGTCTGTTTAAAAAGTCCCCAAAATAGATAACAAAAAACAATTCAATTGACAAAAAGTACGGGCTAATTGATAAAAAACCATTTTACGAAAATTTCGTTTTTACAGTTTATTTTCGATTTTCCCAAATTCTGCCATGTTTATCTTTTTTTAATAATAAAATCTAATGTTTACTCAAAGAAAGTTGTTTTTTTTGCATGTAATAAGTAATGTATTTGATATCTTGCATTGTCTTATGAACCCCAATACCGCTTGGACATATTGAATATTTGTCCAAACAAATACATACACGAATTTTATTAAAAAAGGTATAAATATGATGTATCTTAAGACAGTAATTTAGTTAAAATTACCTGCATCAATATCAAAGCTCAAACATTGTACATTATTATTGTAGATTATTCAGAGTCATTTTCGTAGCAACAAATAATAAACACATTTGTTGTGAACCCTAAAAATCAAAAAAGTTTTTAAAACAGTAACTGATAAATGCTTTTAAGCAAATCACAAATTAAACAACTTTTTTTTCAAGTCCTGTCTATCTTTCACACTAGCCCTTTTTGTCTCTTTAAGTAATGTCAGTTCTAATTCATATGTAATGCAAGGGAAAAAGCAGCGATTTCATTTTTTTTTCAGCTCACTTCTGATGAGATATCACGATGGCAAATGTTCAACACAAAATTTACACGACCATCAGTTTAAAACTAGAAGAATATCATTCAACAGAGTACGATGAAGCGGATTCAGTGCAAAAGAAATATCCTTCAAATGACATTCACATTAAACTACCCAATATTCCTCCAATAAAAGCAAATATCCATGGCCATCAACAGATTCAAATCTCATTGTGGTTGCTTTGTATTATCATTATTTGTTCTTTGCTTGCAATCGTTCTAACAGGTGTTGTAACATTCTTCATAACAAAGGGCTTACTACCAGAAACATTTTGTAAGTATATACTCGTACTCCTCTTTACATGTTATAGTTGCATACTATGAAGATTTTTATATTATATTTCCATAGTAAACGAATTTTTATCTGAAACAGTCAGTTTTATAGGAACTGCTATTAAACAAAGTACAGTCGATTGCAGTTAATTTCGAATTGTTAAGTCTAAGTTCTGACTGTTCATTCAGTTATCTTCCTCTATATCAGAATGCTGAATTGTCCAATAAGCTAATAAACATACGATTTTACTGTTATCGACTCGTTCGAACAGTACTAACATAATATAAGCGTTTGATAGTCGACAATTATTTTTTTTTAAAATTCTAACCGATAGCAGAAAGAGCGCACCAAATATGTTGTAAATAACGTCCTCTATGCATACACGTGACCAAAATGTGCAGAGGTGCTCATTGAAATATATCATTTCAACGATACAATTTTTGAAAGATAATGGTTGTATAAACCGATGAACGTGATATACATATTTGAAAAACGAATAATGGATTTCTGTTTGCAGACTTGACATTTAAAAATCAAAAAAAAAAAAAGTTGATCTTTTTTCAAAGTAAGGATAAGTTAAAAACTTACTAGTATGCATACTGACTATAATCTTTACCGTCCAGGTAGGTTGTAATTCAAATTAATTTGTGTTTATTCTCCGTTCTAGATGCAGATGAAACAGGTTGTTACTGGTCGACATGGAGCTCGTGGTCCAAATGCAGTATCACTTGCGGCAACGGATTACAAGTTAGAATGAGGCAACGCACGAATTATACAATGCTTTGTAGTTACAATGAATCATATGACAGTAAGACCTGTTTAAGTAGCGGATGTACAGGTATATTAATGTAAAGTGTCATTCTTAACATTGAGTAACGTAAAAACAAATAATCATGGGTATTCAATTTGTTTGTGCTTTTCAAAAATTGGTTTTGTGTAAAAAAGCAGTTTAGGAAGTCTGTCTAATTTTGAACATAAAGTAAATAAAAAAAACATCGTTGATATTCCTTAGTGTTTGTGGTTTGTTACGAATCGTTAAATCTATTTTTCGCAATACTCATCCTGAGTGTAATATAACAACGATGTTGTTGTTTCAAAACTGTAATACTAGTGTACCGTTCACATATAAATTCCATCACCGTGGTTCTAAATTGAGCAATGGCTCGAAACATACTGTTTTTCTCCGATAAATTTGATTGTGTAATCTCCCTCTGGTATATGTTGTCTCCTTTCGTTTCTAAAAGAGGGACAAAAGATACCAGAGGGACAGTCAAACTCATAAATCAAAAAAAAACTAACAACACCATGGCTAAAACAGACAGATAATAATACTCATGACACAACAAAAGAGACTAAAGAATAAAAAACATGAACCCCACCAAAAACTAGGGGTGATATGAGGTACTCCGGAAGGGTAAGCAGATCCTGCTCCACATGTGGCACCCGTCGTGTTGATAATAAGATAACAAATCCGGTGAATAGTCTTATTCTGTATTTCACATTTATGAAAAGGAAGGGAATTGTAGTTACGACGAAAAGATCATATCCGATATCATTTGTGAAACGGTTATTCCATAACGGCTAACCAACTCGCGATGGCGTCCGTAAAATTGACAAAGAGATGATTTCATCTTCACCATTTGGAACTCTTGATTTAATAGCTTCCTTGTGAGCAACAACCCTCTATCCAGAAAATCATAATAGGAAACGCAAGCACGGGCATATCATATCAATTGGGAGATATATACACCGTATGCAGGTGCTGCTGGAATGTTGTTCCTTAGAAATGGATAGTTCCCAATGGGAGAGCAGAAATCATCTCTTTTGTAGTAAAATTTGGTTTTCAATCGACCCTCATTGTCCATTTCTAGTTGTAAGGCAAAATATGAGGCCGAAAAACACGTCCTCCGGATGTAACAAATATGTTGTCAGTCAAGAAATCAAGCGTCTTGAAAATGTCAGTTTCAGAGAAATTTATGTTTAAATCAGTTCATAGCAAGCAGTATACAAAATGGACGATGTCTGATTATGTTTAGCTTAATAAAAAATGCTATTCATTATTTCTCTTCTAAAGCTGGAACTGGCGAAATACAGTACAATTCAATTTAATAATGTCTCGAATACAAAATGTTTTTTTACTTAATATATATTCATCATGTTCATATTTCAGGTTGGGGTGTTCCATTACACATGAAATTTAGTCAAACAGCGTTGTACAACAAATGGTTTATATCAGCCGATAATACGATTCTAAGTAATGTCCATACAATTGACACTTTAAGCAGTGATAACGCACAGTTACATAATTATAAGGGAACGATTGCTGACAATTGTATAGGAGACAAAGAATTAATTTACTATGAAGTAAATTATAACTACACAATTGTCACTGCATTGATTGAAACTAGACTTGTGCTTGAAGTAGGATTGGCAGAACGTTCAAAAGTGGACAGGTCTTTCTTCGTAGGGTCCAAAAGCTTGAGTGGATGGTCATTCAGTCTGTCTCGGGGTTCAAATATTGATAAAGTGTACTTGAAGTCTATCGGTGCTGATTCACATCGAGTTTGGGAATCAATCAGTAATAATATAGTTGGTACAAAAGTTCACGGAAAATTTAAACTGTTCATAAACAGACGGAGAAATGAATTTTCGCTGAGACACAGGGATTCGGTATACCATGTTTTTAAGAATGTGACATCAAGTATGAAACTTTGTCCTGTATTTGCGGTTTACAATCCCGATTTGGTTCATGTAAAATTGCAGTTAATGAATCCTCGAAATTTTACTTATTATCCATGGTGATATTTTATTTTTATTCGTAACATGTACATATGATGTGTAAATGAACTTTTTACATGCTTCTGTAATCTATACTGTAATTTTTATAATGTCCTCTTTGTCATCTTTTCGTCATCTCCCTCTTTTGATTTCCAAAATAAAATTACAGTCCCCCCCTCCTTTTCCGCGCAAGTTTATTTTTTTTATTTTTTTTACTTTTTTTATCAGCAAATACATATATATTGAAAGAATCTAACGAGTTAACTTATCAAATGTATATATATTTTTCGAGGGAATAGGATAAAAAAAAAGAGGTAAAAAGCAGTCTTCCATTCTAGTTAGACGCATTAAATAAACGTGAATTTCAAATTTTCAGAATTGTTTTTCAGCGGGCATATATGCAACAATTGTAAAAGCTTCAGTTATTATAACATGCCTTTCCGTAACGTTAACGCATGTCATTCTGGCGTTTCTCGGAAAATTTCGACAAATACATGTACTCATCAATGATACGGTTTCAGTGAAAGGCAACAAAGTAAGATACACAACATTTATTAGGAAACAGGAAAATATATTATGTTATATGCAAAATAAAAACAAATGATACAACGAATGCATTTTCAAAGTTTCCAGCATAACTTAGGAAGTTACTTCACAAAATTGTTGTTGACTCTTCCAAACAGTCACATTCATTGTTTTGTTGCTGATTTTTTTTTATCGTTAATATAAAAGTATATTTTATTGTCGTTTTCAACTCTGTTAAGGCATATGATCAAAAAAATTACTATCTGATGTATAACAATAATTATATGACGTCCTTAACTTTTAATTTTTTTAACTGTTACTTGAGAATCACTTAAAAGGATCAATATATTAAATAGATATTTTTCTCCATTGTTGAAGCATATGATAAAAAGATCATAACATGTAATTTTTTATATCGAGGTTTTATCAGCCCTCGAGCCTATTGAGCTAATAATACATATGATATGAAAAATATCATGTAGTAATATGATATGATCATACAAGGTATGTTAGCAATTGTAATAACAAGTCAATCAACCCTACATTATATTCTTCCTCACTACGTTCGTCCGAATATAAAGTAATTAATAGTATATGGCCTTAACAAAGAACAAACGACATATACTCGCTATAACCTTTAATTCTATATAATACATCAATGTATGTATCAAATACAAACATAAAAACAATAATATCACAATTCCAATTACAATATACACATTTAATTATCCGTGAATACACGCGTCTTCTTTACTGGCTGTAGCGAGAGTCGATGGTCAGAAAGGTGACCGCACGGGTTTAAAGTGCGGACAAGTGGCCACATGTCATAAATATTTATGAACGTACGACGAACTAAATTTAAGGTATATTGCATTGAAAAAGGTTTAATCAAGCATTACAATGTTTTTGTATCCTATAATAAAGATTCGAATCATTTCTATTATATACACATACCAATGCAAGTTCAAAAGAAATGCATGCATGTAATCAACATATCCTTAGATATACAGATGATTTACCAAAAAAACCGTGTTATTGAGGGAATGACATTCTTCAACTTAATTAAGTTTATATGTCCAGACTTGAGAGCAGTACGTATTTTTCAAAACGAAATCCCTACGGTTAAAAACCGTATATATCAGTGTATTAACGATTAAAAAAACCTTGACGTCATAACGCTAGTTGTCCTTTGTTTATATATGTTTATGATTGTCAATTTGCCTACTTTCTTTTGTCATCTAGTCTTACATCTCTGCATTCTTGAATCTTAGTTTACTGTGCATATTGCTGTGTGTTTGTTTATTTCATATTGGCTTGAGGTATAGGAAGAGGTTTGAGATCGCACAAAACAAGTTGAACCTCGCTTTACATTTTTAGGGCTGTCCCGCGTCTGGAGCCTTTATTTTTTTTTATTTTTATTTTTTTTTAATCTTTTGGTTTGCTTTCTGGTATTGGGTCAAATCTTTATATTTCAATATCGAAAGTTGCCTGATAAATAATGGTAATTTTTCGAATTTCTTCAATATATAAGAGGGGTTCGTCAAATGGATCCTTATTTTTTTATACTTGCTTCAGAAGAACTGATGAGTACAGCAATGTAAAACAACTTAGATATTTATGGTATTAAGATAGACAACTCTGAGTACTTGTTTAGTCATCAACCTTAACTTAATATGATCATTAAAGGTCATTAGAACAGTACCTACATATTTAAGAAAAGTTCTAAAAGTGCACAGGTCTACACGCAAAATTAGGAAAAAACAGACGCCATATGAATTGGCATAAACGTACATCCAAAATAGATAAGTCACGAAGAAGAAAAAATAAACTGAAATCAGACCGGACCGTCATAGAGTCTTCATCATCGCTAATTATCATTTTCTCATAAACAATATTTCTGAATCCCTCTTTACAAGATTTAAAAATTTCTATGGAATGTCAAACCAGATCATTGAAAGAAATGTTCTAATTGAATTATACAAATCTGATGAAATAAGAAATAGATAAACGAAATAAATCATCGCGTATAAAAATGCTTCGTACAAAATCAATCATCCATTCTGTCATATGGACAGAAGTCAACTAACAGCCCGTTCAACGAATTTTACAAAAAAACAGAGAAAATACAGTCATCCGTTACTTTTAAAAAAAATAATAAAAAGGGCGTTTACTTTTTTGTGTCTGCTTACATTTTGTGGTTAAATCAGAATGAACATGGATTACCTTGCTTTGCATTTTCTGGCCTTTTACATATTATGTTTGGTATGCACCAAACTATAGTTATGAATTAAGTTAGTATTAGAGAAACATGTTTCAGCTTAGTTGTTAGACAGTAAGGAAAAAAATGTTGAAGAATTTTTTTGACCTAAAGTACAACAATTTTGCCACAATAAATATGTCATTGTTTGATTTCGAATGGTCAAATTCAAAAGATTTGATAATATCATTGCGTACTATGAACAGAAAGGGGACCCATACAATATTTATAGTAGTTATCAAAGGTACCAGGATTATAATTCAGAACACCAGACGCGCGTTTCGTCTACATACGACTGATCAGTGACGCTCATATCAAAATATTTATAAAGCCAAACAAGTACAAAGTTGAAGAGCATTGAGGGTACAAAATTCAATCCAAAAAGTTGTTCTAAATACAGCTAAGGTATAGAATATATTGAAATGGTGACCAACATCTTTTGGACTTAAATGAGACGTTACCACATAAAAAAGGAAACAACTTTAAACCGTTGAGATAATTGCATAATAAACATATTACTACATAGTGTTTAATTTTACAGATATATAATATGTCTTGTCTAAGATTAGTTTGTAGTTTAAAAAGTGAATATATCATGATATACAATCTTTTCATAAAGACACACCTATATAGCATTATAGGTTTTAAAGGTATGCACACAACATTCCATATAAATGAAAAAATATATTTGGCTTGAAAAGAATTATCTTTGAATTGAATTTTTCATATTTCAAATAATAACACTACAGTTGTGATAATGGCAAGCTTTCTGAAAGTTAAAATACACACTTATATTAAACCGCTAATTTTAATTTTAATTACTTTGCTCAATTGAAACATATTGTATATTAAATTTATGGCAACCACTTTTGAAAATAAAATGTTTCATTTGTTGTAGATTTGATTTTAATTTGATTAATATAATATTTAGGGAACAAAATCAATTACTTTTTTTATTATAAAACAACCAAAGTGTAACGATTGCTATGTAAATTGACAAAAACAACTATATCAGTATATGATATTCAACACATTTAGTTAAATATCAGAGAGCTTCTGAGCGTTAAACTTATCTTTGAAGTCGCATGCAGGATATGATTGGGTTCAATTTCTCTTTACTTTTAAAATTTATACAACAATATACAATAACGACATTTTTTGTGTGGTCGGTAAAATAGGGTGCTAACTTTTGCAAATCTTTATGCCCGCGTCACACTGTCCCGATTTTTACGTCGATGGCAACACGGTTATGGAAATTTTCAAAATTGGGACTGATCATATCCAGATCGGGCTATTCGTAGTGACATCTTCAACCATCGTAGAACCATCGGCCACTTTTTCTAGCCATCGGGGAAAACTTCGGAAAGGGTTCTAAATTTTTTAACATGTTAAAAAATCCGCGAAGGTGCGTCCGATGTTGAGGGTTCGTATTGAGTTCGTATCACCATTCCCACCATCGTAATATTACCGGGAATGCATCTTTGAACATCGTATTGCATTCGTGATTCCATCGTTTCAATCGTGCAGTTTTGACATTACGATGTCTACAAGAATGAATCACGAATCTACCCGAAGGTCGTATGATGGCAACACGACTTCGTGAAGTACGAAGGCGACAAGATGAAACTACGACGGCAATAAATCTAGCTAAATGTAATTTAATTTTCGCGCTAAAATACATTTAAGTGCCATGCGCGATATGCACTGGTCAGTCTAATACGACAGTTAAAAAAGACGTTCACACAACATGGAGCTCATATAATATGATTGTATGAGAACAAGAAAGGCGACAGTGTTGTTTCTATTAATCAAATTAAACAAGATGAGCAGATGTTACAGGCTCAGGATTTACTTTTAATATAAATAATATATTAATATTTTAATATTATTTTTGTCAATTTTTCATAGCAAGTAACATAATGAAAATCATAAACGCGCCTCGTACACTAACACTGCAGGTACACGTATATGATGAAACCAACTTTTTCTTCATTATTCTGATTTTTTATGTATCGTCTGAGTTGTTGTCACACGAATGTTTACTCCATAACCATTTTGTTTTCTATATGTCATATTTTGCCGCATTTGTTGCTTTCCCAACATCCTTCCTTTTGTCTGTAATATCATGATATTCTCCTTGAAAGAGCTCTTTTTGAATAAGAGGGATCAACGAACCTATTACCTTACCTTTAAGATAGATCAGTAGACATGGGCATAATTATGGCTGATTATTCAGACTAGTGCACACATTTCCCAATTTAAACAAGGCAGTGCCGAGCATGGCATCCCCTCGTATGTAACATATTGGGGACAAATATGGACACTTTATTTGTTTATGACATCGTATGGCCATCGCGCCATCATCGTAATCCATCGTGTAGACTCGTAATACATCGTGTAGCCTTCGTGATCCATCGTGTAGGCTTCGACTGAAATATAAAGCTTAAATAACCGTCTTCAGTTAACCTTCGTATGTCCATCTTTTGCTATCGTATATAATTCCGGCACCATCGTATAGACTTCGTTATTCATCGTACTTGCTTCGGTCACTTTTTGGTATTTTAACGAGATCGGGACCAACTTCGTGCGAACTTACAATTTTCGCATTCGAGTGTCCATCGTATATAAAAAATCGGGATAGTGTGACGCGGGCATTATAAAAACACATTTATTTTTGCGGTACTTAAGTCAGCTAAGGCATATTTCTTGTCGTTGAACACACCTCGGTTTTTTCTACAAGAAAACCTTAAAATATGCATTATCTTTAACATAACAACTGTCAAGTTTATAAATTATCATTAATATTCAGTATGGAAAGATAACCCTTGGGACGAATTGAGATACCAGTATCTACATTTAAATAGGTAACTTTCAAATCGAAAAGGAGGTATGATTCCCAATGAGACAACTGTTCACAAGAAACCAAACTGATACAGAAATTAACAAATATAGGTCACCGTACGGCCTTCAACAATTAGCAAAGCCCATACCGCAAAGTCAACTATGAAAGACCCCGAAATGTTGGTTTCCCTCCCCGAATCTTCAAAATGCCCCAGCCATTCGACGGGCAAACGCTTAATTGAATGTTTTGACTGTCTGTAACTATCTCGCATACAGCATACAGTAAAGTATAGATAAGTTCTAAAAACTATTCAATCCATTTTTTTAATTCAATTTTCCCCCAAACCATTTTTCATTTAAACAATTTCAAAAGTCATTTACAAAAGCTCCTTCTTTCAACAAAAGCATTTCATGTTTTTATCAGCTTTTCATTTATGAATCTTGAAAAACATATTTTTCCTTATTTTGATACTTGGTGGGTCAAACTGGTAATTTTTCTTAAACACTCCCGCATCCTTCAAATAACCAAATGTAAACAACATATATACATCAAATACATATGTCAATATCTGAATTTCAGTGTCGAATAGTTTCTTGTTGGTAGCGATCATTTTCAACCAAATTAAGTCAAATGTTAATTATAAAAGATCGTATTCATTACGTCGTTCATATATGAACAAATATTCATTTTAATCATGAATAGATTCTGTGTTAATATTATATTTTCAATATCAATTATTGTCAAATATCTTTACAACTATATGTTAAAGTTAATAAAACATTTAAACAACAGACAATGTTGTCATCTATTTGTTCTATATTTGAAAAGATTTGTTTAAGTCATTATTAAGATATGTAAATTATTTCATCTCAACGTTTGTGTCTGTTGCATTTATTGTAATAATGAATATACTATAAGCTGTATTGCGTTTAATAAAATAATTAATGTTATTGTCTATTAAACCTTACATACAACTATTCGTCAATCTTTTACAAGAACAGTTTGAAAAAGGTTAATCATATTTTGTTATATACAAAAATTGGCCATAGGATATACATTTCTTTTGTTTAAAATTCAAATAAAAATAGTCGCTGGATGATTTATAATTACAATATACAAAATTTTTTGCGACGATCGGTGCTCTCATTCTTATGAAAACCAATTATGATGCATTGCTTGCATCCTTTTTATGTAGTTCAGACTTCATTCCGGATTTCTTAAAATAGAATTTGCTAAACAAGTACGATCCTATATATGTCATCTATTTTATAGACCATTTTTTCTCAAGCAATTCAACATTTTACGATTATGTTGATCGCATGAATTAAATTGAATTTCACAGGTATGACCAATCACGGATATGTTCCTTTTAACTTGGCCACACTCGTTTTAAACATGGATTCCTATTCGCATTTCCATGAAATGATCGCAATTAACCAACGCGTTATAACGTTATTTCTTATTCATAGGTTTCAACCCATGTTTATAGCACACACCGTATTGTCATCTATGTCACACATGTTCTGTTGAGAAGTCGTCTTTATTGGTAAATGCATTATCAGTGTTTTATCAGAAAACCAGTTGCGTTTATTCTTGGGGTTTGTGAGAAGTGTCATAATTGGTTAGACTATAAATTATGTTTAATTGTTGATAGAATATTGTCAAAGTATTTATTTGATGTTTTATTAAATTTAGAGAGAAGCAAGTTTGATTCTAAGTTAAAAATGTGTGCACCTGGTTGAATTCGAAATATTTGGAATGATATAATACTGCTATTTCACCGTGCAATAAAACACTCTTACTGTAAACTCATATCCTCGAAACATAATTATGAAAAAATTTCACTGATTAACTCTCTATATCTTACTGTAACATTACACAGAACTTCAAAATAAGCCACCACAGAATAAGGACGAATAAAAAGCAAAAGTAAACAAACGTTGTGGCATTGATCTGTCCTCTTCCCAAAAAGCAGATAATAACCTGTTAGTTATAAACTGTTACGAGTTTAAATAACTGATATAATGAGACACACAATATTTTGTCAAAAACATATCCATATATAGCATGACAATTCCTTAAATGCATTCACCTTATCGAAGGAATAGTGTGTTTTGACTTGTCAGCCGAGTACGAAAACAGCTAAAGTTTTAAAGGTATGTAGATCATTTTGTTCAAAGGTAAAGTGACAATTAATATTGAAAAAACAAAACGCTGTCACAATACATTTAATTCATTCATCAAGTACTATAAATACGGATGCAGTAGCAGTAAGAATAATGTACATACACATTAGACTCCCCTGACCAGTGCTCGATAACTACCAGTGCTCGATAATGCGCTACAGAAATTATTTTTTTAATGAAAATACAACATTTTTTATTCATTTCTTTTGTGTATTTATACCTGAAAAGGGTCTTTACAGAAAATATACATTTCGCATGATCTAAACTTAACGGGAAATTAATATCAGTGGATAAATCGACAGTGGTGAATCGAAGTTGAAAAGATTTCTCATGGAATCAAGTTTAAACAAAAACTTTAACTTAATATTTAGTAGTTAAAATAACATAGATCGATTGCAAATTCATTAACAATTCAAATGATGTGATTCCTACAGTTATATTCACTTGACCGCCGCCATTTTTATGTAAACAACATATATGTTGTATTTGTCACTGATGAGCCATGGTACCGCAATGTTTGTGTACAATCTAAGGAATAATGACCTATGAACATGTTTTTACAGAGTTTTTGTTTTCCAAACAATAAACATTTTGATAAATTTTAGAATCTTTGAATTTCTATGAATATATTACCATTTCAGTAAAATTTAAATGTCAATTTTCAGAAAGATGTTCATTTTATCAAATAGACATTATAGTTTATATTTTATTTTTATTCTGAGTTTTTTAATGCATTATCGAGAACTGGTCAATTTGTATTTAAATTTGGCATATTTATAGTATGTGAATCAAGCATGCTCCAAGGTGACATTATGATAGGAATTAAACAACCAATTAGGTCCTTTTATTTCAAATAGGGTCAACTATGATCAAACAAAAGGTCATGAATCAGTTTGCAATAATTTGTCGGTAAACAGTAAAAACCAATATTAAATTATCGAGCACTGGTAGAGTGAAGTCTGTACCAATAGTTGACTTGAGATACTTTCCATCGATTGAAGAATTAAATCAAATTCTATACAAAAGGCCTCCACTTTCAAAACTTTTTTTAATATTTTTTAAAGCTGTTGTTTGTATCTATAAAATACATAACGTAGTTTTCAGAAATACATACAAGTTCTTAGAATGTCAAAATTAAAAAAAATATCCGACATAAGTAATACACATTTTATCTTTTAAATCTGACCTTACGTACAGACTTTTTATTCAAATGGATTTGTTAAGGGTTATTGTGCATTATATAAAAGTATTTTACCTTTAAAAACAATTACTAGATATTACGATTTCCACTGCAAAATTTCACAAAAGCAATACCATAGAGTATTTGAATATATATCCGGTTTTGTTTCGAATATATGGAAACACATGAATGTTTAAAAGAACAAAAGATCGAGAATTAATGACAAGAATATCAAATTATTTAAAAGTCTAAATGCAAGTTCGTTGTTCAATAATATATTTAAACATTCAGAGGTTTCTATTCATAGAATATGTATAACATTTGATAATGGACGCATTGACAAAGACAAGGGCTATTTGTCAATGCGAACTTTTTGCCAACACGATTGTATGATATACCCTTCGTATACGAACATTATGTTACTATCGATGCGCAAATCCTAAGACATGGGTTTTTTCAGAATCTTAAGGAATATATCGTTGTTCGTACACCAAAATGAAAATAACGTTACATCGTTGGTTGATTTTCCATTCTTCAGAACTTTTTAAACCAATGATAACGTTTTGGTGTTCGCTTTTGGAAATATTACCCAGGAGGCATGATATTCTGAAACGGTCAATTGTGACACTTATGGTTTTGCTCATTTGAGTATAAACCCGGTGATAAGTTTAATACGATAGGTCACATTGGAGAAGAAGATTGCGGTTACGACAATTATAACATATCCGTCGTCATCGGGGAAACAGATATATCCAAAAAAATGTGATTTTAAAAGTTAATGCGAGGTCTGCAAGTGAACACAATTAAAGAAATAAAAGATTAAGATTCGGATATGTTCAAATGATCATACGTGCATAAACCAGAGAATTTTTATCATAAAGAATTTACGGTTGTCCCTTGGCTCGATTCTTCCATTCATCTCTATCGTATAAAGTGTTGGTTATTAAAAGTATCTTATTTATTGACAATATAGTCGTTTGATTTGTGTCAAGGCTGCGATTTAATTTTTCGCTGAAGTAGGTCACAACGATCTTAGATTTAGTTGTCGCTAATGGGGTTGGAATCGTTAGCATATAGGTTCAGTCTATGGTTAACAATTTTTTAACAAATAAGTCAATTTGTCAAATATTTTTCGAATTTTATGAAATTTGAACAGAAGCTTTCTTTTTTAGCAACAATGATATCCGAATAAAAATTTTAAAATGTTTATTTTAATTTGATAATCGGACTTAGTTTTTTCAACAAGTAGGTATACTAAGTGATAAAAGTTTGTTTCATATCAATCACTTTGTCAAGCCTTTCCTTTATAGAGTTATATATTATTTTGGCAGAAGCTTTTGTATGATAAAGAGATAATGTCTGAAGCAAACTTTTAAATATTTCTTTTTCTTAATTGTTAAGTACTTGACTGATAGGTGGACTTTTATTGCATAACATTACCGAATTATTTTTTTTGACATGGTAAACTTGTAACCTTCTTTCAGATAAGAAAAATGGGCAACCAAGTGGTTAGGATTATTGCCCCTTACGCCATAAAGATTGGTAGTGTTAGTATAGTACTTTCTCTTTTTATCTGCTGGTTCCCTATAATGTACCATCAGCCCCCTTTTCACATCAAATAACTCTGAACAGTAACTCGAACTTTACTTTGAACTCTAATTCGGCTATACTCATCCGAGAAACAAAAAAGCTTAGATTCAGATAAAACAATGAAATGGAGATCGGTTTAAAAAAATATTATTTCCTAAATGGTCACGTGGTTTTACCTCATTAATCAATGTGATAACAACATCAAAGAATGACAAATCCACATCAAATCGTGGAACGAACTTATCTGCACGTAATGTACAAAGTGTCAAATTTTAAAACGCCCACCATTATAAAATGTGCAGGCCATACAGAAAGGACAAACTATCATAGCTTATTTTGCGGTATGGGTTTTGCTCATTATTGAAACCGCACAGTGACCTCAAGTTGTTTGCTCTACTTCTTTTGTGATATGTTTGAGAGTTGTCTAGCATACTACATTTTTTATACTTATTTTTAAATAGTTTGAAAGTGACCAATTCGATCGGCTTTAGGGTCCATTTATTTTGATGCAATCGTTGCTAATTGAAATTATATAAACGAAGTCTAAATTCCTTAATTGAACATGGACGTAAACAAAACCCTGCAAAAACTTACAGACAGAAAAAAAACCATAAAACACTTCAGATAATTGTTTTTATAGTACCATGGGTGACTTATATTCTTCTAGAAGTGGAATCCAAGATATTGGTAATGGAAAACAAAATAAAATGCTAGATGGGTTCAGATATTTGTTCACATGTCACTTTTATGTCGAATAATTTAATAAAGTGTACACCCGACCAGATTTCGAAAGGCGAATATATAGTATAGAAATATTTTAAATCATTGAAAATATAAACGACTTAGCAAAATGTCTTAGAACAATTTCAAAATATACAGATGCGCCACGAGCGCATGCTACGCTCTCCGTCTTGTGTGTGAAGTTTTATGCAATAAGAATCAATAGTTTCTTAGATTTGAAAAAAAAACTTGTTTTTTACCAAACCTCAATAACTTTAAAATAAGATTTTGAATCATCACCAAAAAGTATACAGATCTAAAGATGAATAAAACTTAAAGTTTTAAGCAATAATCATAAAATTGTTTTTGAGATACGGCACGACATGTGAACCTCCACCCCCCAAAAAAATCAATTAATCTAAATTAAAGTTTTGAATCGTTACCTAAAAATATACAGATCGGAAGATCAATATAACTAAGAAGTGTGTCCAGTTTTAAGTAATAATCATTAATGGTTTTTGAGATACGGTGGGACATTTGAAAACCCGCTTTTTGTTTACAAAAAAGAATTCAATAACTCTAAAATAAGATTTTGAATCATTACCAACAAGTATACAGAACAGAAGATTATTATAACTAAGAAGTGTGTAAAGTTTTAAACAATATTCATTAATGGTTTTTGAGATACGGCGGGACATGTGAAAATAAAGTTTTGAATCATCACCTAAAAGTATACAAATCTTTCAATGAATATAACTTAGATGTTTGTAAAGTTTTAAGTAATAATCATAAAAAAAAATAATTGAGATACAACTTGACATATGACCCCCCCCCCCCCTTTTTCTTTAAAAAAAAACCCTTAATAACTCTGAAATTAATTTTTTTAACATCACCAAAAAGTATAATATCTTTAGATTAATATAACTTTGTGAGTAAGTGAGTAAATTTATAATCAATCATCATTAATGGTTTTTTAGATACGGCTCAACATATGAAAACCCTCCTTTTTTACAAAACAAATCAATACTTCTTAAATAAAATTTTGAATAATCACAAAATAGTAAACATATCTTCAGATTAAAAAAAAAATCAGAAGTGTGTAAAGTTTTAAGCAATAATCATAGATCTTTTTTTAGATACAGCACGATACCCCTGCTTTAATTATAAAGTCCCGTAACTCAAAAGGTAACAATCTTAGTTTCACCAAAAAATATGAATAGATAAAGGAAGATGTGGTGTGAGTGCCAATGAGACAACTCTCCATCCAAATAACAATTTAAAAAGTAAACCATTATAGGTTAAAGTACGGCCTTCAACACGGAGCCTTGGCTCACACCGAACAACAAGCTATAAAGGGCCCCAAAATTAATAGTGTAAAACCATTCAAACGGGAAAACCAACGGTCTAATCTATATAAACAAAACGAGAAACGAGAAACACGTATATATTAATATTCAACAAACGACAACTACTGTACATCAGATTCCTGACTTAGGACAGGTGCAAACATTTGCAGCGGGATTAAATGTTTTAATGGTCTAAACCTTTTCCCTTTTTCTGAAACAATAGCATAACATCACAACATAGAAAACATACGATAAAATGTCAATTGGCAGACTTAACTAAATCAAAAATCATTTGATCATCACAGAAAACAACTATGTAAAGTTTCATGAAATCTGAATAAGTGGTATTCAAGTTACGGTGCGACTTGTAGACGTCAGACAGACAGACAAACATACAGAAGGATGGAATGACAGACGAACGAACGCCGGACATTTGTATATCATAATACATCGCGTCAAAATATTGACGGGCGTATAATAAGGTTTAGACCGAAAAGATTGATTTGATAGATGGTGGTATCAAATATCGACGTTCTATGTCAAAAATTGTTAGAATGTCTGTCTACGACGATTTATTTTTATACTCATTTTTATCTCACATTTCATAGCATTTATGCATGTGTAATGAAAAGCCACCGGTAAGGTTAATTGTATTTAACATAACAAATTTCTTTGTTTTTGTAGTTTAATGCTGATAAGAAACCACGATGGCAAACACTAAGCCAAACATTTATACCAACAAAAGTTTCAATACAGAAATTACTGACACAGATTATATTGAAGTGTTTGCAACTGATAACACATACGATAAACTGTCTTCAGTTTATGATCAAGATCCTCCAAATGACGATCCGAATTTATCATCTACTAATATGCCCACACAATCAGAAAAGCATGGTCGACAAAAGATTCAAATGTCACTGTGGTTGTTATTACTTATCATTATTTGCATGTTGGTCGCATTGGTTGTAACAGGTGTTGTCACATTCTTCATCACAAAGGAGAGATTTTCTGTTACACAGTGTAAGTATACAATAAGACAACAGTAGTATACCGCTGTTCAATAGTCATAATTCGAGTAAGCAAAAGTAAATCTTGGTAACAAACTTAAACTGAGGGAAACACATCAATTATCAGAGGAAAACAACGGAACAACAGAAACACTGAACTACAACAAAAGCAAACGCAAACATACAGACTGATTAAGAAGGGATATAATTACGATACTGTTGTCAAATCATTAAAGATTGCATATTTTGGCGTTAATATTGAGTCACTGATAAGGTCTTTGCGTCGGAACTAAAGACATTTATTCTAAAAACAGTTGTTGGCATGACACGGGTTATGTTCTTCTCATATATGTTATGATGGTATGATACTAAACCCCTAACGGGAAGGATTGTGCCTGAGGTTCATATGATGAAATCATAATCTTTCAGTCAGTTTAATTAAAGTCTGGAGCTGACATGTCAGTTAACTGCTAGTAGTCTGTTGTTATTTATGTATTATTGTCATTTTGTTTATTTTCTTTGGTTACATCTTCTGACATCAGACTCGGACTTCTCTTGAACTGAATTTTAATGTGCGTATTGTTATGCGTTTATTTTTCTACATTGGTTAGAGGTATAGGGGGAGGGTTGAGATCTCACAAACATGTTTAACCCCGCCGCATTTTTGCGCCTGTCCCAAGTCAGGAGCCTCTGGCCTTTGTTAGTCTTGTATTATTTTTATATTAGTTTCTTGTGTACAATTTGGAAATTAGTATGGCGTTCATTATCACTGAACTAGTATATATTTGTTTAGGGGCCAGCTGAAGGACGCCTCCGGGTGCGGGAATTTCTCGCTACATTGAAGACCTGTTGGTGACCTTCTGCTGTTGTTTTTTATTTTGGTCGGGTTTTTGTCTCTTTGACACATTCCCCATTTCCATTCTCAATTTTATAGAAACGGCCTTTGACACTGCAATATTCCTGACTTGGTAGAGGACATTTAACGAAAAAAAGACAACACTACCATGACTTTGTGACAGGAATATAGTACAAACAAACGCAAAAACAAGCAGAGAAAAAACATAAATAAATAAATAATATAATAGTACATTACAACATGTAAACCGCAGATTAACAATATACAAGTAAATGTTTTCTTCTTTTACGAATATGTTGGAGATGGTGAATGATTTTTGAACATATAATTATAAATACGAATAAAGGTATAAAGGATGACACAATATATAATTGCAAGAAAATAGTTCGAGAAATATCTTTAATTGGGTATTTTCGAGACGAAATCAAAACATGTCATAAATCGTAATATCATTTTTCAAGGGGCCCTGTGTTTACAATGATCCAACGTCCAGGGATAAACGGTGGACTCTATCATAAAAAAAAATCTATTTAATATTTTTTTCCATACATAAGTTATACATTCATATTAATTACACTGATTGAGTTTGCGTATAAAATGTTCACAATATTCTACAGTAAATAAAATACATTAATAAAAGTCCCCCAAAACACACTACAATCTACACAATAATTTACCTTTACTTATATAATTGGCATTTAATTTTTTGTACTTTTGACACCTGGATTACATTGTTATGTGTCGGTAAGTGGTTTTATAGGTCACATGCTCGACCTTGTAAATGCGTGTATTGTATATTTCTATCGTTGGATGTATTTTGTTCTAAAAAGGAAAAGAAAGTAAGTACAAATTATTTCGTCACTTACTAATGTATAAGATTTATTATAAGTTTTATTTCAGCTGCAAAATTTTCTTTTTTGGATGATAATGATTTGTCCATAGATTCAATTAAACTTCCCAGTTCCCGTTTTGCATATGCTATCAATTGGCTGGAAGTAAAACTTTTAGACTGATATTTGATTATATTCCTACATTTCCAAATAATCCATTTAACTGTATTCATAATCGTATTAGTTATGACATTGTACTTTTTTTTGTAATCGTACATTCCTAGCATGATAAGTTCTTCGCTCAATGGAATATATACTGTGTTATTTAGTACATTATATGTTTTAAGCGCATCAAAAATGTGTTCCCAAACAACCATTATAATGTTACAGTTGTGAAAAAGGTGTGTGAGAGTTTCGTTTTCTGTTTTACAAAAATGGCATTTGCCATTATTTGATTTGCCCATTCTAAATAGTTTTTGCTCCGTATAGATAATGTTATGAACAATTTTCCAGCTAATTTGATTTGCTTTCCTAGAGGACATACTTTTATTTAAATTTATCCAGATCTTTTTCCACGGTAATTCCGAATTATACTGAATATTCCATTTTATTTGACAGTTTGGAACTATATCTAAATTTAACGAATATTGGATTAATTTCAAAGATATCTCACTTGGGATTACTACTTTATTCTGTTTATCGTAAAATTCAAATGTATTTTTAATATAATAACCATTTTTGGGGGGTTCTGGATCAACGTGGACGCTTTTTAGTCTGTCCTTGAACAATTTAGGAATAGCTAATTTCAGCCTTACCCATTCCGAGATCCAGTTTCTCTTATCTTTAAGAGTATTGTATATAAAGTTGTCGCTTTTGATGTTTTTCGTTTCTTCATCCCAAATATCTTTTATTGTATGAATTCCACTTTTTCCGAAGTTAGGGAAAAAAATAGGTTTTTTATTGTATTGAATTTTTATGTTTCCAAAAAGTTGTTGGTTTAGGATATCGTTTTTATTTATTGGACTTTGTATACTTAAACATTTTGACCACGTTTTAATTAACTCAAGATAGTATTTTGGAAAATTTTCCATTTGCAATCCTCGTAAGTTCGAACACTTTGCTAAAAAATTATTACAATTATATTTGATATCAAACTTCTGTAGCCACCATTTGGCTATTGTGTTCCAGTTATCGGTGTTTGATCTTAAAATCTTTTGCATACTTTTGATTTGTTTGGATTTAATGAACGAGTCTATATTGATCATATCAATCCCCCCTTCTTCTAACGGTAAGCAACACACGTCCCTTTTAATTATATTTACTTTCCCCTCCCATATAAAATTCCACATGACATTGTTTATTTCTTTTTTATATTTTTCAGGTATACCTCGCATTTCGATTTCGAACCCTATTTTAGAAATGATCAATGATTTTAATATTAAGACTCTGTCCTTCAATGTTAGGTCACGAGATTTCCAAACCTCAAGACACGCCTTAATCTTCTTTATTTTTTCTAACCATATAGCTTCTATATCAACACTATATCCATGCATGACTCCCAATGCTTTAATTGGTTCGCTAGACCACCTAATTTTTTTATATTTTGGTGTTTTATTTTTCCAACGACCCAAATATACCCCTACAGTCTTTTCATAATTTATCTTAGCACCCGATGCTTTCTCATATATTTCTAAAACCTTGAATGTTTCCTCTATTGATTCCTCTGTTCTATTAAAAAATTGTGTATCGTCTGCAAACATGTTAATCTTAACCTCTTTCTTTTCATTTTCTATGTCAGGGTGGGGTAAATTTATTCCTTGAATTTTCGGATTAGCCCTAATTGTGGCTGCCATCGGCTCTGCTTGTAAAATGTAAACCATCGGCGATATTGGACAGCCCTGACGGATTGATCTAGAAATTGGGACGTATCTTGATTGAAAACCGTTAGTCATTAAACAAGTTTTAGCATTTTTTAGTAACATTTTAACCCATTCCCGAAAATTTTCCCCAAATTGAAATTTTTCTAAACATGCATCTAACCATTCCCATTCTGCATAGTCAAAAGCTTTTGTTTGATCAAGAAAAAGGATTGATCCTTCCTCGTCTTCCATATCTATAAAATCGAAAATATCTTGCAGCATTCTATTAGAATCAAAAATATTTCTGCCCTTAACAAACCCTTTTTGATCTGTTTCTATAATTGATGGTAGAACTATTTTCAAACGTTCAGCCAGAATTTTTGAGCAAATTTTATAGTCTACATTTAATAATGTTATAGGTCGCCAGTTTTTAATATCCTCCCTCTCCCCACTTTTATATAATAGGCTTATCATTCCAAGTCTCTGCGATTCGGAAAGTGTTTTATCAAAAAAGGTTTCTTTTAATATTTGCGTAAGCTCATCCTGTATCAAAAACCAATATTCCTGATAAAATTCTGCAGTTATGCCATCTTCCCCTGGTGATTTATCCCTTTTCATTAATTTAATTGCTTTGAAAATTTCATCTTTTGTAATTTCACTATCACATAACCGTTTTTCTGCTTCAGATAGAGTTTTACTTACATTATATAGTAATTTTCCCCCAGCCTCTCTATTACAACCCCCCGAGGTAAAAAGTTTCTCATAATATTTTAATTGCTCGCCTAAGATTTCATTAATATTATTTTTGTATGTGCCATTTTCGGCTTTTATTTTTGACCATAGTTTTTCTTTTCCTCGTTTTAAATTTGTTCTAATCTGAAAAAATAATTTGTGGATTTTTCACCTTTTTCATACCAATTTATTTTTGATCTTATGCGTGCTGCTTCTGCTTTTTGTTCGTAATATTTATATATATCTTTTTTTAGTTTTTCAACCTCATTCAGATTTTTTTGTGTTCCATCATTTTCTAACAGATTTTCTAATTTATCTTCCCAATTTTTAACTTCATTTTCATTTAATCTAAGTTTCTTTGAAACCGTTATTGTTATGTCCTTTATTTTAGTTTTTGTTAAATCCCAGAACTCCTTTTTATCTTTAAAATTATTTATGTTAAGTTTCCAAGATTTCCAAAATGTTTCAAAAGTATTTTTGAAAAGGTCGGTTTTAATTATACTATTGTTCATTTTCCAGTAACCCGGGCCTCTTTCTGGTTCGACGATGTTCATAGTAATTGTTACGCCGTCGTGATCGCTGAAGGGAAAATAAACAATTTTTGCATTGTTTACTCTACAATCGATATTCTCACTGGTGAATATATAATCTATTCTCGAGTATGATTGACCCCTTGAAAATGTATATTGTTTTTTGTTTGGATATCTGAGACGCCAAAAGTCCGTCAATTCATTTTTTTCAATGAAATTTTTTAGTTCATAATTTCCCGCATCGCCACGTTTGGGCATATGTTTTCTATCTAATTTCCTATTTAGACAACAATTAAAATCTCCCATAACGTAATTTACAATATCATTTTCTTTATCTATTTTTAACTTATTAAAGAAATGTTTTCTTTCTATGCCATTATTAGGGGCGTAGACATTAAAAATTCTAATAGTTTCGTTTGAATCTAATTTGAATTCAACTATTAATTTCCTTCCCTCTGCATCTTTATATTTTTCAGTAATGTTTATATCTAAATTTGGTTTCACTAAAATTGCTACCCCTTTGGAAACGGAAGTCCCGTTACACCAAAAACTTAAACCTCCCCATTCTTTTTTCCATTCATTTTCAACAAATTTTGTGCAATGAGTTTCTTGCAAACATATAAAATCAAAATTCTTTTTTTGACACCATTGAAATAATGCATTTCGTTTTGACTTATCTCCCATACCGTTTGCGTTTAATGAAACTAAACGAATAGACATACTTTATGGGGAAAATATATATTTATATTATTGTCTTCAAATTTCTGAATATTTAGTTTGCTGTACAGTTCACCGATTTCATTTATGTTATACAACATAATAAAAGTCCAACCTATATTCAATATATTTACAATAAATGAATTTGCATGTACACTTGCAATGCATTTTTTTTTAGAGTTATCTCCCATACCATATATTTCATATATAATTATTATCTGCCTACTTATTTCACCAACAAATACACATATTTGTATCACTAACATAATACAGTTCAAAAAATTTCCAAAATATTTACAATAAATGCAAGATTTTGCATACACAATAATAGCATGTATTTTTTGTAAGTTTTTCATTATATCATTTTAATTACCAAACATTATATATAAATGTTATTTTGGAAACGCCAAGAAAAATGACATATATGCAAACATTATTGGAAACTCCCAATATAATAAACTTATTAATGGAACGACACTCCCACTAAGTCTTTAAATAAATGATGCAATCAAGTTAGAAACATACAATCATTGTTTAAGGTATTTAAGAAATAGCAGACGTGTTGCATCTTTTACATAAACTTGTTTGTTTCAAAATAGACAATATTTACAAAAACATTAGTCGAGATTTTTATTTTCTAGAATAAAGCATATTTTCAATTTTAGATACGACTGAAAAATACTGATTTAAATTCAAAACGTTTTTTTCCCGACTGTTAACTTTTTTATCAGTTAATTATTACAAGAACGAACACAACATACCACATGTGGAGCAGGATCTGAGTACCCGCCCGGAGCACCTTGGATCCCCAAGTTGTTGGTGGGGTTCGTGTTGCTAAGTCTTAAGTTTTCTATGTTGTGTTTTGTGTACAATTGTTTTTTCTGATTGTCTTTTTCTTTTTTTGCCATGGCGTTGTCAATTAATTTTCGATTTATGAGTTTGAATATTCCTTTTGTATCTGTCGCCCCTCTTTTTGAAACCGTGACCATATCAATGCAACCTTTGATTAATTGAGTAAATGCGCACGCATTCAAAATTATATTGAATAATCCAAATTGTCTTACAACACTGAAGAGTGGTAGACCGATAACTTTGACAAATTTGACTCCAAGAGAAGTTGTATAACATTTTAGCCAGTTATTTTTAGGATCATGAAAAATATAGCCGTAAAATAGTTTGAAGGTTTCGATGAACTTAAATTGTTAAAAGAGTTGAATAATCCTTAGTTTAAACAGTATTTATTATTGAAAAATGTCAAGACAAATATTACAATGTTACATGAATTCGGAAACAAGTTTGGAAAAACTTTTATAAATCCGTCTCCCTATTAATAATCCTTACCTGATCATGCGTTGGAAGTTATGTACTATCATATACATCTTTAGTTTAAAACTTCATAAACACCATGAAATAAATCTAGCAGCAGTCATACAAATGATTTAACTAATGTTGTTAAAGAGAAGATAATCATTGAACATGATTGTTATACAGAAGAAGTATTCAGTGATGACACATGTGGTCACCTAATTTGTACTTTTTTTTTTTTATAAATGATCAATTACAGGAAATGTATTGGGCTTTTCGAAATATTAAATTGAGCTTTGAGCTGTTATGGAATCAGTAAGTTCCCTACGATTTTGAACAGAGATAAACAAACAATTCATAAGATTTCGATCTGGTGTATGTCAATTTTACAAATATGTCGAGGACAGTATATTACAACGAAGCGCAATGATCATTACATTTTCAATTGCGATTTGTGAAACACAAGAAAAACCTACTCATAGAGGCACAAAGAACAACAGTTATTTATATACATAAAATTTGAACTTCGACTTGATTGAACTAT
This sequence comes from Mytilus trossulus, assembly GCF_036588685.1. NCBI lineage: Eukaryota > Metazoa > Mollusca > Bivalvia > Mytilida > Mytilidae > Mytilus > Mytilus trossulus. The sequence continues at coordinate 40,161,424 of NC_086381.1, read as the reverse complement.
TAGTATTGGGCGGTTAAAGAATTCGGTCGATGTTACCGTTGTAACCACATAAACTCATAGGCCTGATATGATAGGAAGATCAACGTTAGTACAAAAATATCTGTGTAACTTTTAATATATAATAATTGATTTACAAAATATTTTGTATGCCTCTTTTTATATTCAAATAGGAAAAAAAGAATTTCAAAGAGATACTAGTACCATTCTAGAATAAACGTATTTGAAAGAGCTCAATACTCATCTATTTTGTTACAGTGTCGTAACAGCTCATTATAAAAAATTGTAAAAATGATTGGAATAGGTTTTGTCCAATTTGATCGCCACGAAGCACAAAAACAACTAACAAAAAATAACAGATACACAAACGGATCAGACATTACTCAAAGATACTGAATTCTAGTTAAAAGCTAACTACTAAATGAATAAAACCACAGCAGCAATGTATACTCCGGTACATTTGTTGACTTTGAGCATATGATTCTATCAGATTATCGTCTTGAACTAAACTTTTAGTATACGTATTAGATGTTGTTTTCCCTGTTTATTGGATGGGGTGTGTCACGGGGTTACGTCTGCGTTAACTTAAGTTCTATTTCAAACAGCTCAGATCTCTTTGGAGATAGGTTCTCTATAAGTTGTTTTGTAGATATAAAGCATAAAAGATTTATTTAAAGTCGGCTATACATATAACAAAATGCATACCAATAGATATTGAAGGTATAGTGATAGTCGAAGGCATTGTGAAGATTAGTATTTGTAACGGTTATTTGATACAGAAAATAACATTTAATTAGACTAAGGTTGATCGTAATGGCATATGAAAACATAGATCATGTTCAACTGCGATATTACATTTGTCCTCTTCTTTATTCAATTTCAATTAATGCGTTGTTTACGTTTCAGATGAGTCAAAGAATGAATGCTATTGGACGACATGGAGTTCCTGGTCGGGATGTAGCATTACCTGTGGTAAAGGCGAACAAGTCAGAGTCAGACAGCATATGAATACATCGATGCTTTGTAAATACAATGAAACATTCAACGTCCGAACCTGTACTTCAGATCCATGCTTTGGTAATGAAATGTCATCATTAATAATAATATATATAAAGATAAATATGACATTTATACAACATGTTTCAAACATAATAAATACACATCAAGCGTATGATCCAAAGTTAATACCGACACAGCAGACCAAAGCCAATTAACTAATAAAACCTCAATGCGTTGACCTTAATAGACCTTTGATAAGAGAATTACAGGCGCGAACAATGATTAGAGATATGTACAAATACATATAAATTAACCTTGACCGCAGATAATTGATAGCTTTTAATGACCGTCTATAAGAACGATCACAGACAATATACCATAATTACGAAAGTAGTTATTGTTGATATAAAGCCTGTAAACGTCCAGCAGGAAGTATTTCAAGATACCCAGTCTGATTGTTTGAGTACTGAAAGAATATAAAACATAATAAAATAATTATTTTTATTATACAAATATTTGGGCTTAAGGGCAACACGTTATGTTACAGAAAACTTCCTTGGCGTCAGTGAATAAAAAGCGATGAATGTAAACTAACTGACGCCAACATTATACTTAACTATCCGAGCAGTGTGCGCGGCACACTGTGTGAATGCTTGAGGATATTTTTTCTCTAGTATCATGTAATTCACTCAGTTCTGTCATATTGTAAATCAAGAACAAAACAAATTACATGCTACCTGCAGTTGACACAAAACACACAGTATGTACATAAAATGATAGTGTGTTCTCAGATAATTAAGGATAATTTGCCGCTAAAATACTGTGCCTGAGCTAGCCACATATCTTTGACAGAAATGCGTCACCATAGGGGTATTTGCATACACGTGTGTGTACGACTACCAGTCTACTTGTCTCAGAGTACTTTAGCAAGCCGTTCCCGAGCGGTATAGCCTTACTTGATTTTTCACGTGGTACCGCATAAGAGTAAATCTTTGTGGGCATAGACCGACGTGAAATAGAGCTGTTGAGCAATCAAGATGAGACTATTCCTCGTTAAGGCACGTAGGCACCCTAACTACTCAGAAAATGTTCATAAATGTCTGGCCTGATCATTTATTATAGTAACATAACGTGAACCATAAAGGCACAACATCTTCATAATAATCGGCGGTGTTGGGGCGGCTGGAGGGTTGATTTGAATTGTTTGCACTTCTATACTGTTACTATCTTATCAATGCAACTGACTGAATAAACCTGACAAAGATTGAAAATTTAACACGTGCACCAAGTCATGAGACGGTTAAGAAAACATTGCCGTCTCTACCACAGACATAATAAATCTAGTAATAAAATGTTTATCGTCCACCTAAATAAATAATGATTTTAACAGAAGCCGAGTCGGACAGAACATGAAACATTAATATAAACATCAATTAAAAATTTCTAATTTATACAACATGTTTCAAACATAATAAATACACATCAAGCGTATGATCCAAAGTTAATACCGACACAGCAGACCAAAGCCAATTAACTAATAAAACCTCAATGCGTTGACCTTAATAGACCTTTGATAAGAGAATTACAGGCGTGAACAATGATTAGAGATATGTACAAATACATATAAATTAACCTTGACCGCAGATAATTGATAGCTTTTAATGACCGTCTATAAGAACGATCACAGACAATATACCATAATTACGAAAGTAGTTATTGTTGATATAAAGCCTGTAAACGTCCAGCAGGAAGTATTTCAAGATACCCAGTCTGATTGTTTGAGTACTGAAAGAATATAAAACATAATAAAATAATTATTTTTATTATACAAATATTTGGGCTTAAGGGCAACACGTTATGTTACAGAAAACTTCCTTGGCGTCAGTGAATAAAAAGCGATGAATGTAAACTAACTGACGCCAACATTATACTTAACTATCCGAGCAGTGTGCGCGGCACACTGTGATAATGCTTGAGGATATTTTTTCTCTAGTATCATGTAATTCACTCAGTTCTGTCATATTGTAAATCAAGAACAAAACAAATTACATGCTACCTGCAGTTGACACAAAACACACAGTATGTACATAAAATGATAGTGTGTTCTCAGATAATTAAGGATAATTTGCCGCTAAAATACTGTGCCTGAGCTAGCCACATATCTTTGACAGAAATGCGTCACCATAGGGGTATTTGCATACACGTGTGTGTACGACTACCAGTCTACTTGTCTCAGAGTACTTTAGCAAGCCGTTCCCGAGCGGTATAGCCTTACTTGATTTTTCACGTGGTACCGCATAAGAGTAAATCTTTGTGGGCATAGACCGACGTGAAATAGAGCTGTTGAGCAATCAAGATGAGACTATTCCTCGTTAAGGCACGTAGGCACCCTAACTACTCAGAAATGTTTTGGGGAAACGATATTATATTTGGCCAAAATAAAATATCATAGCCCAAAACGAAATATGTAACGTTATGTTGCCTGCCCAAGTTGCATATTGAGTAACCCAAAAAGATTGAAGATGTTGTGCCTGATGAAGCCTTGTGTCTTGTTAAAATTAAAGTTGATCTAGAGAAAAATTAATGTCAATATAAAAATCCTTAACCACAATATTGAGATCAACGTGAGAAGAAAAGACACAAGGCTAGGATGGAGGACAAATTACAAAGTTATAACCGATGGTAAAAAACGTTTTCGGCATTGTATCTTGTCATTTAATCTTTTCCAGCGCGGATTTAATATCCAATTTGGAAGTTCTAATGTAACGTTTAAAACAATCTGATTTCCAACGTCCCAGTGTTTGTATCATGCTGTCCTCAATACCTTGAGAACTAGCACTTGTGGCCGCACCTGATCGAAAAGAATGTCCGCTATAATCCTTGTCACTATATCCTAATGCTATGAGTATTGTTTTCAGCTTGCTTATAAAAAAGTTCCGGGAAAGTGGTTTTCCGGTTTCTTCAACGAGAAACGAATCATTCTGCTTTGCGTTTAGGTTTAATCTTACACTCATCAGCTGGGGTAGCAATTTATACGGACAAACGACGCCCTCTATCTTGAACAAGGAAATTATAATACCTTGTCGGAATATATCTGTCTTTGTAGCTTTTAAATTAACAGTTACTTCGCATTCTGAAACGAAATTTATGTCAGAAACGCATAAATTTGAATCTGGATCAAACACAGTTCTACATGTAAACTCATTGCATCTCAGAAAACCATAAAATGCCAGAACACACGCTGTTTGAAATGTTAAATCCATATAATCATGATTGAAAAATCCACATTGCAAACAAGTTACTATTTCCTGTAAAATTTTAAACGTTATTGGTAACTTTTGTCGTAATGGCTTACTCTCAGATTTTTTAACTCCATTTAACACATTTTGCAAGCGTTGGTATGTATGACCAAATTTATCACAAAGTGGGTTCACATTATCAAAATTAACTCCATGAAAACGAACTCCAGCGAGATATAATTTGATTGTTGAATATTTCAGTTTTAACACTGATTGGCAGTGGGCCACGAAATAGATCAATAAATCTTCCGAAACTTTAGACATATTGAAAGTCCTTGAGTTGAATCCAGTGATATGATTGCCACAAAATTGAATAAAACATTTATATCCTGTTGAATAAACATTGCGGGTATTCACGTTGATACTTTTATTCCATAAGCTGTCGACTGCTTGGTCTAACTCCACACAATTTCGGAATGAGGAGGGCAGGTGCATGGATTTGGCGAAGCTTCTGGAGCCAATTGTCGAAACCGCTTCATCTGGTAACGAGAAAGAGCATCTGCTATGTTATTTTCTTTCCCTGGTACATGTACAGCATGTACAACAAAATTAAATTTAGCCGCACACCAAGTTAAACGGCGAACAAGATTCATAATCACGTTACACTTTGAACGACCCTTATTAATAATGTACACACTAGACATATTATCACAATGAAAAAGAATGCGTTTAGTAGACCATTCATGCCCCCATAAAATAGCAGATATAACAATCGGATACAATTCTAAGTAAGCCATTGAGAAAGACTCCTCATCGGACCGAATAAAATCGTCGGGCCAACTGCCTTGAAACCACCTTTTCCTAAAATAACCTCCGTATCCGATTGTTGATGAAGCATCCGTGAATAAATGAAAATCGGACGCATTAATAACGTTATCGCTGATAAAAAATGATATACCATTCCACTGACTTAGGAATTTAAACCACATTGCCATGTCATCTCTACATCCCTTTGTAATTGTAACGTGATGATAAAGTTCTTTAACGGAGTGTGCTAATGTCAATAAATACGACACAAACGATCTCCCTGGTATAATTACTTTACATGCATAATTGAGATGACCCAATAAACTTAACATTTCACGCTTAGTACATGAACGTCTATTAAGATAGCTGTATAAAATATCCTTAATTCTAACAAGCTTCTCATCAGGTAATTTAGCAATCATATGCATTGAATCGAGAATTATGCCGAGATATTCTAATGAAGTAGATGGACCAACTGTTTTATGAGCGCTGAGAGGAATCTTTAAACTATTAAATACATATAACATTGTGTTCATATTCCTTGTAGCATCTACGTAAGGATTGTTAATCAGGAGAAAATCGTCTAACAAATGTAACACGTGCCGCAAACCGTAATTATTTTGTAAGATCCAACATATTGCCACTGATAATGTATCGAATATCTTGGGACTTGAACGGCAACCAAATGCTAAACGAGTATAAAAATAGTAAATGTCATTCCATTTTAATCCATAAAATCGCCATAAAGAATTATGTACAGGTATTAATTTGAATGCATCGGTTACGTCACACTTACATAATTGACTTTTAATTCCTAATGACTTAATTATATTTATAGCGTCGTCAATTCTTACATAGGTTAATGAATAGTCTTCCTTATTTATCAAATCGTTGATGCTGTGATGCTCATCATTGTTGTGAGGAGCCGAGAGGTCTAGAATTAATCTTTTCTTTTTTGAATATTTTCCTTCAACAATACCTATCGGACTAATTCTATAAGTATCAAACGGAGGTTTTGTAAATGGTCCAATAAGGTATCCTTTACGAAGTACGTCATCTACCAGTTTCGTAACATCATCGGGAAATTTCTTGGTAGACAATAAATTCTTACATTCCAAAGATTTACTTGGTAGTACGTTTATGCCTGTGTCAAAACCATATCGAAGTCCATTAATTAAATTAAAAACAAAATTTTTATCTGGATAATGTGTAAGTTCAAATTCAAGTTGATCGATATCAATAGGCGTAGACACTAGTCAATTCTTGGCCTGCGCTTGTTCTTGTGACGGCCCATTGTTCGGAGTAGCACCAGTAGATGATCTAGTATTAACATGGGCGAATGAACATTTTGTCCCCTTGAAACATTTTCCTGATAAGAAATTGTTACACACTTCCCGACCACGAAAGAAAAGAACAGGGCGTCCTCGTATATCTGTATTGGAATCAACACGATCGTTACTCCCAACTTGTGATTTCTGAAAATGAGTTTGATTATAAGTTGGTTTCGGTCGATTATTCGATTGACCAAAGCTTGGTAACGTTTGACAAACAGCTGTGAGATGCCCAAGACTACCGCATGTTTCACATTCTTTAATTATTTGTCCACTTGTGGTGGATGAATAGAGTTTTTCGTCTCTGATGGACCAATCTACAACTTTACCATGGGTCAGTTTGATAGCAGCTACCTTATTTGCGAAAGCCTTGTGATACTCGTAGAAAACGGGACCTTTATATCTTGCAGAGATATCAATGATATCTTGAATATACATATCGAATTCGATTCGTCGGTCTTGCTTTTCACAGATAATATTTTTGTAAATATTAAAAGCTTCTAGAAACTCTTGTATAGACAAGTTTCTTTGAAGGCGGGGATCGCGATGTTTGATTAACAATACGGACCCGTCAGATTCATCAACGGTTTTGTAATCTTGTACGTTTTCTTGATTGTTAAGAAGGGTAGCCAGATTAATGTACTTGCCTTCTAAAATCTGCTTCCGAACGTTCGGTGCCACTGCTTGAACATGCGGAAACATGCCTGAGGAAACCTTGGTAGTGTGATAAGATCCTGTATCATGATGTACTCCATTATTTATATCACTCACGAATGCAGGTTGACTAATGATATTTGATTCTCTAACTAATAGCGACTGAATTAAAGTTCCTTGATTTTGAACAGTTTGCTCCATGTTGTTTAAACTGGTGGTAAGTTGAGTTAATGCTGGAATTTCGGGCATAACTGTATTATCCTGTCCTGAATTCTCATTTAATAGTTCCAATAACTGCTCTTTTGTGAAAGTTGATGGAGCCCTGATGCCTTGCTTTCTTAGTTTTCCTTTAACTTCGTCAAGTGTCAATTCTGTATTAGAATTCTGTATAACTGGTGTGTCACTTTTCTTACTTTTCTTACTGGAAACACGCTTTTTACGAACTGGCGGCATTTTTAAGAAGTAGTTAAAAAGTTATGAAATAACCAAATACTAGTAATATTGATTTGAATTGTTTGCACTTCTATACTGTTACTATCTTATCAATGCAACTGACTGAATAAACCTGACAAAGATTGAAAATTTAACACGTGCACCAAGTCATGAGACGGTTAAGAAAACATTGCCGTCTCTACCACAGACATAATAAATCTAGTAATAAAATGTTTATCGTCCACCTAAATAAATAATGATTTTAACAGAAGCCGAGTCGGACAGAACATGAAACATTAATATAAACATCAATTAAAAATTTCTAAATATTAACACACCTTGATATTTACTCTGAATAAGCAAAAATGTGAAACAAGTTTAGTTTTACAGAAAGGCTTGATTTTGAATTGCTTATTAATTTCCTGTTCTAGAAAATTGAAAACGTTCCTGAATTTTGACACTTAATTATCTTGTCAAAGAGAATGTAACACTTAACAAACAGGAAAATATTATTTAATATTGTACACTCTCTCGAAGGACCGATTAAGCTTTTCTCATCACTTTGCGTCCTTCGTCAGTCGTCCGTCGTCGTCGTCGTCGTCCGGCGTCGTCTGTTAACTTTTACAAAAATCTTCTCCTCTGAAACTACTGGGTCAAACCAAAGCATTTAGAGCAAATCTTACATGCAGTAAAATTGATTATCAGGTAAAGATCTATCTGCCCTGAAATTTTCAGATGAATCGAATAAACCTATTATTGGGCTGTGGCCACTAAATTGGTAATTTTAAGGAAATTTTGCCATTTTTGGTTATTATCTTGAATATTATTTTAGATAGAGGTAAACTGTGAACAGCAATAATGTTTAGCAGAGTAAGATATAAAGAAAAGTCAAATAACCAAAATGGTCAGTTGATCCCTTAAGGAGTTATTACCCTATAAAGTATTTTTTACCAATTTTTCATAAATTTGTGTAATCTTCTACAAAAACCTACTCCTCTGAAACTACTCGTCCAAATTTAACCAAACTTGGCCACAATGATCATTGGGGTATCTAGTTTACAAAATGTGTTCGGTGACACGACCAACCAACCAACCATGATGATGCCATTGCTTAAGGTAGAACATTGGAGGACAATGTAGAGTTTGGCTTATAACTCTTAAACCAAATCATTTAGAGCAAATATGTCAGGGGATACAATAGCTAATCAGGTCAATTATTATCTGCGGTTAAATTTTCAAATGAATTGGACAACTGGTTGTTGGGTTGCTGCCCCCAATTGGTAATTTTTTAAGGAAATTTTGCAGTTTTTTGTTAATATCTTGAACTCCATTGTAGATAGAGATAAACTGTTAACAGCAATAATGTTCAGCAAAATAAGATCTACAAATAATTCAACATGACCATTTGACCTCTCAAGGAGTAACTGCTCTTTATAGTCATTTTTTTACAATTTTCATTTATTTGGTAGCTTTTGTAAATCTTTGCAAGCACATCACCATCACCAAAACACAATTTTGACATGAATGCATCTGTTTCCTTTGTTTAATGTGCACATAGACCAAGGTGAGCGACACAGGCTCTTAAGAGCATCTAGTTTATCTGAGAGATGATTTTAACATTTAAATCTAAAAAAAAGACATTTTCCGTATTCAAATGGATTGAATGTGAGTAACACCCAATCTCTATAAATTTGTCTATGACAAAAATTCATATGATTCTGCTTCCTCAGTGAAGTAAAACAAATTACAACTTTAATATTAGAACAGAAGAATACTCGTTTCGGATGCGGATACAGAGGAAGTAGGTTCGTTTCAGCGAGTCATATTAATGACCGTAAAATTTCTATTCTCAGCACGCGGCATTTAATGTAAGGAGTAAGAGCAAAGACTTCTCGCCCCGGGAGTACTTTGAAGGGTATGTGACATGTCTTCCTTAGTTCCTTAGGACTGTTTTTTGGAAAATATAACGAATTAATTATGGCTCAGCTTTTTGGTCTGCCACACATTGGATTTCCTATTTATATCACATTTACATGTTATCGTCCTTGACATGTATTAAAATGGCCATTGGACGTTACACAGCCATCCATCATCATACTTAAAATCTTAGAATTTCAAGCTCTATATTTGTAGTATATATTTATCATCCACAAATCTCCATTTAAGCCGATGGCATGTGATTTCATGGAGGATTTTTGTCTATAATATGTAAAGAATAAACAAGTGTCCATATTGTATGCGTAACCCTGCCCTCTTTTGTTTTGTATTTACACAAACAAGTAAATAAAGGCAACAGTAGTATACCGCTGTTCAAAACTCATAAATCCATTGACATAAAACAAAATCGGGGTTAACAAACTAAAACCGAGGGCAACGCATTAAATATAAGAGGAGAACAACGACATAACACTATGATTGCTTTGGATATAAACCGCAATTTTTATACGTGTGCATGTAAAACATAATTTTGTTGTAGAAGGGTCTTTAGACAGCACAAACAACATCTTCCAAAAGACCAAAAAAGTGAAAAGGTATATTTAAACAAAACGCTATCACTAACAGGTCGAACAACTGGTGTTCTTTAACCCTGCTGACTGCCATTGGCGATTGCCAAATAAAATAAATCACAAGATGTAACAAAATGGATCTTAATATAACTTTTAAACTAAACAGAAAACAATTAACTAGTGGCCAAGATGTTATGCCACAAACATAAGGTGTCATTATTTTTTTTTAAACAAGATCCGGATTTCGACAATAAATGTCTCTTCAGTGATGTGAGGGATCAAAACGGTATTTGGAAGGCCATATATAATGTACCCTCATTTTTAGATAGACTTAATTTTAAGAGTCTATAGAATGAACGGATCATATGAACTGGAGGGAAAATATGATACAAGCCCATACGAAAAAATAAAAACAAGTCTAAATTTAAAACTACGTTCAAACCTACGATTGCGTTGGATAAAAATCGCAATTTTTTTACGTGTAAAACAATATTTCGCTGTAGAAGGGTCTGAGTACAGCACAACAACATTTTCCAAAAGACCAAAAAAGGGGGAAAATTATATTTAAAAAAAACCGCATTTGACTAACAGGTCCAATATATATACGTATGAGCCAGTGACAACTCTACAACAGATTTATCCATCGGATCACCAGCAGTGATGGTGATATATGGCTGTGTACATTATGTATACAACTCGTATAACCCAACAATGTTAGATCTGTAAATTTGCTTTCGTAATTTTTTTGTTCTTTCTTCGCCGAGATTCGAACCCATGCTACTGAGATATCGTGACACCAAATCATAAGTACGTCTGAGCCAGTGACAACTCTACAACAGTTCTATCCATCGGATCACCAGCAATGATGGTGATAAATGGCTATGTATATTATGTATACTAGTATACAACTTATCCAAACATCAACCCAACAATGTTAGATCTGTAAATTTGCTTTCGCAAATGTTTGGTTCTTCCCTTGCCGGGATTCGAACTATGAAGCCCAGGTGGTCGTGTGGTCTAATGCACCGGTTACAGTGCAGGCAATTTGGTGACACGATATCTCAGTAGCAATGGTTCGAATCCCAGCGAGGGAAGAACCAAAAGTTGGTGAAAGCAGATTTACAGATCTAACATTGTTGGGTTAATGGTTAGAAGAGTTATATATATATATATATATATATATATATATATATAACTCGTCTAAACATCAACCCAACAATGTTAGATCTGTAAATTTGCTTTCGCAAATTTTTGGTTCATCCCTCGCCGGGATTCGAACCCATGCTACTGTGATATCGTGACACCAAATCGCCTGCACTGCAGCCGTCCCGCTAGACCACACGACCACCTGGGCTCTCAAAAAAAGAGCTTTCGGTGGCCATATGTTACCTTTCCACGTCAGTTTTAATCTAGCGGCGTACTACAGTACATGATATATAAGGCATGAAGATGTTATGGTTACAGATCAGCTAAATTATCTATAGTAAAGGATCCTACAAATTAATGTAAGATACAGTCACAGAAAATAATTATATTCATAAGTACGTCTGAGTCAGTGACAACCCTACAACAGATGTATCCATCGGATCGCCATCAATGATGGTGATACATGGCTGTGTACATAATGTATATACAACTCGTCTAAACATCAACCCAACAATGTTAGATCTGTAAATTTGCTTTCGCAAATTTTTGGTTCATCCCTCGCCGGGATTCGAACCCATGCTACTGTGATATCGTGACACCAAATCGCCTGCATATATATATATATATATATATATATATCAACGCCTAAACATGCTAAATAGGGTACAAAACAACAAAAATAACAAAAAAATGAAAACTATAATTAATTAAAGATATTTGGGATCACAGTTATCCTTCAACAGTTTGATTGTGCATAAAAAAAGGTCAGACTGAATATCAGTTAAGAAGCTTGCACCATCCTAAAAATGTTTTAAACATTACATAGGTTTTATGGCTCATTACAACAGTGAATGGCCATATAATTTACCTAAATTTAAGATAGAATCTATAATTTCAAAGAGTCGAAATAGGATGAACGGATTATATAAATCGGAGGGAAAATACAATACAAACTCAAACAAAACAATGAAACAAGTCCAAATTGAAAACGACGCTCCAACCTATGATTGCGTTGGATAAAAATCGCAATTTTTATACGTGTTTATGTTAAACAAATTTAGGGGTTGATGGGTCTTAAAACAGCACATAAAACATTTTCGAAAAGACAAAAAAAGTGCAAAAGAAGATTTCATTAAAACACTTTGGACAAACGGATCGAATAACTGACGTTCGTAAACCTTGCTGACTGACACAAGCCCAAACGAAAGAATTAGACAGGTCTAAATTGAAAACTACGTTCAAACCTATCGTTGCAGAGGGGTCTGAATACTGCACAAACAATTTTGTCCAAAAGACCCAAAAAGTGAAAAAGCATATTTTAACAAAATGCATTCGACAAACAAGTCGAACAACGGCTGTTCGTTAACCCTGCTGACTGCAATTGACGATTGTCAAATAAATTGATCACACGATATAACGAAATTTGATCTTTATACATGAATTTATTACCATGCATACAGAAAAGAATAAATTTGTGGCAAAGTTTGTATGTCACAAACATAAGTTCAAAAATATGTGCACCATATCCGGATTTTGACAATTTAGGTCTGTTCGATGATGTTAGTGATCGAAACGGTATTTGGAAGGCCATATAATTGAACTAAATTAAGGATAGACTCTCGATTTTTTAAAAAGAGTCGCAATATGATGAATGGATTATATATACCGGTGGGAAAACATAATACGAGCCCCCCCCCCCCACCCCACCCCTCCCCATGTGTCCATGTAAAACGAATGTCGTGGTAGAGGGGTCTAAACACAGCACAAACAACATATTCCTCACGAATAATATAAATGAATTTGACTAACAGGTTAATCAACTGAGGTTCGTTAACCCTGCTGAATGCCATTGACGAGTGCCTGTATATAGTGTCTACAAAAAAGCAACAATTAACATGCAATCTATCTAGGCGTGGAATAGTTTGTACATAAACTGATGCATTGGCTCAATTATATAATATAAGGGCCTGAGAATGTAACTTAAACATACTAATGAGTGTTTATAAATAATTGTTATAAGTTATATTCTCATGCAATATTTTTCAAAATTAGCTTCACCAGACGCATGCAACCAACCAGGTAAAAAAATATGAAATTTTGCATTTTAATGTTCAATGTCTATAAAAATATGATTGCAGCCTATTGTACATATCAATTCTTAAATCAAAACAAATAGAATAAAATTCAGGATTATTTCCCTTTGTTTTGATTCTCATTCAGTTCATTAGGTTCAAGAGTGTGTAGCTGATGCATCTAGAATCACTCTTTCTGTTTTCTACCTTAGGAGTTCAAATGTTGGTTTACCTCAATTATTTAAATGGTGATATTTTGAAAAATATGCCCTGGTCGTTAGAGGTGATTCGTGATTGGGCAGTTTCTTCCTTTGGTATAAAAAGACCGGTGATTGTTTCACTGATGTTGGATTAAGTTAATTTTATTAGAATTTAAGAACTTTCGAATTTTGTTCCTGCTATAACAAAAAAATACGTATATCAATGTATTTCACCTAAATTTATATAGCAGAATACTCAATTCTCATAAATGTATCATGCTGTCCCATAATCTATTTCAATTCATCATAACACGATCTGAAATTAGCATTGTTTTGAAATCAGCTAGCTTAAAAAAAATCTGTTTGATCTTTTCAACCATTTAATAGGAATTTACGTTATGTTTCTGTAACTTTAAGATTTGTGCTTCAATTCAAGACCAACTCCGCTTCTGTTAAACTTTAAGTTACTCTATTTCTATTTGATCTAAAAAAAAAAATATAAAAAAATGGACGTATCATTGTCGTTTTCTTACTGAACATCAAAATGTTTAAGTGCTCTTTCTGGAATTTTAACTTTGCACTTTATTTTTTTTCATTTCTAAATAAAGTATTGCAATCTTATAATTAAATCTCAACATAACGATATTAAACTTCTGATTAGTCGTGTTATATTTAGCATTTTGCTGTCGAATGTCAACATAATATACTTTCAAATTTATATCATACAGTTTTAAGTCAACGTATCGTACAGTAAACCTACTATGGAATTATGATTACTTTTTAAGTATGTGCGTAGGTGAGATTTTGAAATAAGTTTTGAAATAAGTGTCAAATGTTCGGACTCCTTGGTGTTTTTTCATACGACACAAAATATTTTGCCCCATGAAACCTTTTTATCTTTTAACATAAGACTTAATAGCTCAAGTTATGGTTTGTTGTTTTAAACAAAATAAATGCAAATGGTCATTGTTCCCTGGCTGTCAGGTGTTAACTAGTAAATTAGTTACATTATAAAATATTTAATAATATAAGACTGTAATAAAATCAATGGTAACAATTTTGTTGCACCAGATGCGCATTTCGACAAACATGTCTCTTCAGTGATGCTCGTGGCCAAAATATTTGAAATCCAAAGCTTATATAAAAGATGAAGAGCTATAATCCAAAAGGTCCAAAAAGTATAGTCAAATTCGTGAAAGGAATCAGAGCTTTGCATGAGGGAGATACATGCCTTAATTTATAATAATTTCTTATATTTTGTAACAGCAAATTCTAATAACGCAAAAGTCCCTATTTTCATGCCAGTACCGAAGTACTGGCTACTGGGCTGGTGATACCCTCGGGGACTAATAGTCCACCAGCAGAGGCATCGACCCAGTGGTAGTAATTAAATCAACAGTACCAATTTTGTTGCACCAGATGCGCATTTCTACAAAACATTTCTCTTCAGTGATGCTCGTGGCCAAAATATTTGAAATCCAAAGCTTATATAAAAGATGAAGAGCTATAATCCAAAAGGTCCAAAAAGTATAGTCAAATTCGTGAAAGGAATCAGAGCTTTGCATGAGGGAAATACATTCCTTAATTTATAATAATTTCTTATATTTTGTAACAGCAAATTTTAATAACGCAAAATTCATTAAAGTAAGGTACCCTGTCTTGTATTTTATCCTTATTAATCAATTTATATAACAGTTGCAAGTCACTGATAATAATTTTATGACATCAAAGGTCCAATCAATTTCATAGATAATTAACCGTCACATTAACAGAGTTTTGTACACCTTTGACAGATATGTAAGTACCGGTATTCTAGTGATAAACTTATCACAACATTAGCAAAAGATGACACGTCATGCAAGTAAAACAATCATTGGGATTGGGATTAAAGAATCCGCTAAATGTTTTGCTATCCTTTGTTGACCCTAAATCGCAAAAATTTGCACCTGCGAAAATAACCGGCTAAACGGTAGTTTCAACTTATCGTAATGTGTGATACGCATATTATTATGAACACATAGACTTATCATTACATCTCAACTTAAACACTAGCAATCACAGGTAAACATATCACACATTGATCGTAGCATTCCATAATTTACAATGAGCATTTTGATAAATCAATGCATCATGACGCATAACATTTTAAATGTCTTTCATTTTTGACACCCGAGGCTTTCTATATAAATATATTGGCATCTCGAATACAATGTTTATTGTCTGACTTAAATTGTATTCTTTTGTTATTTTAGGTGATGATGATATATCAGACATGAGATTTAGTCGAACATACTTACACAAAAACCTCTTTATATCAGCTGATAATACAATTATCAGTAACGTCCATATCATAGATACTACACACAGCGCTGATGCACAGTTACAGAACTATAAGGGAACGATTTCAGACATGTGTGTAGGAAACAATGAATTAATGTACTACGAAGTTAACTATACATATACAATAGTTAACAAATTATCTGCAAATAATCTTGTTCTAGAGGTAGGTCTGGCCGAACGTTCAAAGGTTGATAGGTATTTCTACGTTGGGACCAGCAACGTGAGCGGATGGTCTTTTCACCTAGCAAGGGGTTCAGTTGTTGACAACGTGTACTTGTATTCACAAGATACTGATTATAACCGAGTTTTGGAATCAATCAGTAATAATATAGTTGGTACAAAAGTTCATGGGAAATTTATGTTTTTCGTAAACAGACGGCGAAATGAATTTTCGCTAAAGCAAGATGAATCGATATTCCATATATTCAAGAATGTGACCTCACATGTGAAACTTTGTCCTGTTTTCGCGGTGTACGGTTCCAGCAGTGTTAATGTCAAATTACAATTAATGAATCCTCGAAACTTTACCTATTATCCGTGGTAAAACATTCAATAAAGATACTCTATGGATATTAATATTCAATGATGCGTTGAATAATGTCTTTATGTTCCACAATGATTTATTTCCTGTGTGGTGTGATTTAACCTTTTTGTGTCGTCTGATCATTTTTTTTTCTCTTAGTCATAATGCTGACTGACTATCATCATTATTGGTTTTAACCCACCTCCTGTATCTTCTTATTTTTAGAGTAAAATTGTATGTGTACTATTATAAATTATGTTAGTATTTTATAATGATCTTCAATGTTTCAAACAATTGTAAAGGATTTATACTAAACATGAAGTTGTATGTCTGTTTTATCTTTTAGATTTAATTGATAAAAGTTACTCTTTCTTATTGCATTTCATAAAATATGAGATAGCACCAAACAAGTCTAAAACTTTATCCAATTCATATGCCAAGATTTAAATATTTAGCGAATTCAATTCAAAGAAACCAACATTTTAATCAAATTAAGCAATGACGAAAAACAAAAACACTGACGAGATACCTAAATAGGTCATTCATATTGATATAGCCTGGGTTTTGATCAGGTCGTACTATACTCTCTTTAGCAGGTTGCTATTCCGTTTATGTTCAGATAATTTACAAACACGGTTTGGTGTCCTTTCTCATATAATAAATATTAATTCATTTTGTTCAACAATAAATGAAAATATAACTTAAGGATATACACCTCCGAGGAGCAAATATTTCTAGAATTCAACTTGTTTTTTTAAACTGATTTTTGGGTTTATTAGACTGTACAAAATATTTGGAGAAGAAAAAATCATATGGTGGTGCACTTCTTTTTATGCCGAGACCTTTGAAATTATCTAACGTTGATCTTTTTTCCATTTTTCATCAATATTTACATATTTTTGGGGCTTTTATCTGGGAGAAAAATCAAAGTTCTACAATTAAACTTTTTTTTTCATACTTTCAATAAAGATGAAGTGTACCAACCTGAATAAAGTTTAATTAAAAAAATTATAGGAAGGTGTTTGTTATGCTTTTCTGTGTCAAATTTACCAACTTGTCAATTTCGTCAATTTATGATTTCTCTCTGTTTTAAGAACAAAATGCATATTTTTCAACTTCTTTGTTATACATGATTGACAAAATACATATTTAAGAAATTTGAAAAGAAAATATGATATGTACAGAGTTATCAAAAGTTCCAGGATTATAATTTAGTACGCAAGACGCGCGTTTCGTCTTCATAAGACTCATTAGTGACGCTCATATCAACATATCTATAAAGCCAAACAACTGCAGAGTTGAAGAGCATTGGGGATCCAAATTTCCAAAAAGTTCAGGTTTGTCGTAAAATAATTTCTTGTATCCCGTTTGGGTTTTTTTTTGTTAACACATTGTCGTCAATACAATGGATTTGTATGCGCCTGTCATACGTACGAAAATACCTGTACCAAGTCAAGGAATGATATTTTTAATGTATTCCTTTTTCATATCTTTGTTGTTATTTTTGTAGTTGAGCTGTCTCATGAACGTAGATTCCACATCCAATTTTATTTATATAATCTTCCTAGGTTACACTAAATGTATTACTAAACAAAGACATGTGGGATAATAAACTTAAATAAAATCAAATCGTTCATGTATTTCTTTTTATTTCTATTTCAACAGAGCCTTAATTAAAAAATAACTTTACCCCCTCAAGACGAATAGAATATAAGTCCTCTCTGTCATTTATTAACTTTAAACGTCTACAAAAATGTAGTTTTTCATAAAAATAAATATCAAGTTATCATTATACTATTCAGCATTAAACATTATTACGCAAAGGATAAACGTGGGTTATAGAACCTATACCATTAGAATGTTGAACCATATCGAATGAGGGAATGCTCTTTTGGATATGCAGTATAAATGAGTAGCTTGCATTGGAAATTATTGTTAAGCAATATCTTGGTTCCCATTCATAATGATCTCTTTTCACAATGGCAGTCACTATGCGATCCATTTCGTCCTAAATAAATCCAGAGTTGAATGGGTAACTAAAGTATAATCATGCCAGATGGTATTGCATAAGACAGTAACACCTTAGCTTAATTTAGCATATCAGGTGTGGGAATTGTTACGTTCAATACATATATGTATTTAGTGGAGGGCGAAAATTAATAAACCCTTGTAGCTGTTTTCAGTGGTTTGCGGGTGAGCCGTTTCACGACAAAATGTCTGCCCTTTCCTAGAATATGCTCACACCCTAAGTATTTGTAATTGCTTGTTGAGTAACTAATGGTTAATCAGTCAACCCTGGATACAGTTCGACTTACTGCCCTATAAATACGGAAAACTGTCTGAAACACCGATTATGGTCTTCATTCATTCACTCAAGACATGCATTTAAGATTACCCAACAAATCTGAAGTCTTGACTGCCAGGCCTTAAATTGTTTGCCTCCCTAAAAGTAGATCGATCTACACAACTGCTTTGTCGTCTTGATACAACATTTCACCTGTAACACTTTTCTTAATTTTGAAACTAATTTGATTTCATTATTTAGCTGTTTTGTCATCTATTTAACATTTTGAAGAGATTTTTATTTAATCTTTTGTTTTATACTATATTGTTAATCTTACTTAGGATACTAAACATTTTATGTATTGCTTTATAGACACTTTCATTTATTATCATTTTCCATTGATGTTGCTAACATTAATAAAAGTATTATAACTCGTTTTAGTGATGCAATTGGAATAGCAAGTTTATCCTTTCACGGATCACCTCATCCACGGTTTAAGTACATATGAGATAGATTCCTTTTAAAATTAGCTTTGCTCCAAATCTAAGTATAAATATACACTTGTGTACCATTTTTGATATGAATAAAATGTGAAGTAAATCTCATTGATACAGCTCATATAACTAAGAAAAAAATTAGAGGGCAACAACATAAAAGTGTCTATCAATGTGCAAATCACTATATTTCAAAAAGTTTTTCCTAAAACCAAAAACAACAACAATCTGCAAACAACATACATTATTCAAACTGCACAAAACATTGAGTAACGAGGCTCCTGATATGTGTCAGGCTCACAAAAAATGTAGTTGGCTTAATTTAGTTCTTACATGTCATCCCCTCCAATTTAAATATTTCTGGACAAAATAAAGAAAAAAAGTTAAAAAATGAAGGATACAATGCAAGCAAATAACAGTATAATAGATACACAATTTGAGGTGCAAAGAACATGATGCTTAAATAACCACCAGACTTATATTTAAGTACCACTGTCGCGTGTTTCGTCTGCATAGAGACTATTCAGCGTATGACAAACGGTAAGAACAATTAAACTTCCTCATTCAAACAAAGCAATGTAATAAAAACAGAAGATAAAAGGAGATGGCAAAATCTTCAATACACAGTACTGGATTTTAGTCAGTAAACAATCGCAGACTTATGTGTTGGTAATAAATTATAAAACAAACCTTAACTAGTAGTAGCATCGTACCAGTGGTGGTGAAAACATATCACAGATACCAGGTTTATAATTCAGTACGCAGGACGCGCGTTTTTGTTCAACAGATCACTAACCAGTGGCGCTTAATGCAAATCAAACAGTTGAAAATCCAAATCAATTAAGAAGTTGAAAAGGATTTTTACCCCAATATTCCACAAAAAAGGGTATGAAAAACATTTTTTTTCAAAGGATTTTAGAACATTAAAAGAACTTAAAACTTACACAAAAAGATTAACGATATTTCATGTTATCACATGAGCGCCGACTTCTACTCTGTTGATATCCCACTGCATATAAAGATACGACCAACAGCAGCTTCATCCACCAAAAACTCTATATACTATATTGACATACAACACTTATAATTTTGCATTTTTAGTGAGCTCTTTTGCCTACATATAATGAATATAAAAAAGAAGATGTGGTATGATGACCAATGAGACAACTCTCCACAACAGACCAAAATGACAGCCAGCCACTGTTCCTACTCGAGAAATTTGATTCAGCGTATCTATGCTGTCGGTTGTGTCTAGATAAAGGATATGAATATTTATACTGTATATCCAAAAGAACATTCCCTCATTCGATAAGGTTCAACATTCTTGTGGTTTAGGTTCTATAACCCAATAACAACTATAGGTTACCGTAAGGCCTTCCACAATAAGAAAAGGATAGTCAGTTATAAAAGAACCCGGAATGACAATGTTAAACAATATAAACAAGAAACGAACGGCTTAACTTATGTTCAAAAAAAATGAATGAAGAACGTCGTACGTTATATTTCGGGGTAGTAACTATACAATTTAGGAAGATACATATGGGCATGTACATATTTGAATATGGTTTCGGAAAAGAACTAGGGTTTTGAATAACACTGTTGAAATTAATAATTATAAAGTTTATAAAACAACCGTTAGATATATAACTCTATCCTATTTTCTGTGTTTCAAAACAGTTAAAACGTTTAACCACACAAACTATTGTAATCATAACAGATCATTACAGAACAAAGCAAACCCCTTACTTTAAGATTTTTCAAAGAAAAATTGTGTCAGTATCGTCCTGACTTGTTGGTGGTCTTCAAAAGATGGGAAATAATACACATCGTATACATTAACTATTTTTATATTACCTTTTTCTTTTAATAAATGTTTAAAGGATTTTAGCTATATGAACTCTGTTTGTAGTTACGACATAAGGAATATATCCGATACTATCAGTGAAACGGATATTCCATTTCAACTCATCGTTTCGTTTACAAGAGTTATTTTATTTTTGTTTACTTATTACCATGATAAATTGTAAAATATGGGTTAAAAAGACGACTTCATCAGACTCTATAAAAGTTGGATTTAGCTCAAGGAAGTAAGCAGACTTGTATCACATTTAAAGGGTGTTTCGTCTTGATATCTTCCAGTTTTGTGAAAAATATCTAGGAAAGTGTTGTTTTTTTTTTGTTCAGTCATTAAATGTGATTCATTACATAAGAACAAAGGGATAAATGTGTCTTAATAGTTATCAAAGGTACCAGAATTAAGAGCTATGTATATATATATATTATAAATGCTTTTAACCATGTCTAATTAGTTTATTTTTGTAATTATCATTTCTTGAGTTGGAAATGCAAATTTTTCAATAAATAAAATTACACCAAAATGTGATGAATAACTGTTATATCAAATACAACGAAATCATGTTTGTTGAAAAATAAGTGGCAATCATTAGTCTAAGAGTGATGAGAAAGCTTATTAAAGCTTTACATTTGATATTCAGCATGGACTGTGTAACATCACAAGATAATTTAGAGAGGATATTTTGTTCTTTTTCTTTCCACGGGTAAAAAATATTAAGTTAGATATTACATGTGGTATGAGTGTCTATGAGACATCTTTCCTTTTAAATCAAAATTTTTAAAAGTTAACCATTACGGGATCTGTATATTCCGGAACTCATTAGATTAAATACGGGTTTTTGTTTAGTTTGTGCAGAAAGGTATTTGTCTTTTGTTGTTATTTTCTGTTTTTGTTGGTTTCTCTTCAAGTAAGGTCTTCTTTATATCTTCCGCCTGGTTTTTTTAAATAATTAAAGTCAACTTCCAGTTACCAGCATTAGAATATTAGAATATAATCCAGATGGAACAGATAAAAAAAATGTAGCACACAAAAGAGCATAAACGGTAACAATTCTAATCCACATATTTGCATTTTGATAGCTCTTTTATCAGTGATAATTTAGACGAAACATATGAAATGCAAATAACAAGTGAAACACTGTCAAGGAAATAGACCTATAGATTATTTACTAAAATATATTGTCAAAATTTTGTAAAGGAATATTTCGATTTAACGGTATCTGTATGTTGCAAGTATCGAAGTACCGACACGGGATTAGTGACTGATATCATCGTGGAAAAACAGTCTACCAGCAAGGATCGATTGTTTTGGAGTAAGCCATTTAAATTACCATTCAGTCACACCATTCCCGATTGCACGTTACACGATCACACTATTCCTCATACACCATTACACCATTCCCCTTACACCATACACCATAGGACCATGCACCTTACACCATTGCACCATACACCTTACACCATTACACCATACACGGTTTTTTTGGGAAGTTTACACCATCCAAGGGCTGTACTGCAGCAGACGCGATGCCAAACTATTGGAATATTCAATATTTCATACAAAATGACGAAGAGCTGAAAATTAAAAATAAATACAAGAACTGGACTTAATATAAACACAACCTAGATAAAGATTCAGAGATTTGTACTTTTATACTTAATACCGAGTTGAAATAATATGAGCAACACGACGGTTGTCACTTGTGTTGTAGGATCTGCTTATCCCTTAGGAGCACCTGAGAATTACCTCAGTTTTTGTTTAGGTTTATGTTACTCAGTCTTTAGTTTTATATGCTGTGTTTTTGTTAATTTTTATGTCTATTGTTTGTCTATTGGTCTTTTGTCATTTTCAGCCATGGTGTTGTCTGTTTATTTTCGACATATGAGCTTGAATGTCCATCTGGTATCTATCACCCTTCGTTTACAGGGAACAATATTTGAGTACAATGATGTTTGTCCAATAATTTTATATGTTAAGGCTTACTATTTTCATAGTAATTATTTTGTTTTGAAAGTATTAGTATTTTATATCTATTTGTGTCATTGTCACCTTAATCCTAATGTCTTTGTTTTAGCAATTTAACTGGGACCTTGTATCATTTTTTCATAATTTTTTTAATACGATAAATCATTCACTAAACTGTTATACAACTATCTGTTGCCAATTTGTGTTCCATTAAGTAGATGAACTATTGCTGTAGTACCATCTGTCTCTTTTTTAGGTTTTGCCTGAATTATCGTATATTGATAAATAGTGTCGTACATAGTTTTTGTTAAAGAGGGAATGTTATTTTCTCATATCGTGACTTACGTAGAAATAATTTACAATGATGGTCGGTTGAAAACAAATCTATTCGACAAACGAGATGATTTCAGCTTCCCAATTGTGAACTTTCCATTTCTATGTTGCAATATTCCAGGAGCGCCTACATATGGAGTATATATCTCGAAAGTTGTTGTTCATTCGTTGTATGTGTTTTGTTATTTGATTTTGCCATTTGATTAGATACTGTACGATTAAATTTTTCCTGGAATTTAGTATTTTTTTATTTTTACTTTTTTCTCCCAGACGTGTATTTCCTATCCTAATTTCCCTGAAAAAGAGTTGCTGCTCACAAGGAAGCTATCAAACCCAGAGTTCCAAATGGTGAAGTTGAAATCATTCCTTCGTAAATTAAACAGACACCATCACGAGTAGGTTGACCTTTATTGAATAACCGTTTCCCAGATGATATCGAATATGCTTCTTATGTCGTAAGTGCAATCCACTTCCCTTTTCACCACGAATGTGGCCTACCGAATTAGACTAGTTACCGGTTTTATACAAACAAGAGTAGCAGGACGGTTGCCATATGTGAAGCAGGATCTGCTGACCCTTCTGGTGCACTTAAGATCAACTCAGTTGGTTAATCTTTTCTTTTCTTTGTTGTGACTTGTGTACGTTTATGAGTCTGTTTGTGTTTTTTTCAATTTTTGGCCATTGAGTTGTCAGTTTATATTCAATCTATGAGTTTGACTGTCCCTCTGGTATCTTTCGCCTCTCTCTTATTTTACCACTCAGTTACAGTAAGATATACGAGGCTGACAACATTATATTACGATACTGTTTGATAGAGAAATACATTTTACTTAGTACACAAAATTAACGTATTCCAAATAACTGGGATTTAAGTAACTATCACCGCAATCTGCTTACCGTTTCTGAAGAAGCTGAGATCACCCTCATTTCTTTGGTAGGTTGGTATAGCTCAGTCTTTAGTTTTCTATGTTGTTTTTTTATGTACTATTTATCACTGATCTGCTTTCTTTATACCATGCATGGCGTTGTCAGTTTTAATGTCCTATGATATCGTTCGCCTCGTTTAAGGTCCCTGACATGAGAACATGACATGAAAACATGCAAAATAATCCAAATAAAAAGATTCCTCGTCTTCATTCTCAATTGAATTATAGAGTCAACCAACAAATGTCACTGAGTTACAGGCTCCTGACTTTCAACAGGCACATTTATAATGCAGTGGGTAGGAACATGTGTGGGTCCTCATTCTGTTACATATCCACAGACACTTGAAGATCATGACTTCTTTAAGAGACACATTCCTGTTTTAAATGTCAATATCATATTATAGCGGATAAGTTGAAATCTTTACGGTTAAGTATTCCTCTTAAATTGTGTATCTCAAGTTAAAAAAACATTCAATATATAAAACATGTAAGCTGTACTGTTTTCTTGCTTTCAACTGTGTTCAGTCGTCGTATAAATTTATCTCTTTTCATACAGTTAATAATACAATTAGATAAGACTGTAATGTATTTCATCCATACTTTTTGAAGTTCAACATAAAATCATTTTTGAAGATTTTGATTGCTTGCATTAAGATGAGGTTTCAAATTTTTTAGCTCTTTCACACGATATTACAGTTCCTAAAATAAGAAAGTAGATACGGAGGTTAATGTTAATACCACATCATTTGACATTATTATTAACGACATCAACTGTTGGTTGACGTCATTATCAGATTTAAACTTTACTACACTTTTTCTGTTGACATCTTTTTGGATTAATTCGTATGCTATATTGATAAGAAGAAGTGGTGTGCTTGACAATTAGTCAATTTTCAACCAAATTACAAACAAGTTGAAAAATTTTAATCATCGTACAGCCTTCAACAATGAGCAAAACGTATATGCATAGTCACCTATAAATGGCTATAAAATAATAAATGCAAAATAATTCAAACAAGAAAACTGACGTTCTTATTTTTTAACAAAGTTATGTACAAACAAACCAAATATGATAAACAGCAACAAACGACAACCACTTTTAAATAATATGCTCCTAACTAAGGAATGGCACACACGTGATGTGGCGGGTTAAACATATAAGCTGGTGCCAAATTCACTCCTACATCGATAAAAGCAGATAAAATTTTATCATCAACAAGGACCAACCCTCGTAGGATATTTAAACATCCCAACAACAACACAAACAGAAAGTACAAATCTGAGAGTACTCACAGGTACTGACAGCTAGTACGAAGACAATAACAACTTACATAAAAGCATGCCATTAAGACTAAGGTTTCAGGAAACATCCAACATCCAAAGGATTAAGTGTAAAGAGCAATCACAATTATCAGGCTTATGATTTGATACGCCAGACGTGCGTTTCCTCTACATAAAATAAACCCATTAGTAATTTTCAGATCAAAACAGTTAATAATCCAATCAAGTATAAAGTTGAAGAGCAAGGAGGACCCATAATTTCCTAAAAGTTGTCGCAAATACGGCTAATGTTACCTATGCTTGGGATAAAAACCTCCTTAATATATTGAATAATTTATACTTTTGCAAACAGTTATTTAAAATATGTCATTAGAAGTCGGCGAAAAACATCACATTGTGAGCATAAAACATTAATTTAAGGGTTCCTTAAACTTATATTTTACATGATTTTGCTTCGTTAAGAAACATTATAACGGCGTATGCATACTTTTACTTAAGTTTTAACTAAACAAAGTAATACTCCCACAAATACCTTTCTCTAATTACCGTGTGCTATATGCTTTTTTATTGCATGAACGCATTCCTACAAAAGTTTGTTTTTATCATTTAAACATGTTGGTGCGTCAACCTATTTTGAAATATGTAATCAACTTAAAAGTTCAAATAAATGTGAAAGTAACCCAAATGAAACAGTGGCTTTGATGGACGATCATCATGATCATAGGAAGAAAAAAGTATTTTAATGCAAAACTTCCATCTGGATATGAAAAGGACTTTGAATGAAATTGATTGATTAACCACTGTTTTCTCAACGATCAGTAATACATGTTTTATCATTTTCAGGACGACAACAAATCTAAATACATGTAATAATTAGATTCTGTAATAGAAGCTGTATGGGATAAAGGTCTTGGTAATTGAATTGCCACAGAAAAATGAAGATGTACTGAATAAAGATAGAGTTATGCATAGCTTAATATACTCTCTTTACCAAATACCCTGTGTATAACGTTTGCGTTAGGACTGGACTAGACTGCATGTTTTAAGTTTAACACAGCCGAAAGATCTATGCTAAAAAAAATCACAATCAACATCAGACATTGTGTCCCATATCTTAGTCAACAACCATTCTTCGGTCATTTTGAATACACAATGATTTATTAAGGTAGACACTAGGCCGATTATTTAAGTCATATATCTTTCCATATTATTCATGTAAGTATGCAACATAGGAAGTACACGAATAACAAGAAAAAAACATATATTTGATGCGTACAAAAATTATTAGTACGTTTTGGTACCCACACTAACGAGATTGAGCCATATGGATAAAATGAAATATGTTACTACCCCTCCTATCTCTTGATTTTGAGAGTATATGTGGATTTTAAACATTTACAATAATCATCTATTCTAAGCAATAAACAAAAATAACTAATAGGTTAGAGTTTCCTTAAATTAAGTGCTTTCTTAGAAAGCATTTCCATAAATAGCTTTTAACCTACGGGCACTGATTGTTAATCTGTTTGTGTCTCACGTTTTGTTGTAAAAAGAATGAAGTGCTTTCCATTGAATTTTTCATAGTCTTCTTCCGTTTTAAATACTTACATACTAGCAGTCGTAAAGTTTGGGTAAGTCGAAACGTCTTCTTGTTCATAAACGTTCTTTAAAATCTACTGTAGGTTTCTATTTTAAACTTGTTTCAAACTGCATCAGATTATGTAAAGACAAAATTACATGTTAAGCTTGTTTAGATACATTATATATCAAATCAAAACGTATCAGTTGGCAAAATGCTGTTCAAATATTTGAAGATTTATTTTGTACTTACGATGTTTAGGTTAGATTCATGCGTTAAAATATTTGCCGGTTTCGTTTACTACATTGTATTGAAGTCATTTATATAATACAACAAAAGTTAATCTCAATCATATAACTTCCTGTATCAATATATTCAAGTGGTCAATTGAAGTTTTGTTGTATGATTTCCTGGTTTCAATTTTAATGTTAGTTTTGTTACTTATTTTTATTTCAATTTCACCAGTTGGAACTCTTGGTTTATTAGTTTCCTTGTGGTCAGCTATCCTTTATAAAAAAAACATGATAGGAAATACAAGCCCGGGTATATCGTATCAGTTAGGAGATATATACTCCGTATGCAGGCGCTGATAGAATGTTGCTACATAGAAACGGACAGTTGTGAAGCTGAAATCATGTCTTGTGTTGTAGTGTTTTGTTTTTAACCGGGCATCATTGTCAATTTCTAGATGTAAGTCGAGATATGAGGCAGACTTAACTGTATCTGTAGTATCCTCTATCTCTAGTTCGTTGGGACAGGTTCGTTCAATATATATATAGTGACCACAGTTTGTATTATTTAGTGAGACAAAATCATATTTATAGTTGAAGGATGTTGGTATTTTTTTTTCTTTTTTCCTAAGATGTTCCTATATGAAGTCAGCCTCATAAAAATAAAGACACAAGTCGGCAAGAAGAGGGGCACAATTGGTTCCCATTGGAATTCCGACAGTCTGTTAAAAAACACGTCCTCCAAACAAATATGTTATCAATAAAGAAATCAAGCATCTTGATAATGTCAGTTTCACAGAATTTTTTGTTTGAATCAGAGGGAAATACTTGTGTAAAGTGTAGAAAAGTAAACTGTTTTAATACTATTTCTCGATGAGAGCATCTTATTATTCAACCCACCATTTTGTCTTAAAATGTACTGTACAAAGTCAGGAAAATGACCATTGTTATATTATAGTTCGTTTGTGTGAGTGTTACATTTTGATGTTGTGTATCTGTTGTCCTCTTATATTCAATGCATTTCCCTCAGTTTTTTTATAAAAAAAAAAAAGAAGATGTGGTATGATTAGCAATGAGACAAATCTCCACAGGAAAACAAATGACACTAACATTGATAACTATATGTCACAGCCCGGCATCCAACAATGAGGAAAGCCTATACCGCATAGTCAGCTATAAAAGGCCCCGAAATGAAAATGTAAAAAAATTAAAACGAGAAAACTAACGACCATTTTTATGTAAAAAAACAAATGAATGAAAAACAAATATGAAACAAATAAACAAACGACAACCACTGAATTACAGGTTCCTGACTTAGGACAGGCACATACATAAATAATGTGACGGGGTTGAACATATTAGCGGAATCCCAAACCTCCCCAAACTTGGACAGTGGTATTACAGTACAAAATAAGAACGAACAATAAAAATCAGTTGAAAAGGGCTTACTCATCAGATGTACAAAATAAAAAGTGGACGACGTGGTCGGTTTCTTGTACATCCCAGCAAAAAGACACTAGGTACTGAGTACTCGCAATTAGCTGACAGCTAGTTCAAAGCCACTAACAACTAATAAAACAAATCATGCATCGAAGATATAATCAATCCGTACACATCCAACATACAATGAATTCAGTGTAAAGAAGTCATAAACAGTCATGGAGAAACATGACTGTGTGCAATGTCAAGATAAAAGTATTGACAGATTGTAGATCCCTGAAAGTGAATATGTATATAACATACTAGTTATATTTCGTTTGTAATCCGAATACATTTTCTTTTTCTCAATCAATTTATGAATTTCGAACAGCGGTATACTACTATTGCCTTTATTTGATTGCATGTGCTCTTATAGATCTTTGGATTTGTTTAGTATCCACATCTGATTCACCCCACGTCTAAAATACTAGTAGACAGTGTCCCAATAACTTTAGAGCCTGGTATTGATTGCTGATAAAATAGATGTAAGTAATTTATAAAGAGGTTTCGTGGAGCACTTGGAAGACCCATCAATATACCGTTGTTTTTATGGACACTTATGTAGTTTATGTATCCAATACAGTGATGGAAGATCCAGTTCTTCATCTTTAGTAGAAATTTAAAAGTTATATATGGAAATTACTCCTATAGCTCGAACAACAGACGCTGCTTAACCTCTCAGATCTAATTGTTTGGTATGTTGTATTGTGTTTCCATTTCTGTATCGTATCACATAACTTAAAAATAAGCTCAGTCATGTCAATCTTATCGGTTGAATATTAAACATTACAATTGATTCCGCATTTTTTCATCAATGACATATAAACACTTCAACGGTTATGAAACTGACGATATGATTTTTTTTAGATTTTTTTTTGAAGATTGAATATATCCAATTGGGAAAGTGATTCTATTCCCTCTATAGGTAGGGGGCTCGGTGGTCGTGTATCCTTAACAGCTCAGCTATGGTAGCATTAGACTTTCAAAACTGAGGTTAACAGTTTAAAATCAATAAGCAGGTGTGTTTGACTCACACCGTAATTGACAAGTATTGTCAGTTTTCAAGCCAAAGGTTGGTGGTTCTCCTCGGGTATAGCGATTTCCTCGTCAAATATAAACTGATCTCAACTATACAATTACAGTGATGTTAAACTCTAACAATCAGTCAACCAATCTTATAGAGACAACTTCTACCTCCGTCAATTTTTTTCCGTGTTTGACTTCCCCGTTCAGTGTTGATACCCATAAATTATAACCTTTTCGTAACGCTATTTTAATCCATTAAAATGTTAGGCATATCGGTTTAAATTTGTATAGCCTTTCAAAATTTCGAAAGGACAATATGTTTCCTTGCTCATCTAAAAGTTCATTCACAGCAATACACCATTTTGTGCCCAACTTTTATAATAAACACAGACATTTTCAATTTCAATATGCTCAAGAAGGGTCTCGGTTGCCGACTGGTCTTAGTAGCTACTACTGTAATCACTAGACAGTCAACACTGAGGTAATTAGCTCGAATCCCGCTCTTGTGGATGCACTCGACACCATTATTTATTGACTAGGATTGTCAGTTTTCCATTTGAAGGTTTGTTGTTTTCTCCGGGCATTCCGGCTACCTCCACCAATGCAAACTGGCCGCCAACAAAATATTCTAAATACGGTGCTAAACATTGCCGTTAAAACAACAACAATCAATCAATCAATCTGTCAATGAATATGCTCAATATTCCATATAGATTCAGAAATTACTACCTCAAACAAAATTTGCATGCATACAAAATTTCTTTCACAATTTAAGGTAACCCAACTCAGCAAAACAAATTTGTGTAGCATGTTGCAATTTTATCCAAACACCAGTAAATTTTAGCCCTTGTATTGAATAATTTTTAAACCACATCTGTAGTATTCGTTAAGCTCTTAATTTATTTTGTCAGATATACCATCCCAAACAAATGCATCAGTTTAACTATTGAGTTTACGTAGTACCTTGTCATCTGGACTTAGGATGGATAGCACCAGATGACTCAATTTTGATTTGATTTAAGACTATAAATAATTATTTTACCAAATGATATAAGCGACTGGGCTGGACAATTTTTGTATAAGATTTTTTTCCCTTAGATTCAGCGAGCTTAATTTAGGTTGAACGTTCTATCCAATTCAAATCAAAAATAAATATCCATTTATTTTGAAGTTACTAAAACCCCATTTCAATCCCCATTTTACAGATACTTTTTCTTGACTATATTTTTTAATTCCTGTCCATTTAACATTTGTTTGGTATTACTTTTTTCAATAACCTCGTCAATTCAAATAATATAATCTCATGAAAATTACAAATTTCAAATCTCATTTAGAAAATAATCTTTATGAAGTGACTTCAAAAGATTTTTGTTGCATTTTCCAAATCAAATAACCTTAAAAGTTGCAAAGCAATTTTCAAAATCTATTTTTCTTTTGGAAATGACAATTGTTTGGCGTAAATGTACACGGACGATATATTCCTATAGGATAGCAACTCCTCGTTGATTATGCAAAGAATTGAAAATGCATTGACCCCTCCCACTGTTTCTTATCAGAATTCCATATAGTTCTATATATTTGTGTCTTGAAGACAATATATATTGAAATATTTTGAAAGCAGATAATTTAAAACGTCCCTTCTTTTTGCTCTCAAATGAAGTCCTTGACAAGTATAAGACATTATTTTAATAGTTGACCCTCCGTCAAGATAATATGTCTTCAAACTATCGAAACTGAAAATTTGCCAACATAAAGAAATGAATACTTTAGTTGAAATATCAGGACTGTTTACATGAATCTCAAATAGCTTCAAGAATACATCACATAAAGGCCTAGAAACAAAGATCTTTATTTGGTATAAAATATGTATACATAAAATAAACAAAAAGACATGAAAAGAAAAACATTTAAAAGATATTATATGATACTTAGATATTTCAAATTCTGATGCAGACTTACATTTTGTTGTCAAGGGGAGATCACTTTTTTGTATATGTATGTAAGATGTAGCATGCATATACTTAACATATGAAAAAAGGAAACACTTAAACAACAAATAAGGCATATAGTACTACATACAGTACTACATATTAAGTATATTGCTATCTTTAAAAAGATATGGCATGCAAAGCTAAGATTGCAAAGTGGGCAAATTAAGTTATATGTCAAATTTAAATATTTCGCTATGATTTAAACAACACTAACAAGCTAAATAAAAAGAGGTAAACAAAATGAACACAACTACGTTTTTAAATAGATCAATATAGGTGAATATGTGCACTGTAAAAGCTAAATTATTTATTTTGTCTTTTTATTTTATTTTTTTTTTGGATACGAGTCTCACTGATGAGTTTTTTGAAGACAAAACGCGCGTCTGGCGTAAATACAAAATTTTATCCTGGTATCTATGATAAGTTTATTTACAACCACTGGGTCGATGCCACTGCTGGTGAAGTTTTAATTTCACGAGGGTATCACCTGCCCATTGGTCTGTGCTGACATGAATTATCTTTGATATGGTCATATTTGTAAAATAACTGTTTACAAAACTTTGAACTTTGAAATACTAAGGATTTTCTACATCAGGAATAGATTACCTAATGTGTATTTGGCAAAATTTTAAGAATTTTGGTCCTTAATGCTCTTAAAATTCGTAATTTATTTGGCCTTTTTTTTACTTTTTTGGATTCAAGCGTCACTGATGAGTCTTTTTTAGACGAAACGAGCGTCTGCCGTAAATACAAAATCTAATCCTGGTATCTTTGAAGAATTTATTTAAGTATCAAATTTTGTATTTAAACACCAGGTTTTTCTTATCGTATATATGTAGCAGACAAATATGGTACTTGTATTTGCAAACTAAAATAACAGCGACTGTTTTGTTTTAAAGCTTATGGGTGATAAGAAACTGCGATGTTAAATGCTCAGCAAAATGTTCAAACAAACAGCAGTTTTCGATCAAATATAGCCAATTCACAGTATGAGGAAGTTCTTCCAGAATATAATGCAACACAGTACGAGGGGTTGGTTGCCGAATATCATCAAACAGAGTACGAGGAGTTGGTTGAAGAATATCACCCAACAGAGTACGAGGTGGTAGTCGCAGAATATCATTCAACAGAGTACGATGGGTTGGTTGCCGAATATCATCAAACAGAGTACGAGGAGTTGGTTGCAGAATATCACCCAACAGAGTACGAGGAGGTAGTCGCAGAATATCATTCAACAGAGTATGAGGAGGTGGTTGCAGAATATCATTCAACAGAGAACGAGGAGGTGGTTGCAGAATATCACCCAACAGAGTACGAAGAAGCACATTCAGAACAAAGGGTCGATACTTTCAATGCTGTCCACATTGCACTACCCTGTTTGCCACCTAGACCTCAAAGAATTCATATCTCATTGCGGTTGTTATGTCTTGTCATAGTTTGTTCTTTGATTGCCGTAGTTCTAACAGGTGTTGTCACATTCTTAGTAACAAGGGAAATATTACCAAAAACTAAATGTAAGTATTATATATAATCGTGCTTCTGTTCGAATTTTGTAATTTTACATGAACCTTAACCTTAAGTAATTGCATTTCCATCGTTTACTTTAGGCAAACAAGCTGATAAGAATGATATAGTTATCAAATGTACCAGGATTATAATTTAGTACGCCAGACGTCTACATAAGACTCATCAGTGACGCTCATATCAAACTTTTTATTGAGACACACAACTTAAAAGTTGAAGAGCATTGAGGATCTAAAATTCCAAAAAGTTGTGCCAAATACGGCTAAGGTAATCTTTAACTGGGGTAAGAAAATCCTTAGTTTTTCGAAAAATTCGAAGTTTTATAAACCGGAAATTAATTATGTGATGAGTGTATGTTGTATATCTAACTGATAAATCCACGATAACTTCTCTTGTGAAAATCAAGTACAATAAATATATTTTTTAAAGTTGTATAAGTTAATAATTTTACGAGTATGAGTATTCGATATAGCCTTTCAAATATTCGCCTGGTGATGGTATGTCCTGAAAAGCGATTCGGACGCATAAAATTTGCTTGTTGGTAATTTTTCATTTCTTAACAATCCAGAGAACTTTAAATTTTCTCTATTCTCAGGTCAAGATGCAAATGAAATAAATTGTTACTGGTCGTCATGGAGCTCTTGGTATCAATGCAGTGTTACTTGTGGCAATGGCGTACAAATACGAATAAAACGACAAATGAGCAATACTAAGCTATGTAGGAAAAATGAAACATTTGACAGCAAGACTTGTTCTAGAGGCAAATGTACAGGTATGACTATGTCAAACATGAAACACTTACCAAGTTAAAAATTCAAGTCTTATTTTTTTAATATAACGTTAATAAAAAGAAGAGAGATAGAATTGTGGACATTCTTCTTGCATTGCTATTGTTATTGTTTTTGATGAATGGAGAAGGAAGACATGGAATATGAAAACATCTAAAATCAATGTATTTTTTTATTTTTTCTGGTTATGCTGAAATATTTCCCATATATTTGGTATGTTGTGTCCTCAATGCTCTTCAGCTTTGTTCCTGTTTGGCATTATGACTTTTGGATAATTATAAGCGTCATTGATGAGTCTTATATAGACGAAACACGCGTCCAGCGTAATAAAGTTCATATTTTTTGCAATTTCAGGCGTTGAAAAATATGCCTTGTCAGATCGCCTCATTTAAGAGATACATTAAGGTCTTTCACTACTATTTATTCAGCATAATCTATTGGTGTTAACAATATTTACTCTCTTAATAGTGTCATGTAGTCGACTCATTGTTTTAAATTTATCCTAATATGATCTTCAACTAGCACTTTTTTTTAAGTCAGCAGCATTAAGCTTCAGTATAACACAACTGTGAATGATTCTGAAAATATCTCCATCAGATTTGGATTTCTGTAACATTAAATCCAACTGCATCAGGTCAAACTGACTATTTCAAGTCCTATTTGTGTGCTTTGATCTAATCATTTTTTATTCAAACATATATTCATATATCACCTTGACATCGAAATGTTTTATGTTCTTTTTAAGAAATTCTTACAAAGCAGTAGCATATTATCCAAAGGCATCAAATATCAATCTAAACATAACGTTATGCAAACTTATTATAAGTCGTGTCAAACTAAGCATTTTGCCGCCAGGTGTCAATACAATAGAAGATAAACTGATAATAATTAGTACTATCGTAGCATGATATTTATTTCTTGTACTAGTCAATATAATTAAGTTTACCCATTTCATTTTATTTATAGCAATCGAAATTGAACATTTAGCATGTTAAAGTTATGACATGTTAGATATTACATTTTATACTGCAATCAGCTAGTTTACTGTACAGATAAAGCTATACGTATAAACGTTATACGTCAATGACCCCAACTGACCTATAAGCCCCGCCTCCTTATTGTATTTCATCAACAACATCACGTCACGACCATGACAACGTAAAGTAACAATGGTCACACTTTTTTCAATTTAAACTTTTATGTCTTCAAATTGGTTATTTATATATCATGTTTATCAAATGTTATTAATTAAGTTCATTTTCCCTTTTTAATACGCCAATGTCTTACCACCTGGACTACGCTCATAGGGAAATACCCCAAAATGGTACCTCAAGAGGGAAATTCCAAACACTTTTTTTAACAATTTTTGTTACATTTTTTTTTCATTTTTCATTTTTTTTTTTCGATTTCAGTATAAAAACAATATACGTATAGTGTCTTGAAATATGAAATTTATTTGTATTCGGCACGAAGCGGGAAAATGAACCTCGCATTTTCCCGTTTCTAAGCCTCATACAAATAAATTTCATATTTCAAGACACTATACGTATATTGTCTAAATGCAGTGTTAACCCATCATAATGTCAAATAAGCATGTGATCATAAAAAAATCTAGTCTGACCCTTATGCTATCACAAGTGCAGCAACAACAAGAAAACATGACACACATTCAACTAAGCATGTTAAATTCAAAATTAACATTTTGACGATTCGATTGATTATCACTCAGACTCAACTTACAGTTAAACCTTCAACATAACGTATTGTAAAATGTACGACACCGAAGCTTGCAATATCAATTGACTAGTAGATAGAATACCGCATAGACTGACTTTGTATTTGTTGTTTATTTCAGGTTATGATGATCAATTAGAAATGAAATTTAGTCGAAAAGCGTTGCATAAGGACGTGTTTATATCTGCTGATAGAACGATCATAAGTAACATCCAAACCATCTTCACTTCAAAAAGTGCTGACTCACAGTTAAATAATTTTGACGGAACGATTTCAGACATTTGCGTAGGAAACAATGAATTAATTTACTATGAAGTGAACTATACATATACAATAATCAAAGCATTAACTAGTACAAGTCTTGTCCTAGAGGTAGGTTTGGCAGAACGTTCTAAAGTAGATAGGTATTACTACGTAGGAAACAACAACGTGAGTGGATGGTCTTTCCATCTTGCTAAAAATGCAGATAATAATAGCGTATACTTGTATGCTGATGATCCTTTTCATCGAAAAAGTTTGGGGCCCTTCAATAATAACACAGTCGGAAAAAAAGTTCACGGAAAATTTAAATTGTTCATAAACAGACAGAGAAATGAGTTTTCGTTGAGACAAGATGATTCAATATTCTATGTCTTCAAGAATGTGACATCAGTTGGCAAACTTTGTCCTGTATTTGGGGTACACAATCCGTATTGGGTTCATGCCAAATTACAGATAATGAACCCTCGTAACTTCACTTATTATTAGTGTTGTCAAATCGTACACTTTTGCCTAACCGGTTACTCGGATAATCGTTCGACCGATTAACCGGTTAACCGGTAATTTCAGTAGGTGTTTGAAAGTCTTATCAATAGAACCCTACACATAGATATAAGATGTGGTATGAGTGTCAATTTGACAACCCTTTCATCCAAGTCTTAAATACGCTTTTAGAATTGAAGTTTTTCCTTTAGCATTATAATGCTTGTCTGTGAGGATTCCTGGCGAAGTTTGACTTTTGATAATCAAATACACCGTATCAACTATAGCGTTTGTACCAACTTCATATTAGAAAATCAAAAAAAAAATCTTAATCTCGTAGAATTGAATATGTCATATGTCTGAAACCTATTATTCTTTCCTTTTCTCTTGTTGTCTCCGAAAATAATGGGTTGTGTTACAATTTGAAATGATTAGTTACAAAAAAAGTAGATGTGGTATGATTACCAATAAGACAATTCTTCACAAGAGACCAAAATGACCCAGAAATTAACAACTATAGGTCATTGTACATGCTGTACGACCTGTTTCTTCACTATGTTTGCTTGTTTCTTTAAGCATGTTTCT
This sequence comes from Mytilus trossulus, assembly GCF_036588685.1. Lineage (NCBI taxonomy): Eukaryota > Metazoa > Mollusca > Bivalvia > Mytilida > Mytilidae > Mytilus > Mytilus trossulus. The sequence continues at coordinate 40,124,362 of NC_086381.1, read as the reverse complement.
CGTACTTTCACGTATACATTGAGTACACTAACATTGGTTTGCATTTCACAATTTTTGAATTTAAAGTGACCTTTGCACTACGGAGGTTGCACATTTAAATGTAGGTTTACACAAAATTAGATCGAAAACTAAATAATAATGAAGTAATTAGTAAAATTAAATCTCATTACTGATTTAAAGTAACTGTTAAAAAAACATGTTTACTAATTATGTTTCTTAAAGATCCTGTCCCGAACTCTAATTAATTTTATGTTTTCAGGATTAACAATAGCAATCAATATACTGGACAATTGATCTGTCCAACTTATTACCACGACAACAATTTTTAAATAAAACATAACTATTTAATGATTTGATTTTCAACACAAATTTTTATCAAATCTATCGAAATTGTAAAAAGTCCGGTTAACCGGTTAGCGTTTTTGGTATTCGGTATTCGGTCGTTCGACCGATTAACCGGTTAACCGGTTAACCGTTGACAACACTACTTATTATCCATGGTGAAACATTCAGGCTTCATATATGTAGGCCTCTAAAGTGCGATGGTACTCTAAAGTGCGATGGTCACTCTTAAGTGCGACGGTCTACGTTAAAGTACGATGGTGTCTTACGCTTAAGTGCGATGGATATTTTTGTTCGCTTAAGGATGTACTTAGGTGATACATGTATAAGTTAGATAAATCAAGAATTCAAAGTTGATACTTTAAGCTGCAAGAGCATTAGTTAAGGGATACGAGATATTTGATTTATAAAATATGGCGGGAAAAGGCTGACTCGGACTTTTATCTTATATTTGCATTGGTATTTATATTTGGGTCTCAAATCAACAGAAAGAAATTTTGTCAAATGACGTTTTATGAGCTATTAAGTCTTATACTAAAAGATAAATAGGTGATATGGGGCAAAAAAATTTACTTTGAATCGTACGGAAAAACACCAAGGAGTCCAAACATTTGACACTTTAATATTCCAAAACCTCACCTAAGTACATCCTTAATTAAGTACGACGGTATACCACGTTTAAGTGTGATAGACCAAAAGGGTAAGATTCGAGGGATTGAAAGATCGTGGTTAAAAAATAGTCTTTTTGCAAAAGCTAGTATGCTAAGGTATAATATATATGCATGATATGTGATAAGCTAAATAATTTACCGATAGTCTTAAGTGATTTCTAAATTCAGGAGACCGACCACGTTATAATTGCTAAAAAGGTAATTCTAATATGACGTCCTTATTACGCTTTGTTAAAAAAGCCATGTTCTAATGAGCACAAAAAATATGTTTGACACATGCGCACGGACTTACTGTTATATTTACGTTGTTTCCATCGTTATCCTTTTAAATATTTACATTTAAGCAGCTAACATTAACTTTTATTATATATTTTTATCAAACAACATATATATTTTCCCTACTCGTAGTTTTTAAACTTATCAAATATGAAATGTAATATACAGGCTCCTCGGGGAGGACACGGGAACAGCCAGACATCCTTACGGTATTTTCGTACGCTTCGACCTATAAATCTATTTTATTTGTCATATTAGAATCGAAATAATTTCTTCATGTCATGCTATATGCTCATTTTAACATGGGTAGGCATTATATTTGACCACATTTTACACCTCGCTAACGCTCAGTGTACAATATCGACAAATATAATGCCTACCCATGTTAAAATGAGCATAGAGCATGACATGAAGGAATTATTTCTTAATTTATGTGTTTCAAAATATTATTTTTCATGTAAAATGAATTTTTAACATTTCGGAGCGTATTGAATATTTAGATAATTGGTGTAAATTGCAGTTCACACAGTCTATCACTAATGTGATAACCTCCCTTACAGTCGTCATTGAAAATTACAAATACAAAATGCGTTCAATGTCAGAATATAAGCTTTAATTTAAATGCGAGAGAAAGGCAATGTTCGCCGAGCTTTCTCCTTTTTTGCAGCGAGTACCAATACATTTTTTATTCTGCAATGTACAGTACAAACTAATGGTTTAGCAGACAGTTTATAATTCACACATGAATCACTATTTTACCGACGTTACTTTTCATTAAAATCGACAGCATTTTAACGGGGATCGCAGAGTAAACTGCCACATAAACAATGATTCAAGTGTTTGTTTCAAATAGAAGCAGGATAAGTATGCGTATACTATTTTGTATTTATATAGTAATGATCGAAAAACAACGGTTAAGTTTGAATAAATCAATAACTAGTAAGTCTTTGACATTTGGTGTAAAAGTTGTTAATAATCAAATTTTCCTAATCAATCTTCCGGAATGTTCAATTTTGGTGTGTATAACGTCATTATCAAACTACGTTTTCTAACGTCTATATTTTCGCGGACCATCGAACTTTAGCATATAGAAGCATCGCACTTTAGCGTAGACCATCGCAATTTATAGTGACCATCTTACCTTAACGTCCCCATCGCACTTTAGAGTCCTACATATATCAATAGATATCAATATTCAATGATGCGTAGATCGACATATTCCGTTAATGTTTCGTTTTCTGTGTAGTGCTATGTTGTTCTTTGTTTGTCTCATAAGCTTTCTGTCTTTTCTTTCGGTCACTGTGCTAAATTTCGCTCTTCAAGTACTTGTTTTATCTACCCTTTCTCTCTTTAATTGTAAAGCATATACACTTATCATGATGTTGTATGTCTGTTGCAACCTTCGGTCTAGATTATTTTAAACGATCCTTTTTTTATATTTTATATAATAGAATAGGACACACAACACAGAAAACAAAAGAAACTAAATAAACTCATCATAGATACCAGGACTAAATTTAGTATATACGCCAGACGCGCGTTTCGTCTACAAAAGACTCAAAATTGACGCTCGAATCCAATTATAGTCAAATATAGTCATATTGTCATGTAGTCTTAGTCCAAATTAGGTTGTACTTAATACTTACTCTTAAACTTTATGATTTTTAATATCTTCCTGTTGATAAAATCATGTAGAAAACAAGACGTTTTGTGTGTCCAGTTCTTCTATATTCATTATTGATTCACTTGGATCATACACAAAAAATAAACGGACAACTAAAGCCAAAACTTAAAAAAAGTCCAAAAAGCAATGTACCAACCTGATAAATGTTGCTTGTTTTATAACAAATAGGGTTGCAAATTTTGGATAAAACACAATATCAACATATTTTAAACGTAATCGTCATCACAATACTAGACCAATTAAACTGTCCAACAGTCTAAACGCGCCCATTGCAGCGATTATATGTCGACAAAAAGATGTTTGTAACCCGGATTTGTTTGATTATTTTAAATCGATTTTATGGATTTTTAACAGCGGTATACTGCTGTTGCCTAAAAGTGTGTCAGAAATCATATATGATATTCATCCCCAGTCATAATAACCTTCCATCATTACCGAACTGAACAAAGAAATAAAACGACGGGTGCCGTATACGGTGCAGGAAATACTGACCCTTCTGGAGCACCTGATTTCACGACTGGTTTTTTAGTGTAGTTCGTGTTGTTTCTTTCTTTTTATTTATAACTGTTGAATATGTAAATGTCCTTTGGTTTTGTGAGTCTTTGTTTACTCCTTGGTTTTTTGCTAATGTAAAATACTTTTTTGAGAGTATCGTATCGAATAATTTGAATATGTACATATTTTTTATTTATGTATAGAAGTCTTGTCATCTATATGACATTGTAGAGAGAATGTTTCTTAGAATATTATGTTTTTATTGTATTGTATATCTTAATTAAGCATTTTTTTAACATTTTGTTTTGCTTTTTATATAAATTCATTTGTTATTATTGTTCATTTATGTTGCTTACACCTATTAAATTATGGAAACTCTCCTTTCAATTGGAATATTATATATGTAGACAGATCAACTCTTCCGCGGTCCATTTACATACAAGATAGACCATCTTAAAAATAGCGATGCTGTAAACCATGGTGACAGATGCACGTATGTACCATTTCCTATATAAATAAATTTGGTGTTTTTACTGTCTTCTGATTGGTTAAAATTATTAGTTTTATTTTCAACGTTGTCAATTTTGATAGCGACACGCCCACTCTGACGTTGTGTATTCATTCGCCAACATGTGTGTACGGTTGTTATTGTTAATAAAAAGCTCTTTGGGCCTTATTTTTGATAGAAATTTATTTATAATGAATGGCAATAATTTATTTTGATTTTATTGAACCATTAAACTAATTTTTGACTCTTCACATTTTACATAATCCGCTTCGCGGATTATTCAATGTGAGGAGTCAAAAATTAGTTTTATGTTTCAATAAAATCAAAATAAATAATAGCCATTCATTAAATGAGCTAAATCTCATTGAGACAGCTCATATATCCAGGGGAAATATAAGGAGCAGCAATGCAAAGGTGTCTATCAATGTGCCAATCTCCAAAAAGTGTTTCAAAAATAAAACCCAAAATATCAATAATCTGTCATCAATTGCACAAATTATTCAAATGGCACAAAAAGAGTAATAATTACAAGATGATGAGCCTCTCGGCTTGTGACAACCAGATAAACATGTAGTTGGGTTGAACAAGGAATAAGATGCATCCTTCTACTTTGATAATACCGACAAATTATAAGTTGATATCTAAAGGGTAGGAAATACAAAAACTGAAGAAAAAACGATACAATAGATACAATAAATCAGGTACAAACACTCAGGTACAAACCCTTAATTAAGTTACCCTGACGCATGTTTTCGTCTACAGAAAACTCGTTAGTGCATGTTAAATGATTCAAACTTTACTAGTAAAAAGACCAACCTTGTAGGGCATTGTAAACAAAACAGATAATAAAAGTGGATAGCACGATCTTCACAAAGTGATTTCGTCCATGGGTTTTGGTGTCATCAAATGAACACTTTGAAACCATATGAGTGCATTTAGATTTATACATGCAGCCCCTTATTGATAGAATTGTTATATTTTCATCAGAGTATTTTCTTTGAAAATTTGTGTATGAGGAATATAATTCATGATCTGACTGTAAATGAACGTACATTTGTTCTATTATCTCCAGAGAATGATTTCGTATCTTGTTCACAATTTTCTTAACAATTCTGTACAAAAAACTCACAGCACTATAGTCAGAGTACCGTTGTATTTAACTACGCAGAACGGTTCATCGGAGTTAGCCGACTTTGGAGATCTCTACGCTTGTTAAGAGTTTTTCATCAATAAGTGCCACAGATTATATCGGTCGTTTTGATCTGCCGTCTGGGGATCAATCAAAACGTGTATCTGTGGGAACACTGATCAAGGACATCTGAGTAAGATACAATCTCTATATATGGCAGAGCTTCGAGCTTTTGATAAACATTTCAATAGAAACAATATGATAAATGAGATGAAAGCTATATATTACCAGACTTTTGGGATAGTTTTATATCAGAGGTCTGTCACTACGTATCCAACGCATTAAACAACGAGAGTAAAATAAATCAACATATATATGTCATCGAACGGCCTTGTCGCATAGTTAGCTATAAAAGGCACCGAAAGGACAAATGGTTAAGTGCACCTCAGACAAGGACAAACATTGGAGAGCTGTTAAACCACACAGTTCCAATGGTTAAGCTCACCTCAGACGAGGACACTGAAACATTGGAGAGCTGATGTGATACCACAGAGGACCAATGGATAAGCTAACCTCAGACAAAGACAAACATTGGAGAGCTGTTAAACCACACAGTTCCAATGGTTAAGCTAACCTCAGACGAGGACACTGAAACATTGGAGAGCTGATGTGATACCACAGAGGACCAATGGATAAGCTAACCTCAGACAAAGACAAACATCGGAGAGCTTTTAAACCACACAGTTCCAATGGTTAAGCTCACCTCAGACGAGGACACTGAAACATTGGAGAGCTGATGTGATACCACAGAGGACCAATGGATAAGCTAACCTCAGACAAAGACAAACATTGGAGAGCTGTTAAACCACACAGTTCCAATGGTTAAGCTAACCTCAGACGAGGACACTGAAACATTGGAGAGCTGATGTGATACCACAGAGGACCAATGGATAAGCTAACCTCAGACAAAGACAAACATCGGAGAGCTTTTAAACCACACAGTTCCAATGGTTAAGCTCACCTCAGACGAGGACACTGAAACATTGGAGAGCTGATGTGATACCACACAGGACCAGTGGCAATGGTTAAGCCAGCCTCATACAAGGACCCACATTGGAGGGCTGATAAAATTATACATGGTCAATGGTTAATCTGACCTTAGACAAGGAATCATATGTGCGCAAATTTCAATAAAACTATATCTGTATTTTGCCATTACACTACAATACTTGTACCCTTTTATAATAGTCATCCTTTGTCACAGTTAATGGACCAGAATGCACAAAAAACGTATAGTTCTCAAATATTCATATATAATATGAACATCAATCTATCTGTCCTTGCATTGTTTTATATGAGAACCTTTGTGTATATCTGTATTCACACTTTTGTTAAATGGTGGTAAATACTATTTCAAGTTGCCTAAAACATTTTGCATCAATTTTCAATCAAAACAAGCACACATGAACATTATCATCATGCGAGTCCTTTCCAGGACCATTCTGTTATATAATTTTCTCTAATTCTATGGAAATTTATCCCTTTCCGAACCCATAGTATAAAAAAATTTAATCAACGTGTGGTTGCTGGTGATCTCAAAAGATCATTGGATGATTTTAAGGGTCATGACCTTTTAATCTAACTGAAGGAATCAAAATATGCTAACAGGTGTTAATGAAATTGACAACTTCGTGCAATGTGAAAGGCACTCGAGGGGATTTTCGGTTAACAAAAAAAGAATATGCATTTTAATCATTAGAGAAACAGATTCTTACATAGTTACTCGTGGATTATCGGATTTATCCAATCTCGATAGTTAAATTATAAATTTTAAAGTCCTCGCCGAGGCGGCTCGGACTTTAAAATTGATAATTTAACTATCTCGATGGTATCAATGTAAGAGTCTATATATATCCTCTGACAGAGAATAACCCGATAGACAACAGAAATCAAAGATTTGCCTTAGAATGCTTGGACAAAACATGTCAATATCAACTTTTCAGATGGCCCATTTTGATTTCGAAAAAAAATCTTGATAGTTTTAAACAAATCGAAGAAAGCCAATAAATGGAGTATGTCAAATCTGTTGTAGTAATTATGTCGAAATGAACCCGACATTTGGCCCGAACATTTTCATTCTTATAACAAATGCATAAATAAACATTGATTTTTTTCCTCTGTGATATCAACATTTCACAACCTCTCTTCTCTTCAGCTAGTAGTGAACATCCGGTGTCGCTCCCATAAGGTGATATAAGTTTTTTTATTTAAAAAGTTGGCAATTTGGTTCTACTTTGCAGTTTGTCTTTCTACTCGTCGATATTTTATAATCATTTTTTTTTTCATTCTAAATGTGTTTTCACTCCATCCGCACTGCTGACTTAGGTAAAGGAAATGCAGGTATGATGCCTCAAATTTGAAACAATTTCAATATAAGTTACAATATGCATATTAATAATTCTTATGTATTTAAAATAATATAGAGATCCTTGTGCATATATATTTTTTAAACAATATGACTTATAGTTGTGTCATTAAAAAGACATTAAGATTGAAAATGGAATCGGGGAATGCGTCAAAGAGATAACGTATCCCGACTAAAGAGCCGAAAACAGCACAAGGCCACCAAGTATGGTAGTTTTTTTTTCATATATCACAATTTACAAGAGAATATGCCATATATATATATATATATATAAGATGATGTGGTATGAGTGCCAATGAGACAACATTATCATCCAAGTCGCAATTTGTAAAAGTAAACCATTAGGTCAAAAAACGATATTCAACACGGAGCTCACACCGAACAGCCAGCTATAAAGGCACTAGTCCCAAACAGAACTAGTGTAAAACCATTCAAATGGGAAAACGAGAAATACTTATTAACTACATCTACAAACGAAAACTAATGAACATCAGATTCTTGATGAATAATATTTTTCTCAGACTTAGAACTTTAAACTAATAATTTTCTAAGTCTTTTCACCTCAATATATAGTGAAGTCATCTCTTCCTGAATTATTTGGCCGAACTATATGAAAGGTTATCAGTGCATAGAATAACTATGTTCCGGTAACCTTAGTGATAATATTGGACATAACTTTAATTCAATTTTTTCACACATAATATTAACAATATTTTATTGCGGAATTATGATTTCACCTGAATTGCATTATTTGTTTTTAAGCACAAGTATGCAGTTACTGATTAACATATTTTTTATATTAAGTATAACTTTAACTTTTGTTTTCTAAAGCGTGCCACTTCTCCACAGACACTAATTCTAATGTATAAGAAACGGTATAGAAGGGAGCACCCCGTTTTGTATAGATGTGGCAAAGGTATATATATAACTCTGCAGGTGAAAAGAATTAGGAAAATGGCACTTTACAGTGTCTGATCATGGGGAGGGTTCCGGAGGTTGGAATCTCCCTTTTTACACGATTCATGTATTTTAATGGGGACATATGATTGCAACCCCTTTTTTAACCCAAGTTGGGGACCCCCTTTTTTAATGGCTTGATCCGCCCCTGCTTTAGTCTTACAGCGTGTTTGAATTACTTAGTCAATCTAAAGGACTAAACATGTAATTTTAGGTCTATAAACATTCTGAACATACTATTGAGGTAAATACTCGCTCGTATATAAAGGGGGGTATTATCTTTATACCCGGGACTCCGGGATCGGGTGTTTTTAAGCTCAGGATTTCGGGATTGGTCCTTTCGGGATCGAGGAATTCATTTTTCGAATTTCGGGATACCGGGATTTAAATTTCGGGATTTCATGTTTTTATGCCCGGGATTTCGGGATTAGGACCCCTCTTACCCCCTCTATATACGATAAGAGATCATTCAGATATATGCACCGTTTCATTCTGCAATAGCTTGCAAAACCCATTTCAGGACTGAAAATATTTTTTTCTCATTTTAAGAGTTTGCTTCAGTCCTGGAATGGTTCTAACTGTCGTTGCTCAGCCTGCGGATATTTGAAATCTGCTAACGTGTGTCTCTGTGTATAGTTTTGAGCGGAGAGTCATAGAGGCGATTGCTTCATGGGTTTGTTTGGAACAATCATTTTTTTGGACAATTTAAACAAATCTGGCTTCGCTAAATATATATTCACAGGGTCTGTTGCTGCATGTTAGTGTACTAAAAATATTTCAGTCTACACGCCATTTAATTAATTATTGCAGACTGCCAACGGTCATAATATCCAATATAAACATAAATATAGATATAAATAGATAGCAACCACGTGCAATTGATGTGTCTAGTTCAGTTTTTTTTTCATATTGTAGATGATAAAAAAATTACTCGTCGTTTTCACTTTATATTTTTTGTATATCCAAGTATTATATATACCAGGCTTTTACGAGTTAACATATATATATTTTAAACCACGAAACCGCAGGCGTGGTATATACGTTTTTTAACATCATTCAAAAGTGGCCTAGTGATGTTATTTTAACTATTACAAAACAGACGGAGTGGCGTTTAGCCCACTGCTAAGCTCACGCACGAAGAAATCGATCCAGTTGGGAATACGATACATCAGACATGATAAAAAGTTATTTTTTCTGAATTTAAAAACGACTCGGGTTCCCATTTAGGCACATACCATTTGATTTTTTATCGGGGTCTGGGAATGTTTAGAACAAAATATTCCTGCTCTTTTTTGTTAGAAAAAAATCTTTAGAAAAAAACTGTTCCCCAATGAAATTTATGAAGTCAGCCTGAGAATTCCCAGTAAGAAGAAATCCTATTGTGAAACAAAACAAAATCCTTGTCCTCGTGCATTCACTATTAAACTGTCAATCAGGCGTAACAAAGAGGTGGAGTTTCAATCATGGTTCAGCATTAAAAAAAAATATCAGATTAAACCATAGTCCAAGCTCCGCCAATCTACATTCAATTCAATTCAATTCTTTATTACTTTGAGCAAATGATGCTCATCAGTACAAATATAATATATATGCAAATACAATATATCAGAAATAAAGACACAAAACATACATAACTGATAAATGAATACATCCGAGAAGAGTAATAATCTATATTAAGTATTGGTAACTTATAACATGTCTGTTCTACGTTTAAATGCATGGAAAAGATATTTACAAAGGTTACATATGTCTTTTACATTTTCTGTGCCAAACAACTGTATAAGCTTAAATGACGATGGACGCTTATAATAATATGGCTTAATATACTGCCTCCTAATTTCATTATAACAATCACACTGTAAAATAAAATGAAACTCGTCTTCTATCGTATTTAAAGTACAGAGAGTGCATTTTCTTTCTGATCTATTAACCCCGTGATATCGTACTATTTCAACAAATAAGTTATGTGAAGACAATCTTATTCTAGTTAGATACACTCTAAAATTCACATGTTTAGTAAGGTAAAATTGTAAACGAACATTATTTACACAGTATTGATATAAAAAAAAACACTTTGGCGAGCCATCCAGTAATTGATTCAAATATTGATAAGCTTGATCAAATATTCTAGTTTTGACAAAATACTTAAAATACTTAGTGTCATTTACAACTAAATTATCTTGGTTATACCAGAAGTCATTCAGACCCAAATTAAACAATAAATACTTCAGTTGATAAATCCAACTATTTCTGTTATTACATTGATTCCGTACCTGCTCTTTGTAACAATTTTGAAGAATAAAATTATTAGTTGATAAAAGTTTAAACCAGTATCTTATAATATTATACAATCTATAATATATCAAAGGAAATCTACCAAGTTCATAATACACCATTACATTCGTTGTACATTGTTTGACACCTAAAATATTTTTGCAAAAATCTAACTGAACTTTTTCAATATCCGGAGCTTTATGAAAGCCCCATATCTCACTGCCATAGCATAAAATACTACTTATATATGTATCAAACAAATTAAGGTACGTAAAAACATTCAAATATGAAATGACACTTTTGATTTCAAGGCAAATACAGTTTTCCTGCCTTGCTCAGCTAATTGTTTTTGAGTTTTCAAAAATTTTCCGTTATAATTCAACAGAAAACCTAAATAACAAAATTCATCAACAATGTCAATAACACGACCATCAAAATACCACTTTTCTTCAACCCTCACATTACCACCATTTCTAAATACCATAATTTTTGTTTTAGCATTGTTCACAGTTAAACCCCATTTTTTTAGTGTACAATAAAAGTGTGTCCAACATATCTTGTAAACCTTTTACAGAATCAGAACATAGTATCATATCATCGGCACACATAAGCAAAAATAGAGACAATTCTTGTATTTCATACGGTACATTACCGTTATTTAAAAATTCCATTTCAAAATCGTTCAAGTACAATGAAAAAAGGATTGGAGAGAGTACTTCCCCTTGCATTAAGCCTACTGTACTCGTGAACTGCTCTGAATAAAAACCATCAATTCGTACACATGATTTTACATTTGAATACATTGATTTTAGTAATGATAAAAGTTTCCCTGTTATACCAATTTTTGACAATTTCAACCATAAACTCAGTCTACATATTGTATCGAACGCCTGGTTGTAGTCTACAAAACAGCAATACAAACGATTCTTACTGGAGAGTGTTTTCTGAATGACAGTTAATAAACTAAACATCGCATCAACTGTACTGCTGCCCGGACGAAATCCAAACTGTGCATCAGTTATAATGTCATAGGTATCGTACCAAAGTAATAATCTCATATTCATAATGGACGTGAACAATTTGGCCGAATTACTAACCAAACTTATGCCGCGATAGTTTACAGGATCAGACGAATCGCCTTTTTTAAAAACTGGAACACGTATCGCAACTGTCCATGTTGTCGGAAAGTAACCAGAAGACAATACCCTGTTGAACATTTCCTCTAAGAACGGAATCAGCACATCCTTATATTCAATAAACATTTCGTTCAAAATTTCGTCAATTCCATGACTTTTCCCACGTTTCAATTTGGAAATACATTTCAAAATTTCGTCCTGCGTGATAACACGGTCAAGTTCTTCGTATGTAGTGTCTTGTATACTCTGTGTGTGTCATGAAGTTGTAAAAACAAAGTACGTCATGATTCTTTTTCATGGAATAACATATACATGTAAATCTTTATATTAAACCATGGGTTTTCAAAAACCGAACTATTAAGCAGATTATCACGTAAAAACTTGAAAGGAAAAATGCCGTATTATGTTACAATCAGCCTTCACCAAGTGGTTTACCGTAAATGCCAAGAAATCCTCGCTTAAAACTCCGGTGGACCTCCTACGTACGACACCCATTCATAATAGTTAAATATTTGATTTAAACATATTATTTTATGACCTCCATGCACGTGTCCCATATAACACGAACATATACAAAATGGTCAATATTTTTCTTCCGTTTATTTTGCTATTTTAACGAAGGAAATAGTCGAGTTGGCAATATTGTTTCACTTTCAATGTTGACATTATTTTCCTTTTTAATACATGAACACGCCTAGTTTATACGTAAACCATCGCTAGCTAAGGGGTTTAATTAAAGGCTCGGATCGATGGTCACATGAATACGGATTCAATGATGATGTCGAATTATTCACTTGCAAGTGAAAATATCATCAGCAATGATTCTTAGCTTATCTTGACACAATTGAATCAAACAGCTGCTTAAATTGAAATATCATTTCACTTGTTCAAATTCATTAATGATTTTTGTACAGCTTTTATATGCCGCATCGTAATTGTGAGAGTTTAAATCCCCCAGGTATACATACTATATAAAAAGAAGATGTGGTATGATTGCCAATGAGACAACTATCCACAAAATACCAAAATGACACAGACATTAACAACTATAGGTCACTGTACGGCCTTCAACAATGATATCCAAGGATTTCAATAGTAAGAATTATAATAAGGCTGATAGCCAGGTTTATTTGTTCACTACAGTAGTGTATCATATGTATGTAACTGGACAAAGATGTTTCATTGAATCTGAAACTACTAAAATGCATGGTTATAGTAGGCCTAAACTTTATGCATTACCATTACCATTGTCGAAACAGCCGATAAAACATATTGAAAACTGTCGAATGTTTGGTATTTCGGTATTTGTAACGACCGCCAAGTATGTCATAGGTATCACGTGATATAACTAACTTCCTGTAAAATGATTGAATTTTCTCGGAAGAAAAAATCCAAAATATTTGGGGTTTTATTACATAGGGGAACATTATGACTTCCTCAATAGACACCCCTATATTAATTGATTCAGACAGTAAGTAAATATCAGGTTTTAAACAAGTAAGTTTCAAGATAATAGTGGTGAAGGGATGGTCATTTTTGCGATTTATCTCTTGATGTCAACTCGTGCGAGGAAATGAAAATAAACAATAACTGATCAATTAGTGTGAATGACGTCCAACATTTGAGTCTTGGACCTCATTCAGTTTCCTCTCATTGGTTTTAGACATACCCGAGGAATAATAACACTTGTAAACTAGTCACCAGTTCACTGATAACCCTTTCATCCATTGTGCAATTTGCCCAAAAACCTGAAACAAGGGAAGGAGTAATCAGCTGATACTAATAATTTTTCAACAATGATTTCATTGATTGGTAAGGAGAACGTTTCAATTGTACTAAATTCTGATTTAATCAAATACCAAATTAATTTGTATTTCACAGATTTTCGTTACATGTATTGTGAAATTACATGGATAGTCCGAGATTACTCTGACGTCCAACGGCTGTTTTGCCAGACAAACCGTGGCCCAGCTTGTCTGGCAAAACAGCCGTTGAACTTCAGAGTAATTTCGGACTATACATAGACAGTTGACTATGTGATATGGGCTTTGCTCATTGTTGAAGGCCGTACAGTGACCTATAGTTGTTAATGTCTGTGTCATTTTGGTATTTTGTGGATAGTTGTCTCATTGGCAATCATACCACATCTTCTTTTTATATAGTATGTATACCTGGGGGATTTAAACTCTCACAAACTCTGGATCTAACTGACTGAGTCAAAGAAAGTCTTCCCTAAGTCAACCAAATCTACAACCATCCATTTAAGCAGCTCACAGGTCCACTACATTATGTACTATGTATAAGCTCTTTGTCTTTCACTCGTAAACCCTGTGTCCGAGATCCTTGTACACTACACTTAGACATGTAAGTGTCATCCCTTCACCTGGTCATACATCATGATATACCGTATTGCAGGTTGTAAATTTTCGCTTATTTTTGCAGATAGAACAAATTCACCAAAATAAATTCCGCCAATTTAAAAGTAAACATGTGAAGGTATTGAGAAAAGTTATGAAAATAAATGAATGGTACTGCTAAGATTACCAAGCAACAGGGTAAAAAAAGATCTTATCTTAATTAACCAGTTAGACTTCCTATATATCTCCAATAATTTAAACCTACTATATATATTTAAAAGTGATGATAGTTCCACACATTCCATGGCCTATGTGTCAATTTTTTGGGGGATCTTTAGACATGTTAGATATTAACATGATGAATAAATACATTCCCTTTAACATACATGTTTAAACAGATATTTTCATTTCATTTTGTCAAATATATGATACTGTCACTTAATACATTTGTAGCAGAAAATAATTTTGTTTAAATAATTGAGTGAAGTATGGCAGTAGGACAAGCTGGCAACAGTTCAAATTTTAATATGTTGATTTGATTAAAATAATGAAGGTTGTTTGGTCCAAAGGATATCAACAATTTTCACTTTTACTGTTCATGAGTATGATGAGATACATGAGTTATGGGTCCTTGAACATGTTGAAGTTGATAAATTGGATATTGAGAATTTTTGACAGAAATAATGTTTCAAAATGGATCTTTAATAACACCATTGTACACAAAAATGTATTTCATAAAGCATGTAAAGAGAAAAAATATTATAGAATATGAAAAAGTCATCAATGTCTATTTTTCAATTCTTCTACAGGGTACAAGGTCTCTGCAATCACCATTCAATCAGCACATTTATGACATCCAATCAAGTATGGGATCATGCAATAGAAAAACGCAGCATGATGCCATTTTGCATTAGCATATATTGTGTACATTGTTTAAAAAAGAAGATGTGGTATGATTGCCAATGAGACAACCGTCCACAAGAGACCAAAATGACACAGAAATTAACAACTGTAGATCTCAAAATTGTTTTGAGAATGTCAATTTACGATTTAATAAACTAAAAAGTTACAGCTAGTCAAACCAATTTTTACCATCCTGATAATTATATATTATTTTTATAAATTTTGTAGATGATAGTGATGTTGAGATTCTACGTGAAGAGAGAAACGAAGACTTAGACATCATATTTGTCTCAGAAACAATACATGTTAAGGAAGAAGAGAAACCTTCTGCAGAGAATATCAAGTCTGAAAGTAAACCATGTGACACAAGTTTTAATCGCAGCCTGAGTATTTCATCAAATTTAGATTTGACTTTACGTTTAACTGACAATCCAACACCACCTTCGGTTGATCAGACACCATGTTCAAACACAAATTCTTCAATGTCAGCCATTGATCATGCTCCACTGGATTTGTCATCTAAAGCAAAATATGATGACATCACTGACAGTTCAGAAGAAGGATCCTCAGAAGACGATTACGATGAAGATGATGATGATGACGAAGATACTGGTAGCGACGATCCATTCGCTATAAAAGGACCAGACAATGGTGGAAGTATACTGTCAATGCCAAGACTATACAACTCTGACCAAACACAACCATCAAACTGTTGCTCTAAACCACAGTCTTTCAATATATCAGATATTTTATCTACTGGAAATTCTACACAGGGAAGAAAAAAACTGCCTAGTCAGATAAGAGTTTTAAAATCTTATAACCAAACATTACAACCAATTGATTCAGTGTCAAGTTACCAGATCAAACAAGACTGCACTCAGTCAGTATATAGTTCTATGACAAGTGCAGGCCCACAACAAACTCAGCATCAAAATAATGATCAATCAACACAATCTATGGCCCAACAAACAATATGCAATAGTGTGCATTATCAGCAAACATTGACTTTGAAAGAGTCACATGATAAAATGCAAAGTCAACAAGGGATTTGGAACCCGTCAGACCATGCAAGTCAATCAAATCTTTCAACATCAGGGACAAATTCCGTTAATTGTAATCCATCGTTTTCATCCTCACCCAACAAAACAGTGACTGATATTTGTGATGAATTACTCCAGGATCTTGATTTTCTTAATAGTTCAAACAATTCTTTGTCATCACATTCAAAATTGTGTAAAACTACATCATCTGGGGACCAAGAATTAAAGACATCACCTCCAGCTGTTGGAATCAAACGAACATTATCTGAACAAAATCTCAAATCAAAATCTGATGATAAAATACTGCCTCCAAAGAAACAAACCCGATATCTTTATCACCAGAGTAGTGAAGAGACGCAATCCTCATCCTGGGGAAGTGAGAAATGTAGTCAATGTCAGATGTCTCTGCTCGGTCTTAAACTGTCACGTTGTCTTCAAGGCCATCCTTCTTGTACCACATGTCTTGAAGAAAAGGTCAAGGTTGTATTGACAGGAAAAGCAAAAGTAGGTCATTTTTTAAATATAAGGAACCCCTCTTTTTGTTTAATATAATAAATGCTTTTGTATGGGGACATATGATTGGAATCCACCTTTTATATACATGATATAGGACTTGCATGTATTGGAACCTCTCATTTTGTTACATAAATGTTTTAATTATATATATTTCATGTAATTAGAAAGTGAAAGTAGACTAAATAAACAAAAGAATTTTTTGGAAGTCTTCATGATTAGTAAAATTATGTACAAAATGTATTTCATGAATTTGAATATCATGAAAACGAATGTGAAAGTGTAAAATTAAAACAAAAAAAATTGTGTTTTTAAGATCATATTATAACTTTTTAAATGTTCATGGTCAGTAGTACACATAGTCAAAAAGAATAGGAATTCAGTCCACCTTTATCTGTCTATACCAATTTATACATAAATGTATTACATGTATAAAGACAACATGATTTTATTTAGTTTAAAAACATAATAAAAACATGACATCACTCTAATACAAATACATGAAATAGTTCTGATGAAACTACAGTTTACCAGTTGTACATGCACATTGTATATTATGCAAAAAGAGTATTCTGACATTTATATAAACATGAATCCATTATCATGATTATTGTAATCATTTAACAGATCCTGCTTCATCATGTGTCATGTTAGGAACAATCAGCTATAAACATGATAAACACTTGAAAATAAATTCTTGTTAAATTAAATGTTATTTGCATTTAACAATGTGTAATTTGTTTACAAGTTTTAAAATAAATTGATGTGGATGTGCATCATATATATATGATGTAAAGATTTGTAAATAAATAACTCCTTTTAATGTTTTTTTTCAGGAAACTTTACATTGTCTGAAACCTGGCTGTAACAGTTACTTTCCAATTGGTATGTATGCACCAATATCATACATGTTTCTTTCTAAATAATGTAGAAAGATATGAAAATGTACGATACAATATTATAAAACAAAGTGAGAAGAATCTTTGCATGAATTTGTTCAACTTTCTTTCAAAATGAATTTAAGATTTTACATTGTCACATCATATTTGGAAAGCCCTTGCAAGCCTGCCAAAGTCATGGTAGTGGAGGGGGCGTTAAGTTTTACCCTGTCAGTCTGTACATCCTTCCGTCAGTCCATTGGTCCCAAAGTGTGTACCTGTTCTCTAACTATAGTTTGCATCGATCAAATGTTATGAAACTTATATAAAATGCTTAATACCACAAAAACAGATTTGAATTTTGGTGTTGTCATTTTTACTGTGCTAGAGTTATGCCCCTTTATAAATTGAAAAATTGCTGAATTCTAACTTAAGTTTGCCACATACAATGACATATAACAAATAAAAAAGTTTGAAAACTAGATTTACTGCAAAGAGCTGAAATATTGTTTTATGTTAAAAGGCAATAATTGGAGCCACATTCCCACCACCTTATCAATTATAGCCTCCAATTAAAAATTTGAAAGAATCTTTTTATGCTTAATGGTTGATTTGGAATTGAAATGTATTATTTATCATTGAATATTAATTTTATAAATAGGATGTCTTATCATGCTTATAAGTTTTTTAATTTAATCAATAAACATTTTAAAGAATGCACATTGTGGCATGTTCTTTTTTTCTCAGGTGAATTGAATCAGTCTTTACCAAAGATGGTTGTAGATATATTAGAGACAAAACTTGATGATGATTATATAGACTATATTGCTAATATGATACTTAAGAATGCCTCATCATCAGAGGACAGTGGACACAATATTAACTCACAAGAAGTACCGTCTGTGCCAGAAAATAGGTCCACAGGCTGTACAGCTGACAATAAACTGGAGAGAAATAAAGATCTACCTGACAACTGGACTGTTATGGACAGGAAAAAGGTATGATCCACGTTGTCACCCCTAGCACAGGACCACAAGCCCAGGCTTGTAAAATTGCTTTTGGATTTGAAATTCTGCTCTACAAGCCAACAGAATTCAACTAAAATTTTCGTAGCTTGTGGATTAAAAAGTTTTCAATGAAGACTGCTTAACTGTTTTCATTTTAATGAAAATAGGAAATGGATAACATTAGCAATGCTAGACAATACATTTATCAGTCTTTAAATTCAGAGCTTACTATTTATATCACACAAAAAAAATTAAAAAAAAGAGTGATTGGGTAACATGCTTTTGGGGCACAATAAGCATGATAAGCTGAACTTATAAAATCTCTAAATGAGCTCTTACTGGATGATTTCTTTCATAACTAACTTGTTATTGTGTTGGCCATTGTAAATTTGGTAAGGCAATATAAAGGTAGGGCTCACACCAAAGTGGTTGAGATTATCATCTTAGGTTTCCTGACTTCGGAGTAATACAGTACCAAGTAGAAGCTTGTCACTCTCATTTTACAGAAAATCAACCAATTTCACCTCATAACTTGAAAAATATGGAGAAATCCCTGTTTTCATTGAATTTGGTTATGTTATATCTTATTAGTCTTACAGATTAAGAAATAAATGTTTTTCTGGATCACAACAAAATAATATCTGAATTTACAGTCTGTTCCAATCTGTTTTAGAGTTTGTCTGACCGAAGTAGAAATTTGAACTTTTCTACTCTATATTCAATCAAAAATCTTAAAAGTTCTGTCTGACCTAATGACTTTTTGCCTGGCATTTTGTCGGTCAGACAGAGTTTGGGATACCTTGAATTTAAACACAGTATTTGTTTTGTATCTTCATGTAAACAAAACTTTCAAAATGAAACAGGAAAACAGAGACAAGTAAAATTGACCAAATGGAGTTATCCCTCTTTGTGCTGGTTCTTGATCATGACAAAGAAAGATAGAGAAAAAGTGAAACTGCATTTAAGATAAATTTATACTTGCATTACAAGGCATGCAACTAAATGTTTATTGACACTGGTACATGCATGGCATTTATTGATTGTTTCTTTATTTCTATTTACAGACACATGATTTAATTGCCTTGGAACCTGAATCTCCAGAATATGTAGATGTGGTATTTAAGTTCCATGAATCAATGAAATTCCCCTTAGCTGATATTTGTAAAGTTTCCAGAATTCAAAACCCTATACTCTGGCAATTTTTTAATGTGTAAGTAATTATTTTGTTTGATAACTGGATAGATTTTCCAGTTTTCTGACATTAACCCAAAAGCAACAACTTACAAGAAATTTGGGTGAACTGTTTATATCTATCATTCTATAGACATGTCAGCTTCTTTTTTATTTTAATAAATTTTTCATTTTGCGTTTCTGAGTTACAAAAAAAAGGGGATTTTCCAGTTTTCCGACAATAACTAGCAAATACTTTCAGCAGTTCTCAGGAAACTTTGGTGAATTGTTTATAAATTAGAATTTAATAATTTTACATTTCTGATTAATGGGGTTTTATTCATTAAAAAAAAGGTGGATTTTCCATTTTTGGGGCAATAACTTAAAAATGCTTTCAGCAGTTCTCATGAAAATTGGTGAACTATTTATAGTTATTGATGTAATCTCCCTATTAATTTTTGTAAATTTCAAATATGACATTGAGAAGAAATTTAACTTTATTTGTTTTAAGTATGACAACAGATTTACTAAGTCATGTAAGTATTGTGCAACGGCACAGTGTATTGCACAACAGCAAGAAATCTTTAATTGAAGTATAAATTAATTCATATAACCAATTTCAAGTTCTTTGTCACTGGTTGTGCTGCACAATCATCAGTAAATATTGTTAAGGGGGTTCGCGGGTCTAAATCATTTATATAGGATTTCTCTATATTTTTCTATAAATGAACTTTATCTTAAAGTTAATAGAAAAATAAAATAAAAAAGTGGGGTCACCGTTCATTTGCGCTCACAATCTGCCTTCGAGAGAAGCATACATTTTTGTAAAAGTGGAATTTTTCTGTTGAAGTAATAGAAGAAATAAAGTTAATATCGAAATAAAAAAAGAAATTTATTACAAAAATTGCTCAAATTTTACTATAATTTAGTTTAAGTACAGCTTATATGGGAATTATATTAAAAAATATAGGTCACCGATGAGTTGAAAAAGATATTTCAATTTTAAAGCCAAAAAATGGTATTTTTCCACCAAAGGGAGATAATTTGGAACTTTTTCAATGATGTATACATCTTAAAAGTCATCTGGGGCCAACACGAATTGATTGTTTTGAATGATTTTTGTACCATATGATAAAGTAACAACTACAAAAGGTAACAAATTAAATTTGTAATGAAAAACAAATGTTTAATTTTTTTCTGAAATTTTTATACCCTCGAGCCTCCTTAAATGACACATTTGTGTTCATATTAAAGCATGTTATTTGGATGGAGAGTTGTCTCATTGGCACTCACACCACATCTTCCTATATCTATTTAAAAAAAATCAATAATGAAGAGCAATTTAGGAATTTATGCAATTAATAGGCTGATCTCCCCCTCATTGAAGCAAACTGGCTTTAATCTAAATCTGCCAGTCTTACTGCGATTCATTGAAACACTTCAGACTTTTGGTCAGAAAACAGAAACAGCTATGATTCATATTATCCTATCAAATGTATATTTAGAAAAATCTGTTGTTCGTAAAATTTCGATAAATTACCATTCTTCTTTGAAAATGGTTCTAATTTCACTCTGAATTCATTATTGAAGCTCATGTTGGGTATAAAAGGTAAACACAAAATAGTAAGAAAAATATTGGATACAGATTTCTGGAGGCCTGTCTGGTAGTTTCTTTGTCAGAGAACTGGTATATTCAGTTAAAAGGATAAAATTTACACATGTCATTGTCATGAATTAGAAAATATTTGATTTTCTTAAAAACACTGAATATATTTGTTTTTAATAGTTAATAACTTTTTCTTTGTAGAAAAAGATCTGAAATGATTCAAGAGAATGATGGGATTGATGTTGAAGAAAGAAAACTGTTCCATGGCACTCAAGCAGCAATTGTTGAATCCATATGTAAGAAAGGATTTGATTGGAGAGTCTGTGGAAAGAATGGAACAGTCTATGGTCAAGGTGAAATTAATATAAGATAATCAATTTTTAATATTAACCAATTCTGACCATGCTGAATCTTTTATGAATCTTGAACAGAACTGTCTTCAAGATTGAACAATTGTATCTCCATTTTTATACGACCGCAAATTTTGAAAAAATTTTCGTCGTATATTGCTATCACGTTGGCGTTGTCGTCGTCGTCTTCGTCGTCGTCGTCGTCGTCGTCGTCCGAATACTTTTAGTTTTCGCACTCTAACTTTAGTAAAAGTGAATAGAAATCTATGAAATTTAAACACAAGGTTTATGACCATAAAAGGAAGGTTGGTATTGATTTTGGGAGTTTTGGTCCCAACATTTTAGGAATTAGGGGCCAAAAAGGGCCCAAATAAGCATTTTCTTGGTTTTCGCACTATAACTTTAGTTTAAGTTAATAGAAATCTATGAAATTTTGACACAAGGTTTATGACCACAAAAGAAAGGTTGAGATTGATTTTGGGAGTTATGGTTTCAACAGTTTAGGAATTAGGGGCCAAAAAAGGGCCCAAATAAGCATTATTCTTGGTTTTTGCACAATAACTTTAGGTTAAGTAAATAGAAATCAATGAAATTCAAACACAATGTTTATGACCACAAAAGGAAGATTGGTATTGATTTTGGGAGTTTAGGTCCCAACAGGTTAGGAATTAGGGGCCAAAAAGGGACCCAAATAAGCATTTTTCTTGGTTTTCGCACCATAGCGTGAGTATAAGTAAATAGAAATCTATGAAATTTAAACACAAGGTTTATGACCATAAAAGGAAGGTTGGTATTGATTTTGGGATTTTGGTCCCAACAGTTTAGGAAAGAGGGGCCCAAAGGGTCCAAAATTAAACTTTGTTTGATTTCATCAAAATTGAATAAGTGGGGTTCTTTGATATGCCGAATCTAACTGTGTATGTAGATTCTTAACTTTTGGTCATGTTTTCAAATTGGTCTACATTAAGGTCCAAAGGGTCCAAAATTAAACTTAGTTTGATTTTGACAAAAAATGAATCGGTTGGGTTCTTTGATATGTTGAATCTAAAAATGTACTTAGATTCTTGATTATTGGCCCAGTTTTCAAGTTGGTCCAAATCTGGGTCCAAAATTAAACTTTATTTGATTTCATCAAAAATTTAATAAATGGGGTTCTAAATCTAACTGTGTAAGTAGATTCTTCATTTTTGGTCCCATTTTCAAAATGGCCTACATTAAGAAGGTCCAAAGGGTCCAAAATTAAACTAAGTTTGATTTTAACAAAAAATAAATTCTTGGGCCTCTTTGATATGCTGAATCTAAACATGTACTTAGATTTTTGATTATGGGCCCAGTTTTCAAGTTGGTCCTAATCAGGATCAAAAATTATTATATTAAGTATTGTGCAATAGCAAGTCTTTTCAATTGCACAGTATTGTGCAATGGCAAGAAATATCTAATTTCACAATATTGTGAAATAGCAAATTTTTTTTTAATTAGAGTTATCTTTCTTTGTCCAGAATAGTAAGCAAGAAATATCTTATTGCAAGATTAAGAAATATCTAATTTCACAATTTTGTGAAATAGCAAATTTTTTTTTGATTGGAGTTATCTTTCTTTGTCCAGAATCAACTTAAATCTTTGTTATATACAATATACAATGTATATTCACTTTATACTACCAACTGATAAATTTAAATAATCTTTACCATTCAGTGATAACAAGCAGTTTTTTTTACATCTTAATATTTTATGATGTATTTAAATGAGTAGTTATTGTTGCAAACTCCATTAGAATATTTTAATTGAGATTAGTTTTGGAAAAAGGGAAAGGGGGATGTGATTAAAAAAATGGGTTCAATTTTTCTCATTTGAAATTTCATAAATAAAAAGAAAATTTCTTCAAACATTTTTTTGAGAGGATTAATATTCAACAGCATAGTGAATTGCTCTAAGAGAAAACAAAAAATTTAAGTTCATTAGAACACATTCATTCTGTGTCAGAAACCTATGCTGTGTCAACTATTAAATCACAATCCAAATTTAGAGCGGAATCCAGCTTGAATGTTGTGTCTATACTTTCCCCAACCGTTCAGGGTTCAACCTCTGCGGTCGTATAAAGCTACGCCCTGCGAAGCATCTGGTTATAGCATAGTTGTTATATTTTTATGCTCCTGTTGTGTTGGAGGGGACATTAAGTTTTACCCTTGTCTGTCTATACGTATGTACGTCCCAAAGTTGGTTTCCCTTCTCAAAAGCTTGTCTCAACCAAATGTTATGAAACTTATAGATAATGCTTATACCACAAAATACAGATCAATTTGAATGTTGGTTGAGTCACTATAAAGGTTCTAGAGTTATGACTTTAAGTTAGTTACCGGAAACTAATAATTCAGAAATTTTTCCATTTATAAAGATAAATGGAAAAATTTCTGAATTATTATTTACCTGTATCTAACTTAAAGTCATATGAAACCTCAAATTAAAAAAAAATATGCATTTTTTTTTTAATACTAAATGGATAGTTTTCATTATACAACTTATGTACATATATTTTTTTCTGAGGAAAATTCTTTAATTCGTCCACATTTAGAAGAATTTTACTCATTTTTCATTATTCGCTGGACACAAATTGTTGTATGCATAGTGACCTGAGTGTGACACTCCTCGCAAAACTTTGGTGATCGCAATACGCATGGATCTGTCATTGAAATAAACAATTATCGGATTATACATGTTTAACACGTGCTCAATACCCATGCTTTTTGTTATTTGTTTTATACTATAAGGTGACAATCAGTAAACTTCGGCTTCAAAACACAGCATTTAATGAGCAGCCATATTTGTTAAATCATTACAAACAGAGAGAAAAAAAAATGAAGATTTTAAGATATATTTGCATAAAAAAATAATAAAATTGTGCACAGAGGACTAAGTTTATGATAAATACATGCATTGGTTCAAGAATTGGATAAACATTATTTTTCACCACTCGCTCGTTTCTTATGACTTTAAGTTTGTCTCAACCCAATATTACGAAACTTTTACACATTGCCTATTGCCACAAAACACAGATCAAGTTTGAATTTTGTATTTTTGGTAGTGTCACATTTACTGTTCTAGAGTTATGCCCCTTAATAAATGGAAAAAAAATGTTTGACTTTTAGTATTCCTTCTCTTACTTTATCAGTTTGCCTTTTCAAATGTTATGAAATTTATACACAATACCTATTACCAAAAATTCAAATAAAGTATAAATTTTGGTAGCGTCACTTTTACTGTTCCTAAGTTATGTTCCTCTATACAATAGGAAAGCGAGGGAATTATCTGTGTCCTATTGACACATTCCCAATTTATGTTTCAACAGTAATAACCATCTTTGCATAGTATTTAACGTAAGTTTTGATACAAATATTTTGTTGTAAAACCAAATAAATAAAATTTGTCTTTTTCAGGTTGTTACTTTGCTGTAAATGCCAATTATTCACATCAGTACACAGACAAACCAACTCGACGTAATCGATTACCGAGACCATTCATGCCCGTTCCACCTCCGGCTCATTTCCATATACACGGAGGGACAGGTCTAATGGTGCCAATAATGGTGAACCCTCTATCAATGAACCTAGGACCAGGACAATTCGGACAACAGCCAAATAATAATAGTGCATCACAAAATTTCCAACAATTACGAGTATACACACGTCCTAGTACTTCATCGAATACATCCCAGGGTAATTGTTTACTTTACACCAACATACAGGCTGGACAACAAGTCTCAACACAAAACAATGGTGCTAGTGGACAGAGGGCAGTTGGTTCTCAATCGCCTTCTGTTATTGTCAATTCACAATATGGTCAACCACAAGTTGTTTACCAATCAAATCCTGCTCCTCCACCAATGGTCATGCCTGAAATACAGGAAGAAAAACCCATGCATAGAATGATTCTCAGTCGAGTCCTTGTTGGAAAATATACCGGTGGAAATGCTAATTACAGAAAGCCTCCTCCTTTGTTTGCAGACGATCCGTCAGGGAGGTACTATGACTCATGTGTTGATCACATTCATTCCCCTAAAATATTTGTTATATTTGATAGTGCTCAGGCTTATCCTGAGTATTTAATAGAGTATAACATACTGAGTGAATGATTGGTTGTAAAGAAGATCACATGACGATCACATTGATGTTACTACTGTTAGTGAGTGTATGAAACTATTTCCTGTACTTTTTAAGGAGGATGAATTCAGTTAAGAGGTCGAACTTATTGATACATTCACAGTTATATCTTGATTGTTTTACTGTTACTTTTGTTATTGTTAAGTGATATTTTATGTTGATCTTTAAAAGTACAGAAATGTCGATTTTCTCTTGTTGATAGGATCAATCATGTTAATGATTTTTTTTTTGGGGGGGGGGGGGGGGGGGGGGGGGAATTAATGATGCTGAAAATTTGTCAAAAAGGCCCATATGAAATTATGCCTAAGGATTATATTTTCTCAATTATAAATATTTTTAGTGCAAGATAATAAAAAAAACAGTGAATGAATTTCTCTATACTAAAACAAAACAATTCTTTGAAACAGTTTGACATATTTTATAGTACTTTGGATTTTTGTTGTAATGAAATAGGGTGTTATTAATGGAGAGAGAATGAAATAGATAAGTACAGTATCAGTAGAAATATGTGAGAAATACATATGTGCCAACAACGAGAATAAGATCAGCAATTATGAATGTATGACGTGAACCAATAGTAATATTTAGTGTTATTCCTTATAAAAAGATGAAGAATTACAAGTACAAATGATTATAATACATGTAGTGCTGATAATTATTCCCTTTATTTCAATTATTGTCAATTCAGAAATTATTGTACGCATTATTATTGCCATTTTTGAAGAATGAACAAAAATGCAAAAAACAGTTATTGTCATTTCATGCAAATCTGCATATAGCATGTATAGATATATGTATCGAGTTGAGAATGTGAGTTTAAATTATTGCAATACTCACCCAACCGCAATAATAAAAATCTGGCAATAGTTTTTGAATTGACAGTGTTTATATTTATTAAGTGTTTAATAACCTTTGTTTGCTGTATATATGCAGTTTAAAAGATGTGATAAATTGTGATGTAAATGTGATACATGTACATAGTAAACATGGTAAATATGACATTGTGTAAGATATATCTCAACTGGCTATTTGTCAAAATTTTATTTATTAGTACATATACAATGTATATATATGGCAATTGTAATTAGCATCTCAAAGGATTAAACCATGCAAAGGATTTGCAACAATGCCAAACAAAAATTGTAATTTTTTCTTTTTTTTTTTTTTTACAAATTATGTATTACAAATGTACCTATGATCACCTATTATTTGTTGAAACAACATGGCCAACAGTCTGTTTTGATCAGGTAGATACATTCATAAAAATTCACATAGTAGTAAAATTTTATAAATACTTTTGAACATACTTTCAATAGTTTTGGTCTAATTGGATAGTCATACAATACTACAATTCTCTTGATTCTGATAAAAGAGGTAAAATATCATGCTAGTTAATAAGTGTGTACAAGATTATGATAGTTATAGGAGATTAAATGAGGTGCCATATGTATATCTTTTGCTTTTATTACAGCACTCTTGTATAGTTAGTCTGCACTTTGTTTCCTTTCAGGGCAATAAATAGTCCCATACATATACATGTATTTAATTTCATTCCACTTGTTATAGTATTTCACCATCATCACTATGTGTGTGTCACTGTATATCCCCCTTCACCAGGTTTGTCATAGATTATCATATATCATAACTATATGTGTGTCACTGTGTATCGTGTACACAAGGTATTGTTGTCAACTGACATGTTTCATAAAATAGAATTATATATCAGGAATCCATCAGCAATACAGTACACACTAGCAATTTATAGTACAGTAAACTGGATTCCTGTCATCTTATTTCACCACTGCTGTACTTTGGCTTTCTCCATCAGCTGATCTCCATAAAATCAATATACACATGATTCTGCAGATGAAAAATCTAGTTATTACTTATTAGTTTTTAGAGTTCCACTTCATTCTTTTGTTCTCATATATATAAGAAAATGTGTGCAAAATATATTATCTTCTAAAAAAATTTTTATAACTTTATTGTTCTCAGGGGTCAAAAAGAGAAGTCTGAGAAGGCCGAAAAGGGTCATTCTGTAATTAGCTTTTACAGTCAACCCAGTGTATTTAGCATTAACTCCGGAATAAATTCTGCCTATAAAGTTTGTATGTGTTATGTCCTGGCAGGTATAAGATTGTGTTTTCTGAAAAGCTTTCCCAAACCATAGGATAAAAAGGAACCTACATATAAAACCAATATGGTTGGAAAAGTGAGTGATTTACACCTACATTTCAAGAGGTTGCATGGACTTTAAGTGGTAAATATTGAACAATGATCATTATTGTTAATATTCAGATCATGATAAAAAGAAATAATGCTTGTAATATACATGTACACATGTATGTTCGGAGGGTTGAACCTCATTTTATCATTTACATTTTTACTTTTTTATCTTAGTGATCTAATGATCTTGGTGATAGGGTAGTTTATGTAGTTCATTAACAGTTTTACTAGCCAGTCAACACCAAGGTTGTCAATTGGTACCCTGCATACAAAAGACACATTTGAATCCAATCTTGATTATGATTGTCATTTTCCTACAGGTCAGTTAAGTTCTCTCCACGCATCGCTGCTTCTTCCACTAATAATAACTGACTGCCACAATAAGGCAATAGTACTGAAGGTGGTACTGAACACCAAAAAGTAGTCAACTTTGGTTTCTAACTATTTTTTATTAGAATATCAACATACTGACAAAATGTAACAGATTTCATTATTGAAACTTTACAGTTTTGAACAAAAGTGTCCTTTTTGTTAAGTAAGTCCTTTCCCTAAGAATCTAGCAGGATCACAAAAATATACAAACTTAAATACTAATACACATTATGTTGATAAACATTTTCTCAAATAGGATGAACATGTCTAAATGAATTTACTCAATATTTGCATATGAGTCATCAAGTAATCCCATTACCTTCCAGTTCTTTCTCATATATATACGGAACATTATAATACTATTTTCTCAAATTGTTTCTTTGATCTTTTTGTGTAAATATTTTCTGTCTCAAGCGACTGGATAGAGAAAGGTTGTTTGCAGACAAGTACAATGGTACACAATGATGTCCTATGCCAATGTCTTTGATGTTGCTAAGGAAAATAGCAATATCTTTGGTCTTTCAACTTGAGGAATATTCTCAGCTATATCTGATCTTGGGGGTATATGTATTGCCCTTCAGTAAGATTGTTAGCCTAGAAACTCCCTTTTTGTTAAAGTGAAACATAATCTTTTTGTATAATGCACAGTGTACATGTCATTTTATATTTTTCATCATGTTTTTTCATTAATATCTTTTTTTTTAGTACAGAAAAACAGTTTAGAACATTTTAATTCATTATGACATTTCTTCATTAGCATTTGAGTAAGATTTTAGGAATTTAAAAGGCTATGCAAGCAGCACCTGTTAAATTTGAAAAAAATACATTCAAGACTAAAATAAGAGTGAATCTAAAGGAGGCTTTTGTCAGAATAGTTTCATGAAATTGTTTATATTTATAACGGTTATAACCACAATGTTATGTAAAGAAGCTTATCTCATACTTTCGTTTAATTTAAATGCATACTATTTTGTCCACATATACACAAGGTAATATTATAAAAGTTGTTTTGATTTTGTTATGTTATGGTTTGTCTTTCTTTTCCTTTTTTTTTTGGAGGGAAAAGGGGGGGAGAGTAGTTCAGTGGTTAATACACAGATCCATTCATTATCAATGTGATAGATTAACAAATAAGTAGCAAGTGGTTTTCCCCAGATGTTATATAATATTTAGAGTTGGGTATATGTTATAAAAGGTTTTCAAAAGTTACGAGTGATTGTGTTTTATAGAATGTACAGCAGATGTAGACTCATTTATTTTTGGGGGATAGAGGAAAAAATGTTTATTGTGGTTACCTAATTTTGTGGTTTGAATTTCAACACCTGGGTTAAGGGAGTTACTCTTCAACTGCATTTGTAATTTTGTAATTAACCATTTCAACTGAATGTGAAACAAATGACAAATAATCTGTCTTACTTAGAAGCTTGCAATCTATATTCATGAAAATGTTGGAACAAGAGTTCTAGTGATGTGTTAGAGTTATGTTCCTTGTCCTAGGGTAACCTCTTTATAATTTACTGTTTATACAAGTGAAGTCAAGCCACAAAATCTATGAAAGTAAGTATCCCATGAATAGTGATGAAACCAGCCACATATTCTAAAGAAAAACTATAATACTTTTGTTTATCTGCTGAAATTATGGAAACTATCTCATTATACTCTACCTCTTTAAATGAACGCATAAGCATTATTTTGAAATACGTGTAATAATTAAAATTAGCAGAAGTTATTGAATTGTAAGCAAGTTTGTTTTTTATTCAAAAATAGGCACTAAGAGACATCTTACCTTTAAACCTATACCCTTAAGAATATTTTCATTTCTGCTTATTTATAATGAAGTTTCATGCACTCATTTATATAGCTCAGACTCTTTGAGTAAGTCATCAATAAAAGTGTGGTTATTATGTATTTAAAGTCCAATGTAATCCTTGAAAGATGTAGATAGGTCTGTCTAATTGAGCAGAATGTTTGTGTAAGACTTCAATTATGGATATAGTCAAATGAATTCCCAGAAAGATGATGATAGCTCAGAATATATATATTGAGTAGAATGTTTGTGTATGACACCTTTTTAATTGTGGACATTATGTATCACAAAGTCCAATGTATCTTGAAAGATGTTGATAAGACTTTATGGAATAGAATGTTTGTGTATGACATCAATGCAATAATGGATATTATGTTTTATAAAGTCCAAAGTATAGTGGATTCACAAAATGTAATTGTTAAACCATGAATGCAATTGTGAAAACAAATTTATTATTATATAATGTTATGTCTGCAGGTTGTAATTTATAAGTATGGTTATTAAGGACTATTTGAGTGTTGAGGTTTTTAATTAATATGGATATATATACCTACGTATAACAAAGTTATAAGGATTCTAATTATATATAACCATTAGAATATTTATAACACAACTATACATGTATCAAGCTCAAAAATTATATCTGACTATCTTTAAAACTTTACTTTAAATTGTTTCAACTGGTTATACACACCATAATAATACACATCTATATTTATTATGGATTCATAACTTCGTTGGGAACTTATTTATCATCTGTTCTGTTTGCATAGGTAAAACACAAGTTTTTTAAAATGTTCAATAACATAAGCATTTCCAAAAGCCTAAGGTAAAGATGAAATTTAAAAACCACAAAATAAATTATCTAGTATGATGAAAACTATCAAACAATTTGTTCCTGTACCCAGAAAAGTTGGTTTATGTACCATCGAAAATAAATGAAATCACAATATTGAATGAGTAATCAGTGCATTATCTGGTATGTTCTTTCCAGACATCAGATGTGGTATTTGACTGAACCATGATGCCAGATGTTTGATATGTTTGTTAAGTTGTTGTTAAGAATTTAAATTTTTATTGATTTAATTATAATCAGTTACATTGCATCCTATCAAATTTTACTAGCTTATATTATCTGATGTACAAGAATTTTGTTCCCTACAAATGTGTTGGTAAATTACTTTTATAGGTTTTTTGATAGAATTGAATGTAACCTCTTCTGTTCTGTACAATTTTATTAAAATATTGAATCAAAGCATTTGGATTATGTTTCTTTTATATCCTTAATAATGTTAAAACCTGTCTGTCATGTCTGTATACCTATTATATCTGCTGTTTTATCTATGAACTCTAATGGATTAATGGTATATACAGGAAAACTTTCATTTGAGAAGTTTAAACACATTGCTAGAACAAATTTTGTTTGGCATTTAGGTGAGGTTCTTTTGATGAAGGATTTGATTAAGATTTAGTCTTCTATCAAAAAAAAAAACCACTGAAAATCAGGTCAATGGTTTTTCTCAGGAACACATATGTTCATCACATTCCAACAAAAATATGAGGTGTAAAATCGTTGATGTTGTCTTGTGAAGCTTCAACTGAGTCCAATTTATTACCGCTAGTGTCTTTTTAAACAGGGTTACTTGTATAATGAAGTTATTGTTAGAATGTCAATGAGACAACTCTCCATCCAAGTAATAATTTGTAATAACAAGTGAAACTGCGAGCTACTGCTCACTGATGATTACCCCCCCCCCCCCCTAAATTACATGGTGAACAAGTGAAACTGCGAGCTACTACTCACTGATGAACATGTGTAAAATCATACAAGTGTTAGGTAAACAGGAAGTTGTCGAGTGATCAATCTGAAAATGCATCACACAGTGTAGCTGACTTAGATAAACCCTGAAACCAAATTTCAGAAATCCTTGTATTGTAGTTCCTGAGAAAAATGCGAAGAAAAATATTCATGGGACGGACGGACTGACAGACTGAAGGAAGGACAGACAGAGATAAAACAGTATACCCCCCCTTTTTTTAAAGCGGGGGTAAAATTAGGAAACCAATATAGTTCAAAGTACGGCCTTCAACACAGAGATCACACTGAAACAGCTTGATATTAAGGGCCTCATTTACAAGTTACTATTCTAAAACCATTCAAACAGGAAAACCAAGTCTTACGTATAAAAAAAAAACAAGAACCAAGAAACGCCTAAGGTTTTAACAGGCACCAACCTTTACCCTAACCTGCAACAGTTGTACTTACAAGATAGAAGGACGCTCTGTTAAATATCAATTGAAATGGCTTATATAACAGATGTAAAACAGACACTCTTCCAAATGAAAATTTGCATACTATAACAGTATTGCTTATCTATCATGCATTGTTATTAAAAACATACCTTATCCTAAATGAATCTTGAGTAAAATAAAAGACAAAATCATTTGTTAGATGAACATGAAATTTGAGGCCAAAATCAGTCCTTACCGGACCTACTCCTTTTAGACGGTTTCCATCTTAAATGAAAGTGACTGCATTCGTGTTCATTCATAATATGGAAATGTAAGTTGTATTTCATGATAATACATAACATATAGAAAGGTTTAGGATGAACACAGATGTGGACACTTCCATTTATGACAAAAACCAAAAGCATGAATCAGAGCATTTTTTATGGAAGAATCAGTTGAAATCTTTCACAAAAACTAATCAAATCAATAGAAATAGACACTTAAGTGTTTAAAAGTGTCCAAAATCTTTGGTTAGATGAACCTGAAATTTGAGGCCAATATTAGCCCTTACCGGACCTTCTCCTTTGTTAATCCCATGTTCAAGTCGGAATAAATGAGGTTTGTTGCAAATTCATTATGACTTTATCACTGCATGTGAATATTAGAATAGTAATATATATGTCATGCTAAATACCACTAAACATAGTAAAGTAGAGGGGCATTATGTTTTCTGATCTGTGCGCCCGTTTGTGCATATGTTTGCTTTCTTTCCTGCTTCACGTTAAAGTTTTTGATCAAGGTAGTTTGAAGTTGAAGTCCGAACAACTTGAAACTTAGTACACATGTTTGCTTTAATATCTTTCTGATATTAATGCCAAATAAAAGTTTTTATCCCAATTTCATGGTCCACTGAACATAGAAACTGATAGTGCAAGTCGGGCATCCGTGTACTATGGACACATTATTATATAAGTAAGAGTCATATTTTTTTCATGTTAGAAACCTTAAGGGAGCTGGCTTCTCAGTTTCAAAGTAATTAACTTTTAAAAACACTAGCATATATTGATAGGGGATTAATAAAGGAATCAAAAGAGCAAAACAATTATATAGGTCACCGTGCTTGTTTTCGAGATATAAGCCATTGAAATTTTGGCGGGAAAATGTTCTCTCTTGACTTCACTTAGCTTTATCATTGACAAGTTTAAGTCCTCAAAAA
Organism: Mytilus trossulus; assembly: GCF_036588685.1. Lineage (NCBI taxonomy): Eukaryota > Metazoa > Mollusca > Bivalvia > Mytilida > Mytilidae > Mytilus > Mytilus trossulus. Next base: position 40,090,631 of record NC_086381.1, on the reverse strand, counting down.
CCATTAAAAAGTAATTAAAATTTTATAAGACTTTAACAGACAGTTTATCATTATACATGTTAAAGAATTATAAAAAGAAAAATTTGTAAAACGCGGAACCCAGTGTCTCGCCTACTTTTGCTGTAAATCACAGGCTCAACAAAAATTAGGAAAAAAATCAATAAAAATATTCCTCTTGATACTATCTTTTGATTGTAAGAAGCTTCTGTCCAAGTTTGGTAAAAATCTAGGATAGTTAATGAATCTAATAAATGTTTTGAAAACTTTAACTGCAGACTGTATGAAGTATTAACTGGAAGAAAATCTAAGTCCATTTTAAAGTAAAATACAGAAAAAATGGAGTTATCTTTTTACAAAATTTACTTCTGGATACTATCTTATGATCATAAATAAGCTTCTGTCCAAGTTTGGTACAAACCAAGGATAGTTTAAGAAAGTTATTAAAATTCTAAAAACTTTAACCACAGAGTGAATGTAATGTTTCCCCACAGAAAAACTAAGTCCATTTAAAAGTAAATAAAGAAAAAATGGATTTTTTTTTTTACAAAATTTACTTCTGGATGCTATCTTATGATCATAAACAAGCTTCTGTCCAAGTTTTGTACAAACCAAGGATAGTTTAAGAAAGTTATTAAAATTCTAAAAACTTTAACCACAGAGTGAATGTAATGTTTCCCCTCAGAAAAAAACTAAGTCCATTTATAAGTAAAATACGGAAAAAATGGAATTTTATTTTTACAAAATTTACTTTGGATACTATCTTATGATCATAAACAAGCTTCTGTCCAAGTTTGGTACAAACCAAGGATAGTTTAAGAAAGTTATAAAAATTCTAAAAACTTTAACCACAGAGTGAATGAAATGTTTCCCCGCAGAAAAAACTAAGTCCATTTATAAGTAAAATACGGAAAAAATGGAATTTTATTTTTACAAAATTTACTTCTGGATACTATCTTATGATCATAAACAAGCTTCTGTCCAAGTTTGGTAGAAATCCAGTATAGTTTAGGAAAGTTATTAAAATTTCAAAAACTTTAACCACAGAGTGAATATTTGTGGACGCCGCCGACGACGACACCGACGACGACTGAAAGTAGGATCGCTTAGTCTCGCTTTTTCGACTAAAGTCGAAGGCTCGACAAAAATGGGGGTCCCCTGGCAAAATTTGTTAAGGCTTTCAAATGGATAAAACCAGAGGATTCCGAAAATCTTACCAAAATTCCAAAACCTGACAAGCAAGCTTCCTAAACTAGATCTGTGTCTTCATTATGAATAGAAAAATCAATGAAAATAGAATTAAACTTTTATTTTAAAATAATTTTTAGATCATCACAGTGTACTGAAAAGATTGCCTTGTAATAACTAATGAAAACATTCACACCATTAACAAATTCAAATAATACACAAAAACACCCATAAAAAAAACACAACACATGTTTACTGCTTATATCTTAAAAGCAATTTTTTATCATTTATTGCAGTATTTATCAATTAATTCATTTTAAACATGTAATAACAGAAAGCCTGAAGCTTGGATCATTCAAAATTAATTATTTAATGTCCTTCAATGAAAGAAAATAGTTTTAGTATGAAAATATTGTAGAATAAAAACGAAGTTGTAGCGTCTGTTTTACGTTCATAATTTGTTTTTGTAAACAGAATTCACACAATTAATATGAAAATATTACTAAGTTCATAAAAAATATTTTAACATAATTATTTTGTTCTGACATTAAGGATATGAAAAATGCCATACATATTTAAATCTGTGTTATCATTTAATAATTTTTAGAAAATAATCACATACACAAACAAATGCCATTTATACACAATCAATTTTGATTTACATAAATTTATCTTAAAAAGAACATGATTGCACAATTTCATCACATTATTCATTTATATATTATTAATCTGGTTAATACTGAAGAAGTAATTATAACAACAACATATTTTAAAAGCAAATTACAATATGCAATCCGATAAATTAAAATGACTAAATATTCTTACAAATTTAAATTTAAGTTAAGTAATATTAAAATATGTAAAGCTTGATTTAAAATCTGCCATTTAAAAGCTTTATGTATCAAACATATAAGAGTTTAAAAAAAAATTAAAACATCTAAATAATAAAGTAACTACCCAAAATAAATCACATGAATTTCCAGCATGTATACTTAAAAGTTAAAAAAAAATCTTAAAGAAAAGATAAATAGTATACAATCATTCTTAACAATCATAATATTTATACCACAACATAGATAATCATTTAAAATCAAGTCTATCAATAATAATGCTTATTAAATCACATTAACAGAAAGGTTTCTGTTTTAAACAGGTAACACACAAATCATATCTGCTATTTTTACTTGCAAAACACTTTAAAAATCATTAATATGTGTTTTCAACAACATGTATAGTACTAGAAAAACAGGCATACACTTTTATACATGATTATGCTATAAAATGAAATTGCATCCCAGAAACAATTTCAGATAGAAAAAAAAATCTGCCCTTTTATAAATAATAAAAAGCAAAAAATGTTTGAAAGGTTGATTACAGCTTTTCCATTAAAAGAAGAGGTCATGGCAAAATGCATGAATAGCTTTGTCAAATAAATACAGGAATGTGTTAGTTTTAAATATGTCTAATGAAGGTCAGTCTGACTACTTGGCCATTGGGCAGTGACAATGGTATGTTTTGAACACTTAGAATGATCACCCTTAAATTGTAAGTCCCTAAAGTTTGCTATCTTCTAGTCAACTCTGTAATCTTTTCTGTAAATCCTCTGCTACTGCGTCAATGAATTCAAAGGTGTTTAGGTAGTCTTTTCTTACCACACTGAAAAATAAATTACATGGTGATTGGTGAACAAGTGAAACTGCGAGCTACTACTCACTGATGATACCCCCGCCGCATGTGGACAATATAAATAGTGTAAAAATATGCAAGTGTTCGGTAAACAGGAAGTTGTCGAGTGATAAATCTGAAAACGCATCGCACGGTATAGCTGACTTATATAAATCCTGAAACCAAATTTCAGAAATCCTAGTATTGAAGTTCCTGAGAAAAATGTGATGAAAATTTTCAACTTGGCTATCATGTGTAAAATCATACAAGTGTTCAGTAAACAGGAAGTTGTCAAGTGATCAATCTGAAAACGCATCACACGGTAAAGATAAACCCTGAAACCTTATTTCAGAAATCCTTGTATTGTAGTGTCTGAGAAAAATGTGACGAAAAATATTCATGGGACGGACGGATTGACTGACGGAAGGACAGACAGAGGTAAAACAGTATACCCCCTCTTTTTTAAAGCGGGGGTATAATTATTACAGGTTATACAGAATTTCATTTTTTTATGATGTATTTGTGTTATATTTGATATTTCTTATAAGATTTGAATATCTATTAATACTTGAATAAGTTTGGTCAATTAGAATTTTTCACTTGGTTTACAATTCGATAAACCATGTTCCGAATCTACTTTTGTAACCTTCACTGATCTATTAATGCACAATACACATGCATGCAGGGATCTTGGGATTTTCAGCAAATTGACATTGAAAAACAAATTCATATCAGTTGTTTCTATTCTTATGAATGTGACCTACCGAATTAGACTATTTACCAGATTTGAAATCACATAAGCAACACGACGGGTGCCACATGTGGAGCAGGATCTGCTTACCCTTTCGGAGCACCTGAGATCACCCCTAGTTTTTGGTGGGGTTCGTGTTGTTTATTCTTTAGTTTTCTATGTTGTGTCGTGTGTACTATTGTTTTTCTGTTTGTCTTTTTCATTTTTAGCCTTGGCGTTGTCAGTTTGTTTAAGATTTATGAGTTTGACTGTCCCTTTAGTATCTTTCATCCCTCTTTTATGAATATAGAACAAAAAAGCAATAATGCATGACAGCTTTGAAAATGTATAAAATTACAATGATTTTAAAAAAATCTGTGAAATTTCATGAATGATTTGGATAAGTTATGTCACTCAAAACCAAACGTCATACATGTATGAATGAAAACATTCAAACAAAAGACTATTTCATTACTTGTAAGCTTCAAATTCTGATATCTCATTAAAATGATGTTTGGAGGTAGTTACTACTTTATTTTAGATTTGGTTGCATTGCTCCCACATTCATGGGTTTTAGATAGTCAATATGGCGGCCATAACTCATAAGTTAGGACATGTCACTCGTGCATTTGAATATAATCATAGTAGCCAGTAAATAACAACATGTGAATAAATAGTCGCAAATATTTGGCTAAAGAATTATATGGATTAAACACATTAGGTTATTGATGTGTAAACTGTGGCTCTTACTCACAAACTTAACTTGAATGCCCAAAAAGTCCTTTGGACTTTTATAGTTTGTGAGTTAATCGCCCCATTTTACACACCAATAACTTCTAGCAAAACTGTGTTTAATTCTATAATATTTCATGTTATATTTATGTGTTGTGTTCAATTGTATTTTTTTAAGTTATGTTTAATTAAAACACTTCAATGCCCTCTCCTCAGAGCAATAGAGTTATAAGAAAAGTTTTGTAACTGTGTGCATGTTTGTTACATAAATAAAAGTAGACAAGGGAGAATATATCAGAAGAAACAAAGCTTACAAACACTGAACACAAATTTTAATGACTTTTTAAACGTAAAATAAAAGCTTCCCAAAAACTATGGACAGTTGCCTCATTATACAAATTAGGGAGATTTTTTTCTGAAACAGCAGCAAATAGGTTAATTCAAATACATTCTATATGTATCAAGTGAGTGGTCTATAATAGTTCAGTTATTGTTGTTTGTTCATGTCTATCATATTTGTTTTTTCGTGAAATTAATTTGTTATAAATTAGGCTGTTAGTTTTCTTGTAAAAATTGTTTCAATTTTTTTTTGTCAGAGATTTTAATGGTTGACTTAAAGTAATGTGATTTTTTCATATTATTGAAGGCTGTACAGTTTAGTATAATTGTTTACATCCACTTCATTTGAACTCTGGTGGGTGATGTGGGTAGTGAGCGTATTGGCATTCAAACCACATCTCCCTATTTATAAATAGTACAATCCACAGATAAAAGATACTGTGAATTCATTTGTTTTCATGGGTATCAATTTTCTTGGATTGAGGAAAACTTGCAAATTCGTGGATATTTGATTCATGGTTTTGTCAATCTTTGGACACAAATCCATAGAAAAATTTGTAATTCGTGGTTCACTTATACCCATGAAACCCAAGAAAATTGGTATCAAATGAATAATAATAAATCCACAGTAACTACTTTATACCTGTTTATTTGAAATTTTCCTAGTGAATTTACCTGTCCATTCCTTTGATACAGATAGCTAAATCTTTTGTCATCTTTCCAGCCTCTATAACACCAACACAGGCTGCTTCTAAACTTTCAACAAATTTCTTCAGCTCAGAATTCTCATCTATTTTAGCTCTATGTGCTAATCCTCTTGTCCATGCAAATATGGATGCTAGAATAAAAAAAAAAAAAATTCTTTGCATCTTTTTAATTTCTTTACATTGAGGTGTCACAATTAAAATATTTTGGTTTTCCCAAACCCTACCCAAAGGTTGACACAGTGGGTAGGTAGGTAGGCATTTTATTTTTATAAAAAAAAAGAAATTGAAGAATCGTGTGTTTATTAGTCTTCATGCCTATCTGATTAAAAAAAACTTCTTTAAATCAGGACAATAAAATTTTGAGTAGGCAGCTTTTTTCTGGGTAGGTAGGGTTTAGGCAAACAAACCTATTCTTTTTTATGGCCTAATTTAGAGTTATTCTTTACTCTTGTTACCTTGAAAGGTTTCCAAATGTGTGTAGTTTGACTCAAAATACAAATACCCAGTTTTAAACACTACAAGGGACATAACTTTTACTTAACTTATTGAAAGAAAAACTGAAATTGTTCCAATATTCCTATCAAAATTAAAATTGAGAATGGAAATGGGGAATATGTCCAAGAGTTAACGACCCAAACAAAGAGTAGATAACAGCGTGAGGCCAAAGTGGGTCTTCAACACAGTGAGAAAATTCTGCACATAATGTTAATTTTAAAAGTTTTAATTTGGTGTATTATAACATGTAAAATGCATAAAATATCTTATCTTTAAATACTTTTAATTTTTATAAAAGATCATAGCAAGAATCATGATTTATTTTTAAACATTTGAGATCTTACCAACAGAGTTAGTTGATGTCTCTTTGTTCTGTTGATGGAATCTGTAATGTCTAGTGACAGTCCCATGGGCAGCTTCTGATTCAATAGATTTACCATCAGGGCAGATCAATACACTGGTCATCATTCCAAGGGATCCAAAGCCTGAAAATAAATAAATAGGTTGTAAATTAATAGGTTTTTAACAGTTCACAACTATATTTGCCATATTGCTATCAATTATTTATAGACTTTTCATGTAATTGTTAGTGTTGTTGAATTTGATCAATAATAAAAACTTTCTAGCTTTGAAATCTATAAAGAATTGAAAACTAACAAGGATTGTTTGTAAATATACTGTAGAGAATTGCTAATACGGCCAACCAATACCTTTTTTGATGTTGATTTAATTATTGTACTCTAGATCTATCACCAAAATTTTAACTGAACATCAAATTGAATGAATGTGCATTCCTCTACGATTTTTTATGAAATATGTAAGAAAAAAATCCTTCATGTCATGCTCTATGCTCATTTTAACATGGGTAGGCATTATATTTATCGATATTTTACACTGAGCGTTAGCGAGGTGTAAAATGTGGTCAAATATAATGCCTACCCATGTTAAAATAAGCATAGAGCATAACACGAAGAAATTATTTCAATTCTAATAGGACAAATACAGTAATTTTGTAGGTCGAAGCGTACGAAAATACCGTAAAAATGTTTGGCTTTTCCTGTTTCCTCCCCGAGGAGTCTGTGCATTACATTTCATCATGTTCATATTTGATAAGTTTAAAAATACGAGAAGGGTAAATATATGTTGTTTTATAAAAATATATAATAAAATTTTATGCTAGCTGCTTTATAGATGTATACATTTTAAAGGACAACGATGTAAATAACATTAATGTACACAGTAAGTTCGTGTGCATGTGTCAAACATATTTTTTATGCTCATTAGAACACGTCTTTGTTTACAAAGTGTAATAAGGACGTCATATTAGAATTCAATTTATAGTAAATGTGACATCTTGAATATGTTTACAGTTATGACCTTTTATTTGCATATCAAGGTTTTTAAAGCACCGTTTGGCACAAATACATACATTAAGGAGCTACCTGTATTGTAATTGATTTTAATGAAACTGACAGAAAACAATGTCAAATCAAACATTTAAAATCTGCCATTATACGTCCACTGCATTTTTGTGTACATTTTCATAGCATCTTTTGATTATTGATGCCATGGAAATAGGTAATATTATCCAATCAAAACGATTGTTACAAGAAATGTTTCATGCATTATAATGATTCTTAACTTTATATTATTGTGTTTCTTGTGAAAACAGAACAAGAATAGAACCTACCTTGAGCTACAGAATCTGATTGAACGTCACCATCATAATTTTTACAGGCCCAAACAAAGCCTCCTTCTGATTTCATGGCATAAGCTACCATATCATCAATAAGTCTGTGTTCATACCATATTTTCTTATCTTCAAACTTTTTCTTATACTGACTGTCAAGATAAAATATAACACAATTATGAATAATTTTTCTTTTAGACTAGGAATAGTAAAATACTGAAAGAACATGAATAATTCCCACTTGTAAAAGATTTGTTTTGCATAAACATGATATTTGTTCTTGGATATACATGAAATCAGTATTGTCTCGAAATATAGCTCCTTCTAAAGAATTATTTATTTTTCAATATAAAATCTTCAAAATGTTCAAACATTTAAAGAAAATTTTCAACTATGTTAATTTTGCAATGCATAAGTACATGTACATGAAGAAGGATATTTGTCAAGGCAAATATATTTTTTTCTTTTTTAACCAACATAAAAAAAATCTTTTTGCCTCTGCAGCAATGCTAAGGGAGACAATTGCATAATTGACTTTAATAGGGGTTGTCATGAAATGAATATATTTACTCACCTGTCATAAATTTCCTGGAATATATCTTTAAATCTTCCATCGTATTTCTTCAAGATAGTATTCTTTGTACTAAAGTAATAAAATGAAGAACATATTAGTGAGAGCATTATACATCAGCATAAAATATTACTTGATCAAAATAATGTTTGATAAGAATCTGGCTATTCTTGTAATGTTTGGTCATATAGATCCTGTGAGACTTATTCATGTTATTCAGGTGTTAATACTGATTTTTTTTTGCTTTCAAAAGTTTGGGTTTACGAGTTTCAGATGAAGTTCAATCTAGAAAAGATTAGGATGAACAAAGTTTCAAAAATTTAACTGCAGGAATATATATGGGAACACCATGTATTTTTCATGTAGTTATTATTGTAAAGAAGAAAAAAGTTCTTGCAATCAAAACTATGAACACATTTTTTTACATTTCAAAATCTTTGAGATGAACTTTGTTCATCATTTTAATTTACTCTAGATGTATTCTCTTAATTTACTGAATACATATGTACATTGAATTTTATATTTATTGGTGCATTATTGTGTTCAATAACTGTACTTCTGTTCTTCTCCAATAAGATGCATACGATTATAAAAAAAAAATGCTTTAATTTTTTTTCATAAAATAAACTAATTATATACTTTACCTTAGATACAATGGCCATTCTTTCTGTAAGGCAAATGTGAAGGAACAATGGGCAAAGTCTGTTATACTCTGGAAAAAACAAATCAAAACTTGATTATTTGATACACTCAAGCTAAAATATAATGTACATGTGTACTCTCATCTGTTTAAAAAGCAAAGCACAATCTACATCAATTTTTAATAATTTTTGATAATTTTCATCCTCCATTTTTCTTTTTCGTGACTGGGTGTAAATGATTAACCAAATATGTATACTCCACAGATATAAGAAACAATTATCAACATTGTCTAATGCTATTGCTGTATGCCATAATGACCTTGTGTACAGTTTCTTACCTTATCTGTGTTATACATTCCCATAGCAACTCCTCCTCCATCTTGGAAATCAAAAACAGTGTATTTCATTTCTTCGCCACCATTAGATGGTGTGAACTTCATCTCTAATTTACCAGCACCTGGTACAACAAAATCTGTGGCTTTATACTGAATACAGAAAAGACATCATCATCATCATCAGTTAAACCTAACCACATTGTTTATGTGCCTCTTTAAAGTCAGGAGCCTGTAATTCAGTGATAGTCGTTTCTTGCTGTTTATCATACGGTATATGTTTTTCGTTTTAATATTTATAATTTGTACATAAAATGGGACGTTGGTTTTCTAGTTCAAATTGGTTTAACATGTCATTTCAGGGCGTTTTATAGCTGATAACAATATGGGTTTAACTCATTGTTGAAATCCTTACTGAAAACATATATATTGGTTAATTTCTGTCATTTGGTCTCTTGTGGAGAGTTGTCTCATTTGCAATCTTATTTCTTTTTATTTTTATATGATTAATTTATTAGTTGTTTTATAGACTTTGCACACTGTTTTTTACTATAATCTCATACTCTGTGGTTACAACACTGTCCCAGGTAAGGGAAAGGTTGAGCGCTCACGAACATTTTCATTCTGTTAAATTCTTATATGTGCCTGTTCCAAGTCAGGAGTGATTAGAGTTTGTTGGTGTCTTCCAAAATTTTTTTCTTTTATTGTTTTGTCATAAAACTGTCTTTTTGTTTAAATTGTTTCACATTGTCATATCAGCGCCTTTAATAGCAGACAATGAAGTATGGCTTTTGCTCATTGTAGTTTTTTGTCAGGCGTTAAGTGGCCTTAGGTTGCTATAATTCACTTCAATTTGACTTTGGTTGATTGTTGTTTCATTGGCAATCAGACATCATTTCTTTAATGTATATATGTAGACATCATTATTCCTCAGAACATGCAGGAAATGTTACATAAATCTTTATAACATAATCTCATATTTTTTTAGTTTCAAATGGCTGGTATTGGAGCTTTTGTATAAATTTGCCTATGAAAATATTCACAAACTGAATATTCTTTTTATGAAATTTTAAAACTAGATATCGTAGATTACCTGATCTCCATAAGCATGACGTCCTATAACAATACTTTTCTTCCAACCTGGAACCAGTCTGGGTATGTTTTTACAAATGATAGCCTCACGAAATACAGTACCTCCAAGAATATTACGTATTGTGCCATTTGGAGATTTCCACATCTTCTTCAATTTAAACTCTGAAAAAAAATTAAGTTACATTAACTTATATTAATAAATTTATGTAGATTATGAGAGTAGATATGCATTATTTTTTCAAATCACCAGAATCAATAGAAAACAACTAAAAAATAAATGGAGAATGTGTCCCCATGGAAACAGATGACTGATGATGCCCCCGCTTGCATTACACAACATTTTAAACAGACATAACTCAAGAACCATAAAAGTGACGTAACCCAAAAATTGAGGTACTTGATCTGAGTTTAGTGGTATTAAGCCTGTATATATTGCATAACTTTTGGTTGAGGCAAACACACGTTAGAAAACGGAAGCCAATTTTGGAATCTACAGACGGACAAGGGTAAACCTTAACATGCTTAATGCCCCCTCTGCTACAGAGGTTAGCCTTGGTTTTGGTAATTCATTATGCTCATTCATCAAACAAAACACACAAATATTGTTGAAGTAAACATCTAACAAGGACAAACAAGAACTAGTCCGTAGTAAAAGGATGCTTTACTCTCACTATTGTTTTCTATGCTCAGTGAACCATAAAATGATAAAATTGGGGTCAAAATTCTAATTTGGCATTTAAATTAGAAATATCATGATCATAGGTAACATGTGCACTAACTAAGTTTCAAGTCGATTGGACTTAAACTTCATTAAAATCTACCTCAACCAAAACAAATAAGCTAAAGGGGGACAGACAGACGGACAGACACAGACAGTAAAGATCAATAACTTCCTTAAGTTGGGCATAAAAACATAAAATGAAAGAGTTTGAACATGAAATTTCTTGTAATTGATAACTACTAACAATGACTAACTAGTCTAAATCAATGCCTTACCCTCCACTCTTTTCTCATCAGGTGTAATGGTTGCACACTTAATTCCTACATTGTATTTCTGTATAGCATGAGCAGCATCAATGGTCACTGTAAACAAAAAAAATTATAAGTGAAACATACTCGTAAGTCTGACTCCATTGTACAATGGCTTTTAATTTTTACTGCATTGATGCAATTAAATAAAAGTCACAACAGATAGGTACTAAAATATGAAAATAAAGATATATATACATGATATATATAAAGTGCCTATAAAATCAACCTAACGATGTTAGAGTAGATTTGATTCGTAACTTCCTCCCCGGCGCCGGGGCTGGAACCTGTACATATATATATATATATATATATATATATTACACTAAAATATTGACACCTCATGTTTGTGGCATGACATCAAGGCCACTTGTGAGTTTGTTGTTTTCTGTTTAGTATTAAATTTATATTAACATGATTAAGATCCATTTTGTTACATCTTGTGATCAATTTTATTTGGCAATCGCCAATGGCGGTCAGCAGTTACTAATTAACCCATTCAAATGCATTGATCTTCCAAAAAGGGAGTTCCAACCCTGGAACCCCCCTGGATCCACACCTGGTATTACAAATGTAAGCAACAAGACTCAAACAGCTTTAAATGAATAAAATACAATCCCTGCCTGAAATAACAATTATAATTACATTGTGTACACAATCACTGTGACATCAAAGACTTATCTTTCAAACCAACCACTCATAATACACTTCTTCCTAAATTAAACTGTTGACTAGTCTTCACATATTTTATGTATATATATATTGAAATATTATGTACCAGAGTTTTTGTCACTTAAATTTTCTGCAGCAAAAAGAGAAACATTTGTCAGATAGAACTTTGTACAAGTGAAGAAATGTACCTTGATCATCCGTTGCATCTCTGTTCTGTATACTTAGGTCATATTCATGTAGTTCAAGGTCAACAAATGGTAGGACCAATTTCTCTTTAATCAAGTCCCAGATGATGCTACAAATTTAAGGAAAAAACTAAATAATGAAGATATTGCATGTACATTTATCCAACACAATCATAGGTTTGAATGTTGTTTTCATTTTAGACTTGTGTAGATAATAAGGTTGTTAGTTTTCTCGTTTGAATTGTTTTACATTGTCTTATTGGGGCCTTTTATAGCTGACTATGCGGTATGAGCTTAGCTCATTGTTGAAGGTGTACAGTGACCTATAGTTGTTGATTTGTGTGTCATTTTGGTCTCTTGTGGACAGTTGTCTCATCAATTGGCAATCATACCACATCTTGACTTCTTTTTTATATATATAAAATAGGCAGACATACAATGTACATGAAAATATGAAATCAGTTTTACAGCTTTTGTCTACTGTAACAGACATACTTATAATATAATCATGATAATTGTTTTTATGACTGCATCCCACCTTAACTTGTGAGATCCTCTACGATAGAAAATTCACCTCATCATTGTACTAATGATTACATGCCGTGCACTGATTTTACTATGTAAATGCCGCCTCTACGTAGGATCTAATTTCTATTTACAGTGAACAAGGAATCCTTGCAGTGACTAACATACAAAAATATAAATTTCAATGTAATTTCTTTTTCTTCTGTCTTTTTTCTATACATTTTGGTTCAAACTATACACATTGTAGAATTTATTCAAATGTTAAGATGTTTATTGAGAACAGATTGGAATTTGTTCTTGGAAACTGTCCAGAGTATACTGATTAGGAATCCATGATGCCTATAACATAATCAGCCTCACAAAATCGGACCATACAAAATTTGGACTACTAGCAGAATATGTTAAGTATGATGCTTGATGTTGTTTTCTTTATTTCGAAAATCAATTTATGCCATGTGTATTGTTGACACCTTTTTAATCACCTTAATTGAAACTAACAACTGGCACATGCACTGTTGATATCCATTTAATCACCCAAGTGATAACAAAACTGCTGTTTTTCTTTATTTTCAAGTCTTATGTAATGAATTCAATCAGAAATCAATATATTTTTATTGAACTGACCAGGCTACATATTTATTTTTATGCTAATCTATCTATGAAGCAAAATGGAATTGGTACCAACATATAATGCACAACTTCAATATGAACACGCACACAAGACAATTATTCTTGAAAACATCTTTTGCCAATAAACATAATAAAAGAGAAAATCACAATAATATTTCAAGTAGTAGTAATTATCCTCATTCAAAAATATCACATTCCACACGTTAATATTATGATGTAAAATATTTATCCTATTCTCTTAAATTTGTATGTATGTTTAATTTATATAAAGTATTTTTTTTAAAGTAAAAAAAAGTCCATTGGCATCACAATTTTCTATAAACATGATAAATGGTAGTCTGAGTTTGTTCAATATATTTCTGCATACAAATAATGGTAGGCTGAGTATTTTATAGTCTTATTTTGTTTTAGTCTGAGTCTTCTAGCAGCGCTAACTAGTTTTATCTCTAATTTGTGCAATTTTCCTTTGATCTTTTTTTTAGATAATTTTTCATATATATATCATGCTACTCGCTTGAGATGGAAAATTATTGCAAGAAACTAAGCAGGCATGTGGCATTGCTTACGAAATTGACATGAAATGGAAAACAAAACATCGTCATAAGTAAAATAGCAATAAACAGATTATCATTGGTTATCTTAACTCCATTGCCTATGTCATCCCAGCTCGAGCGAAAAAATCGATCTCGTTGAGACGATCAATGATAATCTATAAGTACATGTACATTGATGATTGAGCTGCAGCTACTTGAAGAATTTGTCCCAATTTAAGACTAGAAAAATAGTGAACATAAAAAGTCTGAAAATGCCAGCATTTTTTTTTTTGGGGGGGGGGGGGGGGGGGGTCGCTTTTTATGGAAAAAGCCCAAATCAGTTATAGTGTAACTTTATTTTTAAAATCAAAATCAGTTTTTTTTTAAGTCTGGGCACTGGGAAAATGCCAGCACCGTTATTGAAATTTTCCTCAAGTTAAAGCAGTGTCCTATATAATAAACCCTAACAGATTGTTTCGTTATGTCAGCTGATATGTGTATCCTACTCACCGCGTCATCTCATCTCCATTCATTTCGACCACTGGACCTCCTGTAAAATAAAATGCAGATATGAAGCATCTTCATAAAAATAAATGAGCAAATTCACTTTTTTTCATAATTTTTTTGCCATTTTACCTTTAATTTTTCCCATTTTCTGAAATATGTAATGTAACTACCTCGAGGTATATAATATACAAGGTTATAGATATTGTAACCCGGACTGTAACCTTGTATTTGTGCGCATGCGCGACCGGTACTGGGCGGATCCGGTAATTTCTACTTTCACTTTTTGAAAAAAAATCTTCTATGTGGAGATAGATTTGTACGCTTTTATTTACATTTATCTGCGAAAGAAAATACACGTCGTGCTCAGTTGTTGAAGTGGCTCTCTTCCCAGTACTTCAGAGCACACATAACGTCTAAAACGTAAAAAAAACATGTGAAAGGTATGCAAAATAATGCATTGTAGCAATGAAAACATACATGATCAACTTTAAATGCAAAATAACATTTAAAACTAGGAAAGGAGGCTACCCCCCCCCCCCCCCCCCCCCCCTTCTTTTCCTTTTCCAACTAAAAAATGTGATTTGGTTCAAAAGAGTCCGACAATAAATTCTTTTTATGTGTATTTATCATGTCAGTGTGCATAGGAGGTGACCAAATGATTTCTTGCGGCGTCAAGAAAGTCTTAAAAATATTGTTATGGATCGTGCATGTATGAGGGGGGATAGGGCCTTTATCAGGACTCCAGGATCTGGTGTTTTTAGGCTCAGGGTTTCGGGATCTATTAAGAGATACAGGAATTCTTTTTTTGAATTACTAGTACTGGATGTCCGAATTTAAATTTATTTAAATTCGGGATTTCATGTTTAAGGGATCAGGACCCCTCCTACCCCTGGTCATGTATGAGGGTGATACTTGTAATCCCTGGGAAATCGGGAAATCACAAATAACCGTTAAAAAAAATTGGCAAATGACGTTTATAACAGTAATTTTTGGTGCATGACTATAAAAAAGTACACATTCCTTTAGGTGATATCAAAATCAATTAATTTTGACACTGTCAAGAGTGGATAAATATCGTATTGCAAAAGATTATGTGGTGAAATCTGTTTCTCTGTCTTCATGTCGTCACAATGGGAATTTCAAATAATAGCCTAGATAGATAGATTTGTGTTAGGACTTGAAACTTGAAACCTATATGGTGAAAAATGTAACAAATCTTGTAAAACGAGAGTGGTTTGATGTTGATGGTAATTTTTCATACATCTTATCAGGGGCGAAACCAGCCATTTAAAAAAGGGGGGTCCAACTATAAGTCACCATTCCAATGCATTGATCGTTAAAAAAAGGGGGGTTCCAACCCCCCTGAACCCACCCCTGGATCCGCCACTGCACCTTATCACTATGTGTCCACCATAACTGGATATCACACAGGTTGTAGTAAAATTTTGAAATAAAAAAAAAACTGAAGCCACAAAGGAAAAATGATTGTCATGATTGTTGTATTCGTCATAAGTTCTATGCAGTCGGGTCAGCCAGGATTACCAATAATTAAGGTGTATTCAATATGATAGATAATTGCTATATATCTAGGACCTCACTTGATTTATCTCTTCTGTCACTTTATGATATTGATCGAGGGTGATGCGGCATGTGATACGGATTTTGCCATGTTATATACGCTTTATCATATATTTCACCAGACTTTATATATATGTCACCATACTTTATATATCTGTCACCACACTTTATATATATACATATTTATGTCACCAGACTTTATATATCTGTCACCACACTTTATATATATATGTCACCAGACTTTATATATCTGTCACCACACTTTTTATATCTGTCACCACATTTTATATATCCGTCACCACACTTCATATATCTGTCACCAGACTTTATATATTTGTCACCATAATATCTGTCACCACACTTTATATATCTGTCACCACACTTTATATATATATGTCACCAGACTCCGTCACAACACTTTATATATCTGTCACCACACTTAATATATATCTGTCACCACACTTTATATATATCTGTCACCACACTTTATATTCTGTCACCACACTTTATATATCTATCACCAGACATTATATATCTGTCACCACACTTTGTATATCTGTCATTACACTTGACATATCCATAACCACACTTTATATATCTATCACTACTTTATATATCTGTCACCACACTTTATATTCTGCCACCACACTTTATATATCTGCCACCACACTTTATATATCTGTCACTGAACTTTCTATATCTGTCACCACACTTTATATATCTTTCACCAAACTTTATATATCAGTCGGCACACTTTATATATCTGTCACCATACTTTATATATCTGTCACCACATTTTATATATCTGTCACCACTCTTTGTATATCTATCACCATACTTTATATATCTGTCATTACACTTGACATATCCATCACCACAATTTATATATCTATCACCACTTTATATATCTGTCACAAAACTTTATATATCTATCACCACACTTTATATATCTATCACCATACTTTATATATCTGTCACCACACTTTATATATCAATCAGCACACTTTATATATCTGTTACCACACTTTTTAAATCAATCAGCACACTTTATATATCTGTCACCACACTTTATATATCTATCACCATACTTTATATATCTTTCACCACACTTTATATATCTGTCACCACACTTTATATATCTATCACCATACTTTATATATCTTTCACCACACTTTATATATCTGCCACCACACTTTATATATCCATCATGTCACTGTATATCTATCAACCCACTTTATATATCTGTCACCACACCTTATATATCTGTCACCACACTTAACATATCCATCACCACACTTTATATATCAATCACCTCACTAAAAATATCTATCACCTCTCTTTATATATCTATAATTACACTTTATATATCAATCAACACACTTTATATATCTATCACCGCTCTTTATATATCTGTCACCACACTTTATATATCTGTCACAACACACAATATATCTGTCACCAGACTTTATATATCTATCACCACACTTAATATATCTGTCACCACACTTAACATATCCATCATCACCCTTCATATATCAATCACCTCACAATATATATTTATCACCTCACTTTATATATCTATCATTACACTTAATATATCTGTCACCAGACTTTATATATCTATCCCCACACTTTGCATATCTGTCACCATGCTTTATATATCTATCACAACACTTTAAGTATCTGCATCAAACCTTATATACCTGTCACCAGACTTTATATATCTATCACCACACTTTATTTATCTGTTACCACACTTTATATATTTATCACCACACTTTATTTATCTGTTACCACACTTTATATATCTCACCACACTTTATATATGTGTCACAATATTTTATATATCTGTCACAACACTTTATATATCTGCCACCACACTTCATAAATCTTTCACCACACTTTTAACATCTGTGACCACACTATATATATCCATCACCACACTTTATGTATCCATCACCTCAATGTATATTTTTCTATCACCTCACTTTATATATCTATCACTACTTTATAAATCTATCACCACACTTTATATATATGTACCATTATTTATATATCTGTCACTACACTTAACATATTCATGATCACACTTTATATATCACTCGCCCCACTATATCTATATCTATCTACTCACTTTATATATCTGTCACAACACTCTATATATCTGTCACTAGACTTTATATATCTATCACCACACTTTATATATCTGTCACCACACTTAACATCTCCATCACCACACTATATATATCAATCACCTCACTATATATATCTATCACCTCACTTTATATATCTCTAACTACACTCTATATATATGTCACCAGACTTTATATATCTATTCCCACACTTTACATATCTTTCACGACTTTTTATATATCTATCACCACAATTTATGTATCTGTCACTCCACTTTATTTATCTGTTACCACACTTTATATATCTATCACCACACTATATAAATGTGTCACCATACTGTATATATATGTCACCACACCATATATGTCTGTCACCATACTTCATAAATCTTTCACCACACTTTTTATATCTGTCATCACCCATTATATATACATCACCACACCTTATACACATCACCACACCTGATACACATCACCACATCTTATATATCTATCACCTCACTTTATATATCTATCACCATACTTCATAAACAAATCACCTCACTTTATATTTATCTGTCACTAAACTTTATACATCTATCACCACACTGTTCATTTGTCACTATTCTGTTCATCTGTCACTACACATTATATATCTGTCACCAGACTTTATATATCTATCACCACACCTTATATATCTGTCACCATACTTTATATATCTATCACTACACTTAACGTATCCATGATCACACTATATATATCCATCACGTCACTACATATATCTATCACCTCACTTTATATATTTATCACAGTAACTACACTTAATATATTTATCACCAAACTAAATATATCTATCACCACACTTTATAAATCTATCATCACACTTTATATATCTATCATCACACTTTATACATCTATCACCTAACTGATCATATGTCACAACACTTCATATATCTATCAACACGCTGTATATATGTCACCACACTTTGTATATATATCACTTCATTCTATATAAGTAAGACCTCATTTTATTAATATACCACCTCTGTTTATATATCTATCACCTTATTCAATATATCTATCAATACAATGTACATCTTTCACTACATTTTATATCTCTATCACCTCACTTTATACATATATCACCACACTGTGTATCTGTCACCACAATGTGTATATCTGTCATCTCACTTTATATATCTTTCACCTTTATCTTTCTCCTCATTTATATATGTATGACATCACTGAAAATATTTTATTGACCTCACTGTTGATATTTTTTCACCATATTTTATATATGTATCCCCTCCACATATGTATCTTTTAACTAACTGCACTGTTTAAATCAATCACAAGACCATTGATATATATATATATATAGACGTACTTATGAATATAATTATTTTCTGTGACTGTATCTTACATTAATTTGTAGGATCCTTTACTATAGATAATTTAGCTGATCTGTAAACAATCACATCTTCATGCCTTATATATCATGTACTGTAGTACGCCGCTAGATTAAAACTGACGTGGAAAGGTAACATATGCCCACCGAAAGCTCTTTTTTGAGAGCCCAGGTGGTCGTGTGGTCTAGCGGGACGGCTGCAGTGCAAATTTACAGATCTAACATTGTTGGGTTGATGTTTAGACGAGTTGTATATATATATATATATATATATATATGGACGGCTGCAGTGCAGGCGATTTGGTGTCACGATATCACAGTAGCATGGGTTCGAATCCCGGCGAGGGAAGAACCAAAAATTTGCGAAAGCAAATTTACAGATCTAACATTGTTGGGTTGATGTTTAGACGAGTTATATATATATATATATATTAGAACGTCTGAGTCAGTGACAACTCTACAACAGATGTATCCATCGGATCGCTATCAATGATGGTGATACATGGCTGTGTACATAATGTATATACAACTCGTCTAAACATCAACCCAACAATGTTAGATCTGTAAATAACATCTTCATGCCTTATATATCATGTACTGTAGTACGCCGCTAGATTAAAACTGACGTGGAAAGGTAACACATGCCCACTGAAAGCTCTTTATTTGAGAGCCCAGGTGGTCGTGTGGTCTAGCGGGACGGCTGCAGTGCAGGCGATTTGGTGTCACGATATCACAGTAGCATGGGTTCGAATCCCGGCGAGGGAAGAACCAAAAATTTGCAAATTTTTGGTTATATTATCCTTTTGTTTATATATCATCACACTGTATATATCTTAATACTGTTCTGTGTATTCTTTACCTCACTGTATATACACATAACCCCACTATAACTAATTTCACACTTATCACCTATCTATATCTATTTATCACCATCTTATCATATTTATAGTAACACAATGATTATATCTATCATCATTCTGTATCTATTTTTCACCAGACTGTATACTATAACTTGTATATTCTATAAGTGAGAGAAATATACTGGTCAATGTATAATTTACTGTGAAAGGAGATATGCAGATATGCAATGTCTACTGAAAAATGTTTGTATAAGCGTGTATACTTATCATGTAGCGATTCTCAAATTCATTATTTATATTTTTTTTCTTCTTACAGAAATACCAAACGACATTTTGCAGGGATTT
The DNA here is from genome assembly GCF_036588685.1 of Mytilus trossulus. NCBI lineage: Eukaryota > Metazoa > Mollusca > Bivalvia > Mytilida > Mytilidae > Mytilus > Mytilus trossulus. The sequence goes on along the minus strand of NC_086381.1, from coordinate 40,070,069 downwards.
AGAGGTCGTTGCTGAAAATGAAAGAAAGAACATGGATACATCTAATTTTAAATGAAATAACAAGAATAGTTAAATGATTTACAACCAAGCAGCACTCAGTTATAGTGATGGTAAAGTATTTTTAGAAAATGATACTTGAAAAAAGATAACTTGAAAAAAAATATATATAGTGTGGAGTTTTATATATTCCTCCATTGCTACAGTCCCTGTATTCATCACCACACTCTCCATATATATCCCAACAGTCTCAATAGGTACCCCCATACTATGATTATCTATCACTACAGTCTCAATAGCTACCCCCATACTATGATTATCTATCACTACAGTCTCAATAGCTATCTCCATACTATAATTATCTATCACAACAGTCTCAATAGCTATCCCCATACTATGATTATCTATCACTACACTCTCCATTCCGATGCCAACAGTCATTATGTATATATCATAATAGTCTCTATGTATATATCAGGATAATACAAAAGCTTCCCCTTTACTTTATTTATCAATCACCTCACTTTATATATCAATCACCACACTCTCTATATATATCCCCATACTCTCTATATCTACCCCAGTAGTCTCTCTGCATATCTCCACACAATAAACCCCTATCATCTTACTTTATTTCTCAATCACCACACACACACTCTCTATACATCTATCCCAACTCTCTTTATCTACCCCAAAAGTCTATCTGTGTATGTTTCCATAATAAACACCTATCACCTCACTTTATTTATCACTAACCTTACTGTATATATCAATCACCACACTCTATATATATATCCCCAACTCCCTATATCTGCCCCAAAAATCTCTCTGCATATCTCCACACAATAAACCTCTATCATCTTACTTTATTTCTCAATCACCACACACACACTCTCTATATATCTATCCCCAACTCTCTTTATCTACCCCAAAAGTCTATCTGTATATCTTCAAATAATAAACACATATCACCTCACTTCATTTATCAATCACCTCACTTTATATATCAATCACCAAACTTTCAATGTATATCCCAACAGTCTATGTTTATGACCACATCATAAATACCTGTCACCTCACTTTATTTATCAATCACCTCAGTTTATATATTAATCACCACACACTTTTTATATCTATCCCCATACTTTGGATATCTATCCCACAGTCTCTATGTTTATGACCAAATAACAAACACCAATCACTTTACTTTATTTATCCATCACCTCACTTTATATATAAATCACCACACACTTTTTATATCTATCCCCATAAAATAAACACCCATCATCTTACTTTATTTATCAATCACCTCACTTTATATATCAATCACCACTCACACACTCTCTATATCTATCCCCCACTCTTTTTGTCTACCCCAAAAGTCTCTCTGTATATCTTCACATAATAAACACCTATCACCACATTTTATTATCAATAACCTCACTTTATATAGCAATCAACACACTCTCTATATATATCCTCATAATCTCTGTGTCACTCACCACACTGTCAATATCTATACCCACAGTCTCTATGTTTATGACCACATTATCAACACCTATCACCTTACTTTATTTATCCATCACCTCACTTTATATATCAATCACCACACACTTTCTATATATATCCCCATACTCTCGATATGTATTCCCACAGTCTCTATGTTTCTAACCACATCATAAACACCTACCACCTTACTTTTTTAATCAATCACCTCACTTTATACATCAATCACCACACACTCTCTATATCTATCCCCAAACTCTCTATATCTACCCCCATAGTCTCTATGTTTATGACCAAATAACAAACACCAATCACTTTCCTTTATGTATCCATCATATAATTTTATATATCAATCACCACACACTTTCTATATATATCCCCATACTCTCGATATGTATTCCCACAGTCTCTATGTTTATGACCACATCATAAAAACCTACCACCTTACTTTTTTTAATCAATCACCTCACTTTATACATCAATCACCTCACTTTATACATCAATCACCACACACTCTCTATATCTATCCCAAACTCTCTATATCTACCCCATAGTCTCTATGTTTATAACCAAATAACAAACACCAATCACTTTTCTTTATTTATCCATTGTCTAATTTTATATACCGGTATCAATCACCACACACTCTCTATATCTATCCCCATACTCTCGATATGTATCCCCACAGTCTCTATGTTTATGACCACATTATAAATACCTATCACCTTACTTTATCTATCATGTCTATCTATCACCTTACTTTATCTATCCATCACCTCACTTTATATATCAATCACCACACACTTTATATATATATCCCCATACTCTCAATATGTATCTCCACAGTCTTTATATTAATGACCACATCATAAACACCTATCACTTCATTTTATTTATCAATCACCTCACTTTATACATCAATCACCACTCACTCTTTATATCTATAACCCTCTCTCTATATCGACCCCAACAGTCTCTATGTATATTTCTACATATTAAACACCTTTACTTTATTGATCAATCACCTCACTGTATATTTTCACCTCAATTTATATTTTATTTCTATCACACCACTGGGTATATCTTTCAAAGCCCTATTTATATCATTTTAAAAGTAGATATGAGCATGATAATAATCCACCGTTTTGTACAGAAATCTGTTTATGTTTATTTAGATTTTAAACTTAAAATGACTCAATGTGACACCTCACTGTTATTATTTTTTTCTTCAGAAAAATGAAACTAGATTTTTGAAAGATAGAACATAGAAGAAAAGGAAAAGGTAATCTTCATTGAAATTAAAAGTATTACTCATAGTTATCAAAGGTACCAGGATTATAATTTAGTACGCCAGACGCAAGTTTCGTCTACATAAGACTCATCAGTGACGCTCATATCAAAACAGTTAAAAACCAAACAAATACAAAGTTGAAGAGTATTAAGGATCCAAAATTCCAAAAAAATGTGTAAACAGGAAATTTATAAAAAATTACCAAATAATTGGTATTCATATCAACACCAACACTTTACTCTTTACATATGTATGTAAAGAGTTAATTAGCAAAGTATTATACACATGATGTAAAGAGTTAATTAGCAAAGTATTATACATATGTATGTAAAGAGTTAATTAGCAAAGTATTATGCATATGTATGTAAAGAGTTAATAAGCAATTAAACAATCCTGGTTGAAATGAAATAATTTAAAAGAAATTATTTTTAAAGAATAGCTGCTCCAACATATCGTTCAATATTTTATGTAAATATCATGTCAGATATCTTTTCAATAAAAGGAGCAAATATGGTATACTAACTGTCAGTCAAAGATTCTAACATTCAAGATGAGTAAACCTTAAAAATATATTGTGTCAGTGTTATTGTACTTGTAACTAGGTCTACATGATACTTCTGCTGGCACACACATAACGTATATACCACCACATATTATATATCTAGTATAATTATGGCCACATATAATATATCTACCGCCACACATGATTAATCACCACACTACATAAATCATTCACCACAGTCTGTGTATTTATCACCACAATATTTTTGTCTATCACCACACTGTGGTCTATCACCACACTATTGTCTTTCACCACACTATGTTTGTCTATCACCACACTGTTGTCCATTACCACACTATTGTCTTTCACCGCACTATGTTTTTCTATCACCACACTATGTATGTCTATCACGACACTAAGTCTGTCTATCACCACACTATGTTTGTCTGTCACCATGTCTATCACCACACTTTGTTTGTCTATCACTTGAGTATGTTTGTCTATCACCACACTATTGTCTATCACCATGCTTTGTTTACCTATCACCACACTATGTATGTCTATCACTTCAGTATGTTTGTCTATCACAACACTATATATTTTAATCATCACAGTTTACATATTCACCAACACATTCTTATTACCAATACTTGATAAAAAGAAAAAGTTATGATGAAGCCTTGTTTTCTCTCACATTGTCATTTCATAAAACAAAAAGGTAAATCATTTGAGTCATGGTTCTGTGTAAAGTCATTAGTAAAGAAAAAAATAATTTTAACTTTTCATTTAAATGATTGGTCTCACAAAAGAATTGTATTTCTGCATTACAAATTTTACAATTTGATACAATCTTGGGATTATGTTCTGTTTTTGCACTGATGAAACACTCCTCTTTATTCTTAGATGGAAAATAAATAACAACTGTTTGAGGCATTGAAATTCTGTATTGTATTGGACTTATTATTTATTCAACTGAACCATATATTATTTTGTAGGTTAAAGATTTAGTGCCGGCCTCACAATTAAGAAAGAATACGAACAAGCATTCTTTACAGAACAGGGGAGACTATTTTACTGTGCTAAGATCTGTGTTTTTGTTATAATTAATTAATATTGTAATTTGTTCTTGGATAAATATCTGCAATGTGGAGGACAACTGAACTGTGTTCTTATATATTGAAGACGTGCAATGATTTAAAATGCATTTAAGATGAACTTTTTACTACTCGGAAAATGGTTATCATTAAAGTAACAAACATAGAATTCATTTACAGGAATACATTTTATATTCTATGTATAAAATGTTATATCTAAAAGGTGAAAGTAAACAGATTCCTGGCTGTTTAAAATCAAATGAAAACAGTTTTATTGTGTAGTTAAGAATGTATATACGTTGTTCATGCATTTATATATTGGAATATCTAGAATTGTACAATGTATTGAGTTTAGTGGATCTTTCGTTCTATGTTATTTAAGGTAGATTGATGGTATACCGCCATCTTGGATTGTACAATCCCAGTACAAAATCGGTCTAGTTGTTTGCCTTAATCTGCAAATTTGGAGACAGATTTGCAATTTAATTGTCAGAAGTTTTTTCTATTTATAGAAAACTTGTTAATTAATTGTATTATACAAAATATTTTAACAAATATCATTTTCTTTGGTTTTAAAATCATTTTTTTCAAAGGAGCCATTTAAGGGGAGATAACTCTTTTAGTACAAAATTTATACTGGGCTAATAGGGAAATTTTTTATATTTACTTGTAGCAAGAAAACAAGTTCGGTGACACCATGTTTTCTTTTTATTTTCTTAAAATATATAATGAAACCTTTCTTCTCACAATTTATTTCAAAATTCTATCTCATAGATTTTTTTTTATGCACACTAATGTGTTTTTTCATGAACAAACTAACCAAATTTTGGCAATTTCCAACGACTCATAGCTTGAAAAATAGCACGGTGACCCATACTTTTTATTAAATTTTTGAAAAGAGCATAGTAAAATCTTCATTTTGGCAAATTATAAAAAAATTCTGTCTCAAAAAATATATACTGGTGATCTACCTTAAGTTTTATTTTCATAAAATAAAAGTTCTAAAATTTAATCAATACTTTTACTTTGTATCAATGTGACAATTGTCCAGCAACAATCCTATATGATTGCTTTTCTGTATATATAATGAAATTCCTCATCTCTTTATTGACAAGAAATAAATATTGTGTCTATGATGATGATAAGAAAATGTAAACAGTCTTATGATATGGAGACTTGGAAAATCTTGAAATAATTATATATGAAGCTCATAAAATAGAGTCATTGGTTTCCGAAAATATTCAGATTATTCCAGAGGGAACATCTACAATCTTTTATATGCACATTTTATATGTTATCGACTGTTAGACATGCATAGGTACTCTAGTCAGGGTGAAATATATCCAAAAGACACTTATAGAGTAGGCTGTATGTGTTGAAATTCTCCATGAAAATTTATTCAGTAGGCTGCAAGTGTCAACCTTTGAGGACATCTACAATGCTTCATACACATTTGATATTTTACTAACTGCAAGGGATATATAGGTACATTGGTAAGGATGAAATCTTTCCACAAACATTTATACAGTAGGCTGCAAGTGTTGATATTTGAGAGGAAAAATCTACAATTCTTCATACATTTTTGGTATTTTCCCAACTGCAAGAGATATATAAAAGAGGAACGAAATATACAAGAGGAACAGTCAAACTCATAAATAGAAAATCTGAAGTACATTAGTAAGGATCAAATCTTTCCATAAACCTTTATGCAGTAGGCTGCAAGCGTTCATATTTGAGATAGATAATCTACCATCCTTCATACACATTTTGTATTTTACTAACTACAAGACATATAAAAAAACAAATATGAAATATTTCCAGGAAAATTATAAAGCTGTGGTTTGTGCTCATAGTTGAAGGCAGTATGGTGACCTTAAGTTGTTATTTTCTGTGTCGATTTGGTCTCTTGTGGAGAGTTGTCTCATTGACAATCATACCATATCTTCTTTTTTTTTTATAATTAGGAGGATGTAAGTGTTGAGAAGGAACATCTACAATCCTTCATATATAGATATAACAAGATGTGATATGAGACAAATCTCAATTCAAGTCCCAAGTTGAAGAGTAACCAATTATAACATGTTTAAGTCAAAGTTCGGGCTTCAACACAGAGTTTTGGCGCACACCGAACGGCAAGCTATATAGGGCCCAAACTCATTAGTGTGAACCATTCAAATGGGAACACAAACGAATTTATCTAAATGAAAAAACGAGAAACACTTATGAACCACGTTAACAAACAACAACCACTGAACATCAGGTACCTAATGAGGACAGGCGAATAACAAATGCAGCGGAATTTTTTTTTTTTGATAGGTACCAAGCTTAACCCTTAACTTAACAACAGTGTTACATCACAACATAGAAAGACTCACTATGAAATATGAATTAAAATGGGTTAACTTAATCAAAAGACATATAACCACAAACTTGAATGTATACACTGAACGAATGAGTTTGATATATGCCACAATGATAATACAAAATCATTATAATAAGGGATTATATGTTAAACAATTTCACATGGATAACCATAACCTTTATTGTAAAGGATCACTGTTGGGAGTTTACCGACTACAGGAGCTATATAGATACTTGGGTATAACTGAAATCTATCAATGTACATTTATACAGTAGGCAGTATGTGCTTGAATTCGAAAAACAACACCTACAATCCTTTGAGTACATTTGATATAATACAAATTGCAGGATAATGGTCAGAATTTGTACAGTAGGCAGTATGAGCTTGAATTCGAGAAACAACACCTATAATCCTTTGAGTACATTTGATATAATACAAATTGCAGGATTATGGTCATAATTTGTGAATGTGCACAAACTATCGTATCGTTTATGTTGGCACCACCCACAAAACGTAAATCGTTAGTTCTTTATCTGTAATTTTATCTTCAAGTTGTCTTTGTGTTTACTTTTGTAGGACATGTATCTGCTCATTATATTACTCGTTGTAATTGTCACCATCTACTCTAAAACTCCTAACCGAAATGAAATAATCTTTTGGCATAATGTTAACTTTCTAATGGTGTAGTGCAATTTATATTGTAGTAGATTTTTGGGTCAGCATTGTATGTGGGTTCCATTACCGAAGCATGAACGTATTTTACAATTATAGGTTTATTTGAGAGATACACAGTGTTAAGGATTTGTATAGTGAGAAGGATTTTGCGGTTTATACACATTCTTGCCAATATTTATCCATAAATTCTGAAAACCCTTTATTACAATAATTTATACCTTCTCATAATCTTAACCATCTTACCATATAATCTTTAAGCATCTCATTCTTTTATCAGATTTTTATAGCGTATACTTTATGCACTTGGAGAAACACTTATATTCCCATGAAAAGCCTGAAATTAACAGATACGCAAGCTCAAAATATAATTGTAGTTATCTTTAAGGTAAATTCGTTTTGGCATGACTTATATCTCAATTATTATATAAATTAGGTTAAATCTTAAGTAGTTAATATACAGTTACACGAACGGCTGTTCTCTCAGTCGTATTGATTTAAATCAAGAAAGGATTTGTCTTCAGAATAACCGATATTGCTTCAATTTAATACGCCGTTTCAGACTGTGTTCCTTTTTTGAATAGCAGGTACACTTGTTCCAAGTTGGGGAGTAATTTTTAATCAATTATGCGACAGTTATATCAGTTGTCCATATAGTACTTAACCCTTTTTCACCATGGTATTGAAAAAGTCCAACATTATAGGTGTAAATCATATGTTAGCTGGTGTTCGCACATCAAACTTCAAGATCATTTAAGATCGACAGGTTATAGTTTTTAAAGTATCATCATTCATCGAAACATTTAACAGAGTGTTGTAAGCAATTAAGATATTTTCTTCATTCCATTGTAAAATATGTTATAAATCTGAACATCGGACAGACGCTAAATTGATTTTTAGTCAAACAAATGTGTTAATGCTATACCTCCATTTCTATGATTACTGATAGAATAACTGAATGCAAACAAACAGAAAAATATATTGAAAACTTCTTCAAATCTTGTATCTTGTATGTTTTAACAAATAACAAAGTTTATTCATATATTTTTTTTTAAAGTTTATTCACATGTATCATGACAAATGTACACGTATCAAGTTCAACTTCTAACTAATTTTACTACTGACTTCTGTGCGTGAAAGATTCGTCGCTGGGCGTTGACCATTTATTCTAAAAACAGTTGTTGGCATGACACGTATTGAAAATGCCTGTACCAAGTCAGGAATATGGCCATGTGATTATGGACTTTACTAATTGATTTTCCTCTGAGTTCAGTATTTTTGTGATTTTACTTTTTATGTTCTTCTCATATATGTTATGATGGTATGATACTAAACCCCTTACGGGAAGGATTGTGCCTGATGTTCATATGATGAAATCATAATCATTCAGTCAGTTTAATCGAAGTCTGGAACTGGGATGTCAGTTAACTGCTAGTAGTCTGTGGTTATTTATGTATTATTGTCATTTTGTTTATTTTCTTTGGTTACATCTTCTGACATCAGACTCGGACTTCTCTTGAACTGAATTTTAATGTGCGTATTGTTATGCGTTTACTTTTCTACATTGGTTACAGATATAGGGGAGGGTTGAGATCTCACAAACATGTTTAACCCCGCCGCATTTTTGCGCCTGTCCCAAGTCAGGAGCGTCTGACCTTTGTTAGTCTTGTATTACTAGTATTTTAATTTTAGTTTCTTGTGTACGATTTGGAAATTAGTATGGCGTTCATTATCACTGGACTAGTATACATTTGTTTAGGGGCCAGCTGAAGGACGCCTCCGGGTGCTGGAATTTCTCGCTACATTGAAGACCTGTTGGTGACCTTCTGGTGTTGTTTTTTATTTTGTCGGGTTGTTGTCTCTTTGACACATTCCCCATTTCCATTCTCAATTTTATGCAACAGGAATCAATCAATATATATACCATAAAAAAAATCAAGTACTCAGAAAACGTGGAAAAGTTGTTCCAGCGAATGATTTTGTAACAAACAAATATGGTAGTCGGAAGAGGTAATACTTAATTAAATTCCATAAGAGTGAAATTATCTTCATTCAATAGCAAGTTACCTCTGTTAAGTAATTTTATATCACAACCAGATCTGAGCTTAAATCATGCCTTGAACATTCAACGATCCGTGTATATGAGAGAGTCGACAATTTGCTTAAATAAAATGACTATCTTCAGTTAAAAACCAAATCCTCTAGATATTTGCGGCTTCTGGTTGGTACTCCAAAACATATATATTTTGTTTATCTTTTTATCTTCATCTCTATTATTAACAAATATCAGTCTTTTTCAATAATTCTAAACCACCCACGGAGAAAGATATGTTTAGTGAAGATTTTTGGTGTGGTTTGTGTTGCTAAGTCTTTAGGTTTTTTATGTTTTTTTTAAACTGTTGTTTGTGTTTGTGATTTGGTCTTTTTCTTTTTTATCTCTGGCGTTGTCCCTTTATTTTCTACTTCTCAGTTTGTAAGTCCCTTTGGTATCGATCGCCTCTCTTAAGCTTAACTTCTGCGAGGTTTTGAATAACTGCATCTGCTGTATGTTCCCTTCAAATCGATTGATAGTTGTGACTTTTTGAATCGCTATACTACTTTTTCAATCAAATGGTAGAAGTTTTTTTTTTTTATAAATAGCCATTTATTATCAGCAACTAATAATAGCTCAGGAAAATGATGAATACGGCATATATACGTGTAAAGAACTATGACGAAATCATCTTAGCTTTATATTTTCTCCATAAAACTGTATATTAATGTTCGGCAAATAAGTTAAAATGCATGACTGTAGTTTTTCGTATTTTTCGCCAGTGTCCATAGATTTGTTCGTGTGTTGTGAACAAAAGTGTATTATCAAGACATTTTCTTCATGAAAACTGTATATCAATGTTCGGCAAATAAAGTTAAAAACGCATGACTAGTTTTTTGTATTTTTTTCCAAATTACCCTTAGATTTGTTCGTGCACATGTGTTATGAACAAACGTGTATTATCAAAAGACAGCAAAGACCGTGTAGATTCCATTAACTACAAACAAGTTAAAAATATCTACCGGTACCTTTATGATTTTTTTGCTTTGAATAATTAAGACTTGATTTTCTCAATGCTAGTATGAAAAGATCAACTCTTTCGACTAATGTCTTTCTGGATTAGATATTTCACCTTATAATAAATTTCCAAGTATTACCCAAATCATGAAATAACGTCTTTTGAGTAACAAACAAGTTTTAACTAATTAACTGTGTAAATTCTTCAATGGTTTCAGTACATACAAATATACAAAAAAATACTGAGAACCACGGCTGATACAAACTGGTTCCTAGAATTCGGAACAATACCAACTGCCTATATCTCATAACCATAAACAAAACATATACAGACTGTATATGGGATTCACAGACAATAAAAAGACTAGATGTATCTTACAACCACAGAAATACAAAGACTGTTTTAAAAACCACAGACTATTTACATTCAGATAACTTTAAAGAACCAAAGACAATACATTCACGTACCTAACAATTAGACAATACTTAAGAATACATGCAGCGCTATAAAACCAGGTTAAATCCACCATTTTCTGCATTTGAGAATGCAGGTACGACATCAGGAATATAACCGTTGTTGTTTATTCATTTGATGTATTTCATCATTTGATTTTGCCATTTGATTGCTTTCCTTTTTGAATTTTCTTCGGAGTTCAGTATTTATTTATTTCACCTCCTATGCATTATGTTTGATGTGTTTGAGCTTTTGATTTTGCCTTTGATCAGGGACGTTCCATTTCTGCTTTTCCTAGGAGCTCTGTAATTTTTTATTTTACTTCATACAAATCAAGCATATTCTTTTTGCTCTGCATGTTCTTTTTTTGTGTCATGGAAGAATACCCATATCATGTGTTATTCTAATACATGAAGAAAATCTTGAAGTAATCTTTCAATTAAACATTGTTTCACACATGCTTAGGACTTAAAAACTTGAAATGTGGTATGATTATCAAGAAGATAACTATCCAATGGAGACTTTCAACAATGGCAAAACACATACCATATTGTATAATGTAGTTCAAAAGGAGAAAACCAACCATGTCATTAGTGTAGACAACACATTCAGAAAGTGAGTAGGTTAAAATCAATCCAGTTTAGTCTGATGTATAATCATTCTGTAATTGCCAAAAGTGCATTTGATATAAAACATGTATAAGACAATTTCCTATAAAAATTTTATTTCCAAGGGACATTACTCATGGTGAAATAGTGGATTTGAAATGAATTTCAATCTAACCCTAATAATTGCTAAGATAAACCTTCAATATAAATTTCGTAGCAATCCTATGAAAGATGTAGATTTGAAAAGGCTTTCCATGCAATTTTTCGTATAATTTATATTTCCAAGGGGAATAGCTCCTTCAATAATAATTGTTTGGCACTGAATATGACTCCCCTATAAAAGGAATACTAAACACTAACTTTCCTAGGAGCTACATTACGTTTAAGGGTTATCAAGTATAAAGGTATATTAAAACTGCTTCTGAATTTACTAGTTGTTACAGATACACATGTTAGAAAAAGGTTAAAAAAGATATGCATTTGTCACTTTACTAAGAGTATCCCATGTTACCAAAGAACCCCAAGCATGAGAAGGAGAATTGACATAAAGTATTTTTAAAAGAACATAATATAACAGGATTTTTTGTACATAACTCTTTAATACTAATTGAATATAACTAAAACACAAATCTAAGTGGAGTACAAATAATCTCCTCTGTTCTGTAAACATTCTTGCCTCTAATTCTTTCTTAATTGTGTGGCAGGCACTAAATCTTGTTTAACCTAAAACATAACAATATGGTTCAGTTGGATAAATAATTATTCAAAACAATACAAAATTTAAAAGCCCTAAAAAGTTGTTATTTGTTTTCCATCTAAGGACACATAGGAGTGTTTTATCCTTGCAATGGCAGAATCCCAAGACAATATCAAAATGTAAAACTTATAGAAATAAAATTCATTTGTGATACCAATCATTTAAATGAAAAGTTCAAATCATTTTTTTCTTGGGTAATTACTTTTCTTTGCTTTACAACTGTGATGATTAAAATATAATGTGTGGTGATAGACAACAATAGAGTGGTGAGAGACAAACATAGTGTGGTGATAGACAAACGTAGTGTGGTGATAGACAAAGATAGTGTGGTGATAGACAAACAGTGTGGTGATAGACAAACATAGTGTGGTGATAGACAAACATAGTGTGGTGATAGACAAACAAAGTGTGGTGATAGACAATAGTGTGGTGATAAACAATAGTGTGGTGATAGACAAACATAATGTGGTGATAGATGTACACAGTGTGTTGATTGATTATGTGTGGCGGTAGATATATTATATGTGGTCATAATTATGTAATGTGTGGCAGTTGATACATAATATGTGGTGGTATATACATTATGTGTGTGCCAGCAGATGTATACTGTAGACAATGCTACAAGTGCAATAACACTGAAACAATATATTTATAAGGTTTACACATTTTGAATGTCACTATCATTGACCCACAGTTAGTATATCATATTTGCTACTTTTATTGAAAAGATACCTGACATGATATTTACATAAAATATTGCATGCCAAGTTGGAGCGGTTATACTTTAAAAAACATTTCTTTTAAAATATTTCATTTCAACCAGGATTGTTTAATTGCTTATTAACTCTTTACATACATATGTATAATACTTTGCTACCTAACTCTTTACATACATATGTATAATACTTTGCTACCTAACTCTTTACATACATATGTATAATACTTTGCTAATTAACTCTTAACATACATATGTATAATACTTTAAATTTCAATGAAGATTACCTTTTCCTTTTCTCCTATTTTCTATCTATCATAAATCTTTTTTCACTTTTCTGAAGAAAAAAAATAATAACAATGATAGGTGTCACATTGAGTCATTTTAAGTTTAAAATCTAAATTAACATAAACAGATTGCTGTACAGAAACATGGATTATTATCGTACTCATATCCATTTTCAAGTTGGAATAAATAGGCATTTGAGAGATATACCCAGTGGTGTGAAAGACATAATGTATAAATTGAGGTGAAAATATTAACAGTGAACTGATAGATATTCTGAGTGAGGTGATACATATGAAATGAGCAATTGATTTACAAAGTGAGGTTATTGGTATTTCCAGTAAGGTGATATGGTATATTGTGTGGAGATATACATAGAGAATTTTGGGTAAATATAGAGAGAATGGAGATATATATAGAGAGTATGTGGTGATTGATATATGTAGTGAGGTGATTGATAAATAAAGTAAGGTGATAGGTGTTTATAATGTGGTCATAAACATAGAAACTGTGGGGATAGATATGGAAAGTATGGGAATATATATAGAGAGTGTGTGGTGATTGATATATAAAGTGAGGTGATTGAAAAATAAAGTAAGGTGATAGTTGTTTATTGTGTGGAGATATATACAGAGAGACTTTTGAGGCAGATAAAGAGAGTTGGGGATATATATATAGAGTATGGTGATTGATACATAAAGTGAGGTGATTGATAAATAAAGTAAGGTGATAGTTGTTTATTGTGTGGAAATATATACAGAGAGACTTTTGAGGCAGATAAAGAGAGTTGGGGATATATATATAGAGTGTGGTGATTGATACATAAAGTTAGGTGATTGATAAATAATGTAAGGTAATCTAAGGTGTTTATTATGTGGAGATATACTGAGAGACTTTTGGGGTAGATATAGAGAGTATGGGGATATATATAGAGAGTGTGGTGATTGATATATAAAGTGAGGTGATTGATAAATAAAGTAAAGGGGAAGCTTTTGTATTATCCTGATATATACATAGAGACTATTATGATATATACATAATGACTGTTGGCATCTGAATGGAGAGTGTAGTGATAGATAATCATAGTATGGGGATAGCTATTGAGACTGTAGTGATAGATAATCATAGTATGGGTATAGCTATTGAGACTGTAGTGATAGATAATCATAGTATGGGGGTAGATATTGAGACTGTAGTGATAGATAGTCATAGTATTGGGGTACCTATTGAGACTGTTGGGATATATATGGAGAGTGTGGTGATGAATGCAGCGACTGTAGCAATGGAGGAATATATAAACCACCACACTGTATATATCTTTTTTTGAGTATAATTTTATAAAAATACTTTACCATCACTATTGCTGAGTGCTGCTTGGTTGTTAATTATTCAACTATTCTTGTTATTTCATTTAAAATTAGATGTACCCATTTCCTTTCTTCCTTTTTCACTAATGACCTCTAAATCCCTGCAAAATGTTGTTTGGTATTTCTGTAAGAAGAACACAAATATAAATAATCAATTTGATAATTGCTACATGATAAGTATGCAAGCTTATACAAACATATCTCAGTGGACATTGCATATCTGCATATCTCCTTCCACTGTAAATTATACAATGACCAGTACATTTCTCTGACTTATAGGAGATACAACAAGTTATAGTATACAGTCTTGTGAAAAAAAGATAAAGAATGATGATAGATATAATCATTGTGTTACTATAAATATGATATGATGGTGATATATAGATATAGATAGGTGATAAGTGTGGACTGGGGTTATGTGTATATACAGTGAGGTAAAGGATCCACTGAATAGTATAAAGATATATTACAGTGTGATGATATATAAACCAAAGGATGATATATATATATATACATACTGTGTGGTGACATATATATCAATGGTGTTGTGATTGATTGATTTAAGCAGTGTATTTAGTTAAAAGATACATATGTGGAGGGGATACATATATAAAATATGGTGAAAAATTATCAACAGTGAGGTAAAAAAAATATTTTCAGGGATGTCATATATATATAAAATGAGGAAATAGATATATAAATTAAGGTGAAAGATATATTAAGTGAGGTGATAGATATATAAGGTGTGGTAATGTGTATAAGGTGTGGTGATGTATATATAATGTGTGGTGACAGATATAAAAAGTGAGGTGAAAATTTATATAAAGTGTGGAGACAGATATATAAAGTGGGGTGACATATATATATAAAGTATGGTGACATATATATAAGGTTTGGTGATATAAAAAGTGTGGTGATAGATAAATAAAGTGTGGTGACAGATAAATAAGGTGTGGTGATAGATACAGAAAGTCTGGTGACATATATAAGGTGTGGTGACAGATATATAAAGTGTAGTGACAGATAAATAAAGTGTGGTGATAGATATATAAAGTCTGGTGACAGATATATAAGGTGTGGTCACAGATATATAAAGTGTGGTGACAGATATATAAAGTGTGGTGACAGATATTTTAAATGTAGGGATAGATATTTAAAGTCTGGTGACAGATATATAAAGTGTAGTGATAGATATATAAAGTGAGGTGATAGATATATATATAGTAACGTGATGGATATATAATGTCTGGTGATGGATATATAAGGTGTGGTGACATATATATATAGAATGGTGATAGATATAAAAAGTCTGGTGACAGATATATAAGGTGTGGTGATAGATATAAAAAGTATGGTGACAGTTATATAAGGTGTGGTGACAGATATATAAAGTATGGTGACAGATATATAAAGTCTGATGATGAATATGTTAAGTGTGGTGACAGATATATATAGTGAGGTGATTGATATATAAAGTCTGGTGACAGATATATACAGTAAGGTGATGGATATATAAAGTCTGGTGACAGATATATATAGTGAGGTGATTGATATATAAAGTGTGGTGATGGACATGTTAAGTGTGGTGACAGATATATTAAGTCTGGTGACAGACATATAAAGTGTGGTGATGGACATGTTAAGTGTGGTGACAGATATATTAAGTCTGGTGACAGACATATAAAGTGTGGAGATGGATATATATAGTGAGGTTATTGATATATAAAGTGTGGTGATGGATATGTTAAGTGTATTGACAAAAAAATAAAGTCTGGTGACAGATATATAAAGTATGGTGGCAGATATATATAGTGAGGTGATGGATATATAAAGTATGGTGACAGATATATAGTGAGGTGATGGATAAATAAAGTGTGGGATAGATTTATAGTCTTGTGACAGATATATAAAGAGTAGTGATAGATATTTAAAGTGAGGTGATAGATATATATATAGTGAGGTGATGGATATATAAAGTGTGGTGATGGATATGTGAAGTGTAATAACAGATTTGATTTTTAAAGCATAGTGACAGATATATAAAGTATGGTGACAGATATATATAGTGAGGTGATGGATATATAAAGTGTGGTGACATATATATAAAGTATGGTGACAGATATATATAGTGAGATGATTGATTTATAAAGTGATCAGGTTATAGATATATATAGTGAGGTGATTGATATATAAAGTGTGGTGATGGATTTGTTAAGTGTATTGACAGAAATATTAAGTCTGGTGAAAGATATGTTAAGTATGGTGACAGATATATATAGTGAGGTGATGGATATATAAAGTATGGTGACAGATATATAGTGAGGTGATGGATATATAAAGTGTGGGATAGATTTATAGTCTTGTGACAGATATATAAAGAGTAGTGATAGATATATAAAGTGAGGTGATAGATATATATAGTGAGGTGATGGATATATAAAGTGTGATGATGGATATGTGAAGTGTAATGACAGATTTTTAAAGTATAGTGACAGATATATAAAGTATGGTGACAGATATATAAAGTGAGGTGAGAGATATATATATAGTAACGTGATGGATATATAATGTCTGGTGATGGATAAATAAGGTGTGGTGATAGATATATATAGAATGGTGATAGATATAAAAAGTCTGGTGACAGATATATAAGGTGTGGTGATAGATATAAAAAGTATGGTGACAGTTATATAAGGTGTGGTGACAGATATATAAAGTATGGTGACAGATATATAAAGTCTGATGATGAATATGTTAAGTGTGGTGACAGATATATATAGTGAGGTGATTGATATATAAAGTGTGGGATAGATATATAGTCTTGTGACAGATATATAAAGAGTAGTGATAGATATATAAAGTGAGGTGATAGATATATATATAGTGAGGTGATGGATATATAAAGTGTGGTGATGGATATGTGAAGTGTAATAACAGATTTTTAAAGTATAGTGACAGATATATAAAGTATGGTGACAGATATATATAGTGAGGTGATGGATATATAAAGTGTGGTGACATATATATAGTGAGGTGATGGATACATAAAGTGTGGGATAGATTTATAGTCTTGTGACAGATATATAAAGAGTAGTGATAGATATATAAAGTGAGGTGATAGATATATATATAGTGAGGTGATGGATATATAAAGTGTGGTGATGGATATGTGAAGTGTAATAACAGATTTTTAAAGTATAGTGACAGATATATAAAGTATGGTGACAGATATATATAGTGAGGTGATGGATATATAAAGTGTGGTGACATATATATAAAGTATGGTGACAGATATATATAGTGAGATGATTGATTTATAAAGTGATCAGGTTATAGATATATATAGTGAGGTGATTGATATATAAAGTGTGGTGATGGATTTGTTAAGTGTATTGACAGAAATATTAAGTCTGGTGAAAGATATGTTAAGTATGGTGACAGATATATAAAGTATAGTGACAGATATATAAAGTATGGTGACAGATATATATAGTGAGGTGATGGATATATAAAGTGTTATGACAGATATATAAAGTATAGTGACAGATATATAAAGTATGGTGACAGATATATAAAGTGAGGTGATAGATATATATAGTGAGGTGATCGATATATAAAGTGTGGTGATGGACATGTAAAGTGTAGTGACAGATATATAAAGACTAGTGACAGACATATAAAGTGTGGTGATTGATATATATAGTGATTTTCCCTCTGGTTTATATGATCCGTTCATCCTATATTGACTCTTTAAATTCAAGAGTTATCAAAAAATGAGGGTACTTTTTCTAAAAATGAGGGTACTGTTGATATGGCCTTCCAAGTACCGTTTTGAAACATAACATCACTGAAGAGACATTTATTGTCGAAAACCGGATCTGGTGTACTAAGGAAATATTGACACCATATGTTTGTGGCACAACATCTTGGCCACAAGTTAACAATTTTTTTTTCTGTTTAGTATTATATTTATATTAAGATCCATTTTGTTACATCATGTGATCAATTTTATTTGGCAATCGCCAATGGCAGTCAGCAGGGTTAAAGAACATCAGTTGTTCGACTTGTTAGTCAAATGCATTTTGTTTAAATATACTTTTTCACTGTTTTGGTCTTTTGGAAAATGTTGTTTGTGCTGTTTTTAGACCCTTCTACAACGAAATTTGTTTGACATGCACACCTATAAAAATTGTGGTTTTTATCCAACGCAATCATAGGTTTGAAGGTAGCTTTCAATTTAGACTCCTTTATATTTTTTGTTTGGGCATGTATCATATTTTCCCTCCGGTTTATATGATCCGTTCATCCTATATTGACTCTTAAAATTCAAGAGTTATTAAAAAAATTAGGGTATTTTTTCTAAAAATGAGGGAACTGTTGAAATGGCCTTCCAAATACCGTTTCGATCCCCAACATCACTGAAGAGACATTTATTGTCGAAATCCGGATCTGGTGTACTAAAGAAATATTGACACCATATGTTTGTAGCACAACATCTTGGCCACAAGTTAACAAAAAAAATTTCTGTTTAGTATTAAATTTAAATTAAGATCCATTTTGTTACATCTTGTGATCAATTTAATTTGACAATCGCCAATGGCAGTCAGCAGGGTAAAAGAACATCAGTTGTTCGACCTGTTAGTTAAATGCGTTTTGTTTAAATATACTTTTTCACTTTTTTGGTGTTTTTGTTTGTTGTTTGTGCTGTTTTTAGACCATTATACAACAAAATTTGTTTGACATACACACATATAAAAATTGCGGTTTGATAATGACAAAAATATAAAGTCTGGTGACAGATATGTAAAGTATGGTGACAGATATATAGTAAGGTGATGGATATATAAAGTGTGGGGATAGATATATAAAGTCTGGTGACAGATATATAAAGTATAGTGATAGATATATAAAGTGAGGTGACAGTTATATATAGTGAGGTGACAGATATATAAAGTGTGGTGACAGATATATAAAGTATGGTGACAGATATATAATGTATGGTGACAGATATATAAAGTATGGTGACAGATATATAAAGTATGGTGACAGATAAATAAAGTCTGGTGACAGATATATAAAGTATGTTGACAGATATATAAAGTATGGTGACAGATAAATAAAGTCTGGTGACAGATATATATAGTTTGATGACAGTTATATATAGTGAGGTGGCAGATATATAAAGTGTGGTGAAGGATATACATAGTGAGGTGACAGATATATAAATAGATATAGGAAGATGTGGTGTGAGTGCCAATGAGACAGCTCTCCATCCAAATAACAATTTAAAAAGTAAACCATTATAGGTTAAAGTACGGCCTTCAACACGGAGCCTCGGCTCACACCGAACAACAAGCTATAAAGGGCCCCAAAATTACTAGTGTAAAACCATTCAAACGGGAAAACCAACGGTCTAATCTATATAAACAAAACAAGAAAAGAGAAACACATATATATTACATAAACAAACGACAACTACTGTACATCAGATTCCTGACTTAGGACAGGTGCAAACATTTGCAGCGGGATTAAACGTTTTAATGGATCCAAACCTTCTCCCTTTTTCTGAAACAATAGCATAACATCACAACATAGAAAAACACACGATAAAATATCAATTTGCAGACTTAACTCAATAAAAAAACGTATGATTACACAATGAATATATAAAGTATTGTGACAGATATATAAAGTATGGTGACAGATATATAAAGTATAGTGACAGATAAATAAAGTCTGGTGACATATATATATAAAGTATGGTGACAGATATATAGTGAGGTGATGAATATATAAAGTGTGGGGATAGATATATAGTCTGGTGACAGATATATAAAGAGAAGTGATAGATATATAAAGTGAGGTGATAGATATATATAGTGAGGTGATGGATATATAAAGTGTGGTGATGGATATGTTAAGTGTAATGACAGATATATAAAGTATGGTGACAGATATATAAAGTATGGTGACAGATATATAAAGTATGGTGACAGATAAATAAAGTCTGGTGACATATATATAAAGTATGGTGACAGATATATAGTGAGGTGATGAATATATAAAGTGTGGGGATAGATATATAGTCTGGTGACAGATATATAAAGAGTAGTGATAGATATATAAAGTGAGGTGATAGATATATATAGTGAGGTGATGGATATATAAAGTGTGGTGAAGGATATGTTAAGTGTAATGACAGATATATAAAGTATGGTGACAGATATATAAAGTATGGTGACAGATATATATAGTGAAGTGACATATATATTAAGTGTGGTGACATATATATAAAGTATGGTGGCAGATATATATAGTGAGGTGATTGATATATAAATAGATCAGGTGATAGATATATATAGCCAAGTGATTGATATATAAAGTGTGGTGATGGATATGTTAAGTGTATTGACAGAAATACTAAGTCTGGTGACAGATATATAAAGTATGGTGACAGAATATATATACAGCCTTTTACAGAGTGGTGATAAATACAGAATGGTGATAAATATATACAGCGGTTTTAAATATAAACATATGTTGATAGATTTATAGAGTGGTGATAAATATATAGCATGGTGATAGATATATACAGTGTTGTAAAAAGTGGTGATTAATACAGAATGGTGATAAATATATAGCATGGTGATAGAGATATACAGTGTTGTACAAAGTGGTGACTGATACAGAATGGTGATTATTATACAGTGTGTTGATAGATTTTTAGTGTTGATAAATATACAGAGTGATGTTAGATATATTCAGTTTCGAGATTTTAATATATTGGTAATATATAGTGTAGTGATAAATAAAGTGAGGTGATAGATATTTATATTGGTGATATATATAAAAACAGTAGGATGATAGATATATACACTGGTGATAGATGTTTGTAATGGTGATATATATATACAATGGTGATATATGTTTACATTGGTGATAAAAAATAAATATTTTTTTTACTATGAAGATTTTTTTAACTCGTTTTATGGCATTCCCGACCTGATGATTATTTTCATTTAATCTAGGTGTGGTTAGTTTGATCTTAGTTGTTCATTGGTCAATATTTGATTATGACGTCAAATTTTCAGGCTATTATCTGAAATTCCCATTGTGACGACATGAAGACAGAGAAACAGATTTCACCACATAATCTTTTGCAATACGATATTTATCCACTCTAGACAGTGTCAAAATTAATTGATTTTGATATCACCTAAAGGAATGTGTACTTTTTTATAGT
Organism: Mytilus trossulus; assembly: GCF_036588685.1. NCBI lineage: Eukaryota > Metazoa > Mollusca > Bivalvia > Mytilida > Mytilidae > Mytilus > Mytilus trossulus. The sequence goes on along the minus strand of NC_086381.1, from coordinate 40,048,167 downwards.
CATGCACCAAAAATTACTGTTATAAACGTCATTTGCCAATTTTTTCTAACGGTTATTTGTGATTTCCCGATTTCCCAGGGATTACAAGTATCACCCTCATACATGACTAGGGGTAGGAGGGGTCCTGATCCCTTCAACATGAAATCCCGAATTTAAATAAATCTAAATTCTGACATCCAGTACTAGTAATTCAAAAAAAGAATTCCTGTATCTCTTAATAGATCCCGAAACCCTGAGCCTAAAAACACCAGATCCTGGAGTCCTGATAAAGGCCCTATCCCCCCTCATACATGCACGATCCATAACAATATTTTTAAGACTTTCTTGACGCCGCAAGAAATCATTTGGTCACCTCCTATGCACACTGACATGATAAATACACATAAAAAGAATTTATTGTCGGACTCTTTTGAACCAAATCACATTTTTTAGTTGGAAAAGGAAAAGAAGGGGGGGGGGGGGGGGGGGGGGGTTAGCCTCCTTTCCTAGTTTTAAATGTTATTTTGCATTTAAAGTTGATCATGTATGTTTTCATTGCTACAATGCATTATTTTGCAAACCTTTCACATGGTTTTTTTTACGTTTTAGACGTTATGTGTGCTCTGAAGTACTGGGAAGAAAGCCACTTCAACAACTGAGCACGACGTGTATTTTCTTTCGCAGATTAATGTAAATAAAAGCGTACAAATCTATCTCCACATAGGAGATTTTTTTCAAAAAGTGAAAGTAGAAATTACCGGATCCGCCCAGTACCGGTCGCGCATGCGCACAAATACAAGGTTATAGTCCGGGTTACAATATCTATAACCTTGTATATTATATACCTCAATGTAACTGAATCGGCTTGTCAAACGTGAGCAGACAGGATGTGAACTTTGATCTACGTGTTCGTTGACGTGATTGGCTGGAATCGAATCCGACCTACAAAAAAAAAGAGGAGCCAAAAGGGTAGTGAATAAATAAATATTTTTCATTTGCTGTTAAGCAAATATTTATATCATGCAATTGTAATTTTAAATGAATTGAATAAAAATAAGATAAAAGTTTGATTTTGAAAACTTTAGTAAAACAGAACATAAAAAAGACGCTCATGCCTCGAAAGCCTGTGTGTACCCATTTCTTAATGTACACAAAGGGAAATAACTAAAGAATAATCAACAAACACTCAAAAAAGGTAAATGTATATCTTTTAAAGAAGTTTTTATTTAATTATTGCTTTGTTCTTACTGTTTTTATGACCTTGAAATAGTTAGTTTTAAACGAAATTTCTCTTAGATGTCCACAGAGACTACTATAACACATGTGTTATAGTAGTCTCAGATGTCCAACAATGAAATTATGTGCACTGTACTTACTTTCGTTTTGAAATTCTACTTTCACTTTCAGTTGAAACAAATGTACAATAATTTACTTATTGACTGCTCGTTACTTAGATTGCCAATTGTTTGACAATTAATATCCAACATAAAATTGATTGTCACAGAATTTTAGTTCCAATGACTGAGATATTTTCTCAATAATTTAAATATATATCAATTTTTACTATTTTTTCAATGTTTCAGGTTTATCGAGTATATATCGTATATAATTTTGTGTAAACTTAGTTTTATTTCTTTATTTTGAATTTGTTAGCTTTTCTATATCGACAGGAGAGAAACATAATTATTCATTATTTGGGATGCCCAAAATTCTTTAAAACCATACTTCTGTCGACTGGATGTAAAAAATGTAGACTCAATGTACGCTCAATGTCCTCAGTCAAGGCGGAACCTCAAGCGCGGTGATAGGATATATTCATTTTGATACTAATTACTTACTTCGTAATGTGTGACATGCATTATTTTCATGTTCATGATATATAGATGTTAAAGGCGAGAAATTGTGTAAGCAATTTGAGGGAAAATACACGAATTTTCAAAGTGATGCTGATTAAATATCAAGAGTCTGAAACTAATCATGCACAGACGCATGCAGGTGTCGATTGATTTTTTTTCACAGATGCAATAAAACCAGTACTGTTGTAAATGCTCCAGATATTTGTCAAAAATATTTATCTCGCTGTGAATTAATGTAACCATGATAGCAATAGGTATATTGTTTGCAAATTATTTAAAGGTTGTGTGTTTTGTTATTCAAAATATGATAAGATAGTTGTGAAGTGGATATATCTCAGGTGAACACCCTTTCCCCTGATATAAAGATGTACTAGCAATGTATGTTATTCTTTCAGCATGGCGACGTATAGTACAGATTTAGCTAAAGGTTTATGGAATCTTAAGATTGATGATAAATATGCCGATTTTACGATATCCGTAAATGGCAGAGAATTCAAGTGCCATAGAGTCATCTTAGCCGCCCTGTCAGAGTACTTTGAAATCATGTTTGATAGTGGACTAGAGGTAATTATTTAAGCAATTTGTACATATGCCGTCCAGTTGCTCCTTGTGTCTCTGTAGTTTGAAATTTTACTCCACTCATTGTATACAAGGAAACTGTTGTCAACGTTTTCTCTACTTCTTAATAAAGATGTGGTCGTTTATACTTCAGTATACATAATTCAAGCCCAAACCTGGTATTACATGACATCATCGGAGTGACTCACTATATAAATGTTATTTCCATTTCCTGTGCTTATTCACTTGATAAAAAGGAATAAAACACAAGGTACTATTACAAACATTGCAGCTGCTCAACATAGATTAATATAATCGAGAAGTCACAGTGGAAGAGTCTGCATGCTCCTTTAGTATCTGTCAACAGGTGTTTCTGTGTGAACACTTTATATGTACCGATACTGGCTTTATAACAACGGTAGAGATGGAAAGAGAGCGCCGTCGAGTTATTGACCGTGCACGAGAGCAGTTTTGAAGCTCTCTACGATGGTCTGGATGGGGGATGGGGGATGGGGGATCTGTTCTTCTGTAAACATTTAATTTTCACCCCTTTTTTCTCTAATCTTCAAAAATTTAACCTTTTTTTTCTCTAATCTTCAAAAATTTAACCCCTTTTTTCTTTAATCTTCAAAAAATTAACCCCTTTTTTCGCTAATCTTAATTTTTTTGCCCGTTATTCTCTAATCTTCATTTTTTAAGGGCATTATTCTTTTATCATTTAACCCCATTCAAACCCTCCTCTACAGTGCCTTCAAGGTTGTTCTACGCGATCACTGTTTTTTTACGAGAATTAATTTGAATATCATGGTGTTTTGCTCGTTGAAATTTCAAAACACTTTTTTCATAACTTGTTTTTCCACAATATTTATTGTCTGATAATTGTCATTGCTTGGGCAGTAAGTGTTCTTTTAGGTTGTGCTTTTTAAAATATATATCGGGTTCTATAGCTGAAACCAGCCCCTCAACCACTTTGTACTGGCGAAATATTAGCTTCTGCCCTGACTGTAGGTCTTGAAGTTCCAGTTTGGCGAGCATTTTTAAGACTCAACCATCATCTCATTTAGACCAGATGAAGAAAAAATGAATTATAATTTAAAAAATGCGCGTTTGTCGTTAAGGACTTAAATTTTGCTCAAATAAGTAATCCAATAACCATCAAAGAATTACATGTAAGAGCAGACAGTTTTGTTACTTTCTTATTTACTATGTCATTTCGATCGGGCGAGGCTGCGTTTTTGAACGTCATGTATGATGATTCTGGTTAAAAAATCACTGATGAGGATTCGTTTCCGATTGAATAAAAAAGAAAAGAATAATTGTATTTGATTTTCTAGCGTAGCAAGCATATCATTTTGATCACCGACATTGTCAGATTGTTCACATTCATAATACTATAATAATTGAGAATATAATTTTTTAACTTCAATCTGGAACATAATTAATATATTAACATACTATTCACAGCGTCTATCACGTGCACCCGATGTTTTATTGGAATTAGAAAATGACTATGTTTACAAAGCTAAAATAGCATCTAACACTGGGATGCATCTGGGACTATTATAATTCAAAACATTTTATAAAAGTCCCAGGATGAATCATAGACATAAAGAAACGTAATTTAAAAAAAAAAGTAATAACAATATCGGTTCTAGTTTTACTGCTTTAGAGGCGTATTTCGACAATTAATGTCCTTGCATTGGTGCTCGTGTCCAAAGTATATATATAGTTTGATGGTTGTTTTATAATGTACCTCGTAGGTTTATAAATCAATGGTATGGTTTGCACTATCCTTAAGGCCTAGACATGCATGTTTCAGGTTGTTCCGGTTTAGGACCGTATAAAAGAACAAGCGGGGAAACTGCTTTTGTTTTTAAATGTGATGGCCAACCAATTGGTGCTATCAGGTAATTTTTTGGTAAAACAGTGGTGTTGTTTGTGCTATCAGGTTCTTTGTCAAGAAAAGCAATTGTGTGGTTTTTGGCATACAGGTTCTCTGTTCAAACACCAATGGTATGCTTCGGTTGCACTATCAGGTACTTTGTTTATAAATCAATTGTATTGTTAGCACTATCAGGTAATCTTATTGTTCATACATCAATAGTATGTTTGTGTTATGAGTTACTTGATATTTTTTTTATGAGAAATGACCTGTTTTATGACCAATTAAATCTTGCAATTTATTATTTCAGGAAACAAAAACTGGTCGAGTTTCCCTGGATGGTATGCTATTAGATGAAGACAGTTGCTCAGATTTGTTAAAGTTTATTTATACTGGTGAACCTAGGGTGGTTAACATGGGTAATGCTGACATCCTTCTCCATGTGGGCCACATGATGCAAATAAAGTCTCTCCATACGATATGCAAGCAGTTTCTAAGTAAACATGCTGACAAGTCTAACTGTGTACATGTTTGGCAGGTTGCACAGAATCATGGCGAAACTGCAGATCTGGCCGAGATAGCACGATCTTTAATTCTTAAACATTTTGCCGAAATTGCTAACAGTGAAGCCAAACTTGATGAAATAGGTACAGTTGATACTCTTATATCTATTTTGGAATCTGATAATATAAATGTTGTAGATAGAAGTGGTTTATTTTGTCAAGTCTCATTTTCCTGGATAGTTGCGGATTTCGAAAATCGTATTCAATGTTTCTCAAAACTATGCGAGGCTATGATGAAAATTAGAGTGTCTGCGAAAGACATATACGAAGAGGCTATCAAGATTGAACAATTCTCTACCAATCATGATATATTGCGAATGATAGAAGACTTGAGATCGCGTCACAATTCTAATTTGCAAGATGATGGTGGGTTTTCTACACCAGCAGACGATGTATTAATGGTAATTGGAGGCAGTGAGGGTGGAAATAACTGCAGTGTTATGGGGTTTAGTTTTCCACAAAAGATTTGGTTTTCTCTAAAACCATTGCCATTAGACCCTGGTTATAATTTTGCCATGTGTTCGAGAGGCCTCGACATTTATGTGTCAGGTGGTTCCGGACCCGGACCGTATAAAGGAACTGGCGGGAAAACTGTCTTTTTAAAATTTGATGGCCAAAAGAATGAGTGGCATCAGCTTCAACATTTACCAAAGGAAAAACAATATCACGTGATGTATGCCTTCGATAACGTCTACGTATTTGGCGGTAAGGACGACCAGGGGTGCACGAATAGTGTTTTGAGATTCAATATTGCCACGAATACATGGATATGCTGTAGAACTAGATTGAATAAACCTGTTAGATCACCAGCTCACACTTGTGTTGGAAAGAAAGTATATTTATTTGGCGGGTTTCTGTCCGAAAGCACACTTTCCGATGCGATTCAATGTTTTAACTGCGAATCGGAACAAAGCTACACAGTTTCGTATAAGTTACCAGATTTTGCACGACTAAATTCCAAAGCGGTCAACTACAAAGAGCAGATGATAGTTGTTTGTAAGGATGGAACCGTTTTGAAATGTTCCGAAATAGACAGCACACGACCAATATCGAAGATAACTAATTTTGATAGGAAAGGATTTGGAGCGTGCTGTTTTGAGGACAAGATCTTGATTTGCGGCGGAGAGGTTTCGTTCAGTTCACGAAAAGACATGATGCTGTATGATCTAAAATCCGAAATTGTTATACCAATGCAAGAAACACTACCAATTTCTGTATCCCACTTTTGTTTCACTAAGGCCATAGTGATGCGCGATCACCTCACAACTGAATGTGGAACAACTATGGCAACATTTTAACAATTATATGCTAAATGATATCTGCAAATAAAAGAGACACCCACCTCAGATGGAGTTGAAACAAACTGTCTTAGATTCAATGCCTTGATCTGAAATTGACACATGTGTGTATTACACATGTAGATGCAAAGGCGAATACGCTGTTGCATAACAGCATCCCGTTGCCACTATTTAAAACCTTTTCCATTTTCGATTCATTTTTCTTTTTATGCAGTTTTTATACACAGAACACCGTTACATGTTATATTTTAAACGCATGAACACTTTTAAAAATGTGGTGCACAATCGTCCATATAGTTATGAGCAGTCTATACTGTATCTGAATATTTCATACATAGTTAGGAGCAACGTTTTTAGTAATTGTGGTCCTAATATATTGGCTTAATGTGACAGAGAATAAATTTAGGAATTCAGTCCCTTAGGGGTCGATTTGTGTTTGGGAAATACCCTATCTGTAACCACAACAGTAACCACTTATACTTGCTTTTCATTTGGTTAACAAAAGTGGTTGTGACAAAATAGGGCTGAAAATTTATTAATGTTTCCAATTTTTTTTTTTAGTAAAGACGTTTAAGTTTAAGGGTGATCTCTCAAACCGATTGTTAAGAAAATCGGAGTGTAAATGAAAAATGAGCCCTTCACTATTGTGCATACCTTTTGTTGGACGTAAACTCAGTTTGAACATGAATGAACTGCACACAAATATACATATATATATTGGATTTACAGTCTGGTTCCATAGAATCAGACACACCCCAACATGAAAAAGTTCCTTATAAAATAAATTGTCAATGTATTGGATATTTAACTTAACTGCTAAGGCCACCAATGGACGGTGCTGCAAGGCAAGGTGGGAGATATTCGTATTTGTTATACATGTTTTTGTTCAAATTGTAAATGTAATTGATTCGTGCACCTAATTTGTATTTCTTGTGTTGTTTATATCAGCTTCAGTTCTATGCATAATAGATAACATACAACAAATATGATTTCATAGCATTTTACATTATATTAGTTAAAATTGGAAAACTTGCTGAATTTTTCGTTTCAGTTCTCTTACTTTAGTTTGTTTTAACCAAATATTAAGATATTTATATAATAATGCTTATGACCACAAAATACAGATCAAGTTTGATATTGGTGGCGTCACTTAAACTGTTCTACAGTTATCCCCTTCATAAATGGAAAAAAAGGATAACAACTGTCATATTCCTGACTTTGTACAGCCATTTTCTTATGTAGAAAATTTTAGATTAAACCTGGTTTTATAACTAGCTTAACCTTTCACTTGTATGACAATCGTATCAGATTCCATATAAATGTCAAAAATAGGGGGACAGCACTCAACATTGTGTTATTATAATCTTGTTATTACATTGGTTGCAAAGGTTTACGTTGATTTCCCATGAAATAAAAAGCGATAATTTCATATCTGAAGTAAACGTCATACAATAATAGGCGTTGTCATGGCGTCGGATCAGAACAAATTGTGAATGCTTGAAAATATATATAGTTCCTTACATTTTTTACTTTAATTTCAGAAAAAAAAGCCATTTGCCAATGTAAACAATGGAATAACAGTTTCTAATAAAATTATCGAAAAAAATTCAACTCGTGACCGAACAACACTGGTAATAAATAATGTGTTGTTCGGTCACTCGTTGAATATTTTTTTTTTTTAATTATTCGATCATTAGTTATTCTATAAATCACAATAAAAAAAAACTATCTAACAAAGACGCTCAAAAAGGCATATATCAAATCTAACGATCTCATTCATTGCTTGATTGTTTTGGTATTTTATTTATGTTTGTTGAATCCACTCATAAAAGATTTTTTTTCATTCTGTTCTCTAACTAACATTTGCCTCAACCAAATGTTATGAAACTTAATATACACAATACTTATAACCACCAAACCCAGATCAAGTATACATGTGGTAGCGTCACTTTTACCGTTCATCAGTTATGTCCCATTAAAACTTTATATGATATGCGAGCAGGGGCTTCATCTGTGTTTAATGAACACGTTCCCCATTTATTTTTTTCTATGAAGCTTTTGTAGTTATGCATTGCCATTTACTATTATAACTTATATAGCATATGAAATTAAATTTGAGAGGTTGAATCAAGTCAATGTGATCAAATGTTGCAACTGCCCATTTGTTAATAGTAATATCGCATGTTTTCCTAAAGATACACTTGCAGCAGAAATTAGCGTACTTAAACTCATCTGCGAAATAAAAGGAATGTGAATTATGTTTTCATGTTTATTTTCAAAGTCTACATTGTTAAAGTATGAAGTATTCGAAACACGAAGGAAGTTTTTATCAAAGGCATAGCTTACCTTGGCTATATTAGGCACACCATTTTGGAATTTTGGGTCCTCAATAAACTTTGTACTTGTTTGGCTTTCTAAGTATTTTGATCTGCGTCACTGATGGATCTTGTGTATATACAGATGAAGACGAAACTCGCATCTTGCGTATCAAAGTATAAGCATGGTACCTTTGATAACTATAAAATAGTATGAATATAGAGATTACAAAATGTTGAAACAAATATACTAGTAGTTAATTTTCATGTACAATGATTTATCCAGTTTGTGGTGGTCACAATTTAACAATTGTTTAAGATATTGTTTAATGAACACATTCCCCATTTTTTTGTCTATGAAACTTTTTTAGTTATTCATTGCCGTTTACTATTATAGCATATATAACATATCAAATTAAATTTGAGCGTTTGAATCAAGTCAATGTGAATAAATGTGGCAATTGCCCATTTGTTAATAATAATATCGCATGTTTTCATAAAGATACACTTGCAGCAGAAATTAGCGTACTAAAACTCATCTGCGAAATCGCAGGAATGTGAATTATGTTTTCATGTTTATTTTCAAAGTCTACATTGTTAAAGTATGAAGTATTCGAAACACGAAGGAAGTTTTAATCAAAGGCATAGCTTACCTTGGCTATATTAAGCACACCATTTTGGAATTTTGGGTCCTCAAAAACTTTGTACTTGTTTGGCTTTCTAAGTATTTTGATCTGCGTCACTGATGGATCTTGTGTATATACAGATGTAGACGAAAGCGCATCTTGCGTATCAAAGTATAAGCATGGTACCTTTGATAACTACAAAATAGTATGTATATAGAGATTACAAAATTTTGAAACAAATATAGTTAATTTTCATGTACAATGATTTATCCAGTTTGTGGTGGTCATAATTAAACAATTGTTTAAGATATTGTTTATTCATTTAAAGGGGTGTAAGCTACGAGATATAAATATAAACGCATATACTATAGTGAAATAATTATTCGCTTTTAGAAGCCAGTTTGGATTATTTTTTTCAAAAAAAAGCTAAGAAGCATACTTGATGCATTATTAACTAGCCAACGAAGAATTTGACCTCATTGGATGTAGTGCCCTTCAATTGAACCCCTGAGCCAAAGATGGACTACGCTTGACTTAGCCGTGTTCAGTTATTAAAAAGAAAAACAATGAATCAAAGTTAAACTTAAAAAACAGATATTTTATGAAATCAAACAGACCTAGAAAAATCCAATTTCACGAGTACGCTTTCTTATTATATGAACATATAAATCATATTATTCAACTTCATGAAAATACCTAGCGTTTGTGACATTTAAAACATTTCAAGAAAACTCCGTTTTTTATCATTTAATTTATTCTGTGTAAGAGTCTACACATGTGGAGTGTATTCTGATAAGAATGTATCTTCAAAAAATGTGCGAAAGATACCAGAGGGATATTCAAACTTATTAATCGAAATAAACTGACAACGCCACAGCTGAAAAAAGACATGGCGTCCGTAAAATTTACAAAGGGATGATTTCGACTTCACCATCTGGAACTCTTGGTTTGATAGCTTCCTTTGAACAGCAACCATCTATCAAGAAAATCATTATAGGAAAATCCAGAACTGGAATATCGTATCAATTGGGAGATATATACTCCGTAGGCGCTGCAGGAATCTTGCTATAAAGAAAAGGAAAGTTGACAATTGAAAATCTAAAATCATCTCTTTTGTCGTAAAGTTGTTTTTTTCTTTAAAATATGACAATTATTGATTTTTGACATAGATTTTTAAAGATTTATGTGTATAATAAATGAAACAGAAGACTAGATGTTACATGTTTATATATCTGTTATATATTACGCTTCTGAAAATAAAACATATATCATGTATTTTGTATCTTAATGCTTTAAATTCTAGATATTGATATACTTGTGTTGTATCGTTGTAGGCCTGCACAATATGTATTCAATTTTCTGGTACGTTGTTTGTCGTGCATATACTTTATATAGTCACTTAGAGAAGCTATGTCTGCAGAGTTTATCTTGATTTAAATTATCAAAAGATATGTCATTTGTTTATTTCGGCCTTGTATTTTAAAATTTGTGTTACTTGGAACCAAAAAGAAAACTAGGTGTTATCTATTTATACTTGTAGATCTTTCACGGTTATCTCCCTTCTATACATTACGCTATGATTGAATTGTAATGATTATAATAAAACTAATAATAACAATATGATTTATTATTTCCTGATTTCTTTTTAATCCCTCCATATTTAGTAATACTTTTATCATTATACTTTTGAAAATAAAACCTATATCATGTATAATGTATCTATTTAGGCTTCACATTGAAGAGTAATTTAAATAAAGAAATCGTTACGTAACGGAATTCCCCTTGATAATCCATCATTACGTTGTAGCGAACTTTAAAGCAGACATTTAGGTAAATACTTACTTATTCCTTATTCTATTTAGCTTACTTGTTTATTGACTGGTCATTTTTTAAAGATGTATTGAATGACGACCATTTTATGTCCATTGTAAAAGTTAATTAATATACTCGCAACGTGGAGAAAAGTTGATGCGTAACTTTATCCATTAGTTATTTCTACCTTAATTTGCGTAATTGAGATATTACCATTACATATAGGACGGAGTTGTTAAACATTACATATTTATATTCCTCTTTTAAAATTAAGCAATGTACAAATTTGTATTTGTAATAAGTTGTTCTCCCCTCAATGAACACAATGCTATTGTGACACAGTGGACAGACAATAATTCAGCACTGTGTCTAGCACCTGAGGTTACATACCAACTATAGGTTACTCATCAGTTCTATCTAAGGTAGTAACACAGTTCATAATGTATTTTTTCAAACTTTACTGTTGTAGTTGCAAATTGTCTCTCCTTTCAATTTTTGCAACGCAATAGTGACTAAAAGGGTTAAAACAATGGAGTAGGTTCTATTACCGAAACTTGCGAACGAACATGTCGAAACACATGTCTAAAGAACATAAACTCACTGGCAGAACTTACTTACTAACTTGCTGTGCGACTACAAACACTAACTTTCAGTATTCAATTTTGCCATCATTAAAACAGATAGTGTCAAATCAAAAGGCTGACTCTGACTGAAAAATACTTGAACTCATTCAACAACTATTTTAGAAAGACACTTTTAAGGTTGCGAAAGAATGAAGATTATATAAATACAAAATCTGAAATAGTTAAAAAAAAAAAACAACACCATACAATTAGAACTTTAAGAGTTAACAATAGAAGATGAATGAAAACAAACATATCAACGTCATTGTAATAATATATGCTCTGGACAAATCTGAAAACAACGAAACAAACGATATGTGGAGCAGTATTGGAATGCCAAAGATGATAATACACGTCCATTAAAGTAGATGCATGTGAACATAAACAACCCTGTCTGCCTAGAATAGACTGATTGATTTCATTCGATATGGTATAATATTTCTGATCGAATGAGTGAGCACTTTTTACAGACATAGATCAGATTTTCAAAAGAGATTATAATACTGATGAATGGCAATTGTTGTTGTTCCTCGTATTTGTTTTTCTATCTTTCATCAGCATCGTTGTAATCATCTAAAGACTATTTTTTTATAGTTTGCTTTATGTATTTGTGCTGTACCGTTTAAAGTGTCCAATATGTATAAAATTTTCAATTAAGTTGTTTCCATAGAATTTATATAGTGGCTTGAAAAAGCTGAACTGCAGAGTTTATTTTGATTGTAATGTATCATAAAAGATGCCAGTTGTTTTTTGGAATTACATTTTAGAATTCAAATTTACTCGGAATCAAACAGAAAACTTATATTTATATATACCTTTATAACTTATGCGGGTATCTCCCTATATATTACACCATAATTGAATTGTAATGATCATACTAATACTACTACTAATAATAATATCATTCATTATTTCTTATTTGTAATTTCATTTGATAACTATAACTCTAGTAATATTTTTTTTTATCATTATACTATAGAAAATAAAACATTTATCGTGTAGAACATATCTTAATTCTGTTGTATTCTAAATATAGAAAATGGAATTTCCCTAATAAGTCCAATTTAAAACATTTGGATGATTGTAGCGGTAGACAATAAGGTAAATAAAATACTTCTATGTGTTTGACGAATGGTTCTGGTAGTCCGTACAGTTTTAACATTATTTGAGTTTGAGCTGAACAATACAAGATTATCCGATTAAGAATGTCTATCGTAAAATTGTCAAGTACAAGTATTTGGACGAATATGATATAGTTTATATAGATGTAAACATTTATCAACCTTTAAGACTGACCAAAACGATGATCTGCATGGTATTTGCAGTGGCGGATCCAGAACTTTTCATAAGGGGTTGGGGTGGGGGAGGGCTCTGAATGACATAATGGGGTCCCGCTCCAGTCATGCTTCAGTGATTCCTTATATTATCAACCAAAATATTCCCACAAAAAGGGGGGCGGGCTCCCCTAGCCCCTGAATCCGCATTTGATTTGATACCAATTAATATACATCATGTACTAGATAAATCCGACAGTCATGATGACATAAATACAGGGCGCGAATCCCGCTGAGGGAAGAGAAAATATTTGCTAATGCAAATTTGAAAAATTATAGGCATCACTCAAAAAACGTGGTGATATTTCATAACAATGTTAATCAAATTGTTCAGGACGCTGGTAAAACTACACGAGATGCTGCTCTGATCTAACAGATGCATAATATATATATCTGTATCTGCCATAAGTCTTCTGTTCCTCATCCCACCACAATTAAAAGCTGACACAGTTGCTATACTGACAATGTTTACACTAAATTCTATACTATTTATAATTTGTGTACAAATACATTTAACCAAAAGCGCACTTACCCTATATTCAATTTCATTCTTGCTTTCAAAAGATCATATTTTTCATAGCTATTAGATCCATATTATGTCCACTGTGAAAATAAATATATTGTTTATCCTATTTGTATATGCCAAAACGGACACACATATGCATGTTTAGCAGGAGTTTTATTCTTGGATAAGAAAACTCCAGTGATTACCTTATGTATATGCCCAAGATAGCTGTTTACCGTTTTTATGTGTTTTTTCCGAGCGGCGGATATTTTACAATAAATGCATGCGGAAATATTTTTCCTTGTTTTAAAAAGATAACTGGTCAAAATTATCAATATAGGGTCAGGTATAACTGTCACAGTCAAAACATGAAATTTGTCGAAGGTGATACAGGTGATCAAAGTGTATGTGATCTGTTTTATGTTAGAACACAATAGTTCTTTATGAAGCAAATAACAAGCGTTCGTTAGTACAGAGACAACCAAATCGGATTTTATCCAAATTGTATCCTAAACGACAAATATGTGTATATTCTGCAAAAGTTTTCTATGAATTATATACTTGCAATCAATTGGATGACACCTTGTAACATTTCGAAACCATACCAATACAAATGACAATTAGATAATATTTTTCCTTGCTTCTTTGTATCAAAACTCACCAGTCGACGACTCATTCACCTAAACACAATGGAGCATATATTTTTGTCTTCATGTACATTCTTTTCTGTACATGCAATTCCAATGTGAAAGCGGTCGAACCAAGTTTTAAACACATGATATTTATTGAACCAGTTTAATAAATAATAGTATTTAATACTTACCAATACACCACTAATGGTTTTACTGTATCATAGATATTCCTTGCGTAATTTGTATTAAACTTGTAGTTAACATGTTTATGAATCTCCGTTTACTGTCTTTACACGGTAGTCATGCTCAGAGTAGTCATGATTAAATATTAAATGACAACAAGGACGTGAAATATAAACAGGACAAAAATAGATTATCATTTATAGACTACAGCGATATAAGGGATTTTCCCCAAGCGTCCCACAAGATCAATGGATAGCTTTATGCGTGGAATAATAGGTAACGTTTTATTCTTATCATTTTACAAATGTATGTATCAAGTATATTAAAAAAATACCGTTATTGCATGGCAAATATTGTCCTTCTTACCGTCTATTCAAATACACGAATTCAAATGTTTTGGTACTATTATTTTTCATTTTTTTTACAAATTGATCATATGACTTATCAATTTTTGCTTAGTGTACAGTATCAAATATTTGATGCTCGATAGATAATAAATGAGTTCTACAACAAAGTAGGTCTGGGTGAAGGGGCGGATGTTTACTGCCACTGGAAGTTGAGAGTAAATTGGACATGGAAGACATGTTGCATTGTATCTGACCGTTTATGGATAACACGGAGACTAGTCGGAACGGAAATTTAACGGAGCGTGGTAATCATATCCGAGACATTGAATATCAGTCCCTCATTTCAACGGACGTCACCCCGTATTTTTATAAATCCCTCTCACCAAGCAGCAAGAGTGTATTAAATCATTGGCAATTTAAAACAATGAAAAACACACATTATACACAATAAAACCAGTAGATCAATTTCCAGGTGTTAACAAATGGAAATGAATCATCGAGGAGGTCTAACAAACAGAGTATGTTGGAGTGTGCATTAATTGACTTCCGAACAATTTTAATAATCTAAACATTGTACGAACTGATTTTCAAAAATTTTCATTCCTAACCATGACTGCAGTATGTGCTTTTATTTAAGACTCGTCAATATTTGAGCTGCGTCAGATATAAATTGACCTGGTGTAGATGATTATTAATACAGCTGTTAACCTTTTTCGGGTTTAAATATGCAAAAAATATGTACCTGATTTAACATTAAGATGATATAAGAACATTAAAAATAGACCAAAATCTTCTTTATTTCGTATTTGAATGTTCAAAAACCAATCAAAAGTCTAATTAATATATCCATTCAAAGTCGATTTCTATCCGATGCATCTCATTTGTTATTTAACGACCATTTAGCCCATACACTATACTTGCTTTAGTCCAAGATAACGATGGCGTCCGATGTTCTATTTTATGTATTTTCGTGTTCGATGTCAGAGCAGTCTGGGACTAACTGTTTATTGCCTATTGGCTAGGAAAAAATTAATAGGTAGATAGTTAATGACTTTTCCTTTTAAATAATTGAAATAAACTATATTGAGAAATTCCTTGACCTCAACAGTTTTTATCAAAAACAGTACGGACTTAACCATGGTAAAGTTTTTTTGGAAGGTTTGACATTTTGGACAGATAAAAAGGTTGGGATCATAACTTTACAGCTGATAGTTATGTTGTATTATTTACTGGATTTTTGGCAAGAAACAATCAATAAACTACTTTATTTCAGAAACTTAAAGTTTTACCTAGAGTTCTGAATTAACATTAAAGGAAGAACCATAACTGAAACATATTGACTACCTACAATAGAGAGAAGAATTATAAAACTATTCAAAGGTAATTTTCTATCTGAACTGCAATATTATTGTGGACATAATTATTCCCTACAAGTAAATCCCTTTATGACAAAAAGCGCAAACAAATAAGGTATTGAAGAGGACATCAATATGATAATCAAAACCATCAGTTCTCTCTGTTTATTTTTTAAACATATGGTTTATCTTTGGTCGTTAATGTTTATTATACTATATCTCTATTTTTTTTAAAACCATATAGATGTTTGATAGTAAAATAAAAGTTGCCTCTAATTTCAATTATTTATAGGAAGAAGTCATTTAACATTAAAACCGAGATAACTCAATTTGGGAAGCATACTAAGCTGTGAAGTAAGTATCAAATTATGTTAAGATGGCAAAAAAATCAACAAAAACAAGAATAGATGAATAATAAAAAAGATAAATGTAGTATACATAGAGACAATATCCAACGACACAAATATCAAAATGAGCGCAACTTGCATTCTTAATACTAGTAATAGAAAGTTTCTTACAAAATTTATCAATCGCAAAACCCTCTTGAGTCTAATACATTGTGACACACTCAAATGTCGTCACCATCCATTTTTGCAACATTAAAAAAACATAACATGAGACTGAGGGCAACCACTGACAAGGTCCCTGACTTTGACAGTCATATAAATATATGGTCGTGTTAAACTACTTTATCAAAATCCATTTAATCTCAACCAGAGAACTGATTGGCAGTAGGAACATAGAAAATGATACAATAAAAACCAGGCAGGAAAAAAGGTTTATCTTTACAAGACAAATCTTTTCTTAACAAACATGTTGATACACTACTTTATATTTTTTTAATTTGTTCACAGATAATTTTCATTTGTTTTCTTTTCTAAATATTCATGTACGATGTAAAATTATGGATGAAAGTTTGCAAGAAGAAATTAAATTTAGAACACAAAATGAAAAATAGAATAAGAGCAAGTTGTTTTGAAAAAAAGTTTTAATCTTTTTCAGATTTGAATTTTGGAATGAACTGGATTCTTACGTTAGTATTGTATGTTGTATCAGGAACATGTCATGATACTGGAAGTAAGCTACGTTTTTAAAGCAATTGTCGATGATAATGACAATAGATTAAAATAAGTTTTCGTTTTCTTCACATCAAAGAACACAAAACTATAAGTTAGGTTAGTCAGGACTTGAAAGTACTAGCATGGTTAATGATGCTTGCATATATGTTTTCAATCAAACGTGCTTACATCTTGCATCTGCGTAAAATACTTATTTAAAAAATACACAACTATTCGTCTAAGTTTACCAATGCAAGTAGCACATACAAAATATCTTTGTTTACTTTCATCTATATCCTAGCTGTTGCTAGGAAACAGTAAGTCCTCATTGGTATATACAACCTGTTTTCTACCGGCAACTGTTATGCTTTGTACTCCCTTATCCTACTTTTTTTAAATGATCAAGTCATTTGCGTCAATTGTCACGTGATTTATGTAACTCAATGGGTCTTGGAAACAAAAAAATAAACATAAATCACCAGTAAACGATTAATCAAGTATTGTTTTTTTCATCAATATAATGATACATTGTGATCTACATTGAATTAGTATTATCCTTAACTTCAAAGTTTTCCCCTAAAATCTGAGTAAGAAGAAGGAAATTAAGCGTCGTGAATTCCAATTGTTGAAATAGATTATATCATCTACGGAGGAGAGGATGATAATAAATGGAACAATTGTATAACTACATATTGTTTATTATGAGGAAAAAATGTAATACTGCATATGTCATACCGAACCGCGCATGTTGAAGAATTTATACGTAATGGATTGTGAGCAGTTTCATGATGCAATATTCTCTATATTGGATTAAATATACAGAGAAAATATTACTAAGTCTGTTTTCAAAACAATAAATATGTATTAGACAGGGTTTTTTTCCTTTGTAGTTACTTGGCAGTTATTAACAAGACCAGTGTATTTTGGTCAAGATGTTTTAATGTCATGCTATAGACCATACTTCAAAGGGGACATGTATTTGGCATGGTTAAATAAAACCGCAGACTATATTGGCAGGGGAAACATATCCTTTAACGAGACTAAATATGGAATAAAGCTATTTTATACAAACACAGGAATAAATTATACATTGACAATCAAATCATTTGACAGCGATGATGTCAATACCACTTATAGATGTTACATGGGTTTTGAGAGTTATTTGGCTGACCTAAAAGAAATGAATACCACATTCTTGTGTAAGTTTGATAATACTTACAATTTGCTGAAAATTAGTAAAAACATATGATAACTGTATTGTTAGAGTATTTTTATCCAGTCGTACACGTCTCTCTTTGATCAAATGAATACTTAAGGTAGCACAATACAAAGATTTTATAACTCCAACTACCAAGTTTTAAAATGCTGTAACTTTCTTAATAATGCTTGAAAATTTATAAAAGTGGTAGTTTTGGATAGCTAACAGATTACTCTTTCAAATTAATGCAATTTTAGCATTATGCAACAATTATGTAACCAATTATAATGTTAACGGTGTCTAAAATATTTTTCACCAAATTTCCACTTTCAAATGAAATTAGCTTCTGCATAGGTATCCCTAGAGGCTTGATTTTATTATATGTTGTTCCTATGGCAATTATCTACAAAAGGGTGTCTCAGATTTCAGATAGAATGTATAGAACAAATTTTACACCTAATTAAACATTATCTTCTTTTATGTGGTTAGGATGTTTCACTAATTGGAGATTTATGAGAGAATAGACTACAAATAGAATACCATAGAGACAATCTGAGACACCCTTTTGAAGCCCATGATGTGTTGTTTAAGATTTCGTTAAAATTTTCTGTATAGTTAAAGAGATGAAAGAGCTAAATTCATTCAAGTGACCTTACCCAGATTTTGCCACTAATTACATAATAATTGATTATATAATGATTGCATAATAAAAATATTACATTCATTTAAAAGATTAATCTTTTATCTATCTATATGTACCTCTTTTATTATTTTCTATGCATTCATAAGAAAGTTACAGCATTTCAAATGTTAGTGATTGGAAGTAAAAAAATCTTTGTATTGTGCTACCTTAAGCCACAACTTCTCGATGATAAAGAAGCATTGTTTGCATTGTTTTATTAAGAGGATGTGTATCACGAAAATGAAAGACTTTTTTATTCAACATTATAAATATTTTAAAGTAATATCAAAAGTTAGTCCCATTAATGTTATTTGATGTTAGAGAAAAATGATACATCATTATTGATACTTGTTCATCGTTTAAAATGAAAATAGGTAATATGCGATAATTTTAATGAGCATGCATACAATTGACAAAACTCGACATAGAGAGATCAAAATTTATAAATAAACAAAAGACAAATAGAATAATATTGATTTTTTTTTCTTTCAGATCCACCAAGATCTGAAGATATATCCATTGTTTACAGATCTGAAAAGAAGGAAATGATACAAGTTGCGATATGGAAAGCGTTTCCAAAACCTACATGCCATATTTTTGTTGGAGTGAGTAAATTATCCAAAAGAATTTATACAGCGAATGGTTTGCTACGGTGAATTAACAGTGGAAAATTGAAACGAAAAAAAATATTACATGTATACTGTAAAACATATATTTGTAACGAAAACTCGGATAGCATTGTTATGAGAAATGAACCATTTAAAAATTGAAAAATATGCATTTTGACCAGGAAATCATATTATAAACATGTAACAACTTATGAAAAACGAAACCAAAAGCATTATTTCGATTCTTTCGTTTATAGAAGAACGAAGAGGGGTAATAGGCACCCGAGGGACAATCAAACTCGAAAAAAAGACGTGGCTAAAAAAAAAAAACGACAAACAGACAAAGTCACAACATAGAAAACTAAAGACTAATCAACACGAACCAAACAAAAAACTTAGGGTGATCGTAGGAGCTCCCGGAAGGGTAAGTAGATCCTGCTCCATAAGAAAATTCGTTTAAAAAATTTACGATTTTGCCAGATCTACTTGCAATGCATAATTGTTAATCATCAAAAGAATTTAAATCTTGTATAGAAAATTTTCAAAAATTTTAACGCATCATATGTACAACTATTAAACTTCATACGAAAATAACATGCGCAGCGTCAGTCGAATGTAAAATGAAAATGCTCGACACATAGTTTTGCTATATAAAGAGAAAAATACATAACTTTTGTTTGGTTTATAGAATTCAAGGATAGAAGAAAGTTATGAAGCCACGTATGAGAGAGTGTCGGTATTCTACAAAGTGACATTTTGTTTCTCCTATGAAGCTCTAAGCAAATACTGTGATAATGTTCTCTTGATCACCTGTTTTATTGGTAAAACTGCATTTAATTATACGCGTGGTATACCCATTGATTGTAAAGGTAGGCTTTTAATAATCTGGTAGTTAGTCAGGCATTTTTGTTATTTCCTAATGCAATTTTCCTATGTAATTTTCATAGTAAACAAAAGTGTAAACCGTAATAGGGACTCATAAACCTATTATAGCAACAGTTTTATGAATGGAAGACCGACAGAGATTTACTGACCAATTTCTTGCATTTGATTGGCTCTGAATGTCATGTCACGCAAATACCACAGCTACCTCACACACACTCACATACACACACAAACCATTTGAATATCTATGTATAGATATTTATGTATACAGTTAGTTGGTTTCTAGAAGTCATATTGGATTTACTATGTTAATGAATTGTTGTTTCATTGGACATATTGTTCGTTTTGCGGTTTATAACGGTTTATTCTTTGCTTAACACGAAAAAAAAATTATACCGTATTTGTAAATGAAAGAAAAACTTATTATTTTGTCATTTTTTTTATATTAGAAACAGGAAAATCACCCCATGCAACAAGTGAATGGCTGTTCATGTTACTTATAATACCGGGAATCATCGTTCTGCTGACGTTGGTGTTTCTTTTTAATCGGAGAAAGACGGGTAAGCTATAGTGTAGAGTTTTTCAGACAAAAAATACCAGAGTAAAAGGAAGGCTGCAGGTTGTGTGTGTTACGCGTTCAAACGGAAACAACTGCAGATTGTGCTAGGCGTTCAAAACAGAAAAGCTTGAGATTGTTCAAAAGAGAAAAACTGCAGAAATTGCCACGCGTTTAAAGGAGAAAAGCTGCAGATTATATCACGCGTTTAATAAGAGAGAACTGCATAGTATATTACATATATTACACGTACAACAATAAAAGAGAAAACTGCATATGGTGCCCCGCGTTACAAAAAAAGACAAGTGTTGAACAATATGTCACAATATAGATATTTACAAAAACGCCAAGACTTCTGCTGTATTGTTAAAAGTGTATTTTTAAAACTTAAAAGACATAACAGAGATGAATTACGATTTTAAGGTGCCTTTTAAAACATAATTTTCTTCAATAATGGCCCAGCTAAATACAATTGTATTTAAAAAAAAACATTAAATGAATTATATGGTTTCTTTTATGCACCGCGTTCCATTTGTGATATAATATAATTCGAAATATGTTTTAAATCATATATATATAATAATTATACTTATCGTTTCATTTCAGGTAT
The DNA here is from genome assembly GCF_036588685.1 of Mytilus trossulus. Lineage (NCBI taxonomy): Eukaryota > Metazoa > Mollusca > Bivalvia > Mytilida > Mytilidae > Mytilus > Mytilus trossulus. The sequence goes on along the minus strand of NC_086381.1, from coordinate 40,026,702 downwards.
ACTGTGTTGGAATGTAGATGGAAATAGTTCTGAAAACGTGCCACGCTTGAATGAAACTTTGCTGGCAAAAACTAGTCTTTTAAACAATCCTGATTTAAAAGAAGCAGCCTCGTGATGGACGATTGAGATTTATAAATCTTTTTTTGTAATTTAAAACATAAATCCGTATTTTTTTACATAGTATTGGTATTTTTCCTTCTAGTTTTCGTTGTTCCCCAATTTCACATATAAATTGTTAACTTAATTACATGTATATGTTAAATTTCAACGGGCATTTTTGTATATAAGAATTGTATTCATTGTACTGACTATTAAATTTTGTTTTATTGATGAAAATGTTCTGCTAATTTTGTTCATTTTTAAAATGTTGTTATATGTTAAATAAAATGTATTTTTTTCATTTCATTTATTTTTTACTTTATTTAGATCATAATCTATTTTGAAAAAAATATTAATACGCTTTAGATCAAACAATTTCAAACAAATTACCAATACAAAGCACATGAATATGTTTCATATTTATTGACTAGTGCAAATGTGTTTTTGAACAGATATATCATTTTATGGAGATGCATTTGCCAAAAATACCAGTCAATGGGTTTGGGATTACCTCTATCAATCAAATCATGTTGCCTTAATAATCGGGATAAGGTGAGCATGGTTTTTTGTGGGATATGCCTTGCGAGGGTAATAATGGAGTATCCAAAATGGCAAATACCACGACAAAGAGGGGAGTTTGAGGCATGTTTTCCGGCAGTGGTGAAAAACAGACACGTTCGGATGCGGATAAATGTTTGATTACGAGAAATATACTGACTATCGTCCAATCAATCTGAGATTAATTAATAAATACCTTCACGGTGTTATACAAAATAAGGTATCAAGACTTGGTTCAAAGAATTAGTTAAGATAGCCAGGTTCTGCGTCCGGGTAAAAAGTAAAATCATAAAAATATTGAACTCCGAGGAAAATTAAAAACCCTAATTTAAGTCCCTAATCAAATAGAAAAATCAAATGATAAAACATATCAAATGAATGGACAACAACTGTCATATTCCTGACTCGGTACATAGATTTTCAAATGAAAAAAATGATGGATTGAACCTGGTATTATAGCGGTATACCTCTCACTGGTATGACAGTCGCATCAAATTACGTTATTTTATACATCGATGTGTGAACAAAACAGACATAATAGGTAAAATAGTCAAAATATGGTTACAGCAGTCACCACTGTGTTACAATCTAAAAACAAACAAATATTTACAAAAAAGCACAAAAAGCATCTATCAAATTAAAAAAAAAACATTGTTTGGCGTGTTTGGCGTCAGGAAATGTAAGCGTCACATAGGAAGAACTTTTGTCGTTCAATGTATAAACCAGACAATTATAATTTCATATGAGGACTGGTGGTGTGCAGGGTTAACAAATCAAAAGTTATGTTAGAATACATTTCAAAAACATTCCGAGATTTGAAATTATCCAGAATGTCTTTAGAATTTGCTCTAAAAAACTAACATGACCATTGGTTTAGTTAGCGAACAAGTACCAACAATGCAGTTCTGTTTTGTATACTCCAGATACGAAGTTTGAAACATAATATTTCTCCAATGGTAATTCTTGATACACAATGTACTATATAAACAAAATATACATACTCATTAAACAAACGAACACCAAAACAAACGAAAGTAACCACAAATAAATCAAATGTTTGCTGAAAGACCCTTAGAAGTTTGTTGCGTATAATACTAGGTGTCAGACAAAAAAAACCACCAAAATTCACACCTTAGGTATAAAAAATTTACACCCCTCAGGTAGGACCATCCATCCCTCTTTTGCATACATTAACTGGAATGGCCCAATCTCAAAACAAACAATCATTTACAAAAAAGCATATAAGCATCTATCAAATTAAAAAAACCAACATTCATTGATTCGCGTGTATGACGTCAGAAAATGTAAATGTCACATAGGAAGTTCATTGTCTATTCAAAACAATTTCACATGGGGAATGTTGGTATATAGGGTTAAAAAATCAAACCTAAAATTAGTATTCATTTCAGAAATAGACCGAGATTTAAAATTGTCCATTTTTTTAGAATTTAAAAAAAATCCACATACGGTTATTATTTTTGTCGTTTGTCATTCAACGTATTTTCCAATTTATAATAAAACAATAACATCATGACATATAATTGAACAATAACATAATGATGGGAGCTTTTAAAGTACAGAGCCACGTTATAAGAACAAAGGAAACACAGAAAGTTGCATATACAAAACACTCAGCAAGCAAAATCGTAAGAAAAACTTAACCCCAAAAATATACGACGAACAAACGAACTATTTAAACAGTAGCTACAAAGAAAATTAAGAACTCTATTAAAACAAACGGGGTTTAAACTCAGGTGTTCCAAAATTGTTTCATCTCCACATATAGGAACCCTTTGTGTTGATCATGCATGTCACGGTTATTCTAATACGATTCTTTTACATCAGTGACAATCGAAAATATGTTTGATACTGCGACATTCTGAATGTGTCGAATCCTGTAATTCAGTGATTGTCGTTGTTCACTGTTTATCATATCTGTTTTATGTTTATTTCTTTGTACTTAATCAGGCTGTTGATGTTTTTACTTTGAATTGTTCTATAAATTGTTCATGTCGGAGTCTTATAAACTTTTGATTTTTCTACGCTATATACTACTATTCCCCATGCTCAGTTGAAAGATCGACTTCACCATCTCATAAAACAGAGCTTTTTCTATAAAAATGGGAATCGTAGATACAAATTTCTTGTTTTGGGTTACAATAATTCATATTTGGTGAAGAATCACACTGAATCTGCCAGAAAATATACTGAAGATGATATTATCAAAATGCTGGACTTTTTGATCGAAAATATATTTGTTGAGTTTGGAGGATTTATATTTCAACAGACAGGTTCCAATGGGTACTAATTGTGCACCCCTGCTGGCTGATTTGTTTTTGTACTCGTATGAAGCAGAATTCATTCAAAACCTTCTAAAAGACAAAAAGAAAAAGCACCTTGCGAAATTCTTTAATTTTACTTTCCGATATATTGATGATGTTCTATCATTGAATAACCCATACTTAAGCCAATACTTACATCTCATATATCCCAGTGAACTTGAAATTAAGGATACTACTGATACTAAAAGGACTGCTTCATACCTTGATCTTTTCCTCAATATTGACGAAGATGGATGACTTCACACTAAAATCTATGATAAACGGGACGATTTCAACTTCCCAATTATCAATTTCCCAATTCTCAGCAGTAACATACTCTCTGCCCCTTCGTATGGTGTTTACATATCACAATTGATACGTTATTCACGTACTTGTTCACACTATACGGATTTCATATACAGGAGTGTGCTCCTTACGCAGAAACTGCTCCAACAAAGTTATTAGGAGGACAGATTAAAATTGACACTCCGTAAATTTTATGGACACCATCACGAATTGGTGGATCCATACGATGTGTCTTTAACCAAACTAGCTAAGGACATTTTTACCATATGGTAGATTGTGGTTTGTCACTTTGTCGTTAAATCTTTTAATTAAATAACGTGACTTATTCCCGATTGTGACTGTTTTGCTGAATGTGAATTCGCATTACTATGAGACGTGTTACGGTACTTGTCTATCCCAAATTCATGTATTTAGTTTAAATGTTTAATGTTATATTTGTAATTCTCATCGGATTTTGTCAAATGTGTTGACGTCTTTTTCTATTATATTTATGTGTTATGTAAAGAAAAATTAATCACCGCTTTATTTATTAAATTTAATTTTGTTCAACGTAATCTGTACGAAAAATTACGTTTGAAGTTTGATTCATAACAAACTGAACATATATATATTATAGTTAATTGCTATTAATAAGTATTGCAATATGCATTGTGTTTAAATGTGATATCAGTATTTAGTTCTAATATAATCTTAAATCTGTCCTAATTCCATCTTACATTTGAATTATAGTTTTTCATCTGTGACGTCATTTTTACGCTGTTTCAGAAATTTCATAAATTCAAATGTGACTTATTTGTTCTGCCTTTTCTCAATCGTATGTGACGTCATTTTTAATTTATTGCGTTGAGGCCTGGACTGAATCGGGTGTGTCTATTCTGTGTTAGTCTTAGCATTATGTATTCAGGTTTAATTTTCTGTAATTAGTTAATACTTCAGTTTCATTATGTATATCTGTTTTATATTCATTTGATTAAATTTACTGTTTGCAATAGCTTTAACTGTTCCAAATAATAAGGATGTTCTTATCCCTAGTATAAAAACATAGCCGTATTTGACACAACCTTTTTTCAACTTTTGATCTTCAGTGCTGTACAACTTTGTACTTTTTTTCACTTTCAATCTTTTATACCTGGGCGTCTTCTGTCGTCTAGTCTTGTGTGAACGAGGCGCGTTTTTGGCCTTATGAATTTTAAACCTGATGAATTTTGTTATCTATTAATCATGTGTTTCTTTGTCGAATATGTTCTCCTATTTATTTGTATTGTAGTCCCGTTATATTATGTTGTCATTTCAATGTTTTATTTAACATTGCCATTAAAGTGCGAGGTTTGGCATGCCACAAAACTAGGTTCAACCCACCATTTTTTTCCCATTAAAAATGTCCTGTGCCAAGTCAGGAAGATGGCCATTGTTATATTATTGTTCGTTTCTGTGTGTGTTACATTTTAACGTTGCGTCGTTTGTTTTCTCTCTTTTTTTTAGTGTAATTCACATTGCGATAAGACGTGTCATGGTACTTGTCTATCCCAAATTCATGTATTTGGTTTTGATGTTATATTTGTTATTCTCGTGGGATTTTGTCTGATGCTTGGTCCGTTTCTGTGTGTGTTACATTTCAGTGTTGTGTCGTTGTTCTCCTCTTATATTTAATGCGTTTCCATCGGTTTTAGTTCGTTATACCCCGATTTTATTTTTTGTCCATGGATTTATGAGTTTTGAACAGCGGTATACTACTGTTGCCTTTATTTATAATTTTTGTACGGTATGAGTTTAACTCGTTGTTTAACCCGTGCAGTGACGTTTGGTTTTTTGGTCCTTGATTGATAATTGTTTCAATGTAAATCATACCAATCTTATAATGTCATATAGATATAACTATGATATACTGAGACATTCATTCGTTATACAGTCTTGATGTTGTAATGAAATATTTCACAGTTGGTATCTCGATAGGTTTAAAACAGGATGTTATGAGTTATTATTCAAATGCTATCATCCGGTTTGCTGCAGGAATACATTTTAGAATTAGATATATTTAATGCAAATAACAATTTCCGTTCATGGTTCTAGAGGAAAACAATCGAACATGAAGGTCAAAATAAAAATGAATTAATATTTCCTGATTGTTTTGAACCTCTATCACACGTTCAACTAATTCTTGGAAAAGGGAAGTTGAAACTATACCTTGATATATAGAGTAAGTGATAATGTATTACCATCTAAATTCACCTCATGTTTGAATTCTATTATTAGCTTTCTTTGATATTGTTACATCATATTACACACCTAGTACTAACTTCAAATGATCTGACTTAGTTTTCTAGTGTATTTGTCTGGTCTTAAAATGTTTAAATTGAAGAGAATATATATCTGATAGCTAGAAATATTCGTCCAATGGGATGATTTATGTCTTTATATAATTCCTGCTTTTTTCATCTAATATTAATTCATGAAATATTTAGGACAAACAACAAAAGCAGTTACACATCCATTGGTATTTCTTTAGGTTTATTTGTAAGTTTATAGAAGAGAAAGGATATGGGACATTCTTCAATGACGTTCACAAAATCATTATAAGGCACAGAAAAAACACATAAGGTCACACGTCACTTTTATTGCTGTTTTTCATCTGGAAGTCACAGTAAGGCCTTCAACACAAAGCAAAAAATCCAACTCACACCTCATTGCAAGTCAAATTTAAAACGCATTACTGTCTTCTTAAAATTATAGTTGCTTCCATTCTAAGCATTTAATTATATACAAATAGCTGTTATTAGCGAGCTGTTTTCAAGGTTTTAAAAGGGATTACTTTCAAGCAATGACTTTAGACAGAGCAGCTGGGAGATATAAGATTTTATAATTTTGTTTTATTCCATTATTTGACTATCAATAACAATAATTATGTTTATAATTTTTTTCCATATACTACGTACTTGCAGCTGTTTTCTTTGAAATTAATGTTTATGCTGGTAATCATTATCTTGATGTATAAATACTAGTAATTGTATTGAGTCTTTAATTTTTACAAAGTTTTTCGATGGACAATCGGTCAGCTTACATCTGCTTCATTAAGTCTCTTCTGGATTGTTGTTGTTTGTTATCTCATTGGCAATCATACATTTTTTAATCTTTTTGAGGTCTTCAAAATCTACAAAACTACCAATGGTCGTATATATTGCATGAATTCCCACGAATTCGGCATACATTTGGAGAATAAAAGTTGTCTTGATGAAAGTGAAATTCAACATTCGTATCTTTTACTGTGATTTATTTCTTTTAGTTGAATGGATTTGCTTTGAATGTTATGATGCGTCACCATGGAACCATTCTAGTTATACTGATCAGCGTATGCATATTACGATTTAAAGGTATCTACAAAACCAGTGTGTATGCAATACATACTTATCTTCCTGTAACTTCAATAAACTAATTCAATTTAACCACGCCTACCTTGTCTTAGATATTCTTTTAAAAAAATACATCAAAATATCTACTTAGATTTCATTCTTCCAAATTTAGTGTTGTTTATTAACATCATAGATGCAGTTTAGAATTAAATGGTTTTCGTAAAGTTTTACAAAAGAATGAAGATATGAAATCGTTCTTTCCAAATATCTCAAAACCATCAGAAACACCGACATAGCTAGATAATACAATTAATTAATTTATCTACTTATTACTACTACAATTTGATATTAATTAGTATTGTAATTTTCCCTGTTATTTATAAATGTTAAATAAGTCATACAAATCTAATCTTGAATTTCCTCCAGATTCTTTCTTAATTTTGGGAACTCGTTTTAGAAATTCAAGTGTAACGTCACTTTGTACTTTGTGCGTTGCACTGGCTTTGCATAACGCGGCTGTGTAATTTTGTAATGTATCCCTTTTTATTATGTAGCTAGTCACCACTTCATTATAAACATGTATATCTATTATATAGTCATTTTATAAAATTTACTGTTTGCAAAAGTGTGAATTATTTTAAATAATAAGGATTACCCTGACCGCATTGGTCACACCTTTTTGGAACTTTTGGTCCTCCGCAATAGTCAACTTGGACCTGTTTTGGCTTACAAACTTTTTTCATCTGAGTGTCGCTGGTTAGTCTTGTGTGGACGTGGCGCGCGTCTGGCGTATTAAATTTTTAACCTGGTACTTTTCGTTGGCTATTATTCGTTTGATTCTCTGTCCTATATTTTCTCAAATTTGTTTGAATGGTAGTCCTGTCATGTAATGTTGTAATTTTAATATTATTATTAACATTGCGAATGCCATTTAAGCAGGAGGTTTGGCATGCCACAAAACCAGGTTCAACCCACCATTTGTTTTCTTAAAATGCCCTGTTCAAAGTCAGGAAAATGGCCACTGTTATATTAAAGTTCGTGTCTGTGTGTGTTACATTTAAATATTGTGAATCTGTTGTGTCGCAGTTCTCTTATAATTGACGCTTCCTTCAGTTTTAGTTTGTAACCCGGATTTGTTTTTTCTCTATCGATTTGTGAATTTCGAACAGCGGTATATTACAGTTTCCTTTATTTAAGTATTTTGAAAATTGATGGTATACTGTGCTAGTCAAAAACAAAATATTACAAAGAATAGGTCTGTTTGGTATTTTTCGGTCTTTTGCAAGAAATATATGTAAGGTAAAGGTCTGTTATTTTATGTTGAACGATTTTTCACTTTGATTGTCAAGCTTACCGTTGACAAATGATCAAAATTACCCAATGAACCATGAAAATGAGGACGAGTCATATGAACCCTGTCTGACAGATATTATATACATTTGAACACCTTACAATCAATCAATTCCCCATAATTTAGTTGACATATTGCTTATAATAGTATCTGTGATACGGACTAAACTTTTATCTTCGATAGCTGTTTAATGAACTAAGATCAAGGTCAGATGAACCCTGTAAGACGGACATGCGAAGCCCATATACCGACTATATTTAACCTATAGCTCATATTATGTGAGAAATTCACATCATAACACCACTGCCTTTTCCGATTTGAATCGCACCCCATCATTTGGTATTTGGCGACTTCAGTTGCAGCCGATGCAAAAAACATATTAACTTGAAATACACATTTAATGTTGGTTGTATGTTACATTGTTTGTTAAATAATGCAAGCCTCATGCTAATTATAACTGATTTACGTTTAGGAGATTCAAGTGATATAATCTATGTCAAGGTCAACTCAACAGTCCTTTTAACATGTCCATTTTTGTCGGACACAGGAGCAATAATATGGCGTGGACCACCAGATTTAAAGCTGTACGGAATAAATGAGAACGTGAATGACAACCTTCAAAATGATGAACGCATAAGAATAATAAAAGAAGGGAAGACAAAACATTACAGTTTACATATTGAAATGTTTTTTGAAAGCGATCAAGGTCTTTTCAAATGTGATACCATTAGGGATGGGAAGACAACGGAGCATGGATTCATTATTACTCTAGCTGGTAATGTTTATCTTATGGTAGCATAGAATTATTCCACATAATTCATTTGACAGTTTAATATATTTATAATAGATGATATAAGACAGCTCAAATAATGCCACAATTTTGTTTTAGATCTATTTAAAGTGCGTAAGCAAAATCCAACGACAGGAGGAACAATAGGGAACTTTAATGCGAAAATATAAAACTGATATTGATTTATACAATGAATGTATAAAATTTGGAATGGAAATAGGGAATATGTCAATGACACAACAACCGGACAAAAGGGCAAACGAAAACCGAAGGCCACCGATGGGTCTCCAACTCAACGAAAAATGTCTGCAACCTAGCAAAGGCCAGAGGCAGGCGCATAAATGCCGCGGGGTTGAGAATGTTTTGTGAGATCGCAAACCTCCCCCTACACCTCTGGCCAATATAAAATAAAGAAACACATAGCAATACACACAGTGAAGCTAAGTAAAAGAGATCTGAGTCTGATGTCAGAAAAGGTACATGTAACAAAAAAAACTAAACAAAGCTATACATGTATTTTGTAACACAAACAACTAAACTAAACTATTTATGTATTGTATTTGTTCCATTGAAGTACTGAATCTCGATTTATATCTATTTCATGTCGATGTCTTTTAAAGTGGCATATACAGTATAGTATTTTCTAACTGTTGAAGGCCGTATAGATATCTATAGGTGATTACATCTCATCATTTGCATTGACTTGTCTTTGTCTTCGTATATAAGATTTCCCCATTTTAGTTTATACGCTCTATACAACAATAAGTAATATTTAAATACATACACACAAATATTATCTAAATTGTTTTGCAGAAATACCATCCAGCCTTATAATAGGCAGAAACAATAGTCTCGAAAGGATAATCGGATATGAAGGAATGGCTATGGAAGTAAATTGTTCCGTAATTGGAGGTTTACCGGAACCAACGTTATCTTTACTATATGGAGATGACGTTGTGAATGTTACGAATACAACAGTAGTTAGGTTTATATTTATACCTTCCAAAGAAGACCATATGGAAAATTTCACCTGTATAGCAGACAACGGATTCTTCAAACTCCAAACAACATTACCACTCTTTGTAAAAGGTTTTTATAACAATTTTACCGATTATTGTTATATAAAAAAAAAAAATTAAATATCTGCATAGACTTGTTTAGTTGAATACTCTCAAAAATACAACTAGAACCCTAAGCACCGTTTGCAGTCGAACCCGTTATCACTTTATTGTCCATTCATTATTCACAATTATGTTTTCCCAAATATTCTGATACCTACCATGCATCCTCTGTATTGTTTATGAATTTAATGATACTGTCGGGTTGGTTATGAGCTACTTAAAAGGACATTATAGTTAGATTGTTTTGCCAGTTATATTCTGCATTTGTTGATATTTCCTCGCTTGTTCCTCATTGTACAACTCGACATGATGTAGCGGTATTGACAACTATACGTTAAATTCGATGCTTGGGGGCAGCCTTGATGCTGCAGTTAGGTGTGATAGGTTGCATCGACATGGTTTTTGTGTGTCTTTCAGATGAAAAACATCTATAATTGTTATTGATGGTTCTATTAAAGTGCGTGTATAATATTTTATGATAAACTAATGCAAAACGTCGACCTTAATGAAATTGTAAAAGCTACATATATGACAACTGTTCTAAGCTTTTTCTAAAACTGCAATGGGATATTGCCTGACAACGGAAACGTGTTGCAACAAAAGGTACATCATCCTATTTCAATACTAATTACTTATCTAATATAAAGAAATTGACTAACTGCAGCTTTTTTGTTGTTTATTATTTGTATTGCAGTAACTCCGAAAGTCTATGTGTCTGCAGAACCGTCACCAAATGTAACAGAAAACAGCAACGTGACTCTCCTCTGTTTAAATGACACAACAACCTATCCTACATATCTGGTTTGGAAATTTAACCAACAAGTAATTGTTGAAGAAAGTCATAACCTTTTATCTTTGTTAAAAGTTCAAAGAAATCAAGCTGGACTTTATACTTGTGAAGTGACAAACAGTGCAGGAACTGGCGAAGATAGCTTATATGTATCTGTCAAATGTGAGTTTTGAAATTCTCAGAACCAAATGGTAAAAGGATAAATAAGTTAAAACGTTTTTTTATTCGATCACATCCTCGAAAATGAATGGTAGTAGTTTCATTACAACAATAAAGTTCTGCGATAAACGAGAGAATTAAAAAAAACAAATAATGAATACGATTGTCATTAAACAAGCGTCACTGATGATTCTTATGTAGACGAAACGCGCGTCTATCGTATATACAAAATTTTGTCCTGACATCTATGATTAGTTTATTTACAACCACTGGGTCGATGCCACTGCTGGTGGAGATTTATTTCCCCGAGGTTATCACCAACCCAGTAGTCAGCACTTTTTGTGCTGACATGAATTATCATTAATATTGTTATATATTTCAATGTATAAATTAACTGTTTACAAAATTTACAACTTTGGAAATACTAAGGCGTTTCTACCTCAGGCATAGATTACCTTAGATGGATTTGGCAAAACTTTTAGTACTTATTTTGCTTTTTTAACTTTTTGCGATTCGATCGTCACTGATGAGTCTTGTGTAGACGAAACGCGCGTCTGGCGTATATACAAAATATTGTCCTGATATCTATGATGAGTTTATCTACTACTATCAATTAAAATTATTTTGAAACTGTACAGTATAAGCGTCATTAATAGCTAATATTTGAAAATCAAAGAAGTTATGAGACCGTGTAAAGATGCGCATTAACTAATTTCATTTGTCCCTTTTCCTGTTTGATAAATATGACTTTTTTTCTTCTTTTAAATCAGATATACCCACTGTAGCTGATAACTTCACAAACTACAAGTATGAAGCAGAGCTCGGACAACCGACCAAAATAAAATTGATCATTGATAGTTTTCAAAAGCCAGACATTGTATGGACAATGTCTGCAGGAGGGAAATTGGGATATTGGACAGTTAATGCTAAAACAGATCATTTATATTCCGTTTCAACTACAGTTCTTCCAGAAGAAAATAGTCACTTAGGAGAATATGAAATGATAATTAGAAATGATGTAGGCAGTGTTGATGTCGTCATTCAACTTGTTTGTAAGAATTTTATATTATAACAGACCAAATCAAAACCAATTTTCTAATAATTTCGAAAGTTGGCAGAAATTGAGAAGGGCATTAAGTTGAATTCAGCCAATTTTACAATATATAAAATAGTGAGTCTCTGTACATAATTGAAAATATGTATGATCTTTGTTTTTTAAATAATCATAATTGACTATTTGGTAACACATTAAGTATAACAGAAAAACAATTCGGTGAGTTATGAAACGCTGAATGCTTTATCAATTTCTATAATTTTGAGATAGTTCCATCCTTGACACCTTGTCAACAGGTCTAAATTTTACTTAGAAATAATATAACTGTGTTCCTTGTTATGGTTTACTTTTTTTAAGCAATGAAATAATATATTATCAGCTGGAATGGTCACTGTAGTACCATATGAAGCAGTTTGCAATACGTCAGAAAGTGTGGAATTGACATGTGTTAACAAGGACAAACATTTACAAACAGAATGGACTGCTAAATGGATCCATAAGCTAAATAGAATTTTTATTCGATCACCCTCCTCTGAAATGAATGGTAATATTTCCACTATGACAATAAAGTTTTGCGATTACAAAGATACTGGGACGTACGTTTGCGAATGGACCTCGGGCGAGAAAGTGTACAAATCAAGCGCAAAAGTAACCGTTCATGGTAAGAGCATCTATAATAATATATTGTATTAAAATTATTCTTTTTCGCAAATGCTTGGATGGCCTCGGTTCAAATATTCTAATGGCTTTGCATCCTCTTGTGTTTTTCTACTTCATTTTTTGCGTTTATCAAGGAATGCTGAATTTAGTGATGTGTGTCAGATGCTGAGAAGTGCATACTACAAGCATCTACAGAACAATTACATGACGGTGATCTGATACCCACATATTTAGACTGACGCCGTCAGAAGGAGATGTTAAGTGGTAGCTCGTGTGATAACAATATGTTGAACGGAACATCCTCCTCTCGATTTATAATTTGGTATGATGTAATATCAAGCGGTTTGTGATTCCCGATACATAGCTTATGTATTAATTTAATGACATTCTGACACAAAAATTGTGCATAACTAAGTACAATTTTGGAAACTAAGGTATCAACTCATTTAGTCAAATCAGACCTTAGGTGGCACTTTTCATGTCTTATTAGATCATATAGCTCCTCATATCTGAAAAAGTAAAATAACACAAAAAACTGGTAAAAGTACATCACTGACTTTCATTTATTTACGTTCCTTTGTTCCCTTATTAGCTCATATAGCTCCTCATATCTTAAAAAGTAAAATAACACAAAAAACTGGTAAAAGTACATCACTGACTTTCATTTATTTACGTTCCTTTGTTCCCTATGAAGGAAAAGATAATCAAAGTACCGAAGTACTGAACATCGGGTGACCGCAAGTTCTTGTGGATGGTCCGACAAGCACTTGGCTCAGAAAAAATCACATCTCTATACCCGAAAGTGATGTTTCTATGTACAGATGTATTTTTTTTCTGGCACAAGTTCGTGCGTGGACGATAAATTGATGTAAAAAGTGTTATTTTCATTTCGAAATGCTGAGGGTTCAGTGGGTAATCATCTGATAGCATTTTGGTTTGACACGAATCGGAATCGGACACACGGCACTGTGACTTGGTTCAAAACGCGAGCAGCAAGCTATAAGGACCCTCAAAAAGTCTACAAAAGGGCAAACAGTGGAACTCTAATCGAAGCGAATAGAAGGCAAAGTGAATTATGATGTTCCCTATGAAGGCAAAGATAATCAAAGTACTGATGTACTGAACATCGGGTGACCGCAAGTTCTTGTGGATGGTCCGACAAGCACTTGGCTCAGAAAAAATCACATCTCTATATCAAAAGTGAGGTTACTATGTCCAGATGTATTTTTTTCTGGCACAAGTTCGTGCGTGGACGATAAATTGATGTAAAAAGTGTTATTATCATTTCGAAATGCTGAGTGTTCAGTGGGTAATCATCTGATAGCATTTTGATTTGACACGAATCGGAATCGAACAATAAAAGTCTACAAAAGGGCAAACAGTGGAACTCTAATCGAATCGAATAGAAGGCAAAGTGAATTATGACGTTGAGGAGTATTCAAAATTCAAACATTCAGAAATACTGTACCAAATCTAATAGGTCATCGTTTCTTAGAGGTAGAGAATCCATTTATCGAATGATTTTAACATTTTATAAACACTTTATATTTAAGCACAAAAAAAAAAGTAATATTGTAAATTCTTTAAAATTTGTCAGTTGGTACATGTATCTTATTTAAGCGAATATTTGTTTGCAGGTCTTCCAGTATTTTCGTTTACTGACATAGTCGTTCTAAACAAAACAAGTGTGAATCTTGATGTTTACTTTTATTCCAAACCTGAACCAATTCAAATAAAGTGGTTACTCAACAGTAAAACAATTCGACATCCTGGTACTTTACCACTGAACAGACATTACGTCAATCTAACTATCTACAATACATTGGTCCCTATTGAAGGATTTAAAGCGTCCATGTTGTTAACAACAGCATCAAATTCATCAGGTTTTATATACACTTGTTCAGTAAGAAATCATTTTGGTATAATAGAAGCAAACTTTCAAGAAAAGGAAGTTTTAGATGCTATTCGTATTTGGGAAAATAAAACAAAAGCAGGAAATAATAACGAGGGTTTGTATACCTTACACTTATGACTTTTTTTTACATTGTATACAGGTACTTTAGTTTTAAACACAATAGATTAAAACAAGTTCTCTTTCACTTTTAGCTGGAATTATTTTAAATCATGTATTATGATTTTTATCATTGATATTTTATTTCCTTGTTAATACTAAGTATTTGTTCTTTTCGTATTATTATTAAAACATATTAAAATTAATATTATGGTCTTGATATTACATTTTATGCGAAACTGAAACTACAGCACGGAACGTTAAACATTATTTTCCTTATATTTTGTCTATTTTGGAAAAGGGGATAGTTACCATTACAAACCATCGCAGGACCAAGCAGACAAAAACTGTAATGCAAAGGCATCTTGATTAAAAGTAATAATTGTTAAGCTTTTTTATCTTATGAAATGAAAATCCATCTACAACTTTCTTCCTATGACTTGGAAAACAGGTCTTGTCTATAAGATTAATATTCACCAAAACTGAACGAGCATAATTTTTATTGTATGAGTATATTCAAAAACATACTACAAACAAGCGATTTGAAGCAATATAAATTATGTAGAGTTAAACATATGCATTTTTTTCTCTGTATACTACACCTGCACAAGAACTGCTTCATTTCGTTTGTGTATTATTGTATTTGTAGTTAAAAGTCGGCTGGATTATGCTTATGGAACGGTTGGTGCTTTTCTTGGTCTTACGATTATTGTTGTATTTATAGTGGTAGTATATCGAGCACAGCTAACGAAGATAGTATCACAAGATAAGTATAAGTGTTAAACAGTGTTTCTTTCCACAGAATGAGTTTAGAGTACAACAAGGTATAGTAGGCTTGCAAAAGCATATGAATATATTGTGATATTTAACTGGACAGGTACAATATTATTAAACACCAAAGAGACGCCCAGAGTATTGATTTTGTCATCTTATCACCTTTAATCTAAATCTATTGCTTTCTGTACTAAGAGTAAAGGTTAAGATATCAAATACACTTGTAAAATAAATTCAATATTGATGCGTCCGTGTACAAGTAGGATTAACTCCTATCCGTTGCATATGAATACAAATAAACTAGATATATCGATACACATAAGCCACAATTTTCGCACGAAATTTCATCTCAAGAATAAATGAAAGTCGTCATAAAGCATGTAGGTCGGCTAGAATTCAGACCAAAAAATGTATTTCTTTAACTTTATATCAGGACAGAATCTTACAGATGTACTATACTATCTCCTTGTTTCATATAATAGAAAATGCTTCAGTGTTGTAACACTTCACGTTTAACACTTAAACATAGGTTCAGCGTCTGGCGTACAATTGTGTTAAGTCTGGTATCAATGAAGAGTTTAGTTACAGACAAATACCATATTCGGACCTTGTTAAGAAGTATATATCCAAATAAAATAGTTGCAACATTTATACAAATGGCTTCCGTATTACCTTTGTGCAACCAAATATGTTGTAAAGTTAATTCCGAATAAAAATATTTAACTTCAAATTGCTAACTTTAAATTACATGCAAATTATTTCAAAGATTTTATGATTTTCATATTCAAGCTAAACTCAAAGTAATGAACATGAACGTATTGAGAGCTACATCGCCAAAATAAGCTCTTCTAAAATCTTCAATTTTGAACGTTGAAATCAATAGCATGACTTATTTAAAGAGTTCTTGAAAGTTTTTGGTAAACTACTAGCTATACGAGTATTAAACGACGAATTAGAAAAAAAAAACATTTTCCATAAACTCCAATTACTTACTTGAACTAAGATCCATGCAGCTGTGGGATAGACTCAGAAACAGTTTTAGACGTGTCTGTGTCAATTCAGCTGACAGTGGATAACTGTTTCCAACCTCTTTTACCCGCACCATAGTCGGTACCGTTTCTTAAAAGGTTGCAATGCTTTCGACGAATGCTTAACTTTTTATACATGTTGAAAAGTTTTATTGGACACAGTTTTTAAAACCTACCGATAGAATACAGTTCAATCGTATAGGTTTTAGTATTCCAAAGTTATGTTGGCGAGCGAACTCTGTCAATCATGAAGGGATTTTCAGACAAAAGACAAAGGCATACCGGTATTACACTATAGATCAGTACCACACTTGGTGAACTCTCAGTTTACATGAGTACCATCTATTAATTATGCAATTTAATTATAAAGTTTCCTTTTTATAACCATTACACTCCAAACTGGCACTAGTAAAAAAAACAGCTTATTTTCTACATAGGGATGTTCATGTGCCAATTCAAGAATATGATAGTTGTTTTCCATTTATAGTTTGGTGTGTTTGAGCTTTTTTTTTCTGTCATTTGTTAACAGACTTTCTGTATTGAATTTTCCATGGAGTCTGTTATTTTTGTTATTCTATTTATTAGTAAATAGTTAAATTTTGGATGTAACGTCTTCTAATTGGCTGACGTTGCTTTGTTTGTCAGCTCATGGCCATAATTTAGTCATGTGAACGTGACATCATCAACCTTTTTTTATGGTTTAATCCGGTTTAAAACGGAATTTAGAATTTAATTATTAGAAATAATTGAAACATTTTTTCTGTCTATTCGAAATAACATAACAAATTTGGTGCACACTTTAAAATAATGTTACCGACATTTTTTATGTTATTTTTCATAGACAGAAAAAAAAATACAGTCATTTTGTTTTGTAATATGCTGAATGGGCTCAAGTGCAAAAATGTAAATTTTGAAGGCATCAGTTAAATTTCTCACCTGTCTATATCTATAAGCTCTCATTCCTTTCACGGATTTGGCTATACTTTTTGGACCTTTTGGATTATAGCTCTTCATCTTTTATATTAGCTTTGGATTTCAAATATTTACGCCACGAGCATCACTGAAGAGACATGTATTGTCGAAATGCGCATCTGGTGCAAGAAAATTGGTACCGTAAATGTTATTACTACCACTGGGTCGATGCCTCTGCTGGTGGACTATTAGTCCCCGAGGGTATCACCAGCCCAGTAGCCAGTACCGAAGTACTGGAATGAAAATACGGATTTTTTGTGTTATTAAAATTTTCTGTTACAAAATGATAGAAATTATTATAAATTAATGAATGTATCTCCCTCATGCAAAGCTCTCATTCCTTTCACGGATTTGGCTATACTTTTTCGGACCTTTTGGATTATAGCTCTTCATCTTTTATGTTAGCTTTGGATTTCAAATATGTTGGCCGCGAGCATCACTGAAGAGACATGTATTGTCGAAATGCGCATCTGGTGCAAGAAAATTGGTACCGTAAATGTTATTACTACCACTGGGTCGATGCCTCTGCTGGTGGACTATTAGTCCCCGACGGTATCACCAGCCCAGTAGCCAGTACTTCGGTACTGGCATGAAAATACGGATTTTTTGTGTTATTAAAATTTTCTGTTACAAAATGATAGAAATTATTATAAATTAAGGAATGTATCTCCCTCATGCAAAGCTCTCATTCCTTACACGGATTTGGCTATACTTTTTGGACCTTTTGGATTACAGCTCTTCATCTTTTATATTAGCTTTGGATTTCAAATATTTTGGCCACGAGCATCACTGAAGAGACATGTATTGTCGAAATGCGCATCTGGTGCAAGAAAATTTGTACCGTAAATGTAATTACTACCACTGGGTCGATGCCTCTGCTGGTAGACTATTAGTCCCCGAGGGTATCACCAGCCCTTAGCCAGTACCAGTACTTCGGTACTGGCATGAAAATACGGATTTTTTGTGTTATTAAAATTTTCTGTTACAAAATGATAGAAATTATTATAAATTAAGGAATGTATCTCCCTCATGCAAAGCTCTCATTCCTTTCACGGATTTGGCTATACTTTTTGGACCTTTTGGATTATAGCTCTTCATCTTTTATATTAGCTTTGGATTTCAAATATTTACGCCACGAGCATCACTGAAGAGACATGTATTGTCGAAATGCGCATCTGGTGCAAGAAAATTGGTACCGTAAGTGTTACTACATGTGTATAAGTTGAAGAGCAGGTAACAAAAAAAGATACTCAAATACAAAAAAAAAAAATACGTTGTTCGTTCTGTGTTATTATTTTGTAAGTTAGCAGTCAAATCAAAGACATTTATGTTATTATGCATTTCTTTTTTTCTCCACATGTTAGGTATGTTCCACCCCCTGCTTTAGACTCGGTAGATACAACTGGACACAGGTATTGTATTGTTTTATTTCATGTGTATAATATAGAAATTATATCATCTCAGATATCAATTTCCACTGTTATAAATTAATAAGATAACTTGTCTAAATGGGTCATGGTAAGCCATTGTAAATCACTTTATCTGAATGTCCCCCTTATAAATGTTTAGTTATAGTTTTATATCTTAACCGTATAAAGTGTGTCATAAATCCAGTATATAATTTAATATTTATCAAATGAATATGTATATGATAGCACTTGTATTTAATCAGATACATAATATCGCGTTTCATTGTACAATTATGTATGGAAAATGTGTGCACAGTCTTCAATCATTTATTTAACGTTTGAAAGGATAAAGAGTAGTGGATCGCTGATGGGTTATGGTTTTAAGCAGTTCCTATCATATTCTCATATTCAATCTTTTCGAAATCTTTGTTTGCCATTTACTACTATAGATATGCGGGAGCGAATCAAGTATTTTTTTTACAAAGGGTGTGGTCCCAACCCAGAATTTTTAAGGGGGTTCCAAATTTATGTCCCCATTCAAATGCATTGATTGTTAAAAAAGGAGGTTTCAATCCCCGGGCCCCACCTGGACACCACTGGAATTACAGATTTAAGAAAACTGTTTTTTTTTTTATAACGAAACCTTGCTACAATCAATTAAAAAATGTTTCGGACAGTATTTTTAGTTCAAAAGATTTACGCTCCAGTGACTTTTCTATACGTAATTTGTACTTATATCTCCCATGCCTACCAATTTTGCACTAAACATGCGTGTCTCATTCTAGCGTTGAAAAGACATCTCAGTTTCGTTAAGTCTAAGAAAATAATTTATTTGGCCTTTGGTATAATGCAGAATGCACGAAGTCTCTAATAATAATAATAATAAATAACGGGCGCACATATCGACCAAGGCGCACATATTGACCAATCAGAATAGTCATAATATTAATTCTGAATACCATGCTATCATCTCCATAAAACGGCTGCATCATCTTCATAAAATGTCTGCGCCTATACATTCTAAAGGTTTATTGTAACCTACAATAGTTACGTGATTATAATAAGAATGCAGCTACTTATTAAATGATAAAATGGGTGGTTTTACAATGATAATTATAATAATTCTCTTATTGTAATTTTACTTTCATGTTTTAGTCAAGAAGTTGTAACAGCTGAAGTATTACAACAAGAACCAGACGATGAAAACAGGTAAAACTTCAACAGATTTTTTGGAAGAAAAAAGCACTGGCATAAATTTTGTCGACTGTCACGCATCTAATGATATAATTGAGTTTTCTTCTATGGTCCTCAATTATAATAAAAAAGTAAGAGCTGCACTGAAGTTATGTCACACTAGAATAAGAAATCCTTTTATTTTAACAAAAATGTATATAGTTTCACAAGTTTCTAGTATTAAATACAAACAAATGTATAAAGAGAGACATTCTTAATAGATCATATATTAATTGTCTTAATTTTAGATTAAAATCTATTCGTAGTATACATTTTAATAGTTTCCTCAACAACCACTCATAAATATAAGAACGATTTTCTTCCTGTTATGAAAAAAATAACTTTTCCCGGAACGTTCTCTATGCACCCATGTTATTTTTGGGCAAATTAATTTTGCAGATTGCATATATCAATTCCACCAACAACAAAAAAACAACATTTCAAGTATACACTATACCATAAATGTATAAACCCATCTATGACAATATGTAGGCTGGTTCCCTTGCAACAAACGTACAGCCGAGACAGTTGTCAGAGCCAAACAGATAAAGAATAGGGAACCATTCTAACACTCTATAATGAAGAATTACATTGTACTGTTTTATATGTCATGGATGTCTGGTGCACGTTCTTAACTAAACCTATTTCAACTTTTCCCTGTTTATTGGACTTCCTCAATTGAAATCCGGTTCCTTTGTTAGACAAAATGATAAAATGTATTTTACATATGTATGTAACTCATTTAAGCAGAAGGAATAACTACTCTATTGCTTTGTATGATCCATGAATGATTATAAAATTGAGAAACAAAATTTTAAAATATATTCATTTCAGCTTGCAACACATTTCTATTTATGAAGACATTCAGAGCATACAAAGTCAAGTATACCGTGACGATACAGAAAATGAAAATGAACGTGTTGATACATCTAGATCTGGTAGTGACACGTCTTCAGAGAGACCATATCTAGAACTTGAACCTCCCAATACGTATGAGGATCTGGAGAAACCTGACCAAGTTGAAATGCAGACATATAGCCAATAAAACTATAATTGTATACATAAAAGTAGAAACAATTTATAAAATCAACATATTGTTTACTCATAGTTGAACATTTTTAAACAACAACATTAGCTGCAATTAATATACATACTTTTACTTCCGTATGAAAATAAAATTTACTAGCATATTACAGAGCATAATGAACACAATCTTGTTCAAAAACTTTAAATTTGATGAGCTTTTAATTTTTGAAGAATATTAACGAAAGTCGTGCAGCTATTTTTTTCTCTTAAATTGACTCACATTTTGTTCTCCGGGGACCTTGCATGCCATGATAAATATATCAAATATTGGTTATAATTTATTAGAGTGTGGTGAGGTCATAGACTTCACACCCACCATCAGCCAGTCCACTTTGTGGACGAAAAGAGAGCCCAGTGCGGCAGCCTATCCTGCTGGTACAAAGCCTCTACACCATCGTGACTCTTGCAATGCCTTCTCGCGGCAATACACAGATACTGGGGTCTAGTATCTCAGGCTAATATGCAAGGGATCTCAGAGCAGCAAGAGCCTTAGAGATGCAGAGTTCAGGCCCACCGGCGAGTGGATACGACCTGGCTCTCATTAACCTTGCCCCAGCTATGGGTTAAATTCCCCAATGCCTTGTGGGTGACCTGTGAATAGGCAAAGGCTATGGAAGTTAATCCAAACAGAAAATCTGGGTAGATGGAACTCGCTAGCAACAGCAATCGTCTACGGGATTGAAAACCCCTACAGAACAACCCGACCCTTCACGTAGAAGGTTTAGCTTAGGGACAAAACCCCTAACTTGTAAAAAATATTACGTTACAGAAACGACTATGTAGTCGCCCTATGTCCCCCTTGTGACGAAGTGGATTAAGTCATTGGTTATAATTTTAGAGGCAGTAAGAAACCTGCAATTTGTTTTATCCCTGTCATACATGTATGTTTGATAGTTGTCGGTAGCGACCAAGTATGAAACAGAATGTTTTATACACACGTTTCTAGAATAACCTGCATCCTATGTACAAAAGGGTCACAAAGCACATAACAAAAAGTACCCAAACAACACTGCTAAAATGTCCGAGGTCTACTTTGATTAGTAAAATAATAATATTTATTAACTGAAAACTTATGACAAAATGTATCAATAATACTGATTGATTGTTGGTTGATAACGTCCAGTGGCAAATATTTCATGCATTTTCAGGACAACAATGTATCATTTAGAACCCAAGACATGAACGAACAACTGGCCTCCTAGGGGAGGATACCCTTGGGAACGATAGTACACCATTGCTACTTAGCGGATGATACCCTCGGTGACTGATTGTCTAATATGGCCCCAAAACGGATGTTTACCCTGCATTGCGGACTGATACTCCAGTAGTAGTTTTACCTTTTTCAATCTTTAAAATAATCATTAAGGAACAAAATGTATTTTTGTTAGAACCTTTTTATCAAAACCTGACTCTGTTTTGGTACATCATACTTGTATTCAAATTCAACACAACTAAATTATTTTCGCATTTATAGTTTATTAAAACTGCAAATTAACTTGATATGTATTTCACTCTAAAAAAAAAGGTTTGATATCTCAATTGATTATGTAGCAATGAACTGGGATGTGATAAACCCTTATTTTATTATAAAATGTATCTTTCTTAAATACGAAAACAGGATTTATAGACCCGATGTTTTTTCTCTTACTTGATAAACCCCTTTCGTCATCTTAATTGTCAATATTGTAAGCGGATGATCCGTTGACAAGCCGGAGGTCCGCGTGAAGTATTAGACTTATATTTAAGAGACTAACATATCTTACTAGGCAAGCTGAGGAAAGTAAGGTCCATATTGCAGCTGTTTCTAATCATTATTTATTGTAAGTACGTATTTAAAATTGTTTAATTTGAATTTAAAATAGCATATTTAATTGTTTTTGCCGTTGCATGTGAAATGTTCCAAACTTGTCAAATATATTTAAAAAGAAATTGTCTTCCAATGAGTATATTGAAGGTATTTTAAAAGTTGTTTTTGCTGTAATTTCTGACACAAATTATTAAAGTTCTATCAAATAGCATCATTCGTGATCATTAAATATCGAATTGCAATAAATTGGAATAACCTGTTAGAATTATGTCTTGTATTTTTACAGCACCTAAGCCTACAAACTTTGATGATGGGGTAAAAATAGCAAAATTTCTAAAATCGCCTCAATTATTATTGAACACTTAGCAAAATTACAAATCGTATTTCTGAAAAATATGTGATGGAAATCATAATCATTGAAAAATCAATTTTGAAAGGTGAACAAACGACTATCTATACAAAGTTTCATTATAAACGATTAACCATAGGCACGATGTTGGGCATGTCTCCGATCTTGGTTACTATTTCACATAGTTTAATCCAAAACACAACATAAATCTATTTTATAATATATACTGTCATTTTCAAATTAACCGGTTTTTATTTTTCAAATAAGACATTTTCAATTGTAATATAGCATGAACTTTAATAAAAGACTGTTGTACTCATATTTCAATTTTTATGATAAGATATCTCTAAATGAGGCGGTATTGGAAGTTTAGCTATGCTTTTCGCAAAATCGAATATTGGTATGCCTGAATTGAGTAAAAATGCAAGACATAATTCAAACACTACACTTATGCAAGTTCAACAGTGGTTGAATCTATTTTTTCTGTTGTACATCAAATAGTCAGTTTGTAAGGCGCTTTTAGGATGCATACACCTATTGTGCTAAGGTCCGGCTGCTCGTATGGCGGCATTAGAACGCATACAATAAACAACAGATTATTGCGTTAATCTCAACTCTAGTCACATGAGCAAAATAAGAATTGTTGAGTAGCAAGCATACTATTTACAACAGCTGTAGCTGACTGTTAAGCAATGGAACATTTTCTTTAAAAAAACATGAAGTAGCTCTCGTTCCGATAAAGCATGTTTTGTTCACAGGCACTTGTCTCAAAAAAAAATATTCCTATATACCTTAAATATATTAAGGTATATAGGAAAATATTTTTTGAGACAAGTGCCTGTTGTTTTGTTATAAGGCGGTGAGAAACAACGAATAGTCTATCAATCATTCCCGAAAACACCTCGGATTACAAGTCACTTATATTGAGATGTGGTATAATATTTTAAAGTTTATTTTTATTACTATAATTTCTTATATTATACTTTTTGTCGAATTTTCAGGTGGAGAAAACGTATTTTTCTGTTTATTTTGATATAACTTTTTTCAAATAAATGTCTAGCAAAATAAAATTCAATATGTAAGTGGGTAAACGAATAATTTAGAATTTGTAATTTATTGTTAAAAAGTACATTCACTAACGGTATGCATATCCTGTTTTGTCTTCTATTAAATTACAAAGATGTAAATGAACCAGATTTTTAAATGGTGAAAAAGCTAGATTATTAAAATATATATTATTCTGGCTAAAAAACATATATATCACAAATACATTAAGCCAACGTGGATACATGTGCGGATCAAGACACATTCAAGTCATATAAAAAAGGGGGGGGGGGGGTTCTTATCACATGTACCCATACAAAATCATTGGTTGCCAAACAAAAAGAGGGGTTCCAACCACAAGAACACCTGTCCTGGATCCACCAATGGGACAGAAGTTAGTCTTGTGAAATTTTCAAAAGTACATCAGTTAACAAACAGTTGATTGGTATTAAACGCCACTTTCAGTGCTATTTTCTTGGTGGAGGCACCACCGACCTTCGATAGAAAACGAACGTTACATTCTAGGAAATTAAGATTGAAGTCGAGCCAATCACAGTTGATAGTAATGACTTGAAATATAATAATGAGACATTTTATTTTTAGGAACTTTTTTCCAGTCAAGATAAAATGTCGGCTGCATGGGATAGTTATATAGATAATTTAATAGAACGCTCTAAATCGAATGCAGACAAGGCTTGTATTATAGGACTCGATGGTTCAAAATGGACAACAGATGGCCATAAGAATGCCCTCAAGATTACTGCAAAGGAAGCTGTTAATATTGGAAAAGTGCTTAAATCTGGCGATTTCTCTTCACTTTCGAGTAGCGGAGTAGTCGTTGGTGGAGTCAAATATCAATTTTTAAGAGAAATGGATAAAAAAATTGTCCTTGCTAAAAAGAAAGACAATGGTGGACTTACATTACAAAGTTCTAAATCAGGTATAGTGATTGGCCACACAAAAGAAGGAGGTTCACAAGGCATTGTCAACGAAGCGGTTTCCAAAATAGCAGAATACCTGGAATCTGTAGGCAGATAAACTAATGAATTATTTAAAGTTATCTACGCATCACGACAAACTGTTCCTTTTGGAAGTTGAAAAATGTTATAAAAGAGGTGCATAACTGACTTCGATATTCTAGTTCTATTTATTATATAAATAAAATATTAAACATGATATCTTTATTCATAGTTCCTCTTGCAAAATGAATTCGTCGCTTTGAAGCATGCAGAAATTAAATGCTTCCTTGCATCAGGTGCAGTTGGTTATGGGTTTTCTTTAATTTGTCAAATGAAATTTCGATTTAAAAACTAGTAATTTAAAGTTACACTACCATGCAAAAGATATGAAAGTAAGGAAATGTGGTGGATACGCCAATAATTGATATGACAGAAGGATTAAATCAAAACAACATCATCATTTACAGCCGATTGCATTGAGTGAACATGTGAAGTTAAAGGTAATATCTTTGGTTAGCTTGCTTGTTAGCTGAATCATGAAGTCATTGCTAGGTAAGGTTTACTACCCTCCTTTCGGCGTAGCCTAGTCCATCAGACAGATAGAATGGTTATGTCGGACTAGTCTACTCTAATAGAAGGATGGTTTACCTAACATAACAATGTATCCATGGTTCAGCTAGCAAGCAGGCTAGACAACAATATAACCTTTCTCTACACACCAAATTCAATCGGTTGTAAAAAAAGAAGTTACAGAATGTATCTCCCTCGTGCATTTATCTCTGGTTTGGATTTACTTTTATTGCTTTTTTGTATTTCAGCTCTTCAATGTTTGTATTAGGTTTTGGACTTTCAAATAGTTTGACTTCGAGTGGAGATTTCAAAATGCGCATCTGATGGATCTCGTCCAGTAATACTGGCACCATTTATGTTATTATACATGTAAATATCTACTATAGAAGCTATAATCTCTGTAGGCCGCAAGGAAACGAAATTTATATTTCACTGTGACCATAAATATGGTGTTATCTTGATATAGTAGTACTTTTACATAAAGAGAAAAGTGTCTTATTTATTGAACCAGTTGTCAACATTTGCCTTTAAACATGGGTGTGATAATTTAATTTTATAAAATGAAAGAATGAACAGTAAACTTTTCTATTTTATTATGTGGAAGAAAAAAACAACGTTTACAGTTCCTAATTTTTTCTCAATTTTCGGAACGCAAAGATCTTTGTTTTTACATTTCTTATGAAGGCAAATTAATACTTTAGTTTTAACAGTATTTAGCAAAATATCTCCATAAATTATTTATGGTATGCATGAATATTTTGGTTAGATATAGGGGCACGAAACAGGATCAATTCAAAAAACTGTGTTTGCCTAATTAGAAGCATATCATATAGGTTTTCTATTATAAGGTCAAACAATAAAAATAATAATTAATTTTTCACATATAAATCGTTTCCGTTGAGGTTCAAGAAATGAACTTTCTTTCCAATCTGCTACACGTGCATTTTTACTCCAACATATAAACACAGTGAGTATTCAACAATCTATTTTAGATAAACAATTATTGACATAGCACTAAAAATCTACTTATCTTTATATATATCTAACATCAAAGACAGAATTGTTTGATTAGATGATAGTTTATGATTATAGTTTTATGTATGTATTATCAAAATTATTTTTTTCTTTTCAATCTTTGAGTTTATTAGATCTAGACTAAGTACTTAATAAGACAATTTGATGAATTCAGATTTAACAACAAAAAAAAGTCCCCTTCTCAAAACAGAGTTGTCTTAAAACTGGTCTGAGTTGTATTGGTCCAATTTTTCTTCGGTGAAAATTCTCATATCTTCAACAATAGACCCTGGCTGAGATCTAAATCACGCTGGATCTTAAAAGATGATGATTGATGGCAGTTTAACGTCTAGTGGTAAATTTAATAAAAATTCAGGACGAGAACATGTAATGCAATATGAATATTAAATCTGCTTTATACTAGAATAACAAGATGTTCCAGATAATTTAAGTGGTAGTTAACAGGGTAACATTCTATAGGAAGACATGTCACCCTACGTATACACGGATTCCGATAGGACCTATTTTATATCATACTCCTCAATGTCGCGTGCTTAGCGGATCTGTAGTTATTACCAATTTTAAAATGTTTGGTGAGACCAGAGTTCGAATCCACGACATCCCGCACTCGATGCGAACCCGCTGCCACGAGAGAACCGAAACGTTTATGGGTCATTAAGTCATGTAATCGAGTTTGAATAAATTTGGTTTCATTGTTTTAAGTGCGTAACTCTTAATGTTTGAACCAAAATTATGGGTGCACATATACTCATTAACGATAATAAATTCAAATTAAGTAAATTAATTGTCTTGGTGATCAGTTTCGATAGTGACTTGTTTGTATACCTTGTCTTGGTGATAAGTTTCGGTAGTGACTTGTTTGTATACCTTGTCTCGGTAGTGACTTGTTTGTATACCTTGTCTTGGTGATTAGTTTCGGTAGTGACTTGTTTGTATACCTTGTCTTGGTGATTAGTTTCGATAGTGACTTGTTTGTATACCTTGTCTTGGTGATTAGTCTCGATAGTGACTTGTTTGTATACCTTGTCTTGGTGATCAGTTTCGAATGTGACTTGTTTGTATACCTTGTCTTGGTGATCAGTTTCGATAGTGACTTGTTTGTATACCTTGTCTTGGTGATTAGTTTTGTTAGTGACTTGTTTGTATACCTTGTCTTGGTGATCAGTTTCGATAGTGACTTGTTTGTATACCTTGTCTTGGTGATCAGTTTCGTTAGTGACTTGTTTGTATACCTTGTCTTTCTGATCAGTTTCGATAGTGACTTGTTTGTATACCTTGTCTTGGTGATCAGTTTCGATAGTGACTTGTTTGTATACCTTGTCTTGGTGATCAGTTTCGATAGTGACTTGTTTGTATACCTTGTCTTGGTGATCAGTTTCGATAGTGACTTGTTTGTGTACCTTGTCTTGGTGATCAGTTTCGAATGTGACTTGTTTGTATACCTTGTCTTGGTGATCAGTTTCGATAGTGACTTGTTTGTATACCTTGTCTTGGTGATTAGTTTTGTTAGTGACTTGTTTGTATACCTTGTCTTGGTGATCAGTTTCGATAGTGACTTGTTTGTATACCTTGTCTTGGTGATCAGTTTCGTTAGTGACTTGTTTGTATACCTTGTCTTTGTGATCAGTTTCGATAGTGACTTGTTTGTATACCTTGTCTTGGTGATCAGTTTCGATAGTGACTTGTTTGTATACCTTGTCTTGGTGATCAGTTTCGATAGTGACTTGTTTGTATAACTTGTCTTGGTGATTAGTTTCGATAGTGACTTGTTTGTATACCTTGTCTTGGTGATCAGTTTCGTTAGTGACTTGTTTGTATAACTTGTCTTGTTGATCAGCTTCGGAAGTGACTTGTTTGTATCCCTGGTCTTGATGATCAGTTTCGGAAGTGACTTGTTTGTATATCTTGTCTTGATAATCAGCTTCGGATGTGACTTGTTTGTATACCTTGTCTTGGTGATCAGTTTCGAAAGTGACTTGTTTGTATACCTTGTCTTGGTGATCAGTTTCGGATGTGACTTGTTTGTATACCTTGTCTTGGTGATCAGTTTCGATAGTGACTTGTTTGTATACCTTGTCTTGGTGATTAGTTTCGATAGTGACTTGTTTGTATACCTTGTCTTGGTGATTAGTTTCGATAGTGACTTGTTTGTATACCTTGTCTTGGTGATCAGTTTCGTTAGTGATTTGTTTGTATAACTTGTCTTGGTGATCAGATACGGAAGTGACTTGTTTGTATCCCTGGTCTTGATGATCAGTTTCGATAGTGACTTGTTTGTATACCTTGTCTTGGTGATTAGTTTCGGTAGTGACTTGTTTGTATATCTTGTCGTGGTGATTAGTTTCGATAGTGACTTGTTTGTATACCTTGTCTTGGTGATTAGTTTCGGTAGTGACTTGTTTGTATTTCTGGTCTTGATGATCAGTTTCGATAGTGACTTGTTTGTATACCTTGTCTTGGTGATGAGTTTCGGTAGTGACTTGTTTGTATATCTTGTCTTGGTGATTAGTTTCGATAGTGACTTGTTTGTATACCTTGTCTTGGTGATCAGCTACGGAAGTGACTTGTTTGTATCCCTGGTCTTGATGATCAGTTTCGATAGTGACTTGTTTGTATACCTTGTCTTGGTGATTAGTTTCGGTAGTGATTTGTTTGTATATCTTGTCTTGGTGATTAGTTTCGATAGTGACTTGTTTGTATACCTTGTCTTGGTGATCAGTTTCGATAGTGACTTGTTTGTACACCTTGTCTTGGTGATTAGTTTCGATAGTGACTTGTTTGTATACCTTGTCTTGGTGATCAGTTTCGGTAGTGACTTGTTTGTATACCTTGTCTTGGTGATTAGTTTCGGATGTGACTTGTTTGTATCCCTGGTCTTGGTGATCAGTTTCAATAGTGACTTGTTTGTATACCTGGTCTTGATGATCAGTTTCGATAGTGACTTGTTTGTATACCTTGTCTTGATGATCAGTTTCGGTAAACCTTGTTTTGGTGATCAGTTTCGGAAGTGACTTGTTTGTATACCTTGTCTTGGTGATCAGTTTCGATAGTGACTTGTTTGTATACCTTGTCTTGGTGATTAGTTTCGGATGTGACTTGTTTGTATACCTTGTCTTGGTGATCAGTTTCGATGGTGACTTGTTGGTATACCTTGTCTAGGTGATCAGTTTCGATAGTGACTTGTTTGTATACCTGGTCTTGATGATCAGTTTCGATAGTGACTTGTTTGTATACCTTGTCTTGGTAATTAGTTTCGGATGTGACTTGTTTGTTTACCTTGTCTTGGTGATCAGTTTCGATAGTGACTTGTTTGTATACCTTGTCTTGGTGATCAGATTTGGACTATCTATGGAAAGTTTTCGCAAAACGTTTAAATTGTTTAGAAATTGTCATCTCATGACAGTGAATCGTTTCGGGAGTTAGCAATTTCATATAATTTCGGTTACATTGATAAATAACATATTATACCCGTATATATAGGTTCAGTGTGAACTGAAGTATAATTCCAGCTCCTTGTTGAGAAAAATAACACCGTTTGACGATACGATACCAACTACGAATCTGCGCTCAGGTCCACAGTGTGTATATGCTAGTGAGGTTTACGGTCACTTTTACTTTATACAACAAATGAAGCAACTTCAATGAAAAATGGTCGTTTTTCTTTTCTTTTCAGAATATAACTGTATGACTTTTGATGATTTATTATAAGTATAGAACTAACTTTTGTTTGTAAACTTTATTTCTAACAATTTTGCAAGTCAATTTTGCCTTGTTAAAGTTCAGTGCTTTTGTTTTAATTGACTATATTTATCACAGATTTAAAGCACCTCTATATATAGCTACATAGCCAAAAGACAATCTCACAAACGTTGTACTGTACAACAAACACAGGGGCGGATCCAGCCATTTAAAAAGGGGGGCCCAACCCAGAATAAAAGGGGGGTCCAACTATATGCTCCCATTCAAATGCATTGATCGTTAAAAAAAGGGGTTCCAATCCCCGGACCCCCCCCCCCCCCCTTGGATCCGCCACTGAAACAGCATCATCAACCTCCTGATACATAACATGTGTATTTGTTTTGTTTATATGGTCTATATTGAAATGAACCAGGAACAAATATCAAAATAAAATTAAACTGGCTCACCTTTTTGTAACTCTTATTTGTGAATTTAAAGACTAGCAATGCAAAAACAAAAATAGAATTTTAAAGTATTTTTCTTTCCGAACGTTTTTCAAGCCGAAATTAATATTAGAGGCGTTTCCGTTAAGAATGTTTACACCATATATCACCAAGCACTCACATACGATCATCTACATATAATTATTATTCGTCTTGAGTATAAGAATAGGATTTACACATGAATGATCAACAACTTGACAATTTACCTAAAATGGTCATAATAAGCCACAATGAATGTATATGCTATGAATAAGTATAATCTATGTTATTTTCCTGTATAAGAACGATATTATAGCGTAAGGAGGAAGAGAGGTGACTTAATATTGCCTTACAACTAATTTAATCAGTCATCTTCTGTAGCATAACACAACAACAATAACAAAAGATATAAACCATTTACCCCCCCCCCCCCCCCCCCTTAAAACACAACAATAAAAGATATAAACAATTTGAACAAAGAAACAAAACAAAATACAAAAAACACCCTAGATATTTCCCGCTTATTCCCAAGATAACATGTATTCGGTTTCGTTCCTTATTCCGATGTGAAAAATTGAAATAATTGCTAAATGAAATCATAGTCTACAGCATTGCACACTGACCTCATTATTTGTCGTTAAAACAATGCGTACAAAGTTTGAGGGAAAAGTACCAATGGTCGAATATACCATCTTCTATTAACGCTATACATGGTGCGAATATCAACGAAACATATACATCGATAGATCATAGTTTTATGCCGCTTTGGAATAAAATCAAAAAGTGACTCCTTAGAGTTAACGTGCATGTTTCTATTTGCGTATACATAGGACAAATGCTTTCTACTTTAGAAAAAACTAAAATGAGAAAGTATGATTATAGCAGTAAAAGTATTTCCTTCAGTTCTCATCACACCCCGTGACAATGTAAGAAGAATGTTGTCCGCGGCTTGCATTAATTTTTAAAAAAATCAATTGTTAATTGTAACATTAGTTTTTTTGTATGTTTCCAGTACAGTCCTTTCGTTTGGATTTTACACTGATAAAATTTCTCATTTAATCCTGATTCATTTTCTTTTTTTTTTTTTTTATTAAATTCCGACAGAATTGGATCATCAGTGTAATTACTGGCTCATACATTGTTAACCCTTGACCCTATATTTAAATGATACACGACCAAATTTACCGTAAAATTTAATCATACCATATTTAAATATACATTTTTATTGATTTGTATCGATCGATGATACCTGTGAATATATATATGGAAAAAGACAGCAGCACTCATCGTAGTTTTCTTCAGATATCCTCCAGTGGTCCATGAACGATGCATAACTGATCACTCAAATTCCCTTTTTTGTCCCTCAAATAGTCAAATGGCGGTATCCTGTATTTGTATGTTTTAAATCCTTTTGTGTACAAGTGAAGGTTAAAAATATATATCAAATATACGTATAAGATAACATAACTTTACCTTTCATCTTTTACAAAAATACTGAAAAAATATTTAAATTTTAAATTGCATACAGACAGGATATTTCATCAATTATTCGTTGCGTCGGATATAAAAGAATTTAAATCTCCGGTTTTATTTGAACAAATCATTCAACCGATACGGCCAGCAAATCGTATTAAACTTGAACTTCCGTCTCACATGTGTAGTTAGGTAGGGTTGGTGTGTACACGTATCTGTCCATCTTGAAACGCAGTTTTTGACCAATTTGGTAAGTTTATAGCTACTTTCAGGTAAATTGTTTATTTATAATTACAATGTCATAACTAATATTCTTATTTACACATAGTGTAGTGTGTTAAATGTGTGAATATGTGTCGGATCAATAATTATTTGTCATCGATGAACACATTGTCAAGGCAAACCCGGAAATGTTTGTGATGAAACCTAGAAATAAACAGAATTATTACCAATAATAATTATAGTATGTGTGTTGAATGATAATGTAATGTTGACCGATAATAATGAGGGGAAGTGGAGCATGCTTTGCTCCATTTAATGAACCTGTGCAAAAAGCATTCTCGGGTCATTGGACTTTGTCTAGTATTATATAATTTTAGATATCAATATGGCTGAACTGGAGTTTAAATATCCTCCAGACTGTCCTTAATTCGTCTACTTTATTATATACATGTATGTAGTCATTGAGTGTAAAGTCGATTTCTCATACGGACATTCGTGAATATTCGAAAGGAAGTGAAAAGGGAGAAAACTATGTGCATTTTATCGAGATCGAGGAAATATTTTAACATAAACTAGGTGGAAACCTAATACACGGATAAAGATAAATATTTCTTCCTGTCTAACAATACATTTGTTTTCCGTGTATATATACGGGCCTGCATTATTCGTTTTCGTACAGATTACAAGCTCCTCCCTCCAAATTACATGTTTATGAGAACACCAAAAGCTGTCAACTTTACACTCTTAAAACTGATCAAACGAAACCGTTTCAATCTTAGCACTAGAACTAACAAAAGTTGACAAAAAGGAACCCTTGGTAAATTACTGTGGTACGTTCTTAGAGGTAGGATGATATGTGTAATTCTATTAATTGAATCTGCTTTTAAATTCATGTGCTCTAATACAGGTCCCGACATTGTCCCACATTGTGGTTTGTTTATGGTGTTACATGTATTTCCATTATGTTTCAGTTTGATTATGTATATTGGCGGATTCAGTATACGGACTCCCCCTCCCCCTTTTTCTTTTGAAATTGACTAAAATGAAGTAAAAATCGACAAAAAACGTCCCACCTCTGTTCACTCCATTTTTGCAACAACAAGAATTGAATCCAATTCTGCAAGTTGTTACTGATCAGTGGCTGATCCAGGGGCCGTGATTGGACCCCCCCCCCTTATTGAAGATCTCGTCTTTTGAACCCCTTTTGAATGGACATGTGTTGTTAGAACCCTCTTTAAAAATGACTGAACCAGACTCTGAAAAAAGCTGTTATTGCTTGATTCAATTCTAGTTTACAAAATGGTTTATGTCAAGTGTAATTTTATTGTGTTAATTTGAACAAGTCAGGGCGCCTGTTTCCAATCTTGTTCATGAAACTAAATCATTGTGTTATTTACACTGGAATGAACAAGTGATTTCTACAAAAAAGATATTTAAAATTCGTCTGTCTTAGTTTTTGCTTCAGGAAGGACCATTTAATTTCAAGGTGTGGTTGCAGCTGGGATTTACGTTTTTTTCTAAAAAGATATAATCTGATTCCCAATTTGATCAACAACAAAAATCTGGTCAAGCAGATGACATTAAAAAATATATTGAATTCAGAGTTTCCCCATACATGTGTACATGCCATGCCTTATAGTGTTTATTTTTCTCACTACAACCATAACCCCCTTGATGTTAAATAATTGCTCTCTGAAATTGTCAATATTAGTATTACATTGATCATGTTGATATTACTTGACCATACGCTGCACGACTATACTAAACCTCATGCTAAACAATTCGTCTCTAAAAATATATATATATTCCCTCAACTCGTGGGATTTTTTAATCTTGTCTGACAATTTTATGTCCATACTAACCGGGCTTCCTACGTATTATACTTTCTGGTTATTGTTTTGTGGTCATGCGAAAAGTGAATGTTCTGGAAGAGAGAGAGAGGGAGTCCAGCTGTGTCCTTACAATTCTTAAGAATCTTTCTTTTTTTTCTCCTTCAAATTTTGAAGATATTTTGTTTCTTGTTATTACGTTTGTCGTTCAGGAGTTATGCCGCTTGGTTCCATTAAAAATGATATCAATAAACCAAATGTAACAATATACAGCCTCTTAGTTATCTAGTTGATATTTTGATTATATATGTCAGTTTGTCAAAAACATGTTTTTATCGATGATTTAATCATGTCAAATCCGCCGGAATTTATGTTGATGATCCAGTGGTATACAACATGTATACCATTCAACATTTGTTAGGGATGTGGGCTGATATAACTACTAGTATGCAGTAAAAACATGAGCAAGGATGCGAATAAGTTAATTCGGGGTATATATTAGCTAGCACACACTGTTACCACAAAGTTACCTATTTACCATGTTTACGTGCTAAAAAAAGATAAATTGTTACGTAAAATAAAAAGAATTAAATGTTTCATGATATAAATAGGTTTACTAATGTACAATGTTTACAGTGTTCAACATATACATGATATATAAACGGATCTATACCATGTATACGGACAAAAGAAAACACATCATTATTTCTGAAAACGTTGGGATTTGACGCATGTTTCAACCTAGTATATGCTCTTTGCAAAGGAAAACAACTGGTTGAATCAGGTCCAGTGTTTTATGGACGTATTTTTTTTTAAAGTTTGTTTATATTTTTGACAGGTGGTATTTGACCTTGACATCAATTTCATGGTCAGTTTGACCTTTAAACAACGTGTTTTTAATTTACATGAACATGCAAATATTAGTAGTATAGAAACACGTGTTGTTTTGAGAAAAGTGATTTTTTTTAAACACAATTTTGATTTTATGAAGATACTTATGTTTTCGATGATCGTGTCTACCCTTGATATTTTTTGCTTTTTGGACAAACAATGACAAAAACTTTTAAAATCATTCACTGTCTTCTCTGTTAAAACGATTCCATGACTGCGAAATTATAAGATGTCTGCCTGGGCCTCCTATTCAATGGGTCACCGTGTAGACGGTTAAAAAAATACATCCGTTATTTTCAGTATATATATGAATTATTGTACAAAACTTAATATTCCCTCGCGTGAGGTGATTTATGATGTTACGTTCAGTTAATGCCATAGGCTTAGTTTTGATGTAATTTAAGTAATTGACCTCCCAAACATTTGACCCTGAGCGTACCCGTTTAAAATTTGTTCAATTACAGTGCACCATTTAATATCGTCGAACATTAAGCATGTTAAGTGCTAATGACCCATACTTAACTGTTGGTCTGTGGGTGACATTACTTTCGCATTTACGTCCTATAAGGTTAAGTAAATTATTATGTCTGTTTAGGGTTACACTTCATAAACACTATTTAGATTTTTGTCAAGTTCTGTTCACTTTGGATTGTTGTACCGGACACAGTCTATATTGAACTCCACCTTTTACCAATTTGTGTGTTACGGACACGTATCTAGACAAGGGCCTTTTATAGCTTACTATGCGGTACTGGCTTTGTCTCATTGTTGAAGGTCGTATGGTGACCTATAGTTGTTAATTTCTGTGTTTTGTTGGTCTCTTTTGGAGATTTGTCTCATTGACAATCATATCTGGCCTTTGTTAGTCTTGTATGTTTTTTAATTTTAGTTTCTTGTGTATAATTCGGAGTTTAGTATGACGTCAATTATCAGTGTACTAGTATGCATATTTTTTTGGGGGCCAGCTAAAGGACATCTACGGATGCGGGAATTCTCGCTACATTGAAGACCCATAGGTGGCCTTCGGCTGTTGTCTGCTCTATGGTCGGGTGGTTGTCGCTTTGACACATTAACCATTTCCTTTCTCAATTTTATACCACATCTTCTTTTTTAATTTTTAAACAAACTTTATTTTTTTGTAAAACATGCATCCGTATTTGACCATGTACCTTCATGACCATGTGCTTTATATTAATTATGCTGATCAACAACATTTACAAATGACATTGTAAGATAAAAGTTTTATTTAATTTTTCAGAACCACTCACCAAAACAGCAAAATGTCATGGGATAGTTATATAGATAATTTGATTGCTCATACAAAAGATGGCAGTGGCAGTGCGAATGCAGACAAGGCTTGTATTATTGGCCTTGATGGTTCAAAGTGGACAACAGATGCGCCAGCAACGGCTATCAAGATAACAGCTGCAGAGGCTGCCACTATTGGAAAAGCTTTTAAAAGTAGAGATTTTTCACCATTTATGTCGAGTGGAGTCACTGTGGAAGGAATAAAATACCAATTTTTAAGAGAAGAAGATAATAAATTAGTCTTAGCGAAAAAGAAAGACCTAGGTGCACTAACTCTACAAACTTCCAAAACAGGTGTGGTAATTGGTCATACCAAAGAAGGAGGTCAACAAGGCAATACGAACAAAGGAGTTGCAACAATAGCTGAATATCTAGAATCCTTAAACATGTAGAACAGTCGTCAACAAGTTACTGACAATAACCTATGCATCTATGCACAATATATTTCCTAAAAACTAAGCAATGTTTCTATTGAGGTTCGCATTATACTTTAATATCTCTGTTTTACATTATACAATTAATAAAACATACATCTGACAATTATATTTGAATAGTCTTGAAAAGGTAAACTGCTGATGCTAGATTAAAACAAATTAACATTGAGTCTATTCCAATTTCGTATTTTTCGTTTATCAAAGGTTGTTAGGGAGCTACCATTTGATTTTTATGGGGGGGGGGGGGGGGGGGGGGGGGGGGCGGACCGAACAGAGTGAAAAATAAAAAGGCAGGACAAAGATTACAGCTAAAAAAAATGCAGGACAAATGTTTTCATCCTAGCCCCCCCATAAAAATCAAATGGTAGCTCCCTTATGGAATTGTAGTGAAATGCATTTGTTTCTCTTTTAAGATCAACTGGTCTTCTCTCATCACTTGGCTTTCATCGGTTGTCGCCCATCATCGTCTATTTAATTTATGGAAATTCTGAAACAGCTAGGTCAATTTTAACAAATTTTATCATCATTTGAGTACCAGTATCTTGTTTGAAAATATATCCTATGACCCTGCCTGCCTGCCAACTACGAAGTGTTAAATAAAAACATTGGGGGTAAATACAAGTTGTCTATTATCTTATTAAAACCACAATAGATAGAGAAAATCTGACGAATCAGTTGTCGATGTAGGGGTTATTTACGATAAATGACGATTTTACCCTTTGTGTTTTGTTAGATAATAGAGAAACTGTCAACGCTGAGAAAATTCAAAAGGGCCTTTACCAAATTGCAAAATCAATACCACAAACACATCCATAAAACAACTGTCATATTCCTGACTTGGTACAGACATTTTCTGATTTAGAAAATGGTGGATTAAACCTGATTTACAGCCGGGCTAAACATAAAACATAAACTATCAGCAACAAAAAAATCGACAAAAAAGAGAAATTTAGTCATGAATTATTTTCACAATGTTGTAGTGTCCATAGCTGAAATGCACATAGACTAACTTAAGGTGAGTCGCAAGTTATTTTTTGAGCCTCTTGTTTATTTTCATGAGATTGTCATGTTTTTCAAAGTCTTGGATTTTCTCGTAATAACACAATCGCCTCATATGCAAGATAGTGCCTGTTAGTTCACAGGCCAGACCAAAACAAGAGCTTGAAAATTAGTCCACTAGTCTAG
Source organism: Mytilus trossulus (assembly GCF_036588685.1). Lineage (NCBI taxonomy): Eukaryota > Metazoa > Mollusca > Bivalvia > Mytilida > Mytilidae > Mytilus > Mytilus trossulus. Next base: position 39,988,367 of record NC_086381.1, on the reverse strand, counting down.
GAAGTGTCAACTCTTTTTGTGGACAATTTAAACCTTCTGAAAAATTACTTTAAAAATCCGTTTCTGAGCTCAAAGCAGGGGCCATATTCATCTTATCCCGACATGTATGTAATATTTGCCGCTTGACAATAAGACTTATTCAGCACTATCATCATAAATAAAGATAGTGTTGGTTAGAAATTAAAATTAACTAGTTAAATTCAATACTAATATTTGAATTTGAAAAAAAAATGTTTTGGTGGAAAAAGATTGTTATTCATTTGTTTTTAATTATTTCATATTTTGATGTTTTAAATAGAATAAATTTATTTTCACACAAACCATATCAGTTGGATTTTCACAGTGTATGCTACACTTTAAGGGGCAAATTAAAGAAAAGATGGAAGGGTTTTAAAAAAAAACCACTGGTGTGAGTTAAATTCAGAGATAGTTGGTCATTCCTTATCATGTCTTTAGGTGTCATACCACCAATTAAAAGTCCCTATCTGTTCAACCAAATTTTGCAATTTTCACAGCTTCTAAATATTTTACCTTAAGTTTAACTTCATAGAAACTAGGTATATCCTGAATTGTACAGGTGTCACCTTTCTGCATGCCAATTTTCAATATACATTCTAAATCATATAAGAAAGAAGAGAGCTTCCGAAAGGAGGTACCACTAAAAATAACCCCTGGTTTTCTGAAAATCTTAAATTAGTATACCATGGAGTGTATTAATCCTCAATTTTAAATGCAAACTCCTAGACAGATAACATTTGGCTCAAAATGGTCTTGATATATTTCTCTTTCAACAAAAGTTTCATTTCTGAAAATTTATTGGTTAGTTTAGGTGAACAATGACATCAAATGCACTATTTTTTGTCCGAGTAGGCCTACTTTCATACGTTCTAAATTTGAGGGAGTAATTGGTGGTATGACACCTTTATACGTTCTAAATTTGAGGGAGTAATTGGTGGTATGACACCTTTAAAGTGGTATATCAGATTTGAGCAATACATTGGATCTAAAGGGAAGGTTGATGGTTCTTTAATATAAAAAATAAGATGTGGTATGATTTAACCCTGTTATAGTCAATATGTATGTTTTTCTGTTCATCAACAACATCTCTGTTACGTCTTTAAAAAAAAAAAAGAATCCGGCATGAACATTAACTACACATTTTGCTATTTAGATGGTGTTCTTTCACTGAATGATTCAAAATGTGGTCTCCATGTTGGTCGCATCTATCGCATTGCACTTGAAATAAAGGGCACCAAAGGTGCAGGTATTTCTGCTTCATATATTGACTTGCATCTAAGAATGACAATGAGGGTCGGTTAAAAACTAAACTAACAAGAAAGAGATGACAAAAATAGTCCAAATGAAAACTTTTCATAAAAGAACATTCCAGCACCGTGTGCAGCTCTCAGTTTATAAGGTATTCCTGGTTTTGTATTTTCTATTATCGTTTTATAGATAGTTGTTCACCTTTATAGAGTACCAAAACTCCGATTGGAATATAAACGAGTTTTACAACGAGTACCACTTTATTTGAGCAAGTACAGTCATATTACCTTTCCAAAGCACCTAGTAAGTTTGACCTCGTTTTTATCAGTTCACGTTGCTGTTTTCTTGCTGAACGTATAGTTTGTTTCGCTTTTTCGTATTTTTATTTTCTTTTTTGCCCGAGGTGTTGAATGTTTTTTATTCAAATTGTTGTGTATACATATAAAAAGGAAGATTTGGTATGATTGCCAATGAGACAACTGCCCACAAGAGACCAAAATGACACAGACATAACACCTATAGGTCACCGTACGGCCTTCAACAAAGAGTAAAGCCCATACCGCATAGTCAGCTATAAAAGGCCCCGATACGACAATGTAAAACCATTCAAACGAGAAAACTAACGGCCTTACTTATATAAAAAAAGAACGAAAAACAAATATGTAACATATAAACAAACGACAACCACTAAATTACATGCTCCTTACTTGGGACAGGCACATATTTAAATAATGTGGCGGGGTTAAACATGTTCCTATGTTGCCATTTTTTTTATAATTGAGGACTAAGATGTTCCGCTTGTATTTATGTATTAGAATACTGAACTGTGAGGGTTTTTTTTGGAGTTTATTAATTTTCTGTGGGGTGAGAGGGGGCCTTGAATTTTTTTTATTTAAAACGCAGACACCGTGGGACTCATCAACGAAGCATCGGATTTACTTTTTCCATTCCGATTTGACATGTGTATGTACGTACTACACATCTTGCAAAACAAACGGATGCTTTCATTTCCTTTTATTCATATCCATACACGTATACTAGTATTTCATGACATAATGCTACACAAACTAGCTATGAAACGTACATCCGTTATTATTCGATACATTGTATTATAATATTATTAATTTTTTTTTTGGGGGTTTGGGGGGGGGGGGGGTCATGGCCATTTCGACTTTAATAAGTAAAAGGTTTCTCAAATATTTTAAAAATATATAAATAAAAGTAAGTGTATCTGTTTAAACATTATAGTCACTCGTGTAAACATTTATATCAACATCTCCCTATACATTACACTTATCTGCTGATTTTATTGACTTAGTACAGTTGAAGTACAAGGTACTAGAATTATCCCGCTTTATACATTTTATCGTTATTACATTTTTACGATAAAAGTAGTTGGGTACACATGAATAGTAAATGCACAAAAAAGTGATAAAAATAAACGTATCATAAATATATATTAAATATACGCATGTAAGTCAACAAATAAGTGCACTCGACCGATTTACAAGTTAACAGTAATTATGGTCATGTGTCCTTAAGTGAAATTCAATATAAAGCAATAGACGATGAAAGAGAAGAAAAAGATACCAAAAGGAGATTTAAACCTTTGTTACGAATTTACAGTTTATGAATATTATAATATTTCCATAGTTGTGTATTTGCCGATTTCTTTATGAATTTTCTCCATAATGTATTTGATCGTTTTATTGTTGAAAATGGCAGGTAAGTCAACAAATTAGTACATTTGACCGATTTACAAGTTAACGATATGTGCATTTTAAGCAATAGACGTTCAAAGAAAGACAAAAGATACAAAAGGGGAAATAAAACTCATGTTACGAATTTACAGTTTATGAATATTAAATATTCTACAGTTATGTTTTTTTTCTGATTTCTCTATGGCTTTTCCCCATTTGATCTTTTAATCGTTGAAAATGGCATAAAATAATCATTCCTTTATTCCTGGTTGCTATAAGACCTGTACAGTTGCTGCTAGGGTGCTCTCTTCGAGGTCCGCGTTAATAGTATAAGAACTGGGTAGCTATTCAGTATCATAGTCAATATCGACCGTGCAAGTGCTTTATAGCCAGTCAAGGTCGTTAAAAACTTCCATTAATTTTGTTGTATTCAATATTCTTTTCTTTTCTTTATTTATTAACTTATTCATCAATTCATTTATTCATTTTGTTATTCAAATTTTTACTCTTTTATTGATCAACCTTTTTTTGTCATTCTAAATTATATCAATACCAATATGGTAAAATTTTAATTATTAATTGCCCAAAAAGACGCAAGCCAGGGCCGACCGTGCAAAGGACTGTTTAGCCAGTCAAGCTCGTTAAAACTTACATCGTCGTCGTTAAAGTTTTCATTTGTACCGAAGACGTTGAAGACAGTTGTCCAAGTTTTGCGTTACGCATCTTTCACTTTTGCAGTGAGTGTTTGCTGATAAACCATGCCTTAGTGCTACCCTGTTGTTCCGACAGTTATGGACATATTTTTTTTTTCATAGTGTACATTAATTTTCTGAAAGTTTCCATACATTTAGGTTTGTAACAGCCTCATTTCATAGATTGAGGTTCAGTCTAATTCCGTGCATACATTAAGGTTTCAGCATATACAGTTCCAAACATTTGGTTTAAATGAGTTTCGGACAGAAAGATTTTTTATAGACTTTTTCAATTTACCAAGTTCGGGTTAAGTTAATAGGTGTTGAGATTCATTTTATTTAATATTTGTTTTAAATTTAGTAGTATAGTTTGATGCGACTGTCATACAAGTGAGAGGTTTAGCTAGCTATAAAACCAGGTTCAATCCACCATTTTCTACATTAGAAAATGCCTGTACTAAGTCAGGAATATGACAGTTGTTATCCATTCGTTTGATGTGTTTGGACTTTTGATTTTGCCTTTTGATTTTTGATTTTCCTTTTTGAATTTTCCTCGGAGTTCAGTATTTTTGTGTTTTTACTTTTTTTTGCATTGTTCTCCAGATTCCCGGATACTGGTACGAACCCGAGGATAAAAAACAATCACTATTAAAAAGCCCTCAACCGGTTACACGTTACACCCATAATTTGAAAACAAACTGACAAAACTGCAGAAAAAACAAGTCACCACCGAAATATAAATAGTAAAACAACAGTCAACATCGAAATCTGAAGACTGAGCTACATGAACCCAACAAAAAATAGGTGCTTCGGAAGAGTAGAAAAATTCTGTCCCTGAAACAGCTATTCAATAACGGTAAAGCAAACTCGTCATTGAAGATCAAATTTTTGAAGGCAGGATTAGATGTCAACTTAAGCTTTGATAACTATATTTAACAGTTGGTATTCTTGAATTAATAGCTTTTTATTTGTGATCCGCAACCCTCAATTAATGGAATAATAATTGAAATACAGATTTCTCAATATGCAAGCGCTGGGAATGTTGGTCTATAGAAATGCAAAATTCACAATTTGTCGTTGGTAACGTTGTAAATCCGTTATACTTCGATCCTGAAAGGTACATGAAATTATATTATGATACTCTATATTTCATGCTTGGATCCTCAAGAAATTTGCATATATCGAATTTTTGTAATATACATATAAACTTTCATAAATGGACGTTACTTGTAAGAATAAATAAGTTATGGGTAAACAGGAAGTTAATGAGCGATGGATATGAAAACGCATCACAAGGTATAACATGCTCACACAAAGCTTGGTACCAAATTGCAACCCTGATTGTAGTTTTTAGGAAGAATGCGACCAATATGTCACATATGGTCATAATATAAAATAACATGCTATTATTCAATAAACAGACAATTGATAGATCAGAAATGTGAAAACGCATCATACAATATAGCATGCTCACACCGAGCTTGATGTCAAATCAAAGGAAACTATATGTATTACTCGTAATATCTGAGATAATTGCACCTAAAATTTAACTGGACAGACAGATGGACGGACAGAGAGATGTGCACTAGTAAACGACATTACCGAAAAAAATGTGGCCCAACATATATTATCGTTTGTATAGTTTCACTTTTATTTAGAAAATAGTATTAATTCATTTGTATTATCAACTTTGGAACTGTTATATCTGATACTTGAACATTTATTTCACAATTCGCTGAGGAGTTCATTTGATTTTTGAAATTGTAATGTGGCATTTATATATGACACAACGTTGTAGTTTTCCACGTCTAGACCTGTCCTATTTGTTTTACCATATAATGAAATGACATTAAGGAGATGTTATTTAACTCTTTTAAAGCCTACATGGTTGAATTCAGACGAATAAAATGTTATTCTTTCCGAGCAATTATGTCTCCCTAGATGTCTTCGTGAGTAAGGAATAGAAAATGTAGCCACGTCTAGAACAGTTTGCTTTGATTTTCTTTTCTTTCGAGTCTTAATTCTTTATGATATGACTTTTAATGACAATTTCCTTCCTTTATTACAGCTGTCTGGTCACTATCCGGATAACACTTTTTTAATATTTCTTTATATTTGTGGTTCTAAATCAATGCTACTGCCATTTGCCATGAAAGAAAAGATGTGGAATTAAAGAAAGACGTTATGTTCGTAAAGGATGTTCGCTACTCTGTTTCAAAATAACAAACTTTTTAAAAGACAGTTATGAATTGATAGTACAAACAATGTGTATAAACAAAAGAACTTAAAAAGCAGAAAAAATGCGGGGTCCGTGTACTTGTTTCCGAGATATAAGCCATTGACAATTTGACGGGAAATAATTATCTCTAGACTTTTCATATATACTAGTACTAGTATTTAACTTTGACACCCTTTTTCTTTCAAAAGATATACAACAATAACAAGGATTTTAGAGGATGTTCAAATATGGCTTTTTAACTACAAGTATATATAATAAAATTATGAAAAGAAAAGTAGGGGTTAGTGGGGATATTTTTTTTAAGGAACTGCTAGTACATGGCTAAAAACAGAGGATTCCGTATCAAGTCTCCACCATTTCTTGTCCTCTTAATGGTTTGTGAAATTTTACTATAAAAAAATCAGTGTTTATTAAATTGATAATCTGCACGATGGCTGAACATGGTGCATATTTTATGAATAAGAGCCATGTCAAAAACAGGATTCTAACTTAGGCGAGATGATGCTGGTCTCATGTAAATCAGATCAGACTGGACTTTATATTTTCTCATTTCAGGAGTCTTACAATGCAGACTGATTCCATCTTCCGAGTTTAGTCATCATGTTGAAGATATAAAAGTAGAAATAATAAGGTTATTAAAGTTGTCCTCATTATATTTTGACATTAATGAATTAAAGAGGCAAAATCATATTTAGAAGACGGGAAATGTGTAAAAAGACGACATATCAGCAAAGGGCTGACAAGGCCCAAGGCCACAAGTGAGTCTTCAACGCAGCAAAATTGACATTTATCTTCAGAACTTTGGACTCACCATATCCAAATATGAAGAGTTTAAGGGCTATATAAATAAGTATAAAAAGATGTGGTATGTGGTTCAATGAGACAACTCTTCATCCAAGTCAAAATTTGTAAATGTAAACTAAAATTTCCTAAAGACAATCCTATTTTGTAAATGTATCGAATTCGACACTGAGACGTTACAAATTGCAAGTCGAGTAAATTGAAATATTAGCCTTGACATTTAAAAACTAAATTATACGCAGTCGATGAAGGCATCAAAATATTAGTATTTGTCAATTTAAGCTGTTATTTATTGTGAATTTATGGAAATACCGGATAAAAGAATAATTTTCCAATACTTTAAAAAACGATTTCCGTATTTAGTATTCATAGAAGGTCGAGCATTATTATAAGTGACAGTACAGCGAATTCCATCAGTCTCATTTTAAAAACTAATTCTCCGACACATTGCGACACATATAACGAAACGCAAAAAGCGTGTCGTTTCTTGAAAACTAATAACTTCATCCAGTACAACTAAGGCAAATTAACTTTGAGGGCAATGCCTTTGAATGATTGAAAATATTTTACAAAAATGAATAAGCACAGAACAACCACAATCATGTTAGTTTAGTTTTGCCTAATAGGTTATGATAACACCTATAATGTTTTTTACCATAATAAATCATCAATTCGCCTTTTCAGAAACTAGAGGACTATGGGTCATCTCATTGTTCGGACACCAAAATGAAAATAATATTACGTCATTGGTTGCATTTCATTGTTTAGAACGTTTTTAACCAATCACAACGTTGTGGTGTACGCTTTTCCATATATTACCCATAATGCATTAGATTCTGAAACAGCGAATTAACAAATCCTTGAGCAATACATATGTACATGTTGTTATCGTCAGCCCGACAGCGTTAACAGCACATTATGTAAACAACTGAAAAGTCATAAGAAATCTGTATTGGAAAAGTCGTTACAACATTGAATCACAGATCCCCTTTTCAATTAATATCCTCTGGCACTGATCGACAGTCTACAGGTACCTGCATCAGAACCTAGCTACTAGTAGTTATATACAAGTTAGACTGGTTCCCGATCGCAATATTAAGTATGTTACACATATACCAATAGTGTACTGATAAGTCGTTGAGAGTTCAACTGTTTATTGGTATAGACCTCCGGAGAGGGTAAAAAACTGAAAATACAAAATAACAAACATAAGCATACTATTGAGTCAATAAATGTCAAAAAGTAGACTAGTACATTCACAAAGAAAAAGGTTACATAGTTCAATACAAGTAACTCTTGTACACTACACTTCGAAAAACAACAATCAATATATCAGAAAAAGGTTACACGTAAGTATCTATATATGCAATAAAAATGACAGGTTGCATATGTCATTGACTGTAGTTTTCATATCGTGCACGATGAAAAATTTACACACGTTAAAACTGTGCGGTACTGTAGTTCTAGAAAATTCGAGCGTGACCCTTGTCTACATCGATAAAACACAAAAATAAATTCTTATATGTGGGGTTGACAAATACAGAATGGAATTTAAGGGACAAATGCATACATAAAAAATACAAACAGTACTGTAAATTCACAGCGGAAATATTTTTTCATGTCGTGCGTAAATGAGCACCAATAATCAAAAATGAGTTTGCATAAAATGTATAGTTCAACAATATGCACAACGATATAAAAAATGAGCACAAATATAAAAGGTAAACTTACTCTATTGGTGGATTAAACTTCAAATAGATAAAAACAACGTGCTTCAGTTTGACAAATATCGAGGGATAAAAGAGACTGGGGAGTGAAATGATACAAAAAGGACGACATGGTCAATTCGGCACTTTACCAAAACAGTACACTCCTCCTCTGATTTCATAGGAAATCACTACATTTTCAAAAATAAAAGGATAATATCATTTGAAAAAGTAACATGTTATAATAATTGTTTATGTATCAAATGTGGTTGATTAAACACAATGTCACTGTCATAGTCACTCGGCTTCAAGAAGCGAAATAGTCCTAAGTAATCGGTCTGAAGTGTAAGTTTCTGTTAACGGTAGTTGCACTATTCCGATAAAAGTATGTATCTGTGATTGCATCTTTTAAAGCATCTAAGAGGGTGTAGTTCTCTTGTTTAACACTGTTTACACATGAAAGTCCAATGTACTTCTTCTGTGTAGGCAAATGTTCAAGTTGGCTCAAAGAAGGTAAACTTGATTCCCATGTTTGATTAAGTGATTCTGGGAATGGATTATGCCAATCACAAGAAGATGAAAGCCTTAAGGTTGGACTTATAAATAACTTGTCCTTGATAATCATGGGTGTTGCTAAGCTAATTGGGTCATACATGTACAAACTGTTTACTGTTGACAGAAATCCACGGCGTGGAAATGGCTTGTTGTCGGAAGACACTCTTAAGATGAACTCGTCTAGTTCTGTGTCCCAGGAGAGACCTAAGTTCATCTGTAACAAGAGATTTGCAGATCCAATGTGGAGGTCCTTGAGATTTGTGGCAAGGTCATCTGATTGATATGCTTCGAGCACTGATCTGCAGTTTGAAGCGACTGTATCTAACTCATGAGTGGGCTTTTCAGAGTTGCAACCTAAATTCATATCAAATGATTTTGTTCCATGGTTTGATCTTTGCGTACTGTTCTCTAAAAGAGGTTTGTCTGGTATAAACTTCTCGAAAGTTGGGTCTAAACCAACTGGTGTCTCACTATCACACGGAAACAATAAAGCAGATTATACATTGCCGACAATAACGGTTTTGTTCACGTTGACATGTTGCTGTTCCTGAAATCTTCCCAGACATACATTCCCCACAATAACCCATCCTAAGCGCAAACGTTGTGCATACGGTACCTCTTCGACTCCTACACGATGTTCAATAACATGGTGTGCTCTTATTAGGTCACGGCCTATTAACATCTGTATTTCGGACTGATTGTCAATGTCAGGAATACAACTTGCTATGTCCATCATGTGTGGATAACTTGAAGCTACGACAGATGAGGGTATTTCCTCCCGATTGTTAGGAATGTCGTTACACTCTATTATTTCAGGTACGTTAAGACAGGATGACCCGTCCATTGACTCTATTACGTATCCGGAAGCCCTTCGTCCACTACTGACGAACCTCCCTGCACAAGAAGCAAGTGCGTATTCAAATTCTTTGCCATTTTCTCTGAAGAAATTGAAGAAGTCTGAAGTAGCTAAAGTTCTGTTACTTTGGTCGTCTAACACGCAGTAAACTTTTTTGAAATGTTCTGGTCTATCAGAATGATATACTTTGGCGAGTACTATCTTTGAGTAAGATTTACTTGTATTGTATATTGAGTCACATATTTTAGTGCATATGCTGCTAGTCTGTTCATTTGAATTCTCCTCCTCGTGCTTTTGCTGGGGTTCACTTTCAACATCTACGTGTAAAGCTGACGGATGGTCATGAGAACCACAAACACTGCATTTGACATTCTCTTTACATTTGTCACGGAAATGTTTCTTGGGACCGCAACATTTGAAACACAAACCTTTCTGCTTAATTAAATCAAGTCTCTCTGATAATGGTTTAGCACGAAAACCACGGCACGTGTTGAGTGTATGGTTAGTTCCGTGAAGTGGACATAAGTCCTCATTCGACTTCTGAAACGGTGGCCTGTTGTCGCTGCTACCAATGTCGGTTTTGATGCTTGACACTTGCGTAGGACTTTGAAATCTGGTTTGCTTTGATGTGGTTGGTTTTGTGTCTTGATTGTCATAAATGAATCCAGGGTCATTACGCACTTTAGCAATGTTTTGCAGGAATGGCACGAAGAAGGAGAACGGCGGATATGCTCCATTGTGTTTTGACTTATAACCATTGGCAGTAGTCGTCCATTTTTCTTGAATGTTGTAAGGTAACCTGGTTACAAAACGATTAACACCAAGGGAGGAATCAAAGTAAGCAAATATGGTAGAAAACTTTTCATCTCTACGAATAGACTCTATCTCTGCAGCCAAGTCTGCTAAGTCGTAAAGTTCCTTTCGGTTATCGTTTGAAAGTTTTGGAAAGTTAACTATACGTGAGTGCAGTGAAGATTCGATAATCTCTGGACTGCCGAATCTGGCATCTAAACGTTCCCATATAAGACCGACTGCAGTAGCTGGATTATGAGCATTAGCACATCTTATGTTCTGAGCATGCTGTTTTTAGCTTGGTCCCAAATACTTTGTAAGAAGATCCAACTGTTCTAATGGGTTTGTATCTAACTCAGTCATCATGTGTTGAAAACTAATTTTCCAAGATGAGTAATGTGACGGCTGGTCGTCAAATGATATGAGCCTAGATGTGATTAAGTCTTTCTTCACCATGACAATTCTTGTGCTTCGTTTCTCTGGGTTGGAACACAAGGTTGTGCTGTAGGATTCAATGGTTCAAAAGTATGAATAGGAATATTTACATTGTTCACTTTAAGGTCATGTTTGTTCAAATGTAAGGAGTGATTTGAGCGCTGTTGCTCCACAAATTCTGCTGTACGTTGTTCTGTAATGTTACGTGTATCTGGTATGTTAGCACTACGGTACTTTCTTTCAGACCTTTTGTCTTCATTGGCATGTTGAACTACTGGATCAGCGATCCTTGGTGGTTCGTAACTTTCCCCATAGTCTTTAAGATCGAAATCAAATGCCTTCTTAACAGCTTGTAATCCCGACTCAGCTTCGTCAACGTCTCGCTTCATAGCGAGGACATTTTTCTCTGCTTTGAGTGTAGCTTCGCGATGCAACAACTCCGCCTCCTCTTTAGCATATTTTAGTCGTGTCTTAGCGGTTTCAAGTTTCACTGTTTGTTTAAGAATCTCTAATTGAGCACTTAGTGACGAGTGTCTTGTTGACACAGTATGACGAGAACTATGTTGGGAGCTACGACTTTTATGAGTTCGTTCACTATTTTCTATTGATCTTCTAGGTAGCAATTCACTTAGATGTTGTTTGACAACTGATATCTTAGCCTTTACAGCATAGAATGACACTTTAAATGATGCATGCTCACTTTCACTTTCTCTTGTCCTATATGATTTTAAGTAATCAAAATATCTGTTAGCTTCTTTCTCATACTTTTCTGACAGTTTCAGAAGTTCCTCTCTGTGTGTTGACGCTGTGGACAGGTCCATCACTGGGTTATCTTAAACGTCTAATAAAATAGCGTCTATATCTCGTTTTATAGTTCTGAGGATATAGTGATGTCTTTCGTTAGATTGTTCAAAAAGATGGTCTCCATCTGACGTTAGTGTCCTTGAAGATCTGAGCTGTCTGTCAGAAACGGATTCTGAGTGCGACATGTTGAATCTATCTTGGGTTCATCTCTTTAATCTAGATTTTTTACTGTACTGATAAGTCGTTGAGAGTTCAACTGTTTATTGGTATAGACCTCCGGAGAGGGTAAAAAACTGAAAATACAAAATAACAAACATAAGCATACTTTTGAGTCAATAAATGTCAAAAAGTAGACTAGTACATTCACAAAGAAAATGGTTACATAGTTCAATACAAGTAACTCTTGTACACTACACTTCGAAAAACAACAATCAATATATCAGAAAAAGGTTACACGTAAGTATCTTTATATGCAATAAAAATGACAGGTTGCATATGTCATTGACTGTAGTTTTCATATCGTGCACGATGAAAAATTTACACACGTTAAAACTGTGCGGTACTGTAGTTCTAGAAAATTCGAGCGTGACCCTTGTCTACATCGATAAAACACAAAAATAAATCCTAGTATGTGGGATTGACAAATACAGAATGGAATTTAAGGGGCAAATGCATACATAAAAAATACCAACAGTACTGTAAATTCACAGCGGAAATATTTTTTCATGTCGTGCGTAAATGAGCACCAATAATCAAAAATGAGTTTGCATAAAATGTATAGTTCAACAATATGCACAACGATATAAAAAATGAGCACAAATATAAAAGGTAAACTTACTCTAGTGGTGGATTAAACTTCAAATAGAAAAAACAACGTGCTTCAGTTTGACAAATATCGAGGGATAAAAGAGACTGGGGAGTGAAATGATACAAAAAGGACGACATGGTCAATTCGGCACTTTACCAAAACAGTACAAATAGACTGGTTCCCGATCGCAATATTAAGTATGTTACACATATACCAATCGTGAGAGAGTATGCTAATAGCAAATACCTGGAACGTAGTCCCGGGAACCAGGATATATACAAGTCCATGATACCATCGAAATCATCACTTCACATGTGCTTTTATCGCACCGCGGTAAATTATTACATTGTGATTGGTTTAACGCCGTCACGTGGTGACCCACTATGAGACTGTAGGAGGTTAGTTAGTCTGTTTCCCGGCCGTCATGAAAATTCTTGACAATACTCATTCCCTATGCGTCCTCACCCCCTTTGGATTTTACTAACCCTCTATGGATCCGTAGGGGGTCAGTAGCGAACCATATAACTTATATTAGAGGTTACCGCAAAGATCCGCAATTCAGGGTTCTTTATAACCACTTTAATCAACCGGACCATGACCCTTCGTTATCTATGAAAGTACGCATCATCGAGAAAATTTATCACCACACAAATAGTCCAGTACTTAGTACTCCTTTCCGAAAAGATAGAGAAAATTTCTGGATAAGGGAACTAGGTACTGCAATGCCATATGGGTGCAATGATAATGTCAAAGGAGTAGGAAATTTGTCAAGTCCAGCCTGCAGTGATGTTAATGTAATGAGTTTATTTAATACTACCTTACGAAACCAACGTAGTCATGGACAAAAACGTTACCATCGACCTAATGTAAAAAAGTCTTCCAAATCTAGATCGTCCTCTGGAAGCTTTGATGACCTTCTTTCTCATCTGCATCATCCGTTAGGGTTACATTACATTAGAACTATTCTTTTTTCACTGCCGGTTAATTTTCTAAAATGTTTGAGAGATTATGCACTTGACAAAGGAGGTACTAATACATTTTCTCCAATATACAGACTTGTCAGTATAATTTGTGATGTAGCTCTTTTCCGTCTCTTTAAACCAGTAAGATCGGAACCTTTACATGAGGAAAAGAGGAAATTCCTTCCTGTTCACTTTAACAATAGAGGAATTGATGCAATCAACATCAGCAACGTTCTACATAACAAGGAGGTAACATCTAAAATTCCTATTTATTTTCAAAATCAGTCTGTTCCTATTGTATCCTACAGTTACACCAAAACCATTGCACCCAAAATATTTAACTATAAACAAGCATTACATGACCTTGATTTAGAACAATACCTAAAAAAACCTCTGACATGTGATTGTTCCAACTCGCCTTACAATTACAGCCCCTCTGGCCATGTTATTACTGGGGATCTAAACATAATTCAACATGAAAATCTCCGAAAGGTGATTTCTCGTGGTCCTAAGTTTAGAGAACCCCAACACATCAATTGGAACCATAACTTCAAAATAATTATGGATTCCATTGAGAACTACGCCAGAGCATGGGCTAAGCGAGAAGAAGTTCAACTGGACACTTTGTCAGAATGGGTCAAAACAATCAGGTCTCTGATAAAACGTCGCATTCATAAGTTGAAAAACTGTGTGAATGATCGACCTAAGTCCATTTTCAGTGACAAAGAGGCTGTGAAATGTCTATCATCTCTTCAAGATAAGTATGTTGTTGTTCCTGCGGACAAAGCTTCAAATAATATTGTCTTTGTATGTAAATCATATTACTACGAGTGTCTTATAAAAGAATTAGGAATAAATGAACACTCAGGTAATCCCACATACAAAAACATATCATTTGACAAGGATGAGATTTTGGCGAATCATAAGTCCTTCATGGCTTCTATGAACATTGCATTGAACGACAAATCGGAGGACTTACCTTGTTTGTATTGGATACCTAAACTTCACAAAATTCCGTACAAACAACGGTACATTGCCGGCTCATCTGCTTGTTCTACTAAAGAATTGTCCATTAGACTGACTAAAATTCTGTCCGCAGTTAAAGAGGGTCTTCAGATATACTGTGAAACTGTTTACTCTCGTAGTGGTATTAACCATATGTGGATTCTGAAAAACTCTAAAGAACTTCTTGATAATTTAAAATCTCGGTCTTTTTCTGAAATTAGTTCTATTAAAACTTTTGATTTTTCAACCTTGTATACAACCATTCCCCATGTGAAATTGAAAAACCGTCTAAAAGAAATAATCCACAATGCTTTTCATCATAAAAATGGTAACATACGCTATAAATTTATCACTTTGGGATACCATAAGGCATATTTTGTTAATAAGGAACAAAAGGGTAAAACATACTACACAGAGGAACAAGTGATCAGTATGCTGGAGTTTCTTATTGACAACATATTTGTTGAATTTGGAGGTAGACTTTTTCAACAAATTGTCGGCATTCCTATGGGAACGAACTGTGCGCCTCTCCTTGCTGACCTCTTCTTATTTTCATATGAATCGGAGTTCCTTCAGACACTTGTCAAAAACAAGAAGATCAAAGAAGCCAGGTTATTTAATTTCACTTTCAGATATATTGATGATGTTCTTTCCATTAACAATCCGAACTTTTCTGATTGGATTCCATTAATATACCCACCAGAACTAGAAATTAAAGAGACCACAGACACGGCTTCCTCCGCCTCATTTTTAGACTTATACCTCGAATTTGACATACACAGTCATCTCAGTACCAGAATCTATGACAAACGAGACGATTTTAATTTTGAAATTATCAATTTCCCCCACCTTAGTAGTAATATACCAACTTCACCTGCATATGGAATATACATTTCCCAACTTATTAGGTATTCAAGAGCTTGCAGCTCCTATTCAGACTTTGTAAAACGTCACCAGTGTCTGAGCAGAAAGTTGATGAACCAGGGGTATGTCAAAGAACGTCTCGTCCTTTTTCTAAAAAAGTTCATCGGAAGATACCAAGAACTTGTTGATAAATATTCCGTATCAACTTCACAAATAATACAAGATGGTCTTGAAGGATAGATTTTGCGTACTGACGTTTGTTATCATCTTAATTACGTATTATAGAATTCTTTTATAAGTCTTTTTTAGATAATCATTTGAAGTGACTCAGTGGTTATGTAAAACCACATACTTTGAACGGCAAAATTATTTCATTGATTGATATTACTTTTACTTAAGGATCTTGAATACTATGAATGACAAAACTATTTTATTCAATAACACTACTTTTTCTGTTTAGTCTGTTTTTCATGATATACATTTGACGTGAAACTGTACTTATGTATCCCGTCATACTTTGAACCACACCATTATTTTATTTATTATTATTACTTTTACTGTTAAGTCTGGTTTTTGGTATATCTACTTTACGTGAGTCTGTATTTATGTATGCCGACATACGACAAAATTATTTTTATGTCTACCTGTGCGAATTTCAAACGCGCTATTTTACACCAGTAATGAAAACCTTCTATCATTTATGGGTAGACTTTACATAGATACATTCAGCCGTATTTGACGTGAAACTGTTCTTATGTATCCCGTCATACTTTGAACCACACCATTATTTTATTTATTATTATTACTTTTACTGTTAAGTCTGTTTTTGTTATATCAACTTTACGTAAGTCTTCATTTATGTATGCCGTCATACGACAAAATTATTTTTATGTCTACCTGTGCGAATTTCAAACGCGCATTTTTAAACCAGTAATGAAACCTTCTATCATTATGGGTAGACTTTACATAGATAAATTCAGCCGTATAAGAAAAGCAAAATGAGAATGTTAAATTAATGTATGCCTTTTTGTGCTTCTTTGTTACATTTGTTGTTTATGTAGAGATATTAAGATGATAACACAATATTGACTGTTGTACCCCTATTTTTGACATTTTTACTCTTTGAGTATGTTTGTTTTGTTCATGCATCGTTGACAATTTAATGGAATTTGATGCGACTGTCATATAAGTGAGAGGTTTAGCTAGCTATAAAACCAGGTTCAATCCACCATTTTCTACATTAGAAAATGCCTGTACCAAGTCAGGAATATGACAGTTGTTACCCATTCGTTTGATGTGTTTGGACTTTTGATTTTGCCTTTTGATTTTTGATTTTCCTTTTTGAATTTTCCTCGGAGTTCGGTATTTTTGTGTTTTTACTTTTTACCCTTATTATATCTGATAAATACTACAATCTTTGAGACCTTAGGTCAAGTTTACCTGATAACGTCACAGACTAGGTGACTTTACCTGACGAAGTATAACAAACTAAGTGCTTTTATGTAATTTTATCGGAGGAAATTACAAATTAGTTTGTTTCGTAATATTCACTTCGTACATTACACACCTCGTGATGTTATAGACACACATATTTGTATTCTTAATTAGTTTTTATTTATTGTTTTCTTTAATGTACGCGCAATGAAATAAAGTGAGCACCACTTTATGCATAACACGTAGAAGAGCTTCTTGCACATATAAAAAAGAAGATGCATTTTTGAATTATAGTCGTTTGCTTATACATTGTGAAAAAAAGTGTTGATTTATTAGATAGGACCTAGGAACTTATAATACTATAATCTTGGGTTGCATTTTTACCGCTTGTCTAAATGGCAAAATAATTGAGCGCATTTTAGACATGGTTTAATCCAATCGATGATCCGATCAATATTATGTTTGCACAAACGCATGCTATCTGGATCATGCGTTGTTCAATTTTTTAAGTGGGTGTTGGTGGTGGTGGGTGAGGCCTGTTGTACTTTACATAATCTTGTATTTTTGGTGATTACTGCTTTGTTTGGTAACCAGTTGCTACATTTTGCTTCATAGATATTTTTTAAAAGTTCTAGCTGGTACGTATATAGCTAGAAAAATGTAATTGGTATTTTATCGAAAGTCTGATTGCGCTTACTTCACATTATAGTTAATTTAAATTTCATTAAAGTAGGATTAAAATAAACTTGATCAAATAAATCAGTCCAGCTTATATGGCTTTCAAAATCTCCAATCAACTTCAGCTTGATTTTCAGTCGTTTTCCCAGTGGTGTAATTAATTGGACAACATTTGGAAACATTTGACAGACGTAAAAAGATTAATAATTGAAAATGTCAACTTGGTGTGTACAATAAAGACATCAACTTTTGAAAATTGCAGACTTCCTGGTTGTAAGAAAAAAAAAAGAATTTGATTAAAATTAGAATCAAAAATAAAAGGCATACCATGTTATAATTTTATCATAAAGTTATCTAACATAAAGCATTTGTAATTCTAAAAGACAAGGAGCTAGAAAACTCACTTCAAGATTCATCAAACCAGCGAATGACTGATACAATCCTTTCACAATATCGCAAGCTTCACAAAGCATTATACTTGTTAACCTTTACGAGTCTATGAAATCACAATATCTCATAGTGACAACCATTATTTTAGGCAAGGTTGAGGAATTAAAAACATTGTAAACATTTCTTATGTGCTTCCTTAGCAGGTTACATTTTTTAGGGAGAATCCTTGTGGAATAAAAACAATTTTCCAAAGGAGAAATTAATATAAAGGTACTAAATACATAAATTCAAAGTCGAAAACAAACTAGCAATGCCATATTGCGGAAAAACGAAAACTGATGAAAAGACCAACAACAGCCACAACAAGGATCAAGAGTTCTTGAACGGTATGGAAATCTGCTCTACATGTGACACCTGTCGTGTCCTAATAATGATCAAGATCTCTTGAACGGTATGGCAATCTGCTCCACATGTGTCACCAGTCGTGTCAAACATTTTTGTATTCAGGTAAATAATAGTGTTAGAGACTTTCTTATCATATATGTTGTTAAGGTTTATAAAATAAATGCAATCCTAGGAGTTAACAATAGACAAATTAACTCATCATAGATACCAGGACTAAATTTTGTATATTCGCCAGACACTCGTTTCGTCTACAAAAGACTCATCAGTGACGCTCGAATCCAAAAAAGTTTAAAAGACCAAATAAAGTACGAAGTTGCAGA
The DNA here is from genome assembly GCF_036588685.1 of Mytilus trossulus. NCBI lineage: Eukaryota > Metazoa > Mollusca > Bivalvia > Mytilida > Mytilidae > Mytilus > Mytilus trossulus. The sequence goes on along the minus strand of NC_086381.1, from coordinate 39,969,655 downwards.
GCATTGAGGACCAAAATTCCTAAAAGTTTTGCCAAATACAGCTACATTGTAAGGTAATCTATGCCTGAGGTAGAAAACCTTTAGTTTTTCAAAAAGCTACTGGGGTTTTCTTTTACTAGTATGCGATATATCATTACTGGATTACCAAAAACGGTTTCCTTATGTTATAAATCAAGACATGCTGATCTTAAGAAGGCACCGGCATTTACACTCTATTGTTTGTTGGGGTTGGTGTCTCTTAATCTCTGGTTTTCAGTGTTATAGTTTATATACAAATTGTTGTTGTCATTTTATCACTTTTCAAATTAATGTCTTTCGACCTATTCGCAGCACAGTACTTTATAAAATGAGTGATTGCTGTCTTTGCGGATTCATTTTTAAAACTTTACTTCTGTGAAAAGCGTCTACATTTACACATTATTCATTAGCAAATAGACCACTTTCTAGTTCATTCGTCACCGGAAAACACTTATACGCGCCTTTGTGACGTCATTTACCAGATAGTTGTGCTCGCTTGTATCCCTGCACTATACACGTTCATCAAGCGTCTTAGTGATCGTCGTTGTACAGGATAAACTAGAAATAAAGTTTGTTCAGTTTGGTACTCAATCACAATTCCCTAATGACAGCGGTGCAGATTGTCAATTATGAGAATTTAATTTGCCGAGTAATTCGTGCAATATAGCTTTTTAGTTTTTCAACCACTCGCTCAACATTGAAACGGAAGTCACGACGCACCTAAACGCACGAGTGACGTTCACTAAAACAAAAGTTTTTGACGGAAATGCATCGAACTCGAAAGTTGTCTAATAGAGTACATAGTTCGTATTGAAACCAAACGGAAACTTCTTTTCTGAAATTCTTACAAGCTTGGCAGGAATGATGTAGAAGAGGTTGTTAAAATTGACCGAGGAGAAAAAGTGTTTTTGTATAAACTCAGGAGATAAAAGAAAACAAATTTAAGAGCAGAAGATACTAAAAATGTGCAGACGATCAATGCTTTAATAGCTCTCTAAAATTACAAAAAGAAAACTACGATTCTTACAATTACATTCATATGCTATAATTATGAAATAAATACGGTTGTATCATAATCATGATTTTCGTGTTTCCCCCTTCCCATTGTAGTGGCATTGTCATAGGAAGAACTTGCAGTCATGAAGTTGAATTCATTGAGAAACAACATTTGAATTTTAACAGCTTTGCGAATTCTGTAAGCCACTTAACAAAAAAGATTCTGATGAAATAATCGGGTTATATAATCATATTTTAAAACTACATAATACAATTAACTTTTTATGTGTCAAACTGTCTCATGAGCTTTTAAACTTGATGGAATGTACTTTAAAGGAAATTTTAAGACTTCTTATATGGTTTCATAGAAATCAATTTATGAATGGTAGTTTCAAATGATCTAGAAATGTGTTTATCATGCTTCTATATGAGTATTAAAGTATGCGTTCAATCTCATTCTTAATAATTACATTGTCTTCTGCAACGTTAAGTCATGACAGGAAGGGGGCGGAAATAGACAACAAAGATATTTGAAGAATTGAAATCTAAGAATTACCTCGTCCCATTCAGAGAATATGTCTCCAGCGGAAAGTACTTTTAATTTAAATAATTTAAACACGTGTAACCTACGGATTCTATTCAGTAATTTGTTCATACCAGACGTTTTGACAATCGGGTTTCTGCGTAATGTGCATGGTTAAAAGAACAAAAGAATAAAGACTGAAGCAGTAAGAAAATTGAAATGTTGAAAACCTGCGAGAAAAATAAAAGACATCAACTTCCGGCTATTATTGACCATGCAAAAAACGTACAAACTAGTAAAAATTGTGTGATAATTAGTTAAATAGTTTTTCCTAAATATATAAAAAAGGCGTTTAGAACCTTTTGTAGAACAACTGTTTAAATGCCTATGATAAGTATGACGTGACAAGATTGGAACCTGAAGAGTAATACTCAAAAGAGTTTATAAGATCAGAGTTAACAGTAATATACAGGGAATGTAAATTTATAAGAGAGATCCTCTCAAAGGGCTATTTAAAGATGAACAGTACGGATTGAGACATGTTGATATAAGTTTTGCATTTTTGTAGACATCCATCCACACGCGGCGGTGCAATGATTAACACTTGATGGGTATGCATAACTTTTTTTTTATACAGAAGGTTGATTAATGTAATTGTTGAACTTGCATGTACTAAAAATTCCTCTGATTCATATTAATAAACAAAAAAAGAAGATGTGTTATTATTTCCAATGAGACAAACTTATATCAACATGTCTCAACCCGTTCGATTCATCTTTAAATAGCCATCGGAGATATTCTTTGCATATTACTCATTACTGTCAATGAGACGACTCTCTGCAGAACAAAAAGAAACAAATGTGTAACACAGCAACAAACGACAACCAGTGAATTACCTAACATGGGACAGGCACATACAGAATGTCTTGGTTAAACTACCCTCCATACCCTGGCACAGTGATGTAACAGTAGTACATAATAACAAACTAATAATCAGTTGAAAAAAGCTCACTCATCAGATTGATACAAATAGAAATAAATCTTACCAAAACACTGAGTGGACGTATTAAGTTAATTTGTATATGAGTATCATTTAGCAAAAGACAATAAGGGCATAGGTTATCCCTGTATATTTGAAATTAGCTTCCAACAGAGGTTCAAATAGTAGATAGTATGAGGTTTTATTCTTCAACGTTTATTTTTGATTAACTTATTGTTACAATACTACTGTTGAGAAAGGTTTTCTAATTTACAATTCTCGATTAAAGAGAACTCCATGATCTCAGTTATTTATTCTGTATCTTTTAGTACACAATATAAGAATAAAGAGTTCTGATATGATTACCAAAAAGACACCAGAGAGTTTAAATGATGAAGACAAAAACAATTAACTTACTGCAGTTTTTGAACAAAATCTCTGTTCTTTCTTTATACTTTTCGTGATACCTCTGCATGCATTCTATTAGAAAGCCGTTTGAATTCTGTATTATCAAATTAGGACTTTAAATGCATTATTTAACTTGTCAACTGTAATGTTGCACAGACACTTATTAAATTATGTAAATAATCTTTGATGACCCTTTACACAAATTTTTGGTGATCTGAAATGAAAGATGGACACCTGAATTGACTTTAATTAACATTTGACCAGATTGATAATACATATTGAAACATTTGTTGGTCTTAATATAACAACATGGGATATACCTGTAAACCGTCTCCTTTTTACACCTTTTCAGTAATAATGCTCATATGCAGATGAGCGATTCAGGTTCCTTGGACCATCTAGTTATACACACGTCGATAGAGACCTTACAATGCAAGGTCAATATACGTATATACCATTAAAGACTTTAAGATACGTTGCATTTTAGCATCTGTTAAGGCTTTATTATATATTAGGTTAAGGCGATTTCCCGAACAACCTTTTATCTATATCACATTTGTAAGGTCACCAAGTGTGATCGAGCAAAAGCAATTAACTATAATTGACACTAATATTTATAAAATATAAAGTTGTTAACATGTATCTGTTTAAAACGATTTATTCAATACAGGAGTTTGACATGTTACTGCAAAAGGCTGCCTGGCAACATTGGCAATACATGCATTTGATATCAATCGTAAATTGAATTGCACCTTTCTTAAAAGCGCTTTAGTTAATGGATGCATTGCCTCTGCATGTGATTAAGCTCTTTTAATTGAAAAGTAACACTCTCAACTGAAATTCAATTACATTTGTTATTTGAAAGAGATTTATAAAGTATCTGCACGATACAGATTAATGAATTCGTTTGTTATTCTATTAAAATCAAATTGAATAGATTGAAGTAAATAGTTTAGCTTTTTGAAAGAAAACATTATACCAATGTTTTGGTTTAAAAGGAAGGATGATTTGGTAATCCAGTTTCAATTATTACATGTTAATGACTATAGGTTGCACTTCTGTAAATATAGAAAAAGCAATTTCCCATTGGAACTACTTTTACGGCTTAAAAGAGGGACGAAAGATACCAAAGGGACAGTCAAACTCGTAAATCTAAAACAAACTGACAACGCCATGGCTAAAAATGAAAAAGACAAACAGAAAAACAATAGTACACATGACACAACATAGAAAAATAAAGAATAAACAACACGAACCCCACCAAAAACTAGGGGTGATCTCAGGTGCTTCGGAAGGGTAAGCAGATCCTGCTCCACATGCGGCACCCGTCGTGTTGTTTATGTGATTAAACTATGATACTTTTACTATAACATATATCCTAGAATAGAACTTTTTCAAAGGTCAAACATGGGGCTGTGTGGCATATTTCAACATTTATCTGCCTCTTACTTCTAAGAGTTTGAACTTATACTTAAATTCTGTAATATCCCCCTTCACTTTTGGTCTTGCTCAATTTTGCCTCTTCTAAGTTTATTGAAACTGCATGTTAAAATTCTTAAGTTTTTGCTATACAAGATGAAGCATACAGATATGGAAAACCGAAGGTAAACAAATTAAAATATATATGAATACCATATATCTCCCTGAAATAGGCGTTGTTTGTGAAACAACCGTATTTACAAACTTTTTTTATGAATACAAACGTTGATTTTGCTAGACTGTTTTACAATTCCAAATGTAGCAATTGACAGGAAGATATGTCATGATACACTCCGATGTTACCAGTTTGTGCTATATCTCACAAAGGTCGTGTGCTTGGTAGCAAACCAGAAAAAAACTAGCTTCATCTTTCTTTATATAACTCACCCGGAAATCTAAACAAGGCCTCTTGCACCCAAAGTGAGCATGCTACGGCGAGATGATCAAACGGTTGATTTTTGAGCTACTCAATGTACATGTATCAAAAAGGGTGCATACCATTTTAAATTATTGTTTATTATTTTCATTTAAATCAACACAGACCAACCATGTACATTCGTTTTGTCAAAATCATGATTTATGTTCCAGTTTTAACAAGTTTTATATACATATATAACATAAATTGATAAAATATGATGTTTCATCTTAAAAGGTGAACGTCAGATACCAGAGTTACATTCAAATTCCTAGATCGAAAACAAACTGACAATGTCATGGTTAAAAACAAAAAAGACAACCAGACAATTACTAGTACACAAGACACAACATTAGTTTCTCTAGTCAAATAATTTTAACAAGATCACAACTATTACTATATTCTATATAGCTCATTTTTACAGCTTAGTAATGACTGCAACAACTCAACTATTGGCACATCTATATCATAAAATAAAAAGAAAAGTAATGAATAAAATCACTTCCGTTCTAACAAAACGTTCACCTGTTTGTGATAAAGAGCTGTACGAATTTGATTTTTTGCACATGTTTCGTGTTTGTCTAACATGAATATTCTGCGTAGATAGCATTGATTATGTCGTCAGACAAAGGACTTCTTGTCAAGATAAACATGTCATACTAGCGCCGTTTCTACGGTTCTTATTACGCAAATGTTAGATATCGGTCCGTATATCATTTATTTAAGAAGCCTTGGGAAAACTATATATGTTACACGAAACCTTATTTAGCTGAAAATAATGAATTGTTTTTACTTTAGATAATTCAATAGTTATATCAGCATCTCCATATAAACCCCAAGCTTTCCAACGACAACACATACTGTTAAATTGCATAATCAAAACGTTATGTTTCAAACTTATCTATGATGAGTTGAATTACACCCATTGATTAGATGCCACAAGTACTGCTTCTGGAGTCAGCAGTTCTGTGTTGACATGAATTTTGACTGATATTGTCATAATTCTGATTTAACTGTTGACAAAACGTTTTGTTTTATAATATACTAAGCTTTTCTACCTCAGGAATAGAATACCTTTGCTGCATTTGGCAAATTTGGGGGAATTTTTGGTTCTCAAAGCTCTTCAACTTCGTACTCTATTTGATTTTTGACCTTTTTTTAGTCGAGCGTCACTACTGAGTTTGTAGACGAAATGCACGTCCGTTATTCACACTAAACTGAATGAGTTTGACATCAAAATAAATAATATGACTTATAAATGATGTTTATCTGCATGATAGTACTCCAAATGCTGTCAATGATTTGGTACTTATATAAAATCTGTATTTCAACAAATTAACTGTCGCCATACATATATCATTTTAAGTCACTAGCACACAGCTGTGTATTGAAGTTATGTTGCCGACTTTCTTAACAGGTTGCATCTATACTGGTGTCCTATCACAGGGATTAAGTCTGCAATGTTAAGAACAAGATTCTATTGGTAATAGCAAAGACCAATAATAACAACTTGTTATTTTTAATGTATTTACTGCATTTATTTCAATTGTTCATCAATTCCTTCGTCTGTTGAAAGTTTTAAGATTTTTCAGTGTTGTTTTTAAAAGGTAATTCCTACCATTTCTAACCGTGTATTGACACAAAAATCACACATACTAACACCATACAAATATACACGGTTTACACGTGGTTGCATTTAATCAATTATTCATATAAATGGAATATAGGAAGTAAGATAATGCGAAGGTCATCACGCAGCATCCCGTATTGTCTATTATTTTTATCCTTTGTGCTTTAAAATCATTTTTAAAATGCTTTTTTTCTTCAAAATTGCAGGATTTCACGATTCACAAATTTCACTTTTTTATATCAATTAACACCTCCAAATTGTATTTCACGATATCTATAGTTTCAATGTTTTGTCTTTACCCCCAACCAGTCAACATTTAAATGAACATATCAAATGAAGAGTATTGTCCTCTTCAGAAACTGGTTTAAAACTTTATCAACCGTAACTATTTTCAAGCATGCTGAAACCATTCAATTCGAATGTTGCTTTTTTACAAGTAGAAAGCACTTACACAAGAAGAGTGTAATGACTTAAATGCTTTGAATAACTTCAGTTTCTTTACTAACAGAATATAATACATATTTCATGCGTTAAGAATTGAATCTCTCAAGTTTGACATTTTAATTTCAGAAATGTTGTAATCAATGTATTTGTATCCTTATTATATCAAATGATTCTTTACTCATACGTAGTGAGAGAAAAACTACAAACACTATTCTACTTCACTAAACACAAATATAACATGCTTTGCATACAAGAAGTATATTACTCAGTAAGTTATATTGCCAATGATTGACTTTCATCTACAAACGTTATCTAATCTTTTTATAACGGTGCATGCAGGGAAAAATCATGTTCTGTAAAGCAAGTACAAATCAACACTTCAGAATAGTGCTTTATCATTTTACGGGAAAATAAAATTATTTTTTCTCTAAGTGAGCATTTAGCTTTTACACAGATACGTTTATTAATGGAAATGATAGAATGTGCCCGACATTTAATGTTACTGAGCGTCACTGATGAGTCTAAACGAAACGCACGTCTTGCGTATTGAATTATAACCCTGGTACCATAATAACTATTTACCGTATTATTACCTACAGAATTACATAACAGTCTCAGATTTTCAGTTATCTGCGTGCAGGCTAAAAGAATTGTGTAGGACAGCTGAGCCAAAAATATCAACAAGAGAGTTATACGGCGAATATATATGTTTCCATCGGCAAGTACTTATAATTTCATCTGTGAAAAAAACATGCTGACCACGAGGATTCTGTTCACTAGTTCGTAGAAATTTGCTCAATCGATATTAAGCTTGGTTAAAGTACTTCAAGATTAACTACTGTAGTACAAAGTAATTGAAAATACTTTAAAAACAACCGAAAATGTCGAAACTAGCCAAAACAATATACCAAATAATTTCTATGATAAGAGTTAACAGTAACTCAACAGACATAAGAATTATAACCAATATTTTCTCTTGTGGCTGTTTTAACAAGAAGGGGAACGGCCTCAGAAACATGTCTAACACGTTTTGCACTTTACACACACCAATTGACAATAGCAGTGCAATGGTGCTCTATGGATGGGGAAGCATAACTTTCTGTTCATACAAAAGAAATCACTTTTGTGTTTGAAGTTTGGGAATTAGATCATTGGTATAAATATAGCCGAATCCACTTTTATTCATAGGTAATCTTTTTTCATTTGTATATGGCAACAGAAAAATAAGTGCATAGGTTAATATTACATTACATAAGAAATACGGTTCAAATCGAGATACAAATGCCTAATGAAGGTGTGATACTGTTCTTTGACATTTATTCCTAATACAAATCTTGACAATACTACTGTTGGGAAATGTTTTTCTCTTTCATCCTCGATAATGTATGGTTGAAAATATATTGTATTATCGTTTTGAGTATTGTACCTTAGTATCTTAATTATCCATAGCGTATCTAGTATAAAATGTGTGTGTTGTTTACGTTTCTGTTAATATGCATAGTTACTATGTCAATAAAAAAAATGAGAATGGGGTCAAATGCATAAATAGTCTTTATGTTTTAAACACTGCTACAGAGATAATGTGACAGGGACATCAACGCTCGAAATGTCAAGATCTACCTTCTTCTGTTTTTCCTATTTTTTTCAGATGATTTCTGATGCAGTTGTTTGCAAAAATGACGATTGTTGATTCATATATAGAATGTGTATTCGCCTATAATCTCAAACAATATAATACATACTAGGTAGACGCTGTAAATAACAAACACCAGAATACAAGATCTACATAAATGCATAACTACCGAAAAAATTTGATGATTAGGAGTTACAGCTAAAATCGATTTTATTTCTCAAGTTTGTCGTATACCCTCTCAAATATATTTTGTCTGTAACTTTTGACCCAATTTCAACCAAAGATTGTGCAAACAATTCAAAGTCTTTAGAATAAAGCATGTCTAGTTAGAAAAACATTGTCATAATTCTACATTAAAAAGTTATTGCTCTTATTGTTTTCTCTGATTAACAGAAATATAAAACATTTAATATCGAAAAATTATAAGCTTGAAAGTACACAGCCCAAACACGTAACACATTGTTTAACTATCTGCCGAAGTTCTCTACAAAAGCTTAGATTTCATTCAAAGATGTATAACATATTTGCCTAATCGTTATCATTGATCCTAATTAAAAAATTTTAGTTTGGTCAATACATTTATGTTCTACTGATCATAAGAAGGATCCAACAGATTAAAAAAACAAATATGATTTTTTTTTCTGAATTCAAATTGTCTTCAGTTAAGAATTTGAACCATATTATCTGTTCAACTGGGACATTTTGTCAGTAACTATGCTCAAGTCAGGATTTGATTTTTATGTGTGTTTAAACGCCCCTTTTAGCACTGCATTTGGGTTATTTCGTTGCGACTAGTTTTTATTGATGGAAGAAGACGTAGTGCCCGGAGAGAACCACCAACCTTCGATAGGAAAACTGACATTCCTAGTCAATTCAGTGTTGACTGGCTAGTGACTTCTTAAGTCAGGAAACTGTCATTCAGTGGTTGTTTTACGTTTTGTAATGCAAAATTGTTTTTGAAACTTCGGGAGATTAAACAAACTAAAGTTATCCGAATTTAAATCAGTAAATATTTGTATTATTCTGCGCAATTACAAGGAGTCAAATTGCAAAGTGGGTGGTTCAGGTTAATATTTGAATATTAAACCTTCTCGTTTATACCTTTTGTCCCTTCATTAACGTATCTATTAAGTAATAAGTTATATACTTAAGAGCAGATGCGCTCATACTAAATGTAAGCTTGATCAACATTTTTTACAACTTAATAAAATATTAAAAGCAAATAGTACGCCTTCTTAAAATTACACTCATATGCTACAATTATAAAATTAGTAAGGATACATCCAGATTTTCATCTTTTGTCCCTTTTCCGTTGTAGTGAAATTGTCCTGGGAATCACTTACAGTCATACAGTTAAATTTATTACAAAATAAGAATTACAATTTCAATTTTGAAAGCTTCGTGATTTCTTTCAGTAAATAAACAAATTTAAAATAGATTCTTATGAAATCATTTTATCATATTTACAATCTACATGATACAATAAACTTTTTATATGTGGAAATGTCTGATGACCTTTTTAACTTGATGGAATGTACTTTAGAGGAAGTTATAAGACTTCTTATATGGTTTCATAGAAATTAGTTTACGAACAGTAATATTGCAAGATCAAGAATTGTGTTTGTCATGCATCTGAATAAGTATTAAAGTTAGTGTTCAATCTCAGTCTGAATAATTACATTGTCTTCTGCAACAAAGTCATGACACAAAAGGGGAAGGAAATAGACACACAGATAAATACAGAAATGCAATTTCATGATTTACATCGTCCCACTGGAACAAGCTTAGAAAAAGTTGAAGTTAATGGTATCGAAAAGCTGAATACCTTCTTCAATATATATAAATTAAACGAAAGGTTTCCCTGTTGACATATTATAATTATTTTTCTTCACTGATTTAGTGTCATTCTTTTGCCAGACAATCATATGCCATTGCCCGGATAGCTTAGCCTATAAGTATAAGGAAGGAAGTAAATCGGCAAAGATAGGTCTTCAACGGAAAGGGCTTTTAATTTAGATATGGATTCTAGTCAATGATTTGTAAATACCAGAAATTTTAACCATTGGAATTCTGCTTAATATTCATGGTTAAAAAAGTTATGGATTACAAACTGAAGAACCAAAAAAAAGGAATGCTGAAAATCTTTTACATAAATAAAAGACATTAAAAAAACCAGAAACTCGAAAGCATAATTATCGAAGAAAATCAGAGTTAGTAGCAGATATCTCATTGGTTATAACTTTTCATTTTTTATATAACTAATGGCTGTTTTCAGATGAATGGAACGAACTGAGACATGTTCATACAGGTTTTATACTTTTCAGACATAAAAAATAAATCAGTGGCGTTATGATATACTCTGATGGAGAAAACTGACTTTCTTTTTATACAGAAGGTTTATTGTTTAATTGGCATATTCCTACAATTCTTAAATCTTTTTTGTCTTTTTTTGTCTTTTTAAAAACAATTCTTATATGGGTTTTATTTGGCAAATGACACATACGTGGATAGGGTACCCATGCCAGTACATTTGCATTGGATCAGTTGTAAAAAATATATTTATATTTTGCCGATTTATACTTAAAAAAAAGATCTCATTTTTGTATCTGAATTCAGTACACAATGTTAAAATAAGGAGTTGCGATAAGACACCAGAGTACCCAACCAGCTAATCTAACTCCGCTACAAAGCGGTCTCTATACCGTACCAGGGACATTGGCAATGATTGTTTGTCAAAATATCATGAAATGCCAACTTGGTCTTTGTTATCGTAGTCCATTGTTCGGTGTCAATCTTGAATTTTTTCTAAGATCTTAGATTCAGCAACCACTGAATCAATTCAAGCACATTTGAGGTGAATGCTCATTGGAGTTTTCTGGTTTGTTAATCAGTTATTAGAAAATAATGGTAAAATGCCGTAATTATCTTATATCTTGGAAACTATAATAAACAGTATAAGATATAAAAGATTGACAAAATATAACGGATAGACATTCAAAAACATATAATCTGACAGGAACAAACATGCTCAGAACTCCTGATCTAGCTTCTTTCTATTTTAACTAAAATCAGATGACTCTTTCTAGAGTCATTGTTCGTAATGGACTATTGTTTAATAAAGTATGTGTTCCGGCTATTATTTCAAAAAAATGTAATAGATAGCTAGGAATTGTAAACAGCAAACATCAGAATTACAAAATCTACATAAAAGCAAATCAACAGAAATAAATTACTTGTCAACTGAAATGTTGCACAAACACTTATCTAATTATGTAAATATCTTACATGGCCCTTTACAAAAATTTTTTTGTTGATCTCTAATGAAAGATGGACATATGAATTGCCTAAAAATTAGTATTGGACAATATTGATAATACATGTTGAAACAATTGTAGTTTATAATCTAACCACATGGGATATACATGTAAACCGTCTCCCATTTACACCTTTTCAGTAATAATTCTCATATTCAGATGAGCAATTCAGGGTCCTGGGAGCATCTAGTTATACACACGTCGATAGAGACCTTACAATGCAAGGTCAATATACGTATATACCGTTAAAGACTTTACGTTACGTCGCATTCTAACATCTGTTCACGTTGTATTAGATATTGGCGTTTAGGCTAAATCTAAATCACATTTGTAAGGTCACCAAGTGTGATCGAGCAGAAGCAATTAATTATAATTGACACTAATATTTATAAAATATAAAGTTGTTAACATGTATCGTGTTTAAAACGATTTATTCAACACAGGAGTTTGACATGTTACTGCAAAAGGTTGCCTGGCAACATGGGCAATACATGCATTTGATATCAATCGTAAATTGAATTGCACCTTTCTTAAAAGCGCTTTAGTTCATGGATGCATTGACTCTGCATGTCATTAAGCCCTTTTAATTGAAAAGTAACACTCTCAACTGAAATTCAATTACATTTGTTATTTGAAAGAGATTTATAAAGTATCTGCATGATTTAGATAAATAAATTTGTTTGTTATTCTATTCAAAATCAAATATAGATTGAATTAAATATTTTAGGATTTTTGAAAGAAAACATGATACCAATGTTTTGGTTTAAAAGGAAGGATGATTTGGTAATCCAGTTTCAATTATTACATGTTAATGACTATAGGTTGCACTTCTGTAAATATAGAAAAAGCAATTTCCCATAGAAACTCCTTTTACCGCATAAACTGTGCTACTTTTACCCAAAAAATGTATCCTTGAATAGAAAGTTTGCAAGGGTAAAAAAATTTGGCTGTGTTGCATATTTGCAACAGTTATCTGACTCTAACTTCTATGAGTTTTTAAACTTATACTTAAATTCTGTACTATCTCCCTTCACTTTTTGTCTTCCTCAATTTTGCCTCTTTCTATGTTTATTTAAACTGCGTGTTAAAATTCTTAAGTTCTGTCTATACAGAATGAAGCATACAGATATTGGAAACCGAAGGCAAACAAAACAAAATATATATGAATACCCAATATCTCCCTAAAATAGGTGTGGTTTGTGAAACAACCGTATTTACAAATTTTTTATATGAATACAAACGCTGATTTTGCTAGACTGTTTTACAATTCCAAATGTAGCAATTGACAGGAAGATATGTCATGATACATGATTGGACACATTATTCAGACTCCGATGTAACCAGTCTGTGCTATATCTCACAAAGGTCATGTGCTTGGTAGAAAACCAGAAAAAACTAGCTTCCTTTTCCTTTATATAATTCACCCGGAAATCTAACCAAAGCCTCTTACACCCGAAGTGAGCATGCTACGGTGAGATGATCAAACGGTTGATTTTGTAAGGCTACTCACTGTACATGTATCAAAAAGGGTGTATAACATTTTTAATTATTGATTATTATTTTCATTTAAATCAACACAGACCGCACATGTACATTCATTTTGTCAAAATCAAGATTTATGTTTAAGTTTAATCAAGTTTTATATACATATATAACATCAATTGCTAAAATTGATGTTGCATCTTAAAAGAAGGACGTCAGATACCAGAGGTACATTCAAATTCATAGATCGAAAACAAACTGACAACGCCATGGCTAAAAACGAAAAAGACAACCTGACAATAATAGTACACAAGACACAGCATTAGTAACTCTAGTCAAATAATTTTAACAAGATCACAACTATTACTATATTTTCTATAGCTCATTTTTACAGCTTAGCAATGACTGCAACAACTCAACTATTGGCACATCTATATCATAAAACAAAAAAGAAAAGAAATGAATAAAATCACTTCCATTCTAACAAATCGTATTCCTGTTTGTGATAAAGAGCTGTACGATTTTGATTTTTTTGCACATGTTTCGTGTTTGTCTAACATGAATATTCTGCGTAGATATCATTGATTATGTCGTCAGACAAAGGACTTCTTGTCAAGATAAACATGTCATACTAGCGCCGTTCCTACGGTTCTTATTACGCAAATGTTAGATATCGTTTTGTATATCATTTATTTAAGTAGCCTTGGGAAAACTATATATGTTACACAAAACCTTATTTAGCTGAAAATAATGAATTGGTTTTACTTTAAATAATTCAATAGTTATATCAGCATCTCCATATAAATCACAAGCTTTCCAACGACAACACATATTATCAAATTGCATACAAAACGTTCTGTTTAAAATATATCTATGATGACTATATTTAAAAACATTCGGTCGATGCCACTGTTTGTGGAGTTTTTATTCCGCGAGGGTATCACCATCCCAGTAGTCAGCATTTTTGTGTTGACAAGAATTATCATATATTAATATGGTCATAATTATGAATTAACTGTTAACAACACTTTTGAATTTTTGAAATACTAAGTATTTTCTACCTACGAAATATATTGCTTTAGCTGTTTGGCAAAACTTTTATGAATATTTGGTCCTCAATGCTCTTCAATTTCGTACTCTTTTTGACTTGTTTTAACTTTTTTTTATATTCGAGCGTCACTGATGAGTTTTTTAATAGACGAAATGCACGTCTGGCGCAAATACCAAATTCAAATCCTGGAATCTATGATGAGTCCGACTTTTTTAACAGGTTGTATCTATACTAGTTTCCTATCGAAGGCATCAAATCTACAGTATTAACAAAATATTTCAATTGGTCTCTGTGCAAAAACAAAGACCAACGATAACAACTTGTTAGCTTTAAATGTGTTTCCGGTGGTCAATCGTTCATTATCAATGTCTTCTTTTGTTGAAAGAATTTTCTGTGTTGTTTTTAAAAGGGAAGTCCTACCACTACTAGCCGTCTATTGAACAAAAATCACACATACTAACACCATACAAATATACACGGGTTACACGTAGTTGCTTTAAACTAATTATTCATAAAAAATGGAATATAGGAGGTAAGGTAATGAGAAAGACAACACGCATCATCCTGTATTGTGTTGAAACAAAGATATAATTTTATCCGGTTCGATAGACTTTAGGTCTCACAATTTCTTTAAGAATGGTTATCTTTTTTTAATGTTTTAGAACTAATATCTAGTATGAATATTCTGACATTTAAATTGAAACCGAACAATCTGTTTGGTATTGTGAATATTCTAATGAAACTACTAAGTATCTATGTCCTTTAGCTTATATTAACTTAATTTCTCTCAAAAAGTATTCTTGGTAAGATCTAGTTAAGCCAGTATGGATATACTATGGAAATTTTCAATTAGATTTCATTAAATCTCAGTGAGACTAATTAGCTCCTTCATATCTTCAAATAGATGCATTTAAATTAATTAGATGGTATATTTTAATCCGTATGGCCGTTCCTTAAGATTGATTACATATTGCATTAAGGAACGTTGGTTAAAAGAACGTTGAAGTGTTTGTCATATCATGTCCTTTATGAACTATTTCTCACAGCAATGCATATATTTATATTAAAGCTAGCTGCTCCCTAGTATATTGATTGAACTGACAGTTGATATAAACAATACTTAAAACGATTTTAGATAAGTAATGTAAGACGAAACCCATGTATCAAATGCATATTACAAATATGTATACACATTTCCATTAATCATTTGAAAAAAAATCGAATGAACTTATTTTAAATGATTTTCTTCCAAACAATATAACAAACAATACAAACTTTGTAATGAAAAGTATAATAAACAAACTATATTAGGCATCCTAGCGTCATAACACTAGTCAACAGATTGACTTTAGTGATATGTGCACAAAAATAAAACAGAAGCATTTGAATAAATCAAACAGGATGATTGGGTTGACATTCGGTTTGATTCGGTTAGAGCACAGCAACATACGAAAATAGGTATCAGCATTCACCATCATGGATAACAAAGATTTTCCAATTGTTGGGCAACTTTTTGGTGTGTAAAGTATTTTGAATGAGAATGCAGAAGACGGTTGCCACATTCAATAGTTATTATGCGTTAAAGGATGAAAATGATTGAGGGTTGTTACATACAAGGAAGCTAGGAGTTCACATTTATTTAATAAAGTTACATTCATCCTTCAAAAAGTTTTTCGGACGCCTACTTAGCTTTACAGATTATAACAACACATCACACGTCATCTTCCTTTACACTATTCTATTGGTTATATCAATTTCTACAATAACCATAACCGGGCAGTCTGTATTATTCATACACAAACATTTTTTATTCAAATATATGTATCTATATTTAGAGTATATTTCAGAAATATTTTCCAGGAATTTTATTGGTTTTGATCGATGATTGATGGGACGTGTATTTTTTGTATATTAATTTCGTCAGATGGACAATGGTTGTTTTTTTTTGCCATTTCCCATTGCAATTTGAAGATATGCACTTTTTATTAAAGACGTTTTGATTTTGCAATTGTTTCAACAATTAATGAATATTCGTTGATGTTTGGTGTAATTTGTCAAATATGCCATGTTCTCGGGAATGATATTTGTGATATCAGTTACCAAACGTACAACAGACGCGCGTTTCGTCCACATAAGACTCATCAGTGACGCTAATATCAAAATAGTTAAAAAGGTAACCAAGTACAAAGTTAAAGAGCATTGAGGATCCGAAATTCCAAAAGGTTGTGCCAAATACGGCTAAGGTAATATATGCCTGGGATAAGAAAATCCTTTGTTTTACAGAAAAAAATTACCTTCCTTTAAATCAAACTTCTAATTAGAGTATTTATTATTCTGGGTTTTATCTTAATTCAGGTAAGTCTTATTTCATTTTCAAATGTGTTGTGTTTGCATACATACGTATTTTAACCTTTCACAAATTTACAATATCAAAAGAACATGGTGTTTACTTAATTCATTTTATATTTGGATGTTATTTTCAATAAAACATTAATACGCTTTTTGTGCTATTAAATTGTAATCTTAGTTGTGATTTAAAATTAATTTTATAATGTTTTTTATTCTTTAAAAGTTTAGGATTTCCCGATTCATGAATTTCACTTTATAACCTGTAAATTGTATTTTAAGCTAACTATAGTTTCAATGTTTTGTTTTTAACTTCCACTGGTCAACATTTTAATGAACATATCAGATGAAGAGTAATTATTGTCCTGTTCAGAAACTGGTTTAAACGTTTATCAATTGTATTGATATTCAAGCAGCATGCTGAAATCATTCAAATCAAATGTTCCTTTTTTACAAGTAGAACGCACTTACACAAAAAGAGTCTAATGACTTTTAATGCTTTTTTTCGTTTCGTTTAGTTATCAGAAAAGAATACATATTTCATGCGTTAAGAATTGAATCTCTCAAGTTTGACATTTTAATTTCAGAAATGTTGTAATCAAATTGAATGTATTTGTATCCTTATTATATTGAATGATTCTTAACTCATTATATGAAGTTAAAAAATTACAACAAAACAAAAACTATTCTACTTCACTAAATACTTACATAGCATGCTTTACATACAAGAAATATTTTACTCAGTAAGTGCTATTGCCAATGATTGACTTTCATTTACAAACGTTAACTCATCTTTTAATAACGGTACATGCAGGGAGAAATCATGTACTGTAAACCAAGTACAAATCAAAACCTCAGAATAGAGCTTTATAATTTTACAGAAAAATAAAATTGTTTTTTCTTTTAGTGAGTATTTAGCTTTTACACAGATACGTTTATGAGTGGAAATGATAGTGTGTGCCCGACAATTAATGTTACTGAGCTTCACTGATGAGTCTAGACAAAACGCACGTCTTGCGTATTGAATTATAAGCCTTGTACCATGATAACTATTTACCGTATTATTACCTACAGAATTACATAACAGTATCCGATTTTCAGTTATCTGCGTGTAGGCCAACATAATTTAGTGTAGGACAGCTGAGCCAAAAATTTCAGCAAGAGAGTAATACGGCGAATATTTCATTTCCAGTACTTATAATTTCATCTGAGTAAAAACACGCTGACTACGAGGATTCTGTTCACTGGTTCGTCGAAATTTGAACCATCGATATTATGCTTGGTTAAAAGACTTCAAGATTAGCGACTGTAGTACAAAGTAATTTAAAATACTTTAAAAATGTGAGAAAATAGATGGCCATTGAAGAAACAACCGAAAATGTCGAAACTAGCAAACAAAATATACCAAAGAATTTCTATGATAAGAGTTAGCAGTAACTCAACAGACATAAGAATTATAACCAATAATTTCTCTTGTGGCTGTTTTAACAAGAAGGGGAACGGCCTCAGACACATGTCTAACACGTTTTGCACTTTATACACACCAATTGACAATAGCAGTGCAATGGTGCTCTATGGACAGAAAGCATAACTTTCTGTTCAAACAAAAGAAATCATTTTTGTGTTTGAAGTTTTGAGAATTAGATCATTGGTATAAATATAGCCGAATCCACTTGTATTCATAGTCAGTCTTTTTTCTTTGTATATGGCAACAGAAAAATAAGTGCATAGGATATTACATTACATTAGATATACGGTTCAAATCAAGGTACAAATGCCTAAGGAAGGTGTGATACTGTTCTTTGACATTTATTCCTTATACAAATCTTGACAATACTACTGTTGGGAAATGTTTTCTCTTTCATCTTCGATAATGTATGGTTGAAAATATATTGTATTATAGCTTTGAGTATTATACCTGAGTATCTTAATTATCCATAGCGTATCTAGTATAAAATGTGTGTGTTGTTTACGTTTCTGTTAATATGCATAGTTGCTATGTCAATAAAACATGAGAATTGGGTCAAATGCATTAATAGTCTGTATGTTTTAAACACTGCTACAGAGATAATTTTGACAGGGACATCAACGCTCGAAATGTCAAGATCTACCTTCTTCTGTTTTCCCTAATTTTTCAGATGTTTTCTGATGTAGTTGTTGCCAAAAATGACGATTGTTGATTCATAGAATGTGTATTCGCCTATAATTTCAATCAATATAATACATACTAGGTAGTCGCTGTAAATAGCAAACACCAGAATACAAGATCTACATAAATGCATAACTACCGAAACAATGTGATGATTAGGAGTTACAACTAAAATCGATTTTATTTCTCAAGTTTGTCGTATACCCTCTCAAATATCTTTTGTCTGTAACTTTTGACCCAATTTCAACCAAAGTTTGTGCAAACGATTTCAAAGTCTTTAGAATAAAGCATGTCTAGTTAGCAAAACATCGTCATAATTCTACACTAAAAAGTTATTGCTCTTATTAGTTTCTCTGATTAACAGAAATATAAAACATTTAATATCGAAAAATTATTAGCTTGAAAGTACACAGCCCAAACACGTAACACATTGTTTAACTATCTGCCGAAGTTCTCTACAAAAGCTTAGATTTCATTCAAAGATGTATAACATATTTGCCTAATCGTTATCATTGGACCTAATTAAAAAATTTCAGTTTGGTCAATACATTTATGTTCTACTGATCATAATAAGGATCCAACAGATAAAAAAACAAATATTTTTTTTTTTCTGTTTTCAAATTGTCTTCAGTTAAGAATTTGAACCATATTATCTGTTCAACTGGCACATTTTGTCAGTAACTATGCTCAAGTCAGGATTTGATGTTTTTGTGTGTTTAAACGCCCTTTTTGAGCACTGCATTTGGGTTATTTCGTTGCGACTAGTTTTTATTGATGGAGGAAGACGGAGTGCCCGGAGAGAACCACCAACCTTCGATAGGTAAAACTGACATTCCTAGTCAATTCAGTGTTGACTGGCTAGTGAATACAGTAGTAACTACTTAGTCCACTCGGCCATCGAGGCCCCTGCTTACGTGAGGATCTGCTATTCAGTGGCTGTTCACGTTTTGCAATGCCAAATTGATTTTGTATTATTCTGGGCAATTACAAGGAGTCAAATTGCAAAGTGGGTGGTTCAGGTTACTATTTGAATATTTAACCTTCTCGTTTATTCCTTTTGTCCCTTCATTAACGTATCTATTAAGTAATAAGTTATATACTTAAGAGCAGATGCGCTCATACTAAATGTAAGCTTGATCAAAATTTTTTACAACTTAATAAAATATTAAAAGCAAATAGTACGCCTTCTTAAAATTACACTCATATGCTACAATTATAAAATTAGTAAGGATACATCCAGATTTTCATCTTTTGTCCCTTTTCCGTTGTAGTGAAATTGTCGTGGGAATCACTTACAGTCATACAGTTAAATTTATTACAAAATTAGAATTACAATTTCAATTTTGAAAGCCTCGTGATTTCTTTCAGTAAATAAACAAATTTAAAATAGATTCTTATGAAATCATTTGATCATATTTACAAACTACATGATACAATTAACTTTTTATATGTGGAAATGTCTGATGACCTTTTAAACTTGATGGAATGTACTTTGGAGGAAGTTATAAGAATTCTTATATGGTTTCATAGAAATTAGTTTACGAACGGTAATATTGCAAATGATCAAGAATTGTGTTTGTCATGCTTCTGAATAAGTATTAAAATTAGTGTTCAATCTCAGTCTAAATAATTACATTGTCTTCTGCAACGAAGTCATGACACAAAAGGGGAAGGAAATAGACACACAGATAAATACAGAAATGCAATTTCATGATTTACATCGTCCCACTGGAACAAGCTTAGAAAAAGTTGAAGTAAATGGTATCGAAAAGCTGAATACCTTCTTCAATATATATAAATAAAACGAAAGGTTTCCCTGTTTACATATTATAATTATTTTTCTTCACTGATTTAGTGTCTTTCTTTTGCCAGACAATCATATGCCATTGCCCGGATAGCTTAGCCTATAAGTATAAGGAAGGAAGTAAATCGATAAAGATAGGTCTTCAACGGAAAGGGCTTTTAATTTAGATATGGATTCTAGTCAATGATTTGTAAATACCAGAACTTTGAACCATTGGAATTCTGCTTAATATTCATGGTTAAAAAAAGTTATGGATTAGAAACTGAAGAACAAAAATAAAGGAATGCTGAAAATCTTTTTAATAAATAAAAGACATTAAAACAACCAGAAACTCGAAAGCATAATTATCGAAGAATTTATAAAATCAGAGTTAGTAGCAGATATCTCATTGGTTATAACTTTTCATTTTTTTATAAAACTAATGGCTGTTTTCAGATGAATGGAACGAACTGAGACATGTTCATACAAGTTTTATACTTTGTCATCAACAAACAAACAGTGGCGTTATGATATACTCTGATGGAAAACATGACTTTCTTTTTATACAGAAGGTTGATTGTTTAATTGGCATATTCCTACAATTCTTTAAAAATAATTTTTGTCTTTTTTTGTCTTTTTATAAAAAATTCTTATATGGGTTTTATTTAGCAACTGACACATACGTGGATAGGGTACCCATGCCAGTACATTTGTATTGGATAAGTTGTTAAAAAACATATTTATATTTTGCCGATTTATACTTAAAAAAAAATCTCATTTTTGTATCTGAATTCAGTACACAATGTTAAAATAAGGAGTTGCGATAAGACACCAGAGTACTCAATCAGCTAATCTAACTCCGCTACAAAGCGATCTCTATACCGTACCAGGGACATTGGCAATGATTGTCTGTCAAAATATCATTAAATGCCAACTTGCTCTTTGTCATCCTATTCGATTTTCGGTGTCAATTTTGATTTTTTTCTAAGATCTTATATTCAGCAACCACTGAATCAATTCAAGCACATTTGAGGTGAATGCTCATTGGAGTTTTGTGGTTTGTTAATCAGTTATTAGAAAATAATGGTAAAATGCCGTAATTATCTTATATCTTGGAAACTATAATAAACAGTATAAGATATAAAAGATTGACAAAATATAACGGATAGACATTCAAAAACATATAATCTGACAGGAACAAACATGCTCAGAACACCTGATCCAACTTCTTTCTATTTTAACTAAAATCAGATGACTATTCCTAGAGTCATTGTTCGTAATGGGCTATTGTTGAATAAAGTATGTGTTCCGGCTATTATTTCAAAAAATGTAATAAATAGCTAGGAATTGTAAACAGCAAACATCAGAATTACAAAATCTACATAAATGCAAATCAACAGAAATAAATTACATGTCAACTGTAAAGTTGCACACACACTTATCTAATTATGTAAATATCTTAGATGGCCCTTTACAAAATTTGTTAGTGATCTCAAATGACAGATGGACACATGAATTGCTTAAAAATTAGCCAGATTGATAATACAACGGTTTAATCT
The DNA here is from genome assembly GCF_036588685.1 of Mytilus trossulus. Lineage (NCBI taxonomy): Eukaryota > Metazoa > Mollusca > Bivalvia > Mytilida > Mytilidae > Mytilus > Mytilus trossulus. Next base: position 39,947,446 of record NC_086381.1, on the reverse strand, counting down.
AACCATATGGTATATCATCTTACATTAACACCTTTTTAGTAACAATGCTCATATGCAGATAAGCGATTCAGTTTCATTAGAGCATCTAGTTATACACACGTCGATAGAGACCTTACAATGCAAGGTCAATATACGTATATACCGTTAAAGACTTTAAGATACGTTGCATTTTAGCATCTGTTCAGATTGTATTAGATATTGGCGTTCTCCCGCACAACCTTTTATATAAATCACGTTTATACGTTCATGGTTGAAACCTTCCTTTTACCAAGTGTGATCGAGCAGAAGCAATTAATTATAATTGACATTAATATTTATAAAATATAAAGTTGTTAACATGTATCGTGTTTAAAACAATTTAATCATTACAGGAGATTGGGAATGTTATCGCAGTAGGTTGCCTGGCAACATGGGCAATACATGCATTTGATATAAACCGTAAATTAATGTTGCACCTTTCTTTAAAGCGCTTTAGTTCATGGATGCATTGCCTCTGCATGTCATTAAGCTCTTTTTATTGAAAAGTAACACTCTCAACTGAAATTCAATTAAATTTGTTATATGAAAGAGATTTATAAAGTATCGGCACGATTCAGATTAATAAATTTGTTTGTTATTCTATTTAAAATCAAATTGAATAGATTGAAGTAAATAGTTTAGGCTTTTTGAAAGAAAACATGATACCAATGTTTTGGTTTAAAAGGAAGGATGATTTGGTAATCCAGTTTCAATTATTAAATGTTAATGACTATAGGTTGCACTTCTGTAAATAAAGACAATGCAGTTTCCCATAGAAACTCCTTTACGGCTTAAACTGTGCTACTTTTACCCCAAAAATGTATCCTTGAATAGAAAGTTTTCAAAGGTAAAAAAATTTGGCTGTGTTATATATTTTAAACATTTATCTGCCTCTAACTTCTATGAGTTTGAACTTATACTTAAATTCTGTACTATCTCCCATTACTTTTGGTCTTCCTCAATTTTGACTCTTTCTAAGTTTATCTAAACTGCATGTTAAATTCTGAAGTTCTGGCTACACAAAATGAAGCATACTGATATGGGAAACCGAAGGCAAACAAACAAAATATATAGGAATACCATATATCTCCCTTAAATAGGCATGGTTTGTGAAAGAACCGTATTTACAAACTTTTTATATGAATACAAACGGTGATTTTGCTAGACTGTTTTACAATTCCAAATGTAGCAATTGACAGGAAGATATGTCATGATACACTCCGATGTAACCAGTTTGTGATATATCTAATAAAGGTCGTGTGCTTGGTAGAAAACCAGGAAAAAAAACAGCTTTCTCTTTCTTTATATAACTCATCTGGAAATCTAACCAAGGCCTCTTGCACCCAAAGTGAGCATTCTACGGCGAGGTGATCAAACGGTTGATTTGTTAGCTACTCACTGTACATGTATAGAATTTTAATTATTGTTTATTATTTTCATTTAAATCAACACAGACCAACCATGTACATTCATTTTGTCAAAATCATGATTTATGTTCCAGTTTTAACAAGTTGTATATACATATTTATCATATATTTAGTACAAAATACAGCTATTTTGTATAACTTATAAAGGTTGTTTTTCCAGTCTGTATCACCTACCCTGTATCACATACCCCGTATCGCATAACTAAACCCGTATCGCATGGTAAAACCCGTATCGCATAACTAAACCCGTATCGCATGGTAAAACCCGTATCGCATACTTTTTTTTTTTTTTTTTACATAAAGTAAGTTTTTTGTTGTTTTTTTTGCTTAAGAACAAATTTCCTCAAAATAGGTCATTTTTTTAATGATGTCATTGTTTGGTATGTAACGTCACGAACGTCAAGTTTTCATATTGTATGTGACGTCACGAACGTCAAGTTTTCATATTGTATGTGACGTCACGAACATCAAGTTTGCATATTTTTTGGCACACTAAATGCAACTATAAAAAATACAAAACACTCAAATAAATACAATAATAAACAAAATATTTTTAAAACAGCAGCACGCAAATGGTAAGGTAACCCAGGTGCTCTGAATAAGCAGTTATTTTAAGGCTTTGAAACAAGACAAAAGCAGAACTGAAGGTAACCCAGTGCTAATCTATGGATCAGAAAACAGTTCATATGATATAATACTCTTCTGTTGAAATATATGATAAAGCGTACTATACATGGTAAAATCCGTATCACATGCCGTATCACCCTCGACCAATATCATCCCTCGGGCCTAAAGGCCCTTGGGCTGATATTGATGTCTCGGGATGATACGACATATGATACGGATTTTGCCATGTATTATTCTCTATATAACATCAATTGCTAATTATATAAAATATGATGTTTCATCTTAAAAGAAGGACGTCAGATACCAGAGGTACATTCAAATTCATAGATCGAAAACAAACTGACAATGCCATGGTTAAAAACAAAAAAGACAACCAGACAATTAATAGTACACAAGACACAACATTAGTTACTCTAGTCAAATAATTTTAAAAAGATCATAACTATTACTATATTTTCTATAGCTCATTTTTACAGCTAAGCAATGACTGCAACAACTCAACTATTGGCACATCTATATCATAAAATAAAAAAGAAAAGTAATAAATAAAATCACTTCCATTCTAACAAAACGTATACCTGTTTGTGATAAAGAGCTGTACGATTTTGATTTTTTGCACATGTTTCGTGTTTGTCTAACATGAATATTCTGCGTATAAATCATTGATTATGTCGTCAGACAAAGGACTTCTTGTCAAGATAAACATGTCATACTAGCTAGCGCCGTTCCTACGGTTCTTATTACGCAATTGTTAGATATCGTTTTGTATATCATTTATTTAAGTAGCCTTGGTAAACTATATATGTTACACGAAACCTTTTTTAGCTGAACATAATGAATTGTTTTTACTTTAGATATTTCAATAGTTATATCAGCATCTCCATATAAACCCCAAGCTTTCCAACGACAACACATACTGTTAAATTGCATAACCAAAACGTTATATTTCAAACTTATCTATGATGAGTTGAATTACACCCATTGATTAGATGCCACAAGTACTGCTTGTGGAGTCAGCAATTCTGTGTTGACATGAATTTTCACTGGTATTGTCATAATTCTGATTTAACTGTTGAGAAAACTTTTTGTTTTATAATATACCAAGCTTTTCTACCTCAGGAATAGATTACCTTTGCTGTATTGGCAAATTTGGGGGAATGTTTGGTCCTCAAAGCTCTTCAACTTCGTATTCTATTTGATTTTTGACTTTTTTTAGTCGAGCGTCACTGCTGAGTTTGTTTGTAGACGAAATGCACGTCAGGCGCAAATACAAAATTTAAATTCAAGTATCCATGATGAGTTTATTTACACTAAACTGAATGGATTTGACATCAAAATAAATAATAGGACTTATTAATGATATTATCTGCATGTTAGTACTCCAAATGCTGTCAATGATTTGATACTTATATAAAATCTGTATTTAAACAAATTAACTGTCGCCATACATATATGGTTTTAAGTCACTAGCACACAGCTGTGTATTGAAGTTATGTTGCCGACTTTCTTAACAGGTTGCATCTATAATAGTGTCCTATCAAAGGGATTAAGTCTGCAATGTTAAGAACAAGATTCTATTGGTAATAGCAAAGACCAATAATAACAACTTGTTATTTTTCATTGTATTTCCTGCATTTATTTCAATTGTTCATCAATTCTTTCGTCTGTTGAAAGTTTTAAGATTTTTCAGTGTTGTTTTTAAAAGCTAATTCCTACCGCTTCTAGCCGTGTATTGACAAAAAAATCACACCATACAAATATACACGGTTTACACGTGGTTTCATTTAATCAATTATTCATATAAATGGAATATAGGAAGTAAGATAATGAGAAAGTCAACACGCAGCATCCCGTATTGTCTATAATTTTTATCCTTTGTGCTTTAAAATCATTTTTATAATGCTTTTTGTTCTTCAAAATTGCAGGATTTCACGATTCACAAATTTCACTTTATTTATATCAATGAACACCTCCAAATTGTATTTCAAGCTATCTATAGTTTCAATGTTTTGTTTTTAACCCCCACCAGTCAACATTTAAATGGACATATCAGATGAAGAGTATTGTCCTGTTCAGAAACTGGTTTAAACTTTATCAACCGTAATTATTTTCAAGCATGCTGAAACCATTCAATTCGAATGTTGCTTTTTTACAAGTAGAAAGCACTTACACAAGAAGAGTGTAATGACTTTTAATGCTTTGAATAACTTCAGTTTCTTTACCTATATAATACATATTTCATGCGTTAAGAATTGAATCTCTCAAGTTTGACATTTTAATTTCAGAAATGATGTAATCAATGTATTTGTATCCTTATTATATCAAATGATTCTTAACTCATACGTAGTGAGAGAAAAAAACTACAAACACTATTCTACTTCACTAAACACAAATATAACATGCTTTGCATACAAGAAGTATATTACTCAGTAAGTTCTATTGCCAATGATTGACATTCATCTACAAACGTTATCAAATCATTTATAACGATGCATGCAGGGAAAAATCATGTTCTGTAAAGCAAGTTCAAATCAACACTTCAGAACAGTGTTTCATCATTTTACGGAAAAATAAAATTATTTATTCTCTAAGTGAGCACTTAGCTTTTACACAGATGCGTTTATTAATGGAAATGATAGAATATGCCCGACATTTAATGTTACTGAGCGTCACTGATGAGTCTAAACGTAACGAACGTCTTGCGTATTGAATTATAAGCCTGGCACCATAATAACTATTTACCGTATTATTACCTACAGAATTACATAACAGTCTCAGATTTTCAGTCATCTGCGTGCAGCCCAAAATAATTTTGTAGGACAGCTGAGCCAAAAATATCAGCAAGAAAGTTATACGGCGAATATATATGTTTCCATCGGCAAGTACTTATAATTTCATCTGTGAAAAAATACGATGACCACGAGGATTATGTTCATTGGTTCGTAGAAACTTGCACAATCGATATTAAGCTTGGTTAAAATACTTCAAGATTAACGACTGTAGTACATAGTAATTGAAAATACTTTAAAAATGTGGGAAAGTAGATGACTATTGAAGAAACAACCGAAAATGTCGAAACTAGCAAAAACAATATACCAAAGAATTTCTATGATAAGAGTTAACAGTAACTCAACAGACATAAGAATTATAACCAATATTTTCTCTTGTGGCTGTTTTAACAAGAAGGGGAACGGCATCAGAAACATGTCTAACACGTTTTGCACTTTACACACACCAGACAATAGCAGTGCAATGGTGCTCTATGGATGGGGAAGCATAACTTTGTGTTCCTACAAAAGAAATCATTTTTGTGTTTGAAGTTTGGGAATTAGATCATTGGTATAAATATAGCCGAATCCACTTTTACATAGTTAGTCTTTTTTTCATTTGTATATGGCAACAGAAAAATAAGTGCATAGGATATTACATTACATTAGAAATACGGTTCAAATCGAGGTACAAATGCCTAATGAAGGTGTGATACTGTTCTTTGACATTTATACCTAATACAAATCTTGACAATACTACTGTTGGGAAATGTTTTTCTCTTTCATCTTCGATAATGTATGGTTGAAAATATATTGTATTATCGTTTTGAGTATTATACCTGAGTATCTTAATTATCCATAGCGTATCTAGTATAAAATGTGTGTGTTGTTTACGTTTCTGTTAATATGCATAGTTGCTATGTCAATAAAAAAATGCGAACGGGGTCAAATGCATTAATAGTCTTTATGTTTTCAACACCGCTACAGAGAACATCAACGCTCGAAATGTCAAGATCTACCTTCTTCTGTTTTCCCTAATTTTTTCAGATGATTTCTGATGCAGTAATTGCCAAAAATGACGATTGTTGATTCATAGAATGTGTATTCGCCTATAATTTCAAACAATATAATACATACTAGGTAGACGCTGTAAATAGAAAACACCAGAATACAAGATCTACATAAATGCATAACTACCGACACAATGTGATGATTAGGAGTTACAGCTAAAATCGATTTTATTTCTCAAGTTTGTCGTATACCCTCTCAAATGTCTTTTGTCTGCATCTTCTGACCCAATTTCAACCAAAGTTTGTGCAAACGATTTCAAAGTCTTTAGAATAAAGCATGTCCAGTTAGAAAAAAACATCGTCATAATTCAACATAAAAAGTTATTGCTCTAATTGTTTTCTCTGATTAACAGAAATATAAAACATTTACTATCGAAAAATTATTAGCTTGAAAGTACACAGCCCAAACACGTAACACAAAGTTTTAACCGATCTGCCGGAGTTCTCTACAAAAGCTTAGATTTGATTCAAAGATGTATAACATATTTGCCTAATCGTTATCATTGGACCTAATTAAAAATTCATGTTGACAGAATTGGTTTGTTTTTTTCAGTTTGGTCAATACATGTATGCTCTACTGATCATAAGAAGGATCCAACAGATTAAAAAACAAATATGATTTTTTTTTCTGAAATTCAAATTGTCTTCAGATAAGAATTTGAACCATATGATCTGTTCAACTGGCATATTTTGTCATTAACTATGCTCAAGTCAGGATTTGATTTTTTTGGGTGTTTTAACGCCCTTTTTAATTTGGGTTATTTCGTTGCGACTAGTTTTTACTGATGGAGGAAGCCGGAGTGCCCGGAGAGGACCACCAAAATTAAACTTCGCTAGGAAAACTGACATTCCAAGTCAATTCAGTGTTTACTCGCTAGTGAATACAGTAGTAACTACTTAGACCACCAAACCACAGAGGCCACTGCGTAAGTCAGGAGCCTATCATTCAGTGCCTGTTCCCGTTTTGCAATGCGAAATTGTTTTTGAAACTTCGGGGGATTAAACAAACTAAAGTTATTCGAATTTGAATTAGTAAAAAATGTACTATTCTGCGCAATTACAAGGGGTCAAATTGCAAAGTGGGTGGTTCAGGTTAATATTTGAATATTAAACCTTCTCGTTTATTCCTTTTGTCCCTTCTTTAACGTATCTATTAAGTAATAAGTTATATACTTATGAGCAGATGCGCTCATACTAAATGTAAGCTTGATCAACATTTTTTTACAACTCAATAAAATATTAAAAGCAAATAGTACGCCTTCTTAAAATTACATTCATATGCTACAATTATAAAATTAGTTAGGATACATCCAGATTTTCATCTGTTGCTCCTTTTCCGTTGTAGTGAAATTGTCGTGGGAATCACTTACAGTCCTACAGTTAAATTTATTACAAAATTAGAATTACAATTTCAATTTTGAAAGCCTCGTGATTTCTTTCAGTGAATAAACAAATTTAAAATAGATTCTTATGAAATCATTTAATCATATTTACAAACTACATGATACAATTAACTTTTTATATGTGGAAATGTCTGATGACCTTTTTAACTTGATGGAATGTACTTTAGAGGAAGTTATAAGACTTCTTATATGGTTTCATAGAAATTAGTTTACGAACGGTAATATTGCAAATGATCAAGAATTGTGTTTGTCATGCTTCTGTATAAGTATTAAAGTTAGTGTTCAATCTCAGTCTAAATAATTACATTGTCTTCTGCAACGAAGTCAAGACACAAAAGGGGAAGGAAATAGACACACAGATAAATACAGAAATGCAATTTCATGATTTACATCGTCCCACTGGAACAAGCTTAGAAAAAGGGGATGTTAATGGTATCGAAAAGCTGAATACCTTCTTCAATATATATAAATAAAACGAAAGGTTTCCCTGTTTACATATTATAATTATTTTTCTTCACTGATTTAGTGTCTTTCTTTTGCAAGACAATCATGTGCCATTGCCCGGATAGCTTAGCCTATAAGTATAAGGAAGGAAGTAAATCGGCAAAGATAGGTCTTCAACGGGAAAAGCTTTTAATTTAGATATGGATTCTAGTCAATGATTTGTAAATACCAGAAATTTGAACCATTGGAATTCTGCTTAATATTCATGGTTAAAAAAGTTATGGATTAGAAACTGAAGAACAAAAAAAAAAAGGAATGCTGAAAATCTTTTTAATAAATAAAAGACATTAAAACAACCAGAAACTAGAAAGCATAATTATCGAAGAATTTATAAAATCAGAGTTAGTAGCAGATATCTCATTGGTTATAACTTTTCATTTTTTTATATAACTAATGGCTGTTTTCAGATGAATGGAACGAACTGAGACATGTTTATACAAGTTTTATACTTTTCAGACATCAACAAACAAACAGTGGCGTTATGATATACTCTGATGGAGAAACATGACTTTCTTTTATACAGAAGGTTGATTGTTTAATTGGCATATTCCTACGTATACAATTCTTAAATCTTTTTTTTTTTTTTTTTTAAATCTTATATGGGTTTTATTTGGCAACTGACAAATACGTGGATAGGGTACCCATGCCAGTACATTTGTATTGGATCAGTTGTAAAAAAATATATTTATATTTTGCCGATTTATACTTAAAAAAAGATCTCATTTTTGTATCTGAATTCAGTACACAATGTTAAAATAAGGAGTTGCGATAAGACACCAGAGTACTCAATCAGCTAATCTAACTCCGCTACAAAGCGGTCTCTATACCGTACCAGGGACATTGGCAATGATTGCCTGTCAAAATATCATTAAATGCCAACTTGGTCTTTGTCATCCTAGTCCATTGTTCGGTGTCAATCTTGAATTTTTTCTAAGATCTTATATTCAGCAACCACTGAATCAATTCAAGCACATTTGAGGTGAATGCTCATTGGAATTTTCTGGTTTGTTAATCAGTTATTAGAAAATAATGGTAAAATGCCGTAATTATTTTATATCTTGGAAACTATAATAAACAGTATAAGATATAAAAGATTGACAAAATATAACGGATAGACATTCAAAAAACATATAATCTGACAGGAACAAACATGCTCAGAACTCCTGATCTAACTTCTTTCTTTTTTAACTAAAATCAGATGACTCTTCCTAGAGACATTGTTCGTAATGGACTATTGTTGAATAAAGTATGTGTTCCGGCTATTATTTCAAAAAAAGTAATAGAGAGCTAGGAATTGTAAACAGCAAACATCAGAATTACAAAATCTACATAAAAGCAAATCAACAGAAATAAATTACTTGTCAACTGTAATGTTGCACTAACACTTATCTAATTATGTAAATATCTTACATGGCCCTTTACAAACAAATTTTGTTGATCTCAAATGAAAGATGGACATATGAATTGCCTAAGAATTAGTATTGGACAATATTGATAATACAATTGTTGATCTTAATATAACCATATGGGATATACCTGTAAACCGTGTCCCATTTACACCTTTTCAGAAATAATGCTCATATACAGATGAGCAATTCATGTTCTTTGGAGAATCTAGTTATACACACGTCGATATGGACATACCAATGCAAGGTCAATGTACGTATATACCGTTAAAGACTTGACGTAACGTTACGTTGCATTTTAGCATCTGTTCAGATTGTATTAGATATTGCCGTTTTCCTGCACAACCTTTTATCTAAATCACGTTTATAAGTTTACGATTGAATCCTTCCGTTCACCAAGTGTAATCGAGCAGAAGCAATTAATTATAATTGACACTAATATTTATAAAATATAAAGTTGTTAACATGTATCGTGTTTAAAACGATTTATTCAACACAGGAGTTTGACATGTTACTGCAAAAGGTTGCCTGGCAGCATTGGCAATACATACATGCATTTGATATCAATCGTAAATTGAATTGCACCTTTCTTAAAAGCGCTTTAGTTCATGGATGCATTGCCTCTGTGATTAAGCTCTTTTAATTGAAAAGTCACACTCTCAACTGAAATTCAATTACATTTGTTATTTGAAAGAGATTTATAAAGTATCTGCATGATTTAGATAAATGAATTTCTTTGTTATTCTATTTAAAATCAAATTGAATAGATTGAAGTAAATATTTTAGGCTTTTTGAAAGAAAACATGATACCAATGTTTTTGGTTTAAAAGGAAGGATGATTTGGTAATCCAGTTTCAATTATTACATGTAAATGACTATAAGTTGCACCTCTGTAAATATAGACAATGCAATTTCCCATAGAAACTCTGTTTACGGCATTAACTGTTCTACTTTTACTATAAAAATTTATCCTACAATAGAAAGTTTTCAAAGGTCAAAACATATGGCTGTGTTATACATTTTCAACATTTATCTGCCTCTAACTTCTGTGAGTTTTTGAACTTATACTTAAATTCTGTATAATATAATCTCCCTTCACTCTTGATCTTCCTCAATTTTGCCCCTTTCTAAGTTTATTTAAATTGCGTGTAAAAATTCTTAAGTTCTATCTTTACAAAATGAAGCATACAGATATGGGAAACCGAAGGTAAACAAAACAAAATATATATGAATACCATATATCTCCCTAAAATAGGCGAAGTTTGTGAAACAACCGTATTTACAAATGTTTATATGAATACAAACGCTGATTTTGCTAGACTGTTTTACAATTACAAATGTAGCAATTGACAGGTAATATGTCATGATACATGATTGGACACATTATTCAGACTCCGATGTAACCAGTCTGTGCTATATCTCACAAAGGCCATGTGCTTGGTAGAAAACCAGAAAAACTAGCTTCCTTTTCCTTTATATAACTCACCCGGAAATCTAACCAAGGCCTCTTATACCCGAAGTGAGCATGCTACGGTGAGATGATCAAACGGTTGATTTTTGAGGCTACTCACTGTACATGTATCAAAAAGGGTGCATAACATTTTTAATTATTGATTATTATTTTCATTTAAATCAACACAGATCGCACATGTACATTCATTTTGTCAAAATCAAGATTTATGTTCCTGTTTAATCAAGTTTTATATACATATATAACATCAATTGCTAAAATAGGATGTTGCATCTTAAAAGAAGGACGTCAGATACCAGAGGTACATTCAAATTCATAGATCGAAAACAAACTGACAACGCCATGGCTAAAAACGAAAAAGACAACCTGACAATAATAGTACACAAGACACAACATTAGTGACTCTATTCAAATCATTTTAACAAGATCACAACTATTACTATATTTTCTATAGCTCAGTTTTACAGCTTAGCAATGACTGCAACAACTCAACTATTGGCACATCTATATTATAAAATAAAAAAGATAAGAAATGAATAAAATCACTTCCATTCTAACAAATCGTATTCCTGTTTGTGATAAAGAGCTGTACGATTTTGATTTTTTGCACATGTTTCGTGTTTGTCTAACATGAATATTCTGCGTAGATATCATTGATTATGTCGTCAGACAAAGGACTTCTTGTCAAGATAAACATGTCATACTAGCGCCGTTCCTACGGTTCTTATTACGCAAATGTTAGATATCGTTTTGTATATCATTTATTTAAGTAGCCGTGGGAAAACTATATATGTTACACAAAACCTTATTTAGCTGAAAATAATGAATTGTTTTTACTTTAAATAATTCAATAGTTATATCAGCATCTCCATATAAATCACAAGCTTTCCAACGACAACACATACTATCAAATTGCATACAAAACGTTCTGTTTCAAATATATCTATGATGACTATATTTAAAAACATTCGGTCGATGCCACTTTTTGTGGAGTTTTTATTCCGCGAGGGTATCACCATCCCAGTAGTCAGCACTTCTGTGTTGACATGAATTATCATATATTAATATGGTCATAATTATGAATTAACTGTTAACAACACTTTGAATTTTTGAAATACTAAGTATTTTCTACCTACGAAATATATTGCCTCAGCTGTTTGGCAAAACTTTTATGAATTTTTGGTCCTCAATGCTCTTCAATTTCGTACTCTTTTTGACTTGTTTTAACTTTTTTTATATTCGAGCGTCACTGATGAGTTTTTTAATAGACGAAATGCACGTCTGGCGCAAATACCAAATTCAAATCCTGGAATCTATGATGAGTCCGACTTTTTTAACAGGTTGTATCTATACTAGTTTCCTATCGAAGGCATCAAATCTACAGTATTAACAAAATATTTCAATTGGTCTCTGTGCAAAAACAAAGACCAACGATAACAACTTGTTAGCTTTAAATGTGTTTCCGGTGGTCAATCGTTCATTATCAATGTCTTCTTTTGTTGAAAGAATTTTCTGTGTTGTTTTTAAAAGGGAAGTCCTACTTCTACTAGCCGTCTTTTGAACAAAAATCACACATACTAACACCATACAAATATACACGGGTTACACGTGGTTGCTTTAAACTGATTATTCATAAAAAATGAATATAGGAGGTGAGATAGTGAGAAAGACAACACGCATCATCCCGTATTGTGTTGAAACAAAGATATTATTTTATCCGGTTCGATAGACTTAAGGTCTCACAATTTCTTTAAGAATGGTTATCTTTTTTGAATGTTTTAGAACTAATAACAAGTATGAATATTCTGACATTTAAATTGAAACCGAACAATCTGTTTGGTATTGTGAATATTCTAATGAAACTACTAAGTATCTATGTCCTTTAGCTTATATTAACTTAATTTCGCTCAAAAAGTATTCTTAGTAAGATCTAATTAAGCCAGTATGGATATACTATGGAAATTTTCAATCAGATTTCATTAAATCTCAGAGAGACTAATTAGCTCCTTCATATCTTCAAATAGATACATTTAAATAATTAGGTGGTATATTTTAATCAGTATGGCCGTTCCTTAAGATTGATTGCAAATTGCATTAAGGAACGTTGGTTAAAAGAACTTTGAAGTTTTTGTCATATCATTTCCTTTATGAACTATTTCTCACAGCAATGCATATATTTGTATTAAAGCTAGCTGCTCCCTATTATATTGATTGAACTAATAGTTGATATAAATAATACTTAAAACGATTTTAGATAAGTAATATAAGACGAAACCCATATATCAAATGCATATTACAAATATGTATACACATTTCCATTAATCATTTGACAAAAAATCGAATGAACTTATTTTAAATGATTTTCTTCCAAACAATTTAACAAACAATTCAAACTTTATAATGAAAAGTATAATAAAAAAAAACTATATTAGGCATCCTAGCGTCAAAACACTAGTCATACAGATTGACTTAAGTGATATGTGCACAAATATGAAACAGAAGCATTTAAATAAATCAAACAGGATGATTGGGTTGACATTCGGTTTGATTTATTCGGATTGTCAGAGCACAGCAATTTTCCAATTGTTGGGCAACTTTTTTATCAATTGTATTGATATTCAAGCAGCATTCTGAAATCATTCAAATCAAATGTTCCTTTTCAAATCTGTTTTAGTTTTTCTGTTCTCACTACTTTGAATGAACTAAAATTGCAGCATACATAATTATAACAGTCCATTTTAAATGGTATAAGTACGAATTTTATTTCATCAAAAGTTAAAGTTCTATAAATACTGTAATAGTCTTTTTAAAATACGGTTTAATTTAGTACTGGTTTACTCGTATATGTTTTGTAGCTAAATATTAAAGGTTAAAGTTTGATTGCTCAATAGCTATACAATATTTATTAGTCACAGTAACATGTCAGATAATTAGCCAATGGATGTCTTAGAATAAACCTTAAAAGGCCATGTAAGCTTTACCTACTTATCGTCTGTCATTGTCTAGTGTGCAGTGTATGTCGTAATTATTTTCAATGATTCTATAATCTAAAACTAATAAACTTAGTTCAACCAAATTAGTGTTTTAATTATCCATAGCGTATCTAGTATAACATGTTTGTGTTGTTTGCGTTTCTATTAATATGCATAGGTGCCATGCTAATAAAATGGAGGATTGAGTTCAAATGCATTAATAGTCTTCAGGTTTTAAACCATATCTACAGAGATGATCTGACAGGGGGTCACCGCTCGTAATGTCAAGATATATCTTTCTTCTATTTTCACTAAATTTTTCAGATGATTTCTGATGGAGTTGATGCCCGAAAATGGCGATTGTTGATTCATCCATGTGTTTTTGCCTTTATTCTCAAACAAACATACATAGACACTGTGAATAGCAAACATCGAATACATGATACAAATAAATGCAAAACAACCGAAACAATATGATGTAGAGGAGTTTCAGCTATAATTGACGATTTATTTTTTCGAGTTTGTCTTATACCCGATCAAATATCTTTCGACCTAAACATTATCATTGGACTTTATGGAAAATTCATGTTGACATAATTGGTTTTTTTTAATTTGGTCAAGACATATATGTTCTATTGATCATATGAAGGATCCAACCGATTAAAAACTGTATTTTTTTTTTAAATCTGAAATTCAGGTTTGTAGCATACGTGCTGTTCAAATGGCACATTTTCAGTATATATGGTCAAGTCAAGAATCGTCATTCAGTGGCTGTCGTTTGTTGCTATATATCATGTTTGTTTTCTGTTCACTGTTCTGTACAGACATGAAGCCATTAGTTTTCTCGTTTGAATAATTTGTTATTTGAGCATTTTATAGATATATGCGGTATGGTTTTTGCGCATTGGTGAAGGCTGTGCCACCCCAATATTTGTTAAATTCTAGTTTTTTTGGCCTCTTGTGGATAATTTTGCAATTATACTACATCTTCCTATTCTGATATTATCTAGTTGAGCGATCCAGGTTCCTGTGAGCCTTTAGTTAAAAAGCTTATGTTATAGATAATGCATATTTTAAGGTTTTGTGTTCTACGACAAGAAAAACCTTAAAATATGCATTATCTGACTTATATACCGTCAAAAATATTAATTTTATAAAGATTTGTAACATTTAGTATCCTTTTTTACCGACAACACTAAAGTGGGATATTCCTTTCTAATACGTTCAGGTTTTAATACGCCCTGCGGCTCATTTAAAATGTGAAATAAAACTCACTAAATAATTAAGATATAAACCTTTTAAAAATTGTTATCCATACACAATAAAAATATTACCGTAACTGCATGAAGTAAGACACAAATGTATTGTTACCACCCGATAACGGTATATGACAAATACAAGACACATTGTAAGTTATTTATTGTACCTCTTAACTTATGGAAAAGGGGGAGGGGTATGTTTTTTCGTTTCGTTTTGTTATGTTATTTCTATCGCGGAAAAGTGGTTATTTATTTAACCATTTTACTTGAATCGAATGAAAAATTCAGAAAGATTGTCTTTCGAATAGCAATACATTTTATTAAAAGATAATCAGGATAAAATTATATCCCCTCCGCACCCGACCCTTTCGTGAGTTATGTTAATGTTATTCAATAGAATATAAGATTATTTTATTAGTTGATCATTTGATAGAGTAAAAGGTATACATAAATTTAAAAAAAGTTACGAACTGACACGAAGACGAATATAAATACATGTAGGTCACAGTATGATTTCCTATTCAGTGTGTATCGTTCTGAACATGCATGAAATATTTGCCACTGGACGTTAAGTAATCAACCTATTATGATTTTCAAAATCTTACACATGTTAGATCTGGATTTATTTTATGAAAGTCTACATTAAAATTCATCTGACCTATATGATAATGTTTCTTTATTATAGCGGTAAATCAACAAAAATTCTCGTTATTTGTTTCTAAAATTAAATTGCGGGTCTACAATGACGGTTTCTTTTACATCTCTCATCGGTTGTACTTTAGAAAATAAATTTCCAAATCGGCAACAAAATACTATTAGACGTATAAAATGTTGAAGTAAATCATAGATTACATGTTTATCAAGGAAAATAATGACCCTACACAGGTAATTATTTTCTGCCTTGGAGCATATACCATTGAAACATGGTATCGTCCGGGTTGATTCTGAAAAAGAATGACCTTACGTTCTGAAAGAAAATAACTCCATATAGGTATATAAATACACACAGGACTATACTTTAATACAATGTTTAATATATTTGTTTATAGTTTACACTTCTTTTCATGTCCTGTTAGTTGTGTTGTATCGTGGTTTTTTATTAGAATTCTTTTATGTAAATGTATCATTCGCAGTAGCAGTACGTCCCTGCACCAAATGTGAACGAGCACTATGAGACGACTTACCTTAAACTGTTTGTCTATGAGGTGTGTAATCGTTTTAAGTAAGATAAACCCTTTTCTATTTCTCACTAGCTAAAACAAATTCAGATCACACGTGTACATTTATATTGTAAAATACTTGTTAATTTTATAATCGAGTTAAATAATACATAATACATGATTTTAAAAATAAAGACATTATCTAAAGCAGCTAAAATTATTTTTGAGAATATGGTTTGAACAAGGACACACGCACGATTTGATGCTACATTACAAAAACTCATGGGCACATTGTTTTCAAAAATATAAAAAAATAAAACTACTTCCACGTAAATAGCACATAATACTTGTTTTTGATCAGAAAATGTACGAATTAGATTTTTTTTAAATGTTTCGTGTTTGTCTAACATGAATCTTCTTCGTAGGTTTCATTGATTAGGTCGTCAGATCAAATACGTCAAGATAAACATATCATACTAATGCCGTTCCTTTTGTATCTTGTTACGTTAATGTTAGATATCGGTCCGTACATCATGTATTTAAGTAGTATGGGGAAATGAATATATGTAGAACAAACTTTATTTAGTAGAAAATAATAAATTGTTTGTTACTTTAGTTAATTAAATATGTGATGTCGCAGCTCTACCAAACTACAACCTTGGAAAGGAAAACACATACTATCAAATTGCAAACCCAAACGTTCTGTTTATAACTTTGATTACATAAGATTGAATGGGTTTAACCCAAAAATAAAGAAGACATAGTATACAATACAAATATTTACAACGATGTTTATCTGAATGACTGTTCATCTCAGGCTATCATTTATTTGATACTTGTATGCACTTTATATTTATTTCTAGCAAGTTTTCAGCAAGAAACATCGTTTTAAAGAACGTGTATTTCACATCATGTCATTTATGAACTATTTCCAACAACTATAAAAAGAAGATGTGGTATGATTGCAAATAAGACAACTATCCACAAAAAACCCAAAATGACAAACATTAACAATTAAAGGTCACCGTATGGCCTTCAACAAAGAGCAAAGCCCACACCGCATAGTCAGCTATAAAATGCCTCGATAAGACAATGTAATACAATTCAAACGAGAAAACTAACGGTTTTATTTATGTTAAATAAACTATGTATATATATGAACTATTGATAGCTGCTTCCTATTGTATTGCTTGATAAACTAGTTGATATACATAATACTTAAATAGAATTTAGATAAATAATAAAAGACAAAACCATGTGTCAAAAGCATATTAGAAATATGTATACACATTTTCATTAATATTTGATAAAAAAAAACGTATGAATTTATTTGAAATAATTTTCATCAAAGCAATTTAACAAACAATTCAAACTTTATAATGAAAAGAATGATAAACCAACAATATAAGACATTCTAGCGTCAGAACACTAGTCATACTGATTGACTTTAGTGTCATGCGCACATATATGAAAAGTTTGCATTTAAATAAATCAAACCGGATGATTTGGTTGACTTTCGGTTTGATCTACTAGTATTCGGATAGAGCTCCTCAACATACAAAAACAGGTATCATCATTCATCATTATGGATTGCATAGTTTTCCCATTTATTATGCAACTTATTGGTGTGTGAAGTATTATGAATGAGAATTCTAAACACAGTTGCCACACTATTCAATAGGTTGTCTTCATTTAAAGGATTTCCGTGATCGAGATTTGTCAGTCTGTGTTATTCAGTCGCAAACCCATTGTTTAAATTTGTATATAAGTGTAATACTATTGATTTCACTCTTCTAGTCGTGTTAAATCTGCAATTTTTCAAAAATTTGTACAGAATTCATCTTTGTTTTAAATAAAGAAATAATTGGCATGAGTAAAATTTAATTATGTCCAGAACTATAGCCTCACTTTCACATAACATGTTATTGCATATATCTGGACATTAACCAATTAATTCAAACCAATAGTTACAGCACACTTTCTGCAGCTTTATTGTCCAGATCCATTTAAATGAACGAGATGATAATTTCCAAATAAAAATAGAGGCAACAGTAGTATCCCATTCTACAATAGTCAAAAATCGTTCCAGCGAAAACGCTACAGGTAACAAACCACAACCGAGGGAAACATATCAACTATGATTAACAAAAACGGAAACACTGAAGTGCTACAAAAGCCGACACCAAAAAACTAATACATAGAAACAGACTACTAGTGTTTAAAAACAAATGCCATAATCCCGACTTGATACAGGACATTTTAATTTGTATGAACCTGGTTTTATTGCTATCCAAATTCCCGCTTATATGACAATGTTACAAAAACTTGCAAAAAGTCCAATAGACATTGCTTTAATAAATATTGAATGCGAAATTGTATTCTTGATATCTTTAAGAATATCCTAATTGCTTGGATTTTGATCGGTTGATAGAACGTGTTTTTATCATTTATTTCATTTCATTATGGATTTTGTTTATATTTAGTTTTTATATTTACCACCTCTGCTGTGGTGTTTGCCAAAATGGATATGTCTTTTAGCCTGTTCCTCGAAATGTTTGATCATGAATACAATACTCTTTATTAGATGCGTTTCATTTTTCGAACGTCTCAACAGCGAAAGAATTATGAAATTGAATATCACTAAACCATATCATGTTGATTTTGGTTTAATTTGTCGAATAATTCATGTTCTCGGGAATGACATGTGTGTCATAAGAGTTTGAACCTCTCTAAATTCAGCTCCTAACCCTTCGCATAATATATTTATTTAGAGTTACGTTTTTGATCGGAAGTTTGTATTGGTTGCCTGCAATAATGAGGGTTTACCTAAGTCTTATTTTATTCTCATCTGCTGTATCTGCACCAATACATATTTTTACATAAAGAACAATTGAAAAAAAAGTATTTTATTTTATATTTGTATTCCATTTTTAATGGATGATTGATGCGCACTTGTGCAATACAGTTGTTATTCAAGTTATGTTGTTCAATTTTTATCATTATGTTTTTTTTCGATTTTAAGAATTTCCCGTTTCACAAATGTGACTTTATTAATATCAATTGACGCCTCCTCATTGTATTTCAAGCGGTCTGTTGTCTCAATGTTTGGTTTTTACCAAGGCTTTGTTTTTGATTTCCACCAGACAAGTCATTAATGAAATAGCAAATAAAGAATAATTGTCCTGTTCAGAAACTGATTTAAACCGTTATTTATCGTATCTGTTTTCAATCATGCTGGAATAATTCAATTCAAATGTTTCTTTTTTCTACAAAAAAAGAAGGCAATTATACAAGAGAGGAAAATGACTTTTGAGGCTTTGAAGTAGTGTCGTGTCGTCTGTTCGTTATAAAGGAAACTGTGGACATATCTTTTGCGTAAGGAATTGAAACTCTCAAGTTTGACATTTGATTTAAGATATGGTGTAACTAATCTATGTGTATCTTTATTATCTTGTATGATTCTTAACTTATTTTACGATGTCGAAAAAACACAACAAAACAAATGTATACTTCAATTAACACTTAAATTACATGCTTTGCATACAACAATTCAATTACTCAGAAAGAACTATTGACTTTCATCTGTAAACTTTCATTAATGACAGTACAAATAGAAATAAATCATTGTGAAATTAAATGCAATTAAACTTTATACACTAGTTTATATGGTAAACTTTATTACGAAGACATGAATTTTTTTTCTCTCCAATTTGACGGTAAATTTTTTCACAGACACAATAATATCCGGAAATGATACAGTTTCCTAACAGTTTGCGTGACTACATGATTTTCTGCGCTCGTCCGATATTTGATTTTATGTTTGGACTTGATAGATAGGTCTTATCTTCCGTTAACAGGGTTCGTTTGTAAAAGGGGAGCGAAAAATGCAGAACATTTTAGGCTCCTCTTTAAGCATAAATCATAACCATTGGCGCAATAATCGACTTTGTCGATCTGAAGTAAGTTAACGCGAAATAATGAAGTTTCATACATATGGTTGCCTATCTTTCTTTTTACGTTTTACTAATAAGAGATCGAAAGAAGGAAACAAAACTCAAAAGTCGAATAAAAACTGACAACTCATTGGCAAAAATATCGTAAAAAAACAAACAAACAAATTTCACAAAATTATATCTATTGAACACTAGTTGTAGTGACTATCATGTTTTTGCGTGTTTGTCTGATCTTATACTAATTTTGATACAGTTAATATTTATAATAGCCTTTCGTCTAGCTTCCATCTTGGTTTGTACAGAGATATATGCTCTTCATAAGGTCATGTAAGTGTGGCTTTTACTGATTTTGTGATTGACATGTTTCAATACTAATGCGAATTTAGAGAGTAGGAATAACTTCCGCTTGATTTTCAAATTATTCCCCTGGTTTGTTGATTGTTAAATTTCCGCTTCGACGAGTGAATAATTACATCAATTGACTACCATTACACAGTTTAAACATATTATGCAATAACGATCAACTCTTATTACCAAAGCAATATAGCTTTTTTACATCAGAATTTGCTCCTTAGGAAAAAAAGACGTCCACGACTTTTAGTTGATAACATCATCGTCCTTCTGCGTCTGGTAGAGAGTTGTCGCATGGACACTCATATCACGTCTTGTAATGTACGTAATGATTCTATGATTCAATAGTTGCTGGCGGTTTCAATATGTCACATATGGTTTTCTTTTATTAATTAAGTAAACATGACGACGTTTGGTTTCTCTTAAGAAATTATTTTGCAGTGCCCTACAGTTGTTAAGGTAGATTGATGGTATACCGCCATCTTGGATTGTACAATCACAGTACAAAATCGGTCTAGTTAAATGCCTAAATCTGCAAA
The DNA here is from genome assembly GCF_036588685.1 of Mytilus trossulus. NCBI lineage: Eukaryota > Metazoa > Mollusca > Bivalvia > Mytilida > Mytilidae > Mytilus > Mytilus trossulus. The sequence goes on along the minus strand of NC_086381.1, from coordinate 39,926,518 downwards.
TTTGGAGACAGATATGCAATTCAATGGTTAAAATGTTTTTCTATTTAAAGAAAACTTGTTAATTAATTGAATAATACAAAATATTTTAACAAATATCAATTGGTTTGGTTTTAAATCATTTTTTTTCTAATGAGCCATTTCAGGGGAAATAACTCTTTAAGTACAAAATTTATACTGGTCTAATAGGGATTTTTTTTTATTTTTACTTGTAGCAAGAAAACAAGTTCGGTGACACCATTTTTTCTTTTTCTTTTCTTAAAGCATATTATGAAACCTTTCTTCTCACAATTTATTTCAAAATTCTATCTCATAGAATTTTTTTTATACACACTAATGTGGATTTTCATGAACAAACTAACCAATTATTTGCAATTTTCAACGACTCATAGCTTGAAAAATAGCACGGTGACCCATACTTTTTATTAAATTTTTGAAAAGAGCATAGTAAAATCTTCATTTTGGCAAATTATAAAAAAAATTCTGTCTCAAAAAATATATACTTGTGATCTACCTTAATACTATCGTGCGTCTCATAACATATGATGGATTCTTGTTTCTTTGCAATCATATGAGATGTTGTTATCTATACATTTTTTTTTTATCTTTTTCATGAAAATTATTTGAAAATTTAAACATAGTAAGGTTTTACTACGGAGTAGGAGAATTGAAATAGTATTTTACCTTGTAAAACTATGTAGAAATAAAACATGCCGACCTTTCTCGGTTCGGAAAATATGTTTGCATTTACAGTCCTTGAAATAAGAACAAAATAACAACCAAGTTATTATATTATCATATTATCACATGACATTTTCATATTTCATGTATTATCAGCCCTAGGTTCAATATCAGTCCAAGAGGCGCATGGCTCGAGGGCTGATATTGACCGAGCGATGAAAATACATGAGATATGAAAAATGACATGTTATGATCTTTTTATCATATGCTTCAACAATGGAAAAAAATAAGATTCATATATTGATCCTTTTACGTGATTCCATAATTGAAGTTTAAAGATTGAAAAGTTCACAGACGTCGGACCCCAGATTTGATACATTCGACATGAAATCTTTCTATCAGATGCTTCAACAAAGAAGAAAATATTTTAATATGGACGAATTGAAAAAAAGAATATTTTAACAATTTACATAACAATCACTGTTTGGAAAAGTCAACTTTTTTAAGTAACTTTCTAAATGTATTTATAATTATATTGATCATTTAACGTGGTTCCAAAATCGAAGTTCAAAGATTGAAAAGTTCACGGACGTTGGACCCCAGATTTAGTACATTCGATCTGAAATCTTTCTATCATATGATTTAGGTATAGAACCACTCATTTGGGCCCGGTCTGAAAGAATATACAAGAAAGTAGTACACATTAAAAACAAAATAGTTCCTACACTAAACTGTAACTTTTTTAATCTATAAAACATTTTGGCAATTTTGGTATCAAATGAAAGGTGAATGACTGTGGATCATTGTAGAAACTTTGTTGAATGATTAAATTAAATAACAAAAAAAGTTGTATGAAATTGAAACATTAGGTCCTTCATTGCATGATTCTCAGATCTGAAGTACCTGTTTTAGTACTTTCGAGCTTCGGGGAACCCGTACGTCCTTATATGCAATCAAAGGTATGCTGATTTTTCCAGCATGGGTTACCAGAAGGTAATGTTTAAACATGGAATGAGAGTCACTTCATTCGAACTTAAAACGAAAAAGCTACGAAAGCTTGAAATCAAGGAATTAAACATAGAAAGCAATGGGACAATTAATTAGTGGTTTTTTTCCTTTAACAAAGAAGAAAATATTTTAATATGGACGAATCGACAAAAAGAATAGTTTAACCATATACATAACGAACACTGTTTGGAAATGTCAACTTTTTAAATTATGTTTGAAACTTTAAAAACATACATTTATTGAATATTTTTTTTGTGTTTTGTGTTTTTTATTATTTTACTCATATACTCATAGACTTTCCAGTACCCAAATAATTGTTTTGTACACTACTTTGTAATGTTTTTCACTGAAAACGTTGACTTGAGGTGTATTTTCCGGAATTTGCCGAGTATCACCGGAATGCCATGCGATAACGTTACGGAAAAGCATGTGATAACAATCAAAGCATGTGATAAACTTTTCATATCAGCCCACTAAGCACCAATTCTAAAAATATGGAGTTGACGTTAATTTAATGTTTTTATCATACAGTTAAAATGATATGTTATTTAGTGTAAGTATATGCTAATTACTGTATACATCCTCTTAAAATACTCTTTTTGTGTTTAATTAGAGAAAAGAGTAGTTATCCGACATTCAAATCTTGAAAATTAATTAAGAAGATAAAAATAAAGGAACAATACAACTATATACTCCAAAGGAAGAAAAACCCGGTTCATCAGCAAAGCAAGTGTATCTTACTATGCGTGCACGCATTACCAACCATTAAATCTACACTCCGTCGAATTGACACAATCGGTCAATTTACACATCAGAAAAGTATTTTGGTATACAATATTGTATACAAAGACACTCAACGAGAACATCTGAACGATATTAGTTATATTTTGTTATATGTTTTTAATTATATCTAAAACGTTCTCTTGATCTGCAATTTTAGGATAACAAGACTGCAGATAACTATACCCGCATATTGATACCGACATTTTTGTTGCTATCGTACTATGTTAATCTGTTAAATGTAAATGTTTAGTATATTAATTATACTATATTGTAGTCCTTTGTCTGACCAACAAAAGTTCACTAGTGATACATGTACTGTTTATTCCGAATATCATAGTAAAAAAAACCACATTTAAACCAAGCAGTTAAAAACTTTAAACAAAAAGTAAAATAACAAACCTACTGAGCTCAAGGGAAAATACGAAACGGAAATTCCAAAGAAACAATGTGAAATCAAAAGGTCGAGCACATCAAACGAATGGACAACACCTACTATATTCCTGACTTGGAACAGGCATTTTCGTTTGTAGTACTGGTTAAATAGCTAGCTAAACCTCTCACTAGACAAAAGACAATCTTCAATTAAGTAATCCAAAAAAATACAGTTTAAATAGTATACGAGAAGCAAGGTATAACACAATATTAAATAATGAGAAAGGTAGACAGTAGACCACTCACAAAGTTCATTGATAATCATTGCCATATTTTACCTACATCCAGCTTCCATTTGTTATGTTTTATCATTTACATTTCGAAGAGAAATCAACAGCCGTCTGCAAATAATCCGGATTTTATAATTGATTAACAGCCCCCACATTGGTGAAACATTTCTCTTTGGAGATTTCTGCACTGTCAATTGTTATAAGATTAATCACATCAGTAGTTTGCAAAAAATACTGGATAAATTTCTTGAAAAAAATGTTTATTAGAAAGAAACTGTACTTCTAAGGTGCATTTTCATTTTAATACTGCATACGTTAATCTAAAGATGCATAAAAAGAATTAAAAAAAACCAACAGAAAATACAAACATAGCCTATGCATTAAGATGAGAGTGTTGATGACATGGAAAGTACTGCTTTGTTACTTTTTTATAATCGTATTTGAACCATGAATGCACGTTCCCCTACAAAGTATAATCAGTGGGCAATAGTAGTCGGTGATATCAAAAACACTGAATTAAATGCACTTTCTTGATGAAGTTGGGTAAGTGTGTGCAATGGCATGAATTGTACGTATATTGATATTAATAACATTTTATACCAAAACTAAGTAAAGGTCCGTCTAAATTAAATTTGATTGGAATTGAAAAAACATCAGTTACTGCTACCTTGAAGATAATTTTACTTTTGCAATGTTTTTTTCTTCTTCTATATTTACATGCTAGCAATGTGTTTCGTTTTGAAAACATATACGCATGGGTTGGTTTTAAACATCTAGTTTTAGTTATTATATGCATACCAAGACTATAAAATGGTTATGTCTATGATGTTTGTATATACACTAATTTATACTAGACCGACAAACTTAGCTGACTCTTTTAAACATGTAAGCTCCAATGTAACAGTCGGCAAGTCCAAACACGGGCGATAAATAATAAAAAGAAGAATTAAATAAATGTGACCTGACACTGGGCTCATTTCTGAACGTATTCACGTGATGCAAAAATCTGCATCTATTTGGTCCACACATGTTCAGAAGATATCACGACTACAGAAAATACTACTATAAAATATGTTGATTAAAACAAACAATCGATTGGGTGCCACATCTTATGAAAGCTCATGTTTAAAGCTTAACAATGTCTACGAACAATTTACTCTTGGCACATCGTTAAATTAGAAGACTCCATGCCAACAACTTATTTACATGTAAGAACCACAAAGCTGTACGATTTATATTGTTTACACGCTTCATGATTGTCTAACATGAAAATTAGTCGTAGATATCATATATAATGTCGTCAGAGGAAGTGCTTCTTGTCAAGACAAACATCTGATACTAAACATCAGATAACAGTGTCAAGGAAATAAACATTCAAACATAGATAGATACGTCTTATCATAGAAAAGTTAGTAACATAACAAAATATGTACATTGACAAGCTATGCACGGGTAATAAACAATAACAATTTTAAAATGAGAGCGACCACAAACTGTGCAGCAATTCTGAACGTCTTGAAATAGGACATAGCAGTACCTCTATGATCCACAAAATGTCAAAAAATGTCAAATGAACCCAATAGATATGTGAAACTGTAAGATAAACACACAATCACACAAACGAGTGGACGGTACATATCACCAAAAAAACACTCGTGTTTACATTTTCGTAATGTCTGCGACAACTCTTCACTCTACACGAACATCACGGTTATTTATTTGTGAAACGGAGCTGTACCATTTATTTTTTAACACGCTTCATGTTTGTATGACATAAATATTCTTCGCAGATATCAATAATTTTGTCGTCATACTAGCGCCGTTTATGTGGTTCTTATTACGTACATGTTAGATATTGGTCTGTATATTTTTGATATATTGGGGCCATAAGACATTTTTTTACATATTGTATCAAGACTATAACATGGTTATGTCTATGATATTTGTGTAGACACTAATCTGTACTAGACCGACAAACTGAGCCAGCTCTTACATGTAAGTTCCAATGTAACAGTCGGCAAGTTCAAATACGGACGATTAAATATAAAAAGAAAATTTGAATAAATAAATGCAACAGTAGTATACCGCTGTTCAAATGAACATGGACAAAAAACAAAATGTGGGGAAACAAACTAAAACCGAGGGAAACGCATTAAATATAAGAAGAGAACAACGACATAACACTAAAATGTAACACATACAGAAACGAACTATAAGATAACAACGGCCATATTCCTGACTTGGTACAGGACATTTTTAAAGGAAAAATGGTGGGTTTAACCTGGTTTTGTGGCATGCCAAACCTTGCACTTTAATGGCCATGTGAAATATAACATCAAAATGACAACACAACACCACAGGACTACAATATAAATAAATTGGAGAAAACAATTGACAAAGAATCACACGAACAACAGCCAACAAAAGGCAACAAGTTCAAAATTTTGTTTCGCCAGAAGTGCATTTTGTCCACACAAGACCTACTAGGGACGCCCAGATACAAAAGTTTGAAAGCCGAAACAAGTACAAAGTTGAACAGCATTGAGGACCAAAAGATAAAAAAAGTTGTGTCAAAAACGGCAAGGGTTTTCTGTTAGTTACCAGAACATCCATATATAAATGTGACCCGAAACTGGGCTCAATTCTGAACGTTTTGATGCGAAGAAAAAATCTGCAGCTATTTGGTCCACACCTTATCCAAAGATGTCACGACTACGATAATTTTGCTCAATGAGAGCATTTTACAACTTCTAAGCTCGTCTTTGAAGGAGTTGTCTGTGTTTACTATATCTTACAACCAAAATGTATTATTGACATCCGACCAATACTGACAACATGGCTGCTCTGTAGATGAAATTGTAATAGACTTCAAGCGGTACAGATCCAGTGGTAGTAAATAAGGTATGATACAGGTATCAATGTCCAATACACTTGCCCCTGGAATAAAGTTTTTCATGTACGATATTGGCCAAACAATAGAAAAGCTTTACTTTATTTGGTGAAATCATACGTATTTATAATCTTTTAAATTGATCTATGGTATTTGTGTCCTAGTTCTGTTGTTGTAGTGAATACTAATTTTAACATGTTTGTCTTATTTCATACAATTATCTTTAGGTAATATTCATGTTCCGTCAGTCATTCGTTTCGATTTCGTCCTGCCTGATGCAAAGATATATATTGAATCTAAGGTCATATAAGTGTGGTTTTTATTGATTTTGTGATTGTAATGTTTCAATGTTTCAGAGAGCAGGAATAGCCTCCGCTTAATTTCCAATTCTTCCCCCGGTTGTTGATTGTTAATTTCTCGCTTCGACTAGTGAATAATAACGTCAAATGACTACCATTACCCAGTTTGAACACATTTTGTAATAAAGATCAACTCCAATTACCAAAGTAACAAGTATCATGACACCCCTATGAATCATTAAAGATTAAAAATAACAAAGTAAATGTATCTGGCCTTTCTTAAGTAATGTTAAGAAAAGCTGACATGATCCGAAAGACTTTTAAAAACTATAAACACTGACAAATTCTACTTTTTTCGTGCATTCATGTACAACATTTCATAGGAATAAAACAAACATGAAAATAGTTTAATGTTTACTCTTTATCATCGGTGAGGTTCAGTAAATTGAAGACACTATTATATTCATTAGCAACAATCATATCGTATCATGTTGATAATAGACACAGCATTTTGAGTGTTTCAATAAGATGAAAGATTTGAGGATATTTCAGTTCATTTTTGTTAAATAGACAAGAAGATATACATTTAAGTATTTAAAACACCAATCTGACAGAATTCCTGATATATGAATCGCAGATTTAAAAAGGGAGCTTTTCACCTAGTTTGAAGATTTATCCTGCAATTGTGCAACTATAGAGATGCAACCCTATATATTTCGCTATGGTATATATACTATACAAATATCGCTTTAAATTTCTGCCAACTGCCGGACTTCGTTTGTGTATTGCTGTTGACGAGTTTTGTATGAACCTGCGTGACCTCACAATGTGAATTGCAGTCGAATTCCAATGACTTATTGTGCGAACTAACAATTACTTGTATACGTTCTGGTTGTTTTTAAACATTCCATTAGAGCAAGAAGAATGAAACCAATTGTCTGATAGTAGACAATCATGATCATGAACAGCAGTTTTTTCTACGACGACAATCGTCGATTTCAAAACTTGAATGTGTACATGTGTAACATCAATCATGTCAATATCAACATCACTGAAGCTCGCATTACACCTGTTTCTTAACCTGGTACAAATACAGCTGATATTTAAAGACACAAGACAGTTATTGTCTATCTCATTTCTTATTTTAGAGGAATCACTGTGAAATAAAGGATGCATAAAAAGACGAGCGCCCAAAATGAGTTCACAAAAAGCACTGAACTCAGTCCTACGGATTACAAAGACACCAGTACCACAGTGATAAACTACATAATAATATATTATAATACCGCATCAACGAAAGGTCACCGTTTAAAAAAAACTTAGTTACAGTAATTATCAATTTTGATAGGAAATCATGTCTTTTTTAATATTTGTAGATGAATTTTTGTCTTCTTTAAGCTACGTTATAAACAATATAAGAACACAGGAAAAGTTAATTTTATTTTAATTTACATTACAAGAAATATAAAAAGATGTGGTATGTTTGCTAATGTGACAACTCTCCATTAAAGTCAGAATTTGTAAAAATAAAGCATAAAAGGACAAATCATTGATATTTCAATCGGTGCGATGATGATAATATTTCACAGTTGCTTTTTTTCAAACTACTTTAAATACCTAACCAAAGTTAAATACTTATTATGCAATTGTTTTCGATGGTTTATGTCTGTCCAATATGTTTCTCCTTTATTATTAATGATATAAAAGGTGTTGGGTTTCTCTTTTTTAGTTGTTGCACATTGATTTTCTAAGAAGCTTATTTTTAGTTACTATACATATAAGTATGGATTTTTCTCATTACGAGAAAAGCCGTACATAGCCTATATTTCTTTACATCATCGTCCTTCAGTATCTATTAGACAGTTTTTTCATTGGCAGTCACATCACATCTTGTTTTGTACATTAAAAATCAGTTATACAATGTTTGTTAACGGTTGCAGTCTGTCATATATGTTTCTCCTTTTTTAATTAAGCAAACATGAAACCGTTGGATTACTCTTTTGAAAGTTGTTTACATTTTCGTTCAATAACATCTAGTGGAAACTTGTTTTATTTACATTTATATCACATCTTGATATTTCTATTAACATTATTTTAGTAAAAGAAAATTACTTAAACATTTAACATGAATTATGATTAGACAAATGCTAACAAAATGGGTTTTTTTTCTAAACACACTGAGAATATACAAAAAAGAATGCTATACTGATAATTTTCAGACAAACATGTTTTCATTAATAAAAAAAAATCCAGATGATAAGATGACCAGTGGAAAAGAACGGACCCAAATAAATCCCCTAAAATTGCGTTCGTAATATCGATATCAGTGTAGAATGGATTCAAGATTGGTAATATTTCTCTAATTTTTGTGCTATTTTCACATTTCCTGACCGTTGTGAGAAAAATATTTCTCCTGACTAGTGCAAAATCTGTTCTCGGCAAACGATTGGTTGAAATTTAATTGTGATGCTAAAGTTTCTTGTTTTCTTCTGTTTTTTTCTTATTGTGACGTCATGAAAAAAGGCGACCATGCCTGATGACTTCACATCAAAAGTACATAACTTTCCTCAAAACTTTGAAAAGAAAGGATAACAATCATTAGAAAAAAAGATTCCACTTATGATCCACCTCTGTAACTCGTGTATTTCGATATTTCTGCACTCTCAACAGTTACATTTTAATTATATAAAAAGCTCGGCAAGCCTCGCGCTTTAAATATTGAAATTTAACTGTCTCGAGTAGAGAAATATCGTAATACACTTATTGCAGTTGTAGAATCTATATGAAAACATGCACGTTTGCAAAAATACATTAATTTACAGATCAGACATCTATTCTTGTATCGCAAGATTGTATACCGAGACACTAAAAGAGCGAATTTTGCCGAACTTTTTAGATAATAAAAATGTAACTGTTGAGAGTGCAGAAATATCATTATACACGAGTTACAGAGGTTAAACATATGTGGAAAGAGAACATCTGAACGATATTTGTTCGATTTTGTATCTTTAAATTTATACTTAAAACATCCCATTAATCTTCAATTATATGATTACGAGAACGAAATTACTATAACCCCATGATAATGCCAATATTTGTGTTGCTATTGTACTTTTAAAATCTTTTAAAATTAAGTGCTTATTATATTCTTTATACTTTATTGCAATCATTTTTCTGAATTCGGATCATCATGCCAACAGGAGTATTTTGCTGGTGCAGGGCATGTGCATTCGGCATACCATATGAAAACATGCATTTGTTTAAAGCCGTCAATATAATTCAGTGGTTGTCGTTTGTTTATATGTTACATATTTTAAAATAAATAATGCCGTTAGTTCTCTCGTTTTTTATAATAGTTGAATAAAGCCTTAGTTAAAAAGTAAATAAATAAAAGAACGAACTCTGAGTTAAACTCTAAACGGAAAGTCCCAAGCCACATAACGAAACTTTAAACACATCAAACGAATAGATGACAATCCTCATATTCCTGACTAGTGTAGAAATGGTGAATAAAACCTGGTTTCATAGCAACATGTAGTTAAACCTCTCACTAGACAAAAGACACTTTCAACTACATAATGCAATGAAATAATTTAGGATATGCAAAGCAAGATAGAAGATATATGAAATAATGGGAAAGTAAGACAGTAGAAGACTCGCAAAGTTCATGAATTTATACTGTATTTCCATATATTACTTGCATACAGCTTTCATTTATAACGTTTTATCTTTTACATCTCGAAGGAAAATTAACAGCCGTCTGCAAATTATCCGGATTCCATAATTGATTAACAGCTCCAACATTGGCCAAACATTCTCATTTCTAAACTGTCAATTGTTATTAGATTTAACGCATCCGTAGTTTGTAAACAATTACTGGCTACATTTTCGAAAGAAAATGTCTTTAAGAAACAAACTGTACTTTCATGGTATATATTTTTTTTATCATGTATACATTAAACAAAAATATTCATAAAACGAACGAAGGACAGAAAAAGGGAACAAAGTCTATGAATTGAGATGAAAGTATACGTAGTATTGATGAAATGGAAGTTAGTGCTTTGCGACTTTTTTTATAATAGTATTTTGAACCATAGATACAATAAAATTAACGGTACCAATTTTCTTGCACCAGATGCGCATTTCGACAATACATCTCTCTTCAGTGATGCTGGTGGCCAAAATATTTCAAATCCAAAGCTTATATAAAAGATAAAGCGCTATAATCCAATAGGTCAAAAAGTATAGCAAAACCCGTGAAAGGAATCAGAGCTTTGCATGAGGGAGATACATTCCTTTATAATCTATAATAATTTATAATATTTTGTAACAGCAAATTTTAATAACACAAAGATCCGTATTTTCATGCCAGTACCGAGATACTGGCTACTGGGCTGGTGATACCCTTGGGGACTTATTGTACACCAGCAGAGGCATCGACCCAGTGGTAGTCATAAAATTAACAGTACCAATTGTTTTGTGTCCTGTTAAATTGTTCCTTTTAAAATTGGTATACGATGATGACTGATGTACCCATATTTTGACTATTTTATTAATTGTGACTGTTTATTTAACGCATCATGTAAATGAAGCGGAATTTGATGCGACTTTTATTAAAGTGAGAGGGTTAGCGCTATAGGACCAGGTTTAATCCACCATTTTCTACATATGAAAATGCCTGTACCAAGTCAGGAATATGACAGTTCTTGTCCATTCGTTTTTGATGCGTTTTGTTTTTTTTGTTTTTTGATTTTGCCATGTGATTATGGACTTTTCAAATTGATTTTCCTCTAAGTTCAGTATTTTTGTGAATTTACTTTTGTCTTGCACCAGGTATAGGGGTAGGGTTGAGATCTCACAAACATGTTTAACCCCGCCGCATTTTTGCGCCTGTTCCAAGTCAGGAGCCTCTGGCCTTTGTTAGTCTTGTATTATTTTAAATTTAGTTTTTTTTGTACAATTTGGAAATTAGTATGGGGTTCATTATCACTGAACTAGAATATATTTGTTTAGGGGCCAGCTAAAGGACGCCTCCAGGTGCGGGAATTTCTCGCTACATTGAAGACCTGTTGGTGATCTTCTGCTGTTGTTTTTTTATTTGGTCGGGTTGTTGTCTCTTTGACACATTCCCCATTTCCATTCTCAATTTTGTTCAATACAAATAAAAATAAATTGCCAATATTGGTGAATCGTGTAACATTCGGTGATGTCAAACAAACTGAATTAACTGCACTTTCTTAATGAAGTTAGGTAAATAAACGTAATGGCATGAATGTTACCTATAACAGGAATATTCGGCGTAGATATCATTGATTATGTCGTCAGACAAAGGACTTCTTGTCAAGATAAACATGTCATACTAGCGCTTTTTCTATGGTTCTTGATACGTAAATGTTAGATATCGGTCCGTATATCATTTATTTAAGTAGCCTTAGCTACTTTATATTGCACACAACCTCATTTAGCTGACAATAATGAATTGTTTTACATGATATAATCTATATATCAGCATCTAAATTAAAATCCAACGATTTACAAGAAAACACAAGAGGTTACATAGTATACCAAACGTTCTATTTCAAACTAACAGTTAACTGATCTGTGTTGGACCAAACTATGGAGAACATTTTTGTACAAAGATATTAACATCAATACTTATCTTTAGGAACAATAGTTCCTTTCATGCTAGGATTAAATTTGAATGTATATGCAATCAGTATTTCTAACTCACAATCTGATGATTTTTTGGATTTTTTATTCGACAATTAAATCTTGGTGAAATTATTTTACAATAATGTTTTGCAGATTTGTTTTTAAAAATAAACCGTATAAGCCCTGAAATAATATCAATTATGAATTTCAAAAATCATCATAAAAACAAACAAATGAAAATTAAGAGTTAATTAACGCTTTGAATAGAGTGATCATCTATTTAAGTATTAATCCAACACGCATTTCTAAGAATTTTGGTAAAAATGATAATGCGTTTGTAACAATTATACGTGTAAAATGCTTCATATAACAATAATATATTGAACGCGTTCTATTTGAAAAAGAGAATATCTATTTTATTCTCTTTTTAGTGTGGTTTCAAATTCGGTAAACAAAAAGATTGTCAACGTTTATTGTAAAAAACATCTTTATTTGAAGAAGGCAAGGCAATTCAGTTGCTAAAAATTAGTAAACATTAATAAGAATAACACCTGATGTTAACTTTATATTCATGCAGGAACAAAGAATGATGAAACTCCTTGCTATAACATACATTAAAATGTAAACATTGAAATTATTCCTCATCTATGCTCATAATGAATTAAAAAAATGAAAATGGGGAAATATCCCCGGAATAAAAAGACCTTTAGACTGGGGAAATATCCCCACTTTTCCTCAAATATAATTTTAAGTTTAAGAAGTGTGTGTAAGTAATTGTAATTAACATCATGAATAAAGTGGGGAAATATCCCCACATTAAATATGACTTTCAATATGGTGATAAAAAAATACGATATGGGGAAATTTCCCCATTAAATTACAAGTAGTGGGAAACATCCATACAGGAAGACAACACATACGTGAACACTAAACAATATTGGGGAAATTTCCCCACATGAAAATAATCTTTAAAACAGGCTGTGTAATTGGTCATTTTCTATGTCGAAGAAATAAACAATATACACAGAATGGGGAAATGTCCCCATTATGTGTATTTATCCATTCCTACAGCATTTTGCAAAGATTTACTTTCCGTCTAAAAACGCCAATCTTGAATATAAAAATTACGAACATTTAGCAGGTGAAGCATGGAAAAGCAGTGCAATTCTCAATGCACTTTTCGACTGAGTTTTTTTTATTATTATTGCAAACAAGTCAAGCTAGTGAAAATACTGCTTTAAATTATTTTGCAGAGTTAGATAGCGGGCCTTAGATTTGAAGGTCATAATTAACACTAACTAATGAACATGTACAAGTCTTTAAATGACTTTGAAACATGCATTCAAATACGTAATAAAAGATGAATCTTGGTGATTATGTTGGCTTCGCACTGTCCAGCGGGAAATAAATATGCATATTCAGGACAAGAACAAGTTAAGGTAACATGAAGAATAACTTTTACTTTTCACTTGAACCACACGCTGAGTCGAATTTTTAACAAGCTAATTCATAAAGGAGGAGTAAAAGATACCAGAGGGGCATTCAAACTCATAAATCGAAAGTAAACTAACGCCATGGCTTCAACAGAAAAGACAAACAATAGTGAAGAAAAAACGTCAAAGAAATTAAAACCTACAAGCTACACGAATCCCACCAAAAGCTGGGGGTGATCTCGGCAACTCCGAAAGGGAAGAAAATACTGCTTCACAAGTGACAACCGTCATGTTGTTCATAAGATAACAGTCCACAGAAACGGTCATAGCATTATCACTTCGAGCCAATCAATCCTTTAATCAAACTCCTTCATGCTGCGTGCTAAGCGGAGAAGCAACAAATACAAATTATAAAATCTCTGTTTTCATCCAGCCGGGTTCCAACCTAGGACCTCTCGCACTCGGGGTGATCACGCTATCACGTATTCGTGAATCCACCAAATTAAAGGAAAGTAAACGAGATAGAAATCAATGTTTTTTTAAGAGAAGACATAACTACAAACTGTTTAATGTCAGTACAGCACAGGTAGACAATTTAAATTCTTGAAAATTACAGAATAAAGCATGCACATTATTTTGAATAAAACATAATTGTACTGTTGCTGTTGAAACCATATGTTGTTCAACTGCTAGGTAAAATAGCCACAACAAATATGATAACTCATGTATATAACAAATCAACTCAAAAAAGAAAATGATTTCTATTAATTCCTGTATTATAGAATACAATATCTGTTTCTTTTGACATATATAGCCATATACATATGAGCTATATATGGTGCGTCTAGTTGTCATGTTCTTCGTATTTCCTAAAAATACAAAAAAAAACAACGATTGATTTCGACCTTAAATGTTGCTGGTTGATGATCAAAGAAAAACAAATAAATATTATAAAGTAGTCAATTACCGATTCCATGTTGAGTTTGCTAATAAAACGTCCAGATGTTTTGCTCAAATGAAAAATATTTGATTTGAAATGAAGAAAAATATTTAGTTTTCACAGTAATATGAGCAAGCAAAGACAACGCGTTTGACTTACTTATTAAAAATACTTTGAAATCAGTTGAACTAAAACAATTCTATAAACAATATACCATATGCCAACCCCCTCCCCCTATGAATAATTTTAATATTCAAACAAACTAAAATATGTCCGTTTTTTTTGTAATAACAAACAGTGTTAATGATTGCCACCGGTAACGGCATTGAACAAAATCGTCATTGCTCCTCCAAATGACACTGTAACAACAACTGTACAATAGCGTACCTTTTTTGCCTTTCTTCTGCTTTTTCAATTCAGGTCTGGTTTTGTCTTGTTCACTTTGTTTTCTTTTTCTTTACTGTGTAATCTGTATCCATGATAGAAAAAATACTAATGTTCTACTAATATTTAATGTGTGAACAGATCAATGTCAAAGGTAGTATTGCATACGAGAAATCATTTTTTTTTATTAATATTAATTATCCATTAATATTTGACTTGAAGTGTATATTTCTGAATGTTTTATTACTAAATTTAGAAAATATGACGAAACTAGGGTTTACACTTCTCCAGGCAAAAAGAATAAATGAACAACAAAATGAACAAGCGTTAGCCTTTCGAAAAGGCTATTCGACACTTAGCTGATGAAAATGGAAAGTGCTCTCGCTTTGTAGATTAGTTCATTTACTAGAATAGCCACGTGCAGCAATCAACAAATTTTACAACACACGAGAGGTCACACTATGAAGTAGTATCGTTTAACGTTGTTTTTTTAATCCAGAAGATTCGACTATCTATAGATAAAGGTTATCTGTGTAAAATCTAATTGCTAAAATAGAGAAGACAAATACGATACTCTACGGGATTGAAGGACATTTACTTGGTTTGGATTGTCCTAACCAATCAATAAACTTTTTGATTATGAATCACGTCTCGTAATATCTTCAAATCAGGTAGCAAAAAAAAATGGATGGAGAGTTGTCTCATTGGCACTCACACCACATTTTTCTATATCTATATATTTGACATTTACACACTGTAAGGTAAAATATCTTTGTGATTTTAATCAGCATCGGCTCAGTAAAAGGTCTAATACGAGTTGCATTTACATTCTTTTTAAATTTATCTGTAAAACTCACGCAACTCTATTTTTCTCTCCCGATAATGTAATGTCCGTTAATTTCTAATTCCGTACAAACGTTACACACCCAAACATGCATATTCTATTAGCAATAATCAAGAATTATAATCATATAGATCATTGCGGCAATTTGAGCTAATTTTAAACATATTTTCCTAAAGAAATATATTAATTGTGAGTTCTATAACACACCAGAAACTATTTTAGAATTTCCAATGTTTCTGTTGTTCTTTTCGGTTAGTTCAAACATAAAAAAAAAAACCAAGATTGTGTCCAAAGTACACGGATGCCCCCACTGGCACTATTATTTTCCATGTTCCATGGACCGTGAAATTGGGTCAAAAATTTAATTTGGCTTTAGAATTAAAAAGGTCATAATCATAAGCATCAAGTGTACTAAGTTTCAAGTGGATTAGACTTCATCTTCATCAAAAACAACCTTGACCAAAAACTTTAACCTGAAACTCACACTTTTTTCTATGTTCAGTGGACCGTAAAATTGGGGTCAAAAGTCTAATTTGGCTTTAAAATTAGAAAGATCATATCATAAGCAACAAGTGTACTAATGTGCGGTAATTTCTCGCTACATTGAAGACCTGTTGGTGACCTTCTGCTGTTGTTTTTTTCTACGGTCGGGTTGTTGTCTCTTTGACACATTCCCCATTTCCATTCTCAATTTTAAGTTTCAAGTTGATTGGACTTCAGCTTCATCAAAAACTACCTTTAACCTGCGGACGAACGAACGAACGAACGAACGAACGAACGAATGGACGGACGGACGAACGAACGTACGGAGCCACAGACCAGAAAATATAATGCACCTCTACTATCGTAGGTGGGGCTTACACATATATTCAATAAATAAAAAAGTTAATAAACAGTATCTATATAAGTAAACAAATCATGCGACACATGACATTAAGCTTCAGTCTATAATGCGGTCAGTCAAGTTTACCTCACAACGTACTTTTAAGATCTTCTAACACATTGGATAGTTTAAACATCAAATTAGAATCTGCATGTAGGAAACACATTTTAATTAACTCTTAATTCATAAAATAGATATCGTTTTTAATGACTGAACTTTTATCAATATTGATTGACATCTGTGGAGTGCAAACTCGATGAACTCACAGTTTAAAGAATTTCAAAATTAATGGCTACCTTCGTATACCTCAATTTGTATGTAACTTAGATAATAATACCTGTCAATTACATCAAATCATGAGATTGTTACTGGTCTTGGAAAAAAAATAATTTAACAGTTCGTGTAGACATTGATAATATTCTTTTTTTTTTAACTGACCACGAATTAGAATATGAACCACTTCTTTTTTTTAATTGGAAAAGTCATTCCCGACTACTTTAATATACACTTGAAAGATCAAATTAAAGTTAAACATGCTTACCTCTTCTCCGTCCATATTGTCATTTCGTTGGAATTGATTGTCTAAGCTTGGTGCTGTTGATAGTTTTACGCAAACCATCATAATTAAGAATAATTTGAAATAAAAAATTTCAAAATAACACTTTTGATTGAACAATACTCTCATGTTAAGAAAGAAAACGCGCGTTTTCCAGCTCTAATGTTTCTTACTAGGGTTAGTGATTTATCACATTGATTTACTTCACAGTTCAAAAGAATTCGAACAGACTTGAAAGGATATCGTGTTACATTTAACAAATTATCTTTACCGTTGGAATTCCATCTAATTAGACTTTAACCATGCAGAGATCCTGGACATTAATATCTGATAAGAATATTTACATAACAGCGTATTTACTTGCAGATCTGTAAATGTTACGTTATTTCTTGTCTGTTAGGTTTTGAAGTTCTTTCGGATTTAAGCATGCCACATGTTTCATTCAAAATTAACGGAAAAATAAAATTTTGGTCACACAAAGAATGTAATATATGCCGATTAAACAACATGATTTTTTTTTTTTCAAATGAGATGTTAAAAAATAACAAACAATTTTTAACAAGACTATAAAATTTCCCTATGCAAAAAAACTCATTATATATGTACTATTCTTTTACTACTGAGGCTGTGCGCGGTTTTCTCCTCTAGGGTGAGGGGCAGGCACTTACTATATAATTAGTGGTAGGGATAAGCGCTGTAATAGGTCACTTTTACATGCTCTATGATATATGAAAAGGGTGAGAAATTCAGATTCAATATATCAATAGGTTGATATTATCACTTGCTTGATAATATCATAAGTATCTGAAGTTATTCAGATGTCCGTATTTATTTTTGATGCGGTTAAACCACAGTCGTAAATGCATCAGTTATTTGTCAAACCAATTAAACTCTATTTATTCTGATGTGGTCTTTCCACTGATGCCAGTGATAGATGCAATAAATCCAACCATTTTGACATTTGAACCTATTTAACATTCAAGGGTTTGTATACTAAAACATGATAACAATTATTTAGAGAAATTCCAGTATGACAGTGTCCTTGAACAGGGAACGGCAATGTAACTTGTAATTAGTTTTTAATTATTATTGAACATGTTAAAATCAGAAAGTGTTACTCTCTAGGGTGATATTAAATTTATCTGAGCATAGATGTTATACCATCTATGATCTGACCAAACGTCTTTTACATGAATTGCAGGGGCGGATCCAGGATTTCAAGTAAGGGGGGGGGGGGGCGCAATTTTTATATTCGCCGAGCGGAGCGAGTCGAAAAAATTTTGGAGGTTAAATTAAACAAGAAAAATTGAACATAAAAGACAGATTTATGTTTCAAGCCTTGGTCAAACTGATGAACATTGGTTGCTTCATATACGGTATCCTGTTACGGAGTGGCCGAGGCCCCATGTCACTTAAAATTGGTTGCTTCATATACGGTATCCTTTTACGGAGTGGCTGAGGCCCCATGTCACTTAAAATAGTATATAAAATGTTCATGCTACTGGTATATCAAACACAATGAAAATATAGGTACAATGTATACAACTGTAGAAAAAAAATTTCTACAATTATGTAGAGCCTGCGTCATTTGATTTTGTCGCGGAACAGAGATTTGACATTAATTCATTCCGTCGTAGATGTCGGTAATATTTAAGTGCAGTCTATTGTAAAAAAGTTGGACATCGATAAATTTGTCAAACCGTCATTTTGTGATCAAAAGACAATATTCAGAGAACATGTTTGGAAATATTTCTCTTTTTCATAAACTAGTTATACTTCTAAAGGGACTTAATATGTCTTAATTAATGGCGTTCATTATCACTGGACTAGTATATATTTGTTTAGGGGCCAGCTGAAGGACGCCTCTGGGTGCGGGAATTTCTCGTTACATTGAAGACCTGTTGGTGACCTTCTGCTGTTGTTTTTTATTTGGTCGGGTTGTTGTCTCTTTGACACATTCCCCATTTCCATCCTCAATTTTAATTACCATTAAGATACATTTCGGGATTAACGTTATAAGACTTCCATTAACTTTAATACGTCTTGGTATAGAAGCATGTTTATGATTTATACGGACTGATTGATTGTTGGTTTCATAAACTTCAGTGGCAAATATTAAAATTGAGAATGGAATTCGGGAATGTGCCAAACAGACAATAATCCGACAAGAGAGCAGGCATGATCAGGACGAGAAAAAATTACAATACAAGCACTATATGTCGGTCCTTAAATACAGATTCTGATCGGACGTGGTTGTGTACTTTTACATCTGGCACAGTCAAATAGACAAACCACTTTAACAAGAGTTTTACTGTCGGTCGAAAGAAAACCAAAGTGACCATATTTCTATTCTTAGTTTAATATGATCGTAAGTTATGATGAAAACAATATCAGAAATATCTGAATCTAAGATTAAAATTTCAGACATTTTATGACTGGGCTATTTATTTATTTAACTTTTTTTTTTTTGGGGGGGGGGGGGGGGCTTCAAGGGTTCATTGTTAGGTGGTGCAGCTATTATTTATAATTTTTTAAAATTAATTATAAGACATTTTTCTTTTGTTGAAACTCACTTAACAGACCTACTACATTTTTTTCCAATTAAATCAGTTATCGGTATATTATTTGTCTGTTTGTGGTTTTCTTTTTTAGCCATGGCGTTATCGGTTTAAATTCGAACTATGAGTTTGACTGTGACAGTCCCTCTTATGAATATCAACTTCCGCTAGTGTCATTAATTTTCAAAATTCAATTACTGACTAATTTGTACATCCAACCAAGTAATTAAAGTGTGATTATTTTATTTTACAAGGTATAAGGTTAAATTTCCTACTTTGGAAAAATACAGTGAATAATGTTTTTCAAAAGGTTTTAATCATCACTAAAGCATTGAAAATAAATATTAAAATTTCAATGGTTTTAAATTTGAAGGGATTCAATTTGAATGCATTAGTTTTATTTTTCTTCTCAAATATAAAAATATGATTTTGTAATTTATTGTATTATTATTATTTAGTTAGGTTATGATAAATGCTAATATGCTTGTATTATTAATATCCTTCAGAACATACATATCTTAATCTGTGTATTTAGGTGATTTTATCAGTAGTCGTCCAGACGTGAAGTTGTAATATATCTAACAACATAATCATTTAATATTAGTATATATAATCAATTGCGGGGTTCAAAGCTGAACTACAGACAAAACCACGGATGTCAGCATGTCAATAAAAACAGATGCTTTATTTCCTGTAGATGTGTTAAACGATGAAATGAGATCAATTTATATTTCTAATAAACACAAGTTATTGCATATCACAAGAACCATAGAAGATTAACTTCCGATAGAAATTTTATATCTATAGTAATTTATTCCATCCGGTTAAGTTACTGAAATTACTCAACTCTTTCAAACCAGTTATATCTATTTCGCGCCTTGTTTTAACAATGAATTGTGAAAGAGTTCACTCAATTTCTTTACTTTAATTTGTGTGTAAACATTTAAGTCATTTCATTGTTTTTATATATAAATTAGGCCGTTAGTTGTCTCGTTTGAATTGTTTAACATTTTCATTTCGAGGCCTTTTATGCGGCTGACTATTCAATATGGGCTTTGCTCATTGTTGAAGGCCGTACGATGACCTATGTCTTGCTAAAGTACATGTACTTAGTTCCCTTCACATTTCTCATATTTCCTATAAAAAAAAATGAGCTACCTGAAAAATTTTCAGTTTGCAAATAGAAATACAAAAAGATTTAATGAATATACTTTGCTATATTGACTGCAACATAAAGTAATACAGATTTAGAAAACACCGTCTTCAACAAAAGACAAATAATATTATGGCTAATGTATCATGAATTTATTTTACATTAAGTGTCATATTCCAAAAAGTATATCAGTATTCTCTTATATTCACAAAATAAAGGTCGCATGGGTTTACTGAGGATTCTATAAACAATATGTCGTATTTCAAAAACAAAACGTCCGACGTGGCTTGGTTTATACTTGTTCATCCCAACTACTAAAAGAAACGTAAGTACAGATCTAAAAGTACTCGCATTTACTGACAGCTTCTTCAAAGCAGATAGTAACTAATATAAAATTAGGCACCTTGGACTAAATTATCATTCAGTACACATCCAACATCCAATGGAGTTAATGTACAAACGTCGTTAACAGTCAAAGAAAAACAGAACCTTGTGCAATGCAATGAATCAGAGATTTAAAGTCAAGTGATGGAGATGTAAAATCAAGCGCCGGAGATGTAAAATCAACGCATGATTTTAAATGTTCAGCGTTAGACTTTAGATCTATAACGATAGACTTTAAATCTACAGTGTTTGACTTTATTTAAAACCTACGGCCTAAGACTTTAAATCTACAGCAGTTGACCTCACATCTTCAGCGCTTGCATTATGTACAGCGTGACACATTATAGCGAGAAGACCAGTTTCTCTGAAGCACAGAAGATACAGTGACAGATAATGTTCTTATTTCTAGATATCGTTTTGACTAAACAAACTTGGTTGATATGGAGAAGAGAGAATATTATATTTTGGTTACAATGACATTACTGATATGCCTAACAGTAGCGGACCCAGAACTTTTTTTAAGGAGTGGGTCAACTGACTGACCTATAAGAATGCCCGCTCCAGTCATGCATTAGTGATTCCCTATATAACCAACACAATGTATTCCACAGAAGGGCCCCCATCCATTGATCCGCCTATGCCTATATATATAAGCAACTTTATGGTATAAAATACTGATATGATTGACTATGGAACAACTATACCATTAGAACATATATAAGGTGAATTGAAGCAATTATGGGTCAACTTTAAAAATGAGCTAACATGAAATCAAAGCACTGTTGTGCATCATAAATACTTACAAAACAAGATATCATTGAGATGGGAGCCATGCACCGCTGTGGGCCACGCTGTCAATAACGTGTGGTGAAAATTCGTATCTTTACCATAGGACATGGGGTTGTCAACTGAACTGTTTTTGACATTGACCCTTGACGTACATATAGGAAGTTGTACATAAATTATGACACACCCTCTGTTGTTGGTTTATATACATGTCAAGTTTAAAGTTTGAAATCATAACGGTTCTTTAGATATAGAGTGGTCACAATTTGTTACTGGCGGACGGACGGACAAATGGACAGACGGACGGACAGATTGAACACTATATGGCGTTCGACAATCGGCGGGGCCTCAATTACTTTCTGTGTTTTAATGTTTCAAAATTCAAACTTAGACTATGTTTTCAGGTAATAAGCATTGTGTTGAGGGCAAACTAAAGTAAGAGAATGGAAACATATTTTGGGACGTACGGACAAACGTACATGTACGTATATAGAGACGAGGATAAAAGTTAATGCCCCCTCCGTCGGGGTGAGACTATAAAAGCTGTTTTGATCTGAACGAGACAGCTTAACTGTACACTGCATAACAAAACAAACACGGAAACTTGTATATGTAACTTTTCAATGTTGCACTGGTAAAATATCTTAAAGATGTAAAGTTTCCAAATTTGGTATGTTCACAACTTTAATAAATGAAGTTATA
Organism: Mytilus trossulus; assembly: GCF_036588685.1. Lineage (NCBI taxonomy): Eukaryota > Metazoa > Mollusca > Bivalvia > Mytilida > Mytilidae > Mytilus > Mytilus trossulus. The sequence continues at coordinate 39,903,923 of NC_086381.1, read as the reverse complement.
GTGGCGTCACACATCAGCGTATAGCAACGACGTACGCTGGGCGTGGTAAAAAAAACATGTACACTGACCATACGCTAAAAATGTTGGACACATTCAACTTTTCAATCACATCTGTTTCGTGTGCACAACGAGCTTTATTCGTATTTAGGACGTACTAGAAGCGTACAAAAGCGTTTGGGCGTTCCAGTAACGTATGATGGTTTGTGTATGTCGTGTCTCTAACGTAGATGCAACTACATATAGCAAAAAAGTCATTTGAATGTACACGAGACGTGTCTCAGTCGTACCGTGCCGCCGGCGTGTCTCGGACATGTAATTATATGGGTTTTTGTACTACTTCTGTATCCATATGGTCTTGTAAATTCACGGACATATGGCCCTATAAATGTCAGAGCAAGTTTCGTTGAATATTATAGTACGTTTTAAATACGAATGTCAGAATACTTTTTGAATACGCCACAGGTGCATGCGTTTTATATATAGTACGTTCATGGAGCGCTGAAACTACGACAGGCGTATATAAACTGTATGTATGTTACAAACAGGCCCTGCATTCGTCCAAGTAAAAGTCAAAGTATAGGTCAAACGATCTTGTCGCGTAAACAACGTTCCCTAAACGTGTTTCAAACTTATTCCAACGCCCTTGTAACGTACTTATTACGTGTGTGTAGCGAACAGATATACGCTTGACCAACGCTAGAGCTAGATTTGAGTGGATCAGATTAAAAGTCTATATGTTTATGATTCAATAAAGGGGTCTGGTCCATCCTCTTCCCTAGAATTTGCCTATAAATGCTTTAATTGAATACAGATGTTAACAAATTCTAAATGAAATACGTAAAAGGTGTTTGCTTATTACATGCATACAACCATAAAATCATACGTTTTGGAACTGGTCGTTTTGGAACTGACAAACTGTATGTTCAAAAAGATTGTTTGTAGTTACACATTTAATATCACTTGTGCACACTTTAATTGACCTCCACGATCAAATCGTGTAAGTTTGCTCCTAGAATGTAGTTTATAGCTTTACATTTTACATTTTAATTTTTGTTTAAAAAAAATGCTATTTGAGACGTCTGTTAAAAGATGTAATGCAGTTTACGAAACAGCAAAGTAAACATCCGTAAAGAACTGACAAAAGTATGAAACTATGATAGAAACAGATGATTTATTGTTGTGGCTGCTCATTTTAATAAATTGTGGTATAATTAGTGCCCGGATAAAACGGCATCTTTTGATAGAAAAAAACTGCTGGACAAACCATTTGTTTACCCAAATATTTAAAAAATGCATTTAAAAGTTAAATGGTGCAATATTGATTTTAATTGAAATTTGTTATTTTAAAGCAGGTAGCAATGTTCAAATTGAAATATCGGAAATTGCAAGACAGTCAAAGCGTTTTAAAGTTTTTCTTATACATGCATCTATCAAAATATATAATGATGACCCCTTAAGAACCTTAATTAGTACTAGTGACAACAAGCACTTTAGATGTAGTCTAAATACTGTAATTTCTGAGTTACTAACATAGCATTTATCCAATCCTACTAAGAAACTTATGAAACAAAACAGTGTTTGTTTCTTAAATGTTTATTTTATATCGATGACACGGATACATTTATCAGTGTATGATTACACAAAGGATCTTGCTAGAAACATGCATCGGATTTTGTTAATACCACCTGTGGGGAAAAACCGTGTGAATGATCAAGAATGATATTTGACATGTTTGTCCATCTGTCACGTGCATCAACCACATAAGTAAATATATTTATCTTTATATCATATTGGAATCAATCATCTAACAAACAAACTGCTCGTTTTCGACATATACCTCCGTTACAACAATGGTGAATTGGAAAATTGATAATGGCAAACTGAATATCCAAGGGATTGAAGATGTTGAAGAACAAATTGAGTATGCTAAAAGCTCCTAGCAGTATAAGAAGATCGAGGTAATTGTTTTTATAATTGTTTTTTAAGGCATTGGCTATTTTTCAGGCGTCGGCAAAATAATAAAATATGCAATTTATCAGCCTTGGTTAAAATGTCGAAATAAAGCCGACATAATAGCATATATATACGGGGTTTTAAGTTGGATCCAGCAAAACAGTAAATACGTTATTTTGCCGGTCATTTGTAAAGAATTAATTTAAATATTTTCTCTATAAAAAAAAAAGTACTACGGAAATGTGCATTGTCAACAAAAAACAATCAAAATTATTACTAATTTACATTTTTAATTAAATGAAATAACAGTTTCATCATTTTAGATTTATCAGGATAAACGAAAATAAGAATAATTTTAAAACAATTATAAATAAAGATAAACTGATACTGAGCAAGCATAAATTATGTTGCAATGCAATGATATTAAAACTTGTAGTTGAAATTACTTGTACAAAACTGTCACATTCCAATGCATCATAAATGAATAAGAATGAAATCTTCAATTAAGAGTAACAATCACATTGGATACAAATTTTAGAAAAACCCTCACAATTGAATACATGTATATGTACAGAAAAACGTGTTTTACGGGGGAAATTGGCTTCCGCGTCCTTGAGCATGAAATTATTTTCTATTTTTCCGGCGACATTCAAAAGATGCAGCCAAAGCCGCACTATTATTTAAATATAGAAAGCCAAACTCTAGGTGCAGGATTTTATTATTGCACTGAGCCTTCTCGTAAGCTAAATGCACGTCGGAGCTATACGCTGATGTGTGACGCCGCGGTATTATTCTATATTAAAAGCGTATATTGTCAGGTTAAGATGAAAACTGAAAGTAATCAAGGATTTCATAGAGAGGTTCATTCCATCATTGTCCATCCTGACATAAACATGATAAATGAATATTTATTTGACAACATATGACTTGAATTGACTCTTCCTATACGGTTAAAGATGTAGACAAATAACTGAACTACTGAGTATAACAAAGATACGGCTGTCCATGAAGCTCACTATAAATAATATCTTTTGAGGACATATTTCTTGTTTGTATGACCTCGCCCTTTTACAAATTTAAAGAGTAGAATTAGATTAAACATGCTTAATGTGAAAATACAAAATTTTTCCCTATATTTTATTTCCTCAGGCTTCCGAAATCATCTTGTCAGAAAAGCAAAAAAATGACCAAGCCGAATCGCTACAGCACTATCTATTTATTGAGACCATAGAGAAAGAAGTAACCATTAATTAGTTCCCTAAAAAAAATATAAACCAGTCTATGTTGACACTTATAGCTATATAAGAACTTTATATAGATTAGACCGTTGGTTTTCCCGTTTGAATGGTTTTACACTAGTAATTTTGGGGCCCTTTATAGCTTGTTGTTCGGTGTGAGCCAAGGCTCTGTGTTGAAGGCCGTACTTTAACCTGTAATGGTTTAATTTTTAAATTGTTATTTGGATGGAGAGTTGTCTCATTGGCACTCACACCACATCTTCCTATATCTATTATATGAAAATGAAAGGGTTAAAGTGTTGCATGTGATACCCTTAGTGCCAGAAACAAAATAATTAAATGAGTGTCTAGTGTTCACGGCCAAAGTATTTTTAATCATGTTTAATCGTGACAGCAAGCCGATGCATGCCTTATGAAAAGAAGTACACTGTTTGATCACCAATTCACGTCTTTATAGTTTTAAAAATTGCTTAAATGTTTAAACTGTTAATAACAAAAAATGTTTATTAAATTATTCGATAACAGAAAAACAGAAAACAATACCAAAATCTATCAATTGCAAGACGATATCTTTTTCCTAGTGCCATAATTTTTCGAAAATTGAATGATGATACTCATCGTAATCAATATCTTATAATTATATTGCCTTAAACAAAATATCTTAGAACCGTTACCTCTATTACGAACTTGAAGGCCCTACGGTGACCTATAGATGTTAATTTCTGCGTCATTTTGGTCTCTTGTCGAGAGTCGTTTCATTGACAATCATACCACATCTCTAATTTTATATTGATATATGGGATTACTTTTTTTATTTAGAAATCTTGTAAACGGAATGAGAAAACTATAGCAGAAAAAGATATCATGATCAAGAACTTGGAGGTATGTTCATAATATTTGATTTGATTGTAATGCCTTTGGCAAAGTGAATCAGTGAAATCTATAATATGTGTATGCAATGTAGTTTTAAGCTATCAACCGTTATAGTTCTGTTTTCTCCGCAAAATATCAACGAGCACCCAAAAGAAAACATATATTTATATTATTTTTAAGTTCAGATTTGCACGTTGTGTAACAATTCAGCTTTTTTTCGAAAACCGGTCGGGATCCAGTTCGCGGAAAAGGTGGGGAGGGGTGTAAACCCCTGACCATCATGATACATTTGCATTTTTTGAAAACTTCAAAAATAATCTAAAAGTTATTTCCAGTCATGTGTCATTGCTGGAACGATTTCTCACTTAATTGAAATATTTGTTTGCGTTTTACTTCACGTTTAATAAGGCCACATTTGTTTATGTTATATGTGTCTGTCCGAAATCAGTAATTTAGTGGTCGTTTTGGCTGCTGTTTGTGATCTATGATTTAATTTCTATTTATCGGTCGTTGATATTCACGTTTAAATTTTTATACTCCACCTACAATAGAAGAGGGGCATTATGTTTTCTGGTCTGTGCCTCCGTTCGTCCGTTCGTTCATTTGTTCGTGCGGCCATTCGCTTCAGGTTAATGTTTTTGGTCAAGGTAGTTTTTGAAGAAGTTGAAGTCCAATCAACTTGAAACTTAATATACATGTTCCCCATGATATGATCTTTCTAATTTTAATGCCAAATTATAGTTTTGGCCCCAATTTCATGGTCCACTGAACATAAAAAATGATAGTGCGAAGTTCAGGTTAAAGTTTTTGGTCAAGGCAGTTTTTGAAAAAGTTAAAGTTACATCAACTTGAAACTTAGTACACACGTTCCCTATGACATAATCTTTCTAATTTGTATTCCAAATTAAAGTTTCGACCACAATTTTACGGTCCACTGAACATAGAAAATGATAGTGCGAGTGGGGCATCCATGTACTATGGACACATTCTTGTTTGACATTATGTTAAATCGTATTTTTAGCTCACCTGTCGTCGTTAACTTTTACAAAAATTTTGCTCCTTTGAAACTACTTGGCCAAATAAAATCAAACTTTGCCACAATCATCATTGGGGTATCTAATTTTAAAATTGTGTCCGGTGACCCGGATAACCAACCAAGATGGCCACCATGGCTAAAAATAGAACATAGGGGTAAAATGCATTTTTTGGCTTATAACTCAAAAACCAAAGCATTTAGAGCATATCTGACATGAGTAAAAATTTTTATCAGGTTAAGATCTATCTGCCCTGAAATTTTCAGATGAATCTGACATTCCGTTGTTAGGTTGCTGCCCCTGAATTGGTAATTTTAAGGAAATTTTGCTGTTTTTAGTTATTATCTTGAATATTATTATAGATAGAGATAAACTGTAAACAGCAATAATGTTCAGCAAAGTGAAATTTACAAATAAGTCAACATGACCAAATTGGTCAGTTGACCACTTTAGGAGTTATTGCCCTTTAGAAAAATCTTCTCTGATGAAACTACTGGGCCAAATTAATTGAAACTTGGCCACAATCGTCATTGGGGTATCTAGTTTAAAAATTGTGTTCAGTAACTCGGCCAACCAACCAAGATGGCCGCCATGGCTAAAAATAGAACATCGGGGTAAAATGCAGTTTTTTGGCTTATAACTCAAAAACCAAAGCATTAAGAGCAAATCTGACAGGACGTTAAATTGTTGATCAGGTCAAGATCTATCTTCCCTGGAATTTTCAGATGAATTTGATTATCGGTTGTTAGGTTGCTGCCCTTGAACTAGTAATTTGAGGAAATTTTGCTGATTTTTTGTTTTTATCTTGAATATTATTATAGATAGAGATAAACTGTAAACAGCAATAATGTACAGCAAAGTAAGAATTAAAAAAAAGTCAACATGACCAAAATAGTCAATAGACCCCCTAAGGAGTTATTGCCCTTCAAAGTAAATTTTTAACAATTTTCACAAAATTTGTAGATTTTCACTAATATTTTCCACAGAAAATACTGTTATAAATAGAGATAATTGTAAGCAGCAAACATGTTTAGTAAAGTGAGATCTACAAACCTATCACCATCACCAAAACACAATTTTGTCATGAATCCATCTGTGTACAATGTTTAATATTAACATAGACCAAGGTGAGCGACACAGGCTCTTTAGAGCCTCTAGTTTAAGCTTACACTACGGCATATGATTGCTTATTGTTGAATATTGTACAGTAAAATATAGCTGCTTACATCCAAATCAATTTACGTCTATGTGATAGTGTCACTAGAAATCATACCACATCTTTGTATACCTATCTAGTTTAAACATAATATTTCAATACAATTAAAAGCAGCATTCAAACAGAGGTGAAATTCTTAAGATGATTACATTGTTTTAAATTTTTTCTCAGGTATTCGGAGCGAACGAAAAAGTAATACGCTTCTGGAAACCGGAAAAGAAATGGTATAATGCAACAGTCCTAGAAAAAACTAAATCAGGTAAACCATGATATAAATTAAAGAGAGATTACAAAAGAACGATAATTAATGAATTGATTGATAGTCAGGTAGATTTTTTGTTGTTTAAGGACACATTGTGCACCCTAGGCTATATCATAGACATAGGAAGATGTGGTATGTGTGCCAATGAGACAAGTCTCCATCCATGTAACAATTTATAAAAGTAAACCATTATAGGTCAAGGTACGGCCTTCAACACGGATCTTTGGCTCACACTGAGCAGCAAGCTATAACTATCACTAGTGTAAAACAATTCAAACAGGAAAACAAATAGCGGTCTAATTTAAAAATGATCGTTTGCATTTATTGGCTGAAAAGATTGGCGTATCTGGAGAGAACACAGAGCATCAGATGTCTAATCAACAGAAACAATGTACATAGCATTCGAAGTGAAAAGACTCGCTAAGTATTCAACATTTCGATAAAGTCAAGGGAAACATCGTATGAAAGGAAAGATGAAGATATATTTGATTTATTTTAATATGCTTAATATGTGTTTGGTTTTCTGTCCCTTTGATTGGATAGTCTCTATTTTACAGGTTACAAAGTCGTATTTGCAGACGGCAACTTAGTAAGAGTGTTAAGTCTACAGAATCTACGAAAAAAGACATCGAGATGAATTCAGCTGAAGGTGTTTTGTTGAACAAAACACTTTTATATATATATGAACTTACAAGAAACTCACAAGTCATCTGATAATGTTCTCAAAACGGGATATAATAAACAATATCAACAACACAAGGAAGCTGTATTTCCTTGTCCTTGAACAAAAACATTTCACATCAGTCAAATGATCCTATATATCTATACATGTATACAAGAATGAACAAGCCAAGGTTATATATATTGTTTAATTTATATTGGGACATTATCATGATATCTTAATGATAAAAAACAAACATTCACAGAATAAGCTTGTTTGGTCTGAATGTGCTTGTAATTTAATATGACAAACTGTATGTAGAATAAGAAGTAATTATCACACCATCAATGAGACAACATCAATGACGAAAATAAATAGATGAAAAAGTATGCAAAAATCATCAACAATAGATAGATGTGCATAGAATAAGTTATAAATCGCCAAGTGTGTTTCAATATTATGCACATAAAGCTGTTCAATATAGTTGCAATATTAAAACATGTAACAATGTGTCATAGAGCACTTTTTATAGTCATTAGTAAACACAATCTTAGCATATTAAAATTTATGATGATGTATTTACAAACATTGCGTTGTCCGATTATTTTCGACTTATGAGTTTGAATTTTCTTCTGGTATCATTTGTTTCTCTTTTAAGGAGGTTTGTTCCTAATGATGACGATTTAACGTAAGCTCCTCGTGTTTTAAAGCAATCTGTATTCAAATCATTCTGCCTTCTTTATACGGATAACAACAACATATATTCAAACATTTTGTCAGGAATCTGATGTTCAGTAGATGTCGTTTGTTGATGTGGTTCATAAGTGTTTCTCGTTTTTGATATAGATTAGACCATTGGTCTTCCCGTTTTAATGGTTTTGCGCTAGTCATTTTGGGCCCTTTATAGCTTGCTGTTCGATAGGAGCCATGGCTCCGTGATGAAGACCTTTTTTTTACCTATAATGTTGTTTTGTTTACAAATTTGGACCTGGATGGAGAGTTGTCTCATTTGTACACATTTGTTTCATAAGAAGTCAAATGTCTAAACACTGTCTAAATTTCACGACTTGGGATGACAGTTTTAGTACAAACAATTATTTGATTTGCCGTAAATTTGAATCTTATGAGATTATGGGGAAATTTCCCCAATTTGTAGTCAACAATATATAATATGAACATGATGAGATTATGGGGAAATTACCCCAATTTGCAGTCAACAATATCTAATATGAACATGATGAGATTATGGGGAAATTTCCCAAATTGATAGTCAACAATCTTTATATGATTTGAACATAATGAGATTATGGGGAAATTTCCCCATTTGATGGTCAGCAATATTAAAGCTTGTATTTTCTTATTAATTATCTTATAGTGGGGATTTCTGCATTCTGATGTTTTTGGTTGTAAATGTGAATGTGGGGATATTTCCCCATTCTAATGTTATTGGTTTTATATGTGTATGTGGGGATTTTCTCCACTGGTACGTTTTTCAATTCAAGAAGACTATTTTTCTTCATTGAGTGGGAAGATTCACTCAAATTTGATAACATCAAGTAAGCGCATTTCCATTATCTTATAGATTTGTTGACAAAAAATGTTAATTTTAATTCACATCGTCAACCGAATTTGAAACCACCAAAAAAAGAGAATAAAATAGAAATTCTCTTTTTCAAATAGAATGCGTTATTGGAAGCTGACATATTCTCCAAATTATTTAGGAATGTTCTGACGCCCAACACGCAAAACAAGGAATGTGGTTTTTTTAATTTGATAGATGCTTTTTCTATATATTTGTTTGTCTTGATATTATAACACAGTGATGACTGCTATAACCATATTTTGACTATTTTACCAAATATGTCTTTTTTGTTCACGCATCTTTGTAAAATCAAAAACGGAATTTCATGCGACTGTCATAACAGTGAGAGGTTTAGCGGTATATAACCAGGTTCAATCCACCGGTTTCTACATTTGAAAATGAATGTACCAAGTCAGGAATATGACAGTTGTTGTCCTTTCGTTTGATGTGTTTTATCCTTTGATTTTGCAGTTTGCTTAGGGACTTTCCTCGAAGTTCAGTATTTTGATGATTTTACTTTTTTTCGACATAAGCGATAATTAGATCTGTAGAAAAACCTAATGTCTAGTACTGGGAAAAATAGCACCGATTATCTAAGATAAAGAAAAGTATCTAGTTCAATGCTTCTCAATATAAGACACTTCTACGTTTTATTCAAATATGATCATATAGATGAATACGATCATAATTTCAGAAATTGTTATTAAAAGTTATGTTAGTCACAAAGACAAAGTTTCGAAAGTGTACAGAAGTATCGATATGTGCGGCACCTTGGATTTCACAACCTCTTTCCGCTTCAGATAGTGACCAATATTCGGTGTCGCTTCTATACAGTGTCTTAGATATTTCATAATATCACCCTTTTTCATTTGCTAAACAGCGAAATGTTACAAATGATAAAATAAACCAGATCAGCGGATTTTCAGTAGTGTAAGTCGGATGTGTCATGCTTGGGAATATCAATAATTCATTTAATTTAACCATTTAAAAAATACAACCCCTTGAAAATTCAGCAAACTCTCTTTTCCATGTTTGTTGTGGTTTAAAAGCCCAACAATCAAAATGGTTTTTTTTACTATTTTTATAAATTTTACATACATTTGTGCCATGTATTGTTTTTCTTTTAAATTCATCATTTCTTGGCGATTTAATGATTTCCCGTTTAATTAATCATGCTCTATCCACATTAAAATAACTCCTTCGTATGTCAACCAAACTGAAGTCTCAATTTTTTGTTTCACTGAAACCTTATTCGTATTTCTGTTAGACACGATTTCAATAAAAAATTGTAAATGAAGAAGAATTGTCCGGATAAGAAACTGATTTACGCCGTTTTCAATCGGATTCATATTCAATCATGCTGAAACTATTCAATCCAAATGTTTCTACATATTTATTGTGTTTTGACCAAAAAAGGTAATTCTACACAATAGGCCAATCACTTTTGAGGTTCCCAAGACGTATTGTGGTTTTATTTCTATAATCACATCTGTGGACATATTTCTTGCGTATAGAATATCATACCTCAAGTTTGACATTTTAATTTTTTAAATTTAATCCTGGTATCTATGATGAGTTTATTTGTATCCTTATTATCTTGTATAATTCTAAACTAATTATATGACAAACACCATTATGCTTAACTAAACACTTGAGTAACATGCCATTCATACAACAAATCTATTACCTATTGATAATCTATAAGAGCTATTGACTTTCATCCAAATTCTCAGTCATCAGGAATAATGTTCTGTCATCTGAAACGTAAATAAACACGGGATAAAAGTTTATGTGCTCAAATTTCTCCAAAGAAATAAATACAATGTATTGCGAAGTCATTGTTCTTATAGGCCGTTTCTCGTTTGTACAGACACATTTATTGAGGTTGCAGTAATTAATTCGTCGCGCTCGTGATCCTTTTTTATCTGAGACAGTTTTGGAGAATTGATAGTCTTTCATGTGTTAAAAGTTCCTGTCCTTTAAAAAAACAACTATTATGGTTATTTCGTACTTAGTAAGTAACATTCCAAACGCAATGTTTAACTACACGCACCTTAGTACCAATTTGAATTTCAATCGTCATTTTAACTTTGAATTTAATGTGTAAAAACACGTGGAACAGAAACTGACAACGCATTTGGAAGAATCAAAGACAACGAAATTATACTAAAAACCTGAAGTATCAATATGTGGTGTAATTAAGACCGTGTATCTATTTATTTCAGACATGGATTGAATGAAAATTGTATATGAAGAATAATTGTCCTGTTAAGAAACTGATTTACACCGTTATCAATCGGATTCGTTTTCAATCATGCTGCAGTAATTCAATTTAAATGTTTCTTTTTTTTTAAAGAAGTTAATTATACAAAAGAGGGCAATGACTTTTATAGTTTTCAAGAAGTTTTTCACAGTAATTACATCAGTGGGCATATTTCTTCATTTAACAGTGGGATTTCCAGTGACACTAGAACAATAGAAAAGTAACTCTTCTTATGAAAGAGATAGAAAAGGTCTAAAAACAGGAGAGACAATTTACGCATAAAACCCGATATGCATAGGGATGAATATCTCTTAAAACACAAAACCATTATATAACTTTTATACAACCACTATAAATAAAATATATGTTAAAGCTAAATTTGTTAATATATGATTTTTTAATCGCCAAACATGCTGTTAATTGAACAACCTATTGTTCAACATAGGGGTGTGTAAAAAACTGCCAGATTTGACTGCATATTTTTCTTTTTTTTTGAAAAAAATATATATCACACCTTAATAATGTAGCTTTCTGTGTATCCAATTTTTAACGTGTTCCGAAATGTAGTTTCGTCACAAGAATTTTTCAAAGTTGTGTCATTTTGTCTATATGAATGTCGGTAAATTCGTATGATCGAGCACACCTACAAGTATATCGTTGGGACAACTCGATATAATGTAATCGATATACGTGAAAGATTACCTAATGTGAAGTTTATCAAAATCATCATAACATAATTGATCAACACATTATGTTTGAACAACATGAGTCCTACAATATAAGATTTTAATGGTGCATATCATTTACATTCAACGTTTTTATTGGATTTTTTTTACTACAATGTAACCTCGAGGTTCAAAGTTGATAGTAAAAAAAAATCCCTGAAAATTTTTGAATGATATTGTATATGATATGAACCTTCGAATTCTTATAATATCGGAATAGAAAATATGTGATCCGAATTAACCATGCACGTATGTTACAGAAGATTATGAACTTTTATGATGTACAGGGGGTAAGGGTTTTTCTTAAACAATATTATGATCCCAAACTTAATGAATTTTGTTGGCAATACTTTAATATAAACACTACATATAGCAAAGTATATATTAAATCTCAATGTATTATTATTAGGAAAAATGTTTGACTCGGTAAAAAAAATCGCTGCAAAATAATTTGAACATTCAATTAGATGATTATAATATTATTTGGCAATCCAAAGAGAACCTGAAAATATCAGACCACAATTAACAGAGACCCCAAAAAAAAGCCAATTTTACTTTTCTTTTACAAGTAGTTAGTTGCATGTCAAATCATCTTTTGGCTGTCGACAACAAATAAATGAAATCAAATTTCGTAGCATTCCCCCCCCCCCCCTTTTTTTTTACTGAATTTGTTCAAGGTATGGTGGTTTTACCCCTTTTCAGATTTCAGTATGTCAAGTTGTATAGCTTTTATAAATTAGATGAATATCTAGCAAGTTTCTACGATATTCTTTATCATTTGACAAAATACTATGCATCTGAATTAAATTGTTTACTATTTGAAAAAGCGCGCCTTCTTTTACTTTAATTTACTTCCCTTTATTTCACATAGCAACAAATATTAAAAACTACATTTGACTGCATATCAATTTTTTTCCCCAAAAAAAAAAATATATGTCAAGCAGCATAATTTAATTTACAAATTGGGAGAAAATCAAGATGTTCCGACTATAGGTTAGTATTAAAAAAATAATAATGAAAGGATGGCATGATTACCGCTTTGAACCCTGACGACACTTAAAATCGAAATTTCACTTATTTACCTATCATATGAAGATACGATGATGTGATAAACTTAACAATTAATAATTTACCTGGTGCATTATCATATTTACATTACGTTGATACGTCTTAGTTCGTCTGTGTTAGCTCATTTCAAGCTCGTAAACAATGTACACCATTTTCCGCTGTTATTTACCGATTACCTCTAGTCATAAGAGCGCACTGTTTACAGGGGAGATAATATTTTGTTACCGGTTCACGCACTGTTAAGAATTGAATCTGTCAAATTTGACATTTGAATTTCAGAAGTGTTGTAACCAATTTATTTGTATCCTTGTTATCTTGTATGAGTATTAACTTATTAACCAATGCACAATAAATACAACAAACACCATTATGCTTCACTTACTATTTTGATAACATGCAATGCATACAACAAATCTATTACCTATAAGTGATATTGACTTTAATTTCCAAATACTCAGCCATCCTTAGTAACAATAAAAACTGGAAGGAATAATGTACTGTGAAATAAAATTTAAAAAAAAACATGGGTAATAGTTTATGTGCACAATTTTTTCCAACAAAAAAAATATACAATGTATTGCGAAGGCTTTTACTCTTTTGCACATAATTAAAGCGGTTGACAATTTGTATATATTACCGATGGATTTGTATTACAGTACTAACTTTTGATCCTGTCATTGTAAACAGATTTTGTCGGTAAGAGGTACGAACATAATGCTGTAATTATGGAATATATAAATTTTTGCAACAAGTACAAAATAGATTTCACTAAAACTAATACAAATTGTGCATGCATAAAAGACAACATGTTGTAAAAAAGTAAAGATAGTACTTAGTAAGCAACGTTCCAAAGGCAATGTTTTGATGGGCATGCACCTTGTATGTTTGTCGTTCTATTTTAAGCCATGGCGTTGTCAATTTACCTTTTATTTATTAGTTTTACTGTCTCTCTGGTATCTTTCTCCCCTCTTTTGCAGTTTGGATTTCAATCGTTATTCTCAGTTTGAATTTAATGTGTAAAAAAAATAGATTAAAGAAACCAAGAATTTCACGTCGACGAAAAACTGACTTCGCAGCGGAAAAATATAAAAGACAGAGAAATTAAAATTAGACCACTTAAAACATTTTCACTTATTGAAAATTATCTACAGATATATTTGGTCATTTAAATAGTTGGCATATTTAATCATTGTTGCTCTGTAACTTTCGGCTTCAACAACCGATGTTTATTTTCTAATCATACCAATACAGAAATATTGGCTGATCGGTTGGTAGAACACAATAGTCAACAACCGGTTTAGTTCCAGTGTTAGTAAAAAAGGCATGACACAGTCAATATACTTGTTTCTAAAATTAAGTTCTCCATATACGATCTAGACCAAAAACAAGAAAAGCCAACAACAAATTCACATTCGGCGAAAACTTGTCTGTAGGTCTCCGGTATTTGTGTCATAGTTCTGTTTGTGAAGCGACTTTATTTTTTGGTGTGTCTGTCTTATCACATCCTTTCATTTTGGGTTATAGTTATGTTATGTTATTCAGTCTTTGTTTTCTCTTCCGTCCTGTTTAATGCAAAGCTATATACTCTTCCTAAGGTTATGTAAGTGTGGCTTTTATTGATTTTGTGATTTACATGTTTCAACACTAACACGGATTGAGAGAGCAGGAATTATTCCGCTTAATTTCCAATTATTCCCCTGGTTTTTGATTAGTAATTTCTCGCTTCGGCAAGTCAATAATAACGTCGAATGTATTTAAACAACTTCCAGTACACAGTCTGAAGACATTATGTAATACAGATCATCTCCAATTACCAAAGCAATATATATCCATATAATGACACTCTTATGAAGCAGTAAAAATCAAATAAAAAAGGTCGACTTATCTGGTCTTTTTAAAGTAATAGAAAGATAAGCTGACATGATCTGAAAGATTATTCATGATATATACTTTGAAACATTCTACTCTTTACCTGCATTCGTTTACAATTTAATAGGAATAAAAAATGCAAATTCTGTAAATTCAAATACTTTAATGTTTACCTTTTGCAATGTGGTATACACACATTTCAGAAACAATCACCGAATTAGTAAAGAGAGAACCAAAAGAAACAGAAGGAACAATCTTATCAAATAATATTGTTTATAAAATTCACATTTTGAGTGTTTCCACAGGACAAAACCCAAACCACTCTGCTGCACCGCTTTCGGGGGAAACATGAATGGAAGCTGTTCATGTTAACTCATTGCTTATTTACAGAGATCGAAAACCATTTCAACCACGGAATTTAAGTCGAGTTGTGTCAGGGTATTGAAATATGCTTAAATTTCTATATTTGATATTATGAGCGCAGATAAAACGACTGTATTACTTTGTTGATTTCAAACCTGTGCACAGTATTGAAAATTATTAATAAGAATGTCAAGTTTATTTACAATGAATCTATTAACATTTGAGGGACAATGTGGGCATTTGACTATTTCTAATTTAGATATCATTCACAACATGATTATTTCAGGAAAAGTTGACTTAAGATGTTTTAAGAACGTTTGCGTTCATAGGTAGAGAGGCACATGTATCACTATATACACATTCGGTTTTCTTATATTCTGTATAAATGTAATGAGAGTTTCTGTTAATCGCAAGCATATATATGAAATCAGCAAGCTTTCAAATATGTCGACGATTAATATTAATAAGAAGGCATGGGGTATGTTTTAAACAATAATGAAATTCGTCAATGACTAACCATAAACAAAAAGTTGTAAAAATTTGATTTAAATCAACCCAAGTTTGAGACAGAGGTTTTAGTTACAATTATAACAGTTAATAAAGGAAAACTTAAACCTTGAAATTTAACAAATTTCTTTGTACCCACATACAAAAACATATAATAACATAGATATAGAAAGATGTGGTATTAGTGCCAACAGAGACAACTCTCCAGCCAAATAACAATTTAAAAAAAAGTAAACCATTATAGGTCAATGTACGGCCTTCAACACGGAACCTTGGCTCACACCGAGCAACAAGCTATAATGTGCCATAAATAACTAGTGTAAAACCATTCAAACGGAAAAACCAACGGTCTAATTTATATAAAAAAACGTGAAACGAGAAACACGTATATATTACATAAACAAACGACAACTACTGTACATCAGATTCCTGACTTAGGACAGGTGCAAACATTTGCAGCGGGATTTAACGTTTTAATGGATCCAAACCTCCTTCCTTTTTCTGAAACAATAGCATAACATCACAACATAGAAAAATGTCTGTATACATACATGGACGTACACAGCGACCATATATGTTGTTTATTTCCAAAAAGGTCAACTGTGAGGAATATCCTAGGCCCATCCTAAGATTTCTATAAATAAATCGAAACTTAACAGACCAAATTTAGGACATAAGATGTATGAGGAGACTTTCGTTAACCTGCCTTAGGGCTGAGACATTTCCCGAAACCATCATAAGATATATCCTAGTCCTAAGACAGCTGCATTGACACTGACCATCTTCATCTATCGATTAAGATTAAGCTTCACGTAACAGACATTATTGTAGATTTTGCAAAAGAGCAGCCTCATGTTGCTCAAGGCAGCACTCGCACCCGTAAAGTGAAAAGAGATTACTGTAAGTTGCAATTAATTGTTTCCCAATCCACTATGAATCAATTTGCTTAAAGTAAATATGAAATGAAGTATATTTTTAAACAGATGGGAGAATGAAAAACTGAGAAAGCACTATAGTTGCACAGTTCATTGATTCTTTATAAAGACGACATCCAGCTTTCATGAGTTATGTATCATCATTTATATCTCGAAGGGAAATTAACCGCCGTCTGTAAATTATCCGGATTCTATAATTGATTAACACATCCAAAATTGTTCAACCATTTGTCATTGGAGATTTCTGTACTGTCAACTGTTATAAGATTAAACGCATCAGGACTTCAGTGACATTACTGGCTACAGTACCGAACAAAATGTCAATAAGTAGAAAACAGAAACTTAAAGGTACATTTTTTTAATATCAATTCTGAACACATTATTAAGAATTATCACATAACGAACGGAAAACGAAAAAAACCAAAACAAGACGAGTAAATTATTTGTCAATAGGAATATATTGCTTTGCAACTTTTTTAAGAATGTATGTCGGTCGTTTTTCTATTTTTTTAATGGGTTTCCATCGGTTTTGGTTTATGATAAGGCTTCATTCTCGCTTAATTGATTTATGACTATTGACCATCGGTAAACTTGCGTGACCTTCATTAAGGCAAAAGTAATTAAAGATCCGTTTAGCTATATTTAAAAGAGAACTTAAATAATTCTAACCCATACATTGATGAAACTGCTTCAATATCACAGGGATATCTTTACGCAAAAAACATATAAGAAACGGAGTATCTTCCCTTATTCGCTTATTCGTACGATTCTGTTGTTTTGAGAGACCTAAAAGTTAGGTATGCTATACATTTATAAAATCAAATGGGTTAACCAACTGTTTAAAATGCCAGGTTTTTCGCACTATTTATGACGCCTCCACTCTGAATCTGTTGGATTTGAAAAGATTGTCATTTTAGTACGAGAAAACATGGTTAGTTAAATACAGCTATGATCTAGCATTCAGTATTTGATCATACTTCTAATTGATCGCACAGAAACCCTGCCACGTAATTAAATTGCATCTTCAACATGCAGTAAAAAAACAGCCGAATTCAGCAAATGAGTCTTTAACATGAGCAAGCAAATAACAGGTAATTGAGTGCACGGTTGTCGTCTACCGATTTTTATTTTCGTTAATTGTTTGTTCTTTCTATTTTAACATATTTTTCATATTTTAAAATGCCTTTCATAGCTTACTATATGGTAATATTTTCGCTGCATTGACCTATAGTTACACAAACATCTTCTTTTATTTTATTTCTGGTAACTAATGTCATTGGAAATCATACCATATCGCCTAATTTTCATAATAAAACATGCTTTGCACCTGACGGGAAAGCAATGTTTTTTCATGTAAAGTGTTATGAAAGATTAAACTATGAACTGTAATAGTTTAATGTAAAACTGTTTAACACAAAACTATTGAACCTCAAAGATTACACACGTTTGTGTGTCAGAATGACATATGTATCTCTAAACATATTCTTTAACTGAAAGAACTAAATCGGAATTGCATATATATGATAAAAGTACAAAACAAGTTTGTATATCCATTTCAAGCAGAAACAGATAAACTCAGTAGATTCTATTTTTCATTTCATTAGTAGTTCTTTTGCGTTGTATTTTATCGTCTTGAGTTGATCGTCAAGAAATAAAATGTGATTATAAAACAATACATAGCTTTATTTACACTTCTGTTGTAGGGTCGATTTTGGAGTTTTATTGTTGGCTTTGTTTATATCTGTTATCATTGACCTCTTCGTTGGTTTTGTGACTGTTTACTAGCTTATGTTAATCCACCATTTTCTTCGGAAAATCCCTATTCCAAGTTAGGAATATTATTACCATTCGTTCGTTGTCTTTGTTTAGCTTGCGGTATTAACGAGGCAATTCTAACACTGGTCTGATTGGAGTCAGATTAAGGTAGTTAGGGTGTCTTCCTCCATCTTGGATTTTGAAATACCAGAAAACAAGGTTATATCTTTGATATAATGTGCAAATTTTTAGACTAGTAGGTTATTCATGTATATATTTATGGTTTTTTTTTACAGAAAACAGAAAACTCTATTTTTTTACATCTTTGTCACATAAGGGGAGGCAACTCAAATGCAAGGACAGATTATGCAGGTACTTTTACAATATGATGTATTAGGAAATTAACCTATTTTATCATGTAGCAAAAAAAAAAGGGACCGGTGACACCATTGTTTCTTTTTCCTAACTGAAAGCACACCATAAAGGCCATCTTCGCATGTGTTAACTCAAAATTCTATTGTGTAGATTACGCTTTATTGGGTTTTCCATGCAAATCTATAACAATAATAATAATGGCACACCTTTTTGGAATTTTGGATCCTCAATGCTCTTCAACTTCGTACTGGTTTGGCTTTATAAATATTTTGATATGAGCGTTACTGGTGAGTCTTGTGTAGACGAAACGCGCGTATGGTGTACTAACTTATAATCCTGCTTATCTTTGATAACTATCTATACAAATTTTGTAAATTTTAAACACTGTATAGCGTGAAAATAAGCCCGGCGACCCATTCTTTTATAATTTGTTTAAAGCATGATATAAACTACATTTTGGCAAATTATCAAAAAAATCTATGGATTATAATTCAGACACCCCATCTACCTTAATGTGTCTAAGCATGGTGACTGGTCTCTCTAAACGTGTTGGATCTTAAGACTGGGCAGATTTAAAAATCCTAGCTCACATCAAAATGTTCTCGTCCTGAAATGCATATAATGTATTCCCTTGTAAATTCAACATCAATCAATACATATAACTATGTCCATTACTAGATCCAATGTCATATACCATTGTTCTTAATAACGTGTTATTTTATTATTTCATCTGTGTTCTTTAATATAAGTTTTACTGATTAGTCTGTTTTTGGTGATATCCATTAGACGTTACTCTTTACTTATTTTCCCCGCCATTGTGTTATTGACCTCTAACTTTGTTTGTAATATTGTGTTTTATTTTTTCTATTTTGCTAATGTTATTTGTCTTTATGTCTTCTAGTGCTATCATTGTGTTATCGTTCTATGATAATTTTGCAGTCTATAACACAATATTGACTGTTGTACCCTTTTTTGACATTTATATCGATTATGTATGTTTGTTGTGTTAACAAATTGTGGTCAATATCATGGAATTTGATGCGACTGTCATACAAATGAGGGTTTTAGCTAGCTATAAAACCAGGTTTAATCCACCATTTTCTCAATACGAAAATGCCTGTACCAAGTCGGCAAAAGGACATATATTATCCATTCGTCCATGTGTATGAGCTTTTGATTTGGCTATTTGAATTTCCTCTTTGAATATTCCTCGGATTCAATATTTTTTATGATTTTACTTTTAAGGACAAAAATCGTTGTATGAAATATAAATTTGAACCTAGCAGTATACATTGCGACTCATTCGTCTGAAAAAAGGAAATCGCTGTTCACAGCTTTTACATATGATATTAGGAAAGTTTCGATCTTCTAGCCTGATTTTAAGTTTCAATAATGTTAAACAAATAATTTTATTGGTTAACCTGTCTGAAAAATTCTATTTTGATTCAACGATCGATGTAGTAACAAATTGTTTTTCGTATTAACAAACAATTGTATAATTAAAAGAAAACACTTGTATGATTAATTATTTGTCGCAGCTCTCCAAAACAATCATGCAAAAACTGTTGGTCAATATAACGTGTGTTTGTTTGGTGTAACGGATTGTATTTGAAGAAATGTTGTAAGTTGAAATTAGAAAGGAAAGGAGAACACGAAAAGGGTGTGATAAAAATTTACCAAGATAAGTCTGAAAAATATCTTTTGACAAAATAGTTGTATAAACCTACATTTATATAGAATATTATATAACATTGAATAAATCTGTCGGAGTGTAATAGCAAGAATAAAGGTGATCTCATAGAATTTTCAAAATACTAGTCTTTCAAGAAATTAAATTATGAATAAGTTTGATACTAATATTCAATATAAAAGTCTTTGAACTCGTCATCAAACAGATAAGGACATGTTCTGTTTAATAATCATATATAATTATGTTCTTCATCAAAACTTTATATTTAGTATTATCACGTAGATAAGACATTACTTGTCTGAATGTCCAACGTTTAGGATTCAAGAATGTTGAGGGGTATTAACTTTTAAAGAAGACAACTATTGTATAGCTTGACTAGACTGCATATTGAAAGGTACTTCTTTCTCTCTTTTTATACAAAGGCGCCCCCAATTTAAAGGTGAAATTTTTACAAAATGCATATTCCCACCATGATGTCTACTCTAAGTTTGCCATGAAATTGGTTTTTTTTTAAAAAGACATAAAAAGGGTATATGTATGCTGCCCACAATGTCTTTTTATATGAAATATTTTTATACTAACTATTAAACAATTGTTGAAAGTTGAAAGTTTCTATGTTCAATGGGTGATATAAAGAAACTATTGTGTAAACAATTTGAGTACATTATATATAAATATTCAATTTTAGAATCAATCAATACTATTAAGAGTTATCTTTAAAATGTTATAAATTTACTAGCAAAACAAGTCAATAGGATGATCATCTACAATGACGATATCAAAATGATAACATGTAGACAAATAATTGTAGTATGATATTTCACTTTTTTCGTGCTTTCGTAAATGGAAGTGTTTTCCATAAGGGCAATCTGTTTAAATATCTGCACTGATATAACGACCAATTATTTTCATGTTTTATTTTATCAGCTGAACATTTTAGATAAACCAATGCATTTTGCTGATTCTGAATGCCGTCTTCACTTTTTGAGCTTAACATAGTGTGTGTGTCACAAATAATCCAAAATGTTGGGTTTGCTGATAGCAGAGAATATATTGATATAAACAACTTGAATCACACGTAATCAACTTTAGAATATTCTTGTTCCACCTGGATATCTTCTTGTATTCCATTGCTATTTGAATAGGAATGTGAATTTTTTGTAGATTTTGTTGATTTTCTACATTTCGGTCGCCTATATAGTAGATACGGAATCGTCAAACACAAAGAAGAATTATAAAAGAAAAACGTGGAGACAAAATTGGCATGTCTTGGTATGAAATGTCCAGATCCATTCATAAAATTGATAATGTAGTAAGGAAAACAGCATATGAAACTTAACAGACTTCCAAAATATATTATCTTAAAGTTAACAATGTTATCAGGTAATGAACCGGAATAGTGGTTCATAAGCACAACTAATCCACATGCTGCGGTTACAGCAAATGGTAAAATAAGAGTTGTTCCGAATATGTAATATGTAGCTGACTTTTTATAATCATTGACTGAAGAAAAATCCAAAGTACAAACTCCAAGACCTGAAACAAACCGAAAATATTATTATTTTTTATTATAGAAAAAGAAAAGTTACACAATTCCATACAGTGAGGGGACAACAATGTGTTTACTCGGTGTAGAACACATCGGTAATGGAAGAAGAAATTAGTTTTAGTTCTATACTCGTGATCGAAAAGCGTTAACAAATGTATTTGTTTGCGCCAGTCTGACGTCAGGAGCCCTTGTCCTTTGTTAGATTTGTATTTTTTTAACTTTAGTTCATTTATATGATTTTGAGAATAGTGTGGCGTTCATTTTTACTAAACTAGCACACGATTATATTTAGAGGCCTAAAGCCGAGGACCATCTCCGAGTGTGGGATTATCTCGCTGCCTTGAAGACCAAATGGTGGCATCGGACTGTTTGCAGCTCTTTGATCAGTTGTTGTCTCTTCGACATATTCTACATATTCATTCTCAATTTTATTCTCTATTTTAACTGACGAGGATTTACTAGATATTTGGATATTTTTGTTATTTACAAAGAGTAATGTTACCATACTATTGGAAATCGTTTGGTCATGTCACTCCACATTGCTTTGAAAAGTGTAATGCACACGTTATGTGTAATCTTTTTGTTTGTATGCTGAGGTATAAAGTAAGTTTATCAGGATGTGTTTGTCCTTCAATTTTATGACATTCAAGAAACCAAAAAACATAGTAAGGTTAGCTATAAAAGTATCTGCTCCCGGATTATAGTTGGTTCAATATGTCTACATCAGTTTTGTCAATGTAATCTTTTATTTTTTGTTGCTATTTATATACTTGTTCAAAGTGACATGTTGGATTTATATATAAAGTTAACATTATTTTACATACTTTGAAATGGTAGAAGAACATTTTTATAATTATGCATATTGCTTCTATCCACAATAATCTCAGGTGTATATCTCTCTGTAACGTTATTGTTCAGGTGAGTAATTAGGTCATATAAAATATTCCCAGTTTGTTGAGACTCCACGTCTTCTAGTAATACTGTTAATGAAGTGACATCTCGAATCCTCACTGTGAAATGGATATCACATTTAATATTCGTTGTACGGATGTACATATTCCATTTTTCCTGCAAGCTAGATGTAATCAATTGTCCAAAATATTGAATATTTTCAGCATCTGTATTAGTTAAAGTGGTATTACACAAATCTGTTGACTCTGTTGCATGACGTGAAAGTAATCTTACTTTTATCATCAATAATCCTAAAAATAAAAATTAAAGTGAATAATCATGTTGAGACCAAAAATGTACAACGATTTGTATGAAATTGAATATATTGAAGTTACAAATTCAAAATTATAAATGCTTTTGGAAGTCAGTTTTTTTAAATTTAGGTGTGAATTTCGATGAGAAACAATGGTGTAACATCACAGAAAACAAACTGCAAAAATCATGAATTTTACTAAGTACACAATTAGCCAATGATAAGATAAAGACACTAATTATCGATTAAAGTTTAAGTTGACAGTTACAAAAAGCACGTTGAAAAGGGTTTAACGCGATTTCAAGTGAATCTTAAATAATGTTTTCACATGTTTTAAAAAAGTCTGATGGTTTCCAGACAGAAATATATAGGTGTAAAAAGTAGTAGCTTTTTGTTCACCACTACGATTTGGTCATCGAAAACATATTAGTAGGTTGGTTGGATATATTAGACTTACGTTCAGAAGAAAGAAAAACTATCAAGATTAATAGCTCTTCGAACATGTAATTTACAAAGGGATCTGTTCATTCATTAGTCTGAATAAATACAAAATGCATCATTACTTAATAGGTATTGCTATTTACATTTCTATCGGAATTCGAATATACGGGGTCAATGGTACCTTTGAATTGTGAATACTCTCCCCATCCGTACATCGGACCAGTGCAGAGAAAGAAAGCTGTCATATACATTCCAAATATCAGGATGCGAGTATTGATTTCAGAAAATGTCATCGAATAACTTCCAGATGATAAACATTTGTATAACCTGAAATGAAATATTGTATATGAAAATTTTACAATTGCTAAGGCGGTATCCATACTAATTTGATTTCATTAATGACAGGTAACAAAATTGTCTGCTGTAAAAATACTTATTCCTTTTTTATTTGACTAGATTAATAGTTTTTTCTGAGCGAAACAATTATTCGTTGATCTGAGCAAGTTCAATGTTTATTCTCGGTTGACCATCGTTCGATTTCAGTATATTCAGAGTTTATGCGAACTTTATAATCGAACCGCATAAAATAAAGAATAAGCAAAACTGCCCTAGAAGGACTATTGTGAACCGATTTCATGTTAACCGCGAAAAGAAAATGTTATGTGGAAGATTGTTTAACCCTGTTTAAAAGTGGTAAGGCCGGGTTTTTTTTATTAAAGTCTTTGAGCAGAGTTTTGTGGATCGTTGATATATTTTTTATCTCTTATTTTGACATTGTATATTTGTCTCTTAAGCTTCGTCTTAATTACACCTATTCTAAGCGATCCATGATTAAAACATAAAGGCTCTATGTTATGAATTTAGTATAACCTACTAGACACCCATTTTTAATATTCTGGTTCACTTTCTGTTTTCCATTTCATATCTTTAAATTCTATGATCTTAATAGAATTTTTGTAAACAAGGGTTAACCTATTCAATGTAACATATCAATCTTTGATACAGTTCTTTCTCTAAATACGCGAACTCCGAAACAGCGGTTAAGTCCTCTTTACTACGCTACGTTTATGATAGTTGAGCAAAGCAAGGTTACCACTGTTTCGGAGTTTGCTAAATACGCTGCATGTGTACTCAATTCAGAGAAAAGGTTATTCCCGCCATTTTAACCTTCCAGTCGTAGTCTACAGTCTTTCGATCATACAAATGCACTTTCATTGCAATGCACTAGAAATGAATAAGGCGTGAACGAATAAAAACAAAGCTACACTATATAAATGAATGTAACAAAATTGTTTAGTAAGTGGAATAATAACAAGCACAAAATGATTGGCCATCTTAAATGCTTTTAGAATGACCACTTCGTCTTCGTATCCTGAGCACATTACGTTTTAGATAGCTTAGAAACTGAAACACTAGGAAATATACCAAACAGAAAATTGAATAACATGAGGAATTATAAAAACAACTGTAAATCTCTAAATAAGGTTTGATGTTATCCAAATTTTCTACTAAAAGCAACTGATGGAACGCTTAATATCTGTCAATAAAACAATACTTGAATTACAATTTTTCTTGTTAAGGTAAAAAGGTATATATCAACAAATAATTTGTTTGATAAATTTAGAAATTGACGAAAATATTGCATAATTGATAAAGAACATTCTCTGAACAATATTCTCTTTTCAAAAACATATATTGATATGAAATTAGTATGTATTGTAATGGCTTGTTGTACAAAACAACTTTATACTATATTGTTTTTGCCAAAACAAATTACCAGCCAAACATATTTGATTTTAAATAAAAGCGTGATCAACGGAATATCTTGAGAGATAAAATTTCAGAAATTATTTTGGGAGTTAAACAAAACAACATTATATTATGTCTGTAAAATCAAAGTTTTATCTTTCAGAAACTGTTAACGAACTTGGGTAAAATGAACAGTCAATAAAATAAAACGAAACATCCTTTCAGAACCCAATATCTTCCATACTCCGTCATTAATATGCAATGTCGCTTCCACAATTGGTTCTTATGATAAATTATAAAAACAAAATCCATTTCACATTAAAGCTATCTTTTAACATTAAATGTTTAGTTACATGTTCCAACATATGACATGTTACAACAAAATATTGAATCGGAAATGTATCAGAGACAATAATGTATCGGCAATCGGCAATTAAGACTAGAGAATAATCGAATGTATAGACTATCAATGTTACAATTATTTTAAAATGACACTATGTTAAAGAAGATGTGTTGAAATTATCATGCAGTACAATGAAACATTACAAAACCAAGCAAGGAGAAATGATGAATCTAATATCAATAATAGTACAATAATGTGGGTTGTCAGAACACACCATGTGACCTGTCATAAAAGAGCGTGTGAGCTGTCATTCATTTCTTACTAGGCTGGTTCTTTTACTGTAGGGTGTCTGATGTATTGCTTGAATATCACTTTTGTCTAGATCAGTGTTAGAAGCAGAACGATGTCATAGTAATTATTAAAGGATGGTGTATAAACTAAACTATAAGTAGGCCAACATCAATTATGTAAGTTTACTTTCAAATAACATATTTCTTAAGGACACGAAATCTGATATTCGCTGGCTTGGGTGGGCGAATTGAATTAAAGAAATTAGAAAAATGTGATTCAACATTGCAACCTCCATAACTTGAGGATATCCTATGGCAGTTTGAAAATAATTATCCTGACCCTCAAAGTATTGAAAAACGGAAATAGATAATAATGTAGCTTTGCCTAAAAAATTATTAATTTTTCCTCGCAATGATGGAAAATAAATGTTAATGCGGAAAGAAAACCACTCAACCATACTAAACTACTTCTCATTGTGAACTGAACTAACAGTCATCATTACTATACATAATATTATAAATTTTACAATCTATTCATTACTTTTTTACACGGAACACGTTTAACAATTGGATACGTCATGAGCTCGTTTTGTCTTTATAGAGGTAACGGGTGAGATCACGAATCACGTACGAATAACGAACGTATCACCTAATTTGCCTAACTGTTCATGAGTATCTCGCTTTGAATATAAGTGCATTTTTTATTGATTGATTCGCGTACTGCCTATTTTATTCTTTTTAGTTTGTATGTTGTCGTCAGTCAAGGAGCATTTTCTGGTGGGAGTGGAGGGGTTTATATTTTTTAGAACAAAATATTTTGATTCTGATTTTGGTAAAAAAAAAAATTCTGGCCAGCACCTAGAGTAGGAAAGGACCGTTTGCTTTGTGGGGGGGGGGGGGGGGGGGCTGATATAAAAAGTCTGGAAAGGCCATAAGGAAATCATAAAGAGATAAAAAGATAGGCTCTCTTATTTTCATTATTGCAAACTTGAAGCTTTTAAAAACAAGTAACAACTTTAATTGGATCCAGTACCAAACTCTCCCAAACCACACATCTCGCGTTGAAATTGTGACCAAAACATGAGTTTAGGGTCCGATCATATACCTTGCATGGAAAAGGGGGGGATTTTTAAAAATAAATAACTTGATTCCAAATTCTTTGAGACTGAACGAATAAAGAATGGCTAGAAATGGCAGAGACAAAATAATTTCTGACGAGAAAATTGAACATGCCCATCCCCCAGCCCCATTTTCAATTTAAATGGCTGGTCTCTGAGTTCGAAATTTCTGCCCCAATCATAGATTCGCCTGATAATTTTCGCCTAGTTATTTCTTTGGCCTGAAATTACCGGTCAAGTCATATAATAAGGTTTAAATTTCATACCCAGTCATGTAATTGACGAGTTGAAAAATGACCAATTCTAGCGGAACGTCTGTATATGTATACCTTTATATATGAAGTGACCCCTTTTTTGGCGCATTCATGCAAGGCTTTAGAAAGAATAAACTGAAGATTTGTATTCATTCGAATCATTGTTTAGAATGAGCTAAATAACAAAAAGGGGAGATTCCTTCAACTCTTTGTAAAAGAAAAAAATCGAATAACAAATACTTAACAGAAAACTTATATATACTATGTGTTCTTTCGCAGAATAAACGACGAATAACCAAATAAGATATAATAATATAATTTTATAATTCCAGAGTTTTTTAAGTTCCAAATTTTTTTCGGCGTTCTATTTTTCCCGGACCAAATATACTAAATAATACCAGCAACGACGCATACTAAATGGGGGTTAGTAGACGACCCTTTGATTCTAGGATCGGAGCTGGCAGGTCACGTTGATAAATTTGTTGGTCAGGAAAAGAATAGTAATAAATATGCTGGCTCCCACTGGCTTCCAAATTCTATTATACAGTAAAATGATACATGTGTAATAAATAATCTTGCGTGTAGCAGTTGATTTTTTTGTCTAAAATAAATAATCTGACTGACCAAATCTGCTCGGCCGGTTCCCTCAGAATCAAATGATTGCCTCCTTATACCCTCCTCAAAGATAGATGATCGATACCCGCTTTAACTGCGATATAAAATAATATATAGGAAAAAGACGGGGGGAATGGGAGTTGGTTGTCTAACTAAATTTTTTTATTATTAGTTGCAAACTTCTTGTAGGTGTCCCTTACAATACCTTGCAAGAAATTTGAGATTAACATGAAAAGGTGGCGCGGGGGAGGGTGGAGGTTATTTTTTTCGGATATATTATATTTGATTTTGAATTCTTAGGAGGAAAAAAATCTTATCTTGGATAATTACCACAAAAAATAGTGTTAAATGGAGAAAAAAAATTGTCGCGCCGCAATATATTCAATATCTTCTAGTACATGTATATGTTTTTCTTTCAAACATATGCACCGTGGTTAATTAATAGATTGTCCCCATGATTAAATCATGCTATCATTCCACGTGACTATTAAAAGTGTAGAAGGTGACCACCACAGGTATACATGTACATTCATACGTACTATTTCGTTTTGATCCGTACATAGGCACTTCTGGTATATAAGTTAAAAATACATAATCTTATATATCCATCCTTATACTTAAAAGCTCGTATTGTACCGTTTTTTCTTATGAAGAGAACTTTGTGAGGTGTCAAGGGATATTTTAGTCGATTATTCGATTTTAATAAACTTTATCCAATATGAAAATCACTGCTCCTAATACGTTCGTTCGTCATTATTCGTCGGTTTGTGATCTCACCTGTTACCTCTTATAAGATACATCAGTAGCGTCCGAATCAAAACAAGAAATAGGAAGTGAAAAGCCGTGCAAGTCTGAAAATACGTCTCGGTCCATATATGGTACTCGAATTAAACTACAAAACAAATAAATTAAATGAACTGTCCAATTCAAGAAAATTTTATGTAGACACAAAGCGTTGACTTCACGGTTGGTGATAACAGCTAAGACATATCGTCGACCAGAAGTTGTATTGAACAAATGTATTAAAGATATACACGCGTTTCGTCTGCAAACGGACATGACAGTGGTACTCAAGTCGTAAACTTAAAAGCACGATCAATCACGAAGTTTAACAAGGTCTATAAAAATATGCCATAACTGGAGATGTGATACACTTAGGAACAACACATAAACAATGTAAGAATGAAATAGTGTTTAGTAGTTCTCAAAATGGTTATATCGTTATCACTCAATGGAATAAAAAATAGTAGAAAATAGAATTTGGGATAAATATTTTAGGACAATAAAAATACTTCTTCGATGACGTTTTCATTAACACCAAATCCAACAATTGTCGAAAGTTAAATGAGTTAATGTATTCTCTAATGATAACTAATGATATGCACCATCCCCTTAACGTATTATTTGTTTATTTAGAAAACTACTGACGTGCGAAACAGCTATAAATGCAATTCACTGTATTGTATTTCAGAAGTTAAACCTTTAACATATTAAGACCTCTATGAATGTCTAACTAAATAAACAACCATACAAACACAAACAAGAATGACAATTAACCTTCAGCTAATAGTACTATTACATAAAACATTGAAAGTAATATTTGAAAACAGTAGGAAATAAACGTCAGAATTATAAAATATCGTAACAATAAAAACAATTGTAAAATATTACTTGTACAATCAAAACAAGCATCAGATAATCGAGGAGGGTGTAGAAAAAATAAATATATTAAAAAAAATATAAAGCAAACAGTTGTAAGGAGTAGGGACAGTTAGCCCAAAATTTACTGCAAATTTAAAATTTATCATACGTATTCTTCAATCACTTAAAACCGTACTACAGTTCAAGGTACTTAGAAAAACAAAACAAATTTGAAAATGAACAAGAATCCATGGCAACAAATCATTAATTATTTGGATTATTTGTAAAATTTTGTGATTTTCCTTTTTTTCCTCAAATTTTAAGTATATTTTAGATTGAAAAAGTTTGTGCACACCCAAGAAACAATTTTATATTTGGTGAGATTATGTCAATAGTAATATTAAAGCTTCTGTTAAATTATTCTGTTGTTTCTTAGCTGCGCACGATGTTTCAACAAGAGAAATGGGAGATATAAAACTGCAAATATTCTGTATTTTTCATCTTTTTTTGAGAAAAAATAATACATATTATGACGTTATTATGATGTCATCATAAAAAAATCTTTATGTTTTTCTTTTACATTTCTTGACCCTATGCATTTCTAAACATTATGTGCTAATTTGAAATATATATCAAACATTTTATTTTCATGGGCCAAAAACAAGGCCTTGTTATTGTTCAAACATGTATTATAAAATACCTCAACATTATGGAATAACCGTTTCACAAATGATATCGGATATTTTCCTTACGCCGTAAATACAATCCCCTTCCCTTCCATGAATGTGACCTACCGAATTATACTATTTACCGGATTTGTAATCACATAAGCAACACAACGGGTGCCACATGTGAAGCAGGATCTGCTTACCCTTCCGGAGCACCTGAGATCACCCCTAGTTTTTGGTGGGGTTCGTGTTTTTTATTCTTTAGTTTTCTATGTTGTGTCATGTGTACTATTGTTTTTCTGTTTGTATTTTTTATTTTTAGCCATGGCGTTGTCAGTTTGTTTTAGTTTTATGAGTTTGACTGTCCCTTTGATATCTTTTGTCCCTCTTTTATTCTTAATCTATTGCATATCCAATACGGCGATTTATTTTATGAAAATATCAAAAGTAAAATCCTTTTTTTATCACTAACGTACAGTATGAAAACAAACGTTCATATTTTGCGTTGGTAATTATCAGGATGCTGGTTGTTGGAAAAAGAATGATTACCTTTCAATCGCTGCCAGAGATGTCAACCAGGCAATACTGGATAACAAGACGTAGCATACAATGGCATGGATTTGACAAGAAACATTCCCAAACATCCAGGTTTCTGAAATAAATATTGAATTTCATTGTTCACCAGATGTCAAATAAATTACTGTATGTTTCGTTCCAATTTAAAATGATAATATAATATACATTGCTTTTTTTAAACTTGAAGTACAATATAAAAATATGTTGACGTCTATCAAATTGTGTATTACACTATTCATGGTAAAAAATGAATATCATTGTACATGTATGATCTCTAGTGAGAGCTAAATAATTATCATCATGGCAGCATTTCGCGCGTGTTTATTACTGTGTTTTACATGCTATATATGATTTCCAGACTGTTCATCGCATACAGACATTAAGAGTGGAATGTAACACTAATTCTATATATTCTTTTAATGAACTTATGATTTCTTTGTTTACACCAGAATATCACGATGCTGCAGATTCATAAAAGAGCCATTATATACCAATACTTTAGGTACGTACTTTACCTCATACAATCATAGTAAACGTTGTAATGGTTCACATATTGTTCTGAATTCCATTTAATAAGGAATACATATCTAAACATGTGAAAAGTCTCATATTAAGCCAAAAGTTTGACCATACTAAACTTAACAATATTTAAAATAGTTTTTGGTAATATTAAAACCAAAAGAAGAATCAAACTTATGCACTTGATCTGCATGAGTATTCTGGTAATAAATACATGTCACACATGCCTCATTTCGTACAATTTCTTTCTACTTTTGATTTATTTTTTTAAATTGAATACTTTAAATAACAATGATTAAGATTTTATAAAAATGTTTTCTTGTCACCGCCTCGTGAAAGCTCAGTTGGTAGAGCGGGAGACTGTAGTGGAAAAGAATAAAGACAGAAAGCGGAAGCATGTAGTGTATACAGGGCCTATATTGAATTTGTCAATTGATTCTTTCTGTTTCTACCATACATTTACCAATAACGACTCCAATTTCACTGTGTCAAACTACTCTTCAATGAAATTAATATTCATATTCTTTGTCTTACTTTGATGTCTTATAAGGAATCTGACGTACAGTAGATTGTCGTTTGTTTATGTAATTTATACGTGTTTCTCGTTTCTCGTTTTTTTATATATATATTAGACCGTTAGTTTTCCCGTTTGAATGGTTTTACACTAGTAATTTTGGGGCCTTTTATAGCGTGTTGTTCGGTGTGAGCAAAGGCTCAGTGTTGAATGCCGTACATTGACCAATAATGGTTTATTTTGTTTTTAAATTGTTATTTGGATGGAGAGTTGTCTCATTGGCACTCACACCACATCTTCCTATATCTATTATAAAAACTATCCAAACAAATATTTTGTTGCGTACATAAATAAAAACATGAATAACACAAAGTGTGTATACAAACATTAGAAGGGTAACGTGCTCTTAGTTATACGAGACAAACATTTAAATAAATCAATGGTGTCATTAGGTATGGAAACATTTATTAACATTACCTTGCTTTACAATGCCTTTTAAATGTTAATAAGTTTAAAGTTATTAACAAAACAAGAGCTTCATAGGCCGATATATACAATTAAGAATAGACCAGACCAGACTATTAGGACGTCAACTTTATATTTAGACCTGAACACAACTCGAATCGAGAATATTACATACACAGATTTTTTTTAGATATGTCGTAAAATTTTAAGACATTAACTACTTTAGTGTAAGCATACAAAGACGGCAACTGAAGAGATGCCTTTCGAAAATTTGATTCAATAGCATGCCGTTACCAAATGTAATATAAATGTTTGACTGCTATAATCTGTAAGTTACATTGGTAAAGGTCTAAGTGAAGGTATTCAAATGAAAGTATGAAACAACAGGCCTTTACATTATCTTGGATTCTTTATTTTGTTCGCTTGGTCAGACCAATATTTCAAAACTACTGCATGACAAACAACATATACCAACTGAAGTTTTTAACCAAATTTTTTTTCTTCAAAATGATGTTTTAGAACGATTCCTTTATTTTTGTCCGACTCAATTTCTCATGTCAACATTTTCTTGATACGTGGAAGTCTCTAATTCTAACTAGTATATTTATTTTATCTTCCCAGACTTTTGCGTCACGGTGCTCTTTAATGTCAAATTGAAACATGAAGATAGACCGAAATCAGATTATTTAGTAACACTTCATTTATAACGTACATTCCCGATAGATTAGTTGGACAAATAAACCCATAATTAGTTCCGAAAAAACTATACTAACTAACAGTTTGTTAAATATATGAAATAGAAGTCGCGCACTTACCTAATTCATCAGAGATACAGACGTACAAGTAAAGATGTTTTATGAAACAAGGCTGACGACAATAAGTATGTGTTCATGTTATACAAATGATGGTGCAACATTTAATATCAAACCAATCTAGTGTATTATAAAGTTAAAACAGTCAGTTTTCATATTCCTTATTATTCAATTTATACATGAAAAAAATAATTAAACCATATTGGATAGTAATAACTATTCAATTGGTTGATTTTTTTGGGGGGTTTTTTCTTTGTATTTCTTTTAAACAAAAACATATTCTCTAGCTTACTTGATGATTGATTTTCATAAACTATTTTAATAGCATATACAGATGTCTACATATTATCCTAAAAAGTAAAATCTAAAAAATACTCCGAGAAAAATTCAAAACGGAAAGTCTTTTATCAAATGGCAAAATCAAACGATAAACCACATCAAACGAATAGACAACAACTTTATTGGACTTACTTCTTATAGGCCACACATTATACCGATGTTTGTATACTGCATTGATGCTAAGAAAGGACACGCATGCAGAATAAATATATATTCCAATGGTTTAAAAAAAAATGTTTTCTTGTAAATGAGTTATTACACTATTTGAATGAGTAAGCCAAAGGGTCTTTTCTTTGTCGTTCTTGTAATTACATAAGAAACTGATCTTGTGAAATGTATGCAGAAGGTTATAAAAGGATAGTAAAATTCACTTATTATTTTGTTTAAAATGTGGATAATTTACACTCTTCTCTTCAAAGCTCTTTGTCGTTTTTATTACCGTTGCATTCGATTGATGGTCAATTATTGGACAAGTAAACGGAACATAAACAAGAAATATAAATGTTTAGCACTTATTGTATAGACGACCAATTGAAGTATCTTTCTGATCTTAATTAGATTAAGTCAAAATTAAGTCTTCATTTTGCAACGAATGCTGTATTTCTCTACTGGCTATTTTCTTTATTTTCAAAAAAAATTCTCATCTTAGCAGTCATCTCGTTATCGTTAATGATTAGAAAAGAACTACAAGTGTTACACAACATTACAATTTATCATAAGCTGTCTAACCTTTTTTTTATCATTACATTTCGCTCGTTGACATTGTTATCACGATGTAATTAAACCGTAAATATTGTTAAAAATTGTTCACGTTTGACTATAACCTTTACTGCTTTCCCCCCTCAAAATTCTTTGCAAACTAACGCACCATTCAGATAGAGTATAGAGAAATGTTTTCATTACATTTACTATTTTTAGCAATTTATTCCCAAATGTGTTTCACATGGGAACTCTAGAAACATCTGTTTAGCTAGTCAATCTTATATTTCAGAATAATGCATCTTAAAAAAACAAGCACACAGACACATTTCTATTGTGGCATTCGTTTCATAAAATTGTTATATCTTTTGAAGAAGCGTCAATAATGACAATATTATCAACTTGACATTAAAAAATAAAGATATACATTTTGCATCCTCAATTTGATGTCCGACTGATATGGGAACTTTTGATCTTTTTTTCAGAAGTGAGACCAGGACCTTGTAACGGGTATTTCATTTTATATATAAGTATTATTTATCGTATCACGTACTAAAATCAAAATGTTGAGAGGAAAGTGTTATGAAACATCAAATCATCAGATTTCAAAAGTCCGCTGATCCGGTTATTCTACAATTGCACACGCCGTATAAGTAACTATTACATTTGCGCACATCGCACAGTGGGGAGTACAATAAATATACAGCTGCATCTGTACCTCATTAGTGCAATCTAGCTTTAATATCTTTGTTTTTTTTTAATTGTATTCCAACATCATGTCATTAAAAGCCCAGTTGACATTGTGATGTTGGGCTGGACGACTCTTACAAAAGCACACAAAAGATGCGTTTGAAAAATGCACATTTTTATAATTAACATGTTGTTTATTTTATTGCAAAGGCAAAATTTAATATGCGAAAATATTGATTCTCTTAAACTAAAATTCTCTAGGAGTTAATAGACGTAAAATTTAGAATGCATTGAAATATAATTCGTATCTGTTTTAATCCTTTTCTCGCTGACATAACAGCGTACCCTTGGGTCTTATCAATTTTAAATAGATATGCATTACATATTACATATTAAGTTATCTTTGAAGGTGTAAACATCCATCAAATGCTAAGGTAGAAGGAAACCGAATGGCCTGATATAATGGTTAAGTGTCATAACTGATATTTGTGAAATCAGTAAATTGTTTAGAATAATTACCAAATGCATCCCATCAAAACCGATTCAGTGAAAAAGAGTGATGTCAGGACGTGATCAGGACTATAACGGTCACTATAAAAAGTCATTACCAGTTTATCCTAGGTGTCAAGGAAGTGGAGATACAGACTAACTAGTCTTCTTATTGTTATCAGAGTGACAGGTCCGATGTATTATGTCCATGATTTTCCAGGTTCTGGAAACTAGATGAACAATGGATATTCATTGTTTACATTATTGTGACTAGTCGGTGGTTAAAGTAAACTGTCATCAGGTAAAAGATATTGACGATCGTAACCCGTCAATATTTACTATTCTGGTGTACGGACGTTGACCTTTAATACTCCCCTTATAAATAAAATAAGCTTCAGTATCAATGTAAACCTTCAAAAACATAAACTCTCAAAAGAAGCTGACTAGTAAAGAGCATACCCCAGGCAGCATTATGCAATAGCAATAAATACGTATACAAAAACAAGGTCAAGCTCAATAAACAAATCAAGAACAAGTCACAATGCATGAACCAATGTATTAAAAAAATATTGCACACATCAAGTTATTTTTCTGATAAGAGGAAGAAAAAGAGCGGATCGGATTTTCGAAAATAAATTAAAATAAAAAACCAAAAAAAACCAGAAAAGTTTGATTTCGATATCTGTGCAAACTGTTTGCCTGTATTTATTAAATAGTCTTTGATTTGTTAACAATGTTTAACTCAACAGTTAAAGGATAATCATCCGTACATACGTTTATACAGTCCACTTATTTTGAATTCTCAAATAAAAACCTTTAAACAAAATGTCTTCCGCAAACATCGATTCCTAGCCAGTTATCATAATTGTAGAATAAGTACCGTTAATCTTATTACTGCAAATAGTAAAAACTGTGTATAAGATGAAATGAAAACACATCATGATTTTGTAGCAAATCAGATAACGGGGTTTTACGGAGGCCGATGTCTTATTGTTTTGATTTTGTTATTTATTTACTTGGTAGAACAAGAAATTATGATTTACAGGAATTGCTGTCTATGCCGAAAAAATAATACCATTGTTGATAATATAAGATAACGTAAATGATGTTAAAATATGGTGTGTCTGACGGTAATACATACCTTCTGCACGAGGCATCGTATTTCATGTTTTCATTCTAACCGGACGTTACTGTAAATACAAATCTTATAGCAAGGGTTTGGTTTATTAATCTGTGTTGAGTATTTTTGCGTTGTTTGTACTTTATTCCTGTCACTAAGTTTTACATTTGAATGATATTTGTTTAGCATTGCCATTGGAGCAGGAGGTTTGGCTAGCAAAAAAAAAAGGTTTAATGTCCAGTACCAAGTCAGGAAGATTACAAAAGTTGAAATACACGAACAAAGCCATTATGCATTGCATGGATAAAAGTACGGATAAAACGACTTAATAGTTAAAATTAAAACTTCAAATTAAACTCATTGTGTTAAAAGAAAAAACTATAATGAATAATGGTGTCAATGCAAATTGGCCAGAATAATCTTTATTTTGTTAAGGACACTAAGAGTAAGGATTGAATTATTTCAAAACTTCGCATACTATTTTAAGAAGAATATTCAGACTGGAAATAGCAAATACAATCCCTGCAAGACAGCTCGCACTGGATGGTTTATTACATTCCTATATCTTCTTTTTTATTTTTCAATGAATCATCAGACGCTCGACGTAAAATACAATGCATCTACTGATCTTTATTTTTTGTTTGTTTGAACTTCTTATTTCATATCTATGCTGCATAATAATGCTTTTATTATCTCCAAGTTTTCCTTTTACATTTTTGTATGCTTTATTATATGAATTAGTTGTGTTAATCAAATGGGTAAATCGGGTGGTTACATGTATTCCTTTGTCGCTGTAGGTACTGCATTTAAATCTGAGATTTTCATAGTTCAAGTATGTAGGAGGTCTTTAATGGATTGTATAATCAACTTTATTATTTTGTTTTCCAATGAAGATGATTAATACTTCTCTTCAAAGTTTCTTGCCATTTTTACTTCCGGTGCATTCACATGAAGGTCAATTATTGAACAAGTAAGAGAACACTAACAAAAAATAAAGATGTTTAGCACTTATGTTAAAAAAGATGAAGAGTGGTATCTTTAAGATCTAAATTAGATTAACTCAAATTTTGGATATATTAATTAAAACTGATCATAATGTCCTCAATAGTCTTTTTTCATATTACCGAAATTTGACCCCGTAGTTTAAGTACTTTTTCGACAGGTTACCTTTTCTGTGGTATAACATACTGGTACGCGGTCAAGTAAGGGCAACTTAAAGATGAAAAACAAGCGTACAAAAGCTTCATTTAGGGGAAAAGTTGGCTGTTTTATATATTCTACACACGACAAAATAATCAGAAAACAGTAGACATACCCTTCCAATTGCACCAATAATATGTTTGATTTAATTTTTTAAGTTCATCCTACTTAAACGAGTACTATGACGTCTGACCACATAGTATGTAGCCTGTCGAAAATTTATATACCCTAACCCTAACCCTACCCCTAACACTTAGCAGTATTTGGCACAATTTTTTGTGGAATTTCAGGCCCTCAATGCTCTTCAATATGATTTTTTTTTAGCATTATCAATATTTTGATCTGAGCATCACTGATGAGTCTTATGTTGCCAAAACTCGCGTCTGGCGTATTAAATTAAAAGCCTGGAACCTTTGATAACTATATAATATCCGGAGTCAAAAATCTGAAATTGGTCTATTGATAGTAACTTTTATTTCTCTACTAGGTACTTTCAACAAAAATCGGATTGTTGAATAGTTTATAAGGCAGTAGTTTTCTTTTTCGTTGTTGACTTAAATCGAAATAAAAATTTAACAGCAGAAAACAGTTTATCACATATGTCTAATCTGTTTCGTAATATTTCCTCACAACACCTCGTTTGTTGGCTTTGATCTTGTTTCCACATGATTTATTACGAATTGTGTAAGTTATAATTGCAGGTATTTTTTGTTCATAATAATGTTAGCTTCCCACCTATACCATTTTGTGATAACCTTCAATTGTTTTTGTTTCTTTAAGGGAGTTCGCTTCTCAGTTTCCAAGTAATTAACCTTTCAAAACACTAGTTTAGGATAGGAGATTGATAAAAGAATCCAAAGAGCAAAAAACAAATATTGTCACCGTGCTTGTTTCCGAGATATAAGCCATTAAAATGTTCGCGGGAAAATTCTCTCTTGACTTTTCATAGCTTTAACATTGACAAGTTGAAGTTCTTAAAAACTGTTAAACAGTACTTAAGGTTTTTATTAGACTTTTACAGATGGCGTATCATTAATTATACATGTCAAAGAATTATAAAAAGAAAAATGGGAGTCACCGGGCAAAATTTGTCAAGGCATTCAATTGGATAAAACCACAGGATACCGAAAATCTGACAAAAAATCAAAAACATGACAAGCCAGCTTCCTTAAACACTTAAGAACATATTTAATGAAATATACTGGAATTTTGTCATTTCAATAATAATTTTTAAACAGTTCAAAATTCATTCACCGGATTAAAATCATGAATAAAACGTGGTTTAATTGAAGTCTGGAGCTGGCATGTCAGTTAACTGCTAGTAGTCTGTTGCTATTTATGTATAATTGTCATTTTGTTTATTTTCTTTGGTTACATCTTCTGACATCAGACTCGGACTTCTCTTGAATTGCATTTTAAATGTACGCATTGTTATGCGTTAACTTTTCTACATTTGCTAGATGTATAGGGGAGGATTGAGCTGTCGTAAACATGTTTAACCTCGCCGCATTTTTGCGCTTGTCCCAAGTCAGGAGCCTCTGGTATTTGTTAGTTTTGTATTATTTTAATTTTAGTTTCTTGTGTACAATTTGGAAGTTAGTATGGCGTTCATTATCATTGAACTAGTATATATTTGTTTAGGGGCCAGCTGAAGGACGTCTCCGGGTGCGGGAATTTCTCGTTACATTGAAGACCTGTTGGTGACCTTCTGCTGTTGTTTTACTTTGGTCGGGTTTTTGTCTCTTTGATACATTCCCCATTTCCATTCGCAATTTTATGAATATCTTTAAAGCAAATCTATTTTCTTTAAATGCATGCATCTTTAAAGAATCAAAAACACTACCGTATCATTAATTTGCCACTCTTGTTGTTTAATATATTATGCTAGTATCTTTTTAAAAGACGACAATTATGAAAATGTTATCATTTTAAAGTGATGCAGCAAGCAGAACCTAGTTCATGTATACATGGTATATGCATCCAAGAGTTGGTGTTAGATATATGAACCTTTCAATTACTTGAAAGAAAGAATAACCCATTTACAGGTAAAGTCAGACCAGGAGCGTAAATGATGTTTTGATTTATATGTTTAGATAATTTCACACAGTATTGCGAAGTACTGACATTCGTATATGTCGAGAAGTGTAGGAACATAAGATCAGCGGAGAAAATAAAAGAGTTAATTATTCGTTCCATCACGTTTCAACTTTTTCATCTAGTCCAGTATACCTTTCAATTACTCTTGCAAATAAGGGCTTCTTCAACTGTGTATGTATTTTATACAAAATCACTTAAATGATAATTTTGATAGTTTTTGCGATTAGTCGCCTATAATTCCAATGAAGTTTTAATAAAATATTCTGCATGTATGGAATTTCTATAAGAAGTCACGTATGTTTAACTAAGTTTATGACATTTAATACTAATGTTATGTTGTTTCTAATGCTTAACAACATGATCATTCGCCAATTGTCAGTTATATTAGTCCCTGTATTTATTTATCTTCCTTAATTATTTATAAAACCAACGTGTCAATTCCATTGTCTTTGAACATTCCGTCACTGTAGGTAAACCAACACTGGAATCATTAGATATCATAGACAATGTCATATTCTGTTCATTTGCTGTTTATAATATCTTTTTATTCGAACTCCGCCGCTGAGTCCTATGTAAACACAACGCGCAACTGGCATACTCATATACATGCCTGGTAGTTTTGGTTATAATTTACTTTCAGCAAGTAAGCTATCATTATGTAGAAAAAGATATTACATAAATTTTGATACTCAATAAACAATTCCACAGTCATTGACCTCCATCTAAGTTGCATGTAATAGTTATCCCATTCGGACTAGGTGTGTCAGTGTAAGATCATCCTGATGTCCGGAGGCCAAAGTGTGCTCTAACACTGACACACCAAGTCCGAAGGGGATAACAAATGTAAATAAATACGTTTAAACGAACTTTTTTTACATCCCAGCTGTTTCAGATTAGACGAAAAACCATTTACAATTCATAAAATCTAGTTTAGAACGCCACACAACCATTATAATATACTTTACATTTTGCTATATAATATATACCCTTTATTACCCCCGAACACAATGTTCCAATATGAAAACATGTCAACCAGCCCAACTGGCAAATCGGCACACACTAAATCGCCACTCTCGTTTACCAAGTCGTCCCATTCATGAAAAAGGGTATAATCCCATTGAACATTCAGTCTGACAACTCGCCTTATTCATGAATATGGTTTAAATTCCACTGAAAAAAAGGTCTGCCATCTCACCCAATGAACATATCTGTCTCCCTCTAAATAAGTTAAATTACCGAGAGTTGGTATCCAGTCGTCCTGAGGTAGGGGTATCTGTCGTCGGTTGATATGCTTAAGGTCTCGAGTTTGAATCCCAGCATAGACAATGGATTTCTTCTACATACATTTTTTAAGTTCGCTTTTCTTAGTAAATGACTATAAGTTTTATTGTGGATTATACATTCCCGCCAAAATGTTTCAAAACAAAGGAAAGCATGATAAACAAAGAAACTCAAGCTGGTGTGATCTGGTAGGGTTGATCTGGCGCAGATCAGTTCTGATATAAAAAAGGAGCTTGGATGTAAATTAATGTATTAAACAGTTGGTAAAATAAAGCTTAATTTGTGAATGTAAGAGTAAAATACAGCTGGTGACACATTTGTAAAATCCATCTAAAATATCTTGAGCATTTAGATTTTCTTTTGCAAGATAATGATACACTAATCATCGTTTACTTTGTGAAGTCTTTATCTTACAGTTCACAAAAATACGTATGCGTTTAAAAGTTACGCATTTCTATTGATATATCTCAAAGGCATATTCAGGAGAATAGTTATAGGTTCATATATATGAAGCAAAATTCTTAAGTTACCAGTATTCCAATCCATGCATGGAAATATTTAGTGAAAATTCTATGATATTTTGATCCTTTAATCGATGTTGTCTTTATCTTGAAACGCTTTGAAATAGCAGCGAACTTATGGATCTAATTAGTTCAGTAAAGATATCAATTACAAATCTATTTAAAATATTCTTCTTTAAATTTGAAATCATCAAACAAATGTTGAAATTTTAAATGTTTTGATATATTGTCTCAGATTTTTTAGATTTTCCCTGTCACACTTATCATTTTAGCTAAAAAAAAAAGTGTTCTTGAATATTTAAGGCTTAAGACTCGAATTTTTAAAATTACTTATTTCATTCTTCGTATCTACTTAAACTCCGTATGGTAGTACAAATATCAATATTTGATGAAATAAAAAAAAATGCGTGTAAATATAATATGTGCTCCTAATATAATTATTCGATTGTTAAAATTAATAAAGCTTCAAATTAAATTGTCCTGATTCATTTCAATAATGATTTATATTATTCCTAGGTGCTAAGGTGAACAAAAAGCCTAATAGCATAAGCTAACGGTGTAATTTGAGACATCATGAAATTGTTCAAACTAATTATCAGGGACATCCCTACAAAATCGTATAGCAATTTATTTAGACAAAGTCACTTTAGGACTATAACAGTCCTAATTTAAAATCATTATAGGTTCATCTTTCGTGTTATCGCAGTAGACATTCGTACTAACTAGTATTCTAATTATTGTCAGTATGAAAGATCTGTTCCATTATGGCTATTACGTTTCCACTTCTAGTATCAGGACAG
Organism: Mytilus trossulus; assembly: GCF_036588685.1. Lineage (NCBI taxonomy): Eukaryota > Metazoa > Mollusca > Bivalvia > Mytilida > Mytilidae > Mytilus > Mytilus trossulus. The sequence continues at coordinate 39,861,560 of NC_086381.1, read as the reverse complement.
ACAATGGATATTGCTTGTAGAAACACTATTGTGACAATTTATTGATAAATGTAAACTGTTAATAAACAAGATATTGAAGATATGGACGTAGGCTACATGGCAGAGGAGATTTATTTCCATTTTACGAACGATGTCCTTTTTCACTCCAGTCATGATTAAACTTTTCTTCAGTATCAATGTCAGACTTCAAAACCATACAATCTCAAAAGAATCCCGCTGGTCAAGACCAAAAAAACAGATGTCATAAATCAATAGCAATGTATGCGTAATAAGCAACCAAGGTCAGAGGAAATAAATAAAGACATGATTACCAATCATAACAAAAAAAGTTACAAACGTAAACAAAAGTATAAAATCGAAGACAACATAAATATGTGAAGTACAGATGAAGAACACAATGAAGATTGAATTACATGTTTTATAATTAAAAGAAAAGCAACCAAAGACATTTGTGCTGACACCACGTGTTTACTTATTGAAATTTCGTTTCTTAATACATTAAACTGCTTTCAATTCAGAATTCATATGATAAATATAATTATCGATGGCTAGTATTACAGTAAAGTTATACTTATTTCTCAATCAAAACTTTTGTGAACAATGTCGTTCGGACATAGAATTCTTTTTAAAACAATCATTGTACAATAAGTTAATTATATTATTATAACAAATGATAACAGTGCAAATGTTGTAATATCAGTTAACTGCTAGTAGTGTTATTTATGTATTAGTTTCATTTTGTTTAATATTTTCTTTGGTTACATCTTCTAACATCAGACTCGGACTTCTCTTGAACTGAATTTCAGTGTGCGTATTGTTATGCGTTTTCTTTTCTACATTGGCTAGAGGTCTAGAGGAAAGGTTGAGATCTCATAAACATCTTTAACCCCGCCGCATATTTTGCGCATGTCCAAAGTCAGGAGCATCTAGCCTTTGTTAGTCTTGTATTATTTTTAATTTTAGTTTCTTGTGTACAATTTGGAGTTTAGTTTGGCGTTCATTAATACTGAACTATATAGTATAAATATTTGTTACGGGGCCAGCTGAAGGACGCCACCGGGTGCTGGAATTTCTCGCTGCATAGAAGATCTGTTGGTGACCTTCTGCTGTTGTCTGTTCTATGGTCGGATTGTTGTCTCTTTCACACATTCCTTATATCCATTCTTAATTTTAAACTTGTTTGAACTAGTATGGCTTAATAAATATAAATATAAATATAGATATAAGCGTCACTGATGAGTCTTATGTAGACGAGACGCGAGTCTGGTGCACTTAATAATCCTGATACCTTTGAGAAATATTTTTATGTAAATCCAAGTTCCATAAGGCACAAAATGCAAAAGGCGATATTTTCATTGGATATTCACGTTATATTTGTAAAGACCAATAGTGCTGTTTTTTCTTTGTAATTTTGCCATCTATGTCATTAAACGAAAGGGGTCACCTTCATATAAATTTAGAATATTAGTAAATTAAAATTATATAAACTCATCAAAAATACAAGGACTAAATTTTGAAATTCGCCAGACGCGCGTTTCATCTACAAAAGACTCATCAGTGACGGTCGAATCTAAAAAGTTAAAAAGGCCAAATAAAGTACGAAGTTGGAATGCAGTAGGTTCAAAATTCCTAAAAGTTTTTCCGAAACATTATTATTGCAAAGGCACACTAGTGGGAATCTAGTCTCAAATGTTACACTTCTTATAAGAAACGTCTTGTAGATCAGTCGAAGCCGTTAAGTGTTCACTAGATGTTAAACTTGAAGATGGGCGTTGATAGATTGTTGATGTTTACCTAACATCTTAATATATAACTATTAAAGAATATATTTGTTTAAAGTTTTCTTTGCTTTGTGCATTCGTTTTGAATTTATATACCACCTCTCACGTTAGATATCTTTTCCTTCATTTTCTAGTCTATTGTACACCCTCAATTCTTAGTAATGTTTAAATGAAATGACAGCATTTCAGTAAGATGAAATATCTTAAAATATAATTATACAACAATTTTCTTTAACTATATGCGTGTCTAAATGCAAAAGATAGTTTCATTTTATTTGTTCATATATAATTGAATTGACAGAAATACCGTACAAAACGGGAAAATTGATATGATCATTATTTTCACTTAAAAAACTGACGTAAAATGTATTTATTCGTTATTAAGTTTATGGGTAGCTGTCGAACCATCTATCTCTTGTTGTATAAAACGTTTCATCAATTTCACTGTCTTCAATAGACACAGTTATCGTGGCTGCAAGCTTCAAAGCCCAAAATGCTTTATCATGCTTGTTTTTATTTATTTATATAAGCTGGATAATATGCCTCGATTATAAACTTGGTTAGTTTATTTTAGTATTAAATGATATATACGAATAAAAAGTTCTTAACATTTCTATATATACAATGTAAGAACGAGATTTATTTTCCTTCTGTCTGCATACTTTAAATGCGAACTCGCGATCGTAATATAAATACGAAGAGATTTCGTGTTTGCATGCATTTTAAGCATTTTGATTTACAATAAAGTCGACAAAAATGCTAAAACAATCATTAAAACTTAAATTGTAATTTGAAAATTCTTTTTTCACCATATGAATCGACAAATTTTCAAAAGATGTTTTTCCTGTTGTAGATTGTTCTTGTGAACTTTTCACCAATAAGTGCATATATTATTTGTTTTAGACATATGCAACAACTGTCTTATTAGGATTGCAGTATGGTAGAATTTTATGATTTAAGAATGTACTTACATGTATGTCAGGTCAAATTCCCGGACTCCTATAGGTTTTGTCCTACGATGTAGGATTAAAATATATTCCCTATTACACCCACTTTTTCTTAAAAAGCTCACAAAATTGTCATTTAACTAAATTTAAGCAGGTTCGAGACTTCTTTTCTTACGATTTGAGACACAAATAATTTAAATACTAAATACAAGATAAAAGTCGCTATTTCAAAAATATCACAAAAAGGAGTTCCATATACCTATTAATGCTTGTAGCTTATTTAGTTCCTTAACTAACGCCCTCCTGATTTATAATATCAAATTCAAATTCTAGATATAAGAATGAATCTCACATTATAAAAAAAGATGTGGTATGATTGCCAATGAGACAACTATCCACAAAAGACCAAAATGACACAAACATTAACAACTATAGGTACGCCCTTCAACAATTAGTAAACCCTTCATAAAAAACATTATTACAATCGCATTATTACAATATGGAATATTAAAATAACATGGAACCCCAGACAATTTCAAAATGAATTATAAAATCCAAACACGAAACTAGCATAAGTTATAACAACTATTACAGAAACTAATGGTAAAATAGTTAATTCATCGAATTGATTCAGAAATAAGTTAAGAATATTTTTATAGTCAAACAATTACAAAACACATGCCGTAATGCAATATTCTTAGAACGAATTTTGAATGTATCATCTCAATATGGTTCTACTCATAAGTAAGTACAGACAACAGTTAAAGTCTAAAGTGACCGTCATTTGAACTTTTATAATTAACGTGTATAATTCCGTTAAGTCTTTCTGAAACTATAATAAGTTTCTTTGTATTTAAGTATAACTGTTCTATATTTTGCAAGTCAAAGGCTAAGTAGGTGATCTTTTGTATATGTCAGTGTTGATATAATAAATATATTTACATTTCTTCATTACTGAAACAACTCTATAATTTAAGATTTATTTTTTCATTACATATTCAATAAGTTAATAAATGTTTTATACCTTACATTTAGTATTTTTATACGTTTGCATGCTACATTTTCGTACTACAAGAAATAACCAAAGGAAATTTAATATGTATATGACAGATGTTTGATTGAGCCAAAACAGAGAGAAAAGAAGAATCGTTATTATATCGTACATAAAATTCATATAAGATGAAGAACAAGTATAATTTGACGGAAATATACAAAATTTGTATCGTTCGGTCAGGAGTTTAATAGCATGTTTAAATAAATTTTGAAGACAACTGTGATGGCAGTCATTAGTGTTAACTTATGTTGAAATGTACAATTAAATCATGAGATGACCGCCAGTTGAACTCACGTACATGACGTCTGTATGTCTATTTACTTGTTGCTATAATATGATAAAATATTTTTCAACTTATTCTTTTTATTTTTGTATCAATGTACCATCTATACAAGTCAAGCCGAGCCGGGTATACTTTTACTACAACAATGTTTGAATCGCTACACATTGTCATTATCATAACTAAATGACCTTAATCTTTTGTTCAATACAAATTCAATAGCAATTCAGTTAATGTTTTACACAGCACATTAAGATGTTAAGAGCTACATTATTGTGCTAATAACCAACGGGAATGTAATATACAGGACAGATGTTTGATTAAGTCGATGCAGTAAATGATTGACGGCAGAACAAGAAGCATTGTTAATAGTTGTCTACTGAAGTTCCATCTCACTTATTGGCTTCATCGCAATCAGCTACATTGACAAAGATTTTAATCTAATATCTGCCCGTGTCAAAAATCTGTGTATGTTCTCAATATAACGAGAGAAAAAAGTTTACCGAATAGAACATACACTTAGATTTAGGAAAATTCTAAGTGCAGAAGATAAAAAGTAATGCATGGTCCTTATGTGTAATAATCATTTACTAAAATTTGTCCGTTTATAAATTTATAAATTATTAAGAAACTAAGGTTTCAACTCCCTCAGGCAAAGTTGGCTTTAGATGAATTTGGCTATTTATTTTAGGTATTTTTGACATACAGCTCTTCAACGGTTTCGGTACTTATACATCTTCGGATTTCAAATGTTTGGCTTTGAGCGTTCCTGATGAAGGTATATCCAGAAAAGCGCTTCGGACGCAAGAAATTAATAACGTGTTGTTTTCAATATTTTATCTCAATACAGAAAAGTGCAAATGATACAGAATTGGCTTATACAATCAATGTTCAAATACCATTATGTATGAAATAATTTAGATTAACCCATACAATCGAAAGTATGTAGAAACTGAAAGTTTTAATATTACTTTTCGTATTTATCTGAATCTGACAAAAGATATTATAAACGTATTTTGCGCAATATAGTAAGAACACATATTAAATCAACTTGTTGAAACTGTGACAGCATCATATAAATTGATTGTTCAAGGATATAAATAGTTATCAAAGGAACCAGGATTATACCTCAATACACCAGACGTGCGTTTTGTCTACATAAGACTCACCAGTGACGCTCAGATCAAATAGTAATGAAGCTGCTAACCAATAACAAGGTTTATGTTAATACTTTGACTATTTGATTATTTTGAAACATACTCGTAGTATGTAATATTTTACAGATTAGAAAGTTGGGAAAATAATGAACATGGCGCTTACATACTTTTTATTAATATAATTCAAAAATACGGCAAAGAAACATCGTTTCATTTCATTTTATTCGTCTTTCAGTCGCGTGACATTCAATATTGCAAACCTCACCACAAGGGTTATAGTGTCTTTGTTCAAACTTATCGGCGTTATCGTTACATATGTGCAATGATATATCTATCTCAGGGCATTATATGGTCAGAAATATGTGAGAGGACAGTAAAGGTTGGCAACAACTTTCGAAATACATTCTAAAATTTGACATTTCTACATATCATTTTACACGTATATAGATATAAGAAGATGTGGTATTAATGCCAATGTCATTGGCAATGACACAATATGTAAAAATTAACCATTATATGTCAAAGTACAGTTATCAACTCGGAGCCTTGGATCCATCAGAGCAGCAAGCAATAACGGGCCCAAAAATTACTTGTGTTATACCATTTAAACAGAAAAACCAACTGTCTAATTTATATAAAAAAACGAAAAACGATAAACACTTATGAACCAAATCAACAAACTACAAACATTGACCATCAGGTTCCTGACTTAGAGCAGGTGCAATAAAATGTCGTCTGGTTAAAAGTTCTAACAGGTATCAACCTTTAACCTTAGTTGAACCATTTATGTAACAAAAAACAGAGAAAGACCCAATACAAGAAATCAATTGGAATGTCTTAACTCAATATATATAGATATAGTAAGATGTGGTGTGAGTGCCAGTGAGACAACTCTCCATTGAAATAACAATGTAAAAAAGTAAACCATTATAGGTCAATGTACGGCCTTCAACACGTAGTCTTGGCTCAATCCGAACAACAAGCTATAAAGAGCCCCAAAATTACTAGTGTAAAACCATTCAAACGGGAAAACCAACGGTCTAATATACGTTTATAACTTATTTGTAAGTTATTCCCATTTACGATTTATTCAGAATGTTTATTGACTCTGATTTTATTAGATTACTACCATTGTTGTTCTATTGATATAATCTTTCCGTATGTACTTTGAAGGATCTGGATTATAACAGTTGTTGTCCATTCGTTTGATGTGTTTCAGAATTTTAGTGATTTTACTTTTCCCTATTGCTTGAAAGTTTACATCTTTATAATTTATTACCACACTTTAAAAATTAAAAAAAAAATACTATTGAATATAACATATACAAATTTTGATGTGTCCGCAGTGCAAAGAAAGATTTGAATCATATAGGTTGAAAGCCAAGGATGTTTGAATACTTGAATATAGGAGGATTTGAGACAAGACAAGACAAAATTGTGGCATAGGTAACCATTTCCCACTTTGAGTTAAACTTAGTCTGAGTATCTCAACAGTTTGTAAAAGAAATCAAGAAAGGTATCAATTGAATTTAGAACAGGACATTGCATGTGGTACATCTATCATAAAAGTTGTTGAAAAACACAATTTGTTTTCTATTTTCTTGTTTACGAATACAATAAAATACGCACGGTTGTATCAAATTTCCTTTTGAAATGATATATTGACCCGAAAAAGGGGTGAGTGGTATTAAAATTGTCTATCTATTCGAATCTATGATATTTTTCATTTGGTTAAATACAGTCATATTATGTTTACAGCTTCATAGAATTAATTTGTACATTTCCTGCTTACCTTTCCGCAGCACCTGAGACTCCCCACCCATTTTGTGGTGGGGTTCGTGTTGCTTATTCTTTAGTTTTATATGTTGTGTCGTGTGTACTATTGTTTTTCTGTTTGTCATTAATCATTTTTAGCCATGGCGTTGTCATTTTATTTTCGATTTATGAGTTTGACTGTCCCTCTGATATCTGTCGTTCTTCTTCTATTCTGATAAAACTGTTATCAGCCATGTGTTCGGTAAAACGTACTCATAACACCGTATTATGATCTAAGTTAGTATATGGTCTACATATAATGAAATGAAGCTACTAAAATGGTATGAAACCTCTTCCTACTTGTCCCAATTAACCCAAAGCAAGTTTATATATCAGGATAGATGTTTCATGACATCAACCAGTTCAGGTCAATCCTGTTTATTGATCAGTCTTTTTTTAATCTGAAACGTCAAGATATGACGGATTCAAACAATGTTTCTATAATGGAACAACATTAAACGAAAATTGAATTGTCTGAGAAATTTAGTTCTAAGAAGTCAAATTCCGCGACGCGATATATAAGGTCACCCTCTTCTAACCTGCGACACTGGAAAATCGATTCCTTCAAATGTTCAATACTAATAATGTTGTTTTTAGGTTTTTAGTTAGCCTTTTTTTTTACCAACTATATACATATCAAAAGAAGAGATATGATCCGTAAAAATAAGCAAGTCTAACTCTTTTATATTATCTAATTGTGCAAATAGTTTAGAAATAAGCAGAGGCGTGATTCGTAATGTACACATATAAGCGTTCTATCCTTCGTAGCCGCTAGATACATAGATATGATATGATAATGATAAGACTTCTACCAAAGGGGAAATTTTATCAACATACATGTTCAACTCTTATTGTATTATCATTTTGTCAGATGCCCGGAATATGATTTTTTGAAATGATCAGATGGACTACGAGAGAAAAAAATGACAAACAGCAGACAATAATTTATAAGAATGTTCGCAGACGTGCCCATAGGCTGATATGTGAACAACTATGAGAAGCCTGCTTATTAAGTTCTGGTTTTATAAGGAATTCTATTTAGCAAGATCATGAAACATACTTTTATTTTTCTTTTTCTTTATCCGTAACATTCATTGTACTGTTGTTTTAACTAACAGTTGTATCATTTGTACCGTACCCAATCTGAGTGTGTTTGTATTTTAAATAGGTTTTAGAATGCTTTATTATTTTGTAATTACGTGATGATGAATTAGTCTTGCAGATGTATAGTTAAGCCTAAAAGTACAAGCACTTATTTTTGGAGCGATATTACATAATTATATTTTTTTTGTTTTATTCGGAAGGAATCATAGTTACATTAATTCTAGTATTGAATTCTAATGACGTTATTCATTATCTCGAATGTATCATATTATTTTTTTAATGGTCTAGTAATTGCATTTTGCAGAATAATCAAGGAACAACCAATTCATCATTTTCATAATGGGAAAAATATGAAAATCACTACAGGATGTACAATTATTTGAATGACATTTGAATTCTATATACTGACTCAATTCCTATTTGCAGAGATCCTTAAAGAACAACGTTCGAGAATTTTTTGTTCCGATAAAAAAGAATTACACAATAAACATTCAAGTCATATACATTTTAAATATGTATATAATATAGTATACTCGCCTTAAAAGTTGTACAACTCAACACCAATATCAAAAGTACTAATATATAATTCAATGATATGAGTTGACCCGAAGGTTGATTTTTTATTGACCTCACATGTCTCAAAAGGCCAAATACAAGAAAGCTATTTTCATCATCTTTTAGTATTAAGGCCTATTATATCAAAAAAATAAAAACGGCTAGACGGAAATCGTAAACAGCAAATGGTATAATAAAATAATTCTACAGAAATGACAATTAATTTGACTTAAATCCTCAATTGGCTCTTTATAAGAATGTTGCCTTATATTACGATTTAGCCAATCAAAATGTGACTGTCTTTTATCCGGTTAGTTTCTTTTAATAGACAGAAATAACAGACCGACACCCATAATTAGCAATTTATAAATATCAACATAAATTTAAAAATTACAGACCATTAATTGCATTTTATAGAAGTTATTTCTCTAAATCGGTTTTGTTTTGCCTATTTCAACTATTATTTTGATTACTTCCTTAAAAACGTTAAGGATATATAGAAATACTATGGAGACAATTAAAATCACAATTAGCAAAATAAATTGTCCAAACAGAATATAATTCATCAAATGTTTTTGAATTAGTATGGTTTGCCTGTTATTGTATTTTTCTGCAATTATGTATTAGATGAAGTAGATAGATAATTACAAGCTGTAAAAAGCAAAAAATGATCAGCAATACCAAAAAAAAACCAAATTGATTGATTCCTTTCATTCCCTTAAATGGAAATATCATTGTCCGGGCATAAATCATTGCAAAGAGATTACAACCGATATCAAAGTTACAAATTTTTGCTAAATAGTGCATTTACGCTTGTATGACAGTCTTCTTGAGATGACCTTTGCTTAGATAAAATACATATGCATCTTAAAGTGTTTTACTTGCTTTACGATCATATTAATTTTTCATTGAGTTAGGGGAAATAGTTAAATCGAATAAAAAGATCTCAAGAGACAATAATATCATTACAGTATGAACTTATTTCTCACACCATCGGACTAAGAAACAAGAGATACATATTTGGTTCTCATAACTGTACTACATAACACCAAATACAATTAACGTACATTTAGATATATTTATCAAATTAGTTTTTGTTAGGGAATACTAAGATAACTAAAACTTAGATTACAATTATAAGGTTAAAATAAGCAGGCAATGCAATGTTATATTTCATAGTAGCCCTTTTTTTATAAATCTTAAATACTATACAAGTTAAGCAACACTTATTGTATACTTATTGTATACTTCTCTTCTCAATCAATCATCGAAATGTATCTAGTTCAATGACTTTTTTTAAAATCTAAGTGCAATGACATTGGGTCTTCTTATCGACAAATATAGCCGTATAGAATATGTAACTAAATAATTAAAACCATCGTTGTTGTGCTTGACAATATTCAAAGTAGTTAATGATTAATTTGCTGGTTGGATTTTATGTATTACTCTTATCGCAAATGTGTTCCTGCATTGCCATTACCAATTGCAGTTTATGAATAAATTCAATCAGCAACAAACAAAATCCAACATTATAGAGATTTTAATCAGTTACTGCAAATAGATATTCAAAATATTTCCTTTAAGTCCATATCTAAATGATCAAAACTTTCCAGATCAACACACATTACTGCAACTCACTTATTTCTAAAATACATCTTTAACAGCAGCAAAGGTAACTACTTTCCGTAAAGAGTCTAAATATTTGTTGTATACCAAATGTTACTTTTCATTTCCTTAAATTTTTTTCTCCATACTGTTCATCAACATAACGATGATCTTTATGAGTTGAGTTCGCCACAAATAAGAGCGGTCGTTGGTTCGAGTGCTCGAACTCCGAATGGGTCTAACCACAACTTTGAAAATTACGTAAAGTCATTATCGTCTTTTATAAGACACTGTAAAAACCAATGTTTCAAATAATCACCATCGGAAAAAAATGGTTTTAAAGTAGCTCTTCATTTCAAAAATATAATATATGATCATCTCCAACAGTATCATACAGATATAAAGACGTGAATTGTTACGTAAAAATAAACATGTCTAATTGTTTTGTATTGCCAAACTGTGCAGATAGTCTGGCAATTATCAAAGCGGTCATTCGTTATGTAGAACTTGTAACGTTTGTTGTACTCTTGTCGCTAGATGCATAGTTTGTTTGATAATGATGAGTAGACTACTACTTACAAGCACAATTGAACCAATATAAAGTCATTACATGGATTAAGTTATCATCTTGCCATTTTCCCAAAATATAGTTTATTTGTGATGATCAACTAGACAGTGTAAAACCGCAAACAACAAATAATCTGCATGTTCGCTGACATGCATTTAGATTGTTAGGTGTGGAACTATGAAAAGTCTGCTTACTATTTTTCTGATTATATAATTGATTCTATAAAGCAAATTATATAAAAGATTTTTTTTAAATTAGTGACGTTGTTGAATAGATAGTTGTAGCATACCACATCTCCTTGTGTTTGTACTGCTGTGTGGATTGGGTAAAAGTGCACGAATTTTTTTCTTGAACGCGATTGCATAATCCTTTCGTTTGAATTAATAGATGTATACACGAAGAAGGAATCAAGGGTTTTCGATGCATTAATTCCGAACAATGATATTAAATGACATTCGTCATTATCACGAATGTCTCATGCTATTATTTTGATCATCTAAAGTGATTGCATTTATAGAATAATTAAGGATCAACAAAACCACTTCCCCATTCTCATGTTAGGATAATTTGAAACGAAACAAGATGCAAACATATTTGAAAGCCATCGGAGTTCTGAACACCAACACAGTTAACATTTGCAGAGTTTAGTCATTTTAAACAAAGTTCAAACTTTTCTGTTCCGATGAAAAACAGTTTATACCATAAGTATTTAATTTATATATTGTATGATAGAGTGAATGATACTAGAAGATCAGGGTATTGATATTTTTGTTTTAGCTGACGTTGGAATTGAACAATGTATAGTTCTCAGTACAATGATGGTGGTGGCAGTTTTTGGAGAAGGTTTAAATATTTTTTTTACATTCATCCACTTGATTTTTAGAATACATGTAGATTCAAATTATCATTTCTTATACAAAATTTACTTACATCAAATATATGAATATTTAAATTATATATTTTTGAGCGGGTTAGAAATTCCGATTCAACAGATATACTCCGTGTTGATTGCCTTGTTTTCTAATCAACTGAATTTTCAAGACAAGACAAATTCGAACCATAATTCGATAAATGATACCGTTATTAAGACATAAATGTATTTCACTAGTCTTGCATACGATTGAAGAACTAGCAATAAATAGTCTGTTCGCATGACTGTGCGACAGAGTATTCAGAGTAATTCGTTATTCGTTGAATCCATTTTCTTGTAGGTTATCTAAGTTAATAGACGCGTATATTATAATTATAAGGTTATAATAGGCAGGCTATACAATGTAGTCTTTTCATAATAGGAAATTACAATTCATGATCGATCTGAAAAAGGTAATTAAACGTCACATAATTTGTTATTGTGAAATGAATAAACTCTTTACAACACAAATGTACGATAAAATCTGTATTTATATGAAATAAATGTTAAAATTAATATAATTACACCCAACACACATCTTGTTTTGCTGACACGAATCGACTTTGATCTTATAAAACAATACTATTGCAATTAACGTGCATCTTTTGTTATACTTAAAACTACTGTGTTAAACTAATTAATACTACTATCATGACCAATAGGTACTTTGTTTACCTACTTCAAGTCACTGTATATTTCTAAGAACAACATTTGAAACACAAACAGCTTTTAATGTTATAAATTTAAAATATTTGCAATCGTATTTATTCGTATACTATGATATATAAGTAAGGAAATTAAGTTAATTTCCTTTGTTTAAAGTGTAAGAGTTATATTGGTAATAATAGAAAATAAACTCATCATATATACCAGAACTAAATTTAGTATATACGCCAGACTTGCGTTTCGTCTACAAAAGACTCATCAGTGACGCTCGAATCCAACAAAGTTAAATAGGCCAAATAAAGTACGAAGAGTTTAAGAGCATTAATGACAAAAATTCCTAAAAGTTTTGCCAAATAGAGCTAAGGTAATATAAGCCTGAGGTAGAAAAGCCTTAGTATTTCAAACAAATCAAAAAATTGTAAACAGTAAAGTTATTAATATAACCGTATTGATGACAATTCATGTCAGCACAAAAATAGCTGACTACTAGGCTAGTGATACCCTTGGGAAAATAAATCTCCACCAGCAGTGGCATCAGTGGTTGTAAATAAACTCATCATTGACACCAGGACTAAATTTAGTATATACGCCAGACGCGCGTTTCGTCTACAAAAGACTCATCAGTGACGCTCGAATCCAAAAAAGTTAAAACGTTCCATAATCGCATTGGAAAATGCTATACTTATATGTAGTTTGGACTTCAAATAATATTCTATAATTCCCTTATTGCGAATTCCTATCTTAATTATCTTAATCTATATAACGTCCTTTTTATGCTCACGTGTTCCTTTTGCCATATGACTATTATGCATCTACTTTTCTAGCGTATTTCGTCTATGTTTATGTTCAGTTAACTAACTCGTTCCCACTATGACGATGCGCACGAATTCGTGCAATATTATTTAAATGTTCTCTTTTATCTTTATAACAATTAGTATGAGACATTTATCAGGGGTGGATTCATAAATTTCATTTCACAATCCTCAAAATGAATTAATACAGCCGAGCGGCGTAATGCGAAAAATGTTATCTAAAATTTTTATACCATACCAGTCCAACTTACATTACATTTTCCTCTCTCTGTATGAACCAATCAATGGAACGTTTCCATTTCAATGACGATTAACTATACATCTAACTGAATACAGATACAAAAATCGTTTACTTAAATCTTAGCGTAACGATATGTTTTGGTAACAAAATCTACAAAACAACAGCCAAGTGGGACTTGTATTGCAATGATTAAAGCCTCCGTTGTATTGTAGATAATATTCATACTTGTTTTTGGAAAAGTAAAATATGATGTTAAGTGGTTGGTATTCTGGTGGGATTATAGGAGCTACTTTTATCGCAAATTTGTTCCGGTACTATCATTTCCAATCGCAGTTTATGACTAAATTCAATCAACACCCAAATAACAACAACTTTAATGATCTTTAAATCAGTACTGCAGAGGATAAGGTAACATCGTTCCACGGTTTTCTTGTAATGATATCACATAAGGATGAACATGTTAACGCAAATAACTATAAATCAACGTTAGCCATTATTGATTTGATAATTGATACGATAAGATTATAAGGACAACATTTACAATTTTTTTCGTTTTAATATTTAAATATTACGGAAGCATACCATATGCTTCCTAAGAATTTCTCAAAATAAGAGGCTTTAAATCATCTCATAAATTGACATCGAATTAATTATAGTTACGTACAGAAGTGCAGAAAAGTCATATTTGAAATTAGATTTGCATGTTATGTAATTCTGCGGTAGAAATCATTAATTTATGTATAATCTAACTCTGAAAATCATTATCTAAAATAATTCAGAAAGAATCATTTAATGCGATTATAGAATTTCTTTTACAAAACAATGATTTTTATTCATATCACCGCGAAACTTAAATGCTTGTTTATGATTAAAATGTTTTTGTTGTAGACATGCATAAAATCTTTTTACTGGACCTTAGGCAATCAACAATACATCAATTGAACCGTAACAATTACGTCAAGGTAAGATGAAGCATGCCAGTCGGATAAACAGACCTGACCATTAAACTTAACCTTCATCACTGATGGCTTTTCTACCTCAGGAATAGATTAACTATATGTATTTGGCAAACATTTTAGGAATTTTGGGTCCTCGATGCTCTTCAGCATTAATTGATGGGCGAGATGACGTATATATTATAGATATTTTCGATTTGTACATGGTCATTTAGTTGATTCATGATATTCCGATAATTCGTACCAGTAGTCCTGTTTTAACCATTGTGATAACGCTAATTTTAAAATATGTGGAACGTGCTTCCTATTCATGACCTTCTTATACATTATTTTCCATACAAAAACTGAAAAGTCTGCAACAAACCTGATCGAATTGCAGTTAAGGGCAATCGTCAATATTTATATATTTTTTGTATGTGACCTTAACTATGTTGTCATCTAACCTTAAGTTGATCAAACTGTCCAGTAAAATCTAACTTTTAGCTTCATGAATGTCTACAGAAAGTTCTTCATATGTTTGGGGAATTCGATATCGATACTATAGAAATATAGAATTTGTATGAGGTCGCTACAATGATATATAGACCTGGAAGAAGTATATTGACTGAGGACGCTTTGGTCGATATATATTGTTTGTTTTGACCTCATACAAAGCTATATTTGTCATATTATTAATTTCCGACCATATTTGTATCAAAATCGACATTTTATTTTGTAGCAGTTTTATAAATATCATTGTCTCCTTGACAATAAAAAAAAATATTAGTTGTTATTTCATTTACTTTTTTTTTATTTGCTTGACATCTTATGTATTTGAAATTTGTTTTCGTCAAATAACAGATCACAGATATTGTTTGTTTCAAAACGTTTAACAATATCCTAAAATTCATTACATGACGTCACAAAGTATATCGTTTTCTATATTCTAAAATTAACTGTGCAATATGCTTTTGCTATCCGCCGTTTTCTCTCTACCTTAGAACATATAGTTTTAACATGCGACTATCCATAAACGAATCAAATTTATTAAGATATTCGAATTATAATATATATATATATATATTTATTTATTTATAGTTTGAAACGCGACTGTATTGTAATCAAATACACTGATTTGGATATTAACGATATCATTGTTTTGTGCATGACTTTTGAAGTACTAAAACTTAATTAAAACAGTGAGTTCTGATAAAAAAGTAAAGGATTGTTTGGCCATGACCTTGTAATTGAGAATGGGATATAACAGCTTAATCAAAGTGATGATGCACAGTATACTGTTTACTCGGACGATTCATGAATTATGCATAACGTTTACCAATTCACCAAAAATCTGCTACGAAATAATTGAAGATGTTTTCTTGTTCCATGTAATACATGTATTTTGCCTGACGACAAATAAGGTAATGATTTATTTTTTGTAGATTCTGACAGAACAGAAAGTATGTTGAATAGGATCAGTCATGTTCTCTTACAAAAGACACTACTCTCCATGAGTTGTTTAAATTGAATGTTTTAAAATGAAATGTGAGTGGAATATTCTGATTAGTTCAGTTTAAGAAACAGCAAGTTTCAGTAAAAGTAAATCAATGATACACAATGTCTTCATAGTATAATCTATAGAACCTGGTGTTAAAGAGTATAAGTACATCAACATTGGCGTTGTCATTTACTATAATATATAATGTGAGAGTTTATTGCAAGTTAAAACCGCAAGCTTTTTGTAATAGGCTCTGATTAATCAAACAAAAATATAACATGTATATTGCAAAGAGGGTTTGGCTTCATCCGAATATATATATGACTTTTCTCTATCATTTATGATTATTTTTTCATCTAATCATTACGTTCATATTAGACCAAAAATCAAGCCACTTAGCAAAAGAAATGAAAGCGTACAATCAACCGTTTGTTAATGGGTTTTTACTGCTTTGCAAGGGAGAATATTGGATTAATTATGTTATGAATATTTGTTTAAAGGCCAGCTGAAGGATTTTCCCGGGTGCGGGAGTTTGTCGCTACATTGAAGACCTATTGGTGACCTTCTGATGATGTATGTTCTATGGTCGGGTTGTTGTCTCTTTGTCACATTCCACATTTCCATTCTCAATTTTATATTTGAAAATCAAAGACCATTTTATCCAGGCAATAAGTTGGCAACAGTGTAGGCATATTGTATTTTATTATAAACCATTTTAGAAATTCGGAGCTTCCTTTTCAAGCAAAAAAAACCTACTTAAGTTTTAAAGAAATTGAATTCGGTGGATAGTTTTAACGTTTGATTTTAAAAAAAGAGATCATATACCAAAAGCACTGTCTCAGCATTTATCCATATTATACATAAAATATAACAATTTGAGGGTTCCTGATTGGGAGCTGGAACAAATATACATAAACCTTCAGTGGAAGAAAAATAGTTTGTTTTTATATATTATATATTTTCTATTTCATTTATCTCAATCAGCGAACCAACAAAAGGCGCAAACAAGAACAAAGAAAAGAAATTGGTTACATACGACAATATTTAACAGTACAACAGATTACACAAACAATAATAAACACTACCGTTCTTTATCAAAAAATGGTTGCAGTTGTTAAAAATAAAGTTAAAGTGATTGGCTGTCTGATATGCAACTACATTTTGAATCCATAAAATAATGCCATTCTAAACTCTTATGTTCACTATGCCCAACATATGGAACGGATTTCTAATTGGCAAGCCGATTTTGCAAAAATAAAATAACACTTGTACACAACTATGTAAAAAAGAGAGAATGCATTATATGCTCAAATCGAATATAAATATGCTTGGTTTTAGGCAAAAAATATAATGTGAAATATGAGTTTAAATTTAAGCCTGCAGAAACTGCTTGCAGGTACAAAAGAATATGCTTTATGTAACCGTTGATAAAGGGCCCAACATCAAATTAACAACTTTTATGTATGGCAATCGGGTATACTGGTCAGTTTTTAATAAAGATATGACAGATTAAAAAAAATGATATTTGTTTAGCTCACGTGTCCCGATCGCCAATAAACATGCGATGTAATACCAGCTTTGTTTTTCTTTCAGTACAACTATTGCATTTTCTCCCTTATTCTTAAAGCGATAGACAAAAACCGTTAACAGAAAAATGATCATCAACTTAATCTACAGAAAGGACAATTATGTGACTTTAATCCTCCTTTAACTCTTTATAAGAGCTTTTGTATTTTAATGACGATTTTTAATAATCTTTATGTGTCTGCCCATCATTTTGATATTTATACATAGACAGAACTGCAGAATGTATACAAGAATCAACTTTAACAGAAATACAAATTCAAATCAAATAGAAAAAAAGAATCGATAATACAAGGATGTACAAAAATGATCTCGTACAATCAAATAAAACACATGCATCAATTGCTCCTTTTCGTCGGTTCTCGTTAATGAATGGTCGCTTGGTACAGGTTAAATAAGCGTGTTCCGCCATTATATTGAGAGATATAATAAGTAGATAAAAAAGGTCACTTGACCAAACATGACAACTAACTATTGAAGTTAAACAATGTATAACTCTCAGTGAAATGATAATTTGGATTGAACTTTTTTTTGTGAGATATATTTTTAAGTAATATTTACAAGCTAAGTTGATTTAAGAAGCAAAACACTTGACAAGTTATGTAACAAAAACGACAAAAGGAATAGCATATTCAAAGATGTCTTCAAGACATAAAGTTTGAAATCATTGTCTGTAATATTGTGGTGGCAGCTTTTGAATGAGATTTACAGAGTTTCTACAATTCATCATCGTGATTTTCTAGTAAATAAAGTACGCATGTAGGTCTTAATTTCATTTGAACGCACACGACACACGACAATAGGTTGTTGGTTTTTTTCTATACACAATGTATTAACTGTAAATAGACAACGAATATCTAAATTACATATTAATGCCCGGATGAGAGTTTCACGTTCGTCGGATATCCTCTTTATTGATGTCCTTCTTATGAGATTTACAGTGTTTCTTGTTTTATAATCATCTGAATATTGAATTTTGCCTCGAAAAATGATTGAAATTCACAAAAGGTGAATAATGAAGTCAATAAACAAAAACACTATTAAACCATGACTTTATTATACTAGCCATGACTACGGCCGAAGAACCAGCAATAAATATGTGGTTCGCATGACTGTACTACATCACATCAAATACAGTTAACGTAATTTCAAAGTTATTCCATTGTCTTCTGTGTTGATCTAAGTTAACAGAAGCGTATATTATAATCATAAGGTTATAATAGGCAGGCGGTACAATGTAATCTTTACATAATAGGAAATTACAGCGTATCATCGATCTGAAAAGGGATGTAAATAGTTATCAAAGGTACCAGGATTGTAAACATCATATGATTTGTTTTGGTGAAATAAATACACACTTGACAACACATTTTTCGATGTTCTTTTAAAATTTGGTGACTATGTGGAACGCATCTATCTCTTCGAAATAGAGATAAAGGATACCAAAGATACAGTTAAGTCGGCCTCATATCTTGACTTACATTTAGAAATTGACAATGAGGGTCGTTTGAAAACAAAACTTAACGACAAAAGAGATGATTTAAACTTTCCAATTGCGATTTTCCATTTCAAAGTAGCAACATTCCAGCAGCACACGCATATGGGGTATATATCTCCCAAGAGATACGATATTCCCGGGCTGGCAATTACTATCAGGATTTTCTTGATAGAGGGTTGCTGTTCACAAAGAAGCTATAAGCCAAGTGTTCCAAATGGTAAAGTTGAAATCATCCCTTCGTGAATTTTACGGACGCTATCACGAGTTGGTTTGCCGTTATGGAATAACCGTATTACAAATGATATCGGATATGTTCCTTACGTCATTACTACAATCCCCTTCCCTTTCATGAATGTGACCTACCGAATTAGACCTATTTACCGGATTTGTTATCACATAAGAAACACAACGGGTGCCACATGTGGAGCAGGAACTGCTTAACCTTCCGGATCACCTGCTAAAACCCCTAGTTTTTGGTGCATTTGTGTTGTTTTTTCTTTAGTTTTCTTTGTTGTGTCATATGTACTATTGTTTGTCTGTTTGCATTTTTTATTTTTAGCCATGGCGTTGTCAGTTTATGTTGGATTTATGAGTTTGACTGTCCCTTTGGTATCTTTCTTCAATCTTTTATGTAAAAAATCCATTGATAAATGAATTAAATGTTAATAAATCACAATTATTACAATGAACGTGCACTTAGTTTTGCAGGCGCGAAATCCCTTTATGTGAAAAAAACCATTATCACTGCAATCAACCCGTATGTTTAGTGGAACCATTATGACTAGACAAATGAATAGGAAGCCGATCATCGCGCGCTTTGTTTTATTAACATGAAATCATCATGATTTTACAAATCAATACCTAAAGGTTTAGCCAGCTATACAACCAGGTTTAATCCACCATTTTTTCCTCAGGCAAATTCCTGTATGAAGTCAGGAATAGGATTGTTGCTGTCCATTCGTTTGATATGTTTGCGGTTTTCATTTTGCCTTTTGATGACGGACTTCCATTTTGAATTTTCTGCAGAGTACATTTTTTGTTTGTTATTTTACGTTTTAAAACCAAAGTGCACTTTCCGTATTTACTTTAAACCACTATGGTAAACTATGATCGATGCGTACCTGTCCACTTACTTAAAGGTACTGCTTACTTCTTAGAACAACATTTTCATCATCATACAGATAGCTTTTCATGTGATAAAATTGAAAAAAAATTGAAAAACGAAACGTTTAAGAATTATATGCGTCCGAAGCGTTTTCTGGATTTACCTTCATCAGGAACGCTCAAGCCTAACATTTCAAATCCAAAGATGTATAAATACCGAAACCGTTAAAGAGCTATATGACTAAAATATCTAAAATATATAGCCAAATTCATCTAAAGTCAACTTTGCCTGAGGGAGTTGAAACCTTAGTTTCTTAATAATTTTAAAAAATATATAAATTTGAAGTGGTGCACTCGTATTTATTAGTATACAATGACATATTGTTAACAAAATTAAAATGAACCTTTTGATTTAAGGGTTTTAGTGTTATCTTGGTAATTATCGGCAACTTTCCATAATCGCATTGGAAAATGCTATACTTATATGTAAGTTGGATTACAACTTACATGTTATTATCCCTTACCTACATGTATCTTTATTAATTTCTTAATTCTATCTATCTATATAACATCCTTTTGCATGCTCACATGTTACTTTTGCCATATGGCAATTATACTTTTTTCTTTTCTAGGTTTTTTTGTCTTTGTCTATGTTTAGTTAACCTATTCGTTCTTACTGTGACGATGGGTACGAATTTGTTCAATAATATTCAATTGTTCTCTTCTGTCTTTATGACGAAATAGTAAAGTTAATTATTATGAGCGATTTATCATAGGTGAATCCATTAGTTTCGATTAGACAATTTCTCATATATACAGTCAAGCGTCGTGATGCGAAAAATGTAATCTGAAAATTGACATGCTTGAATACCATACAAGTCTACTAGTATTTCACATTACATATCGCTCTCACTGTATAAACCAACCAATGGAACGTTTCCATTTCAATGACGATTTACTATACATTAATCATACTTCAGATACAAAAACCGTTTCATAAATCTAAGCGTAACGCTATCTTATGGTAACAAAAACCTACAAAAACAGCCAAATGGGACTTGTCAGGAAACGAGTAAAGCCTTCTGTATATATATAATATTCATAGGTTTTTTTCGGAAGAGTAAAGTATAATATGAAGTGATTGGTATTCTATAGGGATTTAGTTAGCCACTCTTATCGCAAAGAGTTCCTCTACCGTTATTACAATTCACAGTTTATGACTCAATTTAATCAAAATCCAAATAACCACAACTGTTTTGGTTTGGGTGATTGATCTCCGACTGAGTGAAACCAAAACTACAAAGCTGATTTTGTCTTCGTTTTAGCTTTAGAATAACTAACGATATATATTTGAAGGTATATTTGTTGATATTCAAAATATATATATATAATTTCACCAGCACAGAAATTGAAGTTATTTTAACTGTGTGACATTTTACATCTTATCATGAAGATTTAAAATATTAAATCGCATATCTGTTTCCAAGTTTGAAAATGCCAGATAATTTTTTTGTTTGTATAAAATATATATCAACGGGGGTCGTTATTATATTAATAATTCATACGACAAGATTATAAGGATGAAATTTACAAGTATTTCCGTTTTGATATTTAAATATTACGGAAGCATGCCGTACGCTTCCGAAGAATTCCTCAACATACGAAGCTTTCAATTATCTTATAAATCGACATCGAATCAATTATATAGTTACGTATAAAAGTGCAGAAAAGTCATATTTGAAATTAAATTTGCATGTCTGGCGTACTATATTATAATCCTGGTACCTTTGATAATTATTTACACCACTGGGTCGATGCCACGGCTGGTGGACGTTTCGTTCCCGAGGGTATCACCAGTCCACTAGTCAACACTTAAGCGTATAAGTGTTGACATGAATATCAATAATTAATGTGGTCCTTTTGATAAATTTCCTGTTTACAAAATGTTAAATTTTTCGACAAACTAAGGATTTTGTTATCCCAGGCAAAGATTACCATTACCGTATTTGGTACGGTACGACTTTTTGAAAATTATGGATCCTCAATGCTCTTCAACTATGTACTTGTTTGGCTTGATAAATATTTTAATATTAACATCACTGATGAGTCTTATGAAGACGAAACGCGCGTCTGGCGTACTAATTTATAATCCTGGTACATTTGATAATTATTATGTAATTTTGCGGGAGATATCATCAATTTATTTATAATCTAATTCTGAAAATCATTATCGAAAATATTTCAGAAAGAAGATTTCATTTAATGCCATTATATAGGCTTTTTTTAATAAACAATGTTTTTTTATTCATATAACCGCGAATTAACATAAATGCTGGTTTATAATGTTTATGCATGTTTGGCCCTTAGAATTCTACATATTTTCGTATGGTCTTGTTATCTTTTTAAATGAATATTGAACTGTGAACCATAAAACGTTACTATATTATTCGAGAAAACTTTATTTTACCTATTAATATATGTTTTCCTTCCTTATCAATTTATACAGCTTAGTATGCAGATAAATAATACTGTGACGTAGTATTCTTATTTGTTAAGATATTGTGAATTTTTGAAATTTGGTAACTTTTGTAAATTTGTATAATTGTTTTATGTACTATTTGCATTTTTTAATAATAAATTATAACTTATGTGTAGGAGAGGATATATAGCGAAAATAACATGTTTAGATAAAAGTCTACATGTCATTTTCCTGTAGCAGTCCAAATTTCTTGCTCTCCATCCTGGAAGAGCCTTATAATATGACCTATTAATGTTAATCTGTTTTTGTCCTAGACATGCATGAAATAGTACGTACTGTACCCTATGCATTCAACAATCATTACAAGACGGAGAAAAGGAAAAAATAGCAAAACCATAATCAATCACCTATAGCTAACAATACAAATACGAAATTTCAACATTTATTTACGCTGTCAACAATAGACAAATATTCAAACCAAATGCATACATCAATAAATATGCACTTACTGGCAAATAAGTATGATCGGTGATGTTACACTAAAATAAATAGCAGTGGATCTTAATGCTTTCAACTTCGATATATATTACTGATGGATAATTTACAAGTAGACTGGTATAACTATTACCACGAGAGATGTCTACGATATTATGATTAATACATTCACCAATATGACGGGTCATGCAACCAAATATAATATGATGGTGTTGTTTTCAATTCAATTTCGTGTTTAATTAGTACTTCCTTTAAACATAGTGATGGACACCTCACGGAAGGAGCTATTTTGGTTCCGTATTTTCATTTTTCCTTGACTTTAACACATAAAGAGTATACGATATTGTTTGCCGTCGTTTTGTTGTTATCTTACACCAAAAATTATTATTTAAAGGTTTCTTTCACTTTGAAATCAACAAATAAAAACCTGCATGGTACATCAGTTGTGTTAACTTGTGTAACCAGTAACCTATTGTAATGGCGGTTTTCTCAAAAATATTGTGTTGTAGAAATCGTTTGAAATAAACACGCTTCATTGAGGCTACTTTGCATACAATGAAGTGAAAAAAAGACATGTCTCCTAAGAGTTGTAAATCAATAACACCAAGAAATTAAATTGAGAAATGTTCCCTTAATGGTCGAATATGCGAAAATTTAAATTCGCGTGAATTTCAATATTTTATTGAAAAGCTTAAAGAACAACAATGTATATCTAACCGAGCTAATTTTTATCTGAACATTTTTTTATTATGTTTGGAATGACCTTAACATTCATTTTTCTAGTAAGTCTTTCTTTTGGCTTCATAAATGTCTTAATTAAGGTCATAACAACACTGCTATTAATTTCATCATATGTGTTAGGGTATTTGAAATCGATATCATTCATTTATAGTTTGAAACACAACTGTATGGTATTCATATACACTAATTTGCTTGGACATTTACGATCTCGTAGTTCTTATTGTGCAAAACTCATGAAATACGAAGACTTAATTGAGACTATGAAATTTTATGAAACGTAAAGGAAAGTTTTGGCCATGAACTTGAAGGTAAAAAATTGGACATAACAGCTTAATCAAAGTGATGATGTACATGTACAGTATACTGTTTACTCGGATAATTGATGAATTATTCATAACGTTTTCCAGTTCGCCATAGAGATCTACTAGGAAATACTTGGAATTATTTTGATGCGTTAATTGTCATCTTCTACCTGCATTTTAGTATTTGGACAAGTAATGTAATCAGTTAATCCTGTAGATTTGGAGGGCACAGAAAGTATGTTGAATAGGATCAAACATGTTTCCTTTACATAGTAAACTAAAGACTCGGAAAAAATTGTTTCGGTTGGGTTTTCTATGCAATATGAGTGATACAATCATAACATAGATATACTGAATATAATGTATTCAATCGATTGTGTTTGTGTATAGAAACCATCCTACCCCTCATAATGAATGATTTTACAGAATGGAGAGAAATGGGTGGCCACATTTCTTAAATTTATTTATAAATGTTGCTGTCCCCAATATGCAGTGATTTTTTCCGATATCTTTGCCTCCTAGATAATTTTCCCTTTTCTTTAGAAAAGTATAGCGTATGTCATTATTATTTTTCAAATCAATAAAGACAATTTGACATTAGAAATGTATTTAAATTATTGCATGGTTTTTTTCAAGGTAGCGTTTGTTGTATACACAATGTAAAGAACGTCTATGGATGTTTGTATTGAAGTTTAATGTATTTATATTCATCTAACATTTCTTTTATAATTTGAAATTTTGATCTTTTGGACCCGTGTTCCAGATATCAAACTTAATATACTAGTATATGTTCTGGTGGGTTTCTTTTTAAATAACAAAAATTAGAAAAACTAAATTTTGGATGTATAATGTCTTCATAGTTTTATTGCAAGTTAACACCATTAGCTCTTTGTAATATATGATGCTCAATCAAACGAAAATATAACATGCACATTGTAAAGAGGGTTTGTCTTCGTCCGAATAATATGTATTACTTTTCGCTATAATTGATGATTTTTTTTTCATCTAATTATAACGTACATATGATATCAAAAATTAAGCCACTTATCATATAATTAGTCGTGTGTGAGTGGATTTTTTTTTTTTGGTTTTAATCCTTAATCAAGGGTAAAAGAAGAGTAGTTCTACCATAGCAAATAAAAGACCATAAAATCTAGGAAATAAGTTGGGAAAAGCGTAAGCATATTTTCTTGATTATAAACCTGAAAGATCTTTGTATCATTTGCATTTATACCACATTTTCAAGTGTTTGTACTTCAAAACAAAGTTATTGGAATACTTGATTATTTTCTAATCACATTATTATAAATAAGTCGTGCTGATGTTTGGATTAGATAAAAAAAAAAAAAAAAAGTGCACGAATTTATTCCCTGAACAAGTTCACATAATGATTTTGTTTGATTTAATCATGTTAATATTTTTATACACGGATAATGAATCATTGGTTTTCCTTGCATTAATTCTCACATTGATATCAAATGACATTATTCACTATCACGAATGTCTCATGCTATACTTTTGATCATCTAAAGAGATTGCATTTTAAAAAGTGAATAATCATCCGATTCCTCTTTTTAATTTTAGTTTTCACGTTTCGTATTAAACGTGAAAAAAATATCTTTGCAAATATATTTGAAAGTCATCATAGTTCTATATACTAACAAATTTAACATTTGCATAGATTATCAATTAACAAAATTCAAACATTTCGTTTAAGATGAAAAACGGTTCACACCATAAGCATTCAATTTTTATATTTTATGATATATTCAACGATACTAGAAGATCAGGTTATTGATATTTGTTTTAGCTCACCTGTTTCAATTTGAAATTTACATGCGATCTCTACCAGCACTGTTTATGTTTTAATATAAACATTGCCTTTCTTAATAACAACTCAAAATGATAAACAGAACTACTAACAAAAAAGGTATCAGCAATCTACAAAAATGACACTTTTATGACTGAAATCATTCTTCGAATCTGCAATAAATAGATGCAAACCTGGTACGTTTGTTAATTGTTGTACAATATACCTAGGAAATATTATTGTGTAGAACTTTATTAAAACTACTTTTGTATACAATCAATTATAAAATTAGACATGTTTTGGAAAAATTTCAAATAAGAACACCCAGAAATTAATATGAAAGATGGTCCCTTGATGGTTAAAAATGCGAAAAAATATCTAAACGCATGAATTCTCAATATTTAATTAAAATGTTTGTACAACAAAAATATGCATCTTACTGAAATACGTTTCCATGTAAACCTTTTATTTATTAAGCTGAGACTGACTTCTCTATCATTTTTTGTTTATGAATACTTCAAAGTTTTTGATACCTTGTATTTGCAGTTTAATGCAATCTACTATGTGAGTAAACCTAAAAGTGAGACCTTAACGTTGTTGTCATCTAACCTTTAGCTAATCAAGAAGTCGTATGACATCCTTTTGGCTTTATTAATGTATAAATAAAAGTTATGTTTTGGGGTAGTTGTTATCGATATATTTATTTACAGTCTGAAACACGACTGCATTGTTGTAATGTACACTCATTTTCAAAGAGATTATAATTCACGATATCGTTTTTGGTTTTTTTTGCAATACTCATGAAATGCGAACACTAAATTAAATCCTTGAAATTTGATAAAACATAAAGGAATGCTTGGCCACAACCTTGTAGGTGAGGAATGGAATATAACATCTTAAACCAAGTGATTATGTACAGTTTATTGTTTACATCGACAATTGATGAATTATGCATAACGTTTTTCTAGTTTACCAAAGATCTGCTAGGGAATACTTGAACTTGTTTTCTTGTGTCCATTGTCATCTACTTCATGTATTTTTGTCCGACGACAAATATAAAGTTATGTTTTTATTTTGAAGATTCTAACGGCACAAAGAGTATGTTTAAAAGGATCATACATGTTTTCTAACAATAGGACACGAAAGACTCTATATATGTGTATTCAATAGTATTCTGATTGGAACAGTCTGAACAGTAAAATTCTGAAGCTACTGTATTTAATCGATTGTGTCTGTTTAAAGACACCCTATGTTTCATAATAAGTACGTTTTTGATAGACTGGGTAGTACAGGTGACCTTATCCCTTAAAACATGTTACTCCTGTTGATGTCTCCAGTATGCAGGTGTGGCTCTTTTGCTCGGCTCATTTACTTGCTAAAATCATTTCTTCTTTTTTATTCCCAAAAAGCATTTTGAAATTAGAAAGAAATTAAAACATCAGAGTTGTCGAAATTTTGAACTTCAATATATTTAAAGTTATCTAACATCTATTTAACAAATTGTTATTTTGGTCTTTTACAACTCATATTCCAAATATCATTAATTATATTTATATTTTGTTCGGTTTGAAAATAAGAACAAACATAATTAATAGTGAATAGGAGTATAATGCCTTCATGGTATAGTCTATAAAGTCTGATGTTAAAGAGTATAAGTACATTATCATTGGCTATGTTACTTACTATAATATATTAAATGAGAGTTTATTGCAAGTTAACACCGTAAGCTCTTTGTAATAAGTGATGCCTAAATTAACCTAATAAAAAAAATATAACATGCAAATCGTTAAGATGGCTTGTCTCCATCCGCTAATATATTAGTTTTCGTTATCATTTATAATTATTTTTTCATCTAATCATTACATATAATACCAAAAGTTCAGCGACTTATCAAAGGAAACAGAAGGGAGTAATCAATAGTGTGAAGTTGTTTTTGTTGGGTTTTTCTCCTGCTTTTTTAAATTGTGAAGGAGTACTCACAGCACAGCAAATAAACGACCATGAAAATTCATGCAATTCGTTTGCTTTTTCCCTTGATTTTTAACCAGTTTAGAAATCCGTATATCCTTTCCCTTCGCTAACAACACGAGTAAAACTACTAAAACTCGAAAGAGATTAATTTCTTTGGATAATTTAAACGTTAGATTTGAATAAAGATATCATATATCACTACCAATGTCTCAGCAATAACTTATACAGACAAGATAACAAATTGTGGGGTTCCTACTCTGAAGCAGCAACAAATGTACAGAACATTAATAGATGGACGACATGACGGATATATAAATTGTACAGCCTGCTTATTATAACCTTATAATTATAATATACGCTTCTATTAACTTCGATCAACACAGAAGACAATGGACTCAATGAATAACTCTGAAACTGGGTTAACTGTATTTGATGTGATGTAGTATAGTCATGCGAACCAACTATTTATTGCTAGTTCCTCGGCCGTAGTCAAGGCCAGTGTAATAAAGATTTGAAGAAAACATCGTTGTATTGTAGATAAAATTCATAGTTGTTTTGGAAAAGTAAAGTTTAATATGAAATGTCTGGTATTCTGGTGGGATTGTATGAGCTATTCTTATCGCAAATTTGTTCCTGTACTGTTATTACATATCGGAGTTTATGACTCAATTCAATCAACACCCAAACAACCAAAACTTTTATGATCTTTTAATTATTAGGCATTATGTAAGTGTCAAATTTGACGGTTGTCCGTTAAAAATGAAATAATTTTCAAAAATCTCTTCCTGTGAGCTTCATACCGAACTTTATATCGAATTGCGTTTTTTATTTTCTATTTTATATAATTTGGTTTATCCTTTCTACATATTTATCGTCTGTTGTTGTTTTATAATGATATTACATAACGGTGATCTAGTTGAAGCTCATACATCTCGGGGTGAGAGTGATCGTTGGTTTGGGTGATCGATCTCCGACTGGGTGATCGATCTTCGACTGGGTGAAACACATACTACAAAGCTGATGTTGTCTTTATTTTGGAATTAAAATAGCTCACGATTTAATATTTGATGGTACATTTGAAGATATCTAAAATATAAAATTATATCCATGCTAACCAGTATATAAATATAAATTAATTCTAACGGATGGAAAACAAAATTTAATTTTCAAGATTTATGATTTTAAATGGCATATCATTTTTTAAGTTTGAAAATGCTACTAGATAATTGGTTTTTTTTAAATATAAATCAACGTGGGTTATTTTTTAATTGATAATTCATTCGACGAGATTATCAGGACAAAATTTAAAAGTATTTCCATTTTGATATTTAAATATTACGGAACTATAACATCAGCTTCCGAAGAATTCCTCAAAATAAGCGACTTTTGATTATCTCATAAATCGACATCGAATTAATTATAGTAACGTATAAAAGTGCAGAAAAGTCATTTTTTTAATTTTAGTTTCTTGTGTATAATTTGGAAATTCGTATGGCGTTCATTATCACTAAACTAGTATATATTTGTTTAGGGGCCAGCTGAAGGACGCCTCCAGGTGCGGGAATTTCTCGCTACATTGAAGACCTGTTGGTGACCTTCTGCTGTTGTGTTTTTTATATGGTCGGGTTGTTGTCTCTTTGACACATACCCCATTTCCATTCTCAATTTAATATTTGAAATTAGATTTGCATGTTATGTAATTTTGCGGTAGATATCATAAATTTATTTATAATCTAACTCTGAAAATCATTATCTAAAATATTTCAAGTGAAGATTCCATTTACTGCGATTATAAAGTTTCTATTACTGAACAATGATTTTGTTTCATTCATATTAGCGCGAAACTTAAATGCTGTTTTATAATTTTAATGCATGCTTGGTTAATAAAATTGACCATAATCGTTTTATGTACTAATTGCAATAAATATGTGTAGGAGAGGACATTGAAAGTTATGAAAACTTTTGTCTTGTTCATTTTGTTCTTGGTATGGCGAAAGTAACATGTTCAAAATAATATTCTATGCCGTTTTCCTGTAGCAATCCAAATATCTTTCTTTCCATCCTGGTAGATCATTATTACATGACCTATTTATTGTAAAAACTATTCATCTGTTTTTGTTTTTGATATGCATGAAATATTTGGTACTGTACTTTAGGCAATCAACAAGAAATCAATTAGGACATTAGTCAAATTAAAATGAAACGTGCCAGTCGGATAAACAGACCTGACCATTAAAATTAACTTTGATCACCTACCCATTAGACTGTCAAGTTCAAATTACTCCTGTTCAACAGGTATGAAAACCTATGAATTACCAAAATATACTAGTAGCAAACACAGGTATTGTACTCCTCATACATGTATATATCAGGTCTAAATTCTGTATATACGCCTGACGCGCGTTTCGTCTACAAAAGACTCATCAGTGACGCTCCAATCCAAAAAGTTTTAAAAGGGCCAAATAAACTATAAACTGCGACCAAAGACAATAAACACATCACTGACAAAACTTCGAAACAAATGTATCTGTAAACAAGGTATGAAGTATTAAGGTCATCTGCAATATAACCAAGCGGGATTAACACACAACAGTGTCGTATTCTACGACGATCGTTGCAGAAGGAGAAAAATCAAAAATACCAATAACATAAAAACAAACACCTATAGCCAACAATACAAATACGAAATCTCAACATTTTTTCACGCTGTCAAAAAAAGACAAACATTCCAACAAAATATATAAATAAAAATGCACTTTATGGCAATGAAAATGAGCGGCAGTGCTACACAATGCAACGTCAGGCTTGCAACGTTAAGATATTGTATTAATGGTTAATTTGCTAGTTGACTGGAACAACTAATACCACATAAGATGTCTGTGATAGTGTGATTGATACATTAACCAATAGGCGGTTTTATGACATGCACAACCATATATAATGTAATAGTGTTGTTTTCAATTCAATATTACGTTAAATTAGTACTTCCTATAATCATATTGATGGAAACATCACGGAATGAACTATTTTTTTGACGTATTTTAATATTTTTTAGACTTTATAATATATAAAGAGTATACGAAAATGTTTGACGTCGTGTTGTTGTCACCCTACACAAACAAATATTATTAAAAAGTTTATTTCACTTTGATTCTGCAATAAATGAATGAAAACCTGCATGGTACATTAGTTGTGTTAATTTGTGAACACTGTGGCGGTTTTCTCTGATACTTTAGGTGTAGATATCGTTTGAAATAAACACGCTTCAGTTATGCTGCTTTTGCATAGAAACAAGTAATAATAAACACGGGTAGTAAAATTTTACAATTGACAACACCAAAAAATTGAAATCCCTTGATAGTCGAAAATGTAACAATTTATAAACGCACAAATGTTGATAACATATTAAAAAGTTTATGCAACATTAATACATATCAGAACTAATTTTCTTATTAAGGTCGGAATGACCTTCTTATCATTGTTTATATAAATACTTCAAGTTTACAAAATATTCATCAAATTGCAGTTAATGGCAACCTACAATATGAGTAAACATAAAGGTGTGACCTCAACTATGTTGACATCTACCCTTTAAGTAATCGAACCGTCTGGTAAGTCTTTGTTTTTGGCTTTATAAAAGTTTGGCTTCATAATAAAGGTTTATAACGACACTGCTGTTTATTTCATCTTATGATTTAGGGAATCTGATATCGATTCATTTCTTTACAGTTTAAAACACGCCTTGTGTAATCATATACACTAATCTTCTTGGACATTCCCGATATCATGGTGAAATATGAACACTTAATTAAAACCGTGAAATTTGATAAAACTTTAAGGACTGTTTGGCCACAACCTTGTAGGTGAACATTGGACAAAACACCTTAATCAAAGCGGTGATGAACAGTATACTGTTTACTCGGACGATAGATGAATTATTCATAACGTTTTCCAGTTAACAATAGATCAACAAGAAAATACTTGGAGTTATTTTTTGCGTCCTTTGTCAGCTACTACGTGTTCTTTTGTCCGACGAAAAAAAATGAATGTTTTTATTTTGTAGATTCTGATGGCACATATATTATGTTGAATAGGATCAGACATATTTTCTTACAACAACACACTAAATAAAGGCAACAGTAGTATACCGCTGTTCAAAACTCATAAATCCATGGACAAAAAACAAAATCGGGGTAACAAACCAAAACCGAGGGAAACGCATTAAATATAACAGGAGAACAACGACACAACACCGAAACGCAACCCACACTGAAACGGACCAAGCAACAGACAAAACACCACGAGAATGACAAATATAACATCAAAACCAAATACATGAATTTGGGATAGACAAAGTACCGTGCCACGTCTTATCTCAAAACTCAAAAATAAGAGAAAACACAAACGACACAACGTCAAAATGCAACACACACAGAAACGAACAATAATATATAATGGCCATCTTCCTGACTTGGTACAGGACACTTTTAAAGGGGAATAAAAGTGGTGGGTTGAACCTGATTTTGTGGCATGCCAAACCTCGCACTTTAATGACTCGGAAGAAGTCGATTCAATAGATTTTGTTTAGAGCAAAGTGATTGGAACAGTCAGGATAGTTAAATTCTGAATCTCATGTACTTAATCGATTGTGTCTGTTTAAAGGGGTGCCTTATGTTTCATAATGAGTAGTTTATTGGCAGACCTAGTAGTATAGTCGACTATATCTTTAAAACATATTACTCTTGTTGCTGTCTCCAGAATGCAGAGCTTTTTGCTCTGTACATTTTTTTATTTTCAAAATGGTTCAAGCAATTTGACATATGACATGATTTAGAATCAGAATTCTTGAAAAGGCTTATTCAAGGTAGCGTTTATTGTATACAGAAGAAACATTACTTCTATGCAACAGGTTTAGAAAGATGAGGTATGAGTGCCAATGAATCATCTCTCCATCGAAATAACAATTTACAAAAGTAAACAATTGTAGGTCTAGGTACGGCCTTCAACACAGAGCCTTGGCTCACACCGAACAACAAGCTATAAAGGGACCCAAAAATACAAGTGTAAAATCATTCAAACGGGCATTTATCAATAGTTCAATATATTTTATTGTTATCTAACATATCTTTAACAACTTGAAATTTCGGTCTTTTGGACTCGTATTCCAAATATCATCAAGAATACTAAAGTTTTTTCAGTTTAAAAAAAGAACAAACATAAGTTAAAATGATGGGAGTATAATGCCTTCGTGGTATAGTCTATATAGTCTGATGTTAAAGAGTATAAGTGCATTAACATTGGCGATGTTATTTACTTTAATGTATTCAATGAGAGTTTATGGCAAGTTAACACGGGTAAGCTCTTTGTAATAGGTTATGCCTAATTAAACGAAAATATAACATGCAAATCGTTAAGATGGTTTGTCTCCATCTGATTAGATATTAATTTTCGTTATCATTTATGATTATTTTCTAAATCTAATCATTATTCACTTTTTTTGCTTTGATAAGTCGCTTACCTTTTGGTTTTATAACTTTTTTTGCTTTGATAAGTCGCTTACCTTTTGGTTTTATAAAACCAAAAGGTAAGCGACTTATCAAAGCAAAAAAAGTGAATAATCAATTGTGTGTTGTTGTTTTTGTAAGGTTATTTCTCCTAAAACACAAATGTACATTAACATGCAGCGATGTAAACTAGTATTTGTTTTATATATTTGCTATTTCATCTTTCATTGCTATATTAATCTGTGTAACAAAATAATTTACATACAAGAAAATACAATAGAAATCGGTACGAAGAAAAACATTTAAATTTTAAATAGCAGTTGATCAGATAATAAAAACACAATAAAAAACAACACCGTACTTAAGCAAAAAATGGTCAAAGATACTGAAAACAAACTGAAATGATTAGCTTTCTGATATACAAGCCCTTAGGAGCTTGCTGTTCGGTGTAAGACAAGGCTCTGTGTTGAAGACCGTATCTTGACAAATAATGGTTTTCTTGTACAAATAAGGACTTGGATGGAGAGTTATCTAATTGGTACTAATACCACATCTTTTTATATCTATATAATCGTAGATAGAAAAATGATTAGTTATTTTTGAAATCTACAAAAATGACATTTATATAACTGAAGACCTCCTTTGACTCTTTATATCAGAATTTGTAGTAATTAATAATTAATAAAAAATAATAACTTATCAATTATATATATACATATAACAAATAGTCAGAACTGCAGAACGATTATAAGAGTCAACTTTAATAGATATATAGAAAAAAAAAACAATTCAAAACTAATAGCAAAGACAATCCCAAAATGCAGGATATACAAAAATAATTTCGTGATATTAAAAAACATTCATCAATTGTTTACGTTCTTGAGCTCTTATTCTTGAAAGGTCGTTTTGTTACAGGTAATATTAGCATGTATTGACTGTAAATATACAATGACTATCAAAATCACATATTCTTGCCCTAATGAGAGTTTCACGATTTTCGGCTAGCCTCTTTGTTGGTGTTCTTTTTGTGAGATCTACCCTGTTTCTAGTTTTATAGTCATCTGAATGTTTCATTTTACCAAGAAAGGGGATTAAACTCACGTCAAGTCACAAATTGAAGTCAATAAACAAGAGCATTATTACACCATGGATTTTTTCTTCAAGTCTTGCTTTCGGCCTAGTACAAGCAATAAATAGTTGGTTCGCATGACTATGCTACATCACATCAAATACAGTTAACGTACATTCAGAGTTATTCTATGAATCCATTTTCTTCTGTGTTATTCTAAGTTAATAGAAGTGTATATTATAATTATAAGGTTGTAATAGGCAAGCTATACAATGTATTCATTCAATCTGAAAAAGGGATGTTAACATTACATAATTTTTTTTTGTGAAATAAACACACCCTTGACACCACAAATGTAAAAGAAAAAAAACCTTTCTAAACGAATTCAATGATTACAAATCAGTATTACTACAATTAAGGCGCACGTTTTTTGCTGACGCCTAACCATTATGATTCAATACAACAATATCACTGTATTTAGTGGAACCACTATGATTCTACAAATCTAGTTGAATACGACCAACGCACAGTTTGTTTTATTTACGTGAAACCATCAATTACTAACAGATCAATATTTTTACAATCAACGTGCACTTTTTATTGAGTAGAAACCACTATGATTAACATGATCAACAAATCAATATTACTATAATCGGCGCAAACTTTACTTACTTAAAGATGTTGTATACTTCTAAAAACTACTTTTTCAACATCATACAGCTTTTCATGTGATAAAACTGAAGTGGTGTTATCGTTATTGAAAGTATACTTTAATATATGGCTAACACAATAAAGAGAAAACTTCTGATTTAAGGGTTTAAGTGTTATATTGGTAATTATCGAAAATCCCTTTGTTATATGTAAATAAACTCACCATAGATACCAGGATTGAAATTTGATATTTACGCAAGACGCATGTTCCGTTTACAAATGATTCATCAAAGTTGCTTGAATCAAAAAATGTCAATAAGGCTAAATAAAGTACGAAATTGAAGAGCTTTGAAGACGAAAAGTTCCTTAAAGTTTTGCCAAATAAGCTAAGGTAATCTATTCCTGGGGTAGAAAAGCCTTAACATTTAAAAAAAATCTGTGTTTTGTTAACAGTTAATTCATTATTATGAACATGAACTGGTGAAACCCTCGAGCAATAAAACTCCACCAGCAGTGGCATTGATACAGTGGTTACAAATAAACTCATGTAGGTGGGATTACAACTAACATATTATGATTCTTTCTCCATCTTAATTAGTTTCCCAATTCTATCTGTCTATATAATGTCCTATTGTATGCTCAACTGTTACTTTTGTCACACGACAATAATACATTTACTTTTCTAGTGATTTCCGTCTATGCCTTGTTTCAGTTAGATAATTCTTCCCTCCTCTGACAATAGGCACGAATTTTTTCAATGTTTTTAAAATAATCTCCTTAATCTTGATTACGATATAGTAAAATAAAATATTATCAGGCATATATCAGGGCTTGATTCATTAGCTTTCATTTGAAAATCCACAGAACTAATATATACAGGCGAGCGGTGTGATTCTAAAAATATAATCTGAAATTTGAATATCATACATGTTTAACTCGCATAATTTTTGTTTCCCATTGTATAAACCAATCAATGAAACGTTTTTAATTTTATGAAGAAAAAAAAAACACTTTAACACAAATCTCAGCGTAACGAAATGTTTTGGTAATAAAAACTACAAATATAGTCTTATTGGACATGTTAGGAAATGATTAAAACCTTCGATGTATTACTTGATAATTATTAGTAGTAATTTTGGAAAATTAAAGTAGAATATGAAGGGATTGCTATTCTGTTGAGATGAAATCAGTTACTCTTATCGCAAATTTGTTCCTGTACAGTTATTACAAATCGCAGTTTACGACTTAATTCAATCAACACCCATACAGCCATAATCTTTTAATCAGTACTGCAGATGATAAGGCAATATATTCCATCTAAAAGAATCCACAATATATATTTCAACTTACTAAATCCATCTTTTGAGGTGTCATAGTTGACGACTACCCATTAACATCAAAGGTGTTTTTGACAGACGGGCGATAGATACCAGAGGGAAATTTAAAATTTCTGACTGTAATCTTTATCACTGTTTATATCTAACGTTACACCGAATTGCACTTTTTATTTTCGATAATTTGGCAATTTGAATATTTAAGAAATACTAATACTATATCACTTTTCAAGTTTGATAATGCAAGATCACTGAAAAATGAAGAAACGTGGGTCCTAATCGGATTGATAATTCATGCGAAGAGGATGTCAGGATTACATTTATAAGTACTTCCGTTTAAAACTTTCAAATTCATATCATACGCTTCGCAGAATTCCTCTAAATAATAAAGACACTTTTTATTATCTGATATATAGCGACATCAACAGAGTAATATTAATTACATGCAAAGTGCAGAAGAGTCATGTTTAGAATAGATATAAAAAATTATGAAAGTATGAAAGTATGTGGTAAATATCGCGAATTTATTTTTAATTAAGAATTATCCTTGATATGGTCAAAATCATAAATTAAGTGTTCACAAAACTTTGAATTAGGAAAAGATAACCTCAGATGTATTTGGCAACACTTTAAGATTTTTTGGTTCCCAATGCTCCTCAACATCGTACCTTATTTGACCTTTAAACATTTTTCGATTTGAGCCTCACTGATGAGTCTTTTGTAGGCGAAACGCGCGTCTGGTGCAAAAACTAAATTTCAATCCTTGTATCTATGAAGATTTATTACAACTGGATCGATGCCACTGCTGATGGAGTTTTAATGCCCCTAATGTATCACCAGCCCAGTAGTCAGCACTGACAAGAATTATCATTGATATGGTAAAAATTATAAATTAATTGTTTACAAAACTTTCAATAAAACCGTGAAAATTTTGTCACTGATCCATTGAATTGCCAAAAGTGAAAACTATTTGACGTACATAGTTACCTAAGTATGATCCAAAAACCAAACATAATTATTCTATTACTTATTACAAATATATATCATTATAATTCAGTATTCACTAGACACACAAAAAAAATATACAGCCATGCAGACAGTCACTAAACCTAGTGAAAGAGAATGACAATAAACATATGACCGACAGAACTTCGAAGCAGAATTTATCTGTAGACAAGGAATGCAGTATCAAGGTCTGCTGAAATAAAACCCCGCTAGATTATCACCCAACAGTCTCGCATCACACGACCTTTTTTTTGCAGTAGAGAAGAAAAGAAATATATTAGTTAGAAGAAATCAAACAATTAGATAGGCAACCTAATAAACAAAACATGTTAACGCTTGGGACGATGTCAATCATGGACAAACGATACATCAAAACATATATAGACAATAATAGTGCATTGACTTGACATATCAACGATATAAGGATCAGGCTTAGAAACGAGTAAATGTGAGGCTCTGACCAGCTGTTTCCCCGTTTCGGGCCAAATCCTTATATCGTTGATACGTCAAGTCAATGTACTATTATTGTCTTTATACTGCAACCTAAAAAAATCATTTTTAAATAGATAATTGTTGTTTAATGTGTTAATGTTGTTATTTGATTTAAATATTGGAAAAACTTCACCCTTTTATAAAAAGGCCTCATATCATGCATCATATCATATATACAACACAATAAAATGTACATAACCTATTGAAAACCACAATAGATGGTGAACGAATTAATTTAATAATGAACTAAACTATCAATAATTAGCATAAAACATATTGATTTACATTTGCAAACCCAAAACATGAACAAGTGAAATAAGTTTTTTTTATAAAAATTGCAAAACAAATAAGTCTTTGTAAACATTGGAAACAACAACAGGTTGAATAGGTCGTATGAATAATTAATTATAATTTCGGCAATTTATATTTAAATATTAATGAGGAAAAGGGATATCAGGTCAGTGACTGTGTATGACAAAGAAATATGCGGTGAACGCAATTTGACTGCTCAAGTAGAACGACATCTTCGCTAGCCAAGGGTTACGATCCACTCCCGCTCTCTTCACCCTTGGCGGATTGAGCCAACATTTGTGATAACAATATTGCGCCATCTATCGGAAGATAACCATCACGCCAATTCCGAATACATTATTCTTGACCAATGGTAGCACTTGAACTCTTCAATTTGGAGGTAAAAACACGGTAGCGTCTAGATTCTACACACTTGGTAAAGCCGGAAATGAAAACATACGTCAACATTCATGCATTTGTGCATGAAACATACACAGAAACTTCTATTTGTTGATTAAAAACATTCAAGTTTTCACTAAATATAGTCGTATGTTTAGGAATGTAAAGACTTGTTGCACAAAAAACACGTGGCAATTGTTTACAAACACGTTCTACATTTACACGTGATCATGTTATAGACGCATTTTGATTGGATGCAGCGGGTTTTGACTGCAACCAATAATAATCCTTACCTTGTGTCTCCGAAATTTTATCTCAATCCGCCAAGGGTGAAGAGAGCGGGAGTGGATCGTTACCCTTGGCTAGCGAAGATGGTAGAACGAGTGCAGTTTAAAAATGAATATACACGTAATGGCAAAGAAAATATACGGAGGTGTTAGTATACAACGTAACAGTGCCACGTCATGCTAGCAACTTTTTAATATTTCATTAATGGTTAATTTACTAGTAGACTGGTATATCCAATATAACAAAATATGTGAATTAAATATGCACCTAATGACACCGAAAAAAAAACGATAAGCGATAGTGTTAAACTAAAAGAAAAAACCGTGCATCTTCATGATTTCAACTTCGATATATCTTATTGATGGATAATTTACTAGTAGACTAGTATAACTAATAACACAAATGATGTCTGCGATATTGTGATTAATAAATTGACCAATAGACTGTTTTATGACGGTCGTGTTACCATATATAATATGAAGAAGTTGTTTTCAATTTAATATCGTGTTTAATAAGTACTTCCTTTAAACATATTGATGGACACCTCACGGAAGGAGCTTTAATTTTTACGTATTTTCATATTTTCTTGACATAAAGAGTATACGAGAATGTTTACCGTCGTTTTGTTTTCATCTTGCACAAAAAAATATTATTGAAAGGTTTCTTTTACTTTGAAACTGCAAACAATAAAGAAAACCTGCATGGTACATAAGTTGTGTTATTTTGTGTACCCTGTAACCTATTGTAATGGAGGTTTTCTCTGACATCTTTTGGTGTAGAAATGGTTTGAAATAAACACGCTTCAGGTAGGCTACTTTTGCATAGAAACAAGCAAATGTTTATCAAAGGTACCAGGATTATAATTCAATACGTCAGACGCGCGTTTCGTCTATATAAGACTCATTAGTGACGCTCAGTAATTATAAAGTCAAACAAGTAAAAATAAACATGTGTAGTAAAATTTACAATTAACAACACCTAAAAAGGAAATCCCTTGATGGTAGAAAAAGTAACCATTGATAACGCACGAATTTTGATATCATATCAACAAAATTATGCAAAAACAATACATATCAGAACTATTTATTTCATTAAGATTGGGATGACCTTCTTACCATTTTTTATATAAATACTTAAAGTTTACAAAACAATCATCAAATTGCAGTTTATGGTAATCTAAATATATGAGTAAACATAGAAATGTGACCATAACTGTGTTGTCATCTAACCTTTAGGTAATCGAACTGTCCAGTAAATCTTTCTTGTGGCTTCATAAATGTCTGAATAAAGGTTTTAACAACACTGCTATTAATTTCATCATATGTATTGGGGAGTTTGACATCGAGATCATTCATTTATAGTTTGAAACACAACTGTATTGTATTCATATACACTAATTTGCTCGGACATTCACAATATCGTGTTATTGTGCTACAATGTATACTAGTGAAATGCGAAGACTAAATTAAAACTTGTATTTAATGAAAACTTTGTTTCCGAATCCAATATTTGAACTGTAAGTAACATTGTAATATTCTATTCTTGTAGTTTTTCATTAATAAATACGTATACTGTTTAAACTAAAACGTAATAGATAAGGATAATGATACATTTATGTTATTAAAGTGGCACGTATTGATCTTACACAATAGTAAAATGTTTACACAAGTACAATCACATAAAAAAAATCAACACCAAGCCTAAAAAGACTTATGAAACACTTTTAAACTAAAACGTAATGGAATGTTTAGCCATGACATTTTCGGTGACAATGTGGACATATCAGCTTAATCAAAGTGATGATGTACAGTATACTGTTTACTCGGACGATTGATGAATTATTCATAACGTTTTCCAGTTCGCCATACATTTGCTAGGAGTTGAATTATTGCGTCCTTTGTCATCTAATTCATGCATTTTAGCACGACGACACATAAAGTCATGTTCAATTTTGTAGATTCTGACAGCACATAGAGTATGTTGAATAGGATCAGACATGTTTTCTTACAACAACACACTAAAGACTCGGAAGATGTTGGATAATAGATTTTGATTAATGCAAAGTGATTGGAACAGTCTGTAAAATTTTTGAATCAACTGTACTTAATCGATTGTGTCTGTTTAAAGAGACATCCCATGTTTCATAATAAGTACGTTTTTGACAGACTGTGTAGTACAGGCGACCATATCTCTAAATACATGTTACTCTTGTTACTGTCTCAAGTATGCTGTTTTGGGGGTTTTTTTTTGCTCGGTACATTTGTTTTCCAAAATTCTTTATTTTTTTTTGTTTCCAAAACGGTTAAAGCAATTTGACATTAGAAAGGAATTAGAATCAGAGTTGTTTAAATGGTAAGTTCACGGTAGCGTTTATTGCAATACAGAAGAAACGTAACTTTTATGCAAGTTTTTATTTATAGTTCAATATATCTAAAGTTATCTAACATATATTTGACAAATTGAAATTTCGGTCTATTAGACTCGTATTCCAAATAACATCTATTATACTCATATTTTGTTCAGTTTGAAAAAAGAATAAATATAAGAAATAGTGAATAGGAGTATAATGCCTTCATAGTATAGTCTGTATAGTCTGATGTTAAAGAGTATAAGTACATTATCATTGGCGATGGTATTTACTATAATATATTAAATAAGAGTTCATTGCAAGTTAACACCTTAAGCTCTTTGTAATAAGTGATGCCTAATTAAACGAAAATAAACATGCAAATCGTTAAGAGGGCTTATCTCCATCCGAAAATATATATTATTTTTCGTTATCGTTTATGATTATTTTTTCAAATTAAGTGACTTATTAAAGGGAATAATCAATCGTGTGAAGTTATTTTTGTTGGGTTGTCCCCCTCCTTTTTAAAATTGTACGGAAGGTAATCCAAGCATAACAAATAAAATACCATGGGATACATGCAATTCGTTTGCAAAAACGTCGATCTATTCTCTTGATTTTTAACTTGTTGAGAAATTCGTAGCTTTCTTTCCATCGGTATCAACTCGCGTAAAACTACTAAAAGGTCAGATGAGATTAATTTCTTAGGATAATTTTAACGTTAGATTTGAATAAAGATATCTTTTTTCACAACCCATGTCTCAGCAATAACTCAAATTTACATATAAGATACCAACTTGTGGGGTACCTGCTTTAGAGCAGCAACAAATATACAGGACATTTATATATTGGCTACATGACAGGTATAGAAAATATAATTTTCGATTTGCAGATGGCCATTTATTTGATTTGCGATGTTCATGATGTTATGACATTTTATATTACGATCACCACTCATAGTTTAACCATTGTGACAACGGCATTTGTAAAAGCTATATAGCCTGTAAGAACATTAGTTGCTAAAACATGCCGGAATATTGAAACATCCATTTTCAAAACATCATTTCTAATCATAGTGGATCAACGTCTTGTTTAAAATAACATATAATAATATAAAATAACATTAATATCTATTAAAAACGATGCACGTTATCCACCACCGAATAACTCCGTGAATTGTACAACAACGCAAAATAAACATGGAGCAGAGATAAACTAGTATTAATTTGTTTATATATATCTATATTTGCTCTTTCATCTCTCATTGCTATCTCAATAAGAGTACCAACAAAAAGAACATACAAGAACATACAATCGAAATCGGAAAGAAGAAAAACATTTAACCTTTTAATGGCAGTATAAAAGATATCCAAAAAAACATAATAAACAACACCGTATGATAGCAAAGAATGGTCACAGACATTGCAACCAAACTCGAGGGGGATAGCTTGCTGATATGCAACCAAATGTTGAATCTATGAAACATTGTCGTTCGCCACTAATTGATCACTTTAACTCACTATAACTACATACGGAGCGGTGACTTGTGTCAGGTCTCTAATTAAAAAGCCTATTATGCATCTGTTATATACCAAAAAGACAGAAGGAAGTCTCTGCTAAAATCTAAGCAACGAATAGACTACTAGAATGTGTATCGTAGAAAAAATCATTATCACGCTTGTTATTTTATTTATAAATTGGAAGATCTTACAGAATTGAAAAAGAAGAATTGATTCTTACCTTTTGATGCTGATATACACAGAAGAACAGTATTCAGAATACTACTAATAAAACTAATGACAACAATGTTCTTCATTATAACACTAGATGCTCTGTCGATTCTTTTTCTCGTTGCCATTTTCACTATTTATTAAATCCTTGAACTTAAAATATTTACATTGGAATATTTGTTTTTCCTTTTTTATTCCATTTTCAAATTAAAAAAATATTATAAAGTTGCACCATTATTAGTTCCAAACCAATGGTATAATTGCAAAAGTTTCGCCTGTTTAAGATCGCATTGATTAATAGTTATTATACAAATGACTGACCCAACACAGATAAAATAAGTAATAATCAGGCTAGTTACTGTCGAGTATTACATAGTTTTAGAAGTAATCATTTCATTTCCTGGCGATAGCTCAACGTGTATAGAATTGACGATCAGATGCGAATTCATAGTACTTCTGCTTAAGCCGCTGACATTTATTGATGAAAATAAAACGATCGATTTAACAAGCCAATTCAACCTACAATTATGGTACATATTTTACAATCTATGCAGATTAGTTCATCCAATCTGATTAAAATCTGTCACACATGTTGTTGATGACAGAATTTGTAACTCTTTTTTATTTCTCATTATCCAGATACAAGAATATACAAATGAAATAGTGAAAAAAACAAAGCAATTAAGTCGGGTTAGGAATCATTCACTCATAGTTCTGATGATATTGCACAAACCAGAACCACATAAAACAAACGCAGATGGACGGTCAAATACAGAAGTAACAAATAACGAAGGTGGCACAATGAAATTTTTTGAAACGCCGTTTCCATTTAAATCGTGAGTGAAATCATATACCCAGAAAGGTTAAGCAGATTCACTTCGAATGCAAGGGCCGATTGCATTGCCTTGTAATTTAATATATGAAATTGGTTGTAATGGCTTTATTTTGTAAATATGAAACGATATATATGCCATTTTATGATTATTTCAACAATACCCGCATACGCTTAGATATTTGATTAACATTTATATTTAACCATCTGAATTTCTGACCTATTTGTTTACTTACCTTTCATTATAATAAATATATATCTATTTAAGGGAATGGGAATGTTAAACTCAGTTTAATAAAAGTCGGAGTCCGATGTCAGAATAGGTAACGAAGAAAACTAAGCGAAATGAAAATGGTATATAAATTAACACGGGACTACTAGGAGTTCTGACATGCAAGTGCCAGACCTCAATTACATTGATTGAAATATTGTGTCTTCATCATATGAAATCAACTACAATTCCTCCCGTTCGGGGTTTAGTATTCCAACATCATAAATGTCTTCTAATTTTTCAGTGTGTTCGATATGTGCGTGCTTGCGGTGACCTCTCAAATTTTTATAAAGACATATTTTCATTTCTAAAATTATTCAATATATTGACAGTTAACAGGCAATTGTCTAAACGTTAACTTGCAATAACAACACACAAAATAATTAAAAAAATAATTAATACTTTTAAAACAAAAAAAACAAAAGAAACAAAATCAAGATGTAAATAGGAAATCATGTCTACCATACTAT
Source organism: Mytilus trossulus (assembly GCF_036588685.1). Lineage (NCBI taxonomy): Eukaryota > Metazoa > Mollusca > Bivalvia > Mytilida > Mytilidae > Mytilus > Mytilus trossulus. The sequence continues at coordinate 39,816,965 of NC_086381.1, read as the reverse complement.
TCGTTCCTCGTTCAGTCATATCGTTTTCTTAACCTTTCTGCTAAAACCTAACAATGTGTTAATACTTTTATAAAAGGCCAGTGCCTATGTTTATTTCTATTACCATCATTGATTTTCCCCTATGAGTCTCTGTTAAATTTGCACTTTCAAAATATTTTGCAGAATTTATCTTTGTTACAAAAAAAATACTTGACATACGTAAAATTTTATCTAATCTATTACTATAGAAAAATATCCCATGAGATGAATTTCCCTTTTCCGTTTGACTAAACCATTCGATGGGATATAGGTTTCAAACTCCGAGAAATTCAAAACGTGGATATAAAGAAAGAAAATCAATAGTAGAATAACCAAATCGAAAGCCTGCTTTTCGTTTAACTTAATAACATATGCCCTCGCATGTACAATTACGAATAGTAAAAACAAAATCACAAAAATACTGAACTCAGAGGAAAATCAAATCGGAAATTCCCTTAATAACATATGCCCTCGCATGTAGAATTACGAATAGTATTGAAATCTCACAAATCCTGAACTCAGAGGAAAATCAAATCGGAAAGTCCCTACATGGCAAAATCACATAAAAAAACGAATAGACAACTACTGTCATATTCCTCACTTGGTACAGGCATTTTCAAAGGTATAACATTTATGTTTTCCAAAAAATATCAATAAAATTAAAGGTTGGAAATTGTTTGAATCTAGTCTTAAATATTGGTATCACATAACAAATTAGTTAGTTCTTTAGCAATAAGTCCGTATAAAAAACAATGTTGAACGATGTAACAAAAACAATGTTGAACGATGTCACATATGACCGATGTATATTTTGATTTTTTTATTTCCGTTTGTCTTTTGTCGATTTTATGACATTTTTTTTAATTTCTAGCTAAAAGTCTTTTAGATATATCATTGTTGAAGAACAACCTCGTGTCATTTTCAATATGATAATTTATATTCGTCTTCAAAATTTTCTTCTTTTCAACTCAACTCGAATAAAAAAAATATAGTTTGTATTCAGAATGCATTTAAAAGTGTTTTCATTTCTAATAATATCACTCATATTGGCGTTTATTTTCTTAATATGTTTACTCATCAGTATAATATATGTCGCTCTGTAACAATCTTTCTCTTAAAATAAGGTTTACAAAGTCTTCGCTACTTCCTCTTTACTTTATTGGAATATCTAAATCTAAATTAATTGACTTTTGTCTAAACAATAAAACACATTGGTATCACATAACAAATTAGTTAGTTCTTTAGCAATAAGTCCGTATAAAAAACAATGTTGAACGATGTAACAAAAACAATGTTGAACGATGTCACATATGACCGATGTATATTTTGATTTTTTTATTTCCGTTTGTCTTTTGTCGATTTTATGACATTTTTTTTAATTTCTAGCTAAAAGTCTTTTAGATATATCATTGTTGAAGAACAACCTCGTGTCATTTTCAATATGATAATTTATATTCGTCTTCAAAATTTTCTTCTTTTCAACTCAACTCGAATAAAAAATATATAGTTTGTATTCAGAATGCATTTAAAAGTGTTTTCATTTCTAATAATATCACTCATATTGGCGTTTATTTTCTTAATATGTTTACTCATCAGTATAATATATGTCGCTCTGTAACAATCTTTCTCTTAAAATAATGTTTACAAAGTCTTCGCTACTTCCTCTTTACTTTATTGGAATATCTAAATCTAAATTAATTGACTTTTGTCTAAACAATAAAACACATTGGTATCACATAACAAATTAGTTAGTTCTTTAGCAATAAGTCCGTATAAAAAACAATGTTGAACGATGTAACAAAAACAATGTTGAACGATGTCACATATGACCGATGTATATTTTGATTTTTTTATTTCCGTTTGTCTTTTGTCGATTTTATGACATTTTTTTTAATTTCTAGCTAAAAGTCTTTTAGATATATCATTGTTGAAGAACAACCTCGTGTCATTTTCAATATGATAATTTATATTCGTCTTCAAAATTTTCTTCTTTTCAACTCAACTCGAATAAAAAAAATATAGTTTGTATTCAAAATGCATTTAAAAGTGTTTTCATTTCTAATAATATCACTCATATTGGCGTTTATTTTCTTAATATGTTTACTCATCAGTATAATATATGTCGCTCTGTAACAATCTTTCTCTTAAAATAATGTTTACAAAGTCTTCGCTACTTCCTCTTTACTTTATTGGAATATCTAAATCTAAATTAATTGACTTTTGTCTAAACAATAAAGCACATTTGTACCAATAGTGAGTTAGAACGAATCAATAAAAAAACAGAAATTATAAGCACCAGATTATTCATTACATTTTTTGTGAGTTTTCAAGATCATTTTAGGTAATTAGCTTGCTTATTACAAGATCAATTTTATTTGAATGTATCAATATTTTTTTCTGCAAGTTTTTAAATCTTGCATCAGTACAATGCTTTGATATATAGCCGAACATAAAATAAGAAAAAGAATTTATGATTAAATTGTAATATCAAAATTTTGTGCATTACATTGTGGCTGATCAAAATTTATAAAACTGCCAATAACTATAGTAATCATTTGTATATAGTTCGAAGCTAACTCGACATTAATAGTTATAAGCACAATTTGATATTGATATTTTCTTCTACATATGGCGTGCTAAGACTGAAACATATTGTTATAAATCTTTAACGACCATTCGGGTATAGGAACCCTACAGAAAGTAATTTATCTGATCGAAATTGCGACGTTATAGGTCTTCATGGTATCTACATTGAATGATTTGTTTGTATTTGTTATCGTTGCTAGTTTAAATTGAAGGCTCAGAAAAAAATATGATCAACAAAACTAGTCTATATGTTAAAAATGACATTAAGTATTTTTCTCAAATAACACAAGACGATATACTTCATTTATAAGATGGTAAATTTCAATCATATGCATAAAATCTATATATTATTTCCTGTAAATGAGATTTGGGAATGAAAATGTATTTGTTATTCATGAAAAATCACTACCAAGTTCACAAGGGTCTGTAATGAATTCTGTAAATTTCCTGTCTCAACGTGACATTTGCTGTCGTAAATAAATGCGATACATAGAATATACAATTGTTAAATAATGACATTGACCAGGATTCAGATAAAAATTACTCTGAATATCGAAGTTCAACTTGTTTTAGATTTCGAAGTGTCTTAGATGGGTTTAAACAGCTCTTTAGTTTATATTTCTGGAGAGAGAGAGAGAGAGAGAGAGATAGAGCACAGTTTCCTTCTCTTTCTAATAAGAGTTAGAACAGAAGTGATTGTTCTTTAACAAATAAGCGATTATGACAAAACATGTGATTTCACTTTTCACAAATTCAAAAAGAAATGTTATTTCAGACTTGCCACGATCATTAGCTACAATTTCAAGTTGATATCATTCCTCCTACACTCAGTATTTTGTTTATTGTATGCCAGAAATGGTTAAAATGCATCTAGGTTCCTTTATTTGATTTCTCACTTACCGCTTTTTATCATAATTGCAAAGGTTTGAATAGTGAACTATCGATATTATTTCAGAACTTCTTGAAGGGCAGCGTTTGTATGAATCGTTTTATGTCTCAAAATTGCTATCCCACATATCATGTTATTCATTTTGTGAGTAATGATTCATAACTTTTGTAACACATATAATATACGACATTAATATCATGGGAATCGTTTCTATATATCATTCCAAAGATTCAAAATCTATATAAGTCATTAACTATTACCGAATGGTGCTGTTCTTTGTCAGTTAAAAAAACCCAAATGAAATGTAAATATTATTGTCTGTTACACAAGAGACTATACTAGAACTAAATTTCATATTACATATACGGTTACAGTTCTATTGAATAACTGTTTGTATTTTTACATGCACGTTGTTAAATTGGTATATTTAATCGGTTATTTTCTTAAACTGGTTCGTTTGGTATTAACATCAAAACTCATATCAGCTTTCAAATATTCTGCTTAGGGTTTTCCTGGTGAAGTTAAATATAGACAACCACTTCGTACGAATGAGTGCATAAAGTGTTGTCTTCATATTGTTTTTTCATAAATTATGCACTCACATTGTTAAACCGCTTAAGGTAGATAATTAAAAAAAAATGTTGCACTTTTATTGGAAACAAGTGCCTAAGGTTTAAGATCAATCAAATTCTTATCTTACAGTCAAAACAATAATCATATAGCAATTATCAGTTAGAAGACATAGAACATATCATCTTTGTCGGATTTATTGGGTTGTTACTTTGAATTTTTAAGTCAGTTGTGTCTGTTAGTCTGTGATAAATGTATACATACTAGTAAGTCTGAGAAATCGTGTATTGTACTTTTATTTCAAAAAAGTGCCTTAGGTATAAGAGTGACCATTTTCTTAATTTACTTTCAAACGATAGCAGACATCAACTATTTTTGTCGGATTTATGGGTATGTTTGTTTGAATCTTTAGTCAATTGTGCCTGTAATGAATGTTTACATAATTTTGACTTAAGGAAATCGATTATTGCACTTTTATTTGAAAAGGTGCCTAAGGTATAAGATTGACCAAATTCTTTTTTTACTGTCAAACGATAGCAGACATCAACTGTTTTTGTAGGATTTATGGGTGTTTGTATGAATTTTTAGTCAGTTGTGCCTGTAATGAATGTTTACATAATTCTAATTCAAGGAAATCGTTTATTGCACTTTTATTTGAAAAGGTGCCTAAGGTATAAGATTGACCAAATTCTTTTTTTTTCTCAGTCAAACGATAGCAGACATCGAATACACCGTTTTTGTCGGATTTGTTTTAATTTTTAAGGCAGCTGTATCAGTAAGTCTGTGATGAATATTAAAATAGTTTTGACTGCTGTGTCCTTATTAGGAAAATGTATGTTAAATCAGGTTTTATTTTATACTGAATGTACTATCAACTACAAAAATTGGTTGGGGTCTAGTCAGATTTATAAGTATTTTTTTTGAATTTTTATGTATGTCGTGTTTGCATGTTTGATATATATAGATTCTTACATTGATACCAGTGTATTATCGGATTTATCCAATCGAGATAGTTAAATTATCAATTTTAAAATTTATAATTTAACTATCGAGATTGGATAAATCCGATAATCCACGAGTAACTATGTAAGAATCTGTTTCTCTAATGATTAAAAAGACATTTTCTTTTTTTGTTAACCAAAAATCCCCTTCGAGTGCCTTTCACATTGCACGAAGTTGTCAATTTCATTAACACCTGTTATCAAATCTTGATTCATCCAGTTAGCTAAAAAGGTCATGACCCTCAAAATCATCCAATGATCTTTTGAGATCACCAGCAACCACACGTTGATTTAATTTTTTATACAATGGGTTCGGAAAGGGATAAATTTCCATAGAATTAGAGAAATGTAAATATCCATCTAAAACCGACAAAAGTGATTACATAAAAGTACACCTCCTTCAGCAAGAATCACTTTTAATCCTCCTCCCTAAACAATGAATCGAACTTACTATGATAATGTGCCAGCCAGTTTAATGACTAAAGCACTGTCAAGATCGATCATCAAGCACTGCGTAAAACAAACAATAACGTCAAGAACATAATACACTTATATACTCTTATTATAGGATAAAATGACTTTTTAAAGGATTGTGGCCTCTGTTAAACTTAGATTGTATATTTGTGTCATTGAATAGGCCTGGCACATGAATATATGTGTTGGTTAATAACAAAAACAGATTTGATAAAAAAAAATACAAAAACTCTTTTTTTTCATGAAAAAAGTAAAATCAAAAATCAAAAGGCAAAATCAAAAGTCCAAACACATCAAACGAATGGATAACATCTGTCACATTCCTGACTTGGTACAGGCATTTTCTAATGTAGAAAATGGTGGATTGAACCTGGTTTTATAGCTAGCTAAACCTCTCACTTGTATGACAGTCGCATCAAATTCCATAACATTGTCAACGATGTATGAACAAAACAAACATACTCAAAGAGTAAAAATGTCAAAATAGGGGTACAGCAGTCAATATTGTGTTATCATCTTAATATTAATATAAAAACAACAAATGTAACGACGAATCACAAAAAGGCATACATCAAATTTAACATACTCATTTTGCTTTTCTTATACCACTTAATTTATCTATATAAAGTCTACCCGTAAAGGACAGAAGGTTTTCATTGCTGGTGTAAAAATGCGAGTTTGAAATTCGCACAGGTAGACATAAAAATAATTTTGTAGTTCAAAGTATGAAGGCAAACATACATGCATCACTATAAAACAACAAATGTAACGAAGAAGCACAAAAAGGCATACATCAAATCTAACATACTCATTTTGCTTTTCTTATATCACTTAATTTATCTATATAAACGAATGTTTTTGTGTTTATTATTTATTTTAATGATTACCTTGCAGTGAAAACAAGATTTATGAACGTCGGTGTAATTATCGCCGCCAACTTGTTTGCATTGGTTACGAAAAGAAATTCGGTCAACGTCGTCTATCGAAAAATAAACAACGTCAACTTAAACTACCGGAAGTCCTCCCGATCAATCATATCAAAGTATTTCCGTATATGCAAATCAAATAAGAGTTATTTAACTTTGTTGTTTATCAGCAGCTCAAAGACACATTTCTTCCTAATTTGGTGACCTAGATCACACGTTTCTTTCGATATTAAAGGCTCCTAAATCGTTAAGTGGATTGACCGTATTTCAATCTGGGTTTTTTTTCCTCGTCTGATGTCGTCTTTCTTTAAGTAACACTTTAATTCAGTTTACATGATATTATTAGTCTTAGTAAGATCATATATCTTTAAACCCATATATGGTTGTATTATTGAAGAAAAATTTAAAAATTGTATTTAATTTAATCGACCTTTGAGCATATGCATAAAATGCAGAATATGTATTGAAAGTACCAAAGTGGCTGTCTATGCTATTATGAACTTATAAACTTTATCGTCATATTATGAAAAAATTTAAGACACTAACTCTGTCACTATCTTATCAACTCGTGTTTGTTCGAAGACTTTTTTGTGATCATATATAAGTCCTTTCAATTGAAACGTTCATAGTACCTATTGTATTTCGAATTTGCAAATCGATTCACATAAGATCATTCTACTAAAAGACTTTCAATTCAATGTTGAATAAAAATCTAGTTTGAAATGATAATGCAGTCTTACCATTTCTATAATCTACAAATGTAACATAAATTAGATTACAAATATATGAAATGAGATTTTTGGAATCTTATGTAATCTAAATGTGCATATTTTGTCGATCACAGTCCATTTTTTTTTTCTTTCAAATAATGAAAAACATCAAAATATTAAAAGAAATGAATGTGTTCTCACGAAAGCGTGCGTCTAAACGTTTTCAATTAAAAACATCCCCTTTAACTATATTATTTCATGTATGTAAAATGAAGATGGTAGCTAAAGTGCACTCCGATGATATAACAAACCAATAACAGCTAAATGTCACTATTTGGTCTTAATCAAAATGATATCCTGTAAATTAGATTATATTGTGTAAGAACACAAGACGATTGAAATGTCCTCAGTGACACATCAAGAAAACAACATCTAAATGTCAACATTTGGTCTTTAACAATAGACAATATAATACCTAGACGATATATCAAGCTATATAGTAATACGTCGCCTAAGTCTTGTATATCTGTAATATTTACCAGAAACTTTCATTGCTCTAATATCAACGCCATAAAATAATCACCGATATAAAAAGAAAGGCGTGTACTGAAATAACATGGACAGTACTAACATCATTGCACCAGATGCGCTTTTAGACAATTAATGTATCTAAAGTGATAAAAGAGACCAACATATTTCAAAGTCCAAAACCGTCGAAGGGCTGGTAAAAGCTAAAAGGACCAACAATGAAAGAGGGGTATACTTTGAACGTTAGGAGAGAATGAACTTGTTTTGTAAATGCCTGATAATTTCTCTTTTTATCAAGATGATAACACTTACTAAAATACCACAGAAAAGATTGCACAATAAATACCTGTTAAAGTAACGCACCTAATGCAATGAAACCGGTATAACAGTAAACAAGTACATATATATATATTCAATACAATAGAAGATGATGCAAAACAGAACCGTATCAAAGCACTTCCACAATAACTGATCGCATTTGAGATCCTACTCTGCTACTGTGTCATAATGCAAGTATTTCTCTATTCCGTCGTTCGCGTTCTTTTCGGATATGTTTCGAACATCAGACTTCGACAGAATAGAAAAAAAACAATCGTTTGCACTACTCAAAGAAATGTTTGGGCCAGAATGTCAATGAACGGACATGTTAACGAAACTATTTCGTCGTATTGAATTCTGTAAATGGAACCCCATCCTACCACTCTCTCATCTTTTAAAAGGGGTGAAACCAAATACTAATTTAACAGCAAAACATTGGTTATATCCGTATATTTGATCAAGCCATAAAAACAGATTTGAAGAGTTTTCCTAGCACACTTGTTTCGCCTATAAGTTCCTATGTGCTTCTTTAAATCTCTTAGTTTTGTAATAAGTTGTGTCTGCTTTAAAACCATCCATGGTTAAAACTTCTTCAAACTTTTCTTAAGTTAAAACTATAATATTTCAATTGATGCTTTGGAATAATCATGTCCATATATTTTCCTTCTATTCGTGATTATAATTTAGTGCTGATCATGACTGTATTACTGTATATCAAAGGTAAGATATTTTAAATCAATTGATTGATTGATTAATTGAAGTTTAATGCCACTCTCAACACTATTAAGATAATTTGTGGCGTCCAGATTTATTGGTGAATGAAGCCAGAGTGACCAGGAAAAAAATCTTTGTTAGAATAGTTAGCAAAGGTACACGGCTTATAATTTGATACGCGTTTCATCTTCATAAGACTCACTAGTGACGCTTAGATCAAAATTGATAATAAAAAAAAAAGCCATACAAGTATAAAGCTGAAGAGCATTAAGGACCCAAACCTCCAAAACAGTTGTACCAAATACTGCTACGGTATGCGCCTGAGATAAGCTTAGAAAATCCTTAGTGTTTCGAAACGAGCACCAGCAGTGGCATCGAGCCAGTGGTGTAAAAACTGACAATCCTTGTCAATTAAGATTGAAGTCAAGCGCATCTGCCATGTGCGATATTCGAACTCAAAACCTCATTGTTGACTGCCTGTATATAGCTAGGGATACAGAAGCTCCTAGTTCTATCTTCTACTATCTTGACCACTCTGCCACCGGTGCCCCCTTTTTTTAAGATTAAGTCTCAATTAGTAAAGTTGTTTTTGGTAAAAAAAAGAAATCTGAGATTCATGAAAATATACTGCAATTTTCATCTGATGTTTCAGTTTTCAATGTTTGGTTTAACGCTATAGACAAAATCCTTACACATATTTCTGTATATTCCTTTTAACAGGATCTAAATCTGGAAATGACTGATGGTAGTACATGCACATCATTGCTGAAGGGACACGTCAAATAGTCTATGTTGATTTTGTCACAATTTTGTTATGACTAGACATGGCCAATTCAAATTTGTTATACTGTATGAATACTTGCCTTACATCATCGATTTTGGTTTGAACTGTTCAATTTTTTTTGTTTTTGATTGTTGCTACATTATCATTGATGTATCCCCAACAAGTAATTGTATCCATAATACTGGCGAAATGTGTAGATAACCTATAATAATTTTGACTGACTACTCCTGTAATTCAGTGGTTGTCGTTTGTTTACGTTTTACATATTTGTTTTTCCTTCATTTTTTTTTATTATTAAGGTCGTTAGTTTTCTCGTTTGAATTGTTTTACATTGTCTTATCGGGGTCTTTTATAGCTGGTATGGGCTTTGCTCATTGTTGAAGCTGTACGGTGACCTGTAGTTGTTAATGTTTGTGTCATTTTGGTCTTTTGTGGATAGTTGTCTCATTGGCAATCATACCACATCTTATTTTTTATATACTATCAAATTGAACAACATGATCATGCTTCTGAAATAAGAAAATACCCAAGTTTATTTTATTGCATTGTTAATAACTGACCAGCAAATGGAGAATTTTGTTCCACATACAAATTAACAAATAAAAAGATTAAATTTATAATATTTATTATAATAATAGCTTCTAAACAACTATAACCTTTAACACAGAATATCACATTATTACTTTAGCACATAAATAAATATACTTGCTTTACTTGCAAGTAACATCAACAGATTACCATGCTTTTTACATGTTAATTGATAAGATGAATTAAGTGTATATGTCATTGTGAAATGCCCATGAAATAAAACTGTCTTTATTGGTAAAATAAATCTATATTTGCTAGGTCTGGTAGAAAATTGGTTAACAGGCTTACTGGACCACACATAGAAATTGCATTATCTCTTAATTGCATAAATTTGTCCGTTGCTTTATTTCCAGTTGACTATGTATATCAAATTTATCTTTTGAAGATATTTGTATTTTCCATATTTTTTTTGGAAAGTTCTGACCAATTGATCTTATAAACAAATATGTATATATGTATATACAGGTCAGGGGTGTAGAGTGTAATTTGTTTCATATCTGGTATAAAACAAGTGACAAATATATACCACTACTCTTTTTGTTAAATGGAAGACAATAAATGTGTCAATACTTGTATTAGGCAAGCAGGTACTATACTAATGTGCCCTGATGTATACCATTTGGCTTCCTACTTAATACCAAGAGACTTTAATTGGTAGTTGACAGATTATGCAATAAAAACAAAGGATACATATTTCTCAAAAAAAAAATCCTTTTTTCGAAATGTCATCAACTCACTAGCATTTAATTTTCATTTTTTAGTATTAGATGGGGGAAAAGTAAGCATGTATCAAAACAAAAATAATGAATGCATAATTATGCCCTGTTGTATAAAACTTCTAATAAATTAAACTTATGAAGTAAATATTGACAGAAACTCAAAGTCAATTTATCTCAGTCAATTTTGACAGACTAGATATGTAGGATACATACACACTGACTAGTGAGAATTTCATTGTGTCCCATAAAGACAAGGAGGAATATAATTAAGAAATAATTCATGGAAGCCATAGATTATTGGAAATTTACACATGGCCTGGGCCGTGATATTCTAATTTTATCCTGAGCGTTAGCGAGGGATAAAATCAACGAATATCACGGCCCAGGCCATGTGTAAATTTCCAATAATCTATGGCTTCCATGAGTTATTTCGATTCTAATAGGACAAATACGATCATTAAAAAAACTGAAGCGAGGGTGGGTAAATCTGTGTGTATGGCTGTTCTTTTTTACTCCCTGTTAGATAAAGCTCATCATTTTAATAGATCCGTAGCTTGCACGGATTATTTCGTGAACAACCGCTGAAAAAAAAATGTTGCATTCTCAAAACCATGTTGATTTATATGTTTTTTCCCGTGAGCTACCGTCAAATCCAAAGTTGACATTTCGTAACCAATGAGCCGCCATGTTGACTTGCTGAAATCAGTACATATGCGAATAATGCAATAGAATAGAAAATCAAACATAACCTAACTTGATAATCAATTTTAATACAATTGTAAACGACATGTCAATAGTTAACGTAACAGAAAACGTTCAACTCTAGAGTTTTCATTTGTATGACGTCATGTTTTGAAATGACTTAAATGCGCCAAAAACATTAATAGACTTTAGCGGAATTTTATTTAAATTTTATTTTGTTGGTTTCTCCGAGCTCTTATGCATTACTTCTTTTTATTATGCATCCGAATAAGAATAAAAATGATTTTGTCTTTTCTGAATTGCAATTTTTAAAACAATTAAATCGACAAAGGGTTTGCAAATAGGTTTCAATACATGTGGATTTACGTGGGAAGTATATTGTAACAGCCATTATTATGTACACCACAGAGTCTGCGCTAAGTATAGATATATCGAGAATTTTATCACAGTGTTGTTTACAAAGCGAAAGAAGCACGTCATATTAGAATAATAAACAAGAATGTGTCCCCAGTACACGAATCACTCGCACTATCATTTTCCATGTTCAGTGGACCGTGAAATTTGGGTAAAAAACTAATTTGGCATTAAAATTAGAAAGATCATATCATAGGGAACATGTGTACCAAGTTTGAAGTCAATTGGATTTCAACATCATCAAAAACTACCTTGACCAAAAACTTTAACCTGAAGCGGGACGGATGGACGGACGGACAAACAGACGCACGGACGAACAGACGAATGGACGAACAGACGAACGGACGCACAGACCAGAAAACATAATTCTATCGTAGGTGGGGCATAAAAAGTAAATTGGATAGCAGTAATATGGAAGGATAATTGTTTAACATTGTTTAATCTAAAAGGCATCATTTCAGTCTTTAAGAGTTGCTACTATAAACATCATTTATATTATAAGCAGCTTGATTCTAGAAGCTTAATCTTGTATTCAACTAAGTTTTTGTCTTAACAATCTTGATTTCAATATATAACTTTATTTCAAGCTTCCAACAGTTTAAAACAATGAACATTTGCATCAAATTAGATTAACATGTATGTATATGATGTACAGTGTTTGCCAAATATGATATTGAAATCTTCTACTTAATGACTATGAAACTGAGGTAAAAATCTACAGAGCTAGTAAAAGATATCTTTTTGTTTACAAACAAGATATGAAAATCATGAAAATATTTAAAGACAGCAGTAGACTTTTTATTAATCAAGTACAGTATAAATAAGAAAATGCTAAAATAGTCCAAAATATTTCCATATACAACTATCTTCTGTTTTAAATAAGAGTCATCCATAATAAATGTATATAAAAAACATAATAAGGCATAGAACTATATCACAATGAGTATCAAAATTAATCCTTGTAAATAAGAAGAGGTACAATAAGGCATCTTTTGATTTCAAAATAAATCACAAGACTTCATTCGCACACAAAAACATAAAAAAATCTTTAAAATAATTCAAAGGCTTCATATAAAAATCTAAAAAATTCAATATGTCACAAAAAGCCTGTATTGAACTTCACCATGTTAAATGCATGTATCTACCTAATTTTATGATATCAAGATATGTTCATCAAATACTAGTAGCACATTTTTTAAATGAACACTATTTGTATAACATCTACATATACTGTCATAAAGATATCATAAACAAAAACTTCAATTAGATATGGATTGATACAGACAAGAAAATATAATGAACCTATACATATAGCTATCCATAGGATATGCTAAAGGCATTTGTTACCTCAATATATTTTCCAAAAAATGACAAGAAAATTAAAATTTCATTACTAAAATAATAAAAAAAAACATAGAAAATTGTATTACTAAATAACTCTAAAACTAAAACATGGTACAAAAAAATATTTCTATGATTTCCAAGTTTACATAATATGAATACCTTATTATTTTAATTTGAGTAAAAATTAAAAACACTCGGCCTTCTGAAAATTAAAAATTGTCTTAATGTACTTAGACAATTGAGATTACAGAAAAACGCTGAGAAAACTTATTTGCATTACAGATATGTTTCACAATATACAACGATTTGAGCAATACATTTTGCAGTTGTAAATATAAACAAATCAACACAGATAACAAAAAAAATTTCATTTCAAACAGATTATGTCATAAAAATGAAATAGTAAAAATATCTCACAAAAAACTATCAAAATGTTTAAAACAGATAATTGATAAGATTTAACCAGAAATAAGATAATTTCTTGGATATGACAGCTGGTGATATTCATACAAACTTCTGTTTTAAAAAAATTCTGCCAAATTTATGAGTTTAAAATTAAATATGAAAGACATTGACCAATAACAACTATTATCAGGGCACAGTTCGTTCCCATAGGAGTTCCTGATGTCTTTTAAAGAGTCTTTCAAAGAGATATATGTAGTATTTGTCAGCTGATCTGATAGAAAAAATCAACCGATATATATAATCGCAATGAGAGTGATAGATTTTCATGTCTACACTAAAATTGATTGCTTTGGCTTGTTGTGTTCAAGTGAATTTATAAACAGCCAAAGCAGTCAATGTGAAGTATCATTAGGTATTCTATTCCATATTGATATTAGCCTTTCTTTGTAGGATTAATAAGATTCCAGGTCATCCCTTTTAACTCCTTCAATAATCAAGTTAGCAGCCATAACTATGATCTTCAAACATATATTTATTGAAAAATTATTAACCATTGGGTTGAATAGAAAATATATAATCTATTTAAAAAGTATCAACATAAAAAGAGAAAATGGAGGAACTCGTGGAAAATATAGGTTTTGGACTTTTGGTGTTAGTTCACTTATTACTTATTACATTGTTCTATCATTTCCATACATGCAAATAGTATAAAGCATCATACTATGCAAAGTCAAGGTAAGTGCATGTAAGTAACATTTCATAAACACTTTGTATATCATGTCTTTGCAATGTAAGTGTGTGAAGTTTTTTAATAAGAAAATTATACAAATTATTGGAGTCTTCAAATAATATAAGTAGAAATGGCTAATGCAATATCTTTTAAAACAAAAAAGTAATGTCTTTCTTTCGAAAGAGAAAATATGGCCACAAATTCGAATTTTGAGCAAAATTTAGACCTCATTTTACTCAAACAGTAGTACATGAAGGTATATTTTTATAACATATTTGATTTAATCAGATAAAAAATAGACTATATGGAAATTTTTATTAAAATGTAAATAAGGGATCGAAACTGTATCGTATGCCCTATAAAAAGAGACCATTTATTGAAGAGCAAAAAAGAAGTATCATAATACATGGGGTCTTTTAGTACAGGTTCAATCTATATAATATGTGCTACAGGGGTACCTTAAACTAATGATCTATTACATTCTTTTGTAACACATATTTTTACTTGTCTTTGCAAAGAATTTAGAACCAAAATGCATTGTTTGAAAGCTTAACAAATATTTTGAAATTATTTTCCACAGTTAACTAATATGACTGCTACTGTGACTTCATTTATCATATAGTAACATTCTTCTTCTGTTTTAAATAAATTTGGGTTTTCAGAAATAAAACCATATCATAAAAATCAATATGATAAAATCTGATATATTTATAGTTGTATACATGTATAATATATATAATAATTAGCCACACACAACATTCAATTAACCTACAGCTAGGTATGAATTAATCAGTTTTAAAATAAACTGATGTGGTTACAATGTATGATTTCGAAAATTGCCGTCAAGTACAACTGTAACATGCTGAATAAGGGTCACAAAACAGCACACTATATAAATAATTTACACGATAATAACAAATATTTGATACATCATAATGTAAAAGATATACTGAAATATTTCAGATTTTCTATTTTTCTCTATTTTTTTACTAAAATTAACATGATTTTAAATGTCCTTCTAACACATGCACATTTTTCAAAAACATTGTAAAATGAGTAACTAAATGTATTGGGAACAAAAAATAATTTTGTGCATTTGCTAATAGTTCATAATTAAAACAAAAAGAAAAAACTTTATGGGAGTTGGTAATTAATCCTAGCAGAAAAACAAATATTTTCCCTTCCAAGAAACAAATATTGATAACCAAAATATTCACATCAAAAATGAAATATTGATAACAAAACTGCATACTAGATTTAACGAGTAGGTCTGGTAAGGGCCGATTTTGGACTCAAATTTCAGATTCATCTGACAAAGCTTTTAGACACTTTTTAAACACTTTTAAAAGTGTCTGTTTGAGATGATTCAATTAGTTGTGAGAGATTTTAACTCATTAAAAACGCAACATTTCAAGCTTAAATATGAAAAACATGAAATATGCCAGAAAATGTCACTTTTCAGTTGGTTTTTGTCAAAAATGAAAGTGGCCGCATCTATGTTCATCCTCAATCTTTATATATGTTATGTTTAATCATCAAATACAACTTTCATTTAAATATTAAGAAGGAACACAAATGCGTCCATTTTCATTTAAGACGCAACCGTCATAAAATTTAACTAAAATGCTAAAATGTGAAGATTTCAGTAATTAAGCATGAGTTGATGATGCTAGCACCCAATATATGAACATTGTATTGTCCATATTTATGTAGCAGAAGCATTTCTTCTTTCACATTAATAACTGTAAAACTGCTATATTTTGGGGCCAAAAATGGGTCATACCAAACCAACTCCTTTAATTGGATTTTTCTAGCAATAGTAAAGGTATATATTTTTTTTGTTTTCTTTGATTAGCCCCCACAACCCCCACATCCTCCCCCTCCACATCCACCACCACCACATCCACCACCATCCCCTCCACCACCATCACCCCCACCCCCACTATCACCTCCCCAGCCACCACCCCCACCACCATCACCACCATCACCCCCACCACCAGAGTCCCAGCCACCCCCACCACCTCCAGAATCCCATCCACCCCCACCACCCTCTCCTCCACCAAATCCATCACCACCCCCACAACCACCACACCCTCCACAACCCCCACCGTCCCCTTCTCCCCCATCATCATCGCCTCCATCCCCATCACCACCATCAGTATCACCATTGACATCCCCATCTGCGTTACAGTCACTACCAAACCCATAACCACAACCATTTCCACAACCATCAAAATCAGTCCCCCAATCAGATCCAGAATTGTCACCTAAATAGAGAACAGTGGCTCCACCCATATAACATGGATAATATCGTCTACCATATTTTTTCCTAATATGATGGTTAGATGGTGTTGCAATGGCCATTCCTGCTGCTGTAAACATGGCCACTTTGCCAACATTCAGGGTCTGAATTCTTCTACGACCTCTCATTTCAACCTTGTTCTCTTGTCCTGGTTCCCAATCATTTTGGTGTGGTTGACAAAGCACATGGAGAAGGGAAACACTGAAGGACACTGCTATATGTTCAGCAATGGTCTTACTATCTGGTTTGGTCATTAATGTACCATTGACTAGGTCAACCTCTGTTTCATCAATTGTAAACTTGTAGGAACCAAGGGAGTAGCAATTTCGCAGATCTAAATCTATCCATGACTTGTTGGCCATCTTGTACAATTTAACCTTCAAATGACCTGGATCACCAGAAGCACCACCACTCTCTGAAAAACAATAGTTTATGAAAATTACTCTGCAATATTCTAAATTTGCATATCTCTGCAGTGTAGGATATTTATACACTATACTGTAAACCAACTTATTTTCGCGGATACTTTATTTCGCGTTTATCATCATCTAGTCAATTTCGCGGTGATTTAATTTCGCGATTTTTTATGTACTGTACTTCATTTGGTTTAATAAGGAAATATCCAAGTTATACATATTCGTGACGATTTAATTTCGCGTTTATTTTCAACACACGAAAGTCGCGAAAATAAATCGCTCGCGAAATTAAGTTGGTTTACAGTATGTATATTTAATAATCATACATGGTATTGCATAAGAAGGTTCAAAATTATGTCATTTGATGTCTGATGAATATATAAAGGTACTCTCATTGGCAGTTATATAATATATACCATTTCTCAGACTCCATATCTTAAATTGCCACTAAATAGCAATACCACTCTCAGATTAAAAAGATATGTTTGTTGGAAGTTTAAAAAGTAGTATTGGAAAATCTCAAACTGAGAAAAAAATCTTATTGAAAAAAAACATACACAACAAAACACATCTGAAAGGTGAATATTTTTGTCTTGATTCTTTCAACATAAACATTTAAATATTTATTATGACCATTACATATGAACCATTTGCATTCAGTTATAATACTTTTTAAAGGTATTTATAAGTGTATAAACTCTACCAATTCACTCACAAACAAATTTTTATTTTTCCAGAATATAAAACCATTTTTCCAAAATGCTCAGAAATATGAGAACTCGCCCATGGTGTTGTGTGTATACCTATAGTCAGTAAATAACATTAATTTATGTGAAAAATTCCATGATTATTGGGTTTACCAGTTAGATCTCAACAGCCAGATTTTCTCGCTGCATAACGTTTAAGACCCATGTGTGACCTTCAGCTGTTATCTCTGAAGACCTTTTCCACATTTTTTTTCTCAATTTTATTACAAAGTTTCAAACCAAATATCAAAACATTGCCAAATGCTGAAAATTTTGAAATGAAATTTACAAAAAGACAAATAGATGCAAGGACAGACAAAGTAATTGCAGTATATGGCTAACTCCATGATGTTGAACTCTATTGTTAATTAGATAATTACTTACTTCCTCGTCTGAATCCTGACCACTGTCCAAGTGCAATGCCCCAGTCGCCATCATTATTCTTTATTAAAATAGCTCTTTCAAATTTTACAGGATCAAGTGTCACACACTTCTTATGATCTGCTACCTAGAATATTCAAGTATGATATTTAACAACAATATATGCGCTATGGGAAATGTTATATGAATTTATTGATAGACTCAATACTAAGCTATTATGCAGCAAGGAATATTGCACCAGTCTGTAGTTAAAGATCTAGAATATATAATAACCTTAAGATAACTTGAAAGTATTTGTGTTGTAATTAGGTTGCTTTCTCCTTGACATTTACCCCACAAATCTTTCTTTTACAGTTATTCATGGTTTTTTTATGTAAAAATATATATATTTACACTACTGTAAATTCAGAAATTATTGTGAGGTTTTTATTATTGCGAATAATGCGACAGAGTTGTAAACTCAATAATTAAAACTTGCATTTTGTAATATTTTAACTGAATTAAGCATGACTTTTCTCGAACCACAAAAATTAAAATCGCATCTAAGTTTAAAATGACAAAATCACAATAATAAATGCACGCAATAATTTCTTAATTTACAGTAATTCAATAGTCGTTTGATGTATACATGTACATTCTTTGCTTTAGATCACCATACATTATATATACAAATGAGTACTAGTATGTTCTCAAATAGAAGACTTTCACTGTTTCTTGCATTTTTGTGCACATTTCTTATGTTATAATGCATATGATATAATTTCACAGTACAGTCAGAGATATAACTCTATACGGTTATTTCAGGAAATAACTTGTGTGTGTTATTACAGATACTTTCACCTTATTTTTCTAAAACTGTAATAACATATGCTTGTTATTTGTAAAATTATTTCATTTATAGTGGGCTCTAGGGAACTCTTGAGACTTTGCACAGAAACTAAATGCATAGCTTTGCCATTGGCTACTAATTTTTTAATTTAATCAATACATTTTTGATGGACCATGGTAAATCAATGAGTCCAGGCTATTAAGGGATAAACTTAGCTGTGATAACAAGTTTCAGTTATTAAAGGAATATAACTTATTATATTACACTTGGGAATTACTGAGAAACTTGCACAGAACCTCATTACATGCTCTGGTCAATATTTCTTACAATTAATAAATTAAACTTCATTGTAATTAAACATGATGTATGTCTGAGCAAATGCTTTGAAGTGATATAGAGAAGCTGTGATAACACCCTTTAGTTATTACAGGCATATTTTTTTCTGTAATAACATATAGGTGTACTATGCAAAATTGGCAAACTATGAACTGTTATATATATCTTTGAATAGTTAAGTATACATATAGAAAAAGTAATATCAATAGAAATATATACAGTTCTTTGATTTTTTAGTCCACAAAAACAAATGTACTGTGGTTTCATTATTATTTGTTGGATACCAATTTTCGTGGGTTTCGTGGATACAGGCAAACCACGAATTCATGTCTTCAACGAATAACATATGTTCAATAGACTTTGTATACAGAGATTGGCAAAACCACGAAATCACATATCCATGAATATGTAAGTTTTCAGCAATACACGAAAATTGATACCCACTAAAATAAATGAATCCACAGTATGTTATTTTCCTATAGAGTTATATCCCTGACTGCAGTAAGAGTACACTAGTAGATTGTTCAATGGCATAAATTATGAAGATTTATCTTGAGTCAACCATTATGTATACACTCATTCATAAACAAAACTTAGAACAAAAAAGTGCAACATTTAGTTTTTCTGTTAACATTAATTCCTTGAAAAGTACATTTATATATATGATGTGTGCATAAATTATGTTCTTCACCTGTGATTGAACTGGTAGTTGGTCAGATCCAATAAGCTGGCAAACAACACTTAGTTTATCCTTACAGAACACATGTATGGCTGACATCAATAATGGGATACTGTGTATAATACGACATGTAAAGGTTACAGCTCCTGTCATGTTGACAATTCTGAAAATACATGTTAAAGTTATGTTAATCAAAGATATATTCTATAACTCTGAATAAAAAGCTTTTGAAAATGAAAAAATATATAATATAATGACTATCAGACTACATGAATGAATTTTATTTTTACAGGACATTCGGTCTGGTATAATTAGCATCCTAGCTTTACCAGACTGAATGAAATTTTACCAGACCTATTTTTTTACATCTAATTGTATATTATCTTACAAAAAATAACATACATATGACTTTGTTGTGCCCTACTCCTCCCCAAAATGCACAAAAACAAAATGATGTAACAAGAGGGTATATTGTTATGAAAGTTGTGCACAATTGCTTGAATGCATTTCAGTCAAAAGTAATGTCCCATTTTATTGGATTTTGACAATGTATGTCATGTATGTGAACTAAACATAACTTAGAGTTTCTGTATAAAATATTATTTCCTGTTTCTTCTTTCTTTTTTATATATCTTTTGGTTTTCAATTCTAGTGTTTATATTTCATAGCTGAATTTTGTGATCTGCTTGGATTTTTATTCATTTATTGTATTTTATCGGCAAACCCAGAATTATCCTTTAATATATCTGTTCCCAGAATCTGATATGGTTTTATTTACTTTTCCGGTTGTGCCAATAATGGCAGCCATTGTTGTTTTTGACAGTCAGATATGTTTTTTCCCGGATTTACACATAACTGGTTGGCTATTTTCGGCATAAAGCTAGCGGTTGAACAAAATAAACATCGCTGTGATGAATAATAAAGATGAAAACAAAATTTGAGATCGTTTGGCAATTTTGCTAGAATGTTAGAAAAATCCATGAAAAAAAAAACACCAGACATTTTGACCGGAATTCAACAAAATTTTACCAGACTGATCCATTATTCACAGGATTGTCTGACGGTTCAATGTATTTTGTGTAGTCTGGACTTTATCTAAGTAAGCATATTTTTATGATTATTATAAAGTCTGCAAGGTTTGTTTCTACTTGTACCTACTAAACATGCTAAACTTATTGAAAATGATTGAAGATGTTTTATATTGCATCCAGTCGTTTACAAACCTGACAAAGGGGTTAAGTGTCCTGGATATATTATAAGTGTACAATGTATATGGTTCATAAGTGTTTCTGGCCTTCTTTTACTTTTAGTTCCTAACCCTTATAGAGATCTAAAATATCCTAAACCTAAAATCTTACCCTAAATTAACCCATACCTAACCATAACACTAGCCTTCGCCATAAAACATAACTCTGACCGAAAACACCCCTTAACCTAACCATTACCATGAATGAACCCTACCCCTAAAGTATAGGGACCCTTAAAGTAAAAGAAGGCTGTGTTTCTTGTTTCTTGCTTTTTATATAGATGAGACAGTTGGTTGTCCTGTTTGAATGATATTACACTAGTCATTTGTTGGGCCCTTTATAGCTTGCTGGTCGGTGTAAGCCAATGCTCCATGTTGAAGGCCATACTTTGGCATATAATGGTTTACTTTTACAAATTATGACTTGGATGGAGAGCTGTCTCATTAGCACTCATACCACATCTTGTATCCACATCTTTTCAGTTGTATGTAAATTATACATAACTATTGATATTTATAAATTCATATGTATGTAAATTATACATAAATATTGATATATTTATAAACTCATACTTATGAGACGCAACTGAGCAGACATTATCTGTACCCTCAGGTAGGCGTGGCAATGTTACAGGTCCCCACAGCTGTTCAATGTACTCAGGCATGACACAGGACTCGAAATTTCCCATGTGTAATGTTAATACACATGTGCTGAGTGATGTAACTGTTATACCATACTTCATCTCCAGTAATGATCCATCAGAAAGATTGACAATTGTGTCTTCATATATTTTCTCATCCATTGTCATACATTTTGCCAGTAGTGGATTCATTTCTATACACCCTTTGACGTTTTCTTTAAAAATTCCAATCTTTCCAGATTGCTTGACTTTAACAGTGATGATATCACAAAATCTGGAATCTATATCAAAAACTGATATGTCATGAGTCTCTTTTGTCCATCTATTTTCTTTTGTTGGCTTTTTCAATTTCAGAAGATCAATTCTGATCCCAGAAGTAAATTCTGTACATAATTTAACACCACATATTTTTTTCTTCATACTGTTTGCTGATTCTCGTACGACATCTATGCTTTGTATTTCAAGGTTAGCCAGTTTGTGACTACTCTGAAATACAACATCTTTTGAAACATTGTTAAGTTTTCCATTTGGAGGTAATCCCCTGTACATGGAGGCTATATTAGTAAACTTTTCATTGAACAATTCCTCCCACATAGTTTGAGTTTCCGACATGGACCTGCATAATTTTGATCCCTCGGTTCTATCATTCACTGAATCGTCATGGTTGAAGTGCTCTCCTAGAAGTAACATTGTATCTGTTTTGTATAACAATGGAAACAGCTGATGGGTATGCCATATCAAGTCAATGTCATAACAAGGCACGATAAAACTGTCAGGATAGCAACGTTTCATGTGAAGAAACTTCTTGTAACGAACAAGGCTGCTTTCCAGAAATTTGTTATCAGTATAATGTGGTAAGGACACTTGATAATAAAACGCCCTCTGTCTACTGACAGCAGCTTCTAAGTCATAAGTCAGACAGGACACAAAACCTGATGGAATTTCAAAGGTCATGAGATCACTGTTATAAAATGGTGCATTGGGGTACATCTGTTTCCAAAGTTGTTCAGCAGTTATAAGTCCTTCCATTCTCTCCTGGGTATCCATATGTTTGTAGCTGAAAATTTTCCCGAATATTTTGTTGCAGTCTCTGGCATAAGCCAATGGTGATAACATGTGACAGTGCCATATCCAGCATATATCTAATGGCGCTGCTACATGTAGGTGGTCATTGACAGCTAACAATGGCAGCCAAAATTTCTCATATCTATAAAATAGAACATCAAATATACATGAGTATTTAAAAGTTATATGGGCATTCAAAACAAATGACTTCAATATAAAAACATTAAATCTGATTTGATACAAATAACTAAATATCTTTATAAATATAAACACATGTTAAATAAATTGCTCTTCTGAGCACAGCTGAATAAGAACGCAGAGCTGTTGTGGCAAAAGAACACAATATTCATGTTTGATACTGGCCTGAATTTGCATTGTTATTTAATATTTGACACATAATAGGTTTCTGACACAGAATAACTGTAGTCAAAGAACTTAAAATTGGTAATATGATTTGAACTTGAATTTATATTCAATTTTTTGCTTTTGTGCAACACCTATGATGTTCCTATTGCCCCCTCCCCCTCCAACAATATACTCCCCGTTTTTTTTTATTTTGGGCAATACATGTACACCTATGCTGTTGCAAATTGACCCAACATGAAAAAAATTAAACTGTATCCCGCCCTCTTTTTTTTCCTTTCAATTTTTGACAGCTGAAACAAGAAAAAATGCCCCCCTCCCCCACCTCAATTTCTCTATAACCCCCCACTGATATTCCTAAATTGCCAAAAATTTAATATTCACTTCTTAAAGTAAATTAACAGCTTATCACCTCGAGACATAATACAACATTTCTATATACATAATTGTAAAGCAGTGTAAGGGAGGTATTATGTTTGGATTACCTCAATATCTTTACCATCCCTTACACTGCTTTAAAATTGTCTTAATTGTCCGTTAACCAAGAAACCCTTGTTTAAACTTCATAGATTTCTATTTGCTTATACTGAAGCTATTGTCCCAAAACCAACTGTCTTTGGACTACGCTGACGACGTATATTCTCAATCCAAGAAAATTGGTACCAACAAAAATAAATATTAGAAAATTGTGCATATATGGTATACATGTACACATTGACAGATACATAAAGCTTACTCTGTGAAGTCAAGAAAAACATCATATATTTAGTGTAGACAGCTGGAACCAAAAGTCAAGACCTATAGAATGCTGAGATCCTATCACATATATATATATATATCTCTTTTGGTTTTGTAAAATATTCAAACTAAAGATAAGAACATGAAGAATGAATTTGAGTCTTTTTTTTCTTTTCTTTTATATGTCATATAGCTTCACAAATTTACAACATATTTACACATCCCTGTATTTCACTTGCTTGCATGTAGGTTTAAGGGTTTCTGATGAAGGTGAATAAAAAAGGAGTGAATTAGGGCACACTCATTGATCAGTTGTTTATTATGTCAGGAATTTGACAGTTGTTTTCCATTTATTTGATATGTTTGAGTTTTTGATTTTGACATTTGCTTAGAGATTTTCCTATGGAACTTTCCTCAGGTATTTTTGTAATATTACTTTTAACAGGCTGTACCAGCAGGCGACTTTATTAACAACTTTGCACTGAAGTCACTGAAAACTAACTTATTGAGGCACTCAAAAGCCACTCATACATTGTGTTTCAGTAAAACAAAATGTTTAAATTTAACTTACATGTAGAATATTAAACAATTACTTGGAGCAGACAAAAATCTAGCTCTCACATCTGTACATTCTGTGAGTTGCATTGAAATTCAAAGAATCAAGTCATCACGTCTACTATGGGCTATTGCTGATGATATAATATAAAAGTTACCTAAAAATAGCTTGTCTTACAACCTCCCCTTCATAAAGATTTGCTACTTTGTCAACAAGATGCAGGAAATCTACTTGGTTTTTGGCAGCCTTTACCATTGAATCAACATCAAATTCTATATCTTCGTATCTTAGATTTGAAGTCATCTTGATTGCTCTAAATACACATTAAATGCTGTACTTTTTCTGATTTCAAAATCATCCCTAAAAATAGAATTGATGCACATACATGTATATATAGTAATACATAAATGAAAATCAGATCACAACTCCTTATTTGTCTATTTACATGTACAACAAAGATAGGAACCTGCACACAAGTGTGGGTACAAAAAAACATGTTGAATATTAATATGCATAAGAAGAGCATTCTGAATACGTTTGTTTATTAAGATCATTAACAATGATTAATGATTTGATCATTTCAAGGCAATCAAAGCTTTACAATCAATATAAAACTATAACACTCTATTGTTACATGCATAACTACTAACATGTACTTAACAATTTTCCTGTGTGTTCGTTACACAAATAAACTAATATGCATGTCTTGTTAAATCACTAAATGAGGTATGGGCTTTGTTTATTGTAGAAGGAGCTCGGTGACTTATAGTTGTTAATTTCTGTGTCATTTGGTCTCTTGGTGATTTTAAGAGACTTCTCATATAATTTGCAATCATATAAAACCTTAATCTTTTGTCAAATGTTTGTATAAAATAAAATTAGCAATTAATGTCTTCCTACATGTAAATTTCAACATATATTGCAATATAAAGTATTTGTGTTCGATGTAAATTGTACTGTAACACCACTGTCCAAACTTCATGAACTTTGGTACTTGAATATGAGGTGCTTTGCTCATTGTTGAAGGCGCTCTGTGACTAATAGTTGTTAATTTCTGTGTCATTTGGTCTCTTGGTAATTTTAAGAGTTGTCTCATATAATTTGCAATAATACAAAACCTTCTTTTGTATAATATTAAATTAGCGATGTCTTCCTACATGTACATGATGTAAATTTCAAAATATATTGCAAAATAAAGTATTCTTCTTCCATTTGAATTGTACTGTAACTGTAGTGTAACATCCCTCTCCGAACTTTGGTTTTTGACTATGCGGTTTGGGCTTTGCTCATTGTTGAAGGCCGTAGGAAGACCTATAGTTGTTAATTTCTGCATCAATTTGGTCAATTGTGGAGAGTTGTCTCATTGGCAATCATACCGCATCTTTTTTTATATAAGGGGAGAGTTGCCACAATCAAACTAGTCACCACATGCTATATGTGCCTGTCCCATGCCAGGGGCCTGTCATTTAGTGGTTGTAAATTTTTATTGTTTCCCATATGTTAATAATTATGGTTTATTGCTTATTGTACATGTGGTGTGTTCTTGTGTTTTGTTGTTGTGCCGTCGCAACATTGTCCCAGGTTAGGTAAGGCAAATGTTAGGGGAGGGTTGCACCAACAAACTTAGTTTAACTTATCTTAATTTTAATTTTATTAAATTGCAGTCTGCTAACATGTTTAACACTGAGTCTGAAGAAATTTGACTGCACTTATAAATAGCAGTCTACCAGTCATTATAAAAGTCACCATAAAGTATGAGAAAATCTGTATACATTTTTGTAACTTGAATTTCTTTTAATATGCAACCTAATTTTTGTTTGTGTTCTTTTTTTTAATTGTTCATGAACATTAACATGATTAATAATGTGTTAACTGTCGAAATTAATGATCTTTTTTCTTTGCTGTGAATACCACTGTCACTCTAATATAATTATAATCGATTTAACTATTGTCAATTTATTGTCTTAGTTTTAATCGCTTTGGGCATGTTGGGTCAGGTGAGCCAAAAAATGATTTATGCAAATCAAACAAAAAACACAATGCCTAACAGAATTCAGTTTATTTATAAATGCATTACTGTTCCAAACATTAACCTGCTAAGTTAACCAGTACTAGAACACACCCGCGAAATCGTGGGCATATACAGCTTGTAAAATATTGTAGGATGAATCTTGGTAAAAGATATTATGACTGGAAAATTTCATATAAGGTATCAAAAGCCCTATCCCTTTTTTCCAAAGTCCTTTCTGTTATACACAATTATTTTCGTGTTTCTGGCCTAAATATACCACAATTATTCTTTGCCTTTGCTAAAATGCATTTTCTGGTAAAACATGTAAAAGTCAAATCAAATTAAAAATGCACCGCTTCAAACATGAAATAAAGGAATCTTCTTATAGACCATTATTTTTCTTATAAAATATGCTTCTAGGACAATCCATCAGAGCTTTTCATTTTGAGAGCCCTGTTAACATGCCAATGGTAGGATTTGAATCTCGTAAACATGATTAATGCTCATTTTGGGGAGTGGTTGAAGGGGCCCTGATCCCGAAATCCTGGGCTTGAAAACATATAACACGGGGCGTGCATTTTAATGAAATTCATGTCCCGATATCCCTTACTTCATAAAAAAATATTTCAGCATCCCGTCAAAGGATCAATTCCGAAATTCCTAGCTTAAAAACACCCCATCCTGACATCCCGAATAAATCCTCCTTTCCTCTAATTTAATTTTGGCCAAATCACTACTTTCACTTTCAACAGTAAATTTGTGTACCCATTTATGGGCATTATGTGTTCTAGTCTGTGGGTCCATCCGTTCGTTGGTCCGTCCGCGGCGGTTCCGCTTCATGTTAAAGTTTATGTCGAGGGAGTTTTTGATGAAGTTAAGGTCCAACCAACCCGAAACTTAGTAAATATGTTCCCTATGATATGATCTTTCTAATTTTAATGCCAAATTAGAGATGATTTTTCCCCATTTCAAGTGCCACTAAACATTATAGAAAATGAAAGTGCGGATGTGGCATCCGTATACTATGAACATGTTCTTGTTTCCACATGTTTTACTTATTTCAATATATATGCATCTGGTATGACCCCTTTGATAGTAAATATTTCAGAAAACATTGGACATGTGAGGCAGAATACAGTCTCTCTATATATATATATATATTCTTGCGATCTAAAAACCATGATAAGGACAAAGCTCTGATTGGCTTATTTATTTTTCATTTTTGTAATCTATCATACGATTGGTTGTTCTTGTCCATCTTTAAAACAGGAAGTCTTAACTATGACTAAAAGTCAGTCTGATGAGGGACATAATATCCGGACACCTCTTTTCATTTCTTTTGTCGTTTTTCTCCCAAAATAACTCAATCTGAATAATCATAATCATGGATGACAAATTCGACTATGCATATTACACAAAAAACACAGAGGTATGATGATTAATTTATTGCGGAAGGAAGAGAAGCAACACACAAAATGAGGTCTTCTCGTTTAATAGTATAGATGACAGTAAGGGGACTACCATTCAATATTTTGGGGGGCCTGGAGGATTTTGAAGATAAATACATGTAATTCAGCCTTGATAATCACAAAAATAAATGGTTTGTTCTTAAGTAGTTTGAAAATAAATTACCTGACTTGCAATGTATAGAAATTTTTAAATTAATAACTAAGTAGGTCTAATTGAAAGTATGAGATGGCACTAGATTCCTCATAAATTTATCTTTTTTTCACAAAAACACTTCCCAAACTTTTTAATAACAAAATTATAAATATTATTTAAATATACTTGAAATGTCTGAAAATTGGTTTCATTTTACTTGAGGTATATTGTCTCAGAAAACAGAAAACCTTACCTCACTTTTATTTTAACAGGGCTGTGTAGGAAATTTCAAATCAAAACACTTGTCTGCATATCAAATTGTGTTCACAGCCTTGCAAGAAGAAAGTTCTGATTTCCCTTAGACATATATAGCCCCGATTTTTCGGGATTAATGTTTCCTATTTATTTGTCTTTTGTTCATTTATTACCCTTCTGTATTCTGTTAGTGTTGCATTCCTTTTGTAATCTAGTTATTTTGTTATAAAGTTGATCATGAGTTTAAAAAAAAAACAGCAGCCACAGACTTAACTATGTGAATTCCATTTTTGCTTTAACATGCACATTGGCAGATTGGTCTTTTGATGTTGTCCCACAGGCACTTGTCTCAGAATTTTTTTTTCCTATATACCTTATTATAACAAGGTATATAGGAAATTTTTTTCTGAGACAAGTGCCTGTGTGTTGTCCCTAGAAACTTCAGTCTTACAATGAATATTAATCATAAACAGGTTTATTGCCCAATTGTGTTTATCGCTTGCAAAATACCTGCTTCGTAAAAGGCATAAATAATTATTTATATTGAACCGAACCATGAACCCACCTTCATCTGATAGGATTTTACCTGTGTTGCCAATTATTTTATCAAGATGGATTTGTTTATGTCTGTAAATCACTCATCCATGGTTCACATTGTGGAAACCATCGTACAACATGTATAGAAGTACAGAAAAATTATTCGTTCTATTTATGCGCACAGCTCACAGTTAAAATAAGTAATTTAATATCAAGTAAATTATGAGGCGGCAAAAGAAGTTTTCAACTTAATGATCGCCGCAATAATCCAGGTAGAATCCAGGTAGGTAGGTAGGTAGTTAAACCGCGTTTGTGCCGAGTTTTGTAAATATTTTGGAGAATTACCTCCCCTAAAATGAAGATTTTTTTGGTTTCTGTTCCAGTCTCCGTTCTGTTAGTGTAAAAGGGACAGAATTTTTCCACAGACACTGCAACAAGGTTGTTAAAAAAGTCATAGCCACAATTCTATACAGACTAAACATTTCATTCATCAAGGAAACAAGTTAATTTCTTCTGTGTCTTACAATTTGTATCTTCCTAGTATAGGAACACTTTGTAGGGGGTAGGTCTTTTAACTAAGGCACTGACTACGGTTAATTGCAGGAATACAGAGTTTGGTAAGGATGCATTGAACATTACACCTTATCGCTAATTGTTCACCATTACTCGACATCATACAGGTTTACGTAAAATTTTGACATAAAATAATACAATATCTCGCCCCAAAATGGAAAAGTGACATCATTGTTGTTTGACATCAATAGTTCAAGCGGTACAGATTCTCGGGTCAGCTGGGAATAGCCATAAGGTGTATAATATCTGTTACTTTTTAATATACTTCAATGTCAGGAGTATCTATAATTTATAGATACTCCTGACATATAATAATACTAAAATAACGAGGTCAAATTTGTCAGCCGTCATGGGGTAAAAACAACAAATCAAAGAATTCAACTTTATACATGTATATAGCAAATATAAAACAATGGTCTTGATTAAAAATTACACCACTCCACACCCTTTTATTTTCCACATAATTAGTATTGCCAATAATTAACAAGTTCCTGGTCTACAGGTCTAATCTGATATCGATACCAATAGTATATTCATCTGTTACCTTTTACCTTATCTGTACATTCAACATCTGACAGGCATGACAGGGGCACCACCAAATATTTAGGATTTTGCTATATACAAGGGACATTCAATCACAGGGTTGACACTTCTAAAATCAATCAAGGATTTGTATAGTACTACAATGTATATACAAATCTTGGATTCAATCATTGTCAAATTAAATTGTTCCCTATTGTAGTATTTTAATCAGAAAGACTTTCTAAGATGACCATAAGAATACTAAAAAATCTGGCCTTTAAATAAGGTGTTTAACAGGTACAGTTGTCAATTTTTATCAGGCATGACTTAAAACAGTGAATCAAAGAATTCAACTTTATTTATAACTAATAAAGGACAAATTCAATGATGTTGATTAAAAAATACTCCATTCCAGCACCTAAGGTGACCTTTTGTTTTCCAAATAATTAATATTACCGATGATTGATAAGTTCCAGGTCGACAGGTTCAAACTAAAAGATTTGAAAGCAGATAAAACTGTGTATCTTATAATCGGCATGACTTTATCAGATGACAATACCAATACTTAAATAAGTCTCACGCATACATTGTAGTAATATACTTTAATTCAGTAACTGACCCTCAATATCACAGGTGTATTCTAGTATTTATTAAACTTAAACCTTCTATAGTTGTATTGCTTAATTTTTTCCCCCCAATGAGAAGGAAATTAGGATCTGATACTAAATATCTTGATTCTGAAAATCAGTAAACACTGTTTCCAGTAAGTTTCAACCTGTGTCGGCAATCGATTACCTTCACAATTGACTTTCAATTTTTTCAAGCTATGGTTAGTTGGATATTAAAATCGGAATTAAAATTTAAACTAGTCATGCTAGTATTATGGACCGTAATGCAATAATATAAGAAGACACCATGAAATCATATTAAAAAACAACATTAAACAAGCAAAAGACATCAGACTAAAACATGCTCCCCAAAGCAACATACTGGATTTGAGAAACTCATGGTAATCATAAATAAAAGTTTGAAAAATTAAATGCAATATTGTATAATTCATATAAAAGTTTCAACTTTTATTTCAATACATATTAGTTATCCCAGCGACATTGAATTACATTAATGTAACAATTACTCAATGTAACCGTAGACACAACTATTATTATAACCATGGTTACATTAGTAATTAATCGGTTCCATATAATCCAGCTCTAGATCTACATTCTGGCAATTAGTCTCCAATGTAACAATAATTAGTTAGTGCCTGATAACCAAAGACAAAGAGAACCACTTACTTCTAGAGAAAACAGTTATTTGATTTTGCCATGTGATTATGGACTTTCCGAATTGATTTTCCTCTGAGTTCAGTATTTTTGTGATTTTACTTTTTATTATTCACAATTAAATAATTACCGGTAGATATATAAAATTATGAATTAAATTATTTCTTCACAAGAGTTTGAACCCAATTCACAAGCACTCAGTCAAGAAAATTATGACTTCCTGAAAGGCTCTTTTATTTTTTTTTCTCTGACACACTCATTTGACTGCCAGACAGCATCATCAAATAAACCTATAAAAAAGCCTTTTAAGATTTCATAATTGATCATAATTCCCTGTCTACTCAGACCTATGTGTTACAAGTCAGTGCATTAACCGACTGAGCTAAAGAAGTATTTCCTTAACTCAATTGCTTAATGCTGGCTAACCGTCTACTATATATATACCAAGGGAAGCAATCCCATCACACTTTTCCTACTTCAAGAGTCATCAGACTATAATGATGATGTCTTAATTTTACACTTCCCTGGCTAGGTAATTCTTCCAACCGTGAGATTTCATTGTTTGGTGCCAAATGAAACCAGTATGCATAAATCTACATACAAAATCGCTATGCATAACAAGTCAGTGCATAATAACAGACTGAGCTAAAGAAGTACCCCTTACTGCCATGTATCTACTAAATATACCAAGGGAAACAATTCTGTCACAAATGATGTGATCCTTTAATCATTTGTATGCAGTCATTTTGGTGGTGGCCCCATTAAGATTTACCTTTAAATGTCTGTCTGTACATTCATCTGTATGTCTTAGTATCTGTATGTATATATCCATATGCCCCTAAAATAATTTCCTTTCTCTTACATTAATTTTCCTCAACCAAACGTTATGAAACTTATACACAATTTGAATTGTGATGGTGACTCTTTATTGATTTTTCAAGTTATAATGTCCCTTTATTTTAAAGGAAATTGGGCAAATTAACAGTTTCAGCAATTTAACTTTATTTATATTTTGCCTTAACCAAATATTATATTTATTTAACTAATACACAATTAGTTATTACCACCAAACTAAGATCAAAGACGAATTTAGATTGTCTCCCTTTCACAGTCCTTGACTTATGTTCCTTTATGTATAGATTTTTTTTTAAATCTGCAATTTCTGCATTATAACTTTAGTTTTAATTCTTGTCCTTTATTTTGATCTAAGCATATTCATCCTATCTTAAGTTCTGGAAATGGTTCCACACCTGACAATAAGAGAGACAACTCCCAGAATGAAAATAATCTAGTGTTACGCAACCACAAATGTGGAATAGTGTATTCCTTTGCATTATTATGATTATTATTTCATTATTTTCTTTACTTTACTTTTATTTTTATTTTTAAATAAAAACAAGTTTTTCTATGATGCTTATGTAACCATGTTTTAACAGTTAAAAAACAAATTCTATCTACAAAATGTATTCAATACAAAAAACGAAAAAATAATTAAGTTTCAAATATCTTGAATATTGTCAAATCCAGACCCCATTACAGGTACATACAACTGTGCACCATAAAGTCATTTAATTTGTCACCTTGCTAAGACATGATTTGACCCTAAAAAAAATTGAAAATTAAAAGAGTTGTAAAAAAATACTTGTATTTAATCATTTTTTTTTTTAATAAATGATTAAAAAGAGATTATTCAAACATTGTCAAATGTTAAAAACATTTTTTACAAATTTACTTATTCAAGATCAGATCTACCAGTAAATAAACATGACTTTTATTAATATATAACCTCATTGTGAATTTTCAGTTTTAAGTTTGATAAAGATAAAATGATAGAAAATAAAAGCAGGTTATGAAATCACTTGTGTAATCATGCATGATGGTTATTAAAACTGTTAATATTAGTTTAAACATATTTTATTGTTCTAAATGACAAATTGATATTAGACACAAGTTTTACAACTTAACCTCTTCTCCAAAAATATTACATTTTAAGCAAGAGAATATTTTTCTTAACATTGGTTGTTATTATTTATGATTTTATCATTACAGGAGAATACTAGTTTCTGGATTTGAACATTAGAAGCATGGCAACACCTATGCAGTTTGACCTGAATGAGACAGACATGACTGATGAAGCTAGACCTTATGTGTGTCAGATATGTAATAAACGCTTCACACAGAAAGGCCATCTGATGACACACAGGAGAACACATACAGGGGAAAAACCTTACTCTTGTCATATCTGTAATAAAAGGTGAGGGTTTTCCTACTGCTAATAAAAAAATGGAATGTATGTCAGACATGTCAGAGCATATGGCAATGTACAGATGATACAGATAGCAGATACAAGTTTTAATCCCACAATTATGACAGTAATTTTATGACAAAAATTTGCATACATTGTCAAGTGAATTTTATTCACATACATATTATGAATATAAATGCTTTTTTTTTAAGGTTAAATGGTGTCAAAGACTAAGAGATTTACTAAACCTTCTGTTTCTTAGAGATTTACTGTTGTTTTTTTTTAGATTTCAATCTTTTGCACAGACATTCATAACTATTTTGTTTTAAATAAAACACAAGCAGGATTTTTTAAAACTTATGGAATACATGTATCTTCTCAATCTAAGTTTGCCCTATATTCAATGTATGTTATACAATTCTTGGAAACAATTACTTTAATTATATTTTATGATTTAAGATTATTTATTTTTGAAATATAAAGCTCTTTACTCATGAAATTTTACAGTCACCATCATAAGCTGATTGGCCATTATGACAAAAGTGTGTCAG
The DNA here is from genome assembly GCF_036588685.1 of Mytilus trossulus. Classification (NCBI taxonomy): domain Eukaryota; kingdom Metazoa; phylum Mollusca; class Bivalvia; order Mytilida; family Mytilidae; genus Mytilus; species Mytilus trossulus. Next base: position 39,782,668 of record NC_086381.1, on the reverse strand, counting down.
CATGGTCAGAAATCATATCTGATATTCTCCCTCAGTCATAATAACCTTCCATCATTACTGAACTGAACAAAGAAATAACTTGACGGGTGCCATATATGGTGCAGGAAATGCTTACCCTTCTGGAGCACCTGATTTCACTCCCGGTTTTTAATGGAGTTTGTGTTGTTTCTTAATTATTATTTATAACTGTTGATTTAAATGTCCTTTAGTTTTGTGAGTCTTTATTTACTCCTTGGTTTTGATTGTTATTTTCTTGTTAAAAAAAGAAATTGTAAAATAATTTTCATAAATAATCAAGCTATTAATATAAGCCAAATGTCATTTTAGAAGAGAGGGTTTCATGTACCTGTTTTTAAGCTAAAGTTAAAAAAAAATATGCTTTGTTGTAGGAAGATTCACAGTTCGGTGTCATTCGGCAATCCTCGGTAGAATCCGCTACTCTCCTTCTATGAGGATGATGATGAGGGTATGGAATCGGCCGAGTTGAGACGAATGAGTTTGGTGTATTGAAAAATAACAATTCATGTTGATTACATCATTACTTCCCTTGTAACTATATTGTATACCTTAAAATGCTCAAATAGAGCCTTAAGGTGGCTCTTGGGTACAAAAATTTTAGAAAGAAATTAAACCTTTATTTTTTCATTTCAAATTTTATTTATTACACTATTAGTTGTTACTTTTTGATATGGTACAAAAAAACAACCCAAAAAATTGATTTGGTTTGGCCCTAGATGACTTTAAATATTGAAAAAGCTCCAAATTATCTCCCTTTGGTGCAAAAATGCCATTTTTTGGCCATAAATTTGAAATATCTTTTTTAACTCATCGGTGACCTATATTTTTTATTATTGTTTTCAAATAAGCTGTACATAAACTAAATAATTGTAAAATTTAAGTGTTTTCTTATATAAGGTGGTTTTTTTATTTCGATATTTCTTCTTTTTGTCCTATTAGTTCAACAGAAAAAAAGGACATTAACAAAAATGTATGCTTCTTCCAGAGGCAGATTTTAGCTTTATTTCATTTATCTTTTAAGTATATGATAAAGTTCATTTATGAAAAAATACAGCGAAATCCTATATTAGGGGAAAAAAAATATTTATACCCAGGAGCCCCCTTAAAAGCCTCAAACAGAATTTCTCAGGTTGTACATGTTCAACATGTAAACCCATTTCAACAAAATTAAAAGTTATAAGTTATAAAAATGTCTTCACCAATATTGATTCAAACATTGCCAGTTAAATAATCACTCTTGCTGGATAAGGAGGTCAGCTTGAATAGTTAAATATAAAATATTTAACCCTTTATTCTTTATCAAATTATTGCAAATCATTTCATCTGTTGCAATTTATAAGAATAATAGCAATAATCAACGATGGTGGAATGTTTTTTATTTCAGGTGTCAAAATGAAATTTATTTTACATATTTATATTTCCCCAAAACAAAACAATGATTTACATTATGTCAAAACTATAATGCAGTATTAACACAAAGTATATGAATGTTGATCATTGTATGATGTAGATTTGGGGAGAATAAAAAAGCAACTTTAATAATTTTCAGCTGTCATTTGATATCTAACTTAAAATTTATGAAAAATCTGAAGAAAGTAAATTGAAATAAAAAAAAAATGTATTTTATTTACCAAAATTTTTATCGCCCATAGTTAGCTTAGCAATATCTATAGATTCTTACATTTGTACCAGTGATTAATGGTATTTATCCAATCAAGATAGTTAAAATTGGTAATTTAACTATCAAGATTGGATACTAGTAAACTAGAAAGATCCATGAGTTACTATGTTAAATTTGTTTCCTTAATGATTATCAAATAAATTTTAAATTTTTGATAAATGAAAAATCTTGTTGAGGGGCATCCACACATTCCAAAAAGTCTATTTCGCTAATTCTTGTTAGCACATTTTGATTCATCCAGTTAGGTGATAAAGGTTATGATCCTTAAACTCATCCAATCTCTTCTGGGATCATCTAAAAAAATATGCGATATCAATTTCTTATTGTATTTGTATTGGTTTATATCCTTTCTTCCTGGATTTGTATCAAATTCTATTTAACAGGCTATTAATTCAACTTAGAACTATTTTAAATTATGAAATTTGCATAATTTCTTGTTCTTGAAATTTTAAATAAATAAAGTGTTTATTCTGTATAATATGATAACAGTGTACTGAGCAATGCATAATACTTTCCATATAATGTATTTTGTATAGATAGTGTTGTGCACCGTACAGTATTTTCTATTGAAAATGTGCATTCTTCTTTCTAATAGAAAGTGCGGTGCGATGCAAATTCCATATTTGAAAACAATTCCAAGTTGAAGTAATAGCCTTTTATAAATTCTTTTATTACTCAAAACACTTTATTTGTGCCGATATCTCGTGAGTCATTATGAGTAGAAAATTTGAAGAACTGTAAATTTAGAAATGATTAAAATGAGCTTGAGACCACTTGAGATTTTTACCATTGTTTTATATTATAATATCAATCGGTTTTTTTCTTCAGATTCTCACAGTCATCACATCTCAACACACATAAGAGAATACATACTGGAGAAAAGCCCTATTATTGTACAGAATGTGGCATGGGATTTTGTCGAAAAAGAAGACTTGAAAAACACATGGTCTTACACAATCAATATGAAAATATTAACTCTAAAATTGATAATTTACACGGACTTTTACACCCATCATCATCAAGAGAATCATCTCAACCTCTCTTCCCTAACAGATTAAGTTCAAATGATTTTCCCGTACAAAATGAAAGTTCAAATTGTCTTAAAAGGAAGCCAGCTCAAGTTCAACACATAAATACTAATCAATTGGATGAAACAAATGAGGATAGGGTAACAGAAAGGGTTGTAATAAAACTAGAGGATGATAACAATGAAAATTTAACCGAACGGAATCTGCTACCAGAATCTACAATGTTAGAGGGAGATAACCCAACTGGGACAATGGGAGAAATTGATCTGACTCATATAACACCTCCTTATGATGGGGAGGCAGATAATAGTGAAATCGTAGGTGGGGATTTTAATAATCTTGGAAGTTTGTCAGGAGATGATATAGATTTGGATAGAATAAGTCTTACAAGTGAGAGCAACGTATCTGGATCAGAACAAAATCATCCACAATTTCCATCTAGGCATGGAATAGGGTTCAGAGGTTTCCGAGGATTTGGACGAGGGAGACCAATGTGGCATAGGTTTAAAATGAGAAAACTTAATCAACTTGAAAATAGAATAGATCGATGTATAATGACTTTACCACAGACACAGTCTACTAAGTCAAATGATACATCTGGACAAATTTCATCAAATAATCGAGTGAACTTGGTGAATTTTTCCAGTTCTGATTTATTGACCCACATGATGTCTAGAGATGATGTATATAAATGTGATTTTTGTTGTATGATTTTTCAGGATGCAGCTATGTACCATCTACATAAAAGCATGCACGATAAAATGGATGTTAGGTGTTGTAACTTGTGTGGTAAAATGGCACAAGATAAATATGATTTTATTGCTCATTTTCTTAGTGAACATAAATAATATTAGTATGTCTTCATTTTTTTATTCATATTACTTGGTTCTCTTTTATTTCTGTGATGCTGCATTGGGTTCAATCTAGTCGACTTTATTGATCAAATTATTGGTTTTTTAATGACCAGAGGAACCCCTACATGAAATTGTATTTTTTCACCTTATCCTTCCGAGTGTAATATTACCAAATCATAGTAGGTTATATTCAGATTTGTATGAAAAAGGGTTGAACAATTTTCCTTGTAATTTTGATAGTTGTAGGAATGTATCCTTACATTTCATTGCAGAAAAACCACACTGTTTATGAGTCATATACATATATTTTGAGTGCTTTTAAACACATATTTTTTTTAATATTTGGTGTTTCTATAAAAAGTTTGGAAACTTAAAGTTACATGGTAACTAAAGCTTGTAAACAGGAAAAAAAGTGGTGAATATTTGATTGGTTAACTTCCTGTGATGTTTTTTTTTTCGCCTTTTGAGAGGTTTCAACGGCTAGCTATAAAACCAGGTTCAATCCACCATTTTCTACATGAACAAATGCCTGTACCAAGTCAGGAATATGACAGTTGTTATCCATTCGTTTGATGTGTTTGAGCACTTGATTTTGTCATTTCATTAGGGTCTTTCCATTTTGAATTTTCCTTGCAGTTCACTATTTTTGTGATTTTACTTTTTTTATCAGTCATTAATCAATCTATCATTTTAGTAATTCTTCTTCAATGACCTCTTTAGGATTCTTTGTGTTTTGTGAAAACTATATTTGATAGACAGAAATTATAAGGGCAAGAATGATCAGCAGATACAAGTTTTACAAAAACGTATCAAATGTCAAATACTTTGGATAAATTAACTTACATGGTGCATCTTCTCCTTTTTCTCGATTTGAACCATTATCATCATACGTAGAGAAAATTATAGATTCTGAGTTCTGCAAATAATTGACATAATTGCCATTCTACTTATTAAAGGAGTGATTGCCCTCCAATCACGATTTTTTTTTTCCTTTTTTTTTACGATTCGATGTTAAGAAAACTACCAATAGCTTAATCATTGATTGTGTACTGATTGATAGTAAATGTTATCAGCGAAATAAGCAGTTGAGTGCTCTGGTAGGTATATCGAATCTTTTATCCTGCAATTGGGTGTCCTACTATACAGATACAGCCCTACATATATCGCTATGCTGTATCTGTATACTATACAGATATCGCTTTAAAGCTCCGCCCACTGCCGGACTGAGTATTGTTTGACCTCAGAATGTGTATTCACGTTGCATTCCAATGATGATGACAATTGTCGATTTCAAAACTTGAATGTATATGATTGTGTAACAACATCAACCATGTCAATTTCAGCATGCACGTTTAGTGAAATTCCATGTCAAGTCTGAAGCGTAGGATACTTCTATTTCAAATTGGACAATGTTTTGTTATTTGTTTTTATCATTGAAATTAGTTGTTTTGTTAAAATAGATAATACAAGGGGTACAATCAAAATCACGTGATGGATATACACACACCGGAAGTTACAGTCGAACTCGCCGCTTGAAAGGTTAGTAGTTGCATTTTCTTGTTTATATCAATTAAATTTTGATTAATAAGTTGGCCCACCGAATGTCGGATAGTATGTAGTTTTAAAATACACAATTGTCTTTGCTAGAAAGCGTGCAGTTATTGCAAACACTTCGACACAGTTATCTGGTGAAATTTTGGAACTGTGTCGAAGTGTTAGCATTAAATGCACGCTTTCCAGCAAGGATACTTGTGTATTTCAAAACTAGATAGTATCCGACATTCGGTGCAATACCTTATTTATTAAATTTTATTGATATAAACAAGTAAATACGACTACTTACCTTTCAAGCGGTCTGCTCGACTGTTACTTCCGGTGTGTGTATATCCATCACGTGATTTTGATTGTACCCCTTGTAATAATTCACCTTGAGCGATGCATTTTTGTTGACCATTCGAGATTCTTTTTTAGCGAAACCGTCTTCAGCGTAATGTGTGGTTTTGATATTACTACGCGGGCCTCAAGGGTTCACAAATCGAAAATAAATGCTAAATATGTTAGTTTTTGTGTCTTTCAAAACACAAACAATATACAGAATTAATTGCAGGATAAAGACAATAACTGTTTAGTGTCTTTAAATATCAACTGTATTTGTACACGGCTCGAAACAGGTGTAGTAGCTCGCTAAAAGCTCGCATACACCTTGTTTCCTAGCCTCGTACAAATACAGCTGATATTTAAAGACACTAAACAGTTATTGTCTATATATCCGACAGGAAAAAAATTAGATTTTTGAAAAATGGTGTTAACCTATGACTGATTGCTATACTATTACTTAGTTTTACCAATCTTCCAATTTAAAGCTATTTTCTTGAAACATAAAGCAGATAGTTAAAACATATTTACAGTAAAATGAACAGCAGAAAATATTAACAAAGGTCAAATATCATCTAAATTATCTAATATGTCGATCTCCTCATATGAGTAATTAACCCATCTGTTTTAGTAAATATTATTTGGTCGAAATTTTCCCTAAATCAGAAATGAGTAATCCCTTTTTTGCAGCCTCTTATTATAATAATGTGAGGTAAAAAGTAGAAGTTTAAATATAATGTATAGAAAAAGCATTGTTATGAATTTAGAAAAAAATGCATTAGATATGGGATAAAACTATTTTACCAGATACCGTGTCAATACGTGAACAAATCAAGTTTGTTTTTATGCCCAACTTTGTTAATTTCGAACCACAGATAACTAGGTTAATGGATACGTGACATTTTTAAATTTAGTGTGATAACATATTGCATCTATGTGGAAATAATGAAATATAATCCAAAGGGGAATCCCATTCTTGACTATAAAGAGGAAATTTACTTTTTACTTTATAATTGACAAAAGGGGAAATCACCAAGGTATTTTATTTGTTAAGAAAGAGACGGGTTAATATTACAAGACAAAATTTATGTTGTAAATTTGAGAGTAAATTTTTATTTTTTCCTTTTCACATCACAAGTAACTAGGATATAAAATTTAAGCTCTTTTTCATATAATATTTCCATAACTTCAAAGTGATAAAAGTTCAGAAAAATTTCCTGAAATAGAGGAAACAATAATGTGGTTCACATTTAAAACAATACACAATTGCCCTTGATTTGTCAGGTAAAGTTGAGCACATCTAAAAATTGAAAATGACAAAACTATAATACAGTAACGACCTTATATGACCTCAGAATAAGGTTATTTACCGGGTTTGTAATAACATGAGCAACACGACGGGTGCCACATGTGGAGCAGCATATGCTTACCCTTCAATAGCACATGACTTCACCACCAGTTTTTGATGGGGTTCGTGTTTCTCAATCTTTAGTTTTCTATGTTAGTCCTGTGTACTTTTATTTGTCTGTTTGTCTTTTTCATGTTTAGCTATGGCATTAATTGTCAGTTTATTTTTCGATTTATGAGTTTGACTGTTCCCCTGGTAGCTTTCTCCCCTCTTTTACGAAGTGTTGCACATCACAATCGGAAATAAACAGTTTGAGAAGCTACAAATAAAAGCCTTTTTAAAGCCTCGTTATTTAAAATTAAAAAAACTATTTGATATATTGAGAGACGCCAATTATGACTATACTATGAATAAAGACGTAAAACTGATGGATGCCAAAGGAAATATATACATGTAAAATATATTGAAAATCGAAATGTATACCTAGTAAACTTTTCTGATCTAGGCAAAAGATCATTATCATTAAACAAAGTTTTTAAATAGTATCATTGTTATAAAGATAGAGTTTATTTCAAATATATGGGTGTGTAACAAACTTTCAAATTTTCGTCACGATAAGATTTATTACATAATTACCATACAATCACATAATAATAATTCTTTATTCCGTAAGCAAATATACAGCTCATAGGATTAAATACATACACAAATTATACAGTTTACATAAACATATACATAAACATATACAGCATTACTATATAGCGGAGTTTGGCATATAATTTACATTGGTAATAAAGTTACAAAACAAAAATCAAGTGTTACGAATTTTCTCTGCCTCGTACAGATATTTACCCAGATTATTTAATTCTTTAATATTTCTTACAGATAGTAATTGAACTAATTTGAAGGTAGATGGGTTTCTGTAATAATAATATCTTAATATATTTACTTCTGACATTTACATATTTATCACACTCTAATATAAAATGATATTCGTCTTCGATGACTTTCTTATTACACATATTACAAACACGCTCATTTCTGGAAATATTAAAGTATCTTCCAGTTTCTACATTAAGTGAATGTGAACTTATTCTATATTTAGTTACATATGACTGATATAAACTGTTCAATGGTCGATTCAAATAAAATTGCAAAGTATGTCCATCATGTATATATTGATATAAATAACATTTTGAAGTGTTTTCAAAAAATGACAAGGCTTCGGCTATATAATTATCAACAATTCTTTTTTTAAATTCATGCAAAAATAATTGACTATTTCCAACACTTTGTGCTAACCATATATCATTAAATCCATACCTGTTTAGTATGTCTCTTATTTTACAACTCCAATTGAGTTTATCATTCGGTTTGACAAAACTAGATTCGTACATATCTTCATAAATACTATTCAATATACAATTATTAGATTCTAATAGCTTCAACCAATAACGTACCATTCTTACATATCTATGAACATACAATGGTAAACGACCAAGTTCAAAATACACCATATGGCTCACAGTCGTTTATCTCACTTTCAAAATTCTTTTTAAGTAATACAAATGAAGCGTTTCTATATCAGCTCCTTTATGGAAACCCCATATTTCACAACCGTAATTCACAATACTTGTTTTATATGTATCAAAAAGGGACATCAAAGTCTCAGTGTTATAACAATCATCATAAATCTTACTCAATAAACAAAATGTAGCCTTTCTACCCTGTTCAGATAGTGTTTTCTGTGTTACAGTAAAAGTACAGTTATAGTTTAATAACAAACCAAGATATACAAACTGATCACACATTTCTATCATTTTACCATTCAAATACCATTTTTCGTCGTCTTTCAGTACACCTTTGTTACGAAAAACAACTATTTTGGTTTTTCTTAAATTAATATCAAGACCATTCTTGTATGAACTATCAAATACAGTGACTATCATTTTTTGTAAATCAGAAATACTTTCGCTGAAGAGAACTGTATCATCAGCATACATAAAAAGATAAAGATTTAACAATTTTACTTCATATGGTTCTATTCCTTGTTTAATTAACTCAATTTCTATGTCATTTACATAAATTGCATATAAAAATGGTGATAATGATTCGCCTTACATTAGGCCAACATTACAATGAAAGAAATCTGAAAATTCACCATCTAATTTAACACAAGTTTTTAACTTAGAATACATTGATTTAATAAGATTCAGTAAATTTCCACTAATACCGCATTTTAACATTTTTTGCCATAAAACATAATGTGACACACTGACGAAAGCTTTGACAAAATCAATGAAACAACAATAGAGACGCTTTCCTTTACGTAAACTTTTTGATACAATAGACTGAAGGGCAAAAATCGCGTCGTGTGTACCATATCCAGGGACAAATCCAAATTGCGCATCAGTCAATATACTGTATTCTTTGCACCACTTCAATAGTCTTGTATTAATGACAGAAGTAAACAATTTCCCAACATGAGACACAAGCGAAATTCCTCTGTAATTTCCTGTATCATCAACTTGACCTTTTTTAAATAGCGGAACTAAAACACTCTTGACCCATATTTCTGGAAACCAACCGGTAATAAGTATTACGTTAAAAAGTTTACATAACAATGGCAGATAAAAGATCTTCGATAACACCATTACTTTCATAATTTGATTGAATCATGGTGGTCAAAGGAAAACTTACACCTCACATATTGTATATATTACAAGTCATGGGTTCACAATGCTAAATGATAGACTGTCAATACGCGTGATACAAATTTTATTTGCATTTTTTAAGCTGGCTGTTTAACCTCCGAATCCTTAAAGGGTATGTCCTTGACGTATGAGGGTGTACACAACATCTATAACGGGGACAGTCTTCCTCTTTGTGTGATCTGTGTATGTTACAGCATCACGGATGACATTTCCCAAAAAATAATTACAAGACACCACGTGTTTCCTCTGGATAAAACCACAGATACGTTTGACACCACTTCTTGCCAGACGACTGCTAGCTTGTTTTGTGATACCTTCGATATTATCACGCAATACCTTCCTCTGACGTTTGGCACTTTCAATCAGGAAAAAGATCAAGAGAACAGTACTAGTGAAATCTTCTTAATCGTTTTGCAATACTACAACCGACAGTTGACAAACACTGCAAAAGATGCGAACATGCCAACAGCTTTGTGTGTTTTTTTATATTGTATTTATTTTTGAATATTAGGTAAAGATTTGGAGTTACATAAGCATATATCAATATCGCGTTTCAGAGAGTAATCAATAGGCTTTTTTAAACAGAAAAAAAAATTGTTAATGTTGTCATTTTAGCTATTTCAGACATGAATACAATTAAGTAAATTTCAGAATGAAGAACTGCATTTTTGTGTTCGAACTTATTTTTGATAACTATTAATTATACTAGTGTCAATGCGTTAAATGAGAGAAAAGTACTATATATACCATGGTTTTTACGAGTTAACATATTTAAACAAACGAATCCTAAGGATGAGTTTGTTTAAATATGTTAATGAGTAAGACACATGGTATATAAAATTTGTAATATAAATAAAATGATTGACAGCTTCAAGACCTTTAACTAATATTGGAAATCGATCACGTTACAGTCTTATCCAATGAAATGGAAGCTCGCGCAAGTCACTTTTGCGCCTCGTGTATGATCTTCTGTGTATTTCATGTAATAGAACCCCTGAATTTGCAATAAAGACAGAAAATGTCAGATTTTCCCGATTTTTATTTAGTTTTGCGCCCCGTGTATGGTTGTTTGCGCAAGTAATTTCATAATGTCATCAGACTGAGGTAAACAAAAATATCGGATTCCAACGACAAGGATTAAATAATTATTCCAATGACGGTAAGAATTGTTCATTGTTTTTGTTTTCAAGTATCATACAAATTAATCATATTTTACAGAATTTTCATCTCATTGAAAAATGCATATTTATACATTTCTAGTTTTTGTACTGCTTTCTTCCGATATTTAATTAATTCGACTATTAGATTATTTATTAAAAACAATTTTATTGATAAGTATTTAAACAGTAGCGGATCCAGGGAGCGTAGATAGTGTACGTTCCCCTAATTGATCGCAACAAAATCATGTTTTTTCACTGATATTTGTAGCCGATATTCTTTTTCTATATGTACCCCCTTTTTATAAAATCAAATTTAATTGGATTTTCGCAAAGGAAATGATAGTTTCACATTTCTTTTTTTTTCACAATTTTAAGAAGAAACATTTAGTAATTGTTTCCAAAATTAGGGGAATTCGTAACAATCCTATATAGTTTGAAAAAGGTTTCTTAAGATTTGGGTACACATAATTTATTGCTTTTTGTTATGAAATGAAAACAAATGAAGATCTTGACCTTTTAGTACGTTTAACAGTTTCCTAAATATTTAAGAGGCGGATACATTTAAAAAAAAAAAGGTGGAGCTTAAGCCATGGAATAACATGAACATGAATATGTTATACCATGACTGAAGCCCCGCCTTTTATCCTTTGAATTCTAGTTGAGTTGCATATTTAATTAGCAAAGTATGGTACAACATTAATTTGCATATAATATACCATGGTTTTCCCTCACCACACTTTGTAAGCAAATTATTTCATAAAAACATCAAAGGAAAAAATCCAATTTATGTTACAAGGAAACATTAAAAAGGAGATGTGGGTAAACCCGAACGAAACAACAATCATAAAAAACAAAATTTACCAAATTAAACCAAGAGATAGAGATCGAGCAGTATGCAGTCTTCAACAATAGTATGATGTTTACAATATGTCAAACTCTAAGACATCCTGAGTTTAAAAAAGATGTAAATCGATTTTACAAAAATATTCAAAGATCCTTCTTAACATCCCCTACAAAAAATATTAATATACGACAACTTCTGGTAAAGATTCTGAACAGGCGCATGAAAAAGAATAGGAGTAAACTAGATATTGAAATCTAAACCTTTTTCTTGTTTGAATTGTTTAACATTGTCTTATCGGGGCCTTTTATGGCTGACTATGCGGTATGGGCTTTGCTCATTGTTGAAGGCCGTACGGTGACCTATAGTTGTTAATGTTTGTGTCATTTATGTCTTTTGTGGATAGTTGTCTCAATGACATTCATACCAAATCTTCTTTTTTATACTTCCATTCAATCAGTAGATTAACAAAACGTACATAAAAGAGCATACAACAAAACGGAACAGTAAAAGGATTTACTATATAAAATCGGAATATTGCCTACATAAGATAACAAAAATAAATTTAAGAACTGTCCTATATCTCCTCTATGTCTCGTTCGCTCTCATAATCAATATCTGGGTGGGTTTTTTTTTATAGATATTTGAATGTTACAGATTCATTGATTGGTTTATTATTGATAAACGCCACCTTCATCATTATTTCCTATTTTTTACCGTCAGTTTTGAATGCCGGAGGAAGCCGGATTATACGGAGAGAACCCCTGACATTCCAAAGAAAAACAAATCCTTGTTAATTAATATTTCAGTCCAACGCCTACCGTATGTCATGTGTTGGATTGGAACGATTCTTTTGACTACTTAGACCACTCGGCTATTAAGGACTCTTTAAATATTAAAGGTTAAGAGTCCTAACAGCATACTTATATAGGTTCGTAATTGCTACCAAGCTCTTTGGGTGTTAAAGAGTCTGTATATCACGCTTTAAAGATTCAAAATTTTCAAAACCTTTTCAGTGTGATCGGGTTAAGGATGTTCCCAGACAACATGAGTATGTTGGCCCAACATTGGCGCAACGTATATCATTGCATTGGCCCATTGTTGTATTTTAACGTTGGCCCAACGTATAAGTGTAAAGTGGGCCTACGTTGGCCCAACGTTGTACGGTTATATGCAATAAATAGAGCCAACGTTGGCCCATTGTATGAAAAACGAAATCCATGTTGGCACAACGTTGGTCCAACGTAGATATGTCTTATTTCTGTGTTGGCACTATGTTGGTACAAAGTAGATATATCTCATGTTTATGTTGGCAATACGTTGGTCCATTGCATCAACCAAATCACAATGGATGCTGCATGAGGAGCTGGATATGATAAATATACCGGAGCACATGATATTTGATCTTTTTTCTGTATTTGTGTATTACCCATTGTTACTGTCCTTGTTTTTTTTCATGAATTTTGCCTCTTTAATTTCATTTATTGTGTGACACTAAGATATTTCTTTGACAATGTTTGGTGGATCGACCAGATAAACTCTGTGTCATTTGGTCTCTTGTAAAGACTTGTCTCATTAGCAATCATACCACATCTTCTTTTTTCATATCAATTTCATTTATTTCTTTAACTGCACAAATGACGTCTGGCTTATGGTAAGTCGCTCATACAAATAGTTTTTTTATGAGATGTAATTTTAGTTGTATTGGTTTCAGATCCAGATTGAAAATTAAATAATTCAGAAGTTGAATTCTTATTTATTTTAAATTTGATATCATTGGTCGTCACAAAGTAAAGTACAAAATAAAATCTTAAAAATAACGAATATTTGCTTTTTTTTAATATTGGTAATTTGTCTAATGGTCAGACATACTAGTCGAAATAAATACAAAGTCAAATCTAAATACACTAGCATTAACGGTAGTATTAAACATGTTATGCATATATCTATAATACTAAAATTACGAGGTCCAATTTGTCAGCCGTCATCACGTAAAAACGACGAATCAAAGAATTCAACTTTATATATAACTAATAAAGTACAAAGGTGTAGATTAAAAATTACATCACTCAATGCCCTTTTGTTTTCCACGTAATTAATATTGTCAATAATTAAGAAGTTCCGAGTCGAGTCCGATACCGATACCAATAGTATATTCACCTGTTACCTATTACCTTATCTGTACGATCCGCATCTGACAGGCACACCACCAAACGGTGTATTCAGGATTAATTTAATATGCTATATACACGGGTCATACTCACAGGATTGACACTACTAAATTGTCAAATTGTTACCTATTGTAGTATTCTAATCAGTAAGACTTTCTAAGATAACAATACGTATACTAAAAATCTGGACTAGAATAAGGCGTAGAGGTACAGTTTTCAATTTGTTAACGGGCATGACGTAAAACAGCGAATCAAAGAATTCAACTTTATTTCTAACTAATATAGGACAATGCTGTTGATTAAAAGATACTCCATTCCTGGACCTTTTGTTTTCCAAATAATTAATATTACCAATAATTGATAAGTTCGAATTCGATGGGTTCAAACAGAAAAATTTGAAAGCAGAGAAAGCTGTGTATCTTATAATCGGCATGATTTTATCAGATGACAATACTAATACTAAAATAAGGCTTGCGCATAGTTATATAATGTAATTCAATTACGGACCCGCGATATCACGGGTGTGTTCTAGTATATATATATATCTGTGAAATTCGAATCCGATGTAGCAAATAAAGGATGCACATGCTATTATGTTAACTTACTTTCTTAAAGTTATTCATTCGGGGCTATCAAATGGTAGAATGCATTTTCCCCATCTACATTCCCATGCATTTTCCCCACCTCCATTCCCATGCATTTTCTAGCTAGGATGATGTCAATAATTCTTATTATACCTAGTTCTCTTTTTTTCCCTTTTGCACTCTGATTTAATAATGTAGTACTCAAACACCTGACCTAAAAATTTATGTTAGAATTTGTATATTAAAAAGAAAAGCTATTTCAAGTAATTCAGACAATAATTTATAGTACTCTTCTTTTATAAATATCCGTCTGTGGGGTATAGTCTTTTTATAACGCCCCCTATTTTTTATATTTCAATCGTCAGCTTTTTGTGATTGATATTTACTCCTACAAATTATTCAAATATCGGTTTTGTTTTGCAAAAGTTTTACTGAGGACAAAAAACTAAATTCAGCCGAGTCCGTATAATTATATAAAAATTACAACATATTCTTGCGATGAATTTAGATAAGATTTTTTAATAAGATTAAGAAATAAATACTCTATTTGATATCTAAAACACTGTTACACATGCAAGTGTGTATATGATCAGGTTTCACAAATATATCGTATATGTTTGCATGCGGTTTAGACATACAATAAAACTAACAAATTCATTTATATTTCAATGAATTCGAAGTTGTCTCATTATGCCACATTTCTGAAATATTACGGAATAAAAATTAAGGTACAGCCATCATAAGACAGATTTTTTCTATTAACTTCAGTAATGGTAATAAATGTTATCGTTATAGATTTAAGAAAAAAACTATTAAAAAATTGGTAATATAGAATTTGTTTGAATATACTAATGTTCAGTGGCAAATATTTTATGATGATTAATAGGATTGAAATGGTTTAAAATCTAGCAAATAATTCGCCCGAATCGTAAAATCTTCAAGATCAACCTTATAAAATGATAGAAATTAATACATGTAACATGTATATGTTTTAATTTTTAACAAAATCTCTCAGATTACAAAATTGATATTGTGTTTGTCATTCTTAATCGTATACATCGTTACAACTTACATGTTAGTTTCTTTTTCTTTCAACCTCAGCTGATATGATTTTCTCTATTGTTTTCTTCGTTTTACTGCTTTATTACACATACACAACAGGAAATAATCACAAAAGTGACCATCCCATTACATTCAGATTTCTTATAAACTTAATAACCATAGCAACTATCTTTGAAATTTGTCGAACATATGGTCAACCTTATCAGAATTTGCTTGATTAACAGACTGGCTGTATCAAATATCACTCTGCATATAATTGCTAAATTATTATGTTTCACAAAGTTTAATGAATAAAGTTATTATAAATAATGATTGCAAAACAAATTAAACTTTTAACCAGGAAATTTATGTTTACGGTATACTTTTTTTATTATTACAGTAATGACATGAATGATATTCCAGTATACATTTTACCTGGCTTATATAAAGATTATAATATATGATCAACGTAACGTTGGCCCAGCATTGGCCCAACATATAATTGTAAATGTAATTTCAGTTGATAAACACTTATATATAACGGTATAACATTAACTTTTCATAAAGCCTGCTGCAATCGAAATTCTCCGCCTCCCAAGAGAAATAAAGTGTAAAATATTTCAAAATCAATTTTTATTAACAAAATTTCATATCGGCCATATGTCGCTACTTACATAATGCCAACATTTGCCCGATTATTTATAACCAGCATGAGATAATATTATGAATTTACAACAACATACCAACGTTGGGCCAATGTTGTGCAGCCATCACCAATGTGCGACCAACGTACCGACAATTTGCCAACGTTGGGCCACTGTTGTGTAGCCAACATAAACTTGCGACCAACAGACCGACAATTTGCCAACGTTGGGCCAATGTTGTGCAGCCAACACCAACGGTCGACCAACGGGCCGACAATTTGCCAACGTTGGCCCACTGTTAGTCTGTTGACTGGGTTGTGCTTGATGTAATATAATATTCAAATAAACCAATTCACCTATGTAAAACGGTTTTGTCTATTTTTACAGCCATTTTTACAGCTCATAGTCACAGCATTTAAAAGAATTGAAGGTAACTTTTTATCAGTATAAATTTAAACATATATCAGTGTTGTTCTCTAAAGTATATAATTAGTCGTATAAACATGGATATACGGATTTTGTTTTGCATATCGATTTTGTTATATAATTTGCTGATCATATCGTCATGTAAGTATTGTTATATTATTTTATTTTCTTGTTTTAATGTTTGATCACTGGTTTTTTTTTTATACAAAGTGAAATACGGGGAAAATTACATTTCGAAAAGAAGGGGAAAAAACGCTGATTCTTGTTAACAGTACGCTGCATGGTGGCTTGTTTCATTTCGTATTTTACATTTATTTTTTTTCGAAAGAAACACATGTACCTTGTTCACATTTTGAATCTGAAAGTTTTTCATTCTATTGAATTGGATTGCTTTCATTCGGTTTGTGTTGTTTCATGTAAGCATAAAGCATAATAATTACCGTATTTAAAGATTTTCTTTCAACCATAATTAATGTAAGCACATACTGGTATAGTCCTGACATATACAGCAAATTAATAGTATCTTAATATATATTTAAAAGTAACATGTGTTTCCTCCACACGAAGTCAACTTGTGACCAGGAAGGCATTCCGTCAATTGACAAATTAAAATCTTCATAATTTCTTGATATTAAGCATGTTAAGTACAAGTAACAATTTGATTGGGATAAACAGTATATTTAGATCTACCTTTTATATTGGCAAAACAGTTGAAAGACAAACAGCTTATATAAATACGTACATTCATGACATAGCATATTGGAATTAGATAGAAAAAAAAGTTTATTTAAAAGAAAAGGTCAAGTTTCGACCATTTTAAAATTTAGTAGTCCATTTACATTTTGAAGGTTTATAATCCTTACATCGAAACATCATTGGCGTACATATAAAATGTCAATCCAGGTATCTATGGTGAGTTTATTTGACAAAACTGAAGGGAATTTATAGTCTGTAGTTTATCAAACAATAAAATACAGAACAATAATTATATTCTATTGACTAATTTAAGAAATTGAAAAATTGCATATAATTAACTGGTGAGCAAAAAGCCGTATGGATTCCACTATGGAACACAACATAAAATGTATTATGTAATGCGGGGTTCACACATTGCCGATTATTGCTCCCGTTTGAGATCAGACAACAATACGACACTAAAAATTAAAAAGTCGGATTAATATCCTCAATTATCTGGAATGTCCTATCTTTGTCCGAACGCAGTTGTTTTAGTTCGTTACAGATTCCTTCTGGTCGGGAAGGTTCCGAATAGTTCGGCAAAGCACCCCGACAGTTCGGTGCGTCCCGTAACATTCGGGGCAACTTAGCCGATTTTGTCTATTCGGATTACAATCGTGGCTAAGTCGTGACAGATTCCGCTGTATCGGATCGAATTCCGAACAATGTCTTGTGTATTCTGGACGATGTCCTGTGGAACGGGAATGATCTGGAGTAATTTTTCATAGCTGTTTTTATGCCGATTTAGTCCAGATTGCATCCAGATCTTGTCGACTGCGAACCGTTTTTTCCCGAAACCGTTCAGAAACAATCCCGTTATTAATACGAAATTCGTTAATGATACCCACGTCAGAGTCCCAACAATTACTGAATGCAATACGACTGAGACCAGACAAAACTGTTTGCAATGCGATAGAGCGGACCGTGATAGGATTACGTTCGGACAGTACCTGATCATCCCGAATATACCGACAGTTTTCGAACAGATAACTTCAGTCAGCGTCGGTACTCTGTCTGGTCACTGTCTGATCTCTGTCGGATAACATTCGATAGAGTCGGGACGCATTCGTGACAGCTCGGTCGAATTTTACCTGGCGAAAAATACAAATCGGATTAGAAGCGTGTTCAGAACGGGATTATCGGGACTTATTCGCTTTGAAACGGTTGAATATCGACGCTTCCTGAACACTATCTGATTGTTGTCGTGATCAAATTATTTTTTTTTACAAAGTAAAACTATCGACACTAGAAAAGATAATTGATCTTTAAGAATATTTATGACAGCAATACTTGCATGTACAAAATCAATACAAATAGCTTTCATTTTAAAGCGTATAAAAAAAAAATGGATTCAAAATACTACACCGGCTTCAACATCAGTATTCTTGACTTATGCAGGATGGTTTGTTAAACATGTTGTTTTGTCGGTATAACTTAACCGTAGTCTTATTTGTACATTATGATGAATAGTTTATGATGGTACATGTATTACACATTGATTTCTTCTTTTTCGTCGATTTACGAGATTTGAACATTAATAGTAGATTTTCGCTATAAATTACCATGCATCGTTAAATCGTTAACTGAGGATTGACTTTTATAATTTTCAAGATACCAATTGTGAAATAAAATTACTACAATTATCTGTCAGCTAAAATTAGAATTGTCGAACATTCTTCTTTAACATGTTTAATTTTTTCAAATTCTGCACCATTTTTCAAATTCTGAAGTTTTATTTGATTTAATATGCTTTATCCCGTCATACTTTAAACACAAAATTATTTTCTTATTTTGATAGTACTTTTATTGTTATGTCTGGTTTTGTAATATCCATTTGACTTGACTCTGTTCTGATGTATCCCGTCATACTTTGAACGACACAATTATTGTATATCTACCTTGTGACGTCAAACGTACACTTCTACGCCAGCACTTATAATCTTTCAATCCTTAATGGGCGAATTTTACTTAGATAAATAAAGTCGCATAAAAATAATCAAAATGAGAAAGGTAAATTTGATGTATGCTTCTTTGTGCTACTTTGTAAGTTTAAACATATTTATTGTTTAAAAAGGACATTTCTTACATTTTGTTTGCTTTTACAATGACGAAGATAATAACACAATCATGACAAACTTGATTGCTATAACCCTATTTTTGACATTTTTTCCGATTGTGTTTGTAAGTTTTGTTCCCGTACCGTTGTCAATATAATTGAACTTGATGTAATTGTCATGCAAGTGAGAGGTTTAGCTAGCTATAAAACCAGGTTCAATCCACCATTTTCTACATAAAAAAATGCCTCAAAGTCAAGAATATGACAGTTGTTATCCATTCGTTTAATGTGTTTGAGTTTTTGAATTTGGTATTTGAATAGTACTTTCTATTGTGAGTTTTCCTCGCAGTTCAGTTTTTTGTTATTTTACTGTATATGATCAAACCTTTCGAAATTTTAAGTCCTCAACGCTTTTCATCTTTGTTTTTGATTTTGCCTTTTGATTTTTATAATTTCGAGCGACAATAGTGAGTCTTTTGTAGACGTGATATACTTTTGCCGTACAATATTGTATCTTTAATCGGTTGTTTTCAAATACAAAACATAAAATCCTGTTAACTATGATGAGTTTATTTACAACCAATTGGTCGATGCAACTGCTCGTGGAATTTTTCTTCCCCGAAGGTAGCACCAGCCCAGTATCGTCAGCACTTCAAACTTATTTTGATTCAAACGTCACTGCTGAGTCTTTTGTAGATGAAAGCGTTTTGGTGCAAATACAAAATTTATATTGATGAGGGTATGGATGGGGTGGTCTGTTATTCTGTAAACATTTAATTTTCACCCCATTTTTCTCTAATCTTTAAAAAATTAACCCCTTTTTTCTCTAATCTTCCAAAAATTAATCCTTTTATTCTCTAATCTTCTATTTTTTGGCTCATTATTCTCTAATCTTCATTTTTTAAGGGCATTATTCTTTAATCATTTAACCCCATCCAAACCCTCATTGATATTTATGATGAGTTCATTTCATATGTCTGGAAGGTTTGCATATTTTGTCGAAACCGGTGAACCATTTGAGGTGTCTTTTGGTAAGACAACTTGTTCCGCGCTGAAATACTATGCAAACTCTGGTTACCTTCGCTCGTAATTAACGTATCAAATCAGATACATGATATAGTTGGATTAATAGATAATTCCTTCATGTCATGCTCTATGCTCATTTTAACAGGGGTAGGCATTGTATTTTACACTGAGCGTTACAGAGGTATTAATATGGCCTAATGTAATGATAGCCATTTTAAAATGAGTATAAAACATAACACGAAGGAATTATTTCGATTCAAATAGGACAAATACAGTATTTTCATAGGGCAGAGAGTACAAAAATATTTTTAAAATGTTTAGCTGTTCTCGTTTCTTCCTTGTTGAGCCTGTTCATTACATTTAAGTTTAAAACTAAAAGTCGGGTAAATATGTTTGTTTGAAAAACAATATATAATAAAAGTTTATGTATGCTGCTAAAATGTACATATTTTATTAGAATAATAACATAAACAGTAAAGTTTTGCGCATGTGTCAAACATATTTTATGATAGTTATGAATATTGTGCGGAATTTATATTTGTTTCAAATAAAGAAATAATTGACATAAGTGAAGTTTCTTACTGTCCAGTTCTATACTAGATGTTGATGTTGATAATCTAAGTAATAGATTAGAAAGGTCATCGCTGTACATGTGTAAGATAAGATTGAGTGCACACAATTTTGATATTGAAAAAGGGCGATATTTAGGTTTACCCACCGATGAACGAGTTTGTAATGTATGTAAATCAGGTGATGTAGAAGATGAAAATCACTTTTTACTGAAATGTAATTTTTTTCCAACTATAAAATTAACTTTCAAAATATTATTTTAAATATACTTTCTACATGTTGTAGTGAAAATAGGCTAAATATTAATAGTTGCATTAATAGTAATTCTTTAAAAGTCCTGAAAGTGACTAGTTCTTTTTATATTTAAATGTCTGGTGTATAGAAACGAGATTTTAAAAGCTTCCTAATTATAACATATTTAACTACTAGTATGCTGTATTCATTGTTGTAATGTACTGAAATATGGGCCTTTGTCAATTATTGTAATTGTGTTTGTGCTTGTGGTTGTGTTTGTGCCAACAAAATATTTATTTATTTATATTTATACTATAATATACAAAATTTCAACTACAATGATTGCATAAAAAAATTTAGTAGTTGGTGTTTTCCTCGGTTTTAATTTGCACCCCTGATTTGTTTCCTCTAAAGCGATTTATGACTTTCGAACAGCGGTTGCCTTTTCTTATAAGAAAATAACCATCACTGGAAGTTAATCAAACGAATGTTCACCTCTTTGTTAACTGTGTACAAACCTTTAGAAACCTCAATTTCCTAAAGAAACTTCAAATAAAACAAAATTTGTATTTGAAATACCCAAGCTATATGTTTATCACACAGTAATTTTTGTACTGTAATGAAATGTAGGATAAATTACCTACACCTGTCAAATGCAAGGGGAAAATAATTCCGACACAACCGCATGTGAAGCACTATGATTTGACGGTATTACACATAAACTCAATGCAGTTAACTAAATTCAGCCCTAGAGGTTTAATAAAATGATTAATATAAAAATAAGAAGATGACTATAAGGCGAATGAGATATCTTATTATTGATATTATTCCGATGAAATACCTCTCCCAGATTACCAAATCATTCCTATTAATCATGTTAACCCGAAGTACAATTCCATGTTCAGGGGCATGATCATATTCTGGTACAGATGCTTTATTCATGTTTCAAAATTTCAACATAAAGTAATGAATTTCAAAAGTTTAAGATATTAATATATATATTAGACTCAACTAAAAAAAAACTCACCTAACTAGTTCGACTTACCAGCGGGGTTTTGCTTACATACAACACGAGGAATGTTGATTGTGGAGCAAAAAATACTTATCTCTCCAGAGCTCTTGAATTCATCCTGGTTTTTATGGCTGTTCAATTTGCGATTTGAATTCTGTTGTTTATAGTTTGGTATATTAATTGTATGCCATGCCATTGTCAATTCGTTCTCCAATTTCGAATAATGAGTTTGAATAGTCTTTTTTTGTAATTGTTCATCTCTCTCTCTCTCTCATCTCAATCGATTTCACTCTTTAAGCATTTCTTGATATGTATTTATCAAAATTTGACGTTGAATGAAAAGATGAACATGATAAAAGGTAAATAGTTGACTTTTCATTTAAAGAAAACAAAATGTTGCCGAACAATCTTATTCTTATTCCCGGTTTGTTAATTAATGACCATTTAATTCGGAGTTTAGTTTGATGTCCATGATCACTGAACTAGTATACATATGTTTTAAGGGGCCAGCTGAAGGACGCCCCTGGGTGCAGGAGTTTCTCGCTACATTGAAGATCCATTGGTGACCTTCTGCTGTTGTCATTCTATGGTCGGGTAGTTGTCGCTTTGACACATTCCCCATTTCCTTTCTCAATTGTATTAGCAGTTGCCTCCACGTTATGATAGATAGAATACATACTCGACAAACCTCGATAGTTGTAGAAGCACTTGCCTATGAATTAATCATTGAATTAATTTGTTTCAGCTTTTACGAGAAAGATTTTGTATTCAACCTATTCATTCATTAAGGAATTTGACGTCGAATCAAACAATGTGACTATTCTAGCCGAACAATCTGACCGAGTGTATGGTATGACCTATGATGATAAAAACAACTATATTTATTTCACCCCAGACACTTCTCCTACGATGTAATGAGGTAAGCATGTACTAAGTGGACTTTCTTGAAACTCATTTTAGGCTTTTCTACCTCAGGCATAGATTACCTTAGCTGTATTTGGCAAAACTTGTAGAAAATTTGGTCCTCAATGCTCTTCAACTTCGAACTTTATTTGGCCTTTTTAACTTTTTTTTTTATTTGAGCGTCACTGATGAGTCTTTTATAGATGAAACGCGCGTCTGGCGTATATACTAAAGGAGTAGGTTCGGTAAGTGCCATATTTGGCCCAAATTATAAAGTTCATGGTTACAAGACAATACTTGTTTTAAGTTGCCTTAAATACATGTGAGAAAGTAAAACAGAGCTGTTTTCGTCAAAGTTTTTTTTTAATACGTTGATTTTTACATCCCAAAAAGGTCAAAATAAGGGATTTTGGTGGAATTTTCAACAGAATGGTTCATATCCTATCTAGTTATTGTGTTAGCTATAATTTATCGTGATATTGGTCAATAAATCCGCATTTGAAATTGACGCTAAAAAAAGGGGGCCATTTTAGGACCTTATCGAACATACTCCTTTAGTCCTGGTATCTATGATAAGTTTATTTTTCCGAAAGCCATAATTTTATGTTCAAATTAAAATGCAATACAAGTTTTTATCTCGATTAGGAGTATACTGTTATAAAACTGATTTTGCTGCTATATGGAGAAAAAATAAAACAATGTGCAAACAGTCTACCGAAGAAGCGAATCGATAAAAACTCTTCTTATATCAACGAGCGATATTGTCTTATACCAACGAGTTGCATTGTGGGAAATTTCAGACGAATGTTAGCAATTGTACGAAGAAAGGCAGATTTCTCAGTATAAAGTAATGACTCTTTTTTTAAAACAGGGTGACAGTTAATACGACATATGACTGCTGTATAATTTCATGAATTATTTTAAGTTATAACAAGCAATGTGTATTTAAACGAGAAAATTGAATTGTTGAATAAATGAAATATAAATGCAAGATTTATCACTTGAAGATGTACACATTCAATAAATATCATGTAGCAAAGTCAGTGGAATGTAATTGAGATAAGTTTGTTCGCTAAGCCAAAATCCCCTATAAGTCAGAGATACTGCTATATTTTATTTTATCGGTCGTCCCTCTGTCTATATCACTCTGTTCGGCTCTTAATATTATTCCGTATCATGTCTTTGTGATGTCAAATACGTTGACCCGGCCTAAATAACTTTGACCCGGACTTATTAGCGACGTCATAATGTTTGAACTGACGTTAATAACTTTGACCCGAACTTATCAAGTCATTTTTTGTGTGCTGGCGAAAAAAAATAAAACACTTCCGAAACACGCAAATAAAGCCCGATAAATCGATTATCAGATTATCTGCATATTGATATTGTAAAATATCAGCTGCTTGGCATTATATGAAGGCTTTTGAAGTGATGAAACAATGGCGGAATTTAAATGCGGTTGTAAATAGTCTACCGACCGGCCTATTAGATTCTAATATAGGTCTAGTGGTAGATCCAGGGGGATGGGGAGGGGTCCGTGGATTGGAAACCCCATTTTTTTGGCCGATCAATGTATTTAAATGAGGACATATAGTTGAAACATCCCCCTTTTATCCAGGGTTTGGGCCCCCTCCTCTCTTTTGAAAACGGCTGGATCCGCCCTTGAGGTCACACTGCTATAGCCTATCCACATGGGTAATATCGAAATAGACAAAAAAATGTTACTTAAAAAAAAACAATTCATTAAAACAATCCAATTCAATACAGCTCCAAATAACAATGAATATTCAAATGGTAAAATAAATATTCCAAACAAATTAAAATGAACAAAAACTGATGCCCCGAACTTTGAAGATACCAACTGAATAACCTCATACTATAAATTGAACAACTTCAGATACCACGAAAATCAAAAATCTTGTCAAACAGAAAATGTATTAATCATAATATAGAAAAACAATATTGAGAAGGAAAACAGTTCTTTTTGGATATCAAAGACTTTTCAAGATGTCAAATCGATATCATTATGAACATAATCAGCTCGCCGTGTGGACGCTCTTTTACCTCGCGATGACCATGAGCGCATTCCCCTGTATTGTTGCCGCAGAGATTTGACTATCTTTTTTGACTAGTAACCGATCGTATAAATACGCGCACATTTCTTCAATAAATACTAAAAATAATGTTTAGAAAACACATGAATAAGATGAAAATGTCTGTTGACGTTAGAAATGTGTATATATCTTTTCTATATTTATAAATTAAGATCGTTCAGTGCTGTTTATTTGGTATTTTTATTGACGTAATCGTTCTTGTACCATCATAACTGTCGTTACCTTTAAAGCTTTAGAAGTGTACTAGTTCATATTGCACTTTACAAAAGATTCAGCACCCAAATGACGTTTTTGGAGAAATGGAAAGCAGTTATTTATAAGGGGAAATTTTAAAGATTTATAGATAAAAGAAGATGGTGCATGAATTCGAATGAGACAACTTTCCATCAAAGTTATAATTGTTTTCAAGTAAACCATTAGAGATCAAAGTAGGGTCTTCAACACGGAGCCTTGGTTCACAGCGAACACCACGCTATATAGGAACCAAAAAAATACTAGTGTTAAACCATTCAAACAGGAACATCAACGGTCTAATTTGTATAAAAAAGGAGATTCAAAAATAAAGGTCAGATTTTGTTGGATGAATCTGAACGAAGACAGTATGATTCATCTTTGTCACAAGTTAGTTTCATTGTTATCAATAAAGAAAGTCTAATTCGGTGCGTTCATTATAAAATTTGTTAAATGCTATGTATGTGAACAATAAGTTTGATACTAAGCTATTTGATTACGACATCGTTTGTTAAACCCCATCGTTACTGGCATTTTCAAATTTTGAAAATGGTGGATTCAATCTGTTTTTATAGCGCTTAACCTCTCGCGTGTATGACAGTCTCGTCAAATTCTGTCATATTTACAACGATGCATGAACAAAACAAACATAATAGATAAAATTGTCAAAATATGGGTACAGCAGTCATATATTGATATTGGTACTAATAAATACTAATATTGATATAATAAAAACACCGATGTGATATTTTAAAAGTATCGCATTGATATTAGAACTAATAGCATTTGTATGTTTATGTTTATAAGAAAAAACACAGCACTTCAATTTTTACACGGACATAAACGTTTGCTTCTAACTAACTTCTGAATGTATATTTAGACTCAATTGTTGTTTATATTTGAACAATAAGTTTTAAAGTTAGTATTTTCTAAATTTTTCGTTGCCGAAAACAAAATTTTCCGCATGGAATGTCTGCATATTTACAATAGATATTAGACAATATCGCTATGTGATATAAGTAAAGTTTTTGTCGATTCGCTTCTTCCATAGACTGGTAACGTAAGTATACAAGCCTAATAATCTTTAACAATCGTGGCTGAGTGCAGGTAAGCTGAAAGCGAAAAGATATATACAAAAATGTATTCCAAAAGCTGTATTGCTCAACAAAAGAAGTAGCTTTCTTCTAATTATTGTTTTAGAATAAAATGCATCATTAAAAAAAGCTCTTAAATGTATTGAAATAAAAACAGAAATTCAATATTATCAAACTGTTCACCCTGAACAACACCATAACGTATGGTTAGTCATACGCGAGACAAAGGAACATACACGTTCATCATGTAAAAGGTTTTATAGTCTTTCGTTTAGATTGGGCTTTTTTCATAGATATGAATTGTTTCTACTTCGATGAGAAAACAGTTTGACGGGGAATATAATTAATCATTTCGTGAACTATGTTGCTGTCTCATTTTCCTTATTGTCAAATCGATAAATAAGTAAGACCTCCTGACTTTGCGATGTTGCACTTTCTAAAAGAGAATCAAAACATCTTGGAGGGGTTGGAATATCGCAATAATTGCATAGTTAATGTTGACATTGCGACCAGGTCAAAATATTTAATACCCGGTGCATGTTTTACTGAATATATACTTACCTGTATTATTATCTCTTCATGCAGCTTGTAATAATTGCGTTATTCAACACAATATAATTTTCTATGATACCTGAGATGAGTTCATTACATAGAGGATTACTTTGCTTATTAAATGCACTCGAAATTATAAACCAACTCAGATTTTGAAATTTAGGTTTAGTTTATTGACGTTAGGTCGGGGATGACTATTGCGATCCAATTTAAATTCGTCTTTATAATGTTTGACGTGTCAGCCATTGGACGTTTAGGGAGGATGCAATCAATCGTTCAGCGTAAAGGTAGCACAATACAAAGATTTTCTTACTTCCAATCACTAACCTTTGAAATGGTGTAACTTTCTTATGAAAGCATAGAAAATAATAAAATAGGTATATATAAATAGAAAAAAGATTAATCTTTTAAATGAATGCAATATTTTTATTATGCAATCATTATGTAATCAATTATTATGTAATTAGTGGCAAAATCTGGGTAAGTTCACTTGAATGAATTTAGCTCTATCATCTCTTTAACTATACAGAAAATTTTAACGAAATCTTAATCAACACATCATTGGCTTCAAAAGGGCGTCTCAGATTGTCTCTATGGTATTCCATTCTCTCATAAATCTCTAATTAGTGTAAACATCCTAACCACATAAAAGAAGATAATGTTTAATTAGGTGTAAAATTTGTTCTATACATTCTATCTGAAATCTGAGACACTCTTTTGTAGATAATGGCCATAGGAACAACATATAATAAAATCAACCCTCTAGGGCTACCTATGCAGAAGCTAATCATTTGAAAGTGGAAATTTAGTTAAAAAAAACCAGTTTAGACACAGTTTAATATAGCTGTATATAACACATAACTCAATCAAACTGTGAATTTTGTCTTAGATTTTCAATTGAACAATATATTTATCAAAAAGAAAATATGACATGCCAGGCCCGTAGCCAGAAATTTCTATGGGGGGGTTCGTTGGACTCACAAACTCGATTTTAACAGTCACAATTCAAACAGAACATTGACTTTAACAGTGCTTATTCGTTTTCAAGGGGGGTTCGGACGAACCCCCCCTGGCTACGGGTATGCATGCAGTGTTAAAGAGCGTCCAGCGACAAAAATGCGAATCATTTACTATCATTATGAAATTCTTTGGCACGAATAAATTCTTTGCCAGTTTTTTGTGTGTCTTTTTTTCATTAGAAATGTTATCTTTTCCTTTTTAGTTAGCTTTTCCCATTTGTAGAAAATATAGTCTGTATTCTAACGTATTACACACCACGATGTAGAAATTACTCGAAAATCAAGACAGATTTTTGTACAACTGTCCCTGTTAAATTAATTTACAAATAGTCTTCTTATTTGCAATATGCATTGACACGTAAAAAGTCTTGTCTTTAATCGAAATCTGTGGTTTTTCCTTGATATGAGTTAAAATTCTTGTCGTATAATGTAATACCCACCTTTGACATTTAGTTTAACATCCATAAACAATAATGTGAACAGGTGTTACATCGTTACCTTATTCAGACAACCTATCGAAACATAGTCGTTAAGAGGCTATAACTCCTATATGGAAGCGGATTACGATCACATGAATGTTACCATATTTGCAGATCTTATCCAGTAGGTAATAATTGAGATTTTTAGATATCTTTATGACTGAAAGCTTTACTATAGGCAAACACGGACATCTAATATAAGAGTTATATAAGTTATTGTCCTGTGGACTATTTCTTTGTGTCAACGTACTATAATTTTAATCAAAATTACAATATTTAGTAATTAGTTATCAAAGGTAATAGGATTATAATTTAGTACGCCAGACGCACGTTTCGTCGACATAAGACTCATCAGTGACGCTCATATCAAAATATGTATGAAGCCAAACAAGTAGAAAGTTGAAGAGCATTTAGGATCCAAAATTCCAGTATGTTGTGCCAAGTACGGTTAAGGTAATCTATGCCTGGGATAAGAAAATCCTGAGTTTTTCGAAAAATTTAAAGTTCGGTTAATAGGAAATTTGTAAAAATGACCAAATTATTGATATTCATACTGGGCTGGCGATACCTTCGGGGACGAAACGTCCACCAGCAGTGGCATCGACCCAGTGGTGTAAATAGTTATCAAAGGTATCAGGATTATAATTTAGTACGCCAGACGCGCGTTTCGTCGACATAAGACTCATCAGTGACGCTCATATCAAAATATGTATGAAGCCAAACAAGTAGAAAGTTGAAGAGCATTTAGGATCCAAAATTCCAAAATGTTGTGCCAAGTACGGTTAAGGTAATCTATGCCTGGGATAAGAAAATCCTGAGTTTTTCGAAAAATTTAAAGTTCGGTAAATAGGAAATTTGTAAAAATGACCAAATTATTGATATTCATACTGGGCTGGCGATACCTTCGGGGACGAAACGTCCACCAGCAGTGGCATCGACCCAGTGGTGTAAATAGTTATCAAAGGTATCAGGATTATAATTTAGTACGCCAGACGCGCGTTTCGTCTACATAAGACTCATCAGTGACGCTCATATCAAAATAAAAATATAAATACAAACAAGTAGAAAGTTGAAGAGTATTTAGGATCCAAAATTCCAAAAAGTTGTGCCAAATACGGCTAAGGTAATCTATGCCTGGTATTAGAAAATCCTGAGTTTTTCGAAAAAATGGTAAAATCGATGCTCGATGAATGTATGAACCTCCGTTTAAGAGAAATTGAAGACCGACATTGCATTTATTTTATATTCGGTTTATACCATAGTATTGTTGTTTCCCTAAGGTTGAATCCCTGCACTATGAAAGTTCATCAAACGTCTTCGTGATCGTCATTATGCATGATAAACTAGAAATATAATTTGGTACGTACGTAGGTATTTAATTACATTTCCCTAATGACAGGAGTATTGGTTATCAACCATAAGAATAATTTGCCTAATTCGTGCAACAATTTTTGACGTTTTTCCCAAATATGTCTGTTTGTTTCGCTTACTAATTAACTATCCAAATTACTCGGTTTAATGCACCATTGTGTACATAAGGAAATACATGTACCAAGTCAGGAATATGAGAGTTGTCTTCCATTCCTTTGATGTGTTGAAGTTTCGATTTGCTTCTTGTTATGACTTGTGGAAATGACATGACCGTTTGTTTAAGTGTAAAACCAGTATAAAGACTTATCTAACTCATTTGAATGGCGAGATCTTCTAACAATATGGTTAATGTTTGTATTTATGTAAACAAAACTGTATTTTCATAGAATAACAGCAAATTTTAAACATTACAATGTTGAGAAATGAGGCTACTTACGATTCTTTAAATACTTGTTTATTCAGATTTCGTTACCCATCACAAAACTATACGCTACAAACTATTTGCACAACAAGAATTAACCCAGGAGGAATAGCTATAGATTACGTAATGGGACAAGTGTATTTCGCTCATGATCGCTCTAAGATCTCTAGATGTAACTTAGATGGATCAAATGCAGTGGATATCCATACAAGTCTGACCGGACCTTTTGCCTTAGGACTCGATGTTACTAAAGGGTATATATTTTTCCGTTTACTTTGAACATTATTGCGTTTACAAAAATTCAAGAGGTAACTGTGTCATCTTAAACGAATCAAGATTGTATTAACTGTTTAGTCAACAAATCTGTTATTGAATTGCAACAAAATCAACTGCAAAATTTTCGAACTAATCAAGACCTCTTTTAAATAATCAAGTAAAAATCAAATGACAATGCCAATGCTTAAAACAAAATATGACAAAAAAATACAAACAATTGTCTACAAAACACAACATAGAAAACTATGCATTGAGTAACATGAAAACCAACACCACAGGTGAGGTGAACTCCAAGAGGGGAAAAAGATCCTGTCCTCATGTGGTACCCACCGGTTTTTCCATGTAAGCACAAACCCGGTGATAAGTCTAAAAGCGAAGAAAGACGACGGTTTTTGAATATCCACAATTGGAACATATATGTCGTCATCTTTAAAAATGGGCAAGCGTCTCGGAATCTTGGTTTGAAAGCTACAAAGCAAGCAGTGCACCTCTATCTAGAAAATTTTGATAGAAAATTCAAGCTCTGGTATATCAACTTGTTGATAATAAAATTAAAAAAGGAAATGGGGAATGTGTCGAAGCGACAACCACCCGACCATAGAGCAGACAACAGCCGAAGGCCACCAATGAGTCTTCAATGTAGCGAGAAACTCCCGCACCCGGAGGCGTCCTTCAGCTGGTCCATTAGAAAATGTATACTAGTACAGTGATTATGGACGTCATACTAAACTCCGAATTATACACAAGAAACTGATTGAAAGATTATGTCTTCATCATATGAATATCAGGCACAATCTCTCCCGTTAGGGGTTTAGTATCATACAATCATAAAATATACGAGAAAATATATACCATATATGAAGGAGCTGCTAGAATATTGCTGCTTGTAAATGGAAATTTCCCACATTGAACTGTGATCATATCTTTTGTCGTAAAATTTTGTTCTCAATGTACCCTCCCTGCTAGTTTCTAACAGTCAAGGTATGAGGCACAACTGTATCCGTTTTATACTTTAATTCGATTTTGTTGGGATAGACGCGCTTAACATAGACACCAACCTTTGAATTATGCAATTAGAAGAAATCATCTATATAGTTAAGCTGAAGTATAGCGATAGCTTTTTTTATTTATATTTATAACAAGATAAATACAAAAGGTACTCCACTGTTAATATGACTGTGTATCATTTGAAAGATAGTTCAACAAATATGTAGTGAAACTATGGCATTTGTTGCACTTGCCTTCTTTTTGAATGCAAATTGCGTAGTCTTATAATTACAAGCCATTTTTGTCCAGATCTGTAGTGTACATTTTGTCGTTTTTTGTTGCACAATTG
This sequence comes from Mytilus trossulus, assembly GCF_036588685.1. Classification (NCBI taxonomy): domain Eukaryota; kingdom Metazoa; phylum Mollusca; class Bivalvia; order Mytilida; family Mytilidae; genus Mytilus; species Mytilus trossulus. The sequence goes on along the minus strand of NC_086381.1, from coordinate 39,750,854 downwards.
TTTTAACTTCTTCAAAGCAATATAAAAATTCTTTTATATTCTATCTTATTTTTCCAATTTCGTTTTTGTTAAATATAATGGCTGATATACATTTTATCTATCTTTCAGGTGGATGTATTTTTCAGAAAATGGAGTACCACGTAAAATGGTAAGATCAAGATTTGATCTTTCTCAAAGACAAGACATTTATACTCAACCAACAGAGGCATACAGCCTTGATCTAGGTATGATAATTTAGTATGATTATATTTCATAAACATTTACTAAGGCATTTCTAACTCAGGCATAGATTACCTTAGCTGGATTTGGCAAAACTTTTAGGAATTTTGGTCCTTAATGCTCTTCAACTTCGTACTATATTTGGCCTTTTTAACTTTTTTGTATTCGAGCGTCACTGATGAGTCTTTTGTAGACGAAACGCGTGTCTGGCGTAACTAAATTTAGTCCTGGTATCTATGATGAGTTTATTTAGAAGTTCTTTAATGAGGTTGGATTTTATTTAGTAAAAATCATCAACTGAGAATCAATGTAGGGCAATTCATACTACAAACGAATAGCATACTACAAATTTAAAATTTTGTATTTCAGTGGACAAAAGTTACTTTCCAAAATTCATTTTTGTAATACAGACTTAACTTTTGTTATCTAATTTGAAAATTGGGCGACAAAAGTGAATGTTGTATGCCAATTAGTTAAGTTTGGATTCTGTGAACTAATTTGCATACAAAATCGACTTTTGGTAGACAAAATTTACTTTTGTAAGACGAAATTGATTTTTGCAAGACAAGTTTTAATTTTATGAGACAAAACTGACTATTCTTAGACAAAATTGACTATTGTGAGTCAAAATTGACTATTATGAGACAAAAGTGACTTTTGTGAGACAAAATTGACAAAATTGAGTTTTGTCTCACTATAGTTAGTTTTGTGACTGTCGTCACAAAATTGACCTTTGTGAGACAAAATTGACAAAATAAATCAAAAAGTCAATTTTGTCTCACACAAGTGAATTTTGTATCACACAATTGAATTTTGTCTCACACAATTGAATTTTGTCTCACACAATTGAATTTTGTATCATATAATTGAATTTTGTATCACACAATTGAATTTTGTCTCACAGAATTGAATTTTGTCTCACAAAAGTCAATTTTGTCTCATAAAATTAAAACTTGTCTCGCACAATTGACTTTTGTGTTTTAATTTCCATATCAGGTAATAAAAGTCAATTTTGTATGCAAATAAGTAATTTATAGTTGCATACCAATTTGACAAAATTGATTTTTGTAATGACAAAAATGAGTTTGTCTACAATAATGAATTTTGTCATGACAAAAATGAATTTTGTCATGACAAAAATGAATTTTGTCTACAAACATGAATTTTGTCTACAAACACAAAATTGAAGTTCTCATAAAACAAGTCTACATCACATAGTTTTGTCATGACAAAAATGAATTTTGTCTACAAACATGAATTTTGACTACAAACATGAGTTTTGTCTACAAACATGAATTTTGTCATCACAAAATTGAAGTTCTCATAAAACAAGTCTACATCACATAGTTTTGTAAGACAAAAATTATTTTGTTGTGACAGAATTGAATTTTGTACAAAACTACAAGAAACCTGTTCGGCGCCCCGTAAAAGGACATAATAAGAGAACAAATAACATAGAAATTAACAAATTTAGGTAATCAGAAGGCTTTCAACTACATGTATTAGCAAAACTCTGTGAATTGCCTTCAGTATGAATTTTATATGTTCAATGTTCTTCTGTTTTTATCTAAATGACGTTCATGTATAGCATGTTGTGTTTTATGTTAGTAGAATATATGCACTTTCTAATGTTCTAAACCAAATATGTTAACTGTGTTGATTGTGCAATGATGTTTTGGGACCTTTTTTGTTGAGTTGCTCCCCGTTGACTTCAACTCTCTTGTGTGTCTCTTCCTCATTGATTTTACTCTGTTGTGTCTCTTCCTCATTGATTTTACTCTCTTGTGTCTCTTCCTCATTGATTTTTACTATCTTGTGTCTCTTCCTCATTGATTTTACTATCTTGTGTCTCTTCCTCATTGATTTTACTATCTTGTGTCTCTTCCTCATTGATTTTACTATCTTGTGTCTCTTCCTCATTGATTTTACTATCTTGTGTCTCTTCCTCATTGATTTTTACTATCTTGTGTCTCTTCCTCATTGATTTTACTCTCTTGTGTCTCGTCCTCATTGATTTTTACTCTATTGTGGCTCTTTTTCGTTGATTTCACTCTCTTGTGTCTCTTCCTCATTGATTTTACTATCTTGTGTCTCTTCCTCATTGATTTTTACTATCTTGTGTCCCTTCCTCATTGATTTTTACTATCTTGTGTCTCGTTCTCATTGATTTTACTCTCTTATGTCTCTTCCTCAAAGATTTTTACTATCTTGTGTCTCTTCCTTTTTTATTTTTACTCTCTTGTGTCTCTTCCTCATTGATTTTACTCTCTTGTGTCTCTACCTCATTGATTTTTACTCTATTGTGGCTCTTTTTCGTTGATTTCACTCTCTTGTGTCTCTTCCTCATTGAATTTAACTCTCTTGTGTCTCTTCTCCGTTGACTTTAACTCTCTTGTGTCTCTTCCTCGTTGAGTTTTACTCCCAAGTGCCTCTTTCCCGTTGACTCAAACTCTCTTGTGTCTCTTCATCGTTGCCTGAACCTTTCTAGTGTCTTTTCTTCGTTGACTTCAACACTTATGTGTTTCTTCCTCGTTGACTTTTATTCTCTTGTGTCACATCCTCGTTTACTTTTATTCTCTTGTGTCACTTCCTCGCTGACTTTAATTTTCTTGTGTCTATTCTTTTGTCTCATTCAATGCATAAATTTACTATAATTGATAACGTCCAAGCGAGATTTTTATGATCATTATTTCTCCATTTCATTTTATGCAAGTTTTTTGTTTTTAATTAAAGTTACGAAATCATGAATCATTTAAATTTCAAATGTTTAGATCTGGAGGAACAAAAGCTTTATTGGATTATTGATGAAAGTAATGAAATCAAATCAGCAAACTTTGATGGGACTGATATTAAAACGGTTAGGAACATTAATCCACATGGCAGCAAATATGACAACGTTGCCATTCGCATTTCTAGAAGTTACATTTTCTTTACTGAACTTGGCAAGTTATTTAGAATGAATAAAACGACTGCGACCTCGCCAACTCTATTGTTTACCGACACACAGCGTATTAACAGCTTATATCTTTACGAACATACAGGTAAGAAACGTCATTTACTCAGTCTGAAAAGAAATGATATTTCGTAACAAATAACATTTGAAAAACTATTGATAAAAGCTCACTCGATGAAAGATTTTTTTGGTGAAAAATTTCTATTTGGCCGCATTTTGATATGATTTGTCTGTAGTGATTAATGAATAGTTCTGGCAAATAAAATGAATTTCTTTGGTCATTCATGTAGAAATAAATAATTTCTTGAACTCCGAATCAATTCTTTTAAAGATAGCAAAGTTCAAGTCCAATGTTTTAATATTGTATTTCTGTGTACAGATATTTTATTATAACTTTATGTTTTTGTTGATATAGCATGAATTGTTTTGTATTTATATTCTAATTACTTTGCCTGCTTTCAATATGTAGAATTACCATAATAATATATATATATTTTTAATATTACAGTGTGTTTTCCATTGAGTGATTTTCATGATTGTATATTTGAATATCGATAAAAATGTCTGTCGTGATAAAGCCTTGATTTTGACTCTGATATTGTATGATGTTTTGGGTTTTTTAATTTTTGCAATTTAGCAAACAATAATGCAAATAGGAGAGTTGTCTCATTGGCACTCATACCACATCTTCCTAAATCTATATTATAGATTGTAAAAGTCGTCCTTGTATTTGCAGAAGAAAATCTGCACTCATTGTTGATACCTTTATCTGCAAGTGCATGCTATGTTTATTATGAATGCCATATTTTTTCAACATTAAAATAGTTTGGTACATCAGAAATATCTATACATTATTAGGTATAGCTTCATCATCACCATTCATTCAAATTCTTCTTGGAGTATGTTATACATCTAAGCAGACGCCACAGAAGAAGACAGAATTGATGAAACTTACATTTAAGACATTTTAAAAAAGCAAATTTCGAATCTTTCATGAATAGTATTTGAAGAGTTATTCTTAAATTAATATAGTAATGGGGAAATAGCTACGAGATATATAAGAATTTTACAGCCAGTATGGTCAAAATAAGAAACATTAATAATAATTCGACCTCATTTAATCCGTAGTCAGGTGACCTTTAATTCAACCCCTCATCGAGAGATTGATTACGCCAAAAAAAAAATGCGTGTTCCGTTATTAAAAGGAAACAAATGTCAACATTGAAAGTGAAACAAAGGTAAATTATTTGATTGACCGATTTGATCAACAAAACCTTATTCTTATACAGCTATTTACAAATGATGATTTACATATATTGTTAATCTATAATATGAAATTAAACAATGTTTTTAATTTTGATATAAGTTTTAGTATTTTATAAATCAAGTATGAGAATTTGAGTCAAATCTGTAAACATGAATTCGACAGTTAATGCATCTTTTGTTTGATTTGTGTGATTACTTTGAACCAGTATTAATAAAGAATATGCTTTCGTGTTACTCTTTCATTTTTCTAATAATAGTGATTATGTAAGTACTGGTTTGAAGTTTTGTATAGTCCTTTTCCTCATTTCTTTATACTTATTAAAGCATTTATGTTAAATGTTATTATATGTATATCTAAGTTAATGTACCAACAAATTTAACCAAATTTATCTCCTTGTGAAAGAAATATTTCTTCTTTCATTTCAATGCCTTTTGTGTGAGATTTAACGAAAGAAAAGACCACGAAGTTTCCCGACAGAATTTTAATGTGGTTTGGAAGAAAGTAATTTGGAATAGTAAGTATTTTTGATATGCAAGAAAGCAATGCAGTAATTTGAAATAATAAGTATTCCACTTTGTCAATATGGCATCTTCAGCTTTTTTTTGACAAAATTTCTTAAACTTGGCAAAATGAAATACGAAATAGAGATATTTATCCATGTTTTTGGAAAACACACATTACGATTCTATGTTAAGAAAATCCAACGAATTATTCCATATATTATTTAAAGGTATTGTATAGCACAGATGGCTTTTTTGTTCATAGTGCTACTGACTGAAAAACGCATTATGTTGCCAACTGTTTTAATAAATTCATTAAACGTTATCAAACATCATTTGTTTCTATTCCAATGTCATCAAATTCTATCAAATTCAATACATTCATATTTTAATTTTGAATTGAAATGTCAACGAGTTCTTAAGAGCGAGATTAGTAACGATTCATATATGTGTGAGATAAACGACAAATTAAGGCTTTTATTTTATTTTAAACATTTGTATGAATGAAGTGTTCAATAGATAGTCAGACGTTATAAGTATGACCTTTGGTTCATTTTTGTATAAATACGATATATGATGTGAGATGGAGATGATTGCGCATGTAAAATATAGGCTGAAACAATTAGACTTAAGACAAGTAAAATAACGAAATAACCAAACTCCAAGGAAATTTCAAAAGGAAAGTTCTTTTCAAATAGTAAAATTAAAAACTCTAACAGTTCCAACGTATTGGAAACAACTGAAAAATTCCTGACTGGAAAGCTACTATTATAGACAGATTTCGTTGACTGAATCTGACCGCAAAAGGTAAAAGAATGATGTGCATTAATTATGATATACTTTTTATAAAAATAAACAAAGGAGTAGGTCCAGTAAAATCCCTTTTTTGCCCCAAAATATAGCAGTTTTACAAAATTGTTAAGATGTATACTTTGTGTTATTTATTGGAAAGTAATGCTAAATTACTGAAATTCTTACAAATTTAACATTTTGGTTAAATTTTAGACGGTTTTCGTTTTAAAAGAAAGTGGCCGCATGTGTGTTCATTCTTGATATTGAAATGTAAGTTGTATTTGATGATAATACATAACATATATGAAGGTTGAGGATGAACACGAATGCAGCCACTTTCATTTTTGACAAAAACCATCTGAAAAGTGACATGTTTTTGGCATATTTGATAGATTTTTCATGTTTAAGCTAAAATATGAGCGTTGTAATGAGTAAGTCAGTTAAAATCATTCACATAAAATGATTGAATCAACTGAAATAGACACTTAAGTGTTTAAAAAATGTCCAAAATCTTTCGACAAATGAACTTGAAATTTAACGGACCCTCCTCCTTTGGTATAATTACCAATAAGACGACTCTCCACCTAATACCAAATGACATATAAGTATGCAACCATAGGTCTTCGTACGATGTCAAACTATAAGCAAACCAAATGCCTTATAACAAGCTTTAAAAGGCCCATGACACAAGTAACACAATTGACACCGGAAAAAACTGAAGGCCCTATTTACCAAACAAACATAAAAACCAGACATGATCTCGCCAACAAATGAAAATCACAGAATCAATTAAATTTAAAAGTGGGATACCGAATGTGATTGTATGTGTGGGGAGACATATTTCCAGTTGCTAACCAAGGTTAAAAGTGATGATAGTTGTGTCTTTCGCAATCATACAACTTCTCCTTTCAGATGTTCAAGGCTTAATTTCTATTGATAGATTTATATGTTATTCATGTCCAATGACTCATTTCAGGCACAGTCGACTCTGAGTTATTACCATTGGCTGTTAATTCTTATATTTCAACCATTGTACTTGATACACTAATTGTGATTAAACGGTTGATCATAATTAACTTGCGTTTTCATCACAGTATGAAATACCCGTGATATTGCAGGCAAGTATGAATTCTTGTTCAATATTTGTTCTAAATTAATTGCAACAACTTTACATTATGTAGATTGAAAAAAAAAAAAAGAGATAAAACATAACGTTCTCATTCGAGCATAAAACTTTTCTGGTGACTTCAAAATAAATAACCGGAGACACACAAAAGCAGTTCTACAATTTGCGGAATTTTAGTTTTATGAATAAAGGCAACAGTAGAATACCGGTTTTCAAAAGTCATAAATCGATTCAGAGAAAACGAAACCGGGTTACAAACTGAAACTGAGAGATTCACGTCGACTATTAGAGGAAAACAAATCCACAGATGCACGGAAGTGCAGCAAACACAAAGGCCAACATACATAGAAATGAACTCAGGTATTTCACATCCAATCTTTTATGGAAATATTCTTTATTAAGCTAAAAAATGTCAGTATCACCTCAGAAAACCTTTAAATAGACGTATTAAGAAGGGATATAGTTACAATACTGTTGTCCGGTAATTAAAGATTGCATATGTTGGCCTTAATATTGATTCACTTATAGGGTCTTTGCATTGGAACTAAACACATTCATATAAAAACCCGTTGTTGGCATCAAACGGGTTATATTTTTTTCATATATGATATGATGGTACGATACTAAACCCCTAACGGGAAGGCTTATACCGGATATTCATATGATGAAGACATAATCTTTCAATCAGTTTAATTGAAGTCTGGAGCTGGCATGTCAGGTAAATGCTAGTAGTGATATGGATCAATATTGTCTTCGGCGAAGGGATAGTTCAAATGGTATAGAACGAACCTGACGTTGGTGATCATGTAGGGTTTCCACTACGCATAAGGTCGCTGACGCAAACATGTACATTGTAAATGGTGACTTCGAAACGTTGAAGACGGAGTTGCAGTCTTTTAAAATCTCTACGTGATAAAATGTATATGAAACGCTGTAAAAGAGATTCATTGGTATACCACCAAAAATAATGCTTTTAATCGAAAGACTGGTTTTCTTGTCTATAGTAGATTTGTTCTACCTGTTCCATTAGTTGTGGGACAGTGACGTCGTTGGTCAATGGGACGATATACGTAGAAGAAACAGAATGTTCCTTGAGATTCTATAAATGAGAGGTGCACTTCTTTTTTAAACTGTCATCATCGTCGATTTCCCATGGTGCTTGATCGAGACTGAATGACACTAGCTCATATTTTTTTTTATTCCCTCATGTCGTGCAGGTACAGTTGACGTCTGTCCGGAAATTGGGATGTGTACCAGCCACACCGATATGAACTGGGTCACGGTTGTGAAGTGATTGAACAAATTAACATTTCGACTTAATAAAAACAGGTTTTTACGATCCTTTAATTTTAATTTTAATTGATCTTTTGTTTTTAACTTTACCCCTTTATTATCGTCAAACTTAATCACTTGAACATCTGAATCACTAAAAATCAATCCCTTGAATGTCGCTGCAACTTAATTTCTTGAATATCGTTTGAAAATATAACTAGTATTAAATTCCTTTCGACAATCTTTTTTAATCTTTCGACCTGATTAAAACCGGTGTTTTTTATGCTTTGACTTTTTTACAACTTATTCCCTTGAATGTCATTTAAAAATACAATTAATCTCGTTTTAACAACTGAATCTTTCGACGTGATAAAAACAGGATATTTCGATCCTAAGAAATGATTTACAACTTAATCCTTTGAATGTCTTTAAAATATTTTCAATTCAATCCGATATAACATACTATATACTTTTTTGATAAATCTAAAATCAAATTAGCTGACGTGTCAATCGGTGTTTGTTTAATCTTGCTTCTATTTTTTTGGTCTTGAAGGATAAGGCAGTCGAGTACTCATCTTTTCTGTCGAAGAACCCTAAAACTATACTACTGCGCATGAATTCCATAAAACTTGAAATAAATTATGGAATAGGTACAGCTAAATATGCCTCATATCGTGATTTACATCTAAAAATAATCAATAAGGGGATGTTGAAAATTATAACTTTCCAACATCAGAGATAATGTCAGCTTCCCAATTGTGAACTTTCCATTTCTACGTAGATAAATTCTAGCAGCACTTGCATATTGAGTTTTTTTCTCCCGGATATTCCAAAGCTTTGTTTCCTTTCATGATTTCCTGGATCAGGGTTGCCACTTAAAAAGTAAAATCACAAAAATTCTGAACTCAGAGGACAATCCAATCGGATAGTCCATGATAATCAAATGGCAAAATCAAATGACAAAACACATAAAAAACGAATGGACAAGAACTGTCATATTCCTGACTTGGTACAGGCATATTTTTCAAATGTAGAAAATGGTGGATTAAACCTGGTTTAAAAGAATTCCAAGTGGTGAAGTTGAAATCATTTCTTCGAAAATTTTACGCAACCACCAATAATTGGTTGACCGTAATGGGAGATCACATACGACGACAGATATGTTGGACGAAACGCGCGTCTATCGTATCAAATTATGAGCATGGTACCTTTAATAACTATTGACATCACTGGGTCGATGCCACTGTTGGTGGACGTTTCGTCCCCGGGGGTATCACCAGCCTAGTAGTCGGTGTTGACATGATTTTTTATAAATTTACTTTTTGCAAAATCAGTCATGAATTATACCAAATACTATGGATTTTCTCATCCAAGTAATAGATGACCTTAGCCGAATTTGGCAATTTTGCTTTTTAATTTGGGGACATCAATGCTCTTCAACCTTATACTAGTTTGGTTTTCTAACTGTTTTGATCTGAGCGTCACTGGTGGGTCTTATGTAGATGTTCTGGACCATATGAGTATTTGGACCATATGAGTATTTGGACCATACGCGTTTGGTCATGACCATATGCGTATACTCATATGGTCCGACCATACGCGTATGGTCCGACCGTACGCGTATGGTCGGACCATATGAGTATAATACTCGTTTGGTTATTAACGGGCCGGACCATATGAGTATTTGGACCATATAGAGTTTTTTTTCAAATTACATTATAAACGTATCAATACAAAAACTATCTAATAAAGCAATGATGGTTACATGAAATGTAATAATTTGATAATTCAAAGACTACGTAAAAATTAAATATTGATGCCCTAGTTAGTTTTCATCGCTAATTACATTCTTGCATGTAGGCTTGAGGTGACAGTTACTTCCAAACGGTATCATAGCTTTTTGCATTTACTTGTCCTTTTTGTGCACGATCCTTTTCATTTACATCTTTTGTTTGCGAATGAAAAGTTAGCCTTTTTGCAGCTGCGTACAGTGATAACGAGGTCTTGGGTCATTCCGATATATCTACGATGTTTTATGAAGCTCTAGATCTCAAATATCGTAACACGACTGCAATACACCATATTTACAAGACAACTTAAATAAAATGTGTTACTATCAATTGACATCTTGTGTAACAGTTCATTAAGAATTTTTTGGAAATAGTTTTTTAAGTCGACATATTGCCATTCACTCGTTATAACAAATCGGTAATAACCATCGGTAATGACAATCGGCAATGACCATTGGTATAAAATGTGTTTATTATAGTTTTGACAAGTAAATAAAATTAACTATTTGAAACTTCTATTTTTTTTTAGCTAGTCTTTTTGTTACGATTATATAAATTAATATAAAATTACCTATATGATAGCGTCTTTTTAATGAACAGTCATACCATAAGAAGAGTTGAGACGTATTTAAAGTAAACTGTAACAGAGTATTAATTACCCCGACCATATGAGTATATACCCATATGGTCATGACCATACGCGTATGGTCCAAATACTCATATGGTCCGGAACATAGACGAAACGAGTGTCTGGCCTATCAAATTATTAGCCTGGTGCCTTTTATAACTATTCGAATTATTGCAACCAACACCCCTTCCTGGGTTTTCGAATATGTCCTACTGAATCAAACTTATCACCGGGGTTGCTCTTATCGGAATAACACGACGCGGTGCCACAAGGGGAGTAGGATCTGCTTACTTTTCTGAAGCACAAGAGACAACCTCTGGAGGTTCGTGTTGGTTAGTCTTTAGATTTCTATGTTGTGTTTTGTGTACAATTGTTCGTCTTTCGTCGTTTTCCGTTTTTTGCCATGGTATTTTGAGTTTGTTTTCGACTTACGAGTTTTGATGGCTTTTGGTATCTTTAGTCCCCTCTAGATTCTTAAAATATTTTAAGTAAATGTTTGCCCCGCTTTTGGTCCCAAAAAATAATTGCAGTCTGTTGTTTGTAAATGTGTAGCTAGTCTCCCAAATCCCAATGTCTAGAATTCAAATGATTTTTACATCAGATGACCAGGAGGGCATTCCGGTGTCTTGCTGTCGCTTTGATTTCAATAACGTAACTTTGGTGTTGGGATTGTGTCCAATATATAAACATGATAAATACGCGGACATTATCGAGTGCGCAATAACATTCCTTACCACTTGCTATAAATTCATTTTTTCAATGGATACTCCTAAAAAAAATTTTTAGAAAATAAATTGATTATATGAAAATGTTTTGTCGTTAGAAATATATAAGAAATATATAAGTAAAAAATTCTTTATATCTATGCACACGTATAGAAAAGTTGTGTTAACGCATGCGGAAGAATATCTCAAGAACGTTTGTTACCCAAGACCACAGTTAATGACCCCGCTTTTCGTTGTCCTTTTTTATTAGAGTGTATTTTCCTCATTTTTTTCCCTTTCTCACTCATTTCTTAGATTTTTGGGGTGATAATGAAAGAAGAGAGGTGAAATAAATCTTTGGATGTTGTATTTAAACTGATTTTGATATGGAATGAGTGATTAGGTCAAGTGCCAAAAGGTAATATTTACAGTTTTCGGAACATCTCTTGACTTGTCAATAGGGGTATGGATGTGTATTTGCTAAATTTGTAAAAGTGGTTGCTTCAATCTTTCTGAATTTTAAATGTATATTTGGACTAGTACTATACATTACACACACACACACAAAATGACAAAAGTGCATGTTGCAATTTTTTTAATGATACAAAACGTTATAAAAAAACTGACAGAGGAATTAATTGTGGTCTGTGGCCAATGAATCTCCCTTGCAGAGTTATCGGTATTTGCTCTCTCTCAATGAACAATAACTCTGCATAGGAGATTGAACATTTGACGGGAAAATATGCATGCCTACTCAAATCCAATCTATTAGAAATATAGAAAAAAATATTGTTCATTTACCTCAATTGCGGGAATAGAGATGTGTTTTTTCTGAGACAAGTGCTTTTGACCATCCACAAGAACTTGCACTCATCCGATCTTCAGTACTTCAGTACTTTGATTTAGATGGTTGTATAAGACGTCGGTATTTATTGTAGGGTTCTTATATCAACTCAATTTGCAAACAGTTGCAGACTTTGCATAGATGTTTTAATCAACCCAAAATATGTTAACAGAGTTTTTGAATTTCTTTTGTTTACGGCCGATTTCTACCCGACGCAGCTTATTTCATTGGGAACTGCATTAATGAAACACTGTTTTTTTCCAAATTGACAATAATTTTGTTTTAAAAAAGGTGGTGATTTATTTTTATTATTGCTGTCTTTTTGACATATTTTCATGTCATTTTATTGTATTTCAAATAGTTGAAATGAGATATATCACGTTGAAAATGGTAAGGATATTTTTTTCAGTCAATCTCCACTATTCAGCAAAATGATGTCAATTTTTAATTCAAGATGGCCGCCGTGGAAAAAAAAATGAAAAACAAGTTGGCTACCCCTCTAATATGATAAAGTATACCACAAAGAACATCTGCGTCAAATCCTATGCTTGAATCACCATTTGCATGAATTTTTTTTATTCAAATTTCGGTACTAAGCCCCACTCGTATCACTTATGAGTACATTGTAGTACGACATATGACATCCCAATTAATCTGCAAAAATAGTTCACCGAATATATTCGTTTGGGACAATAGTTTTAGCATATTGTATATTCGTCTAACGTATCGGATATTTTGCATACGTTTTACATTGGCTGACCCAGGGGATTGGGGTTCCGGGCGATGGAACCCCCGTATTTTGGACGATAAATGCATTTGAATGGGGACATATAGTTGAAACACCGACCCCACCCCAATTATCCTGGGTTGGGACCCCATTTAAAAATGACTGGATCCGCCCCTTTTTTAGACTGATCTCTACGAATACTGTCAAAAATAGTATTATAATTAATACTATTAATCTATGTTTTTGTTTTTCTTTCAATGCTACATGTTTGTAGTGTAACTGTTTATTGACTATCGTTTTGTAATTTTAATATGCCTGTTTGTTTGGTTTTTTTTGTTGTGTATTTTAGTAACAATCCTATTGTTTGGATTTCAAACTAATAAAATTCTTATTCTTATTCTTATTCTTATTCTACGAATACACTGAAAATGAATTATTGTATTCTAATGTATAATTGGGCTTTAAATGTGTTCTTTTTTATATTAAGATAACCATTCAAATTATAATTTGTAAACTTTCTAAAGAAAACAAATATTATCACCTCCTACGAAATACCTCGAGGATCTCTTGTGTATGGCATTACAATCAAACATTTTCATTTTTTCCAGGGAAGTTCACAAATACAATGATATTATAAACAACAGAAGTGAATGGGTCAAGCTCAATATAGAACAAGATATTCATGATCATCATTCAGTGAAATGGTTCGATGTCGGCTAAACAGATAAAGAGGTCAAATAAATACCTATAGTTTGATTTCAATCTCTGGCGTTTCAACTGTTGGCAGGTAAGTTATCATTATGCATACTTTTTTTTAATCTAACAGAATAATCTGCTGAAGTCACTGTCAATTCTAGAATGATAACATGATTATTGCGTCATAATTGTTTAACACATATCGCCGTATTTACTCAGTGAGTACTACAGACAACCCTGTTTACATTGTTAAGTTTTCAGACATTATTGCAGAATATATGATTTTAAATGCATTTTTGTTTTGAAAATTTTATAACATTTTGATGATTTTTTAGTTTATTATACCCCCGCTTTAAAAAAAAAAAAGGGGGGGTATACTGTTTTACCTCTATCTGTCCTTCCGTCAGTCTGTCAGTATTTTTCGTCGCATTTTTCTCAGGAACTACAATACAAGGATTTCTGAAATTTGGTTTCAGTGTTTATCTAAGTCAACTATACCGTGTGATGCGTTTTCAGATTGATCACTTGACAACTTCCTGTTTACCGAACACTTGTATGATTTTACACATGATAGCCAAGTTGAAAATTTTCGTCACATTTTTCTCAGGAACTACAATACAAGGATTTCTGAAATTTGGTTTCAGGATTTATATAAGTCAGCTTTACCGTGTGATGCGTTTTCAGATTCATCACTCGGCAACTTCCTGTTTACCGAACACTTGCATATTTTTACACTATTAGTATTATCCACTTGCGGCCGGGGTATCATCAGTGAGCAGTAGCTCGCAGTTTCACTTGTTTATTTTTCTTTATGGTTTGTTCCCATAGAATGCCAATTAACGAGTGTACACACCGAAATGTCTCGGCTTCTTTACTAACCATTGATTGTATGTTGATATAGTCATAAAATAAAGCTTATATAACCCCGTGAACTTGCGGCATGAGTCCGTGAAGTTCGGCACGGGTTACATTAAAGTCTGTAGGTCTATAATCGACACTATGGCTGCTTTAAACGCAAGACCGTATAAAATATATATACAAATTTATTCACACAAGTTTACAGTTCGAAAGCTAGGGGAAGACTGCCCATGCAACAGTTTACAAAACATAAATTAAGTCAAAGATAAGGGTATTAAAACATTATAAAAGGTTCTCATAAAATATAAATATAATTGTCCAATGTTATGTAAGTCTCGGTTATTGTATAGAAAGGTATATACTATGAAAATAAGAGCGCGGGGCTGTGCCCCAAGCTCTTATTTTCATAGTATATACCTTTCTATACAATATCCAATTTAGCACATATTTACAACTTGAGTAATCCTGTAATTAGTCTATTGACATGTTTTGGCTGACTGGATGTAGCTCATTTACGTAATTTGTAAATCTACTCACTATAATATCCTTTTAAAAATGGCATTTCAAAGGGCCCTTGACTTTAGAATGCAAAGAAGGTAGTTGCTGTTGTAAGTATGTTTATTGATATAAAGCGTTGTTTTACTATACATGTACTTATTTACATGGTCAGATGACAAAATGAATTCACCAAGAGCAGACAATTCTTAAAATGCAGTGAAAGCTTTACATTCTTGAAAACATTTTTTTTATTTCACATAAAACCTAAAACTATATTGAAAATGCTTTTGAATGAGTACAAACAGTTGGATCCCCCCTCTACATCTTTAGTTGAAATACCTTTTAAAAATGGCTGGATCTGCCCCTGGTATATACCCATAGGTAGTCTAGTGGATAGTTTATATGCATGAAATATTTGTCACTGGACATTAGGCAACCAATTATCGACCAATTTATGACTAAATATATCAAATTGCTTTATTAATAATTCCCCTTCAAAAGATTCATGGTTGACTCTTTTTGTGTACAAAGTAATTGCATGGAAGATAAAGGATTACAAATTTTAGATTGAGTTGTACTTTAATCAAAGTAGAAAGCACCATAATTATTACTCTTTATTTTAATGACAAAACAAAATTTAGATCAAAAGATTGATTAGTAGGATGTTAAAAATCTGTTTGAAAACTAATTACAAACTATTTAGTTAAATTTGAAACACAGAATCAATTTATTTCAAAATAGCCAGTAGCAATTTTTTTTCTTATATCTTGATTACAATACAATGAAATCTTACCCTACACTGTAAGCTTTCAAAATTTGTACACCGATTGTTCAATGTTTTAACGTCATATGTTCATGCTTAAAGACGTGTTCAAAGTTTTAACGTTCGTGTTAAAAATATTAACATGTGTGTTCAGACACAGTGTACACCGGTGTTCAAATTCTGATCTGAAAAAGAGGATAGTTGTTTGTCCGGATTTCTATCCTTCTAATTGGCAAATTTACAAAGAAATTCATTTGAAAATATGAATGTACATGCAGGCTTAGGATCTTGTGAATTTTTGACAAATAATTTTGTAATTGTGAAATATTAAACTTCCAAGCTGGCATATATATGTATAGTTATGAACTTATTTTATTATTATTACTAGTTTTACTTATAAGTGACATAATTATGCATATCAATGAGGCCTGTTATGATAATTTCGTAATAAAAATATGTCGATGTTTATCTTATTTCATGATCCGTTCAGTTTATTAACATTACATGTTCAATCGGTGTTCAAATCGCTCCAAATTTTGAACACCTCGCGTTAAAAAAAATATACCAGGGTACCAAATACCAGAAACAAATATCGGCTGGAGATTTAGGCGGTTAAACGAAGAATGGATACATATAAGGAAGAGCACTGGAGAAGGGACTTCTATCTCACATGAATACGAAAGAAGTGAGTAACAAGTTAGGATAATCTCCATAGGTAGTTCGATGGCTTCCTTGTCATTTTCTCATGTCAGATATATATTTGTCAAATATTCATAACTGTTATATCAATTTTTTCAATATTCAACATAAAAGACGAAATAAAGAACAGTATTTAATGTAAATAACTGTAAGCTTTGTTCTGGTGATTTCATAAACTAGTGAATAATCAGTCTCTTAACATCAAGTGTTCAAAAATGAAACACAAAGGCATTAAAAAATGAACACCACACATTCAATTGATGAACACTAAGTGTTAAGAATTCTAACATCAAGCGTTCAAAAATGAAACACAAAGGCATTAAAAATGAACACTACGCATTCAACTGACGAACACTAAGTATTAAGAACTCTAACATTCAAGCGTTCAAAAATGAAACACAAAGGCATTAAAAACTGAACACCACATATTCAATTGATGAACACTAGTGTAAACATATGGAACACCATTTTTGACTTAGAAAATGCATTTTTTTTTATTTGCAGGAATCGTTCGATTGGAATGTTTGAATTAGAAACCGGTAGCCAATAAGCCCACGAAGGTCATTTCTGCATGCTATAAAGTGTTGGAAAAAAGAAAGATGTCATAAAGGTATGACAATATATGTATATTAATAGCTTATGTAGGTGTATCATTCTATATCTGTATACCTTAGGTCAAGAAATCGACTTATGTAATGTATAATGTCAAAACGTGCAAGTCGCTGCCACAGAATATCAATTTGTACTCTAGTATATATCGAAATTAAAGCACAACAACTATTGCATAATTTGATGCTTTATGGAAAACTCTCTTCTATTAATTTTAACTTTCATTTTGCAGGATATATAGGCTCATAGACATTACTTGTTGTGGAGGATTTTGATATTGGAAGTTGATGATAACACATAAAATGCCACCCAGTTGATAGCTTTAAGTGAAGATGCACTGAAAATTTGAGCGTATATTGTGTGTGATAGTACAAGAACTGTTGGAATTTGCCAACTTTTAAACTTTTATTGTGACAAATATCTATATCATAAACTATCTACTTATCACATTGATATGCTTTTTTTGTTAGGATTCACATGATGTAGCAACTATATCTTGTCATGCATGCATGTAGAAGAAAATAATTATTTGTGATATTTAAGTCGGTTTAAAACATTATGTATGTGATTTCATTGACTGTTACTTGTGATATCATAAGGTATTCTTGTGCACTTTTCTTACATATATGCTCATTTGATTATATAAAGAATTACTTGTTAAAATATGTTTTATTGTTGTATTTTGCCTGATTCAATATAGTTTTTATAACAGTTTAATTAAGTTAAGTACTTATGGAAAATTATGTACGCTTAACAATAGAACATGTTCCACATTTGAACACCATCAATTTGAACACCTATGTCAACTGTTCTAAATGTTAACGTCTGGTGTTCTGAATCTTAACATTTTGGGTTTTGAACATGTTCAGTGTGTTCAAAAAGTGTAACATGGCTGTTGAACGCGTCAACGTATTAAGATTTTGAACATTCGGACACGTTAAATCGTTGAACACTTAATGTTAAGGTCTTTAACATCAAGTGTTCAAAAATAATACACAAAGGCATTAAAAACTGAACACCACACATTCAATTGATGAACACTAGTGTAAACATTTGGAACACCATTACACGTTCAAAAAGTGTTACAAAAAAGCGTTCAAGCAGTTCTATTTATTAACACTTAGGCCGTGTTCACATTGACCTAAACTCGGTGTTATGTTAGTGTAACTCACACATAAACTAAACATAATTACGTTCCCATTGATAACACTCAATGTTTACATGTAGTTTAAATCATGTTTTGCCTACATGCAGTCGATAGTCGATGTAGGCCTTGTGTAGGTTCAGTGTACACAAAACTAGGCATTCCGAACTGTAATTTTTCCATTTATACGTAAAAAAAGAAACGATTTTTATATAAAATTGATACTTATAACACTTATTAATAAAGTTCTTTACAGAAATATTTGTCTAAACTTGATATATTTATTTGTTATAAAACACTTTACGTAGCCTTATTAGCCCCTTATCAAGACTCATCCATCATCTTTGCCGAACACATAATTTATTAGAAAAGGTCTTCCCATCACAGGCTCTTGTTTCTGTCAATATATGGTTTACTATCCATACCAGTACAAAATGGTTTTTTTGTACTGGTATGGATAGTAAACCATATATTGACAGAAACAAGTGCCTGTGCTTCCCATATCGACTGGACGTACACACTTGACAGAAATATTTGCCACTGGTATTTTTTCAAACAACGATTCACTCATTAATGCATTACTGAAAAAGGGTGAGGGTACTTGTTTGTTTGTGTAGAATCTCTGATCCGTTAAAATACAATTAGAAATAAAAAAAAATTATCACCCTCTTCTTTTGCCAAAGAAAAACTTGTAGAAAAAATATCATTTGAAACAAACAGAAAAGATAGAAATGTACTGATCTTTTAAATCGCAATTTTTTTTCTCTGTCTATAAGCAAGCTGATGCAGCCTTTTTTTAATGCGTAGTCGAGACATCTTTAAACTACTGCAAATCATCCAGAATTACTTTCTTAAAGGAGCAACCACTTTACTTTAAAAACAAGGGGGGGGGGGGGGGTCTGAGTCCGATTTTTTTCTCGCGCGAAAGTTAATATTTATTTCGATGATAGCAATTCAATATTTAACACTATAATGTATGGGGAAACTTTGGATTCAGAATATTTTTTCATTCTAATCATCTGTATAACCCAATTTTTTTTTAATCAAATTGTGGAAAAATCCATCCCCCTTTTTTTTTAAAGTCGAATGGTCGTTCCCTTACTGCTAGAAAAGTTGTTTGAAAGTTTGAATTCGGTTTCTACGTAATGAACATTTAAATGACATATAGTTTACAAGTGTGAACAAATCTTATGTACAGGTAACTAAACAAGGTGTATGGATGTGGACAAATCTTATGTGAAACTAGTGTACAGTTCATTAAACCAAATGTAAACATGTTTACTGTACACGGCGTTTGGTGTGAACACGGCCTTAGATTTACAGTGTAGTTGTCATTCATGCGTAGTTACTTAGTACAGGGGAAAGTATGTACTATGAAAATTGGAAGGCAAATTCAAGCAATTTGATTGGACGAGAAGTTGTAAGTATGTGCTAATGATAATAGGATTATTGTCCTCCGGCTGAACTTAGTAAAATAGCGATAATTGCTTTTGTAGTTCAAGTGCTAGATACATGTATTATCTCGCACTTTTGACATCCATCGGATTAAGTTGTAAAATAGTAAATCTATAATCTCTTTGGATACTTGAAATAAGAAACATTATATTTAAGAATAAAACAAGAAATATTCTGCTAAAACTAAAATGAGAAATATTCAATTTAAAACTAAAACGAGAGTTCATAGAAATATTCAATCTTAAACCAGAGTTCATATAAATATTCAATCTAAAACGAGAGTTCATCTAAAGCACTTTTCGAATTATTGTAAAAGTTCCTGAAGTCACTTTTCTTCCGGTTATACTTACTTCAACTATAACATAATAAACTTAATAACATGAAAAGATGAGGTGAAGGTCATATAAAACAAACTGGAAAAACCTACAAACATAGTGTGAACAATCCAGATCATCTACTTTCTGAAATATTAAGCTTTTAAGAAGTTTGTTAACGCCACCACCGCCGTCGCCGTATCATTATTCATAACTTTGCCGAACCGAAGTTGCAGTCTCAACAAAAATCCCACATTGACAAAATGAGATGTTCTTACGGAGTAATATTTATAGTGGGTTATATCGATTGGCAATAGATGGACAATAGATGGACAATAGATGGACAATAGATGTCTGACCGCATAAATAAGGTGATTTAAACTTAAAGTTCGGAAGTTGTGTTTGTCACTCTTGTGGAAACGACAAA
Organism: Mytilus trossulus; assembly: GCF_036588685.1. Lineage (NCBI taxonomy): Eukaryota > Metazoa > Mollusca > Bivalvia > Mytilida > Mytilidae > Mytilus > Mytilus trossulus. Next base: position 39,730,569 of record NC_086381.1, on the reverse strand, counting down.
ACAGACACTCAAAATAAGGTTAGTTTTAAAGTCTATATATAGATACTTGAAACATTAACAGGCATTTTATTATTATTATGGGGTCCTTTATGGTCGTCCTTTATCATATTTATATCTTGTTGTTCAGTGTGAACCAGGGCTCCGTGTTGGAAGCCATACATTGAACTATTATGGTTTACTTTTATAAATTTTTATTTGGATGGAGAGTTGTCTCGTTGGCACTCACACCACATATTCCTTTATCTATTTTGATTCCTGCCATCCCTTAATAACCAGGTGCACAGGTTTGTTTGTACTCGAGAGTAAATTAATTGGCCGTGTATCTTTTTATTCCTTCTCATGAACCTCAAATCAGAAGGACTCGGTTAGAAAATTCCAATATTGATTTTCAATGTTTTTTAAGGTTCATCATAATAAATGGACAAATATGGCTGTATTAACACCTCCGAAAACTTTTTTTTATTATTACCTGTCTTTTTGTATTTCTAATTTCTTTGTTGTCTGGTGATGTTATACAAATAGACAGAAAATGCGAAAAAAAGATTTGAAAAACATTGTTAAACATTTATAAATCTGTCTACCGAGTCCCTGTGCCTCAAAGACATATATTTGTAATTCATTTAATCATTGTGTTGACAGTGTATTCATATTATCATTAACGGAAGGATTATTTGGATAACTAATCATTAAATTCAGGTACTTCAGTTTGTGGATTACTATCTGAAATTTGTTTGGTAAGTAATCAGAATATAGAATGAATATTTTTTAAATTTTATTATGCATGGTTTTCGTTCTGTGTGGTTCTTAGAAGGGGGTCTTATATTTTCGGTGTTTGGTGGCTGAATATTGTCTATAATCGCATCGCTGTAAGATGTATTTCAATCTCTTCTATATAAAAAATAGAAGTTGTAGTACGATTGCCAATGAGGCAACTTTCCACAAGAGACCAAATGACACAGAAATGAACGCCTATAGGTCAACGTTCGATGATCTGTACTTTTGAGCTCAGCATACACAACATAGTGCAGCTAGGTGAACATTGAATCTTTTATAAAAGTTTTATTATATCCATACCAATGTAAATGAATAAATCATTAAAGTACAAATACTAAGACTAATCGGTGGAATCTATCTGTTTAAAAATATACGTGTCTGGGGTCGCAAAATAGAACTTGGTTAATTTGACGCCTCCACATAATATTACTACTATGCTATCGATTTTACAATTGTGTACAAAGGAAGATATATCAAATAAAGATATTGTCGAGATCTCTTTCTTTGCTTAATACAATGTAATGTTTTATTTTAAGTTTTGAGCAAAATTGGAGTGATATGGACTTGCGAGCACTTGTATTTTCAATTGGGGCCATATTTGGCTACTTGTGAATCATTTTTGCAACAGGGGATAGATACTCGTATTGTTCATGCATGGATATTGTATCTAGGTACAACTTGTGATGATTGTAGGTTGTAAATATCAATCTGGCACGTGCCATCTGACCTTGACCTCATTTCATGGTTCGGTGGTAAGATTAGTTTTTTGTGTTTTGGTCTGTTTTTCTGATTCCGTCTGCAATTATACATTAACTATATTTGGTGTATGAAAATATTTTACGATGTACATGTAAGCCTGGCAGGTATTATTCAACCTTGGCCTTATTTTCAATGTTAGTTGTTTTTTTTGTATTTGGATCCGTTTTCTTGAACTATAAGGTCATGTAAGTATGAGCCAACTATATTTGGTGTATTCTGGCTTGCTTTATCTGACATAGGTCTCATTTTCTTGTAGTAAAACTTTGTATTTAAAACTACATGTACCAACGATCAATGGTCAGTACATCAGACGAGACGCATCAACGTGTGCTCTCTTGTTTTAATTTTTAAAGTGAAATCTTCAACTTGAGCAGTTGGAATTGTGCTTGTAGACATTATCTTTTAAACAGTTTAATTGGGGTCTACAGCTGATATGTCATTGAGGTCTATAGCTGACATGTCAGTAGCTGCTAGTAGTCCTTTGTTAATTTGTGTAGGTCTACAGCTGACATGTCAGTAGCTGATATTACTAGTAGTCCTTTGTTAATTTGTGTATCATTGTCATTTTCTTTTGTTAACTATTCTGTTATCAGACTGAATTTTACTGTGATTACTGCTGTGGTTTGGTTGGTATATTCTACATTGGATATAGAAGGAGGGTTAAGATCTCAAAAACATGTTCAACCCCGACGCCTCTCCTAAGTCAGGAACCTCTGTTAATCTTGGATTTTTTTTATTTATCTGTTTTGGAGTTTTAGTGCGACGTTCATTTTCACTGAGCAAGCACACATTTTTTTAAGGTGTCAGTAAAAGCCCTCCTCCAGATGCGGGATTTTTCTCGCTGTGTTGAAAATCCATTGTTGGAATTCGGCTATTTTCTAGTTTGGTCGAGTTGTTGTCTCTGTGAGATATCAACATTTCCATTCTCAATTTAATTGTTATGATTCTTTTTGTTCGTTTTGACATGTGATTCAGATTTCTGTGAGCCTCTAGTTTTCTGATTTCAGCGTACTTGCTTTTTAATGACACTTTGATAACACAGACAGTGAACCAAAATGCAGTCGGAACTGGAGGAGAAGAGAAAAATGATGGCCAAACTTGAAAAGGTTCCTCAGCCAGAATTTGAAGGAGTTTCGTATCCATCATTTATGCCGTTTAGGAAAAAAGGAGCCAAAAATGTAATTGAAGATATAATGAATGTCAAATCTAGAGATTCAGATATAATAATCTGCACGTATGCAAAGTCAGGTACGGAAGAATAGTAGTTATGTGTTAAAATCTAATTGTGTGAACTGACGTTTGTGCTGACATGAATTACCATTGATATGGTCATATTTATAAATTAACTGTTTACAAAACTTGGGAGGCTTTTCTACCTAAGGAATAGATTGACGTTAAGCACGTTATTGCGTCAATGCCGTGAAATGCGACAGAGCAATTTGATAAATAGCTCTTCTATGAAAATTAACTAGTTCAGCTTTATGAAATTTATATCCATAGATTATGCAGGTATTACTGTTTCCAAAAATATTAAAAATATTCTTTAACTTTTCATAATAGTTTCAAATAATGATACAAATATTACCAAAACGTCAAAATTATGCGTGTCAGACGTAACAAATTATTCGCAAAATAACTTTTGCCGGAATTTTTGTGGTCTAATAAAAAGATTAAAATCCGCGAAAATTCGCATGAATGATAAACTTCTAATATAATTTATGACGCCATTGCTGTTTTTTGTGTTGATCGAACGGTAAAAATTATTTTTTTCAAAAATGAATAATCCTCGCCATGGTCAGGTTTCTGAAAATAGTAAGTTATCAAAATTTATTGCTTTTAAAAATATCAGATGATATAAAATTTTGTATTTATAAATTATTCCTACAAATGTGCTTAGATAGACCATTTCAAATCCGGAATTTTAAAGCACTCGCACCACAAATTAAAACGCATTGGCCCGGGGAAAATGTCTTGCAAGATTGTCCAATGTCGAATTTCGCCGCTTTTTACAAAAACACTGCCAGTTTCAACGTCATTTTGTTAAATATTCAATTTGTAGCATATAAAACAGTGCTTTTTCGTAATTGTGCTTTCACCCAACAATACGATAACATACTTTTTGATAAGCTGTTAAGTCGAAATGACTTCGTTTTTTAACAAATCAAATGTCTTGCAAGTTTGTCCACTGAGCAATTTTCTTACGTTTTGAACGTTATTGATTCGGGATGCTATACATATATGTGTTTTCAAATTATTTCTAAAAGTTTGTTCTTTGTTTTGGTGTTAAACACCATATCATGTATAAGCGACATTTGTTGTATTTCATTGACCTGTCATCAAAGGTAGGAGAAGCCGGACATCAGGCGACCTTAAGTTAAAATAGTTGCAATAACTGTCGATTAGGATCGGAGTCGAACAAATCTCGCCACGAGCGTATCTTAAAATTACCATGCTTTTTATCACTTTATAAGTACTCATTAGGCCAATCCTCCTCCTAGGCCATCGAATTTGAAAGCAGTTCGTATTATCATATGATATATGAACGATATTTCATTGTTTTTAAATAACAAGTACGGTTCGATTTTATGTTTTAAGATCAGAGGACAAAACAAAATAACCAAATTACAAATTTCGAAAATAGATAGAATCATAGAAACCACGATAAGAACTACAATATATAATAGTAGTTATAATCAAATAGAAAATGAATAATTATCTAAAATGAAAAAAAAACATATGGTAATTTGTCAAAAAATAGGTAAAATATAAATTACAGAACAGAAGAATTTCATATCCGAGACAGAGAGAATTAAATATTGTAAAAAAATGAAGAAACTAAAAAGAAAAGAGCAAAAAAATAAAAGTTACAATAAATATAAAGAAAAATACAACACAAGCCGAATCAGAAGTCCGAAACGTTCATTTGCTTGCGTATCTACCAGCAGCAAATATTTCATACATATTCAAGACTTTGAAGTATCCATATCGATCAAAAATGATTACAATCAAAACGAACAAAGTATACTCGATTACCGACGTAAAACGTCAAATTTTGACGTTACCAATTGGGACGCAATATCGTGCGTAACGTCAATTACCTTAGCTGTATTTGGCAAAACTTTTAGGAATTTTGGTCCTCAATGCTCATCAACTTCGTTACTTTATTTTGCGTTTTAAACTTTTTTGGACTCGAGAGTGTCACTGATGCCATATCTGTTTTAATATATTAATTTTTTTTTATCAATATTCCTTAATTTCAATCCAAATGAGAGAAAAAAATACTTTCATTTTAGGAACACATTGGACTTATGAAATAGTGAATATGTTACTGAAAAATACGACAGAACTAGACAATAAGAGCAAAATGCAAGGCATGTTAGAAGCAGTTGAAGATTTGACTGTGCTAGAAGGTGTTCCCTCACCAAGGATTATGGACACGCATTGCCTATTTAAATATTTACCAAAGCAACACAAAGAAAAAAAGGTCAAAATTGTGCACATGATTCGAAATCCTAAAGATGTATGTGTTTCATATTATTATCACTGTTTAAAAGATGTGTTTATCAACTTTGATGGAACATGGGAGGAATTTTTTGAACTGTTTATGTCTGGAAAACGTGAGTATTTTATTCTACTTTGTATTTGTGGTCAACATAACTTTTCATCAAAATAATGTTCATGACGAGTTGCCTTGTTACCTCATTGTTCTCGAGTAGTCACCGATTGGACCACGGGATACCTATTACTTCAATCGGGGTCCGATAACAAAAAGACAATATAATTTAGTTAGTTTAGATATAGGAAGATGTGGCGTGAGAGCCAATGAGACAACTCTCCATCCAAATAACAATTTATAAAAGTGAACCATTATAGGTACATGTACAGACTTCAACTCGAAGCCTTGGCTCACACCGAACAACAAGCTATGAAGGGCCTCAAAATTACTTGTGTAAAACCATTCAAACAGGAAAACGAACGGTCTAATCTATATAAAAAAAAACGAGAAACACGTATAATTTACATAAACAAACGACAACTACTGTACATTATACATTTTTGTATATGAGATTACAATTCTGGTATTCTCAGATCACTTGTTTGTTTGACTGGGTCTTCACAGGCTGAAGATTATGAATTCATTTAATAACAAGTGCCTTCCTTAAACTGCATTTTTCTTTCTATGTTCAATTGAAGTGACCAACATTAATCTTTTAGTTCTGAATCGGTTACTAGTACCAGAGACATATAAAGTCTCTGCTAGTACTTTACTTAGAACCCAGTATATTTTTTTAATATTATAATTTTTAAAACTAAATACTTGCTAACATATCAACAGTTTGTTGATTTCCCTATACTTTGAATGCTATATCAAGGTCGAGATATTTTAATTTATTTAAAAACAAAATGTATATCATTTATATTGTATAATCCATAGAGCCTTATGGATCATGGTATAACTATGAGTTAGAAATGGAACGAGCAGCAGACGACTTTCCAGAGACGATTTTTACCTGTTATTATGAAGATATGAAAAAGGTAGTCAACTATCGTCAGAAAAAATATTATGAAAACTTTTAGTGAAACATGTGATAGTCAATTTTTTTTAAATATGATTTTACCGCCGTAGAAAAAGTCATTTTTTTTTTAAATATGATTTTACCGCCGTAGAAAAACTAAACGTGTATAAAAAGCATTTTCAACCAATTTGAAAGACCGAATCTCATAGTTTTACCGTCAACTCAGACAATCATACTGGCAATACATTGAAAATATTGTAACACCAAAACCAGATGAAAACAAATTTTCCAACATGAAAAAATTTTGGTCATATATTAAAAGCAAAAAAACTGACTACAGTGGCATAACATCACTTAAGCAGAATGGGAAACTTATTACTGACACCAAACAAAAATCTGATGCACTCAACAGGCAGTTTCAATCAGTTTTCTCAGAACCAAACAAAATCACTGCTACTGAATTTGAAAACAACCAATACATGCAACAGAAAACAGCGTACCCTACCATGCCTGACATAAATATCACCATCCAAGGTATCTCAAAATTACTTCTAAATTTAAATCCATCCAAGGCAAGTGGACCAGACGAACTTAAGCCACGTCTCCTTAGGGAGTTAGCACATGAAATTTCACCAATACTATGCCTTATATACCAAAAATCATTAGACACTGGCGAAGTCCCTACTGACTGGCGTACTGCACATGTTTCACCCATCTATAAGAAAGGTTCCAAATATAATCCAGAGAATTATAGACCTATTTCTTTGACATGTATATGTTGTAAACTTACGGAACATGTTGTAGTTAGCGCAATCATGACACACGCAGAAAAACATAACATCCTGTATCCCCTACAACACGGCTTTCGAAAAAACAGATCTTGTGAAACTCAACTTTTGGAATTTGTAGATGATGTCACTAAAAATATGGAAAACTCAAAACAAACAGATGTACTTATAATGGATTTCTCCAAAGCTTTTGATAAAGTCAGTCATAACTTGTTAACACACAAATTAAATTATTATGGGATACAGGGGAAAACAAATGCATGGATACAGGGCTTCTTATCATGTCGTACCCAAGCAGTCATTCTAGAGGGTGAGACTTCAGGCTATGTCCCTGTAAAGTCCGGAGTGCCTCAAGGGTCTGTTCTGGGCCCAAGTCTGTTTTTATTTTATATTAACGACATACCAGTTGGGCTAAATTCCACCATACGCCTATTTGCAGATGACACCATTGCATATCTGGTAATAAAATCAAACAGTGATTGCGAAACCCTTCAAAAAGACCTCAACACACTAGGCATTTGGGAAAATACATGGAAAATGGCTTTTCATCCTGACAAGTGTAATGTCATGTCCATCAGCCGAAATAAAAATCCATTCATTTATAATTACACTTTACATGGCCACATTCTTGAACATGTCGATAAGGCGAAATACCTAAGTGTGACAATTCAATCAGACCTCAAATGGCACAGTCACATAAACAACATCTGCAATAAAGCCAACAGCACACTAGGTTTTCTTCGAAGGAATCTTAACATCAGTTCCACCTCAGTAAAGGAACAGGCATATAAATCTTTAGTCAGACCATCACTAGAATATGCCTGTTCAGTTTGGGACCCTTACTTTACTGAGGATATTAACAAAATAGAAAAGGTACAAAGAAGGGCTGCTAGATATGTCACTAACCGACACAGAAACACCTCAAGCGTTAGTGACATGCTAGATCATTTGAAATGGAGAGACCTTGCTAACAGAAGAACAGATGCACGACTGGTCATGTTCTATAAAATCACATATCATATCATTGCAATCACAAAAACAGACAGATTAATTCAACCGCTCAGACAGTCCAGGAACATGCACACACTCTCATACCAAATTCCATCCTGCAGAACACAAATAAGACAACAATCATTTTTCCCACGCACAATTCAAATATGGAACAGCCTTCCCCTGAGTATTGTTATGAGCGACTCTATAGAGTCGTTCAAAGTAGCCGTCTCAAACTACACCTACAGCCCATAAATTCATCATGTGTAAATAGTTTTATCTTAATATTTTAAAAATAATAAATTAAAAATATGCACTACCACTATGTAAAAAATAAATTTTTTTGTTCTGTTTATTATCACAAATTTGTATATTTCACTGTATATATGTCTTTACAAAGCAATGCGCAGTACAAGTGACGTAAACTTCAACGTGTTGAAGGCGGTCATTGCATAGTAGAAGTAGAAGTAGAACATGTGGCGCCGGATCAATAAACCCTTCCACAGCACCCGAGATCCCCCAGTTTAACTGTTGACTGGTTTGTCTTTTGTAGTTTTTTACGTTGTCAACCTATTAGATTTGAATGACAATTTATTTAACATAAGAGTCAGTATAAAAAAAAGCCAGGACCGAATATAATGAGAAAAAAAGCAACACAGAGATGACAACTGAAAAAAACATCACAGTATATTTTTTTCATCTTAGCACCACCTCCACAAATCAAATGGTAGGACCTAAAAGAGTTTATGACAGTCTAAAATAGAGCATTATCATTGACCTTTTAAATATTCTTTTCACGAACTTTCATCAACTCCAAATGAAGAAAACATAAATGCTTGTATTTAGGCCTTAGTGCTGCAGCTTTACTCAAAATAAATATAATTTATGACTAATGAAAATGATGATCATGTGGCCGGAACATTTCCAGTTTTCTTTATATTTTGAACATTATTCAATGACAAAATGAAACAACATTTCTTTTGATAACTTAAAGAAAAACAACGAATTTCGGGAATCCATTCATGACACAAAATCAGAAAATGCACAACAACAAATATACCACAAAGCATCGTCTCAGTCAAAGTAAGACCTCGAAACTGAGCAAAAAAAACCCTCACCTCAGCTCACTTATGTTACTCCAAAATATGTTTATTTTGGTAGTTATACCACCACATAAATATTATTTTTTTAAACAACAGTAAACTTTTTGCAACAAAGTTATGAGTAACTGACATTAGTTAATTCATGGTTAATTTTTTTAAAGGAAAATTCTAACCTATAGATCAATAGTGCCTTATTTTTTGCGAATTTTATTTTGGTCTTGACTAAGCACTACAAAATTTAGTATTCATTTCAATAAATTTTATAAAGTCTGTTTTACTTGTAAAGAAGTTGTGTAAATATGCATGGTCAATCAGATCATATATTTTACTTGATGTTGCTTATTTTCTTATTTTCTTGTTTTCTTATTTAAGCTATTGGTGTTTTTGTAGCTATATCTCTTTTTTGTGTTGTACATATGTTTTCGTTGCTTTTAAAATAGTATAATTATTGCTTTTTTGATAAAGTATTCGTTCATTTTTTTTAACATACGCATAAAAATACCTTTAAGGAGCTACCATTTGATTTTTATGGAGGGGCTAGGATGACAAATTTTGTCCTGCTTTTTTTTTAAGTTGTAATCTCTGTCCTGCCTTTTTATTTTTTACTCTATTCGGTCCTGCCTTTTTCTTTACTAGTTTATCCTGACTTTTTTTACACAAATTGTCATCCTGCCTTTTTTTTTAACCAAGTTTCTCATCCTGCCTATTTTTTCAAATTTCATCCTAGCCCCCCATACAAATCAAATGGTAGCTCCCTTAGTGCGTCCAACTTCATTATTTTCTATATCATTACTTACACTGGTATACTCTAGGATCCTGTCAGAGAAATAAAGAAACTTGCAGATTTTCTTGGTACACCATGTTCAGACGACACATTAGAAAAGATTGCCAAAGAAACATCATTTGGAAATATGCAGAAAAACAAATTTGATATCACAGTGATTGTAGATGGCAAAGGGTTCATTTATCGGAAAGGTAAGTATTTAATTTGTCCGATTTACCAATTTACATGTTTGTGCATGTTAGATCGCCTGTACAGTTATGTTGTTCACGGTCTGGTCATCTTAAAAATGTTCATACGTGGGAATTTTTCCGTTCTGTTTTTTCTTTATTTTTCAAGAGATTTCTGGTCTGCCATTTACAAAATGGCAAATACTTCTACTTCAGTTAGTTTGTGACTAAACTGGTTAGCTTGACTTAGATATGGACTTTCAAAATGAGGTTAGAAAGTGAAATACTGCAACTTTCAAGTGAACAAAATGAGATGTGACGTATACGTCAATGAGACCACATGCCAACAATATTAAAACAGCAAAACGATCTAGAAATCGGCACACAATCTTCAATAGTAGACAGGACTGCCTTTACAATATGTAAAGCTATAAATCGTCAACAATTATAACCAATAAACCAAAGAAAAACTATAAAAGATCCGCCATCAACAAAACATTTTTTCAACTAGCTTCTTTCTGTCTCTAAAAAAAGCTTCTTTTTTTATTAACTTCTTGTATACTAAATTGCAAGTACTTCAATCGAAAAAGGTGCCACTCCTCTATTTGTTTAAGCAGAATTCAGAAATTGGTTAACTAAAAAAGGAGAAATTACTAAATATTATATAATTATGTAAATTCTTTATATTCAAATTACACAAGATTTTGTTAGCTTTGTCAGTTGACACAATACAGGTGGAGAGTATTCGTACCTCTTTCTTAACACAATGTTGACTTGTTTCCAGGTGAAATAGGAGATTGGAAAAATCATTTTACAGTCGCACAAAATGAGAAATTTGATGCTCAATACAAAGAAGAAATGAAAGACAGTAAATACAAGATAACATTTGAATGAAATAATGTGTATAAACTTTGCAAATGAAATTGAAAGGCTAGCCAGTTCCAAATTGTATACAGAGCGGCCGAAATTGTACTATCGAGATGTTATGGCAAGATGAATAAATAAAGCGTATCATCTAGTTTTACAGTCTTTAATTGTTAATTTCAAAATGTACATGTTTGTGCAGAAACTTCAATGAAGAAAGCAAATTTATGTCCATGTGATTGTGTATTACACATTGTAGAACACCACCAAAACTGGGGGTGATCTCAGGTACTCCGAAAGGGTAAGCAGATCCTACTTCAATATCCGGTTCAATCAACCTATGCCAACATTTTGAAATTTAGGTATAAAATTGTATGAAAAAATGTTGGCATAGGTTGAATAATTTGTTACAGATTAAGTGTTATAAAAACATAATTTAATCAGGGGCTAATCAATTTACAACCAGTTTAAACCTACCGTTAAAGTATAAAGGTTTTACAAGTACAACACAAGTGAAAATGTAGTTATAATTGTGTGTGTTGGGGATCTTAGTCTTTTCCATATAGGAACTAGTTAAAAATTGATATAATGAAATGATGAGGAAAAAGAAGAATTTTATGGATTTTTATTAAAGAAGCGAGCATCTTGTCATATTAAATATATATCAGTGTCATTCTCATAAATACATGTAATATAAAATATATGATCAAAATATTAAATTGTATATAAAATAGTTTACTTCAAATACAATGGCATTATACACTATTGATACTCGTGTATTTAATAAGCACTGAATCATGTAAAATATCTATTAGAAATGTTCACTTTAAATTCTAACATATAGATAAAGGAAGATGTGATGTGAGTGACAATGAGACATGATCTCTCCATCCATATAACATTTATAAAAGTTCGCCGTGATATAGCCTTTTAGTGCTAATGCGGCGTAAAGCAACAATCATTTATAAAAGTAAACCAGTATAGGTCAATGTACGGCCTTCAACACGGAGCCTTGGCTCACACCATTTTTTAGTATACACACAATAATTGAACTACAAACATGCAATTGTGAATTTCTAGAAAAATATGGAAATAAATGCAGAAGAATGTATTCCTTATTGCCCTTAACCAGAAATATTTATCATACACTGAGTTTACCAGCTCTTTATTACTCTAAATGTATGCACATGGGAAATTGTTTTCAAAACGAAGGATTATCATAGTTATACTGGATTGGTCCTGGACCCGATTGATTCTAACGTATAAATTGAATAAACAAACGACAACTAGTGTACAATGTACATAGAATTCTAACATGACGTCCTTCAAACGCTTTGAGTACACACCCGTTGTAAAATATGAATATATTGCATGGGCTGTTCCGATTGTACTCCCACGTATTACGCTTGTTTATGAATGAGCTGACCGACGTCATAGACCGATAACGTCAGAATATAAGGATTTTACGGGAAAATACACGCTTGTGAAAGCGAAAATCATCACAACAAGCAGTCGGAAAGCTGACCCCGGTTTGACCCCATTTCTTAAAGCAACAATGGACGTCATGTGATTACCATATATGGGCATTTTTTTACCCAAAAAAGGGAAGCCCGTTTTTTTGAATTTGTAGCTGTTACAATGAATTAAAACTAATTTGCTTTGAAGTGAACATTCTTCAGTATATAAGGAATATTTTCATTAACTTAATTATGGATTTAACTCATTTCTTTCTTTCATAATATGTCTTCAAAGTGTAGGTGTTGACCAAAAAATGTGGTCCAAAAAAAAAAAAATCGTAATTTTCTTTCTTAACTTCTCGGGAAGCTATGCTGAATTTAAATTATGTCATGTAACATAACTTTGACTATGATATGTCAAATTTGTGCCAGTTGATATGCACAGATACGCAAATGTGCCAGTTAGAAGTGCCGATATTTCTGACGAAGCGGGGCCGACGGTAATTCACGAGTTACGTCCCTTTGTTTGACACTATCATGAAAAACTATTGTTATATCAAACACCCTATGCTGTTATTTACAAGTGGATATTATTAAAAATAATCTCTTATATACATTTTGATACTATAAACATGTGCCAAAAAATAGAGAAACACATTTTATCACTTTTCAGAACTCAGTCCCAGTGAAATAGGCCCTAGATGTGTCCCTATGTGCCATAATAGGGTTAATAATTTAATATTAATTTAATATTCCAAGAGTTAATTTAATATTCATGTTTTGGTAGGTATTTTTACTGCTGCAACCAAATTATTTTAACACAGAAATAAATGTCTACTCAATTTATACAAGGGTAGTCTAAATATTCATGAATATAAATGGACCAAGACAGTATGAAAATGATAAAAAAAAAACAGGAGTTGATTTCCTTTTCATTTCTGACACTTGCAAGTAGGTCCTACCTTTTTCATTTAAACTTAAAAGAGATCATAATGAAAGTATTCTGAATGTAAAATCTTCTGTTCATTGTTTTAAATAAAAGGAAAATTATTTGCAATCTTTGTATGAACAATCTAAATATATCAATAAATGTTATCTCATTGATTTCATGCAAGTTATAGTTTTTAAATTAATGAATGGGCTCAAATTATAAAATAACACACTAAACCAATAAATAAATGGTGCTAATCATGAACTTGAAAATGAATAAGATTAAAATAGACTCAGTAATATTTTTCTTTTTCTATTTGAAAAAAATTATAATTAATAACATTAAAAAAACTATGCATTTTTATATTTATGTGACAGTATTTCAGAGCAGTTTCTTGGGGCTAAGTGGACAATTATGTTTTAGATCACAAGTCAAAATTAAGTCACACTTCATGTCAGTATGATAAAGCTTTGAATAAGATTGATTAAAATGATACTCTGAAAGAGATTGTTTGGGCGGCAACCATTTGTTTTCAGGGAGGGGGAACTATGGATTTTTTTCCCCTGACAAGTTGAAAACAATTCTTCTCTTTTCAATTTTAGCATTTCATTAAATGGCAGCTGAGGGTAAAAGAAACATTTTTTTTCTCAGGGTAAAAAAACAAAGTATATTACAATCAATACTCAATAACCACCAACCCCTACCCCACCAGAAAATCAAATGGTTTGTTGGCTGCCTAAGTTCAAATTTAGGACAATACTTTTTCATTTACTTTTGCAGGATTCCTTAAAATCACAAAATGTGTTTTATGTCGGTCATCTAAAGCAGTTAGTGTTGAGCAAAGACAGTATACGATTTACTTACCTTGTTTTAGTTAAGTCATACATTTCACTGACTTAGTCTAAAGAGAATATATTAATCCAGTCAAATATTCACAGCTGATCTCGCCATTACTTTTTCAAACAAACATACTAAATATGTGTACATTGACTGTGTTTAGATGCAAGGTGACATCAATGTGTAAGACCGAAAAACTACAATGTCAAAAAATGTCCTTATTTTGGAATTTAGTTAAAACGGGGTTTCCCAAGGGGTGATAGAACGTTATACTTGATGCTTTTATTTTTATTTTGAAATAAGTGTTATTAATTTTTTGTATAGTACATATAGTCTTTGTTATTAAATCTATGAAAAAAAGAGAAGAAAATAATTTTAAACGACGATCAACGGCATTACGGGATCGTTAAAAGACGGCCAATTTGACATGTTTGAGAATTTATTCCTGTTGATAATATAATCCATGCTTAACAAATCGAAATCAATATATTACAGACCCTAATGGTTAGTAGGAAACTGAAAAAAGGGATAAACTTCCAAATTGGCGCCAAAAAAAAATTCCGCGAAATTAACGCAATTTCAGAATGGCGGGTTTTAATATCAGTTCCATTGTTGTCTTAAGAAAGTAGCAACAACGGTCGTTTCTAAGGGCTTGCTTTCCGACTGAAGGAAACGTAAACAAACGATGCAAAAAAATGTGCTATATAAGCCATTGTTTGTATCCATATGAAACAAAAAGTAAAGTTATAATTTACAATCATCAAAACCTATCTAAATACGATATTGTAAATAGTTTAAGCATGTCATTTATTAAGTTTGCTCTGTTCTTATACGTCAATTTAAAAGTGCGTTTATTTATGGGAACGGCAAATAATGCCTTCACCTAAGGCGGTTCGATCCAAAAGAATTGCCGTATTTGTCCTATTAGAATCGAAATAATTCATGGGGGCTTGAATATATCGTGATTTTACCACGGGTTGGCCCTTTATGCAAAAATTTTACCCTGAGCTATTTTACCACGGGTTGTCCCTTTATGCCGATATTTTACCCCTCGCTATCGCTCAGGGGTAAAATTTTTGCATAAAGGGCCAACCCGTGGTAAAATCACGATATATTCAAGCCCCCATGAATTATTTCTTAATTAGAAAAATTTTACTATTATGATTGTCTCAAAAGTCATACTATAAGATATGATGCTGCATCTGCACAATCAACTGCGTGGTGTCATGTTATCTTTTGGTCTCTTGTGCAAGTTTCACAAAGATATCTCAGGAGTAAGACATGTCATAGAATGATTTTAAAGTTTATTCTAGTCCTTAGTGGGTTTCACAAAGTGGTCCTAAATTTTGACATTTTCTAAAGTTGGTCACAAAGTAAGGACTACACAAGCGGTTTCTAATGATGGTCTTGGGAAAGTCACAAGTTTGTTTGTATAAATTACACTCATTTTTTAGTAGTTTTGCAAATTATTTTATTATCATCATTTTATCAACAAAATAATGAAAAAAATGATCATAAAAATTTGCACCAATAAATTAGCTTTATATCTCTTTTTTCTCAAGTATTGTTATATATAAGTGTTTAATAACAGAAAGATAGTCCCTTTTTTCTCATTTTTATTTTTTTATTTTTTTTTACTTACAAAGGGTATTTTTAATGCTTAAATAGGTGTGTTCCCATTTCGCCTTAGCTGTGAATTCCAGGTAAAAAAGGTATAAAATATACTAAGGCCAGATAGGAATTGAACTAAGGCGAAATGTGAATTTAGATAAAAAATATTAAATAAACAAATTAAACCTTTGTGTTTTTATAGCAATTTGAACAACATGTAATAAGGGATTTGTTTCTCTTTAATTATTTTTTTAATAAATTAAGTGATTTCAAAAGTTGTGAAATCAGGAAAAATCTACAATAAAATAAATGTAGCTGGAAAGTTGCTTCTATTGAAATATTGTTTGTTGATATTTAATAAAAGTTGCAATTTTTTTAAATTCATGCAGTTAAAAAAATCAAAATAATTTAATTATACTTTACATTATGCAACACAAAAAGTTTAATAGAAAGGAAAACAAAGACGTGTTTAAATTCATAACAGAAACTTTAATAATAATAAAAAAAAATCTCCAAAAAGAGAAAAGATGTAGTCTCTCGCATAAAATTGCAGTAAAAAGTTTCCCCATACAACTCAAAATGGTTATTGGTGTAAAATTTTTGGGGTCCAACTTGCTACCTTTATTTTTATAGACAGGCTTAATGTAACCAACTAGCCAACTGTCAGGTATAATACCAGTGCGAAATATAATGTTAAATAATTTTTCGTAAAATTAAATGAATAAACTAGCTGTAGACTTGATATATTCATCTATTATACGATCATCCCCAAATGCTTTATCATTTTTCAGGTTTTGATGCCCTTTAGAATTTCGTCTTTAGAAATTCTTCTGTTTAGATCTTCATTAAGCCTATCGACATCATTCGGGTTTAGAGTTGGAATATTTGTATTTTCTTCAATATCTGGTGCGGCCTTCACATTTTTGAAAAAATCGAATAATTTGTTGATAGGGATGTCAGGTTGGTCTCTCTTTTTTCTACTGTTAAGAAATTTCCAATACTCTTTTGAGTTATCGGATCTCAATGTGTTTATTTTCTTTTGCCATTTTCTTTCTATATGAACAATAATTGCTTAATATAAAGTTTTTTTGTATTGTTTCTCCAACATTTCATAATTTGACGATTTTCTTCAGAACTAATGTTCTTAAATTTTCTTTTGAGTTTGCGATAATTTTCAAATATTTATATCAGTGCCTTGTACTTGTATGATATTTGTCTTTATTTATTCATTAAAATATGAAATGTTCATATCCAATTTGGCATCTCTAATAAGACTTTATTTACAAAATATAACACATTAGTAAAAAACACTTTCAGGGGAAAAAAGAGCAACTATAAAAAGTGGGACACCAAAAATTAAAAAAATATATCATTCCTTTAAAAAGTATTTAATGGTAGAATTTGACATCAAAATAACAAATATCAACTAATTGCAATACAAACAAAACATAACTTTTTTTTTTGTTTACAGAAGCTCCCATTTCGCCTTACTTAATTCTTGTGTACCTGAAAATTTGTACTAAGGCAAACTGGGATTAATTTTATATATAAATTTTGACAGCTAAGGCGAAATGAGAATAAGCCCTTAAATATACTGACTGTATTTTACCTTTCATTAATTAATAATTGCTATAACAACACGTATTGTATTTTGTTTGTGGGCATAGATTGAATATGTTTTTATCAAATGTTGGCATAGGTTGAAGACACCCAATATCCATACCTGCCAACTTTTTGAAATGCTCATGGGGGTTTTGCATGCAAGATGGCTGTCATAGTTCTCAAAAACCTTCAAGGGGGCCTGAAAATACATTTAAATGTTGTTTTTTACTTCTTCATACTTTTATAAGCTTCAAGTCATTGTAAAACTAATTGGTTTTTGTCGAGCCTTCGACTTTAGTCGAAAAAGCGAGACTAAGCGATCCTACATTCCGTCGTCGTCGGCGTCGTCGGCGGCGTCAACAAATATTCACTCTGTGGTTAAAGTTTTTGAAATTTTAATAACTTTCTTAAACTATACTGGATTTCTACCAAACTTTGACAGAAGCTTGTTTATGATCATAAGATAGTATCCAGAAGTAAATTTTGTAAAAATAAAATTCCATTTTTCCGTATTTTACTATAAATGGACTTAGTTTTTTCTGCAGGGAAACAAAACATTCACTCTGTGGTTAAAGTTTTTAGAATTTTAATAACTTTCTCAAACTATCCTGGGTTTGTACCAAACTTGGACAGAAGCTTGTTTATGATCATAAGATAATATCCAGAAGTAAATTTTGAAAAAATAAAATTCCATTTTTTCCATATTTTACTTATAAATGGACTTAGTTTTTTCTGAGGGGAAACATTACATTCACTCTGTGGTTAAAGGTTTTAGAACTTTCTTAAACTATCCTGGGTTTGTACCAAACTTGGACAGAAGCTTGTTTATGATCATAAGATAGTATCCAGAAGTAAATTTTGTAAATAAATAAATCCATTTTTTCCATATTTTACTTTTAAATGGACTAAGTTTTTCTCCAGGGAACTATTACATTCACCTTGTGGTTAAATTTTTAAAAATTTTAATAACTTTCTTAAACTATCCTGGGTTTGTACCAAACTTGGACAGAAGCTTATTTGTGATCATAATATTGTATCCAGAAGTAAAGTTTGTAAAAAGATTACTCCGTTTTTTCTGTAATTTACTTTTAAATAGACTTAGATTTTCTTACAATCATAAAATAGTAACAAGAGGAATATTTTTATTGATTTTTTTCCTCATTGTTGTTGAGCCTGCAATTTACAGCAAAAATAGGCGAGACACTGGGTTCCGCGGAACCCTTACAAATTTTTTTAAATTGTGGACAAAATTGCTCTTTCAAAATTTCAATTTGAGAGCCTCCATGGGGGAAACCCCCCACAAATAGTGACAGTTGGCAGGTATGAATATCACATCTGGCACATACTGTGAACTAACTTATTTTCGAGGATACATTATTTTACTTTTACTACTAACCAACAATTTTCGCAGCGATTTAATTACGCGATTTTCAAATTTGCTTGATCATGTTGGTCTAGTTAAATAGGTAAAAATCTAAATTGTACATAATAGCGTTATTTTTGTACTCGCGAATGTCGTGAAAATAAATAGCTGACGAAAATTAGTTGGTTCACAATAAATGAGACAAATTAAGGTATACTGTCAACTTGAATGATATTTCTTTCTTATTGATGATTGCTGTGTTTATATTTTGAATTTATTGTATAGATATTAGAACTAAGCGGATAGGGTGTTTAATCAGTAAAGCACACATTGTTATTTCACCACTTATTTCCTTCTACAAACTTTTTATCTACTGTAAAGTTTCTTATTTTTGCGGATGCTTTTTTCGTTGTTCTTTCTGACCCGATTCGAAATGGGATTTTGGTCTTGTAATACGGTGAAGGCGCCTGTCTGTAGTCAAGACGACTTTTAATGAACCTTCGTTTACCCCTTCCTCCTTTTAAGCTCACCTGGCCCGAAGGGGCAAGTGAGCTTTTCCCATCACTCGGCGTCCGTTGTCATCCTGCGTCCGTCGTCGTTAACTTTTACAAAAATCTTCTCCTCTGAAACTACCAGGCCAAATTTTACCAAACTTGACCATAATCATCATTTGGGTATCTAGTTTAAAAAATGTGTCCGGTGACCTGGTCAACCAACCAAGATGGCCTCCATGGCTAAAATAGAACATAGGTGTAAAATGCGGTTTTTGGCTTATAACTCAGTTGACCTCTTTAGGAGTTATTGCCCTTTATAGTCAATTTTAAACCATTTTTCGTAAATCTTAGTAATCTTTTACAAAAATCTTCTCCTCTGAAACTACTGGGCCAAATTTATCCAATCTTAGCCACAATCATCTTTGGGGTATCTAGTTTTAAAAATGTGTTCGGTGATCCGGCCATCCAACCAAGATGGTCGCCACGGCTAAAAATAGAACATAGGGGTAAAATGCAGTTTTTGGCTTATAACTCAAAAACCAAAGCATTTAGAGCAAATCTGACAATGGGTAAAATTGTTTATCCGGTCAAGATGTATCTGCCCTTAAATTTTCAGATGAATCGGACAACCCGTTGTTGGGTTGCTGCCTCTAAATTGGTAATTTTAAGGACATTTTGCTGTTTTTGGTTATTATCTTGAATACTATTATAGATAGAGATAACATGTAAACAGCAATAATGTTCAGCAAAGTAAGATTTACAAATAAGTTAGCATGACTGAAATGGTCATTTGACCCCCCTAAGGAGTTATTGTCCTTTATAGTCAATTTTTAACAATTTTCATAAAATTTGTAAATTTTTACTAACATTTTCCACTGAAACTACTGGGCCAAGATAATTGTAAGCAGCAAGAATGTTCAGAAAAGTCAGATGTACAAACACATCACCATCACCAAAACACAATTTTGTCATGAATCCATCTGCTTCTTTTGTTTGATATTCACATATACCAAGGTGAGCGACACAGGCTCTTTAGAGCCTCTAGTTTTTTTATCTTGAGGAGAGGCCCAGATTGTAACCCTTTGCTTGCGAAGATGATTTCGATTGTGTGCACCTTTTTATTTCACAACATAATAGCCAATTTATTAAACTCCTTAGCAGATCAAAATATATATTTTATGACATACATGTAGCAATGAATAATTCATGAATACAGCAAATAATTCGGATGGATTGCATAACATTTCCAAAAAACTTACAGAAAGAAAGAAATGAAGTAATATACACATTTAAGAGGAGTTCTCTCCAGAATAAGAAAGCCATACCTGTAAATGCACAAGTTCACACACCTGGTATACGAAAATATCGTTATCAACCTTTATTTAATTCGAGAGTCAAAATCTGTTTATATGATATAATCAAAAGGATATTGGGTATGCTTTCGTAAAATTATTAGTTACATAGTGTGCTGGTGACCTAATACGGTATATATGGGGTCAGTAAATTCAATATGGGGTGAGAGATATGGGGTCAGTAAATTCCATATGGGGTGAGAGCGAAGCTCGAATCCCCATATGGAATTTACTGACCCCATATATACCGTATTACGTCACTAGCACACTTTGTAACGAATTTATCTTACCGTCAGAAATTAAGACTAGTTATTCTCAAAATGAGCAAGTCTTCAATACTGCTAGCATTGAGAAAATAATTCCATTGATCCTACAAAAACAGATGCCAACAATAACGACTTGTAAGGTTTAAATGTGTTTTATGAATTTATTTCAATCTTAATCATCAATTTCTTCGTCTGTTGGAACTTTTATGATTTTTCTCAGTACCGTTTTGTTTTTATAAAGGGACATACCACCATTACTAACCGTGTATGAAATAAGCCTTGCCCCCTTCTTACCTAATATGGAAGATAAAGGGACTAGCCAAGGAATTTGTTTTTGTCCCGGCCGATAAAGCTGCTAATAATATTATTATTGTTTGACGTAAATTTTACATTGAGGTTCCGAAAAAGGAAATCACCAATTCACCAACATTCCAACTGACTCCATTTTCAGAAAACGAAATCTGAAACAAACATAAACTTTTAGCCACCGCTTTACAAGCAGAGCCAAATACAATGAAAGTCCCAACTATGTATTGGCTTCAAAAGCTATACAAAACCCCTTACAAATATAGATTTATTTCGTCTTCAAGCCATTGTTCAACTACTAAATTGTCTATTCTTCTTACCAGCACACTTGGTACAATTAAAAACCTTATAATAAATTGTTCAAATAAGGCCTTCGAAAATAGTGGAATAAATTACTTTTGGAGTGTCAAAAACTCGTT
This sequence comes from Mytilus trossulus, assembly GCF_036588685.1. NCBI lineage: Eukaryota > Metazoa > Mollusca > Bivalvia > Mytilida > Mytilidae > Mytilus > Mytilus trossulus. The sequence continues at coordinate 39,709,185 of NC_086381.1, read as the reverse complement.
GGAAGTACTTGATAAATTGCATGCTCATATTGGTGATTTTGAATCTGTTCAAAGTTTTGATTTTTCTACCCTGTATACCACATTGCCTCACATTCTCATTAAGAAAAAATTCACACACCTAATTAAATGGGCATTCAAAAAATCAGAATGTGAATATATATGTTCAAACTCTTTTAGGTCATTTTTTAGTAGCAATAAACAAAAAAACTATGTTAATTGGACATGCTTTGATACTATATGCCCTTGAATTTTTACTAAATAACATTTTTGTTCGCTTTGGGGATTCCGTATATCGTCAGATTATCGGAATTCCAATGGGGACTAACTGTGCACCACTTATTGCGGACCTCTTTTTGTATTGTTATGAGTTACAATTTATGACAAAAATAAGCAAAGACCCATCAAAACAACATCTGATAAACAAATTTAATAATACTTTTAGATATTTGGATGATATTTTGGCTCTCAATAATGACGACTTCAGTATGTATATTAATGAAATTTATCCTGCTGAACTTACTTTAAATAAAGCTAATACTAACAATGACCACTGCCCTTTCCTCGATCTTGATATCTATATCACTAGCGGAAAGCTGAACACTAAAATTTATGATAAAAGGGATGATTTTTCATTTCCTATCGTTAATTATCCGTTTTTAGATGGTGACGTTCCCTTGTCACCATCTTACGGTGTTTATATATCTCAACTTGTACGATTCGCTCGTGTATGTAACAATGTTTTAGATTTTAACGAGAGAAATTTATGTATTACTGAAAAATTATTATACCAGGGTTTTCGATATCACAAACTAGTCAAAACATTTACTAAATTTTATCATCGGTATAAAGACATCATTCGTAAATATAGCTCAACATGCAGACTTCTTATACGTTCAGGTATTTCACATCCAATTTTTTATGGAAATATTCTTTATAAAGCACAAAGGTGTCAGTATTAACATCAGAAACTTACAAAACCTTTGAATCGACTTATTAAGAAGGGATATAATTACGATACTGTTGTCAAGTCATTAAAGATTGCATATTTTGACGTTAATATTGAGTCACTGATAAGGTCTTTGCGTCGGAACTAAACACATTTATTCTAAAAACAGTTGTTGGCATGACACGGGTTATGTTCTTCTCATATATGTTATGATGGTATGATACTAAACCCCTAACGGGAACGATTGTGCCTGATGTTCATATGATGAAATCATAATCTTTCAGTCAGTTTAATTTGAGTCTGGAGCTGGCATGTCAGTTAACTGCTAGTAGTCTGTTGTTATTTATGTATTATTGTCATTTTGTTTATTTTCTTTGGTTACATCTTCTGACATCAGACTCGGACTTCTCTTGAACTGATTTTAATGTGCGTATTGTTATGCGTTTACTTTTCTACATTGGTTAGAGATATAGGGGGAGGGTTGAGATCTTACAAACATGTTTAACCCCGCCGCATTTTTGCGCCTGTCCCAAGTCAGGAGCCTCTGGCCTTTGTTAGTCTTGTATTATTTTAGTTTTAGTTTCTTGTGTACAATTTGGAAATTAGTATGGCGTTCATTATCACTGAACTAGTATATATTTGTTTAGGGGCCAGCTGAAGGACGCCTCCGGGTGAGGGAATTTCTCGCTACATTGAAGACCTGTTGGTGACCTTCTGCTGTTGTTTTTTTATTTGGTCGGGTTGTTGTCTCTTTGACACATTCCCCATTTCCATTCTCAATTTTATTAACTCCACTACTAACCGTGTATGAGATAAGCCCCGCCTCCCTACTAACCTAATATCAAATATACACGGTTTGCACGCAGACGCTTTTAACCAATCATATTCCTGGAAATGTGTAGGAGGTAAGATAAAAAAATACATACAGAAGAAATCCTAACACTGTGGTTCTCTAACCTGTCAGCGTTGCCTTCAACAAGGAACTAAAACTTACACCTCTCTGCAAATCTATGTTCGCCAATATCACCAGTTTTAACAGAATTCCTTGTATGTCAATCACGGTACATCTGTGTGCGTTGAGGTCAACATTATGATATCGATAATATAGACAAAGGTATACTAATATACTAGTATAAGATATATTTAACAATAACTATACCCTGAGTCTATACAAGAAAACGACGCGGTAGGTATATGTTCAACTTGACCACTAGGCTACCAGATAAAACAAGACGCACTATTCTAATGGGGGGGACAATAAAACCCATGGTTCTGTTTCAGACATGCAGACAACACTACAACCAAATGAAAAGTCAAACGAACGAACAGAAAATTACACATAAAACAAGTCATTGCGCAACATGGCTAACCTTACGTAGTGACCTAAGGTGCTACGTAGTAACAATCAGTTCCTGCTCCTCTAATGCGCCACTCGATGTATTGCTTATGGGTAGTATGAATGTCATTAACGAGAAAAGTATGACGAGACTTCAGCTACCACAAGCGGAAAATCTCCATGATGAAAGTAGGTTAATACATATAGTTAATGAATAAACGAGATTCCAAAGGTACCAGAGGGACATTAAAACTCAACGACAAGAGACTGACGACGCCATGGCTAAAAAGGAAAAGACCAACAGACAAATATTAGTACACAAAATACAACATAAAAAAATAAAAACCTGAGGAACACGAACCCCACCAAAAACTAGGGGTGATATATCAGATGCTCCGGAAGGGTAATTAGAATACCTCTTTGATGCTAAATCTGTACACGGTTTCGAATATTTGAAGTTCATACGATTTGTGTGTTACCTACATAATTTGGTCTGTCCCTAATTCATCAATGAGATTTTAACATCGGTAAACTACTGTTGCTTTAGTTTGTGATGCTCACGCATTTTCTCTCAGTAATAGTTGACCTTATAGTACTGTAGTTAACTAATCTTTCTTTTTAGTACTTATTAAGTTGTTGTTTTTTTTGTGTTATTTGACTTTTTAATTGCCTTCGGTTTTATAAGTGTTCCAGATTAATGTTGAGTCAGAAAGGCGCTCAGAACGTGAATGATGGTGTCTACAACTCCAGACTTTCACTCATTTTAATAGATTTGATCTGTAAAGTAAAACTAATCTAAGATTAAATTATACAACTTCACATTATATACACGATTTCGTTTCTTCTAAATAAAATAGTTATAGTGATTATAAAAGTGAATTTGCTCTAAAAAGAAAGCTATAGTCAACTGTTGTTCTTCACAATTAAAATAAACTTTTCAATTTACATATATTTTTATTAAAACAAAACAGATAAATACATAAATTACAAACTTCAGCACTTGTCAAATATTGCACAAAAGTAAAACAAAATGAGCTGTGAATCTATGAAATTCTTAAATAACTAAATGATTGCTACAAACAATCGAATGTGCTAGGAAATTTCAACTTTGTTTTTAACCAATTTCCTTGAATTAACATGTTTCCATGCAAAATCCATTTTACTAACAACTTCAACTGTCTTCTTTGAGTATTTCATTCGCCTTAAGAACACACGACACCCTTGATTCGCAGATACATTCTTTATATGTGGCATAGTTCTACTTTTCTGATATTTCGACTGAAATAAAACATCTTCCCAATTAGTCGTCTGCATTAACTTAGATCTCCGTTGGTCAAACACACGACTGTATACAACATGCAGTTTTCTACCTGGTTTGGTTTGAACTGCTAGTTCATACACTCCTTTGTCATTTGAAAGCTTTTTAAAAGCTATCTTTTTCTTCCAGTATCTGTTTGCGTTGTATAATCGCCGAGTCTTGAATTCATTTGTGTGAGGGTCTTCAGGGGAGTAAACAAGTAGCCACCTGGTGGACGATTTACATGAACACCTTTTATCGAATTGTGTTGTACTCAAGCTTTCCCTAAATTCCTACAAAATAGAAAGAGTTTTTTATTTACTTTTTTTCTATATCGAGCTTTTATTTATATTTTACATACGATATTTCTCACTGTAAAAAATCCAATTACTTTCCTTAAAAACTAAACATAATTATCACCCTTTTATGATGTATAAAATTTAATTGTATATATTTTATCTTGTAAACAGCTTTTTAAATACGTTTTTGTGCATCGACCATTAAAAAAATTCAACATATCATTTAAAATTATATATTCAAATAATATATTTACGAAATTTATTTAAAAATATGCTGCAAAGATATACACACCTTTAATGGCCGTTTTAACTTTGCTTTCTTCTTCTGAGTAGCATTGCTATCAATTGCTTTTGTGTCCGTTGTATTAGCGGATGCCTTGCGTTTTCTGCACATTGGTATCACTGTTGCAATTCTAGCGGAAGTTGGTGGACCATGAACTAGAACTGTCGTTCCGCTTGTTGTACTTTTAGTAGAGTCACCTCTGCGTAAAGTTCCAAATATACCTTCCACATCTTTCGGAACGTTCTCAGATGTACCAAATCGTGATCGGACTTCATTTTCATAGTTCTGAAATTTAAAAAAAAAAATAAGTATACATGACTTTGTTGTATAGGCATGTTAGAACTGCAACCTCAAATATGTTTTATCTCTTAGCACACAATTTGAATTTGTCGAATGTTTATTGCCTTATTACTGACGTGGAGTCTTGATTTTTCCCCCATTTTCCTAAATGCTTAAGTATTATATGCAAGCAGGAATTCTAACTAGCAAACTTACCATTAAGAAATCTTCGCCCCGCTCTGCGTAACAAATAGCCATCATTAGATCACAAATGTTTGAAAATTCTGTTAATTTGAGATAATGTCCGTTAGTTTCTGTTGCTAAACTTCGGTAGAACTCGTCAACTCCTTCAAAGTTAAACACCTGGACGCCATACACTTTTATACCCTGAAAATTAAATACAGATTTTAGAAGAAAAAAAGTAGAATATTAATTACACATAATAATAACTAAAATATAATAGTCTTTTGTTTTACTATTTTCTTTTCGACATGATTGATGTTTTATATATTTCGAATTTTAAAAGGTGTTTCCTTTAAAATTCGCTGTTTCAATGATTAATATGATAATGGTATATCATTTACCGATAATTTCATAAGTTTTAATTCTTCTCTCCAATCAATATTATCGACATTCTGTTCATAGCTTGGTTCATGTGGATTAGCATCACCTATCATCACAAGAATTCTTTGTGAACCTGGAGTCCATGAACTTTTTTGTCGAACCATGCGCAGAACGAGTTCATAACATTCATCCACATCTCCTCCACCGGTACCTTCGGTATTCTGTACAAACTGACAGAGTTCACCAACATTTTGACACAGGTCAATTTCTTTTGTTAAATAAAAGACATCTTTGTCGCAATAGTCGCCATGTGCAATAACCCCTATTCTGATTCCAGGAATGTCAGATTGCAAACGTTGTATCATGAATATCTTGCAGTCGGCTTTGAACTTCATCTAATATTGAGGACATTGAACCCGTGGTATCGAAGGAAAATATTATTTCTAATAATCCCCCTGGTGGTACATGTAAACTAGAAGTGCTAGCCATTTTTGTTGTGTTACAAACTTCAGTGTACCGCAAATGGTTGATAGAAAAATCAAGCTTTATTTATATACTTAGCCAAGCTTTATTTAAATACTTAGTATCATGTGATGTGAGTAATGAATATAATCAATACTGTATAAGTTTTAACCTGTCTTGTAAGTAAATACAACGGAAAATCCCGAGGTGTATAGCATGCAGTTAAATATTTATACGAATAAGTTTTAAATTCTCCCAAACTACCAGTTCTTCTTAAACGTGGCATTTAGAACTTTCGTTATGAAAATATGTTTTGAAAGTACGTTTACAATTAAAACATAGATATTTAACGAGGTAAAATGGATCTATATATTATACAAACCAAAGCATATAATGTTTATAAGCAATTGGGAGAAATTATGATATTTAACGATAAAATAATATTAAAGGAAACATGATACTTCAAAAATAACATAAAAATGTTAAAATTTTTAATAAAATAAGTTATAACTTTGAATTTTAACTTTACATCATACAGATGATATAACATCCGTTAAAAACCGAACACACACCAGTGTTAATATTCATAAGTTCTCCCTACTATAAGTGTTAATATTCATAAGTTCTCTCTACTATAACTTAGTATGGCATAGACGTATTATAAGTATTTAAACTAATATACTTTGAAAACATGCAATCAAGAAGTTGTCAGTTGAATTTTTCATGAGACCAAACTATATAATTGAAATTCAACAACACAGTAGATAACGACAAAAATGTGCAGTGTGTGAAAATGTTATCTCTCTTCTATATTCCAACTTAAATTCTCCTAACTTATCGTCATAATGTCTATTAAATTCCTCCAACATCTTCTAGCTCAATTCTTATTCCGACCAAAGCGATCAATATGCATACTGCAAGAATAACCAGTATATGGTAAAATTCGAGACCTTATGATGGTGAACTATCGCCATTATTTGTCGTCTGTCGTCCGTCGTCAGTTAACTTGCCGCTTTTCATTTTTTTCTTAAACTACCAAATCTATTTTCAACAAACTTTACAAAAATAATCAGAGGCACCTGTGAAAATAATGTATGGAAAAGATAATAAAACGAGATATGGGGTATACTTCAAGGGCCCCCTCTTTAAGCAGCCCTATTCAAATATCAAAATACATCAAAGATGAACAGAAGCCTTCAACAGTACTATACATACAGTGCTGTAGGAATGGGTTCATAAATAATTTCAACCGGGGCCATCATTTAGATACTAGTATATTACAAAAGAAAACCATTGAGTAGGTTCCTGACTTGGGACAGTCACATGATTTGGAGTTTAGACTAAAGTTTTCTTATGAATCGACCCTAAAACTTTTGATATCGATAACGGTGCATTAATAAAATGGATAGCTGGTCTCATTGGCAATCATACCACATCTTCTTTTTTATAAAATGTACATAAAAGAATTACACTAAAAAGCAATAAGTTGTGTTGATAAAAATTAAAAGAGAACAAAACATAAGTAAAAGAAAACCGGTATTTAACATGTTTAAGAAACGTTATTGTGTCTGACAAAACTTGTTTTTTTTTTACACTGCCAAATATATCCGTCGAGTTTGATCCTAAAATAAAAGGAGATGTCAGATCAACCGTCAACGAAAACAACAACACAAATATAAGTTAACAAATACATGTAATATAAAAATCTCTATTACATGATTAAAACATTGGAAGCAACAAAGATGTTGTATAAAGGAGAAGGTCCAGTAAGACCCATTTTTGGCCCCAAAATATAAGTTAGCAGTTTTACAAAATTGTTAAAATGTATACGTTTAGTTATTTATTGGACAGTAGCATGCTTCTATTTCATAAATATGGGCTGTTTTTCACAATACGATGTACATATATCGAGTACTAGTACCATTAAGTCATGCTAAATTACTAAAATCTTCATAATTCTAGCATTTTGGTTAAATTTTAGACGGTTACCGTGTAAAACGAAAGTGGCCGCATTCGTGTTCATCCAAAATATTTAAATGTAAGTTGTATTTGATGATAATACATAACATATATAAAGGTTGAGGATGAACACGGATGCGGCCACTTTCATTTTTGACAAAAACCATCTTAAAAGTGACATTTTTCGGCATATTTGGTAGATTTTTCATATTTGAGCTTGAATCGGAGCGTTTTTAATGACTAAATTAGTTAAAATCTTTCACATAAATTAATTGAATCAAATAATATAGACACTTAAGTGTTTAAAAAGTGGTCAACATCTTTCGTCTGATGAACTTGAAATTTGAGGCCAAAATCAGTCCTTACCGGACCTACTCCTTTCATATTAATGAATAAATCAAAATTACACAAATTATCTACATGGTAAAATGATAAAAGAAGGTGGCTGAAATTATACTGATTGCAGCCACATTTTATGACTAAATACGTATGAAGGGGGATAACTGGTTATATCCAAACATTCAAAATGGAACATGTCTCATTTCTTGCCAATCAAATGTTAAATTTGGTCACCATATTTATCAAAAATTATCTTTCAGCCAAAATTATCTTTCAATTTGAATATTTTGACGTGTACACGTATCTCTCCCAAACACTGCGATAAGAGGGAAAAGAACATGTTTACGTCACCAACCTTAATTAATCTTTTTCAATAAGATTTATACCATTTAAATATTGGGTGTAGCAAAACTGTACATGTCTGACTAAACATTAGATATGCTTAATGGGTTTGAATATAAACATATTGATCCCGTAGTTAATATAAACATCCAGGTAAAAGTAAAAAAATGGCGGAGAGACAGTACCACCTAAAATTTGACAACAAAAATGCACAGGCTGTGGACGAATATTTGGAATACAAAAGGCAAGTCAACTATATTGTTTACTATACTATCGATATAGGAATTACAGAGTACAATACAGTACAATCATGTATGAACAGAGAAAATTGAATGCATTCAACCGGTATTTAAACTTTCTATTCGAATGTCGGTGCAATATATTGACTAACACCAGTATTTATGATGTCTAGTTACAACGATAAAGATCTTTTCTAGCTTCCCATATGGTCTGCTTTGCTCATTGTTAAAGGCCGTATGGTGACCTAAGATGCTTAAATCGATGTTCTTTGGTCTCTGGTGGATGATTATCTCATTGTCATTCATATCACATCTCTTCATAGTTATACACAATAACATTTCAAGTATCAACAAATGTTACAGAATGCATTTACATATCAGACGCATTTTTTTATAATTCTTCCTAGGTCAGCGATGCATTTTTTTATAATTCTTCCTATGTCTGCGCTGGACGTAAACCTTTGCGAAATGCAGTCATTTATAATTAGTCTATAATTGCTTTTGAAAATTATGGTTCAGTACCATTTCAATTTTAGGTATGAACGAAAAAATTTGAAACAATTACTTGCTAAATTTTTAATAATATTTTTGCAGATGTTAATATTTCTTAATACCATAATTAAGTTACATTCTTTAAAGTAATCCGAATTCGGATTAAAAAGACATAGTGTGAACGGGGTATAGTAAGTATACCGGTATTTCATTCATTGTCAGGTGAAAATCTTTTAATTTTTCTTATTATAAATTATCGATGACACAATTAGTTGTCCCACAATTATTGTCCGTACATATCACAACATGTATAGAGGGGATTGCCTTTTTGTGGTATCACATCCAGTTCCTTTTGTAAAATTTAGAGTGAATGGTAAGTTTATGTATCTCTATGATCTTAAGGGTCTGGGCCCATATATGAGTTTATAATCATCAAAATTAAAATTGCCGTCCAGCGAACAAAATTTGCAACATAGATAATAAATGGAAAAAAAAAGTGGAACATAAAAAAAAGATACAGTGTTGCTAAGTCTTCAAGTACATACGTTGATTTTCAACGATCAATATCCCCCCCCCCCCCAAAAAAAAAAAAATAATAATACGAGAAAAACGATACTCGTAACCTAATATATGACTATAACAGTAAAACTTACGACTAATTATAGTATTAAAATATTTTTTGAAAAGAATTACTCTAATAAGAACCATAATGAAATAGTAATAAAAAGAAGTATGCATGGTACATATCGAGTCAAATGTTTGAACTAATCGTGTTTCTTTAATTTCGACACAACTTTGATGATTATTTGTGCCTATATATCAATGCCAACGTGTACATGTTAAAGATGAAACTTTCTTTAGTGGTGGTGGTTTGTATATATGGTACATGGTCGGTTATAAGATTCTCCAGCTCTTTTTACTGTTAATTGAACATCTACGTCGACTCTGAATAAAGTCTGCGTACTTTACTAATTTACTTACAATATGCATATGTTAATCTTAACATGCAATGAATTCTCTGTTACAGAATCGTTGGTGATGATGACGGGGGAGAACTCATGACACCGGATCAGTTTGAGGAATACAAAAAGAAAGTACTGCCAATGGTATGATAACTATACTAATGCAAGATTGTGTTACAAATTTATCAAAATATTACAGAGGCAAGATGGTTTCTTTTAAAGAGGGGCGAAAGATACCTGAGGGACAGTCAAACTCACAGATCGAAAACTGGCAATCGCCATGGATAAAAATAAAGCGACAAACAGACAAACAACAACACACAAGACACAACACAAAAATCTTAAGACTAAGCAACATGAGCCCAACCAAAAAAGGGGGGTGATAGCAGGTGCTCTGGAAGGGTTAACATATCCTGCTCCACATGTGGCACCCGTCGTGTAGCTTATGTTATTACAAATCCGGTAAATAACCCAATTCGGTAGTAGGTCACATTCGTGAAAAGGGAAGAGTATTGGAGTTATAAGTGTCTTCTAAATCATGCAATGGAATACTAGTAGTACATTCATTGGCAAAGATCTTTAAGATTCCATAACTAATTCTCGTTTTCAGTTAATAACTTAATTTTAATCTAAGTTGGTTTGCGCTCAGCTTCTGCTTAAAAGCAATAAGATTGAGAAAAAAAATGAAAGCGCATGTTTAAATGTCTATTAAATTTTACCCGTGAATATCAATATCAGTATTGTATAGAGTCCTGTGTTAAAAATGTCTTGTTTGTAAACAAAATCTTCCATATAGGCGAGTGACATTTCCAGAAAAGACGCTTAGTTAGTGACTTTAATGCACCCACCTAACACACAGCTGAATTTTTTATATGTTATAGTATAATATCTAAACTTCCTTTTTTGGTCGGTCGTAAAAAAATCGTACGGTGCAATTTTTGTAAAAATTGAATTAAAATCGAGAAATAATTCCAAATTGAAAAATGACCAACAGTGTTGAAGCGTGAAAAAATTAACATGTATCTTTATTTTCTATTGTCACAATGCAAAAATTATGTACTTTTAACATGTCAATGTATAAAAAAATACTTTTCAAAAATAAAAGAAGTAATCTTTGCGAAAAAAACAAAGATTTTTGTAAAATTTTGGATTTTTTTATAAAATTGGTGCCAATTTTCGTTTTTTTTTTCATTTCTTAGATACTTTCGATTCGAAACCCATTAATTAATGATGTTCGTATTATTCAAGAGTTCATTACTTGTTTAAAACATATCATTATCGCTGTATTATTCTGGATTTTATACATGTTTTACACACTCCCCCTTTTCAATCAAATTTCCGAAATCGCTTTCTCTGATAATTTCCCTCAAGTTAATGGACCTAAACGCTTAAAAAAAGAGTATGATTAACCAGGAAGGCAATTTTTTGGGTACTAAATTAATATTACTCAAAGTATAAAAAAATAATTTAAAAGGACCATAGAAGCTGAAATGTCATCGGTTTTTTTTTCTTGGTAATAAACCAATATCTTACTGTTGCTAGTCATTTTGCACTTACAAAAAGCAGAGATTATGAATAAATATTGAAAAATACTTCTTTCTCAATTGGATCAATGCACATTTTAGTTTGCAACTAAAAGTACGCAAAAATGAGTCAAATCTGATATTTTTACTATGAACTTGAATGTGAGATATGTCCACCTTTTAAATTTCCTACCGTTTTAACTATCGCATACGGTAGACTTATCGATGGTGCAAATTTGGTCAGTATTTTAGAGGAAACAATTATAGCGTATGTGCTAGGACCACGTCAAGAACCTGTATGTTACTATGCTATAAAAACTTTAATATATGGGGATATCTATTCATTCAGTTGACAATTTTGAATTTTTTGTAGATATTTGAAATACAAAATAAATGTTCCACCTCAGGGAGTATATATTACTTAAGCTGTATTTTAAATAGGATTATGTGTTTTTAAATATTCTTCGAAGTTTTACTTGGTTCGAGCGTCACCGATAAGTCTTATGTCGACGAAACACGTGTCTAACGTAAACAAGCGATCATATTATGCCTAATATCTTTCAAATTGATTTGTTCATGGTTGTCGTTAGTTGCTTTTTATGATTTTTGCTTTTGTTTGTAGTTTTGAGCATGAATAAAGCTTATGGGTATCTAATTAAAATTGTTTTAGAACCTTCATAGCTTATACGGTGTTGGCTATTGCTTCTTGTTTTAGGCCATACGATAAGCTATAGTTATTTACCTCAAAGCATTCAGTCTCTGGTATGCAGAGATCATAGTGTCCTTTTAATCATAAGTTATCAAAGGTACCGGGCTTATAATATGATATTATCAGGCTTCTTATTCTAAATTAACAATTTGAGAGGAGTAATGTCAGAGTTCTACGATGATCTGACACTTCGTTGTATTGTAGACATGGAACAACGTGTGCTGTTTACGAGTCATATAACCAGTGTGAATTATGGTTGGCGATGCACCATATTTATTGTGCATGTATAGTTTCTTTTATTAAATATATGTACCTTTACCTTTACCAACAGTTCATGCTCTTACAAGTTTATAGTATATAGCTCATCATCTATCTGTGTTTCATGGAAAACTCTCTGTTAACGCTTTCGAAATCATCAATAGATAGCGGGTCTATCACAATTTAAACAAAATTCATATTGACGTGTAGATCGGTGCTGAAAGAAAACTCTAAAAGTGTTCGAAACCAAAAATACGTATGTATAAGTCTAATCAAGACGATTTGAGCAAGCTACATAATATCAGACTTCAAACCAAAAAGATTGCCATCGTGTCACGCCTACCACCAAGTGCATCATCATTAAAACTACATGTTCTGAAAGCTGGCAAACAAAGACATGGCGTCATAACAAACAAATACGGCAGTAGGTTTACCCATGTACAATGTTTCAGATGACAAAAGTGGTCTTAATACGTCATACTTTCTTCAGGATTTAATAAATTTGTTCTTGTGAAGGAAAACAATATGCATTAGGGAACCTGTACATGTACTGAAATCATTGTAAACATCTGTTACACAGAACTATGTCAGTAACAGTGAAGTATCAAACATTCTTCAGGTAAATCAAAAGCTTCACAGGCTCAGTTTCAAAATATGAACTTCGACTGTCTTATATTGTTAAAAATCACAAAAGAGAAAATTGCATTATCTGTAATAAATTAGATTTATTTCGTTTCTTTTTAAGAAATAGATAATTCACAGAAAATCCTCCAGAATGACAAAAAAACTATATATAGGTTTAGCCGAACTATATCCCGCAAATTCATATTAGTTGATAAAAATCTATATATATCTAAGTTTTGAATACTGGTAAGACATTAATGCTTGCATTTTTAACTGCAAAACTTTTGACTGCAAAAACGTGAGTGAAAATAAATGCAGTCGTGATAAAAAAAAACACGTTAAGAAATTAAATTGTATATAATCCAAAGTATCAAAATAAGGGTCACCGTGGGACCTAAGTTAAGTTTGTAAATCACCGCATTTAATTTTGCATCTCTGGGGTCAGTTTCACAACAAATCTTACGACTTAAGCTGGTCGCAAGTCATGAATAGTTCAGTTTACTTGCGATAAATCTTGTCTTCAGTTTTTTTTGTAAAACCGACTTCTGTATCTGAAGTTTGGTAAATATAAAAAAAGAAGATATGGTATGATTGCCAATGAGACAGCTGTCAATAAATGACCAAAATGACACAGACATTACCAACTGTAGGTCACCGTACTGCCTTCAACAATGAACAAAACCCATACCGCATAGTCGGTTATAAAAGGCCCTTGACAATGTAAAAACCTTAGTTATGAAGCTATATATGTCGCGGACAGGACTCCACTATGATTGGATCCATATCATAGTGACCTGATTTTAGTTTATGACCATCCCCTATTATATGATGTATATGCATACTTAGTTTTGAAAACCCTGGTTTAAAGGTTTAACATATATGGACCGGACACAAACCAGACAAGAACAAATCAAACAATGTTTGGACACTTGACGGCTCAAATGTCAATGCCACTGTTAAAATGAACTGATTTAATTCATGAAGAACCACGTGCCATCCCAAAATACATCTCTGAACTAAGTGTGTTTAACATCAGTTCTATATTTCAAGACAATGCATTTTATATTTGAAATCATTGGTTTTTGGATCAACTGTTTATCTGTATACATGTTTAAGTTACCTGGTTTAATTCGACACGGGCCGCAAACAAGTGGGGACTGACGGACGGACAGACTTAAAATGTGATTCATATATCCTTTTAAACTTTGCTTGTGGTTGTATCATTAAACATGTAAGATAGTGATTTCCGATCTTGACACGGTTTGTAGGCTGTTAACAAACAAATGACTATTGGAATTTGCCACTATTGATGTGACAAAGACGTCTACTTTTTACTCTCTTTATTGCGTTGTTTTCTCTCCTTTTTTCTCGTCCAACTTACAAATATTTCATCATATTTTTTTACTTTGCATGGCACACCATCGGTCCGTGTAACACTTATCAATTCAAAGTTTTAAAAAGTTTTGAAATTTTAGATTTTTGGAATTTTGATCAAAGTTTTAAAATATCAAAATTTCAAATTGAGTTAAAGTTTTGAAATTTTGAAATTTTAACCAAATTATTAAAATATCAAAGTTCTAAATATCGTTTATAAATTTGATAGTTTAGAAATTTGATCAAACTTTTAAAATACTAAACCTAACGCGCAATTTTGATTATTTCACTTTTTGAAAGTTTGATTTTTTAAATGTTTGCTTAAAATGTCAAAACAGAAAAGGGGCAATAAGAGGGATACCTGTAAAAAGCGAAACGAAATAAAAGCGGAACGAAACGAAACAATATGAATTAAAAACATACTGATACTTAAAAGTTTATGTATGAAATAAAACGGACATTTGTAAGCTGTGAAAAATTGGATGACAAAATTAATATTTCTTAAAAGAAGATAATCTATTTAAAAAACAGACGTACGGCTCTGATATTGACCATTTTACCTGCTGGTTTTATGATACTGAATGATGGTGTCCTAATTAAGGTTGTGCTAGTCCACAGTGTGGGAGGTTTTTAATATAATCTTATTTACGCTGAAATTAAGACGGTACTAAGATCCAATATCAGCAAATTGGAACCAAGATACTGTTACAAGGTATCTACAAAAACTCATCATAGATGGATACCAGAATATAAATTCTGCCGGTTTTTTGCGCCAGACGCGCGTTTCGTCTACAAAAGACTTATCATTGACACTCGAACCAAATGAAGTTAAAAAGGCAAATAAAGTCAAATAAAATTGAAAAGGTCAAATAAAGTAAACTTTTAAATCCAAAGAATAGCTCTGGTTTTGTAAAAGTTGAAACCTTCCATATCATATATAAACGTATACCATAAACATTATTTTCACGAGCATTCATATTTATGTAATAGTTACCGCTGTACTACATTAAGCACCCAACTTGCATTCATGTTTATGTAATAGTTGTCGCTGTACTACATTAAGCACCCATCTATCCAGTTGTAGGTGCCGGCATTTTGAAAGTTGAAAATTGTGTTCAAAAGTTTCTATCAGCGAAAAATGGTAATCTTCTGGGGAACCAATATTTAGATAGTCCCTGTTTTTTTACTTGATATTACCACTAGGGGCTTCTATGGTAATGGTACATTAAAATATTCTGATCCCTAATTTGATGATATAATATTCTGTGCCAGCAGAGAACAAAAGAAAAATTATCCATGCCTTTTAGTGTTAAATTTTGAACCAGACAAGTTGATTAATAGCGATGAAAAACTTAATAAAATTGTGAGTGCTTCGACAAAACAACCTCACCCCACTTTAAAAGTTAAACGTTTGGACTGGTTATCATACACGTAGCTCCATTAAAGGTTCTAAATCAACCACTGTTTTATAATAGTAAACAAAAGGAAAAGATTTTTTTTGTATTAAAGGATATTATTGTCCCGTATTTGCATTTTGTTATTTTGGGTATTTTTAAGTTATCGTACGACAATCGACTTTGAGCAAACTAAAAGTACACATGTACGTCCAGTCAGAATGGGGCGTGCAAAGAGAAGCCACACTGTCAGCTGCATGATGGATTTTTTTTCCATTTTTGGCCGTACACTTATGTTGCTCTCGAAAAAACAGTTGAATGTAAAACGCTGATTTTTTAGTAAAGAATTCACCTACAGAACGCTGAAACTGAAATTTGAAATTCAAGAAAAATAAGAACGAAACAATTAAAGAGGTGTTTGACCAATGTGAAGTTAATACATATTTAAATCCATCTATAAGAGAAACTTTGTCCTCGGAAGTTGAATCTTACGTTTCTTCGTAATTTGTATGTTAACAACCTATTTAAAAATTATCGATTTTTGTTGTTGCCAGTGAGAAATATTTCATGAATGTTCCGGAACAAATTAGCAATAAATGCAACAGGGAGAGAGTGTGCATAATGAAGACATATAAAACCTTTCAATTAGTTTATAAGTTGAGGTCTGAAGCTGGCGTATGATAGTAACTGCTAGCCTTATATAGTAGTCCTTTGTTATTTTATTATCATTGTCATGCTGATTAGTTTCTTAGTTTGTTTCCTATTTTGACATAGGACTTGTATTTCCTATTAAAGTGCGTTTTACTGTTCGTATTACTACATGTGTTTTTCATTCTTTATTGGCTAGAGGTATAGGGGAGGGTTGTGATCTCACGAAGCATGTTAAACCCCGCCGCATCTGTGCGCCTGTCCCAATCCAGGAGCCTCTGTCCTTCTAAGTCTTGTATGATTTTGATTTTAGTGCATTGTTATATATTTCGGAGTTTAGTATTACGTCTATAATCACTGAACCAGTACATTTTTTGAAACACACCTAGCACAACTTTCATTGCAACGCTATATATTAAGTATTCCTTCCGTATCATTTATTGGAACTGAAATAAATCATAAAAGACAATATATTATCATCATGGCTTTTGCAATCGATAAACAAGAAAGGAAAACGTTTTAAGTTGTATACGACCGAAGCGCTTTTTCTGGATCTACCTTCATCATGAACGTCAAAAAGGCGAATAATACTATATGGTTTACTTCGAGTTGGTCATTTTTCACTGATACTTCTAAATGTTTGGCACTGGGAATACAAAATAGCTTTGAATTATTTATCTCAAACGCTAAACCTTATATAAGAGATTTAAATCAACGTAGTTGATTCCGGTTTAAATAGGTTTAATTAAATTTTTTTTTGATAGATGCACAACCTTAAAATTTCAGGATACTGTTATCCCATGTGATGTCTAATATGTTTCATAAAAAAAAACCGACTTCTTCCTTTCATTATTTATTTTGTTATTAAGAATGATTTGAAATATTTCATGCTATTAATTTATAACTAAGAAAAGTTCTTATCAGAGCCGTGTTTACATCAGTGATTACAGGTACCCCTCTTGTCGCCCCTTTATACTTTTGATATTTTAAGCAAACACTTAAAAAATTAAACTTTCAAAAAGTGAAATAATCAAAGTTGCGAGTAAGGTTTAGTATTTTAAAAGTTTGATCAAGTTTCTAAAATATCAAATTTATAAACGATATTTAGAACTTTGATATTTTAATAATTTGGTTAAAATTTCAAAATTTCAAAACTTAAACACAATTTGAAATTTTGATATTTTAAAACTTTGATCAAAATTCCAAAAATCTAAAATTTCAAAACTTTTTAAAACTTTGAATTGATAAGTGTTACACGGACCACCATCAATTAGAGCAAATATTAACACATTTAAGGTCAAATATTTGTTATTATACGTCGTTTTTGTAGAAAGAACCGTTTTACCTATAGCAGAGTGAAACCGTCAAAATGACGTCAATTATCGCCAAACCATGAACGATATGAAACTAAGAATCAGAGAGACGTTATCATAGTATCGTGTAAAGTAAAATTTGAATTAGCTACATGTATATTACTTGCTGCTTCAAATAATACAACAACACTACAAAAGTGTTTTTCTTTCATTTTTTATGAATGTCCTTTAACCCCAATTTAAAAAATATTGCACCATATTTTACTTTTACGACCGGGAAAAATGGAGTCTACACATGTTTCCCTTTCGAATGATATATAATATAGCCGTGTGTTAGATATAGGTGCATTACAAATATTTTTTAGGTCTGAATGTCACTCGCCTAATAGACAATGCCAGTTGAGAACTGGTGTAATACAGCACACATGTACATTGAGACCAGGTTGATATAAATCCGTTGCCTTTTTTTAACTCTGGTACGGTGTTTGAGGTTTAGAAAAACTAGAAACAATATTGAAAAGCTATATTCTATGAGACTGATTTGATCCACCTTCGATAGCCAAGGATTACGATGCCGTCCCTTTCTCTCCACGACCCTAAGAGAGGAGAGAAGAGAACTGGATTGTAACCTTTGGCTATCGAAGATGGATGGACTAGTCCCTTCATCTCCAACACCCTTAGAGAGGAGAGGACTGGATTGTAACCTTTGGCTATCGAAGTTGGATGGACTAGCCCCTTCATCTCCAACACCCTTAGAGAGGAGAGGACTGGATTGTAACCTTTGGGTATCGAAGATGGTTGGACTAGTCCCTTCATCTCCAACACCCTTAGAGAGGAGAGGACTGGGTCGTAACCTTTGGCTATCGAAGATGGATGGACTAGTCCCTTCATCTCCACCACCCTTAGAGAGGAGAAGACTGAATTGTAACCTTTGGCTATCGAAGATGGATGGACTAAGGAATTAGTACAAACTAATTATTTTTCAATTTACTTGGCTAGCTGCGCCTTATGTAATTAAGTATATTTATTTCTAGAGAATGAAAAACAGACTGTTCGTTAGTTATTCTGCACCCACTGGTATGGACTGTAAAATGATCGGACCTGAAACGCCATGTTTCTGTACACATAGGTAATGTAACAGCAAATTTTGTATAAAACGGTCAATTGTTTTTTAATATGAAATAAGGAGACTAGGTATGATTGCCAGAGAGACAACAAATGACTATGCAGAGACATAATGTCGTAGATTAAAGATGGTTTATTTCAAGTGTGACACGCAAACTCTAAATTGAAGCATCTAAAAAGTACATAAAAATCAACTTTATTTCGAAAAAATAAAGATTTGCAAAGACATATGAATTTGGTACACATATTAAAAAGCGTAAATGACTTTGATAAAGCTTTCTCTGTTTCGCTCGCACCTGAGTATTAAAGTTCATACAAATAGGGTGTTTGTGTGTGTGCTTGTATGATTGATGTTTGTTATTTTATTTTCCTTCCTGGGAAAAAAATAGTAGATTTACCTAGTCGATATGTTGTTTTTGTCTTAATATAAGTGTTCTTATATTGCTTATCTTCACATTTTTTTATTATTGTTTTTTTGTGTTCATATTTGTTCTTGAGATTCAATATTTCAAATCTAATCTGAAAGTTGAAATTCTTTTTTTCAGATACAAACAGCATAAAACTGATTTTGAAGTTACACCTACAGAAAGACCTATAAAACTCCCCTGCAGACAGAGGGGATGCAAATGTGTAACTTACCATTTCGCTCCACTAAATGGTAGTCAGCCAATAAGATGCACGTGCAAACACACGTCCGAAGAGCATTCAGAAGAACAACCTTACCGGTGCAAAAAACGTATGATCATACACAGAGTAATCCATCGATGTACATTGACTAGAGGTGTAGGGGAAGGTTGGGTTCCACTTTGTTGGGTTCTCACACAGCATGATTAACACCGCCGCATTTCTGCGCCTGTCCAACGTCAGTAACCTTTGGCCTTTGCTAGTCATGTATTTTTTTTTCATTTATATGTTTTGGAGTTTAATGTGGCGTCCATTTTCTCGGAACCGCTGTTTTTTACCCTTTGGTTGGGTTGTTGTCTCTTTGACAGATTCACCGTTTTCATTATCAATTCCATGAACAGCACAGAAAACTATATGCTGATAAATATTCTTATGTTACAATCTTTTTATAATTCTATTTTGGGTTTTGGTTATAGATTCATTTTTGTATTTTGCGCTAATAATCATATCTAACATTTTTGAAATCGTGATTAACAGCTGTTTTCACCACAATCTTATTCATTTTCATTTACATTGTGTATTTATGCAGGAGGGTGTATAAAATGCACTGGGTTTACAAGTTCCTTCACTTGTGGCTGTGGAGGTTCATACAAACAACATAAAATGGTCGTAGAAACTGCGGAAGAACGCGAGGCCAGAGGTCATCCAATAGGACAAGCCACGCCTTATGCTGCCATGGGTGGAATAACTGGATTTTCGTCCCTGGCAGACGGATATATGAGGCTAGATCCTAGCGGTAGAGGTATATAATCATCTTATATATATTTGATATGTATGTGAAGATTAACGTTTATCCAAAATTTCAAAAGAATTCTTTGGAACAAAATGCATATTTTCAAGTTCGAAGATTAAAGACCAATCTGATGTAAATATCTTGTGAACTTAGTACGAATTAACAGCATCTTACACTCTTCAAATAGCTTATTATAAACCATTGCTTTAAGGAAAAGGTTACTAAAAGTACTTCTTACGATTTTTATAGAATCGAGGTGATACGAGATCGGGAATCTTAAGTCAAAACAGTGTCAAAGAACATTTTTTTTCAAAAGTTTACATATGTTGTATATTTAAATAAAATTTCTTTTTTGAGAATATATTCATTCTGTGGCTGCTTCAGCAACATTACTATTTCTATATATAATATGTTTTCTCTGCAGGTGCTCCAAACAAAGGTTTCCTTGAGCAGTCGATCACATCAGCTGACAACCCATTCTTACGATCAAATGTTCAGGCGATTAAATCTCATCAAATGCAGAAGAACATGCTGAAAGGAGGTATGTACTACTAGCTACAATTTGGCTATTTTAATTTTAGATATTTTACATTGGAAAACACAGTTTTCGTCAAGCTGTTGTTTGTATACCGTATACATCTTTCAATCTGACATGAATATAGATAACAGGAAACAAAAGTTTATTGATTTTTAAAATATGTAAAAACAAATAAGAGAGAGGAAAAAAGCCGGGAGGACATGCATTAACGGAGTATTAAAGCGTTTTTTGTTATGCATGCAAAATTCAGATTCAGTGAAAATGTCAGAATAGGCAATAAACATCATAGATATTTGTTTAGTTACAAGGCTAAAAAAGACTAACTGACAAAAAATAAGTCGAAAAACCAAAATAACGGCTAAAAGTAAATATAAAAAAGAAGATGTGGTATGATTGCCAATGAGACAACTATCCACAACAGACCAAAATGACAAACATTAACAACTATAGGTCACCGTACGGCCTTCAACAATGATCAAAGCTCATACGGCATAGTCAGCTATAAAAGGCCCCGATAAGACAATGTAAAACAATTCAAACGAGAAAACTAACGGCCTTATTTATGTAAAAAAATGAACGAAAAACAAATATGTAACATAAACAAACGACAACCACTGAATTACAGGCTCCTGACTTGGGACAGGCACATACATCAATAATGTGGCGGGGTTAAACATGTTAGTGGGATCCCCCCTTACCTGGGACAGTGGTATAACAGTACAACATAAGAAACGAACTATAAAATCAGTTGAAAAAGGCTTCACTCAACAGATAGACAAAAAAAAAAGTGGACGTGGCCGGGTACTTATACATCCCGACACAAAAAGACACAATGAACAGATTTGAGAGTACTCGCAGTTATCTGACAGCTAGTTCAAAGCCACTAACAACTAATAAAAAAATCATGCCTCTAAAACCAAGTATTGAAAAGTTCTGTATTGTTATTTCAGTAATGGAAAAGATTATAAGTTATAACTGTTTAATCGATTTTCCGAAACCCTATCAATATATACTAGTAGTCATTGGACTGGTCTCAAAATAAAATTCAAGATATCAAAATTTGACTAATTCTAGAAAGCTATTTACGAAGTAAAACTAGAATGTCAATAGTATTTCTGTTCTAAACTGCTTTCTTTTATTTACAAGAACGGGAACAAAATAAACAGTTGCATGCTAATGGTAAACTATGCTCTTGTGTGCTTTTGAAAGTGAAGTTTATTGTTAGAAATAGTTGTCTGTAGTTCATAGTTTTAACCTTAGAATTAAAATTGACAAGTGTTGGTGTGTCTGTACACTCTTTTAGGTGGAGAAGGGATACTAGTATAAGGACATTCTTTGGCATAATCTAAAGCTTGCACCAGTATCTTAAATATCGTAATCAAACCAACCGACAAAGCTTGCACTAAAGTGAAACTAATGCAAATGTTCATGTCGTATATGAGATTACCCTTGGTGACTTTTGCATCTGGATACTAGTTGGTATAACTTGCACATTTGCGAAGAACAGTGCTGAAGAGACAATACAGACCAGATGAATGTATTCCATTCACTTACACATGTTCAAAATCCTAGCACTCTTGTTGACAGATGAATTGATATGTAGTTTCCATCTGTATAAACAGTTTGTTAATTTGCAATCACTACGTACCCATCTGAATATGTATTTTTATTGTGGGAAAAGTGACTGTGTTTGGTACATGGTCAACACTAACACAACAAAGCATGGTGTCTGTGCAATTTAACAGATTTGAAATTTGTGTTTTTGTTGCACTAACTTTGTCTACATGGTACTCTATTGAATTATTGTATCTTATTTTGTAAACTTCATACTATGCAGATGCTGTTTGAATGTCGCTATATGTATATCATGGGTTGGAATGAAGATAAATCGTTTCGGTCAACCATTTCACAACCAGTCTTGATAGTGAACGTAAAACTGGTGCTGTGTACATTTTTAGATATTTTATAATTATATTGTCCAAACGACATAAACAGATTTATTCCAAAAATAAAAATATTATCGCAATCCATTCTTTTTTTTTCTTTTTTCATTTGCACACTCCAAAACGTTGTTTAGTTTTGGCTTTGTCTAGAAATTGTTATGTCGTAAATCTACATTGATTTATCTTCACAATGGTGTATAACACGCCTAATTTTGTTGTCGGAATCATCCGTAGCAATGCTACCCAAATGTGTCAATCGTAATTATTTCGTATACCGATGATGGATAGGAAATAAAGTACATTGTATTATATATAGAGGTACAAATGTATATATATAGGTAAAATTATGAGGCAAGTGCCAGTTCTTCTTACGTGATCCAGAACCACGTTTAATACAAACGGTAATGATCGATACTATCTTACTTTGTTTATAAGCAAGTTGTTTTGTCGACCATTTGTCACATTCGTATTGTATTTCATTTTGTAATTACGAAAACCACTAAAAACCTTAAATTAACGAAACACTCAACTTTATTGCTAACGAAATGGTATAGATAAACAGGCATTACTACATGATTTACTTTTACAAATTGTGACTTTTCTCATTGGCACTCTCATGCCACATCTTCTTACTAGTGTATCTATAACATATAGATTTACCTATTAATGGCCACTAGCTTCGAAATCCGAGTTTTGTATATGAACTAGATCTTGCAACAGACAATGAATTTATAAGAACCTTTTTATCAAAATAAGTGCAACCTAATTCATAGTTAATTGTATGCTTATTAAATTGTCAGGTATTGACGACCCAGACGATGAGATATTTAGTGACCTCACTGAGAGGGTTTCTCAGATGAAGAGGCCAGGAGAGGCTGACATGGATTATTATGAGAGGAGGTATCAAGAAAAGGTATGTGGTGATAGGTTGTACTATTTATAAATATACCAAAATATAGTAGTTCGTAGTTTTACTTTCAGTTTTACGTTTAAAAGAAAAAAAGATGAGAGACGTGCCATCACTAAAGCAGGGCCGAGAATAATATACTCAGTGGCTACAACATGTTCCTGAAATAATCATGAGACTTATTCATAACTTAACGAATCAAAACCCGAAAAGGAATATAAATTGTATGCAATTACAAACAGGAAAAAAGAATAAAAAAGTGTTCTTAGGAAAGTGGAACAGAAATAAGAACAGCGCGCGCCTTTGGGCTTCCATAACTGAAAGCTTCTAAGACTAGCCGATTAATATAAGAATTGCTCTGACTTGCTGGTAACATAAACAAAAAAGTAGAAAATTGTATATTTCTAAATCTAATTAAATCTCTGATTACGTTCTGCTCATTTGAATGACGAGTAAAGAAGACCAGTCATGATAGATCTGAATATTAATCAGATTGTATATACTATACTTATATATTTTTATGGGATTTCAGAAAGCTGGCGGGAGATCAAATGTTACAGATAGTTATGGTCAGCTTGGTGCGGGAACGAGAAAAGCTATTGATGATAAACCACGCTCAGCAAGAACTCCTAAACCAAGAAAATAGAATGCCTTTTTATTTTGTTGCACAGTTATATCTTAATTAGGACCTCTGCTTTTAGAATTTTCTCGACCAAATACATTTAGGGCATTGTATGGCTCTAACAAGTCGTCAAACGGTTAATTTTAAGTCGTATTTCCCTTCAGTATTTTATATTTGCAGCATAATATAGTATTATTTAATGTGAAGCCTCGTTTTAAAAAAAAAGTACTTGCCAAAGGAATGACTGATTTTGATCTATTCCTATCATCTTTGTTAAAAGCCCCGCCTTCTTACCTAATATAGAACCCTACTAACCTAATACGGAATATACACGCGGTTGCTTTTATAACCTATCATATTCCTAGAAATGTATAGGAGGTAAGATAAACTATAATATGGTAATAAAACACAATGAATGGACCATTTCCAATGTTACCAGCAATTTGGTTTTGTTAAATTTCATTCACAAGCTCAAGTGTACTCTACAGGAATTAAAATAATGTATTGCTTTTTCATAAGTATTGTTTCTGTTATTTGTACACTTCTGATTGTTATGACTGTTATGATGATGATGTATATTTCCGTCCATTTATATTGTTCACTTGTTAACTATATCAAACTATATAGATATTTATAAGACTGTGATAGATCATATATACTAGCTGCTTTAAGAATTTTATTATAAGATATTTTCAATAGATTTACATTAAAATAGATAATATGAATGTTACATGTTTACTTATTTTTAAGTCAAGTATACACATTTTAGTGTCAGCTATTTGTAACCGATTTAGGTATAAAACATTCTGCAAAGTACAAAAATATTGACCATAAATCAAGTTTTATTTAAATATTAAAGATGATTTTGTTCATCGATTTAAGAAGAGTGCCAAATGAAGCAACGCTCAATCAAAGTCATAATTTGTCAAATTAAACCATTCCGGCATATGTCAAACAACTACAGTCGTCAACACGGAGCCTTGGCTC
This sequence comes from Mytilus trossulus, assembly GCF_036588685.1. NCBI lineage: Eukaryota > Metazoa > Mollusca > Bivalvia > Mytilida > Mytilidae > Mytilus > Mytilus trossulus. The sequence continues at coordinate 39,684,004 of NC_086381.1, read as the reverse complement.
ACACCGAACAATAAGCTATAAAGGGCCCTAAAACATGACTAGTGTGAAACCATTTAAATGGGAAAACCAAGGGTCTAATCAATATAAAAAAAAATGAGAAACGAGAAACATTTATGAACCACATCAACAAGCGGCAACCACTGAACACCTTTTTTTTTTTAACTTAGGACAGCTGAAAAGAAAGTGAAACGCAGCGAGTTTAAACCTTTTAATAGGTACCAACCTTTATCCTTACCTGGACCAATTGTGTAACATCACCGGCACAACACAGAAAGATACACAATAATCTATCAATTGAAATGGCTTTAATTAAACCCAATCAAAAGACAATTGAAAACAAACAAGTGAATGTACACTGAACGAACTTTGACCTATGACATGATGCAAGTACAAGATCAATAAAATAAGGGGCAATTCTCCTTTTCAATGGCTTTCTATGCATGCTGAAGATTTTGATACAATCTTTAATCAAATTAGTAATATAAAGGCAAAGTTCATACACTTTTGCTATATTAAACCAAAAATTTAAACTTGATAAAATAAATTATTTGATGTACAAGATGGTCCGAGACCACCATTGTCGTCCCTTGATTTTCGTTGTTAACAAATATAGTCCCTAGTGTTGACAATGGGTTAGTTGCCATTAATTTTTATACCCCTTCCAAATTTATTTCTCCATGTTTAATGCCTCAATTGCAAGTAGAGGGATGAAATTACACTTTTAAAAAATGTGGGTCCAGAATTTTAAAGGAAAGTAGTGATTTGGTCCAGCTGAAAAAGGTTGAAAATTAGCACTTCGGAAGCTGTCAAAAGATTTCAAGACGCCCTAAACATACAATTGTCCATATTTTGAGTTAAAGCCGATGAAGTTTTCTGTAATTTTGATATAATTTGTCCCAAAAGTAGTACAGCACACTGTAAAAGTTTCTCTGAGAAAGCGCAGGTGGGATTTTTTTTATTTTCATTTATGTTCTAAAAGAAATGCACTACGAAATAATTGAGTTCTCGGACCAGATGGCATTATTGTATAATGAAGATTTCGAGAATATTTCATTCAATTCAAATTCATATCAAGGTTTTTTATCATAAGCTAGCAGAGACAACGTTTATGTCAAAAAAAGCATTCAGATACTTATGAAAAAATAAAATACGAGGTGCAAAGTAAATAATGTGAGTAAAAAATTAAGTAACAAAAATACCTAACTCAAAGGACAATTCAAATCGGTAAGTCCCTTATTATAGGACAAAAACGAAGGAAAAACAACCATCATATTCCATAAGAAGAAGATTCTGTGAAAGTTTCACGAAATTCTGTCAACATTTGCAGATACAAACATTATAGGACAGAAAGCAAAGGTTTAATATAGAAATATTTACAATAGGTGTTCACTTTATTCAAATCCTAATATTCCTTTGGCTGGAAGAAGAATTGATTTCATCTGATATGCTTTCGTTTCACACATGCCATACGAAAGCACGCCATCCCGTGAAGGTTGAACGTTTAGAAGTCAATCAACCCGCCCTCTTTTCCTCGAGTTTAATATCACAGAATTTGTACTGAGATATAGGAGTGCAAAAGAAATAACTTCCCACCAAGTCAAAATTTATAAAAGTAAACCATTATAGGTCCAGGTACAGTCTTCAACAATACAACGGAAGCCACACGTGAAGCAGGGAACACTTTATCTTCTAAGCATCTGCATGAGTATGATTGGTTTCGTTTTATCTTCTAAGCATCTGAGTATGATTTGTTTCGTTTTATCTTCTAAGCATCTGAGTATGATTGGTTTCGTTTTTTCTTTTAAGCATCTGAGTATGATTGGTTTCGTTTTATCTTCTAAGCATCTGAGTATGATTGGTTTCGTTTTGCCCAGACTCTTGTCACTCTATGAAGTGTTTTGCGGTCTTGTACATTGTATGTATTTGAATGCCCGCTTGATATCTTTTTTGTATCGACATGATAATACTCAAATTCTATTAAACATTTTTTAATTTAGACTGAAAGTACAAATGACTATTGTTACTTTTCTGTTGTAACAATGTTCGTTATTTTTTGCTAATATTACTTTGGTATTTAAAATCTTTTCCGTGCTAAACTATGTTATAATTTTTCATACTAGTATTAATTATTATTTTTAACAGTCAGAAACAGAAATTACCAAATTAAACATATATTTGACAAAACAACACTTATCAGGAACGACCAACATCCGCTTTCGCCGTTGAATAAATATACAACCCAACCCAATCCCCTTTAGTCACGAACACTTTATGCAGCAAAGTGAAATCGTGAACAAACAACTTCTTGTTGAGGCGATAAACTGCCCGTTGAAAAGGGATGTTGTAATTAATAATTAAAAAAAAAAAGAAACCGACACAACACAACAGTTCAACACCCGAATATCGCTTATCTGCATGTTCATGGACTTCTTGCCGTCTCTGCATTCCTATCAATAGTTGAAATTACTTCCTTTTATTAAGATATTTTTCCAGTATCAAAGTATTCAATGGTACGATGAGTCGGAGACTATAAATCCCCAAAATATACACAGTTATCGAAATCTATCAAACGTTTTGATATAGGGTATAAAGGCATAATTGTTTTGTAAAAAAAATATACAGTCGATGTTGATGAATCATGATCAGAACCAAATCACCGATTACTTCATTATAAACATTAAAAACATTGTCCTACTTTCCTCGAAAGTGACCTATCGAAATAGAAGTTGATTTATCCTCGGGTTTGTATTATATGAACAACACGACGGGTGCAACATATGTCGCAGGATCGATCTGAATAAAATCAGACAGAACTATGGCAGCTCCTGCTACGTGTCTGAATACCACTGTGAATGAGCATTTGGTCGTTTTTCCCCCAATGGTGGCATTGTCAGTTCGTTTTCGACTTATAAGTTTGACTCATGGTCCCTTTTGGTATCTTCCCCTCTCTGGATACCATTCTTTTTTTAATATATGTTATCTTTAAAAATATTGATAAACATGATAAAAATCAATCATATTTTTTAAGTCATATTTGTAATTAAAAAAAAAAAAACCACTGATTCACAACCCTGTTAAAACTATCACGGCGTACTCTCATTCAAGTTGAACTGAAGCTGAAACACAGACACTTGTCCCTGACAAAAACTTGAAAAAATAGGCCTACTTATATTAACAGTGTTATATTTAGAAATTGAAAGCTTCTTTTTGTAAATTTATTCCCCGGCAGGCGTGTAAACGCGTTGACCGAAATACCGTTTGTCACTCAGGCGAAAGCGCTTTCCGCGCTTCATTCTAAAAATATGCGCAAGGTCAACGCTTATCATATATCCCCCTTCCCTATATAAAATTTGGGTTTTTTTTCAGAGACGTGCCGTGCCGGTTATCATCCTACGCTTCTTATAAGGATATTACATTATGTGACTCTGTTATCTCGAGCATGTCATATATAGTTGGTCTACATCAAACCTCCTTGAAGCCGGTCCTTGGACAGTATGCTTCTGATCAAACTCAGTGACTATATAAACTGAAGATAGTAAAAACTATACCATTTGCCATATATAAATCTATTAAAAAAAAAGAGGATCAAAGAGGATATAGCTGCATGCTGCAACACTGTATTAACTAAGTCCAACTGCAGAAAATTAACTGATGTTTATCGATATGTTTCTATTCTCCAAGTTATTATATTTTTTTTATATAAATATATATATCGATGAATGTCATAAAATATTTTCTTATACTTAAAATTTTAGGAGTTGTCTCCCATGGCTGCGTTTTCTGGCGGCTAAGTCTCGTTTTGGCCTTGCCATCAATGTAAACAAATGTTGCAGAAAAGTGAATGGGCCGGTATTTCACATTCTTTTGTTGTTGTCATTTGCGATGTAAAGGGAATGCGCATTCCAATCATGTCTGACAGTCATTTAATTGAGAAATTTAAGGCGATATCTTACGATTTGAAAGGAAATTATAATTTCAAACAGGCCCACACATGTGAAAAAAGTCAAAACATAAATTGACATCGGAAATAATTACGATCCGTTCATCAGAATGACATAAACATTTAGTGTGTTTTTTTCATTATTATTTTCAATATTTCCGTTTGGATGTTTCCTGAATTTTAGCAACATGTTTTATTATTTAACCGTTATTTACATCTGTGTTTATATGGTGCAGCGGAATTTAATTGTTAATTGTCAATCAACAACAGGTGAGTTAAATATCCACGTGGATAATCAATTAATTACAGGTAATCTGATTTTAATATAAAAAAAAAAAGTTAATTAGGCCTATGTTTAAATTCTTTACCTAATTACAACATCAAGAACATATTGTATACAGCCTGAACTGGACTTTTTTTTTTTTAATAAGATTTGATTCTCAAATATGATGACCCTTTTTTTTAAGTTCTATTTACAGTATTGAGGTTCTGTCTGTGTATTTAGAATGAAGATTCAGATCTTATATAGTTTGTAACAGTTTTGGAATTACTGTTTCCCCCCTTCTTTTTGTAATGGATAGTTGTCTATAACTTTCCTCTGTAAATACAATGAACGTTTATAGTATAACTATGTTGTATTGTACATGTTGTACAATTACAATGTTACAGAATTTTTATGCCCCACCTACGATAATAGAGCTGGCATGTCAGTTAACTGCCAGTAGTCTGTTGTTATTTATGTATTATTGTCATTTTGTTTATTTTCTTTGGTTACATCTTCTGAAATCAGACTCGGACTTCTCTTGAACTGAATTTTAATGTGCATATTGTTATGCGTTTACTTTTCTACATCGGTTAATAGAGGTATAGGGGGAGGGTTGAGATCTCACAAACATGTTTAACCCCGCCACATTATTGCGCCTGTCCCAATTCAGGAGCCTCTGGCCTTTGTAAGTCTTGTATTATTTTTATTTTAGTTTCTTGTGTACAATTTGGAAATTAGTATGGCTTTCATTATCACTGAACTAGTATATATTTGTTTAGGGGCCAGCTGAAGGACGCCTCCGGGTGCGGAAATTTCTCCCTACATTGAAGACCTGTTGGTGACCTTCTGCTGTTGTTTTTTTTTATTTGGTGGGGTTGTTGTCTTTTTGACACATTCCCCATTTCCATTTTCAATTTTATTTGATGAAGTTAAAGTTACATCAACTTGAAACTTAGTACACATGTTCCCTATGATATGATCTTTCTAATTTTACGGTCCACTGAACATATAAAATGATAGTGCGAGTGGGGCATCTGTGTACTATGGACACATTCTTGTTTTAAATAAAAAAGGTGTATGTTTTTTTTAATTCAACTTTTAAGGTATTCAGGTATTGGTATCATCCAATTTCCAATACATATATACTTAATGTACATGTATGTTAGCGTATCTTGATATTTGATCAATCATGGTAACATATGTTGTCTTTAAAACATTCACAGGTTATATGCAAACCTCATTGATTTATCACACATTTGTCATGAATTTCTTAAGTTCAGGTATCATTTCTGTCGGAAGCTCAAAGCCATCAATTAATTATTTATAATAAGAACTTAATTAGACATGCCAATAAAGAAATGGTAGACTGTGTATTGTTTTCTGGTTATGACGCCTTAGTTATTCTTTTAATTATTAATCAAGTCTGTAATTTTAACATTTTTAACAGTATACTGTGGATTCTTTAGTACTGGTACATGTTTTTGTTGGGTACCAATTTTTCGTTGATTTGGTGGTTATCGGCCTAGGTAAACTAAAATTTGAAGGCCTAGGGACATTAAGGTCCGGTTTTAGTCCAAGAAAGTAAAATACTATTTTAATATGGCACATAATGTTTGAAAATGCATATATAGGAACTAGGTAAATAATTGAAAAATATAATCATTTGTATTTAATAACGATACAATATGTCATTTATATTGTTCACAAAAGTGAATTTTGCAGTTTTCTATGGTTATTTCTATTGTCATGATTGTGGAAATATCATGCACAGCAAAGAAACAATAAAATAATTTTAGAGAAGCTTTATTGTAACTATAAACATAATCTCACCAAATATAAAAGCTGTTTTTAGGGTGTGCACATACTTTTCAACATGTTCCAATCTAAAATATACTTTAAAGGTACGATAAGGCCCATTTTTGGACCCTATTTTCTCATTTTTAATTTTTTTTTTCAAGCTACAGTACTACCTGTGACTTTATCTTATTAATGGTGGCCATAAAAAATATGTTCACCATGGTGGCCCTATATGTTCATCATCATACCCCCTGTTGCTTTTTTAATACACAAGGTATTACTCAAAAACTAGTCAAGGATAAAGGGAAATCTTGAATGCATTGAAGTGTTAAAATTATATAACTTACAGGTCAGGTGTCTCAGGTAAAATATTCATGTATGTGTTTGTCAAATTTAATAACTGATTATGACAAGAAATTAAAAAATAAATTGAAATAATAAAACTAGTTGAACAAACAGCTTAATTAAAACATAATTGTCCCCCGACTATAAGTTTTGATATTATACCTTTTAAATAATTTTTGATCAATTTAAGTTATTTTTTGGTAGTGAAAAATAAATGAATATCATTTTCAAATATACTGCAAACATTTACGATGCCTGCCTTTTTCTATCGACAAGGTGTTTCTCAAAAATAATTTTCTAAAATCAAAATGGTTTATTATTGTAGATAGACTGATCTGCATTCAATATTATTTAACAAATGATAAAGATTGTCTTTAGGACTCATACACTAAATAAAATTTAGGCAATTCATTATTTCTTTATTGAATAAAATATCAATAAGTATTAGAAATTACAACAAAATTTGATAATATTTTTATTGTCATTTGATATTTTAAACATGATCCATGTTTTAGAGGTTAAGCATTTCTTTTACTTTTTGTTCTTGGGTTAGACATTATAATGAGAAGGTAAATGATTTTCAAATGGATTATCTCAAAGTTGTTTTGTTAACTTTACAATCAAGGAATAGGTGTTCTTCATTGACCTACAAGAGGCACTGTTTACACATTCTATCCTTTCTAGGAATTTTATATTGTCCACTATTTTTTATTTCTAAATTATGACCAAAAATTCTATACCTATTGACACAATCAAGTTTACAGTTTTTATCAAAAGTTTTTATTTTTCTTTTTTTCTTTAATTAAATTCATTTTTTTATTAAGGACTTTAAAAGTCTTAATTCATTCAAGTCCCTGCAATAATAAACCAAATCTAAAAGGCCTAGGTTGATTGAAATATTCTTTGTAAATGTATACCAAGATTATGTATCATGCCAGTCCAGCACTATTGACAATATAATACACTGAAAAAAAATGATTTAATTAATAGACCATTAAAGTGTCACCATCTTTGGAAGTGCACTATTTATCTGGAGACAAATTTTGAATAAAAAATCATTATGATTAGCAATTTTAATGAACATTTATCAAAATTTGATGATAACTAGGTGGACATTTGGAAAATAAGTCTTTTCAGTGATTGTTTTTGCACAACTCTTGTTTTGAGATTTGAAGAAAATTAAGATAAACAAAATTAGTTTTTTCCTAAACCATATAATGGTACTTGTAGTTTTCCTGAATAATATTAGATTTTATCAAAATTTATTGTAAAAGGATTGATATTGATCATTTTATTTTGTTAAGAAACAAAATTGTTTAATTACTTTCATTTTTAGCTCACCTGGCCCAAAGGGCCAAGTGAGCTTTTCTCATCACTTTGCGTCCGGCGTCCAGCGTCGTCGTCGTCGTCCGTCGTCGTCCTGCGTCCGGCGTTAACTTTTACAAAAATCTTCTCCTCTGAAACTACTGGGCCAAATTAAACATAACTTGGCCACAATCATCATTGGGGTATCTAGTTTAAAAATTGTGTCCGGTGACCTGGTCAACCAACCAAGATGGCCGCCATGGCTAAAAATAGAACATAGGGGTAAAATGCAGTTTTTGGCTTATAACTCAAAAACAAAGCATTTAGAGCAAGTCTGACATGGGTAAAATTGTTTATAAGGTCAAGATCTATCTGCTCTAAAAATTTCAGATGAATCGAACAACCTGTTGTTGGGTTGCTACCCCTAAATTGGTAACTTTAAGGAAATTTTGCTGTTTTTGGTTATTATCTTGAATAATATTATAGATAGAGATAAACTGTAAACAGCAATAATGTTCAGCAAAATAAGATTTACAAATAAGTCAACATGACCGAAATGGTCAAATGACCCCTTTAGGAGTTATTGCCCTTTATAGTCAATTTTTAACCATTTTTCGTAAATCTTATTAATCTTTTACAAAAATCTTCTCCTTTGAAACTAGTGGGCCAAATTTAACCAAACTTTGCCACAATCATCATTGGGGTATCTAGTTTAAAAATTGTGTCCGTTGACCCGTCAAACCAACCAAGATGGCGGCCATGGCTAAAAATAGAACATGGGGTAAAATGCAGTTTTTGGCTTATAACTCAAAAACAAAAGCATTAAGAGCAAAACTGGCATGGGGTTAAATTGTTTATCATGTCAAGATCTATCTGTTCTGAAAATTTCAGACAAATCGATAGTCAATTTTTAACAATTTTCATAACACTTTCAACTGAAACTACTGGGCCAATCATTATAGATGGTGATATATGTATTCAGCAAGAATGTTCAGTAAAGTTAGATCTACAAGCACATCACCATCACCAAAACACAATTTTGTCACGAATCCATCTGTGTCCTTTGTTGAATATTCACATATACCAAGGTGAGCGACACAGGCTCTTTAGAGCCTCTAGTTTTAATTTAAAGTAGCACTTGCATGATTATTAGTTATTATTAATAGTAATAACTCATTTAATAATGTTAACAAATAATTGAATACAATGTACATCATGTACATTTATATAAACCTTTTTACTTAAAAAACAATTATTAAAAGTCTGTTTATTTCAAATGCTGGTCAATAACTCTATCTTTAACTTTTTGCCATTTCTACTCAAGATTCTTACTGAGAAGAAATTAAAAGAATAAGAAACAAAACATACAAAAATAAAAAAATAAAACCTTAAAAAATTACAAAATTAAATAAAATTAAAGACAAAAACTAATAATAAATTAACAGACTAAAACAATATTTTATTCTACATTTTCCAAAAAAGGTGAAATATCAATTTTAAAAGAAACCAAGTTACCTGTACAGGTAAATTTTAATGAAACATACCAGCTGAAAACTTCAACCCTGATTGATTTTAACAGGTAACATAATTAGACATGTTAGATAAAAAATCTACCTATGATTTATGACCCCCAATAAATGGCCAACATCTCAAGATTGAATACCCCAATAAATGTTCACCATTGGATGTTGACCATGCAAGAGGGTGGACATTACTAAGAGGAAGTCACAGGCTGTACTGTACTTATCACGTTAAAATATTCACTTAAGTTTGAAGTTTATTTCTATGAACTTCAAAATCATTGATTTCAGAAAATGGGTGAGGTGAGGGGGCTTAAGGGTCATCAAAAACGCCAAAAGAAGATAAAATTACGATATTTGGCCATTGTTACTTAAAATTTAAAAGCGTGCTCCTATGTGACTCAAAGAAAATTATGGTAATCTAGACAGCAAAAACAGTTCATATGACATTGGAATAAAAAAAATCCTCACCTCACCCAGTTGCTAAAATTAGTGGTTATGAAGTTCATCCAAACAAACTTCAAACCTCAGGGAATATTTTAACATAATAAGTAGCTTCCAAAACAGAATTTGAAGATGAGAAAATAGGGGGGGGGGCAAAAAAAAGCCTTATCATCTCATCATACCTTGTCCTTTTAAGTTTAATGGAAAAACAAGAAAAATCAAGGAATTGTACAATATATACATGTATGCAAATTTAGGTGTGTAAATGCCATGGTACTCTTTAAATGTAAGATTTGTTTTTAGTTTTTGAATACCTTGTACAATGTTAACGTTGTACATTTGTACCATAGTCTAGTTTGAAGTAATTAAAGAATATACATTGTATATGATTACTTTTAAATATTCAGTAATATTTGGACCAAATGGAGGCTTTATTGCCCCTACTCATTTTCAGCAATATACCTATTTTTAATTTAGGAAAGTGAAAACTAGCAAATCACATATTCATGAATAAAATACAAGTTTTCCTGATTGAATTGACAAAAATTGGTACCCCCATTTGGTCCCAAAAATAAATAATTCTCCAGTCATTTGACAGTAGTGTGACTTAAAAATCTTAAAATATTCAATAGCACCATATGAGCAATGATCAGTGATCCACTACTACATGTATATCTAAGTCCTTTTGGCACGACTTCTATTTGAACACCCTTTAAAGCATGACCATGCTTATTCCTTCATCTCATTTTTAGTTAAAATGTGTTTTTAGGTTTTTCTATCATTGTCACATACATGTATATATATATAAACATGTGACCCACATCTTTTACTCATTTCTAAAAAGAACTCCATGAACTAGTACATGTATCGTGTTTTTGGCCTTTTGTATTAGATCTAATTTTCAAACATTACCCAGTTTCTATTTGAAATTCCTGTGACAGGGGAAGTTTGGTACATGTTAACCATTAATATCAATGATAAAGATCCTTTAATGTGGTAATTAGCTACATTTAGAAACAAGGGATGGATTAAAGTTTCAACGTGAGCTAGCTCATTTTATAGTTTGTAAATACTATTATGCATAGAGACAATATTTATATAGTGATTCAATATCACCAAAATACTAAAATGCATTTTAATGCAATGTTTGTCTTGTTTGTTGTAAACAACCGAAAAATCTTCATTTTTGCCTCACCTAGACTGAATCATTTTGTCTTTGGAATTTCCTGTATGTAATCTTCTCTGATTAAAACAAAAGACTTTAATGCTCTCATTTATCAATGTTATAACAGTGTATTGAACAATGTAAATGATGTATAAAGAATGAAGTTTTATTTATTTTATTTCTTACAATCTCTTACATCTTGTTCATGTTGTTAAAATGTATCACTGTTTCCTCTTTATGAATATCTTTTTAACCTTTAGATATAAAGTATCAAAGATTTCTGATTCTCCTCATAGCCCATAGTAGGTCTCATTGGGGTCTAAATGTGATGCAGGATTGCCGATTTTTTGTAAGCGTGACATGTGAATTATTGTGTATTGAAAACGGGAAATGAAGTCTAGGGGGACCCGGGAAATGACAAAAACATGAGAATTACTTACGTACATAGTGTAAGTGGGATACGGGAATCTTGACAAAACAGTAAGTGGGATCTGGGATCAGAACCCTCCAATGAGACCCCCTCAATAAAATAGTAGTGTACATATTAAACTAGTCATTTTGGGACCTTTTATAGCTTGCTGTTTGGTGTGATTCAAGGCTCTGTGTTGAAGGCCATGCTTTTGACTTATAATCATGATGATGGTTTACTTTTTACTTTTACAAATCGTGACTTTACTGTTTACGTGTGTGCAAAGTACTGAAATTATTAGTTTGAGACATTTTTAGCTCACCTGACCTGAAAGGTCAAGTGAGCTTTTCTCATCACTTGGTGTCCGTCGCTCGTTGTCCGTCGTCCGTAAACTTTTACAAAAATCTTCTCCTCTGAAACTACTGGGCCAAATTTAACCAAACTTGGCCACAATCATCCTTGGGGTATCTAGTTTAAAAAATGTGTCCAGTGACCTGGCCATCCAACCAAGATGGCCGCCATGGCTAGAAATAGAACACAGGGGTAAAATGTATATTTTGGCTTATATCTTTGAAACCAAAATATTTAGAACAAATCTGACATGGGGTAAAATTGTTGATCAGGTTAAGATCTATCTGCCCTGAAATTGGACAACCCATTGTTAGATTGCTGCCCCTGAATTGGTTATTTTAAGGAAATTTTGCAGTTTTTGGTTATTACATGTATCTTGATAACTGTTATAGATAGAGATAAACTGTACACAGCAATAATGTTAAGCAAAGTAAAACCTACAAATAAGTCAACATGACCAAAATTTTCAGTCAACCCCTTAAGGAGTTATTGCCCTTTATAGTCAATTTTGAACAAATTTTCGTCAGTTTTTGTAACTTGTACAAAAATCTTCTTCTCTGAAACTACATGGCCAAATTTAACCAAACTTGGCCATAATTATCATTGTGGTATATAGTTTAAAAAATGTATCCGATGACACCGCCTACCAAACAAAATGGCCGACATGGCTAAAATTAGAACATAGTGGTAAAATGCAGTTTTTGATTTATATCTTTAAAACTAAGACATTGAAAGCAAATCTTTTAAGATTTAAATGTCCATCAGAATGAGATCTATCCCCTCGCAAATTTTCAGATGAATAAGACAACTCGTTGTTGGGTTGCTGCCCTAAAATTGGTAATTTTAAGGAAATTTTGCAGTTTTTGGTTATTATCTTGAATACTATATATAGATAGAGATAAACTGTAAACAGCAATTTCGTTCAGCAAAGTAGGATCTACAAATAAGTCAAACATGATAAAAATTGTCAGAGTACCCCTTAAGGAGTTATTGCCCTTAATAGTCAATTTTGAACAACTTTTCGTCATTTTCGTAACTTGTACAAAACTCTTCTTTTCTAAAACTATGGGCCATATTAAACTAAACGTGGCCACAATCATTACTATGGTATCTATTTAAAAAAAGTGTCTAATGACCCCACCTACCAAACAAGATGACAGACATCAGTAAATACAGTAACAGGTGAGCGACACAGGCTCTTGAGAGCCTCTAGTTTTAAATTATTGATACAGATACTTGATTTTGAGTAACCTTCAGTTACTCAATAAAGCCAAGAAAGTTGAAAAATTAAGCACATATTACATGTATTTGTTGTCAAGAACTGCTTTATCAGAAAATCATTCAAAATTATAAATATTTTAATTTAACAATGTCAAGATTTAATAACAGCCATATTTTATGATAACAAAATATAAAAAGTCAATAAGTTTGTGTACCATATGTTACCATATAATCCCGACATTTTTAAGGACAGTTGTGTAGGTAGAAAAGTCATTGATTATCATTGACTCATTATAAACATCTGGTTTTTCTAGAAGTTATATAACAGGAAAGACCCAGCCCTTTATTGAAAAGACTTAGAGAAAAATCGCTAAAAAATTTAATAACATAAAGGGATTGATATGTAAGCTAAGAAAGAAATTTTTGTTTTTTTTTAAATTAAAGAAGATCTTTTATATACATTGTAGTAGACCTGTGAGTCTCTTTGGGGTCGTGACGCGGCATTGCAGATTTTTTGTAAGCGTGACATGTGAAAGTCAAGTTATTGTGCCGTTAAAACAGGAAATGAAGTCAGGCAGGACACAGGAAATTACAAAAAAAAATGAGAATTGCTTATATACATTATAGTGTAAGCGGTAAACAGGAATCTGACAATAGTAAGCGAGATCCGGGTTCAGAACCCCCAATGAGTCCCCCAAGTAGATTTTGTACATGTGTTTAATGGGTGAATTAAAAAAAGATTTTGAAAAATATCTTATAGATATTCAAGGTTTTATTATGACCATGATGACAGGGTAATCTTTCATTAGACAGCTGTCAAACAAATCAAAACAAAAACTATAATAGAAGTCAAAATATGTTCTTCACCAACAGTCAATTGTCCACAAAATATGCTAAGCTGTTAATTCTCTTGAAAATAAAGCCAATTTAACAGCTATTCACCATGTAAAGAACTGTAGCCTAGGTATATAAAAAAAGGCTGTGGTGACCTAAAGTTGTTAATTTCTGTGTCATTTTGGTCTCTTGGGAGAGTTGCCTCATTGGCAATCATACCACATCTTCTTTATTATATCAGATTTTCTTGCTTTAGATGAAAATTATGTGTTAAGGGACAAAGTGAATCCTTTTCCCAAAAAAGATTTTTCAATAAGAAGCTGTGTTCATTTGTGTGTCAGTCCATCTCTTGCAGGTACAATTCATGCCAGATTTTTATAAAGCTTATGCTATAGGTTAATACCTGAGTAAGTTCTATAATGGTGAACTTTTTAAAAAGTGTTTTTGCCCCTTGTAAAATATGGAACATGTGCAACGCATGTGACATTGGAACTCAGTTCTTAAATTGATATTGATGGGGTTTGAACATAGAGATATTTTTACAATTTGAAATGCCATACATCTCTTGAAATCACTCTCTGAAAACATAAACAAATTAAAATTCTTTTGCTGATTTGTTTTAAAATCTCTTTGACCACAAAGCAATTTAATATTAAATTGAAATATTAATTTATCCATTTTTGTGTGTTTTTGTCCACCTTATCAGAAATTATCTGTATATTTAAGGATTATAAAGATATAACTTCAACATAAAATTTATAAACTGCAATTTTAGTCTAGTCATTTTTATAAATATAAATTTTCAGTATTAACATTTGTCTGTGTTACATAGTTTTATTATTTGTTTAGTGATGTAAACTTTGATAAGCAGAAAGTTGTAAGCCCAATAAGTATTAACCTGTTTTTTTTTAAAACTGAGAATGATATTTTATGGTAACATAAAAAACCTAATATTGAAAAAATCATATAGCAATAAAAGATCAGCTGTATGAAGACCTTGAATTAGGAAGTGAAGTTTCCTTTTGAAAGAACCGATATATTTTGAATTAACGTGACAGCATTTCAATGACAAAAAAAACCAAAAGACATCTAAAGGGCAATTAATTGGCCGTTTTAGTATCTAAAGGATGATGGGTTATTTCATTGTTTGTACCCCAAAATGAAAATAACGTCACAACATTGGTTGAATTTCCATTGTTTTGGACATTTCAACCAATCACAACGTTTCGGTGTACATTTTTGAAAATATTACCCAGAATGCATTAGATTCTGAAATGGTGAATTAACATACAGTTTTCAACAATAGATCTGTTTCTTAACAATATTTTCAAAATAAACTCCTACTGTTCATTGAATTGTGCTTCATTGTAATACATTGTATATACATTTATGTTATTTTTGTTTTAAAATTTAAAATATCTAATTTCATGTTGGATTGTATGAGGTGGTCTTGTATGTGTTGTTGTTTGGTTTCTGTCTCATAGTGGCATACCCCACATATCCAGCTATTTACATGTACTGGTATTCATATGAAACGTTTGAAGTTTATCAAACTATTCGAAGTGCCTCCTCACAGCCTGTTTAGATTATTTCTTTAAGAAAAAATTGAAGTGCTGTATGTACTGACACTTCTATAATCCTTTGTGTAAATCACTACATATCATAAATAAACAGCCTTCAAGTACATTGTACTTTAGGACTATCAATACTTTGGCTTCCTTGACTGAAATCAATTTTCCTTTTGATTTGATTCCAAAATTTTCAATCTGTCAACCCAAAAGTTAGATATAAGAGCAATTCTTATTGCACAATAAGGTAAAAAGATGTAAAGGTGTATCAAATGGTTATTAATTCTGAATTATTTAAAATAAATATTTTTTCTTTTTCAACTCAAATATGACATGAGGGTACATGTATAATAGACAATAAGATATTTTCAAATGGCAAGGTTCTTTATGTAACTTGGGTTTTATGTTTTGTTGTGAGATTACTGTCTATTTCATTGATAGGAGAAAGGTCTAAAACAAAATTTAGCATACCTTGACCTACTCTGACTATATCAACAAGTGACCCATTTTGTTTTAAAATCTTAAAAAAGGCTATCATGCTTATCATATACATTGTAATGCATTAATTGATGACTAATCTTTGTGTTCCATAAGTCCTGACCTTAAAGAAGAATGGTAATTTATCAGTGCCTTTTTCCTGACCGGTAATGATGAATTTACATACAAACTTTGAGTGAACTTGACCTGCATTTCAAAAGTAAAAAAAGATACTAACGTGACAGAGTTATCATGGGAGACGTCTTTGATAATATTTAATTTTTTACATGTTTTATTTAAAAACTATTATAGTTTTATTATATGTGCAAATATTATCATGATTATGATTTATAAGAAACACAATTGTAGATAAATTTGAGAATCGCAATGTGGAAGGTGTTGAAGAGACAACAACCTGACGAAAGACTAAAAACCAGCCGAAGGTCACCAATGGGTCTTCAACATATCAATGAAATCCTGTACCAGGACAATGCTTCAGCTTAGCCCCTAAATAAAATGTGTACTAATTTAGTGATAATGGACGTCATTTACTAAACTCCAAAATAAATAAATGAACTAAATTAAAAATCATACAAGACTAACAAAGGCTCCTGACCTGGGACAGGCACAAAAATGTGGCGAGAATAAGTATGTTTTGTGAGATATCAACCCTCCCCGATACATCTAGTCAATGTAGAAAAGCAAACACATATATAGCATTACGCACAGTAAAATTCAGTTTAAAAGAACTCTAAGTTCGGTGTAAAAATGATGCATATAAAATAGACAAGTGAGTTATGTATCTTTAGCATATACTTCACTTCTTTATTACGAATTTATAAAAAAAACACTAGCGCTGCATACACTTCAATAGTGATAATAATGGGTATGATTTTAAGTGAATGATAATACATGTAAAATATATTGTAACTTTCAGATACAGTCGTACATATTGGTAACGTAATAGTTCAGATATTTACACTATAGTTATAGATTTAGATGTTTTTTTACATATAGTTCTAAATTGTCGATTAAGATGTTTTTTTAATAGATTTAAATTTTAGGTGCTTGATTTCAGTTGTTAGAATATTAATATATTGTATGTTTAATATTATAGTTATTTTTGTGAAATGATATTTTTATTAACATTTGAATTGCTTTGTTTTGACAGTTGATCCAAGTGTGTCCCTGCAACCAAGTAGTGTGTTTGGTTTGGCGTTCACTAACACTCAGTCACCTGCACAGTTTAATAGCTTGCTTACTAAATCAGTAGATAGTATAATAACAAAGTCTATGCATGAGACATCTCATTTGACAATCTTAAGTACTGCAACACAACAGAAAATCTCAACTACCGATAGTTTAAGTAACTTGTCGCAATCATCTGGTGTGATCAAGAATTCTGAATTAGTGAACCAGTTGAGCAGTTCTGTGGGAGAAAATGGTATTGTGCCATCCAAAACAATTTCAAGTGATGTGTCTGAAAAATCAAAATTAGTGGATCAGTCATTAGCCTTAGTTTCTAGTATTCAAATTATGTATGCAAGTTCATCAAATGATGTTCATAGTAGTTCTTCAAGATCTTTTGGAACTACTGACTTAACTTCTTCATCAAAAGATGTGCCGCAAATAACAGCCAGTCATTTGTCAACAGGAAATGATCGGTCACTTTCATCTACATCATCTTCATCTATCGCCATGGTTGCTTCCTCTAATAGTATAAATACCGCTAATATCATCCAAACATCTTCTTCATTCATGACATCAGAATCAAATAACATTGCATTGTCTACTAACAGTTTTACAGATGTGAAGGAATCTACACAAAATGTAGCGATATCAAATTTTGCTCAAACAAGTGAACTGACTTTGATGTCTTCCATTTTTTCAGGGGAGATAAATATGGCACAAAGTAAAGCTAGTGACTTTACAGCAACGATTGGTACTAATATTTTACCAACATCAGTATTGGAATCAAAATCAACTGTCTCTTTTAAAATCTCAACAACTCGACCAACATTTAAATCTGAACATATGCTTGAAAGCAGTATTGGAATAGTTTCTAGTGATACTAAACATTCTCTTCAGACTTCAGGCAGTTTGCCTTTGCAACAAATGTCTGACTTGTCATCAACGCAAATGACTGATACTGCTCAATCCTCACAGTTAGCCATGTCTAACATACTGACAAAATATTCTAACAGTAGTGCTATTCCAAGCACTATAGATAACATACCAAAGACATCCGATCTCAATACTGTGGCTCCTACTAGCAGTATTCAACCTTCTATGCAAACCATTCCTTTGAGTGATTTATCCTTGACTGCACCTGTAACTGTTACCAATTTAATGGATAGTTTTTCAAGCACTAGCTCAGTACAAGGCATAGAATTAACCCAAAGTGTGGTGAATGAAACTAACATGTTATCGTCAATATTAGAAAGGGAAATAACTCCTTCAGAAACTTTTACTGTGTTAACAACTCTGCCTGGTGGTAGTTTTAGTAGTAAAATAGAACATACTGCTTCTCAGGAGATGATGTCCATTACATCTTCATTCGTGCCAACAACACCACAATTAAATGTTAGTGATTTTGAAACAAAGTCATTACTAAGTTCTGACCTCAGAATGTTCACATCAACAATGGCAAACAGCCAATTTAACTCACTTGAGCCAACAAGCCAAATAGTAGAACAGTCAACTATTCTGACGTCTCTTATTTCAACAACACCACAAACAAACATAAGTGCTTTTAATACACAATCTTTGCTACCATCAGAATTAGGATCATCTATATTAGGACTTGTCAACCAATCAAGTTCCCCTGAAATGATGCTAAGCAGTCCTACACAACAAACGTCAAGTTTAAGTATTTTTGACCTTGGAAGCACTTTTAGTTCAGATTCAATCTTTCTAACAATGAATGCATCAGATACCAAATCAAGTATGCCTGTTTTTCAAACATCAGACTTAATAAATGCTACAAGCAGCTCAACATTCCAAATATTGCCAACACCAGTTATGACTTTTAGTTCATATAGTTCTTTAATGTTGAACGTATCAAGTGTTCAAACTAATACTGTTGATCTGAGCAGTGAATTTTTACTGTTTAATGCAACTCCTACTATGATTTCAATTACGCAAACTCAAAATTTTTCTGATAATTTAGTTCCTGAATTAGTGTCCACAATGTTTGGATCATCTTTAAGTTTGAATCAGTCAGAATATAGCATAAATGCAACTTCTGTATCACAAAGCATATATTTCCCAATGACTTTGACAAGCGAAGCTAATTTTTCATCAGGAACTTTTTTAATCTCTTCAAGTTCATTTTCAGCCACTATACTAATGATGAATTTTTCAAGTAGTATAGAATTATCAAATTTCACATCTGAAATTTTCCCAAATTCTTCCGTTATGATTTTAACTGCTGCAACAGATCTTCCAACTATTTCATTGGAAATGTCAAACTCTTCACATACAACCATGCCAATACAATCAACTTTAAGTGCAAATATAACTACACAATCAATGAAAACAACAGACTTCTTCAGTGACCTTATAATGAATGTCACAGCGACCTATATTGCATCAGATACATCAGACATTTTACAATCACTAAACCTATCATCAAGTGAAATGAGGTCAGAACTTACAACAGTATATATGTCCAGAAATGATTCTGGAGAACTAACTAGTGTAACAATTTTACCAAATGCAACTTCAGATTTAGTTTTGATGACTTCTACTTCTGATTTAAATTCCACGATAGATTCAACATTGCCAGTCATTATTCAGCCTACAGTAGCCATCAGTTCACCATTATCAACATTACTGATACATGGAAATGATTCAGTTTCTGGAGATTTAAACAGGACTACCATGTATATGAACTCAACATCTGATTTAGTCTCATCTGTAGAGTCAACATTGCCTGTCATCATTCAGCCAACAATGACAATAAGTTCTTCAATTATCTTGGAAACTTTTAATTCCAGTATCATAACAATGCCATCAACTTCATTTGAAACATTTGATATGTCTATATCCATGACATCAACAGATGTTTTATCGCAGGAATCTTCATCTATTGATATGAAAACTGACAATATGTCTGCCTTGATAACTCCAACAGTACCTATGTCAACAAGTGACTTGATATCAGTTGCTTTAGAAACATCATCTAATTTTACTATCGTTACAGTTCAACCAACAGTGCCTGTAAGTTCTACCGACATAATACACAATGTATCATCTTCATTTCTGGACACAAATAATTTGACTTCATTTTTCATAGAATCATCAACTGGAACAGCAACTGGAATGTATTCATTAAATTTCACTAGTGATTTTCAGATACCTTCTGTTACTATGAATTTTTCCTTAACTATGGCAATCTCTTCAGAATTCATTCAGAAAAGTTCAGAAAATCAGACTGGCATTATGTCAACAACAGTAGAACCAAGTTTGACAACAACTTTTATAACAGCCTCTGAGATGGTAAATCAGACTGGCATTATGTCATCTTCAACAGTACAACCAGGTTTAACAACAACTTTCATGTCATCTGGGCTAAACCAGACAGCCTTTATGACAACAACAACAGTAGAACCAAGTTTAACAACAACTTTTATGACAGCCTCTGAGATGGTAAATCAGACTGGCATTATGTCATCTTCAACAGTACAACCAGGTTTAACAACAACTTTCATGTCATCTGTGGTAAACCAGACAGCCTTTATGACAACAGCAACAGTAGAACCAAGTTTAACAAAAACTTTTATGACAGCCTCTGAAATAGTAAATCAGACGAGCATTATGTCATCAATAATAGTAGAACCAAGTTTAGCAACAACTTTTATGTCATCCTCAGAGGTAGTAAACAAGACAGGTGTTATGTCAATAACAAAAGTAGAACCAAGTTCAACACCCATCTTGCCCTCATCATCAGAAATTGCTATTAATTCAAGCCAATATTTAACACCATCATCTACTTTTACAACAATAGGTGTATCTACAACAGACATAGATAAATCAGTATATTTATCAACAAGTGCTGCAGCAATATCATCAACTATTACAATGGGACCAGTAAGCAACAGTGAACCAGTAGTTACTCTTTCAACATCTCACACAAGTAGTATTATTCCAACATTGGTGCCATCGTCTACAGAATCATTAACAGTAAGCACCTCTCCTTCAACGATGATCACATCTGATGTGTTAACTAGCACTGGTGTGTTGTCACAAACACAAGTATTAACTTCAGCAATTCTTTCTTCATCACATGTTCAAATGTCTAGTTCTGTTTCTATGACAACAGCTGTTCCAACAACTGAGCCAACAACTACGATAACCACACCGACTACGACTACAACACCCACTACAACCACAACACCGACTACTACAACACCACCACCTACGACAACACCTGATGTCAAGGCCACATACTGGGTTAAGACAGGTTAGTGTATACAATATTACTCAAATTGAAATCTCACAAAAAAAGATATGGTAAAGGAAAGTTTATGAATGTAAAATTTTTAAGTTATATCATTCAGTATAGTTTAAGTGAACAAGTGATTAAAAAGGGATGAATTTATTTAAATGCTCTGAAAATAAGATATACAATGGCATTTTTTAAACTGTATTTTTTTAAATTCTAAACGTACACACATTTATTAAACTGGCACTTACAGCAGCAGTATTTTGTCCTTAAAATTTAAATGGTTAACTTTTAAAGCTTTGAAATGTTGAAAATACCAGGAATCCATTGAAAAACATATTTTTTTAAGGAATAGAAAATTATTACCATGTTGACTACTCATTATTATTACCAGTAACAACTAATTTTTACTTCAAGCTCCAGGTAACAGTTAAAGTTTAATAATATTTAATAATTTACAACTTTATTGCTCAGTTTATTTGGTTAGCTAAGTTACATAACATTCTTTATAACAATACAGTTTTAAGTTGAACTTTAGGAAAAGATAACACAATATGAAATCATTTCTTTCAATAATTCAAATGAACTACATATTTTACCCATTCAAGGGATTTTAGATTTGAAATATTGAAGATGGAGTACTCTTATTTGCAATAATTATGGACAAAACTTTACTTTTGGACAAGTGAATTCAAAATCACTTTTGCCTATATTTTTTCAAAAGTGAATGTCCTGATGTCCACTTATTCCTTGGGTCTATCTAACTAAAATACACAGTTTTATAAAGTTTAATCCATTGCAGACCAGATATATTCCTGTCAGAATTGTAAATAGACAAATGACCATATGACAACTGGTAACACATTTTTTTTTACCAAAACTCAGCATGCCTGATTTAGAAAAAGATCCTTTTACATATAATTTAATAAATTGTCAAACGAACTAACTTTATTTAGTCATAGTTATTGCTATTTTGCATGATGTTCCTATAGTTTATATAGTTATTTCCGTGTTATTGCATTTGCTTGTTTCAAGATTTATGACAAAATATATGATAACAATTTTTAGTATGGTAGATATATTTCATACGTAAATGATTATTCTGCATTAGCATGCAGTATTCTAGTGAGTAATGTGTGTGCATGAATATCCATGCTGTAAAGAATGCTTTTCTTTTGACTTTTAATTGTAAATACAAGGTTATTCTGATTAAGTAACATGTTTAATACATTTTGAGTTATAAATGTAAGAAAATTGTTAAACTGTGAATAAAATGAGATGTTGGCTACGCATCAAATGAGACAGCAACCTAATGACACAACAGCAAAAGACATCTTAGCATTTCAAGACCTCATTGACATTTTACTATGAATGTGAATCACTCACAAATCACCCTTAACACAATCAAGAGATATTTTCAATTACGTAGTATACCTCAATAGACATGATATAAAAATAAGGATATGTCGTATGATTTCAAATGACACAACTATTTACCAGAGTTAAAATGGAGTTGTTGTAAGCAATTACAGGCCACAAAACGTCCTTCAACAATGAGAAAAACCCATTCATAGAGTCTGCTATAAAAGGCCCCAACATAAAAGTTGTGAAACAATTCAAATGAGAAGACTTAAACTGCTTAATTTATTACAAAACAATATATATATGAAACAAATATGATACATGTGATAGACATGGACTATTTGGTACAACTCAATGATTGAATACTTTCTATTTGTTCCTTAAAATGTTCATGCTCATTAATTGTGACTTGATACCCTATACTGAAATATGATGTATAATTATTTAGTAGATATTAGGACTTATCCACATCTGTAAGATATTGTATTATGTTCCAAATGTAGAAGTGTTGAAAAAAAAATTGTTCATAAAGTTTTGTGACATTAATAATTTCAGGAATCTTAGTTCCAGTTGCAGAGGATGAGAAGTCAGTAACATTTAAGACCAAAGTAGAGACAGGACTTGCTAATGCATATGATCTGGCTTTCCAGAAACAAGGACAGGCTAGAAGGAGGAAAAGATTTGTACAGATTGGAAAGGCTGGAATCAATGTAAGACTTTTTTAAACTGTCATAGCTTTAGAGACTTCTTCAAAAGCTATGTATATTATGAATAGGTTTTGAGATCTGACCGTGCAAGGGCTGTATAGCCAGTCAAGGTTTATAAAAACTTCCATAATCATTGGTTTTGAGATAGATGATTCTGCCCTGATTTACACACTACAAATTTTAAATTTCATGCTTTAAAACTTGAATTGTACATATAAATACAAATTTAACTTTCATAAGTATTTTGTGACATATTTATGAATTTTGTATTTCTCCATATGCAACATATGATAATGAAATGTGATTTTTGTTTTCATTGATCACAACTTATAGGTTAAACATGAAAACACCTAAATATTCAATAAATACTGGGCTAATTCCCTTCTATGAATAAAAATAACAAAGTAATTCTGTCATATTAGAAATACAAGTTTGACGTGTTTATTTACATCATGGTTAAGAAATCAATGTCTTACTAATGCTAACAGATGTTACACAAGATCATATTATTCACTTGTTAGCACTTTTTCTGGCTTCTCATATTGATTTATTGTTTTTATTCAGAAATTTACCTTTGTTTTAACTTTTAACCTTATAAGAATTTTTATCACTTTTTTCATAAATTTTACATTCATATTTCTGCTGAATAACTTTCAACTCATCTGAGATAAGTTTTTCTCAGTCGCTTAGAGTCAACATGCAATGCAGTCATATTTAGCTTACGTCACTGACATTGCCTAGGAAAATAGGGATAAACAGATGTTTTTCAAACTCAAAGATATTTCTCAGCAACATTTCATATCGGGGCTATTACCTTTCAATGAGATTGTAGTCTAGAACAAAAAATTCTCTCCTTCTCAGACCAAAAGTTAATCTTTAAATCAAATATAGCATCTGCATATGTGAAAATAAAGATCTGTAACAGACTGATTTTTTTTTATTAAGACACATCTAATCCATCTGACATTGATTTGCAAATAAATTTTTCTTCATTCTTCATTAAAAAAATGTGGGAAAATGTAGAATTTACATATAGCATGCTTAGAGAAAGTCTAAATTGGTATAAAGCATAATACAGTTATAATATGTAATAATCACCAAAATTTAAGCATAACCCCACTCTCTCCCACCTATCAGCTCCCCAATTTTTATGATGTGTCAAGAAACATGTTTTCGTTATAAACCTCTTAGTTTTGTAGACTGCCATTTGTCTTTTGTTGATGTTTTGCAATGGCATTGTCAGTTTATTTTCAGTTTTTGTTGAGTTTGACTTTCTCTTTGATATCTTCTGCTCTGCTTTAAAAAATCAAATGGAAGTGATTAAAAAAAAATATCATTCAGTGATGAAGGAGGTATTGAACAAACTTAATTTGGATGCTTAAAGTAACAACTTGATGCATTGATATGCATCCCATCTTCACTAAAGAACCTATACTGCATTACAAACACCCCTAGCCTCACAAAGCAAGAGATTTATTAACCCATTTTATAATCATGATAATGAAAAAAATCTTGGAAAACGTTGTAGAACTATATTCTTTTTTAGCTCGACAGGGCCCAAAGGCCCCCATGTAAGCTTATGCCATCACTTGGCGTCTGTCATTGTATGTCATCTGTAAATAAAAGTTTGCTTTTTTTTCACATCCCTTTTTTTTTACTAATTGAAAACCCAATTTTAGTAGATGTCATCAAAAGTATTATTGCTATTTATGTTATGCATGTGTCCCTATTTACTGGATTTTATGTATGATGACTCCACAGTCTGAAGTGTATTGTGAAATAAGAAAAAAATATATTACAGCTAATACTGATCAAGACAATGTTGTATTTCATTATGTAGATCATTATCAAAAATCCTCTTTTAAATCATTTTAAAATATCACACAAAGTGTAATAATATATAGTTTTGAAGCATTCATATTTCTTGTCATTTTAAATTATAGTTTAAATTCTTTAGACAGATATACAAGCTCCATGCATCATTACATTTAAATCCAGTATCACTGATCACACAAATAATAAATAAAGTTTACGGAATATATATATGCTCAATCATATACTACCAATCTATATCATTCATAAATATTTGATGTGATAAACAAGAACTATAAAAGCCTGGTTACCTATAATACCTGGTTATCATCATGAACAAGTAACCATGCATCTGAAAAAGTAATCTGACCCTAATTGTACTGACAGATCAGAAAAATTATTGTATCTAGTACAACATGTTCAAATGTCATATCACAGTAATTTTAGTACCTGTATTATTATAAATATGGTTAAGTCTGAACAGGCTCACATTTTAATTTCAAAATTTTCACTTAAATTTTTTGGGGGATTTAAATATTCATTTCAAAATTAAAGATGAAATTTGAGCACAATTTAAAGTTATAAAAACAGAAATTTACTTTTGATGGAATGATAAAACCAAGTTCATAGGAAAAAATAAAGAGAACTATTTATCAGGAGTATTGATGTATCCAAAATACATTTAGAAAGTTAACCAGATACTGGATTAGAATAAAATTCTATTATATGTGTTCTTCCATATTTTATTTAAAGAACTAATCGGAAGAAAAAAGATTGAAAAAAGATTTAAAAGCTCTATGGACGATGGCTATCATAAAGAAATGTTGTAGTTGATGCAACAAATTGTTGTTATTTTCTACTTCTAACACGAGTGACAGATTTTTTATTTGATGATTCTTTTAGTATGTTTTGGTATCTTTACTTTGAAGATTTTTAATGCTTCGGATATACACATGAACCAGGCCTTTTGTTATATTGTTCTAATTGCTTTGCAATTTGTAATTTCTGAGCTTTTAAAGGTGACTGCAGAGATTTGCTCATTGTTGAAGGCTGTACTGTGATCTATAGCTGATAATTTTTATATAATTTGGTCTAGTGTTGAGTGTTGTCTCATTGAACTTCATATAACATCTTCTTATCATTATAACTACTGAGTTTGTTCTAAAGGCATTGTGTTCACAAAAATAAGGAGATGTGATATGGCTGCCAATAAGACTATCCATCAGAGACAAAATAGATGAATGTAAGCAAATATAGGTCATCATATAGTCATCAACAATGAAAAAACAATACTGAATGATAAGCTATAAAAGACCGTCACCAACTTAAAAAAGGTAAAACAATTTTACAAGAAAACAAAAAATCATTCTTTGTTAGGACCAAATATGGCAAACGTCACTCTCAACAACCGCTGAATTACAGGATGCTGACTAACAGAATATATTACAATAAGGATCAGTTCATGTGACATATAACAATAATTTTACATTAGTTAAATGTACAGCTAACTATTTTTTTGAAAGCAACTAGAAAAGAGATTATTATTTAAAGGATATACATGTACAGTAGCTAAAGAAAAAAGTATGAAAGTGGTTATTGAAATACATTTATGGCCAACATTTACATCAGTTGTCTACCCTTGCTGACCAGATGACATAGATATCTAAAGCAAAATTAACTGAATATGTTACATAAGAGTGGTAAAATATATTGTTAAAAGATTTTTAAAGCTGGACAATCATTTTGTAGATTTTAATGTGTTATCTCCCCTTTATTTTACCAGGTGACAGACGTTACTAGAGCACCAGGGAAAGAAGATGTTACATTAGCATATACAGTAGATAAAGATGGTACAACACTGCCATCAACAGAAGCTGTGGCAGCCACTTCCAGTATCAGTGATCAGATGATGGCCATTAAACTAGGATATGAAGTCTCGTCAAAGGCAGAAAGTAATAACCTGTGATATGTATTGTCATATAAATGACGTATTTTGACCGATTTCATTATATGCATTTGTTTTTTTATGCCCCACCTTGGATAGTATAGGAGCATCATATTTTCTTGTGTGTAAATCTGTCCCTCCTTCTGTCCTGCTTCAGGTTAAAGTTTTTGTTCAAAGTAGTTTTTGATGAAGTTGAAGTCCAATCAACTAGAAATGAAGTACACATGTTTTATGATATGATCTTTCTAATTTTAATGCCAAATAAGAGTTTTGACCCCAATTTCAAGGTCCACTTAGTGCTATTCATAGAAAATGATAGTGGGAGTGGGGCATCCATATACTATGTACACATTCTTGGTATATTAATGATATGATTTTTGGCAAAAAGCTATAAACCCAAAAAACAAAATGTACTATAATTATTACCGTAAATCAAGGACTTATAAAAAGAATCGTTGGATTTGAACATATCTTCTATACATTTTTAAATTGCTTATATTTAATCTTATACCTTATTGATAACCATGAAAATTCTTCTGTACATGTAAAAAACATTAAGACTTCAGACAAAATAAATTTCATCAAAATCAATCAAGAACTTTTTAAGTTTTTAGCTGAACAGTTGAACTACGTTTTTATTGTGTTTTTCACCCAAAATGTAGAATAATGCCCCAGAAATAATTACCCTCCTTTCTAAAATAATTCAAATTACATGAAGGACATGCACATAATTAACCAAATTAGCTCTATTAATGAAGGAATCATTTAAGTTTAAGAAAATCTTTGTTTCATTAAAATCCATCAACAACTTTTAAAGTTTTAAGGTGTACAGTGTGGTTTCTCCAATGATTCTCTACATATTTTTTATCGCAACAAGGATTGTTTAGAAGTTACTTATCCCTCTATATACGTCCCTGCGTAAATTCAAAAATTATTGCAAGGGTTTTATTTATGCGATTAATAAGACTATACTTAAACTCACATTCTTATATCAAATACAAATATCTGTGTTTGCCTTTTTCCTAAAATCGCAATAATTAAACTCACTTTTTTGATAATTCTTTAAAATCACAACAATAATTTCTGAACATGCTGAATTAACAGTTACTAACCTGCTTCTGTTAACTTCTAGTCCGCAGCGAATATTACTTGTAATCTGATATTTATACAAAACTCAACCATTTCCACTTGTTCAATAATTGTTTGGTATACTTAAATAATGAGAATATTTATATACATGTACTTGCAATGAGATCACACTAACAGATAGATCAAAATCAAGGAATTAATTAAAACAATATTGATGTGATTTGTCTGCTATAGAACACAAGTGTCAGAATTTGAATATTTTATAATTTTAACACTATTTTTACTTTTAAGCTTACATCTCCCAGGAACCAGCTACCGATGATACACCATCAAATCTATGGATAGTGGGAGCTGTTGTGGGCGCCATAGCTTTTGTTGTTATAATAATTTGGATTGTTGTGTGTATCATATACTGGAAGTATAAACGAGCTCCAACCAAAGGCAGACCTCTAGATTCAGAAAATGATCCACCTCTACTTAGGATGAGATCACCTACAGGAGCAGAGGAGGTGAGTCAAAGCTACTGTATTATTAGTTACCAGACTATTTCATATTTTACCCCTTTCTTTATCATTCCATTACAGTCTGCACCAAAATCTTTTCTAACTATTAGTCCGAAGACCAAGATTCTAAAAAAAATTTATGTGCCTAAACACCGTTTTGCAAAAATTGACAAGTTGGAATAAAATTTTATTAGTGTGGTGCATCTGACTAGTGGCTAATGTTGCAGACTGCAATTGAACTCTAATGAAGTATACAACATAGTTTTATCCAGGTTAATCTGAATCTTGTAAGAAATCTGTAACTTTTTTTCACAAAACATTTTGCGATTTAAATTGATTGTAATTTATACTGAAATTGTATGAAAAAGATTTTTTTTAGAAAAAAGCCCTAGTTTCTTCTAGTTCAGATTTCCTGCTCAAGTGTGGTAGTTCTCTCTATTTGTAAATTGGCTTCCTCCAAGCCGAATCATGATTAAACCAAGGAGAGCTGAAACTGGAATTTAACATCAACAATTAAACAATTGATTAATGTTCTTTCAGGATGATGTTTATGCTCCCTCTACAGGTTCATTAAGTTTTATCCTTGTCCGTTTGTACTTAAGTACCTCTGTACGTCCCAAAGTTTGTTTCCGTTCTCTAACTTTAATTTGCCTAAACCAAATGTTATGAAACTTATTCACAATGCTTATTACCACTAAATACAGATCAGGTTTGAATTTTGGTAGTGTCACTCTTACTGTTTTAGAGGTATGCCCCTTTACAAATGGAAAATTGGAGTTATCTTTCTTTGTCCAGAATGGGAGTTGAATCAATTAAAACCAATCCTTTATACACTGCAATAATATTCTGATATTTATATTTTCAATTTTGTACCAACTGATAAATTAAAGCAATCTTTACCATTCAGTGCTTACTAGCACTTGGATAACCATAATAATGTTATGCCCCTTTACAAATGGAAAAAATGCTGATTTTTTTGTTTGTTTCTGTTCTCGTAACTTGAGTCTGTCTCAACTAAATTTGATGAAATGTATATTTAATGCTTATTACCACTAAACTCAGTTTAAGTTCAAATTTTGGCAGCTCCACTTTAACAGATTTGGAGTTATGTCCCTTTATAAAATTATATAGTAGCGGGGGCATCATCTGAGTCCCTATGGACACATTCCTCATCCCTTTCATTTCTGCTTTGGTCAAGATGACTAAAATTGCTAATAAAAATTGTTGTCTTGTTGGTAATCATACCACATCTTTTGGTTTATAAGAGTGTAAACTTTTGGACATATTGTTTTGTTACTGGCATCTAATATTTTACAGATTTTTGTGTATATATGTTTAAAAAGGTAGGCATTTATTCAACTTTTATGGACATGTCTTTTAAGGATGAAGCACAGTATAGTCATGTGATTGGACCAGAGGCCAATGGTAGAGAAGCTTATAAAGTGACCTCACCAAAGAAAGAGAAGTACAAGGTCAACCATAATGAAGATTTGTATGCTGAGGTCAAGAAACACAGTAAATCATCTCCTAAAAAAAAGTATGATTTTATAATGTTTGTCAATTTTATTTGCTCATTTTTGTCTCAAAAGCAAGACATAGCAATTCTACATTCTGTCAGCCACATCCTAAAATATTTACTCCGTGGTTAAAGTTTTAAAAATTTTAATAACTTTCTAAAACTATCCTAGATTTCTATCAAACATGGACAGAATCTTGTTTTTGATCATAAGATATTATCTATAAGAAAATTTTGTAAATTTCATTTACTGTTTTTCCGTATACATTGTGTTTCTTATAAATTCTTCCAGTTTATATTACATGTATACAGTCCTCAGTTAAAGTTTTTAAAACATTTATTAGATTCATAAACCATCCTGGTTTTTATCCAAACTTAGACATTTGTACAATCAAAAGATATTTTAAATATCTAGAGGAAAAATTTATAATGTTTTCCCCATTTTGTTGAGCCATATACTAACAGCAAAAGTAGGCGGGACCCTCGGTTCTGTGGAATCCTTATACCGTAAATATTTACAGGCACTAACATAAATAATGTGGCGGGTTTAAACATGTTAGCGGGATCCCAACCCTCCCCCTAACCTGGGACAGTGGTATAACAGTACAACATGAGAACGAATCTTACTGTTTCACAACATTGGTTTTTCTAAAAAAAAACTTAAGAAGTAAGATTAATTTTCTTATGAGTTATTTTACCAAATCAGGGTGGCCAGTCAATGTACCTTTTTTCTTTTTCAGACTTGATGCAGAATCAATGAATATAGTCACTGAATATAATGATACTACGAAAGACAAAACCAAGAAAAAGAAGAAAAAAAGTAGTCAGACTGGTTAGTTATCTTTTATGTTAACTTTCTTGTTGGTATAAGTATACTGTGGATTCATTATTATTTGTAGGATACAAATTTTCATGGATTAAGAAGGTTTTTCAACAATTCAACGTGGATTGATGATCTAGTTGTGCTCTAAAATCTCACGGGAAATCGTCTATATCACCAGTTTAATCAAATGTTTCAATTAATCGAAACATTTGAAGATTAATTATAATTTTATTAAACTGGTGATATAGATTTCACATGAAATTGTACCCACCCTCAAATACAACTTGATCCTTAAGCTCTGAAGTATGACCTTGGACAGCGCCACCTGGCTGTCCTCTCATGTGAAATCTATATCACCAGTTTAATAAAATTATAATTAATCTTCAAATGTTTCGATTAATTGAAACATAATGAATGATACGTGTTCTATTGGCTTGTATGCAGATGTTTTCCTTAATCCATGAAAATTGGTACCCATAAAAATTAATGAATCGACAGTATTCAGAGAAACAAGAAATTTGTTTTTTTCATTTTTATACCCCTGCTTTAAAAAAGGGGAGGTATACTGTTTTACCTCTGTCTGTCCTTCCGTCAGTCCGTCCATCCCATGAATATTTTTCGTCGCATTTTTTTAGGAACTACAATACAAGGATTTCTGAAATTTGGTTCTAGGGTTTATCTAAGTTAGCTATACCATGTGATGCGTTTTCAGATTGATCACTTGACAACTTCCTGTTTACCGAACACTTGTATCATTTTACACATGATAGCCAAGTTGAAAATTTTCGTCACATTTTTCTCAGGAACTACAATACAAGGATTTCTGAAATTTGGTTTCAGGATTTATGTAAGTCAGCTATACCCTGTGATGTGTTTTCAGATTAATCACTCAACAAGTTCCTATTTACCAAACACTTGCATATTTTTACACTATTTATATTATCCACTTGCGGCGGAGGTATCATCAGTGAGCAGTAGCTCGCAGTTTCACTTGTTCTTCCTTGTCTAAATTGACACTCATTTCACTGATTTTTTCTGATATCCATCAATGATATCACTGCATACGCTCCAGTCACCAATCAGCTGAATTTAATTACAGGTTAAGTTTTAGGTATAAAAGTGAGACAACTCTCCAACAGAGACCAAATGATCAAGAAATTAAAAACGGATCAGTATACGGCTTTTTACAATGAGCAAAACCCCAAATGATAGTATTCTTTTAAGTAAATTGTGCAAACTTCTACAAGAAAAAATCGTCTTTCTAGTTCAAAAATTGAAGTAATTGAGCAAAAGACTACTCTAATGTATTCATTGAGAAAAATGTATGCACTACTGTGTACTTTCTGTTTAGATATGTTGAATGAACTTTAAAAAAACCTTTGAATTATGGGGGCATATGATTAGGATAACAACATGTGCATTAATGTTTTAAAGTCTTCTACTCCTAGGAAATGTAGTTGATAGGTGTTATCCAGTTAAACAATTTGTTTCTGATTTATTGTATGTGTTATACCTAATTTTAGTTGCTGGATTAGAAGAACCAGATGAAAATTCACCAAAGCTAATAAGGACAAAACACCTACAGAAATATGAACCTCAGGTAACAAATGTTTAGTTAGTATGAGGCACAAGGGTATGGAGAAGTAATACACCTTTAACTGAAAAGAAACAAGCTAAAACATGTGTTCAAATATGATTGTCCATTTATTTGCCAGTAGTGATATAAAGTTTAGCAAACCTTACTAATGACAATAACATGTTATTTCACCTCAACATATGTGTAGCAGTATCTGATTACCCTTCCAGAGCACCTGGGGTCATCCCTTGGTTTTGTTGGGGCCAATGTCTTAGTCTTGGGTTTTTGTGATATGTTTTCTATACTTCTG
The DNA here is from genome assembly GCF_036588685.1 of Mytilus trossulus. Lineage (NCBI taxonomy): Eukaryota > Metazoa > Mollusca > Bivalvia > Mytilida > Mytilidae > Mytilus > Mytilus trossulus. The sequence continues at coordinate 39,651,274 of NC_086381.1, read as the reverse complement.
TTGGTCTTTTGATTGTTTTTTGTTCGGTAGTTTTTGGTCATGATATTGTTAGTTTGTGTTCAACTAATGAGTTTGTATGCTGCTTTGGCGTATATACAAATTAAGTCCTGGTATCTATGATGAGTTTATTTACAACAACCACTGGGTCGATGCCACTGCTGGTGGAGCTTTATTTCCCAGAGGGTAATACAAGCCCAGTAGTCAGCACTTTTTGTGCTGACATGAAATGTCATTGATATGGTTATACTTATAAATTTACTGTTTACAAATTTTTGAATTTTTTGAAATAGTAAGGCTTTTCTACCTCAGGCATAGATTACGGTAGCTGTATTTGGCAAAACTTTTAAGAATTTTGGTTCTCAATGCTCTTCAACTTCGTACTTTATTTGACCTTTTTAAGTTTATTGGATTAGAGTGTCACTGATGAGTCTTTTGTAGATGAAACACGCGTCTGGTGTATATACTAAGTTTAGTCCTAGTATCTATGATGAGTTTATTTGGTATCATTTTGTCTCTCCTGAAAAAAACAAGTATGGTTGTGTATAACTTCTCTTGAAATCTACAGAAAAAAATTCGCAAAATTTACGATTTTAATATCTTTTTCAAAACTTGTTGGTAATGAGAGTCTCAAATTAAGCTGTAGTAAGTGTTCTTGTTAAATATTGATATATTGAGAGACCATTAGATGTGAAATTTTATGACAGAGAATAGAGACAAGAACTCTTCAACAAAAATGGGGAACTTTAAAGATTTCATGAATATTAAATTTTTCAGATTGATGATGATCTAAAGGAAAGTAAGGAGGCTGAAAGAAAGAAAAATAAGCAAAGACTGAGAGACAAAAGGAAAAAGAGAGAAAAAGGTATGTTATTTGATTTGGTAATGAAGTAAACGACAAGTACAGAAACATTCCAACTCAATGAATGAAATCATTTGCAAAATGTTTGCAATATAATTTAGACTTTGGACTTTCGAAAGATGGAACAATGTTTTGTAACCAACTTCTAGGGTTTTCAATCCTTGACACTGAATAACAAGATTGTCCATGTTTTTAAGGCATATTCCAGGAAAAATGTATGTAAAGATTGGACACCACCTAGTTGTTACAGTAAAAAGAGTGGAAGGAAATACAGTTCTGTTACAAAAGATGAATGATGGAGTTAGAAATAAAGTGTTGTGCAACCCCACACCTTATTTTTCTGGAATAGCCTTAAGTTGTGTACATGGTATAACATGATTGTCTGTGGAACTTTTCAATTCTTATTACTAATAACTTGTAAACATTTTGTTCATTAAATTTATTAAAAGAAGGTACCAATACTGTGTCATCGAGCGCAGTTCCTTCGCAGAAAAGTTGCATATCTATAGAAATTGTACCTTTCAGTCTCTCGAAATGGAGTTATTTAAAGAGTTTCCCCTCCTTTTTTCATATTCTATATTTTATATTACATTCTGTTTTTTTTTTAAACACTTCACTTGAGTGAAATTTAACATATTTGCAGATAATTGTTTCTCAATTCATATGATTTTCATTTTTATTAAATTTTAGATCAAGAGGCAATGAAAGAATACTTATCAGGACAAGAGGAAATAGATGCTGTGTTAGGTCATAGTACGGATGAAGTACCTGATGTATTTATACATAAACCTAAAAAGTAAGAATTAAACTTTGATACATATTGTAGGTGTCTTTTACTTTTAGGCTGTATCTATGTGCTTATATGAAATAATGATCTATATCCAAATACATGTATTGTGCAAAGGAGAAATCAAAACATAAATATAACCTATAAATCTGAAGGAGGGGGTATACTGGTTTTCCCCTTTACCTCAGTTTGCCTATCTGTGTTTCCGTCTGTCGGGAACTGCAAGTTAGAGTGTCCTGAAATTTGGCATCAAGCTTCATTAAGATTACAGAATACTTTTATCAAGGGTATTAACAGTGAGCAGTAGTTTCTTTGTTTTATACAAAAAGACTTGTTCAGTCAATGTTATTTCACCCGATAGAAAAAAACTTTTTAGATTTTTTATTTTGATTGAGCATACAGTTGAGTAAGCATGGATAATACACAAATGTATATAGTTAACAGTATGTTATGGTATATTTTTTATATTTTTACTGGCATTTTTTATTAAATTATTTTAAAGACCGATAATACTGTGGATTCATTATTATTCGTTGGATACCAATTTTCGTGGATTTTGAGGGAACAGTTGAACCATGAAATTAAATATTCAAAGAATGACAAATTTTTTCATGGCTTGTATGCAGACTTCGGCAAAACCACAAAATTAAATATCCACGAACATGTAAGTTTTTATCAATCCACGAAAATTGGAACCCACGAAAATAAATGAATTCACAGTATTCTGTTCAGACAGTTGCAAGCTATAAATTCTAAAAATAAAATGATATATATTTACAAGTACATAATTTTCTTTTAGGAAAAAAGGTTCAAAAGACAAAGAAGGAAAACAAGTAAGTTCTATTTCATTTGAAGTTTTGAGAGATTTGAGAATTGGTCAAGCTTTAAATTTTCTTCAAACTTAAAATCATATTTATTAATATCAAGATGAAAAGAACTTATGCTGCACTGAGAAGTTCTTTATTCTCTGAATAATAAAAGTTAAACTCTAGAAAACATGTGAATTACCTTTACCTTAATGAGGGGGATGGGAGGGATCCTGATCCTGAAATCCTGGGCTTGAAAATATGAAATCCTGAGGTCCTCAATTTAAAAAAAAAAGGATGTGTCCCAAGAACACTGATGCCCCACACTCGCACTGTCATTTTCTATGTCTAGTGGACCGTGAAATTAGGGTAAAAACTCTTAATTTGGCATTAAAATTAAAAGATCATATCATAGGGAACATGTGTACTAAGTGTCAAGTTGATTGGACTTTAACTTCATCAAAAACTACCTTGACCAAAAACTTCAACCTGAAGCAGGAAGAATGAACAGATGAACAAGCAAACAAAACGAATGAACCCACAGACCAGAAAACATAATGCCCCTCTACTATCGTAGGTGGGGCATAAAAATACATCCTGACATCCCAAAAAAGAAAAAAAAATCCCAAATCCTGAAAGGATCAATCCCAAAAAATCCTGCGCTTAAAAACACCGATCCCGACGTCCTGAAAAAGGTTCTGCGCTCCTTAATACCCAAACATAATTGGATGTAACGTTAGCCAACAAAATGAAACTTCATTTTAACTGAAAAGTTTCAGAAAATAATTCAATAATAGATAAATAACCAAATTGATATACAGTGTATTTAATGAGAAAATACTCCCTTTCAAGATGAAATTTTTAAAACTGATCTGCTAAAAAAAGAATTGTTTAAAGTGTACTGAAATGAGAAATTTTTGGAAATAAATCTGTTGTACTCATATTTTTTCTTTCTTCTGTAGAATGATGGATTTGTAGAAGATGAGTCATTACGTGAGGCAAGAAAGAGGATGCACATGTTGTTAGACGATGCATTTGCACTCATCTCACCTGCAGAATCCATGAATGATGGTGAAGGGTAGGTTGAAGTTAAAAGCTTTCTTTATAGAATCTAATTTGTTACAATAGGTTTAACATTAATATTAACTTGTGTTGACAAGAAAATGCTTTTATGAATAACAATGTAAAAAAATTGCCCTGTCCATCAGGGATCAAACTTACCAAAGATACCAAATCTGCTAGTCATGGATGAAAAGGCAGTCTTGCTAAATATCAAGTTAACCTGTAAAATACATATCTTCAAACTCTTCTTTGATTCTTGTAATGAAATATCATACTTAAACTTCAAATAAAACCTCCTCTTTTCTCATGGTGGCTGACTCCCCTTAGTGATAATTCTAAATTTCAAAATCATACTCCTCCTCTGATGAATTTAACTATGGCATTGCAATGGATCTTTTTTTTTTTGTACTTCTCCACTGAAAGTAACTTTTATAATCATTAGAATATTACATATAGGTAGATCCAGCAGGTTTAAACAAATGAGGGGCTAGGGACAGGGGTGGGAATGATAAAATGAAAAAGTTGTTGGAGGTTGTATTTTCTTAAGAATTATAAGTAAAATTAGAATTTATGTTATTAGTGGTGAGGTTCTAAATAAAAAAAGTGCCTCCTGTCCTCCATGTGTTAAAATCTGGAACAACCATTACTAATCTACCAATTTCAGAATTAACATTTACATAGATGAGTGAATATTGATTTTTGACAAGACTAGAAGTGTATTATAATTACCTGATTATATTTTCACAGAACAAAAAAAGTAGCAAAATCAGCTACCCCAATTAGAAAATTTACACACAGGTATTGGTGTATTTTAATGTGTCACTCAAATTTAAAATATGTGAGCAACTTTGTAACCATCACAGCATGTTTTAAATTATAATATATGGCAGATGTTTACCGTTGATATTGTTCACTATTCACAATTCATTCACAAATCCAAACTAATTAAAATTTTGTCTTTCACTTTGACCTTTTAATTTGCATATTGCTAAACTGTTTTCAAATGAACAGAGTGAAGGGTTCCGTTTAAACATGATTGCTCACAAACTTAACATGTGTCTTCAGATGTCATATAACTATGTTTATAAAATTAAAATTTGAACAGATCTCGGAGAAGAAAAAGACATAGGTGATGATCTTATATTGTCTTAACTTATGTAGACTTTCTAGATGATGATCTTGAAGAAAATTATAACTTGTACTATCTTTAATAAGATTTTTTGTGCCAATTAAAGCTTTTTTTAAGGTACTTATAAGTTAAACATCATACTTATATTTACCGAATCATTCTAATTTGAAGTTGATCTGAAAGTTTTTGTAAGATTTTCATTGGAATTTTAATTTTCTTCATGATCATTAATGTATTATCTCCCCTTACTAACTCGTACAGTATGTCTTAAATATGATTGCCTTGTTGTATAAGTTTTACAAATAATATTCCTTTTTATACATATTTTTTTCTTGATATGTTGTTATTGATTTTTGTACAAATGTTGCAAGTTGATAATATAATCATGTCTATGGCAAAAGACCTACAAGCTGAGACATAAGTGTTGCTTATTTAATGTTAGAAATCTAGTTGTTTAGGCTTATGATTATGCAATGTAAAAATTATAATTAGCTTTATTTAGTGTTATTTTTATAAAAAGTCATATTTTTAAGAATCAATAGGGTTTGCAATAAGTTGATTCAGTAAAACTTCTTGATATTGATTTATCATCTGTTTATACTAAAAACAGCTTTTACATCAATGATCAGAACATCTTAGATTTTAACTGCAAGATCACACTTCTCTTTCATGCATCAATGAAACTTATCTCTTTCTGTGTCCTAAGCACATACCCGTAGCCAGAGGGGTTCAGGGGGTTCAGACTACCCCCCCTTGAAACCAAATAAACACTGTTAAAGTCAACATTCTGTTCAAATTGTGACTTTTAAAGTCGAGTTCATAAGTCCAAATAACCCCCACTTGGATATGGGCAGGAATTCACTAATGCTACTTAAGTGTGACATTGTAAGAAAAAAATAAAAATCATTATAAGCTTCTAAATTTTTTACAAATTATTGCTACAAATGGTGTCCTTCTATTTGTAACCAAAAAATCATTTTCAAACTTGCGTCAGTTTGGATTACCAATGCAAATAATGAATTTGGAGCATGTAACATGGACACTTTTTCCAAATTGAGATTAATGATTCCTTAACTTATTCAACATTCAATATCATATATATTGATCACAAAACATTGTCTATCATCAAAACTCTAAAATGTATATTTTCATTTCTTTCAGAAATTTTGTGAAAACAAGTTTCCTCTACTTTTCTGTCAATGTTACATGCAATGTTTAAGAGATAAATACAGTAAGAATCATTTTCTTTCTGAACATGTAAAGGCTCTTTTTCATTGTGTTACCCTCACATTAAAAAATTGTATTAATATTTTTGCAATTATCTCATATCTGTCATAAAATAGTGACTTAAATGTTGCATGTAACGTGGACACAAAATATATGAATAATGAACCATGCCAGAATTGACCTTAAAAGATATAAAAAGCCTCCAAACAACCATCTGAATGTAAATTATACAATTATACTGCCACATTTCTCATATATGATATTATTTAAATAGTGGTTAATACCAAAACCATTCACCTACATTTCAGACAGCAGACATATTTTTTAACTATACCAGTAGTTATGCTTGTTCATGGTGGTACACTATGGAAGGCTAAATTAAAAGATATTCAAATGTCAAAATAACCAGAAAAATCAAATTAAGACCAAAGATAGATCAATTGATGAACATGATGAAGGAGTCATCCAAAATTTCCACAACATGAAACAATTTTTATATCAGTAAGTTTAAGCAACCCGTTTTTTTATGCACAGGGATGAGATTGATAAGAAGACAACCACACAACCATCAGCATCCACAAGTTTCTCACTCAATAACTAATACTGACAAAGTAAGGGTACAAAATGATTACATGTATCCCTCATTCATGTGACACAGTTACACTTAAAATTAATAGTATGAAAAACCAAGACAAAATATGGACAAATCTACGAGAGGTTGATACAGCTGCATTTATTGAGAATCTTATTTTCAATCGTTTACATAACTTCTATAAAGAACAATTTGGGTTTCATCTTTGAGGTTGTTGTCTGATAGACATATTACCCAATATCTCGTTTTATTTCTGCTGGTAAATCTTACATTTATGATAACTTTTTAAGGTTTAAACAATAAATTTTATTTCAAACATTCAAAACAAGTTTCTTGTTTCTTGTTTTCTGTCTCCAACATTTTCAACTATCTATCTGAAAAAAAACAACAAAAAAAACCAATTAATCTACCCTTAATCAGAACCAAAATCCATGCATAGATTATAAAATTTACAATAATATAGAAACTCTCAAATATCTTGTTTCGTTTTTTCAATGCCATTTCATCTTGAAAACTTGTTACCTAAACTACAGGAAGCCACAATTTAAAGGGCCCCATAATGACCAGTGTAAAACAATTCAGAAGAGAAAACCAACACCCACTAGACCATAGTCCTGTTTTCAACTTTATTTGGCCTTTTTTTACTTTGTTGTTTTATAATTAGCGTCACTGAAGAGTCTTTTGTAAACGAAAAGCGTTTCTGGCCTACAAAATTTCAATTCTGGTATCCATGATGAGTTTATTATTATTATTTTGAAATCAGAAGGAGCCTGAACCTCTTATAATGCAAAAGATATTCTGGAATGTCAATTATTGGCATAACAATTAAAAAAAATATGTTACAAATGGAATTTCTCATGATTTCTATAATGAGCATCAGTAAATACACATGATACATGTGTTGACTGGTGATTGAAAAGGGATAAATAAACAAGATTTTGAAATAACTATCTTCTACACTGCTGTAGAATGGTCAAATTGGAGATCACTAGTATGTCTGCATACACAGTCACCATCATCTGGTTTTCTGACACAGACAAACACTACTATCTGACTGGCTTAAAGGACCGTCACCACCTGACTCACTAATAGGGACCTTATCAGACTGGCTAACACAGACATCATAATCTGCCAGGCTGATAGCTAGGGTTATCACCATTTGACAGGCTGAAAGGGATATCACCATCTGACTGGCTGACAGGGACATCACCATCTGACTGGCTGACAGGGACATCACCATCTGACTGGCTGACAGTAACATCACCAACTGACTGACTAATATGAACATCCCCATCTGCCAGGCTGACTAGGAAATCACCATCTGTTGGCTGACAGGGACATTACCCTCTGACTGGATTACAAGAACATCACAGACTGACTGACTGACAGGAACATCACCAACTAACTGATTGACTGATATTTACATCACTATCTTCCAGGCTGACAGGGACATCACCATCTGTCTAGCTGCCAGGGACATCACCATCTGACTGGTTGGTTGACAGGGACAGTATCTTTTTGCAGCATCTTCCTGAGAGTTTTCTTCATCACATTTATTGCTGATCAACTTTTTCCTTTTTAGGTTTATATTGCCTGTAGATTTTTTTTTATTAAAAATTGCATGTAAATTTTCAAGACCGACACCAATTTTGTTGTCAATGCAGAAAATACACTTCTAAAAAGAATGTCTAAATTTAGAAATAAAGATGAAGTTTGATGGTGGTAAAACAAGTTAAATTATCAATAATCTCTTAATAGAGCAAAGGAGTTAGTAAATGTTATCAGTTCTGTTCATGCATGTAACATTGACAGAAAGTAAAAGGTTGTATGTCAATGTTACATACATGAAGACCAGAAGATGAAAGTGGTGTGCTTAATAGTCAACTTTGGAGAAATAATATAAATGCTGCCCAGTAATATCTAATTAATCATTTAGGTTATAAAATGTTATATAAATGTCTGACTTTAAGGAAGTAATACCTTTGCATGTAACATAAAAAAATCTGGACACAAAATATTGTTGTCAATGTTACTAACTAGTGTTAAAAGACAAATTAAACAGGAAAACATAAAAACGCTTTAATTTTGTAAAATAAAAAATAAGATAATAGCTCCATATGGCAGTAAGTTTTGTTTACGCATGTAACACTGGCCTGAACATGTGAAAGTCTAAATAATAGACTCTGTCAATGTTACATATACACAATTTCTTAATGAAAAAAAAGTTTAATTTGGGTTTACTTTATACATTATTTTTTAAAATAAGTATCATAATAATAACTTTGTATATTAAAAATTAGATTAACTGTTGATTTCAACACAGTAAAATCTTCTCATGTAACACAAAAAAGACCTGATACAAAAATCGTAGTCCATGTTACTCATAAAGTTATCATAGGAGCATCAAAGAAATTGTGTGATGACAATATTTCAGATGTTAGTCATTTATAAACTCAGATAAACTCATTTTAAAGCTCATAACAGAGGTTTGGAAATCAATGCTTTTAAAACATTATAATTCTGGGTTATGTATGTAACATTGACAGGAACACCAACAAATGATGAGGAAAAATTGCTAGTCAATCAGGAAAAAAATAAACACAAATAATTAAAACTCATTTATTTCTTTAATATCATTTTAATGAAGCAAATTTTAAATTTCAACAAGATTTTATTGATTGAATAATTGTATGCACATTTATTAGGTTGTAGCATGTAACCTGGACGCAGAAGATGTGTCAATGTTACATGCCTTTAAACGATAAGAATTACAAGTAAATATTGTAAAGTCTAGAAATCAAGAAAGATCAACAACTTCTCTGTTAAAAATTCAGCATAAAATTACATTTGATTTAATATTATGCACTGGCCAGTTATGCTTTAAGTGTAATAAAGTAATATTGTTTTTATTCTGGTGTCAATGTTACATTTTATGTTTTCAAATTAAGTGGCCAGTTATCTTTATAATGCTGAGAATGAATACAAGTACTAGTTAATCAAATTGGCAATTAATCTGTGGTATTTCATGTAAAAAATTAGATTGATAAGGCAAACCGTACAAAAAAAAGCTTTTGCATGTATCATAGACACCTTTCCTTGGTAAATATTTTCGTGTCAATGTTATGTACAGAAATCTCTCCAGCAATAAAATGAATATCGTAAGGGTCAAACCTGTTTAAATACAAGATAAACTTATATTTTTTGACAAAATTGCAAAGCAAGTCGCACATCATTATCAAAGAACCTAATTTACACAAAAAGTGCATGTAACACTTCATTGTGAGGTCAAAATTAACCTGGTCCCACTCTCTTATCATCTGCTTGATCACTGGTAGATGCCAAGTGTGAAAGATGACAAAGCCACATTTTAATGTAATTATCAGTGGGTTGAAATTTGAAAAAAATAGTTATGTTAATGCTTACTATAAAAAGTATACAACTGTTATAAAAAGATGAGTATTATTGGGCAGTATTGACACGAAAATGAAATAAATTTTCTTACCTTCTATATTTTTCAAACTTCAGTTGATTGATAAAAATCATGAAATCCAAATTGTAACCATTGTTGACACCTTTCAAAATTTGCCATGCTGGACCAATAACTTGCTTCCAAAGCTAATCAGCTAATGAAAAGGTGCATGTAACATTTGTTGACCCGAAAAGTTACATGCACTTGTCCATTTTCAAACGTATTTTATTTGCAGCAATAATCGGATTTTGTACAAAATGGGGTTTCTAAATGATAGACCGATCATTTTGCAGTTGATTTTCAACTATTATAGTAGAACAATTCTTCAGGCATATTCTAAATATGACTAGGGGTTTTGCCACTGCAGAAATGTCACACTTTTTGTCTACAGCTTTCAACTGCCAGCACATAACAAGTGCTGATTTTTTAAATTTTTTTTTAATTGGATCCATTTTTTTTGCATGTGGCAATAAAGACTAACCCACTTTGCTATTTAAACAATGTTTATTCTCCATATTTGCATGATTTCTTTATTTTTTAATTGGATAAACACTATTGACCCTAAAATTTCACTAGTGAATTCCTGCCCATATTCCTGGCTACAGGCCTGAAGTTATATGACATACCACTATTTTACATTGTAATTGCTTGTACATTGCTCAAGTATGCTTTTAATCCAACTTAATCTTGATTGGAAATATTCCTACCTAATAGATTTAATGATTTCTGAAATAAATTTAAAGTATGTTATGCACAAGAGTGCTTTGCATACAGAATTAGCTGAAATACTAGGAAATAGACAAAAATATGAACTCATCTGAAACCACACAGTAGAATTTCATGGAATTTTGTTTATAACTAGGACATACTGTTATTGTCCTATGTTGCAGAAATTGCCAGATGAATCTAAAAGGAGTTGTTGTCATTTAATGATATTAAATGATAGTTTTTTTTATCTACATGTTCTAGTTTTGTAAATTTTCCTATTGTTTTGAAATCAATATAGATAGAGAGAAATTGAAAACAGCATGAAAGTGTTTGTGTATAGATTAAAGATCAAAGGTTGCATGGTGCATGGTGCATGAAGTATCTATTGTAAAAGTATCAATGATATCATTGCTGAAAGTAATATTAGAATTACAGTTATCTCCCTTTGTTAATTATTGTTATTTAACCAATTCACAGTATTTCCTTCAGATGCTAGATATAATGCAATGTTTAATTTTTAGTTCCAACTGCAAAATAAATGCAATCTTTACCCTTGAGTGCTCACAAGCATTTAATTTGACCTAATATCTTGATAACTATAGAAAATAGATAGAAAATCACTCAATACAAATATTCTTGTTGCATTTCATTTTTGTCGAGCCTTCGACTTAAGTCGAAAAAGCGAGACTAAGCGATCCTACTTTCCGTCGGCGTCGTCGGCGGCGGCGTCCACAAATATTCACCCTGTGGTTAAAGTTTTTGAAATTTTAATAACTCTCTTAAACTATACTGGATTTCTACCAAACTTGGACAGAAGCTTGTTTATGATCATAAGATAGTATCCAGAAGTAAATTTTGTAAAAATAAAATTCCATTTTTTCCGTATTTTACTTATAAATGGACTTAGTTTTTTCTGCTGGGAAACATTATATTCACTCTGTGGTTAAAGTTTTTAGAATTTTAATAACTTTCATAAACTATCCTTGGTTTGAACCAAATTTTGACAGAAGCTTGTTTATGATCATAAGATAGTATCCAGAAGTAAATTTTGCAAAAAAATAAATTCATTTTTTCCGTATTTTACTTTTAAATGGACTTAGTTTTTCTGTGGGGAAACATTACATTCACTCTGTGGTTAAAGTTTTTAAAATTTTAAATACTTTCTTAAACTATCCTGGGTTTGTACCAAACTTGGACAGAAGCTTGTTTATGATCATAAGATAGTATCCAGAAGTAAATATTGTAAAAAGATAACTCCATTTTTTCTGTATTTTACTTTTAAATGGACTTAGATTTTCTTCCAGTTAACATAACATACAGTCGGCAGTTTAAGTTTTCAAAACATTAATTAGATTCATTAACTATCCTAGATTTTTACCAAACTTGGACAGAAGCTTCTTACAATCAAAAGATAGTATCAAGAGGATTTTTTTTATTGATTTTTTCCTCATTTTTTGTTGAGCCTGCGATTTACAGCAAAAGTAGGCGAGACACTAGGTTCCGCGGAACCCTTACAAATTTTTTTTTTACACAAAAATACCAGAGCCTCTGGCTATACAAATTGTGTTTTTTATTAGCACATATTATACTAAAATATAGTGTTACTGTGCAGTTTAAAACTTATATTTAACTGTTAAAGTTTGCAACACAACAAAGTAAAAAATAATATTTTCAGATATACAATGTATAAAAAATACCCTGTTGTTTTCTTGGTGCTGGTACATTTCCCCTCTCTTAATGTTGCCTGACTAAACACCGGCTAAGATTATAATTTATCCACTTGCAGGATTGTGTAAATATTTTTTGTTCTAGAAATATTTTAACATACTTTTTGAAATTTTACAGAAATAAAGTCTCACCTGAAAATAAGACGCAGACCAAACAAGGGTATGTTGAGTATACATTACCGTTAACTGCATGATTCATTCTAAGTGGGTCTCATTGGGGTCTAAGCATTGTGCGGGATTGATGTTTTTTTGAAAGCCTGACACGTAAAAGTCAAATTATTGTGCCGTGAAAACAGGAAATGAAGTCTAGCAGGACAAGGGAAATTACAAAAAAAATTAGAAATGCCAACGTACATAGTGTAAGCGGGATACAAGATCTGACAAATGGTAAGCGGGATCTGGGATCAGAACCCCCTAATGTGACCCCCTTCTACATAATGAAAGCTGGGATCCTATGATGGTTATGAAAAATGAAGAAAACATGGTTCAATCAGATGTATATTCATGACTTAGTTTTGAGCCAGTACAGTTTATTTTCATTTGTTTATCAATAAACATGGGCTGTTTTTTTATTCAAACACTTTCCAAATAATAAACAAAAAAAAATGAAAAGAAGAAAGTATGTATACAATGATATAATATGTTTGTCCAATGAAATGTATTTAGAATTTATAGATAGTCATACATTGATAAGCATGAGTATAGTTATGGTCATATATATTTAATTTATGATGTTTTTAAATTTTTACAGAGAGGATTTTTTATCAGATAACTCCTCAGTCTTTGAGTACATGTAAGGAAAAACATAATGTCCCAATTTTGTTTTGTTAATGAAACATGGAAATAAAAATCTTACTTTTTTTGCATACTTGAAGAAGAATCTAGTAAAATTTTTACTACAAAATTCATTTATTATTTAGAATTGAATTAACTTGTTAAAAAAAATATTGGTTAACACCAGAATAGAATTAAATGTAAAATTATCACAGTTGTCATATAAATTTGTGTTTTATTTCTACTTTTAATTCTGCTACAATTCTGCAAAAAAAAAGTAACCGGTTGATATACATTTTCATTTTTACAGTTTTCACATTATGACTTAGTTTTGTAAAGAAAATATCACAATTGTTAAATAATTAATGAATGTCACTGATTAAGTTTTTGTTTAGAAAAAAGCTGATTGTGAATGACACATACAGCCTTGAGAATTTTTAATCTTATGTTGGACTTTTAGTTAAATTTCAAATGTTATTTTGCTCAGTTTTGCCATATTTTCTATGCATAAAATATGTTTAAATGATGTATGTTTTACATCTTAGGATAATTAATTGTAAAAGTAAATGACATTAGTACTGAAAATAAATTATATTTGGTCCACATGCGATCATTTTTGTTTCAATAGAAAATCTTAAATTATTGATGCTTTAAATGTGAAAATGGCAATAAAAAGTAATGACTCATAGCCAAGAACACGTAAGGGAGTGAAGGCAGTGTTAAAGGTAGTTGACCATGGAGCCTCATGTTCTTCCATTTTTTTTATATCATATTTTATGAAAAAAGTTACCAGTCGGCAAAGGCAGTAATACTTACATCAAAACTAATAATGTGAGATTTTAGTTTAGCTAGGGTACTAGTAGAATAGTTTCATAACTTTATTTCATTCCAATTTTATTTTTATTTTTCAGATTTAGAGCCGATGATTTAAAGGCTCAATCAGGTAATTTGTAGTTTCAGTTTGACAGCTTGAAAACAACATCTTACTTTAAATATTTTGAAAGCAAATATAGCTACAAACTAATGATATAAATTTTAATGGAACTTAGCAAATTAAATGTAGAAATGGCATTCATTTTTACGACTTATCTGTCAAAATAAAAAAAGTATATGTTTTGTTGTATATTTTAAAATGTCTAGTTTTACATAGCAAGCAAATGCTTTACTAAATTAAAATTTCAATTCTTAACAAGAGCTCATATTTCATTCTAAAACACTATATTTTAGTTTCCTTTTGATTCACACATAAGTTATTGCTTTTCTGTTATAAACCAATGAGCAGTTACTTTGCTATCTTAATTCATATTTATTCATCAATGACTTTTGATATATTGTTAGATACTTAATTTTACTTACATACACATTAGAGAACCCTTGTGGCATCTCTTTGAGGGGTACACAGATAGCCCCATTACAAAGCCCAATTTCTTAATGTTTTCCAGTATCCCAAATATTCCTCTTTGCTTCTCAACCCTATCACAGGACCTACATATTGTATTATTTTTTTTTGGTTCTCATCCTTAACATGCATTAAATATATGCCACTGGACATAAGTCAAACAATATTCAATCATACATTTTTTGAAAACAAAATACTTAAATGCAATTTGACATGATATGACAATACAAGTTTTTCATTTTCTAATATTTACACTGTTTATTTTTTATAGAGAAGAAACATGAGCCAATGTTTGTACATACAAATCATACACCACAGCCAGAAACACTGCAGACATGGAGTCCTTACAGAGCTGCTGACCAAGTAGCACTTATATCTATGCCTAATTCTATGGTAAGCAATATAGAAGTGTGATCAAGAAGCACTTTTTCCACACCAATTTCTTCTGTTAATCTATTTAAAAGTGTTACATTAATTAGCACTTTAATCCGTGCTAAGTTCTATGGTAAGTTCATAAAGAGTTGTAGATAGAGTTGCACTTAAATCCATGCCAATACTTTGTTAATTAAGTGCTCACAAAAATTCAGATCAAGAAGACATTTTACCAATGCAAGGCTTTATAGCTAGTCCAAATAGAGCTACAATCTTACAAGCAATAGTATCTTTGTTTAATTCTGCAAGTGACAGGTGCTTTTAACTTCAATCTGAATTGAATAGGTTTCTTGCAGTATGTTATGGTTTTCTGAGGGCATTATAGCTACCTCTACAAATAAAAACTTAATGCCGCAATATACCCAATGTACATCAGTTACATTAAAAATGTTTCAAACAAATTTGATCTGTTGGTTCTCTTATGTATGAATATTTATAAAGAAGTACATATATTATATTCTACCATTTCAAATACTGTAAATTCAGAAATTATTGCTTGCATTTATTATTGTGATTTTTCAAAAATAGAAAAATTTTAATTTTATTATTGTGATTTAGAAAAAAAAACTGCATACAGGTCTATATCGGTTTTCAGAATATAAGTTCTTATTATTGGGATACTCACCCAGTTTCATAATAAAAACAGCACAATAATTTACAGTAGTCTCTAGTATGTTGCCATAAATGATGAATTGTATGTCTTAAAATTTTTCAAAGAAAGTATTTAAAATTAAAATTAGTTGAACCTAATTATGATTATGTATTATTACAGCAAACATCATTAGGGAGAGATTTCAACAAGAAAAGTCCAGGAAAAAGACCGGTGGCAAATGTTAATTATAATGGTCCAACATTGGCCACAGAACCTCCAAAACCTATTCTTTTGAGGACTATGGATTTAGATAAAAGTGGAGGACCACATGAACATAGAAAATCTGGAAATTATGAACCAAATAGATCCACAATGCTGAATGACATTGGAGCAACTAAAAGCTCAAATTTATCTGGTCTTAAATCTAGTCATATTGGTTCAAAAGGACCTTCTCAGCAAAGTGTGGAAATGAAAAATCTAAATGGCAACGTGTCTCATTCTAAACCTCATAGACCTCACTCTAAAACATCAAAAGATATGGATGAGACAGATATTGTGACAACGAACCTTTCTCAAAGGGAAGCGCCTCCTGATCAAACAATTCAATCTATCCGTAATGAGCTACGCAGTATTGTTAATTCAAATAAAACACCTTCAAAGACGAGGCATTCCATGGCAGATATATCATAGTCAATATTGAAGTTTTATAATTTGTTATTATTTCTAGAGAGTTTGCTGAATACTGGGTTTAAATTTTTGCAATTTGGATTTTTGTTCAATTCAGTGTCTAAAATGTAATGGCTGAATGGACAGCAAAGGTAATTGATGCTTTTCAAAGTTGAAGTTTATGTTAATGCCATAGAAAAGACAATTTTTAACATAGCAGTTGCAAATTATATTCATACATTTCAAAAACGAAATTGAAGTGATTAGGTTGTCTCATTGACAATCATGCCATATTTTCTTATTTTTATGATTTAACTGCATTGCAGTTGCAAAATTATCTGATGTGTCAATCCATTCAAGGCATATGATGCCTTAAGGCATCACCTGGGTACCGCACTATGATGCCTGTATGATATTCCCTTGATCTAGATGAATATGGAATTTCTTTTTAATTCTTGAAGGGTCAGTAGAATCTAATTTAAATTTTTAATATTAACAGTTTCAGCAAACTCATATATATATATGTCAATGTTTAAAGCAATTGTTTTCATTTCTGCAGTAATTATGTTAAACATTGCATTGAAGTTATTTGGTAGCATTATTGAAATTACAAAAAAAAAGTTTTATGCAAAAAAAAATTTAAGTTCTGTTATCATTTTAATAGCCAATTATAGTATAAGTCAATTATGAAATTTGCATGTACCTCACATATTTGAATAAATGTTAAATCTCATGGTCACTTTAAAAAAACAGAAAACAAAAAAAGACTCATCTAATTTAACTGGAAACAGATTAGAAAATTCCAATATTTGATTGATATTTTAAAAAAGTTCTACATTTTTTAATTAGACTTACAAATTTATATTGCAATATAATTTTTTTACTCATAATTTCCTAAACTATAAATTCTATTAAAATTTGAATTTGTTTTAAACACATATCGATATAAGCTTATTATAATTGTATATTTTGTATCATAAATACATATCAAAATTATATTGAGTAGACAAATTGTACAATTGTAAATAATTTAACTAAAATAATTTATTTGTAAATATTGTTAATTATGCAAAACAGATGTTACCATCTACAGGCAATTTGTGGTTAATTTAAAAAGAAACTTTTTTATGTATGATATACACAATTTGAGATATGCAATTTCACAACTTTTATTTATTTTGTCCATGACTTCATTCTATACACATTAGAATCTTTCATCTTCATTGTTAAATCTATAAGTATGCTACACATTGGCTGTTACTGTCAAAAGTCCAGAACATATAGAGATGTTAAAATCAGTATGCTTGTTTTATAGACGGGTAGCCCCTTTTTACAAATAAGCTTTAGAATTTATTGGGAACTCATTTGATGGGTAATTTTGCTTTTTTAAGATTCAAAGATAAGATTTCCTTTTCACAACATCATCATTTACAAAACTTGATGTTGTATTCATTAATGAGTTGACAATTATATCCCTTGAAAGTGTATTTACTCCCCTTAACTGATATAAAGATTATCTCTGAATAAAATTTTGGTGTGTCTTAGTATTTTTGTGTATCAAATTGGCAGTTTTAAAAACTAAAGGACTGTGGGTAATAAAATTGTTCGTACCCCAAAATGAAAATAACATCACGTCATTGGTTGAATTTCCATTGTTTAGGATGTTTTTAACCAATCACATTGCTATAGTGTACGTTTTGAAATATTACCCAGAATACACTAGATTCTGAAACGGCTAATTACAAGACCATCTGATACAAAGTTATAAACCATGCCTTAATTATGTTAATCGTTTCTTTTATGTAATTCTGTAGTTGGTTTCATCAAATTTGATTAAAACTGTGATACATTAGTTGGTGAAAAGGGATTTGATATTAGTGCTATTTTATACACCAGTATTTTTATATTGTCACATATTTTCCCCATGACATTGATATTATATATCTTAACAATCCATATTATTAAACTTAACTGTATGTGTCCTGTATTTGGTTTTACTGTGTATTTACCATAATTTATTTTATTTTATTGTGTTACCTCCCATTAGCATTTTCAATACTGTTTTAATATGTATTCATCATCAGCCAAAATTCATTATTTTTCTTTCAAGGTTATTTTTTTACATGTTTTTCAGGCTAATTGAGGAGTTCACTAATTTCTATCGATATTGGGTTTGAAAACATTTTTTTTCTCTCTGTTATTTACCAGTCTATGTAGTTTAGTTATATTTTATTTGGCAATGTTATAAGCAATAAAACATACCTCTATTATTGTTATAGATCTGAGCTTTAATGAATTAGTATAGTTCTTGTCTTTTTTATAAATTCTGTCGATATTTGCACGATTTATTTCAATTGTTATCACGTTTCAAAATTATTGAACATGTACAAGATAATTATGTTAGACCTTTGTTATGAGGAAATCATAAATTTACAAGAGTTTACCATACTGTAAATTTAGAAATTAATGCGAAGTTTTTATTATTGCGTAAAATGCGACTGAGTTGTAAACGCAATAATTTAAATTCGCATTTTGAAATATTTTATATGAATTGAACAGGATTTTTATCAAAATCGTAAAAATTAAATCGCATTTAAGTCTAAAATGACAAAATCGCAATAATAAATGCACGCAATAATTTCTGAATTTACAGTATATAAAATTACTATTATATAAAACGAAAAAATGCCTTTAGTAATGAAGGCAATATTAATATTGTTAACTTTTTTCAAATCAGCTACTATTGTGTTTAATGTATTTTTTAAACAAGTCTTATTTTTTTATTAGGTCTGAAAGAATCATTCAAAGGTTTTTTGCAGTATGCTGGTCAAACCTGCATTTAATTTTTGTGTACAATGTCAGAAATTTTTAAAAGTTATCTCATGTGATTCCATTATGTCTCCTAGAGGAGAAATTTGTTGGTTGTTAAAATTGTTATACTGGATAGTAGATCTGTTATATTTCTATGTATTTGTTTATATCTCTTTATATAGTCAAATTTGTCTTTAGGTTCATCTGATATTATTTTGTTCTTATATTGTCAATAAATTATTTTTGTGACCATTTTATCACAATAAAATATTTGTAAATCAATCTTTGTTAAATTAAAGCTTAAGCATACTTATGGTAATAATCCACATTGATGGTATCTATTGCTAATGTGACAATTTTTGTAAATGGATAACCTAGCACCACCTATACAGTCAGTTTCACTTGATCTGACCTCATTTTATATAGATAAGTCAAGTGATTACATTTTATATAGATAAGTCAAGTAATTACATTTGAAATAAAGCTGTAGAATTGGTCAACAACATGTCACCTAAACAACATCAACATGTGGATAGTGTCACCTGACCATTTTTTGTCCAGCCTGCAACTTTTGTTGGAGAAAGCTCGCCATAGGGATAGTGATCCGGCAGCGGCGGCGTAAGCTAACTTTTTAAAAGCTTTATATTTTGAAAGGTGGAAGATCTGGATGCTTCATACTTTGTATATAGATGCCTCATGTTACGAAGTTTCTGTCAGTTACATGTCAAATGTCCTTGACCTCATTTTCATGGTTCAGTGACCACTTGAGAAAAAAGTTCAGATTTTTTGTAATGTTGAATTCTCTCTTATTATAAGTAATAGGATAATTATATTTGATACGTGCGTACCTTGCAAGGTCCTCATGCCCGTCAGACAGTTTTCACTTGACCTCAACCTCATTTCATGGATCAGTGAACAAGGTTAAGTTTTGGTAGTCAAATCCATATCTCAGATACTATAGGGCGAGCATATTCGGTGTATGGAAGGACTGTAAGGTGTACATGTCCAACTGGCAGGTATCATCTGACCTTGACCTCATTTTCATGGTTAAGTGATTATATTTAAGTTTTTGTGTTTTGGTCTGTTTTTCTCATACTTAATGCAACAGATATTCTATATTTGTTGTATGGAATGATTGTAAGGTGTACATGACTAGCGGGCAGATGTCATCTGACCTTGACCTCTTTCTCATGGTTGAGTGGTCAAAGTTAAGTTTTTGAGTTTTGGTCTTTGTATCTAATACTATATGACATAGGTCAACTATATTTGGTGTATGGAAATATTTTATGATCTTTATGTCAGTCCCACAGGTTTTATTTAACCTCGACCTCATTTTCATGGTCCATTGCTCAGTGTTAAGTTTTTGTGTTTTGGTCTATTTTTCTTAAACTATAAGTAATAGTTCAACTTTATTTGTTGTATGGAAGCATTGTTAGCTGATAATGTCTGACTGGCATGGTTCATCTGACCTTGACCTCATTTTCATGGTTCATTGGTAATAAAAGTGAATATTGCATTGTATATTGCATATAGCATTGATTTAAATTGATTCAACTACTATTCTGGACAAAGAAAGAACTCCAATTTTCAAAGAAGATTTCATTAAGCATTGGTTTTTGGTGATTCAACAACCATTCTGGACAAAGAAAGATAACTCTAATTTATTGTTTTGAAACTACAAAAATGCTTGTTTTTGGCCCTTTATTCCTAGACTGTTTGCCCAAAAACTCTTTAAATATATACCAACCTTCTACTTATGGTATTAAACATTGTGGTACAATTTCAGATCAATTGAAATACTTATACACAACCTATTGTAGTGACACTAGATAAATACTTGTTTTGGGCCCTTTGGGCCCCTTATTTCTAAAACTTGGGGACCTTAACCCTCAAAATAAATCCCAAGCTTCTTTATGTGGTTATCAACATTGTGTTAAATTTTTATAGATTTCTATTTACTTATACTAAAGTTATCTGTTAGAACTAAAATGTTTATCAAGTCAATTTCTATCTGCCCTGAAATTTTCAGCCAAATTGGACAACTGGTTGTTGGGTTGCTGCCCCTGAATTGGCAATTTTAAGGACATTTTGCCGTTTTTGGTTATTATCTTGAATATTATTATAGATAGAGATAAATTATAAACAGCAATAATGTTCAGCAAAATAAGATCTACAAATAAGTCATCATGACCAAAACGGTCAGATGACCCCTTAAAGAGTTATTACCCTTTATAGTCAATTTTTAACAATTTTGTAATTTTTGGTAAATTTCAACAAAATATTTTCCTCTGTTACTAATGGGCCAAGTTCATTATAGATAGACATAATTGTAAGCAGTAAGAATGTTCATTAAAGTAAGATCTACAAACACATCACCATCACCAAAACACAATTTTGTCATTAATCCATCCGTGTCCTTTGTTTAGTATGCACATAGACCAAGGTGAGCAACATAGGCTCTTAAGAGCCTCTAGTTTGGTAATGTTCTTAGAAGACATACTTGTTTGCTTGTTCTGATTTTAAACCCCTTTATACAATTTTTTCTTGCAATGCCCTAAACAGAGGTCTATAGTGTTTAAATCCCTCTTTCAGTTATCTTGATTTCTTAATGCTATATTAAATGCAAATAAGAGGTGATGACAATTCTAAACCCTTATATGAATAACCTATATCTACCATATGACCCCTCATTAGAGGAGTAGTGGATTACCAGTTCATCTTCAGTGGTTACTTTATTAATCCTAATAAGGTTATAAATTAAATCCTGCTTATGAAAGTTGCCTCAGATCATGATTAGCTATGACAATTTACCTGTCATAAGGTCTATGGTTTTTGTTAATCCGAAAAATTCTGTTGCAGAAAGCTCAACTTAAGGACAGTGATCCAGCAGTGGCATTAGCTAACCTCTTTCAAGCTTTATATTTCAGAAGGTAAAAACCTGGATTCTACATACTTTGTATATATATAGACCATTATGTTATAAAGTTACCATCTGCCAAATGTCCATTGTCCTTGACCTCATTTTCATGGTTCAGTGACTACTTGACAAAAAAGTTAGGATTTGTATTATTCTTAATTTCTCTTATTATGAGTAATAGGATAAATATATTTGGCATATGCTTATTAAAGTTGCATGGTCATCATGCCTGCCCTTCAGACTTTTCACTTGAACTCAACCTTATTTTTGTGGATCAGTGAATATAATGATTGTTAGGTGTAGTTTTCCAACTGGCATGTGTCATCTGACCTTAACCTCATTTTAACTGTAAATCAGTAAAAAGTTTATTATTGTGTTTTCATCTGTTCTCATATAGTATGCAATAGGTCAACTATAATTGGTGTGAAAATATTTAACAATGCACATGTCTGTCTAGCATGCTGACCGTGACCTCATTTTACATTTTACATTTCATTGCTCTATGCAAGGATTTGTATAGTAAGTCTTACTATACAAATCCTTGCTCTATGTTAAGTTTTATTTTGGAACTTTTTCAAATTCTTATAGCAATAGGTCAACTATATTGTGTATATGTCCGTCTGACAATTATCTGACCATGACCTCATTTTCATGGTTCAATTGTCAATCTCAAGTTTTCTTGGTTTAGTTTGTTTCTTAGATACTATTTGCAAAAGGTCAACTATGTTTAAATTAATTGTAAGGTGTTCATCCGACCTTGGCCTAATTTCATGGTTGATTGATCAATGCCAAGTTTTTCTGGCTAGGTTTGTTGCAAAGTGCAATAAGTCAATTATACTTAAAACATATTTGGTGTATGGAAGTAAGGTGAACATGCATTTCCAGTTTCGTTTATCTGACCTTAACTGCATTTTCTTGGATCATGTTAAATAGGTGTCATAGTTTATGTAAAACATTATATTCAGGACCTATAATCAAGTATCAACACATCCAAGGTTTATAGAAAAGAAGGTGCAACCTTTCAGCATGTGCACTCTGGTCTTCATTTACTGTGGCTCCTTCCAGCAATAAAAATTTTGATATATAGCAAAGTTCTGCGAGTGGTGTGAATACTTTATTTGGCCTTTTTAACTTTTTTGGATTCGAGCACCACTGATGAGTCTTTTGTAGACGAAACGCGCATCTGGCGTATATACTAAATTTAGTCCTGGTATCTATGATGAGTTTATTTACCAACAATTACCTTTCCAATTATTTCATAGAAAATTCCAGAAGCAAAATTCGCAATACATCCCACATATAGGTACAATTACAGTAATTCCCTGCCTTATATTCTTTCAACCAGATGCTTCGCAGGGCGTAGCTTTATACGACCGCAGAGGTTGAACCCTGAATGGTTGGGGCAAGTATGGACACAACATTCAAGCTGGATTCAGCTCTAAATTTGGATTGTGATTAAATAGTTGACACAGCATAGGTTTCTGACACAGAATGAATGTGTTCTAATGAACTTAACATTTTTGTTTTCTCTTAGAGCAATTCACTATGCTGTTCAATATTAATCCTCTCAAAAGAATGTTTGAAGACATTTTCTTTTTATTTATGAAATTTCAAATGATAAAAATTGAACCCAATATTTTAATCACATCCCCCTTTCCCTTATTCCAAAACTAATCTCAATTAAAATATTGTAATGGAGTTTGCAACAATAACTACTCATTTAAATACATCATAAAATATTAAGATGTAAAAAAAATGCTTGTTAACACTGAATGGTAAAGATTATTTAAATTTACCAGTTGGTAGTAAAAAGTGAATATACATTGTATATTGTATATAACAAAGATTTAAGTTGATTCTGGACAAAGAAAGATAACTCCAATTAAAAAGAATTCTTGCAATAAGATATTTCTTGCTTACTATTTTGGACAAAGAAAGATAACTCTAATTAAAAAAAAATTTGCTATTTCACAATATTGTGAAATTAGATATTTCTTGCCATTGCACAATACTGTGCAATTGAAAAGACTTGCTATTGCACAATACTTAATATAATAATTTTAGATCCTGATTTGGACCAACTTGAAAACTGGGCCCATAATCAAATATCTTAGTACATGTTTAGATTCAGCATATCAAAGAGGCCCAGGAATTTAATTTTTGTTAAAATCAAACTTAGTTTAATGTTGGACCCTTTGGACCTTAATGTAGGCCAATTTGAAAACGGGACCAAAAATGAAGAATCTACATACACAGTTAGATTTGGCATATCAAAGAACCCCATTTATTCAATTTTTGATGAAATCAAAAAAGTTTAATTTTGGACCCAGATTTGGACCAACTTGAAAACTGGGCCAATAATCAAGAATCTAAGTACATTTTTAGATTCAACATATCAAAGAACCCAACCGATTCATTTTTTGTCAAAATCAAACTAAGTTTAATTTTGGACCCTTTGGACCTTAATGTAGACCAATTTGAAAACATGACCAAAAGTTAAGAATCTACATACACAGTTAGATCACCCTGTATAACCCCGATACAGACGAAACCGGACGTTGACGCGTTCGAGTCGAGCACACCGTATAGCACTGAGTTCAGACAGTAAGGAATTCATACTTTTAAAGACAATCCAATATCTATTCTTCGTATATTTTGCACCAATATATTCTTTGCCATAATACTCATGAGTTACTAAAAGGTTTTTCAAAAATGTGACATTTTTTTTATACAAACATCAAAAAACGCACGAAGATATCAATGATAAAACGTGCTTGGTATTTTTAAACATTCAAAACTTTATGTTTCTCGTACCTCATAGTTTTTAAAACATACATTTTTGGAAACTTCATAGTATAAATCAACAAACTTATAAAGATCGTTTGTTTATGTTGTATCTAGAAACAAAAAAATACACGTTTTAAAATGTCTCTATTTTCATGTTGTGTACGCTTCGTTGTCATTACACCTTTTTATACTGTACGCTTCGTTGACAAAATATTGCGTTTGTCAATGAATTTTGCATGTATTAGATTATGCTTTGATATGATTATAACCAATATGCATGTTTGAAAATAATAATTTACCATCATAACATGCAGACAGCAACCCATAATGTCAGTTGTATTGTCGAAAAACACCTGGAGGAAATTTTTACATTTAAAAAAATCCTCATGTATACAAAAGTGTGAATTGGTAGGAAAATACAATAACTCAACAGATGCAACTATGACAAAGCATACAGATACACACGTCCGATTTCTAATTTCATAGTATATTTGAAAGTGTTTACCATACAACAGTCAATGTACGGTTAAGGGGTGGGTTGGGTGCCCGCTAACATGTTTAATCCCGCCATATTCTGTATGTGACTGTCCAAAGCCAGGAGCCTGTCATTCAGTGGTTGTATATATTTTTTTGTTCACACTTTTGTGCCAAAATTGAGCCGTTAGTTTTCTCGTATGCATATTTGTTGTTTCGGTGTGCTTAATAGCGGTGTGGGCTTTTTCATTGTTAAAGGCCGTACGATGACCTATAGTTGTTCATTTTTGTTTCGTTTGGTCGCTTGCGAAGAGCTGTTTCAATACCGCATCTTCTATTTGATATAGAAAGTAATCAAATATAATCAATGGATTATAGGTTAAGCCTTTTGGCCTGAATCTCAGAGGCGGGTCCAATGGGGTCATAGATTACCATAGAGTTACATTAAGGCTCAAGAATAGGTGTATGCAAGGAACATGTAACTGATAGCCATCAATAGTAATACAGTTACTTTAATGTGAAGATATAAAGATGAAGAGACAACACTCAATATTAACTGGTTTGCTTTCTTTAATTATGTTTTTGTGTTTGTTTAATTTTTATGGTATAAAGATTATGCTTAAATTCCTCGAACATTACAGTCTTTCTACTGTGGTGCAAAAATCTAAATGATTGGTCAGGTCATTCTGGTTATTATAAACACCTTTAAAGTCTATACTCACCCATATGCATTTCATTCAAATTTTGATTTATTTCACAGAAGACCACAGGGACCATATTTATATTCCCCAGTTACCCTTGGCGTCATTGGTAAATTATGGGTTAGCGAAGCATCAATCACCAACTTAACCTTAGACATTTGCTGTGTTTCTTAATTCTTTACTGTTGGTACTTAACAATATATGGACCCTTTTATTTGTTTATGACACGCGTACGTAATGGCTGATTGTTGGTTGCTTAACGACCACTTGCAAATATGCCATGCATGTTTAGGATAAGCACAAAGTAGCAACACATACATGTAAGTCCTGTGAGGAGACCCTCCGGAATAACGTCAGGGACGTTTGGATTGCCACTGGATAAAATGATGTATATTTTATAGGGACACTAATGGTGCCTTTCAACAGGCTATTTATAGACCTCTCTTGAAGTTTTTGCAGGGGTTCGTACTGTGTAGTTAGCGTGGTACTCTCTTTACACGAGACATTGGATTTTATATTCCCATTCGGACAAGACGTGACTGTGTACTGTTACGTCCCACACAACTAAATGGGTGGCCAACTTCAGTCAGTTTTTACTGCCGATCGGAAAAAGACCAAAGTGATCATAACTTATAGCATATCTCCCAGTCACCCTTCACCAAATTCTTTCATAAATAAAAAAAAAACAATTGGCCGCAATATAGAAAGTTTTGCTCTACCTGTTAAATCAAAACATCACTTAACATTATTACAATTTATGCACACTTATGAGAACTCATAATACCGTACATCCTCTCGATACTGTTCATATTTGGCATTGCACAAGTTCGTGCGTTTTATTACGTCTTTACCTAAAAGCGTACGATATACTGATTAACACACTTTGGATACACGATTTACTTATTAGTTGTAATTCGCTTTGAAATAACTATCAGTTACTACAATTACTCCTTTGTCGATATTTTATGTATATGGTTTTTGTGCCTTGTACCGACATTTTGAGTTTAGCCAATTTCAACTGAACTTTTTTATCATGTTGTGCTGTTACACCAGTGTTCTATGTTAAGGAGAGGGTTGGGGGCTCACATGTTTAAACCTGCCGCACACTTTGTTTTGTCGGTCCAACGTCAGAATCCTGCAGTACATGGGTTATATAGATCTGTCATTTCATAAGTTATTAACCGTTAGTTTAATCGGTTTTTTTTTTCATATTTTTTTTCATATCGGGGCCTTTTTTAGGCGGCAGTATGGTATAGGTTTTCCTCATTGTTAAATGTTGTACATTGGCCTATAATAGTTTATACGCCAACTTCATTTAAACTTTGATGGACAGTTGTCTCACTGGCCATCACATCACATCTACAAAGCTCCGCATGTAAAAAAAAAGTAATAAAAAAATTAAAGCAGTTGGAATGCCATCTATGGCATTCAGCAAATTAAGTTCAACGAGCTCCTTCATGTATGTCTGCTTTCGTCTAGGCGAATTTGGACCAACATCGGCATTTGGAAGAGCCTCAAATTGTGAAAAGGAAGTCATTAAAGTTTTAATGACTGTTCTATACTTTTTGAAACTTTCTTTTCTCTGGAATATATTTATTAACTGTTCATTTCATCTGGAAAAACATTGAAAGTCTCAATTTTCAATAGAAACATTCCAAGCAGATGTACGCGAGTTACATATTTCAATTTTGGCTTTGTATGACAGATATTTTTAGGCAACTACTTTGACTAAGTTAACAGATAAACATTTACAATAAAATATAGAAAAAGGGTCGCCGACACCATCTCAAAAACCTTGACAAGAAAGTGTTTGTCACGGTTTTTGTCAACGAACTGTACAGTGATTATTTCAAAACGCACAACGAACGCGACACATTTGGTGGAACGAACAATACAGTCAGAGAAAATTTATTTTGTATGATATTGCGTTTATTCTAAGTTATAGGGCACATTTGAAGGCACGTATTAATTCAATGTATAGTTATTTAGTATTGCTTAAGGTATTAATACTCAAAGGTGTATGCACAAAAAGATATTCAGCATTGTTTACATCGTAAACCGTATGAAATTGCACCATGTCTGTGCGTTTTGCATCTAGCAGTCAAACGTTTTATACAATATCTAAAACTTACAACAACTGTATAATTGAATAAAGATACTAACATGCTCATTGACATATTTATATAGACTCAAATAAGTTCTAGAGAGGCATTCAAAGTTATTGTCATCCCAAATGTTGTCCTGATTATCGCTTCGAACGCGTCAACGTCCGGATTCATTTGTATCGGGGTTATACGGGGTGTAGATTCAGCATATCAAAGAACCGCAATTATTCAATTTTGATGAAATCAAACAAAGTTTAATTTTGGACCCTTTGGGCCCCTTTTTCCTAAACTGTTGGGACCAAAACTCCCAAAATCAATACCAACCTTCCTTTTATGGTCATTAACCTTGTGTTTAAATTTCATAGATTTCTATTTACTTATACTAACGTTATGGTGCGAAAACCAAGAAAAATGCTTATTTGGGTCCCCTTTTTGGCCCCAAATTCCTAAACTGTTTGGACCTAAACTCCCAAAATCAATACCAATCTTCCTTTTGTGGTCATAAACATTATGTTTAAATTTCATTGATTTCTATTTACTTAACTAAAGTTATTGTGCGAAAAACAAAGAATAATGCTTATTTGGGCCCCTAATTCCTAAACTGTTGAAACCAAAACTCCCAAAAACAATCCCAACCTTTCTTTAGTGGTCATCAACCTTGTGTCAAAATTTCATAGATTTCTATTAACTTAAACTAAAGTTATAGTGCGAAAACCAAGAAAATGCTTATTTGGACCCTTTTTGGCCCCTAATTCCTAAAATGTTGGGACCAAATCTCCCAAAATCAATACCAACCTTCCTTTTATGGTCATAAACCTTGTGTTAAAATTTCATAGATTTCTATTCACTTTTACTAACGACGACGACGCAAACGTGATAGCAATATACGATGAAAATTTTTTCAAAATTTGCGGTCGTATAAAAAGGGAAAGTTTGAAAACTCTTTTGTTGGTGACACCTTCACCATTGTTGGCTTAAGGATGTTTCTTTTGATTAGGACTCTCATTGTATTCATCCTGTATATATAATCATGATAATAGGCCAGGTGAACCCTGCCAGACATATATACACCCTGTAGTTATTCCAATCCAAACATCCAAGATAGAAGACATAAAACCAATAATAACATGAAGGTCAGAAGAAATATGTTCACTTAGTCACTCCTTATCTTGCATATATAGTAGCTCCATTGCTTCGTGTACCCAAGAAATGGACCACAACACAAAAACATTTATATATATACAAATGTATTTAACATGAAAATGAGGTCCTGGTCAGATGAAACCTGCCAGATAAATAAGTAACTATACCCTCATTCCATATACCAAATACAGTAGTAGTAGACCTGTTGCTTAGAGTATGAGATACTTCATCTTTATAAGTATCCAGAAAATGATTGAAGTTGATGTAAGGTTTTCTGATGCACATGTAACCTTGCAAGGATCTCATACATTTGTTTACCAAATATAGGTATAATAGTAAATACTACTTTAATTAAAGCGAGTGTTTGACACAACCAAAATTTAACAAAAATTTCAAGATGTCACTGAACCTTCAACTATGAAAATGAGGTCAATAACAAAGATCATAACCAGCTGATCATAACACAAGGCATCTGCATACATTTGTACATGTCATGATTATATGAAGCGTCCAGATTGTCTACCATCTGAAATATAATTCATATCACAATGAGATTAAACCGTAGCATTTTCCAAATTTTATAACCAAGTAATGTGTTTAAACCACAACCAGAAATGCATTATTCATGTTTTTTTTATTGTTGTTAACTTTTTTTGGTGGATAGGCTTTATTAAACCAACAAAATTGTTGTACTGGACAGATTTATTTTTGGACTAAAATCATGATTTCTTTCCTAATCATAAAAGTTTCATAGTTCAGTAACTTTAAATCCAATAAACATCCATCCATTTTACATCTTCAGCTTAGTTCTCCTCCAATGTCTTCGCTTAGCATTGTATCTGAAATACAAATAACATATAAATGAATTATACTATCAATCTAAATTTTCTTTCTACTACATGTAAGAAAAGAAAACTATTTTTCCGAACCCTATAGACTGATGTAAATATGAATGTTTACAATTTATTTATTTTTTTATGAAGAAAATTAAGAATGATTACATAGTACACAGAGGCCCAACTACAATGTATGCACTTGCACTTTTCTATGCTTCAGTGGACTGTGAAATTGGAGTGAACTCGGATTTGGCATTAAAATTAGATAGATCATATGGTAGGGAACGTGTGTATTAAGTTTCATGTTGATTGGACTTCATCTTCATCAAAAACTACCATGACCAATACTTTTAACCTGAAGCAGGACAGATGACGGAGGAATGAACCACACAGACCAGCAACATAATGCCCATAAATGGAGCATAAAATTATGAAAGTGGACGAAATAGAGTAACCCTAATCACATGCACAATGTGACATGTTCATGTCCATATTACATGATTTATGAACCTAACAAAATATATGGATTTGCACCTGCAGCCCCAGACTTGTAAATTTTACATTGACTCAGACTAGCGAAAAATTTCAAAATGTTATATCCATAAATAGGGACAAGTTGATTTTACAGACTAGTAGATGAATTTTATTTTAGTGCAGACTGCAGCCCCCACCCCCCACCACCCCATTTTTTTTTTTTTATATTTTCATGTTTTCAAGCATGTTCCTATTCTACAATGTATGTTCAAATTATAAGTGTCTTGTGACATAATTATTAGAATCAACACCAAAATCGAAATAAATAGGGAATGTGTCCAAGGACACAAATGATGCCCCGCTTGCATATCATAACATCATAAAGGAAAATAACTGAAGAATAGCAAAAAAAATGACACTACCCAAGTTTGTACTTGATATGAGTTTTGTGGTAATAAGTATTGTGTATTAGTTTCAATTGTCTATATAACACTTGGTTGGGGCAAACTTAATGTTAGAGAACAGAAACAAAGAATTCAGCAATTTTTCCACATGTACATGTAAAGGGGCAAAACTCTAGCACATTTAAAGTGACACCATCAGAATTTAACCTAGATCTTTATTTTGTGGTAAAAAGCCTAATGAGAATTGAATACTACAAGTTTCTTAACATTTGGTTGAGGCTTGCTTAAGTTAGAAAACAGAAAGGCAAAATTCATCAATTTTCTTTTTATTTTCAAAGATACATAACTTGACGCCACCAAAATTCAAACTCAATCAGTGTTTTGTGGTAATAAGCATTGTGTGCAAGTTTCATAATATTTGAGGCAAACTATAGTAATTATAGAACTGATACCCAAATTTGGTACAAACAGATGGACAAGGGTAGAACTTAAGGCCACCTATGCTACAGTGGGCGTATAAAAATCCAACACAGATATAAGACTTTTGATTTCTAGGCAAGTACAATGTACATAATGACATTACCACAGTCATCAGAAATGATAGCAAATAGTACTATATTTGTTATTCTTTACCAAATGTTTGCATTAACCTTGATCATCTGTCTGTTCTGTTCAAACAAAAATTATTTTTTTTTAATACCAAATAAGATGACTATATTTGATCACCAGCTTAACAGTGATGTGTGTAATGTGCAAGCTCTTATTAAAACGCTCAGACAACTACTACCAGTATTCCAATACTTAGAATTACAAGTAATTGTACGCTTAGCACAACAATGAATGCATTCATATTTTCCCCTTATTTCAATTATGTATTGATAGAAATTGAGTTGATAGGATATGCAGTGTGAAAATAGTTACCTAATTGTGTTGCCAGTTTTCATTCTAACCCATTGTGGCACTGGTCTGTTTTGTTTCTGTTTTTTTGCCAATTTCATTTTGGTCCTGAAGGATTTGTGTGCACCCTGGAAATATAAATGCATATTACAAAACAAATAAATTATAATTCCACAGTTTTTGTTATTCGTAAGGAATTGTCAAGTAAAGCCATTGCAACATGAATGTACACATGTGTATAGACCGAACTGTGCACCTATTTAAGTTCATTAAGCATTCTTCATGATTGTCATTATGCAAGATATACTATAACTCTAGAACTACATGTATGTTTATTCAGTTGGTACTTACACAATGTAATAACAATTCCCTAATGAGAGCCGTCTGATTAAACAATCATTAGAATTTAATTTGCAGAATATTAAGAATATTTCATGCAGATTACAATCATTTTACTTTAACCACTCACTAAACATTGGAAGGAAGTGACATGATACCCCAACAAATATGAATGATGTTCTCAACAACCATGGCCAGTTTTTGACAGAAATGCACCCAACTTGAAAATGTTTTTTTTTCAACATTTGTCACGTTTGTAGTGAATACATGTAACTAAATTGTTTGATATGGACAATAGAATCTCACAACATGTGATTAAAATGTTACTGTTTTGTGAAATTTATTATTCAGATGTACATGTAGAAGAAGATGTTTATTTTTACTACCTCTTGCAGATTTGGGAAAAAAAATATAATCTCAAAATCAAAATGTTTTAATTATAAAAGTTGACACACATACATTTACATGTAAAATGCACTAGCACAAGTATTGTGACGGGACTGCTTCCCTTTGAACTCAGTCGGGTTAACTAATTGCCTTGTAACATAGAGGTCCCGGGTTCAAGTCCCAGTTGATACAAAGTTGATTTTGAAAGAATGATCATGTTTGTCGCCCAGTTACAGTATAACACGTGACTTGATTATATCTACTCTAGCCAGCAATGCCAATGCCTAAAAACTTTTCCTAGTGGCAGCAGCAAATCTGTCATTACTTCTGATGAGGGGGGGAGCAGGGATAGGGATAGGAGGGGTCCTGATCCGGAAATCCCAGGCTTAAGTCCTCAACTTTAAAAAATTGAAATCACAAAATTCTAAAAAGAATCCCTTTACTCGAAAGGGTCAATCCTGAAACCCTGAGCTTAAAAACACCCGATCCCTGATTTAGATAAAGGTCCTATCCCCCCTCTTTGATGTACATGTTTCAAATTTTTGAATCAGTACATGCCGTATAGGGAGCTATATATGTCATTTTCTGTGTCATTCTGGTCTCATCTGCCCAGTAGTTTCAAAAGTTCTCATTGGCAATCATACATTTACCACATCTTCTTAGTTGAATAGTTCTTTTATGTATGTTACTCACGATAACGTCCATAGTTCTTTTATGTATGTACCTCACGATTACGTCCAAGAATGTAAAATTATTCATTTCAAGGCAAAAATCAGCAAATGAAAACTTACACTGACAAGAGAACCTTATAATATTAAATTCTTGCATTATATAAACATAATAATTTAACAAGCTATAAAAAAACAACAGCAATATTCAATTTGAAGTGAATTTCTAAATAAAGAATATTGTCACACAAATTATTCAGGATTAAAATTAGAAATTTAGTTTATTGAGGAGTCACAACACAACAGCCAAACTTCACTAATGAAAGAATTAATAAAAATCAGAACAGAGACCCTCATAAACGAAGTCACCCAAAATGGCAAAATTGGTGTAAAAAATAAACTTGTTTACATTCAGAGCATAGAACTTAGGAAAGGTATAATGCTCTACAAAGTTTTGTTCAAAGAAAATTTCCGAGAGTTAAAGGTGATCAAGGTTTTTTTCAGAAAATATCGTCTTTAATTTACATTACAATACTCGCACCTAGAGCGACAGAGGAAGACATGATTTTATATGCGCTCAAAAATCGTATAAACTGGTTCTAAACAGAATCATCGACAGAACATCGCTTTCAATCTTGATTATTCAATGTTAATTTTAATGCATTAAAGCCATTTTAGTTTGATTAAATGTTCAATTTGTGGCTAAAATTGTAAGTTAAATTTCGTACCATGATGATTGTGGGGACACAAGAATTGAAAGGAAGTTGCAGAGTTACGTCCCTTACAGTCGAGTGCCAACTTAGGTATTTCGACACAAATTCACGTTCGTCCCAACCTCAATCATGTTCTTTTTGTTCAATCACCATTTAGTCTGACTACCATGCATGCATCGCTTTTTAAGGATAATTGGATATTGTTAGATAGTACGAGTGGTTTAGTAATATTCTACTGTTGGAACATTTAATAAAATTACTGTGACAAATTATCCACAGGATAACATATCACAGAAATAAACCGTTACACTAACGCGTTTTAGGGCTTTATTTGTTTTTGATATTGATTTCTTACGGTATTTTTTTTAAAACATTTCTGCATAATATCACATTTTTTAACTTCTTCTTGTAATTTATATTGTATATAGGTATAAGAAGATGTGGTATGAGGGCCAATAATACAACTCCCCACCAAGTCACCGTCAATTTGTCAGTTAAGTAAACCATTATAGGTCATAGTACTAGGGCCGTAACTATCCTCTTTTAATGGTGAGTCAAAATATTTTCGCCGACTGTAGCGGTGCGACAAAAATTTGGCGAGGGGCCCCCATGCAGAATCTCTGAGAAAAATAACGCAAAATCGTGCATTCAGAGCGTTTCTGAAATTGAAACATAAATCATGAATATTAAGCTTTTTTATTTTCGACAATATTCTGGTCTCAAATCAAAAACATAGATTTATAGTAATTTAAGACTGTTACGTTTGAGGGACAACATTAAAATATCGATATGTAGGATAAAGCAAAAATTGTAATAATTATCATAATCATTAAAACCGGAGCTGTCTGTATGTTCTTGCCTTGTATTGTGCTTTGGTGATTATTTTTTATGACTAGATTTAGTATAGTGACAGTGCAGTATTATAATTTAAGTACTAGTACTGCTTAAGTCGACACAAGGGACCATCTTTACCTTGTTTTACGATATTAATGATTTTTTTTTTCTTTCTCGAAGTCCGTCTAGCAACTATCAAGATTAAGGAAGATGGGGTGTCTAAATTATAATCCATAGAATTTCTTAACAATTTGACAAAATGTAGTTTATACTGCTTGTTTAAAAACATTAATAAAAAGAATGGGTAACCGGACTTATTTTCACACTACAGGTTGTGCAAAATTGTCAAATTTTGTATAGATTATGTATGGAAAACCCAATTTCGGGTCATAAAACGAAAACTACACCATAGAATTTTGAGATAAAATACGAGAAGATAGCTCCAATGGTATTCTTTCAGATAAGAAGAAGAAAAAATGGGGTCACCGGACTCTTTTTCTTTCTACATAATAAAATGGGTGAATTCCTAACACATTCTATTGTAAAAGTAACACAATCTGAATTATCAGCCCTTGCATTTGAGTTGTCTCCCCTTATTTGGCAAAGTTGGAAAAAATGAATCAAACAAAAGTGTTTGATTTGTGGTAAAATTCAACCAGAAATATGATAACACATGACATATTCTATATTATTGAAAAATCTTACTCATGATTTACCTACTAATGTCAAAATTTGCACATTTTAACAAAAATCTAGACCTTGTTTTCTAGTATTTCAAAATCCAAAATGGAGGAAGACACCCTATCTACCTTAAGAACAGGAATAACAACTTTGACCATTGATCATTTTTATTTTGTCTTTGCATTGACTTTGTGTGCGATTATGTACCCTGTCCGGTGCACGTTTACTCCATATTACTGTATTTTCTTTTAAAGGTGTTGAACACGATTTAATGCAAGTTTACCGTGGCCCCTTCAATATAAAAGATCATATGCAATTATACACTGTTGTTTTTTTTCTTCAAATTATATGATATCGAGAAATGCGCGACCTTACTTTAATTTACTTCATGTCAGCTATCTACTTTTTAAATTGTTATTTGGATGGAGAGTTGTCTCATTGGCACTCACACCACATCTTCCTATGTCTATTATCTACAAACAAAACCTAGTTTTGCAATCTTTTTAATGTCTGGACATCGGTGGACATGCAACATTGCCAAACCACACGTTTACAAATTAAAATCAACACTCAGACTATAGTCATAAATTAGGACAATAAATGTACAAAAGAAAAACCCTGGAACAAGAATTACAAACAATAGACCATCAACTCTGAAAACTAAATGTAAAATAGAATATAGATCACGAAAAACATGCAGGGGCGACACCAGAGAGCAGGGGCGGATGCAGGAATTTTCGAAAGGGGGGGGGGGGGGGGGTGCTTACCCAGGGCAAAAGGGGGGGGGGTGCAAAACATATGTCCCGATACAAATGCATTGATCGGCAAAAATAAAGGGGGGGGTGCGCACCCCCGGAACCCCCCCCTCTGGATCCGCCACTGAGAGAGTGAAGAGAACTTGCTACCTGCAAGACACTTTCCGTGATAACAATTTCATATGAAGACAATCTTTTGTTTCATGTTTCTTTTTTTTAAATTTCTAACATGAGGCATTTGCCTCATTTGCCTCAATGTAGTTATATACGGCCCTGAGTTGTTATTTACTGTACCGGGTCTTTAACACGGAGCCTAACCTTGGCTCACACTGAACAGCATATATTTACGCTTCAATGTATGTTTTGATTGTGTAGCTTTTTTGTTTGACATATCACCATGCATGTGCAGCGGTCGCTTATAATATTAAGACCGGCAAAATAGGAAAACTCTATATATAAATCGCTATTTTGCCGGAGCGGGTAAAATAGCCCCTATGAGGCTAATTTGCCACTGCCTTCTGAAGTATATATTGTTTCGAGAAATTCAACTTTGTATAACTATTAAGTCTCAGGTTTACATTCCTTAATTAGTTTGTAATATGTACGTAATTTTTTTTTGGTCTTCACCTGATCATGAAACATGATGAGAAAAAATGTTTTTATATCTTTCTTGTCATCTTTTTTCAATTGCAGATATGAGTTTTACTTCTGGCAGTGTTCCTTTATTATTCTAGCTATATAGACATTGTGAAAACAAATTAATTTTTAGAAACTAAAACAAAATAATTGTTAAAGGCTATGTACCGTGGAACGCTAGTTACTCTTCGATTGATTAATATGATAGTTTTGATTTTTTAAAAAAAAAGGGTCTTTATACAAATATAACCGCAGTATTTAAGAGTCTGCCAAATAACAAATGTATGTGTTCTTTGATATGCTGATTCTAGCAATGCCCAAGTTTACGTTGGATATTGGACCATAATAGGTAATTGTCCAATTTCATTTTTTCCAATTCTTTAGCCACATTTATTTTGTGTCACACACACCTTTGCTGTATCAAATTTTCAGTCATAATCCAAATTCCGAGCTGTTTTAAGCTCAAATGTTAAGGCAATACTTGCTTAACTGTTCAGGGTTGACCTCTGAAGGAAAATGTGGTTTGCTGTCTCTCTATAACAGCCTCTTATCATAGCTCGTTCTTATGTTGTACACCACTGTTCCAGGTTAGTGGAGGGTTGGAATCCCGCTGCCCGGCATATCCTGTCCAATGCCAGGGGCCTATACTTCAGTGGTTGTCGTTTGTTGATGTGTTACATGTTTGTTTTTCGTTCATGTTCATTTGTTG
This sequence comes from Mytilus trossulus, assembly GCF_036588685.1. Lineage (NCBI taxonomy): Eukaryota > Metazoa > Mollusca > Bivalvia > Mytilida > Mytilidae > Mytilus > Mytilus trossulus. The sequence goes on along the minus strand of NC_086381.1, from coordinate 39,613,774 downwards.
TACATACTTTAGGCTGAACATTAGTTTTCTCGTTTGACTCGTTGCTTTACATTAGTCATTAAAAAATATCGGGGCCTGGGTTTTATAACTGGCTATGCGGTATGCATGGGATTACCTTATTTTTAAAGGCATCACGGTGACCTATATACTTTTAAATTTCTGTTTCATTTTGGTCCCTTGTGGAGATTTGTCACCGGCTTTCTTTAAAGATAACGAAAAATAGATATGACAGACATGAATCAACGACAACGTTTGAGCGGTTGAATCACTAAGCTACAGGCTCCTGACTTAATTCTGACTTGGGACAGGCACATAAAGAATATGACTGAGCAACGTTACTCCGTGAGTTTGAAACGGCGAACTCAACCCCCCGCCCCTCCCCTTAAAAAAAACCAGCAACAGCAACAACAACAACAACACAAAACACAAAAAAAGTCTGGAGCAGTGCTGCATGCCTTCTGTAACATGTCATTCAGTAGATCAAAGCCCCCCCTCTTCATCAAAGGTAACCATTTATAAAGATTTTCTTTAGCCTGAATATTCTCTCCTTTAATATTTTCCCAACAAAACCATCCAAACAATACATACTTGATTAAGTTAGGTATATAATCTTAACATAAATTAATGCATAATTAATATTTTTTGAAATACCAGACATAATAGAATCATAATATCCTCTAATTTGACCTCACGGAATAAGCCTTTGAAACACAATTTGTACTTACATAATTAACAAGACATGTGCCACAGGAGGAGAAGGATTTCAAGCGGTAATTCCGGTGGTCCCGGGCTGAGGAAATGCAACCCTCGTGTTTTTGCTGGGGTTTTAATTTGTCTGCGTGCTTAGTATAGAATTTTTTTAGGTTGTCAAACAATTTATTTGGTTTTCTGTTGGTAAATTTTCTGCCGGTCCTATTTGCCATGGCATGCCAGTTTGTCTTTGACCTTTGATATAGTTTCAACCATGAATTAACTTTTTATACCAATAGATGGAAAGTCCCTGTGACAATATACCTTTGAGGCCATTCGCTCTTTCATCAACTTGAGTCCACATATTTCAATTAGTTAATAACACATTAACATATTTTCTCGTTTGAATTGTTCAGTTTATATTTGCCATTTCGAGGCATTTTTTAGTTGACTATGTAGGTATGGGCTTTGCTCATTGTTGAAGGCCATACGGCGACCGGCTTTTATTGCCGCTGACCAATAGTTGTTAATTTCTCAGTATGCCATACTAGTGGTCTCTAGCTTGTGAAGAGGTGTCTCAAGTTGGCAATCATACCGCATCGTACTTTTTTTTTATATTATTAATCTCGGATACAGATTCTTTATGACGTTTCAATTTGGTCATATTAAATTAGATAACTTATTTTAGATTAAGAGTTAGACAATTAAAAATATGTTCCAAAATTCGCGCGTGATAAAAGAATAGTACCGAGGAGGAACGACTGGTGGCAAAGAGTTACTTTGGGACGAAAACATAACATTGACATAAATATGCTTTTACGGAATATAGAAATAAATATTATCATTAAATCTTAATGTCGTCAATCCAGATAGTGACAAATGTGTTGTAGTTTGTGACATTCTACGTGTTAATGTCTATCTAATCACTATTTAAAAAATATTTCATAACAGTTTCTCTCGTTTCACTTTTATTTGCTGCAGAACAGGTAGCAACACAAGCGGAGCTATCGTCTGCATTCTTAAAAGACTTTAGGCCCAAAACTTGCAACTTTTTGTACTTATCAACTGAGTATATTTCTTTTTTATACAAACACATCGACTTTATACTTTTAATAAATAAAATAATCACATTGGCAATGCCCAGCTTAAACAAATACAATATTTGCACACTTTTCCCGGAGCGGATGAAAGCGTCTTTTGACGTTAATCGGTCAACCAAATTGAGTTGAAAGTGAAACCCAAGTAAAAGTGAAACCTATCTTGAAATAACTTTTATGTGGAGAAGCATGTCACAGGAATTCAATATTATGGTTGTGCATTATTTAAAGCTTGCACTTTTTAATTATTTTACGTAGGTTCGTTAAATTAAACTATTAATAAGATTCAAAATGATAAACATGTGCTTTCTTCAAACTGTCAACAACTTGATATCAATGGAGCTATTTAAACTCTTTTAATCAGTTGACGAGTGTGAAATTAATTTTATAGTGTTACAGCTAAATGATCAATCAAAAATTGTTCGTTTAACATAAACAGTTTAACATGAGTTGTTGAAATATATGTGGGTTCTGTGGCCTGTAGTTCACTGCGGCTGTAGGAAAGAAGTCAGAGTGAAACAATGGAAAAGACAGTAAAAATTTGGGATGAAGGACCTTCTGCTGACTACCAGATGGAATTGGTAAGAAAACAGTTTCAATAATTTGAGCTTTGTCATGAAAATATTCAAGAGAATCACCAAAGCAAATTACATTTTTTTTGGCGAGGGTAGGGGGGGGGTGTCTATATTTGTAAATCATAATTTAATTCATATTGCATTGTACAGTGTTATATTGTGGTCGGGGTCTTATGTTTAGACTTTAGTATTGTAAAAGTGATATACATTTGTAAATATTTCACTTTCTTGCTGTCCTTTTTTTTCAATAGTTCACCAATGTCTGAATCTCATAAATATCATGATATTAGCAATGAATATAAATTTAAACTTAAGTTATACTTTTACATTATATGTACAATGTATAACGTGACGGTACCCAAATTGCACCTATTTTGACATTTTTTTCACCTACGTTTTTTTATGATAAAGACAAAAATGTCCATTCTGTGTTTATTTTGTAGCCGTTACCCTTCTTTATTATATAGGTATACCAATTTGATTTTTAATCCATATGGAATCATAGAAAAATTCGTCTAAACTGACCTCCAAACCATCAATGATTCTGAAATAAGGAGTACTCAAATTGCATTCATGCTTAAATTTGCAGCGTCAAAAGTCTTCTAACAGAGCTTTTGTTTACTTTTTTCAAATATTTTGAACAATTGGATATTAGTCCATGTTTACTCTTCATTTTTTTTTTAAAATGGATACTTGTAACATATTGTATTTGATCATTTTAAAAAGATGATGTTTTGATGACGTTGCCATGCGACGTTTCAGGACATTTTCAGTAAACACTTCATCTATGGATAAATACTGTGAACGTTTTGTGTATATCTGAATATTTTTACATATATTTTGAAAGATCTGCATAGAGTATCAAATCATGAAAATACAAATTGTTTAGTTTCTAGGGAATCTTGTAAGATGTCCACCGCTATTTGTGCTAATAGTAGCAATTTGGGTACTCGGTGCAATTTGGGTACCGTTACGTTTATTGATATGTGATTTTTTTTGTAGTACATATTTGTGTTTTACAGATAGCCATGTTTGGATAAGGTTTCTCAGTATCTCAGAATTTATGCATGATGCAAGAAAAATCAAGGACTATTAATTTAAAAGTTTATTTGCCAGAGTCAGACACATTAATTAGCAAACTTTGTAATAGTTGTTGTCATCAATCTTTTAAAGATTCTTCACAAATCTTTTTGATCTAGGACATGAATGTCTTAACAGACAAGTGATATTTTGTTAGTACATTAGTTGTTATTTTTTTGTTTAAATATTAAAAAAATTGCACAAAGTGAGGATACATTAAATGAAGAAAGCTTTTAAAGGAATATAAGAGTGTTGTTTACAAGGTGTCCATGTTAGGAACATTCTCTTGTTTCTGCTCCTACTATCTTCCTCCAACAATTGTACTAAACATATGCTTTGAACCTGTTAAAACATTTAGCTTTGTAAACATGGTATTATTTAACTACATATATCATGTACACATAGATTATTTCAAATATTAAATGTTTTGAACATGCTCCTTTCATCATGTATGTTTTAGACTGGGATTGTCAGTTTTCCTATGGAAGGTTGGTTGGTTTCTCAGGGCACTCCCACTTCCTCCACCTATAGTCTTAATGTAGTGCTTAAAGTGGCGTTAAAACACCAAAAATCAAAATCAAATTGTAATAGGTGCAAATATACACTTACAAAAAATGTATACAAATATAATTAAGAAAGTAAAAAGGCAAATTGCCCAAAGTAGGAGAAAGTCCTTTAACCTACATGTACATTATTATATTGTAAGATTTACTTTAAGCCAAGTTAATAACTTTTTGACCTCAAGCAGTTTTAGCAGATAAATTATTCTTGATTCAAAATTCTCATTCAATAATCTTGAAACTGATACATGTGATATCAAAAACTATATTTAAAAGTTTAGATCAGAAAATTTTTCCTATTTTCCAATGAAAGGATATTGTGAAAGAAATCAATTAGATAAGTTTTAAATTCATATATTCTTCAGAAGACAGAATATGCAGTAAAATAATATTTTTAAAATCCCATTCATTGACACACGTAAATCACAATTTAGTCGGACATTTAAAATATTTTAATCCTAAATATTTCTCATTTTTAGAGGATTTAATTACACTACATATTTGTTTTGTTATAATTATTATTTAAGAAAATCTAATAGAAATATTAAGTATGGTCATTGACTTCTATTATAAAAAAATGCATGATCCAAGTATGGGATGATGAATTAAATGACAGATTTATATAAAAACCTACGTATTCATACATTTTGTACATGAATTATAAAACAAAACTAAATGCACATGTACCCATTCATTAAGTGATCTAAACCAAAATACAATAGACTTTTAATTTCAAGTAAATTTTATTTTTCTACTAAATACTGTACTGTAAAGTACATATAGAGTAACATGAGTAACATACTACAATTTAATAGCTCAGGGTTAAAAAAAAGTTGTGCGCAAAAGTCTTAATATTTGTTTAACAGATTTCATTTAACAGTCACCTCATTTTAAGAAGACAATGTAATTTAAATATATTGGGAAGGTACTCTATGAATACAATATTGAGCAGACATTTACATTGTTAAGCAAGCTGTAAAATGCAGCTCAGACTTTGTCCTCAGTTTTCTCATATATGAGAGTATATATATCTTACAAGTACATTGCACTTCATGCATACCATCATAAGCTGTGGAATTAATATTATTTTCAATTGGCCATTTGATTATTTTTTTATTTTTCTATTATTTTTTCTTTTCATTTTTAACAATAATTGAAAATTAACCATTTTTATACGCCCGTCAAAATTTTGACAAACTTTTGACGGGACGTATTATGGTATACAAATGTCCGGTGTCCGTCCTTCTGTCTGTCAGTCTGTCCGTCTGTCCGGCGTAAACATGTCGCACCGTAACTTGAGAACGACTTATCCAAATTTTATGAAACTTAATATAGTTGTTTCTTATGATGGTCAAATGATCTGTTTCCTTTATGGTGAAAATAAGATTAAAACTGATTGAGTTACGGCACTTTGTAACTAAAACAGGGGTGTGTTTTTTTCACATGTCGCACTGTATCTCAAAAATGATTCTTGATTATGGCTTAAAACTTTAAACACTTCTTAGTTATATTAATCTCAATATCTGTATACTTTTTGGTGATGATCTCAAAAACAATATATGGTTATTGCATATAACTTCCACACAAGACGTCGGGAGTATCATGCGCTCATGGCGCAGCTGTTTATTTAATTAAAAAATACAAACTGTCATGACTGTTGTTTAATGACTTTTTGCTACAGTATTAAAAAAAGAAAGAAAAGATTGTTTAGTTATTTTAAACAATGTAAATGATGTAAGAGGCTCCTGAGAAGGTAAACTCTATGTATTTTTTTTCTTTCAGAACCCATATGACAGTTTTATGAGAAAGCACTTGGAACACTATGGCTACTATACAGGTAATTCAAACACTCAATAACCTACTGGACTCTGTTCTATTGAAATATTTATCTCTGCTATATTTTATTGATAAGTTATACTTTAATTTATAACATGTTGTAAAATGTTTAATGTTAAATATGAAGGCTTGAAGATAGGTGTTATGGACTTTCTTACATGTAGGAACCTTCACAATGTTTAGAAAATGACAAAATTCAAATACTGTTATTTTCTTTGAAGTTTTTAAAGCCAGAATGATTTATAGAGATACAGTGACAAAGGACAAAAGAATAAGAATGCCTGCTAAACTGAAATAGAATACAATAGCAAAGATTGATTTCTTCTCATGAAATCTTCATATATGTACAAATAATTTTGACCTGTTGAAATAAAACACAAATAAAACACTTCAAATGATATGAAAACCATGATTCACCATGTTTTGTGCATGCATGGAATAAAAGTCCTCACACATATTGAGTATTAGGTATTGCCTTTATGTTAAAACATATAAAAAGAAATAAGGATACCATCATTCAGTCTGTGTATGTACTTCCCCTTATTTAAAAATTTTGCTGGACCAATTGAAGTGAAATCATAAATACATGTAGACCCTTATAGGCCAATGGGGAAAGGTACAACTTATAGTTATTTTAGAAGAAAAACAAATATTTGTATATAACATTTGTAATCACAAAATGAGACAAAACTAATAAAGATTGTACAAAGGTAAGTAGAAAAGACAAGATGGCTAATTACAGAGAATAATGGATCATGACTACATGTAGCAGCAGTGGTAGGAGAGTTACCAAGTGTTGGCCGTGCAGGATCATACTATGATATTTGAACTGAAAAAACAAGATACAGATTCTAGATAGGTTTTTTTATGAGACTTTTGAAGTTTTGTCAAGTTTTGAAATTTTTTGTATCTCTGTTTATTTGTCTTTATTTGTAATCATATTTTTAAGTTAACAAAATGTTACTGCACCAGATTGCCAAGACAATTATTTTTCCAAACATGAACTTTGAAAGCTGAAATGCATAAGTTTAGAAAAGAATATATATATATAGATGTAGTGATAGGTATTTTTAATTGTAACTTTTTATTTCTTTTTCATATCCTTTTCTTATTATTCAGTGAATATATATCATATTTTGTTTTGCCTGTGACTGTGACTGTGAAATTCTTATACTGGCAAACAGATTGTTTAGGAATACATGGCCTTTATAAGTCTTGTATGATTTTTGTTTTTTGTTCATTTAAATAAAAGTTTAGTGTTATATGTGGCTATGCCTTTACAAGTTGATGATGACCATGGACTTTTTTTGATAGAAAATGAAAGATCAGGTGTAAGGAATTTATGATAATGTTGATAATGTTATTTTAATAAGTTCTTATCCACTTTGTCCTTTATATTTTGGTTCCTATGAACTTTCTTGGAAATTGCATTTTCTGTTATTTAAAGATTATAAATAATAATCCTCTTCATATTAAATAGTATGATTATTGATGAAAGATATATATCTCACTAAAGACAATCATATAATTTCATTTCTGTGTGTGTTACATTTTAAGATTGTGTTTCTGTTGTGTTGTACATGTTGTAGTTCTCTTATATTTGATGTGGTTCCCTCAGTTTTAGTTTGTAACCCTGATTTTTTTTTTTTTCAATCTATTTATGAATTTCAAACAGCAGTATACTACTGTTGCCTTTATTTATATATAACCTTAAAAGTTTCTCTACATATCAGTACTTGAATTTTAATTTTTTTTTTTGAAAAAAGGTGCAGTTTGTATCAGACAATTTTATCTTCTAATTAACTATCTGAATTATTAATCAGAGGTTATTGATTAATTGCTGCTGGTTGCTGTTGTATGATATTTTATTTCATTCTGTCATCTTGTTAAACAGGACACTTTCTTTTTATATTTGATTTCCCAACACTATGATCTAAAATAATGCCAAGTTAAGCTGAAGCACCTGTTAAATTTTTGTGGAATTGTATTTCAAAAAACGATTATGGCACTTATTACATTTACTTTAGAGACCCAAAAAATATTTTTTCTGTAAATAATTAGATTAAAGTTTATGGCTATGACTTGCTAAAGGTTTTAACATTAAATTTACAATTGAAAAACTATACATGTTAGTTATATATGTATAAGCAATGCTAGTTTCTTGAGATGGCATAAAATTTGTCAATATTTTACAAATATTTCCCTGTTTATTATACCTACACATGTTAAAATAAACTTAGAGAATGTTGTAAAAGATTGATTTCTTAATTAATTTTAAGGGAGTAAGTACTTAACCAGCCTTAGCATATCTTTACAGCTTTCGTCTACATGTACCATATTCAATTATGATAGTTTTTGTTGAACATCTTTGTTGCAATTCATTAATGTTTTATTATTATATAGACAGAGTGTATGACATGTCATTAGTATCACTTGTTTTATTCAATGGTCATTGATATATGGATATTTTAATTTTTTAAACTTTGCTTTAAAGTATTTGAATGCCCGCTGAACAAAAATAAAAGTAATTTTCAAAGCAGTGGAGCATAGAAGTTTTGTTTTTCATTTAAAAAGAAACCAATGATTTATATGTATGACAACGCAATTGAGTTATAACTGCACTTTTAAAATATGTGTATGGCTTCATTGAATTTGATTTATTTTGAAGTCATGTTTTCCTCTTATTGCATGTTCATTGCATATTCCTTATTTACTCTTAGAAATATAGTTATTTTACCTACATGTAATGTTAGATTTCAACTAAGTACTATGAATTTTATAATTTGCTGAACTAGGTTTTAATCAATGTGATATATTTGTAATACATGTAATACAAACTAATACAAATAGCTTTTATAGAAGAAGTAAATTGTAATGTATTGTTTCAAATATTGATAACATTGAATTTTAAACACATATGTAAATATTTGTCTGTTTGATAATGGACATGTTTATTGTTAACCTTTTAGTAATCTTATTTAAATTATAACATGTAGGTATTTAAATCACACTTATCTCTCTTTGCCGGGCATGTAATTCTAAGGAAACCGATATGAAATGAAGAATTATTGATAAAATTTATTGAGGGATTCCAAATAAGTAGTCCTGAAGTCTTTGAAGTTTTTAATATGTCTGAACTTTTCTTTGGAATATTCCATTGTACTGTTTTAAGTTTTGACTTGGAAATATTTTGTTGATTTCTTGTTAATGTTACCATAACAACTAAACCAACAAATTCATCAAACCCTTTTTATTTGGCTTTACACTTCAAACCAGGAATTTTCCTTTCAACAAAGATATTTTAAGCTTTATAATAAGAAAGTAAATAGTCTTAGATTTTACTGCAATGCATCAATTAGTTGCATCCTATAATATAGAGAAATAGAATTTGACACTCATTGGGTTACATGTGTGTGCCTATAGAATGAGCATTTTCCTAGAACATCTATATGGTCCGAGACCACAATTGTCGTCCCTTGATTTTCGTTGTTCACGAATATAGTCCCTAGTGTTAACAGTGTGTTACTTGCCATTAATTTTTATACCTCTTCCAAATTTATTTCTCCATGTTTATAATGCCTCAAATTGTAAGTAGGGGGGTGAAATTACACTGTAAAAAAATTTGGGTCCAGAATTTTACAGGAAAGTAGTGATTTGGTCCAGCTGAAAAAGGTTAAAAATTAGCACTTCCGAAGCTGTCAAAAGATTTCAAGACACCCTAAACACAAAATTGTCCATATTTTGAGTTAAAGGCGATGAAGTTTTCTATAATTTTGATATAATTTGTCCCAAAAGTAGTACAACACACTGTAAAAATTTCATTGAGAAAGTGCAGGTGGGATTTTTTAAATTTTCATTTATGTTCTAAAAGAAATGCACTACGATGTAATTGTGTTCTCGGACCATATAGTACACCTCTTAAGGTGGCTGGGGTGTCTTAATTAAAATTCATAGAATTTTTAAATAATTTGTCAAAATGAAGTTTTTATCATGCTTTTTTAAAAAAATAAAAAAAAGTATGGGTCACTGGAATTTTTACAAGCTACATGTAGTGCAAAGCATAAAAATAATATGATTTGGGCAGATTTTGTATAGATTATGCATGGAAAACACAATTCTGTGTGATAAAAACTACACCTTACAATTTTATGATAAAATGTGAGAATATAGCTCTTACTTCATGCTTTCAGAGGAGAAAAAAAAAGAATCAGTGGCTACATATTAAAATAGGTAATTTGACTAAAATTACTTTATTCTGAATTATCTCCCCTACTAACAATTATTTCCTCTTATTTGTTGAATTTTTTTTTATCAAACACAAATATGGTATTATTTTTTTTTAGGAATTACAGCCATACATATGGTAAAAGACATGATTTACATTAAAACTACTCTCAAAATTTGCACATATCATTAATGACCAATTGTTATCTGCTACTTCAAAATCCATGATGGGGACACTAAAACCCATTCTTTTAGTGGTTTGATTAAAAGTTCAATTTTTATCGAGCCTTCGACTTGAGTAAAAAAAGTGAGACATAGTGATCCTACTTTCCATCGTTGTTGTCGTAGTTTGTTTTGGCGGCAGTCACAAATTTTCACTCTGTGGTCACTTATTGAAATTTTAATAACTTTCTTAAACTATCCTGGATTTCTACCATACTTGGATAGAAGCTTGTTCATGATCATAAGATAGTATACAGAAGTCAATTTTTGTAAAAAATAAAATTCCAATTTCCGTATTTTACTTATAAATGAACTTAGTTTTTCTGCCAGGAAACATAACATTCACTCTGTGGTTCAAGTTTTAAAAATTTTAATAACTTTCTTACACTATCCTCGGTGTGTGACAAACTTGCACAGAAGCTTATTTATGATCATTTTACTTTTACTTATATATGGACTTAGTTTTTCTGTCAGTGAACATTACATACAATCTGCAGTTAAAGTTTTCAAAACATTTTTTAGATTCATAAACTATCCTGGATTTTTACCAAACTTGGACAGAAACTTCTTACAATCAAAAGATTATATCAAGAGGAATATTTTAATTGATTTTTTTTCCTCATTTTTGTTGAGCCTGCAATTAACAGCAAAAGTAGGTGAGACACTGTGTTCCACCGAACCCTTACACATGGTAAATCCTCAACTTAAAAGGACATTAGCTCTGTTGCTGGTCCCCTTTTAAAAAATGACAAATCGTATAGTTCCAAAAAGATAATTTTTTTTGGATAGATATATTTGCTAAATAAAAAGCTGTGAAGATCATTTTGAAAGTCCCAGGGGTATATCTTCATAGGACAAAATCTTGTATTTATTTTGCTGAGCTCATCATTAAAACATGATTTATGTTGTTGAAAATCTAATGATTTGATGTAATATGCATTTTCTATTTTTTTTATATTAAAATTGTTCAGATTTGCATATTACCTGAATTTCTGTAAAATTAATTGACAAGTCATTGATTAACATCTTGGGATGTTTTTGAATACTTCCTGTAAATCACTAAAGAGATCATGTAATCTCCTGCATAAATATTGATTATGTTGACACTTTGTATGTAAAATACATCCTTGAAAAAGGAAAACAATACTTGGTACCATGACAAAGCTTACAATTATTACTGTTCTGAAAAAATCTGTTATTCAGTAGATGATTGTCATAGGGTCTAGGATATTTTGTGATCTTGATGGAAAATCAGGTAAAAAATTATTATTGTTAATGAGTTTATAATCTGTAACTTTATATATAGTCTGATTGTACAATTCAGGGTTAAATCAACTGACAGCTGCAGCTTAGTAATAGCAATATGATTTCTGAAATAATCAAGGTACCATCAACATTGTGTATTCTAGTAATTTTGAGCATATTTCAAAAATGATGTTAAGATAAATGAATTAGATACTGTAAATTCAGAAATTATTGCGTGCATTTATTATTGCGATTTTGTCATTTTAGACTTAAATGCGATTTTAATTTTTACGATTATGAGAAAACTCCTGTTAAATTCATATAAAATATTTCAAAATGCGAGTTTAAATTATTGCGTTTACAACTCAGTCACATTTTTCGCAATAATAAAAACCTCGCATTAATTTCTGAATTTACAGTATATAGAATCAGCATCAGCTAATTAAAACCAAGACTATGTCAATATTGCCTCTATAGGTTGTTTTTAAGTGTGTTTTAGTTTACTATTAAGACATGTGGTCATGTTAGGCAAAGTTTGAGGTTTTGTGTTTTGTGGAGTAATTAAACTGAAACCTGTTTCTTGGCTGTAACAATACAGACTTAAACTATCTGGACCATATATACTGCTTTTTTTCCTGTTTGTGTGTAGTTCTATGGTCTTGAAAGAGTGGGTTGTTGGTGAATTGTATGATCTAGCTGTAGTACTTTCCTATATTTTTGGTAATTCCTGTTTTATTAAATGCAGAAGAACAGCACTTCGTTACTATGTGTTTTTTTTTTATGAGAGTAGGAAAGTTTTCACTACAGTGAGTTTAGCTAGTAAGTTTCTAATTAATGAGATACAGTGAAAGGGGGTAGGAGGGATCCTGATCCCGAAATCATGGGCTTAAAAACACCAGATCCTGAAATCCTGGGCTAAAAAACACGAAATCCTGATGGGTTACAGGTGTGTATTCAGAAATTTGAAATAGGGTGGGGCCTGGTATGTTTGGAGAGATTGACTCTTAAAAAATGTATGCATTTATCATAAAGGAATCTCCAGAAGGGAGGGGCTTGGTACCATGCCCCCTAAATTTGTCTCATTAATGTATTCATTACTTTTGAGATTTAATGCAAACTTTTTGAGAACAAATGTCAGATGGAGAACTAGTAGAAGAAAGAATGTTATATGTCAAACACCAATAAGCGTTACACACTGCTAGCTGTAGTGATTTCACTTCAATTGTGATAGTATACTCACCTGTGTTTAATTAGAAAATTGTTAAGGATTTTGGACTTACTGATGATTTATTTATCAAATTGTTTACTTATTTTATCAGTGAAACATGTCAACATGGTCTAGAGTTTGAATTCAAATATTGATTTTGAGGAATATCTAACTGTTCTAACACCCTTTCTGGAATTATTGTACAGATTGAATTTCACTAATCTTATTTAGCATTTTCATTTCTTAAAAAAATTGTATTGAAACAAATGGAAAGAAGTGTTTTGTTATTTCTTATGATGTATAATATTTTGTTCCATGTTGAACATATTGTACAAAGGGAAATAACTCTAGCTGTCCTATGCATACAGCTCCTCCCTTCTGGAGATTCCTATATGATAAATGCATACATTTTTTACAAGTCAATCACTCCAAACATACCAGGCCCCACCCTATTTAAAAATTCTGAATACACACCTGTAACCCACCATTAATTGTTACAGAAAGACATCTTGATAATAAATTTTGAATGAAATTAAAAAGAGATAAATGAATTAGCAAAACACTGAAACTTTTTTTAAATTTTTGACACTGTTTCTTCCTGGTCATATATGCTCTATCCTTCATAACATGTGAAAACAGAAAATAGAATTTATAATTACTTAGTTTTGAGAAGTATAAACATACAACTCATCCAGTTTATCATAACGATGGAATAATGCTGTGATGCAATCTAAAGTATTGTACCAGTCAGTAGACACTTATTTATTACTCAGTGGCTTTTGTAAAAATCAGCAGAAAATAAAGAGTTTGAAAAAAAAATCCAGACAAAACTGTTTACAAACTCCTATCATTCTTTTGGATTAATTTTCAATTTTGGTTGCCCAATTTGAAATTATTTATATATACTTTTTTTTCTCAAAGTTGAAGGGAACCACTCAAGTACCCGAAGAAGATAATAATTGCCAACATAAATTTTATTATGCTTTAAACTCAGAAATTGTTGCATGCATCTGTTATACAATTTTTGAAAAATGAACAAAGATGCTGATTAATTATTGCTATTTCAGGAAAATCTTCACACATATCTATGTATAAGATATAAGATGGATTCAATACTTTGACCTATGCTGGTTTACTTTTTTTTTTAACACAATGTTTAAAACCACAAAAGGAAGCTTGAGATTGATTGTGAGGGCTATGGTCCCTAAGGTCCCTAAGGAATTAGGGGCCCAAAAGGGCCCCAAAAAAGCATTTATCTAGTGTCAGTACAAATAGGTGTGTATAAGTATTTCAATTGTTCTGAAATTGTTCCACAATGTTTAATACCATAAGTAGAAGTTTGTGATATATTTTGGTGGGTTATGGGGCAAACGGTCTAGGAATAAAGGACCAACAAGGGACCAAAAACAAGCATTTTTGTAGTTTCAAGACAATAAATTGGAGTTATCTTTCTTTGTCCAGAATAGTAGTTGAATCAACTTAAATCAATGCTATATACAATATACAATGCAATATTCACTTTACTACCAACTGATAAATTAAAGCAGTCTTTTCCATTCAGTGATTACAAGCACTTTGATTACCATTCTAGGGTTATGCCCCTTTACAAATGGAAAAATTCAAGAATTTTTCAGTTTCTGTTCTCTTAACTTAAGTTTGTCTCAACTAAATTTAATGAAATGTGTAATAATGCTTAATACCTCTCAACTAAGTTTAAGTTCATTTTTTGGCAGCTCCACTTTTGCAGTTCTTGAGTTATGTCCTGTAATAACGTTACATGCTAGTGGGGGCATCATCTGTGTCCCTTTGTACACATTCCCCGTTTATGTTTTTTATGCCCCACCTACAATAGTAGAGGGGCATTATGTTTTCTGGTCTGTGCATCTGTTAGTCCGTCTGTCTGTGCATCTGTCTGTCTGTCTGTCCGTTCGTCCGTCTGTCCTGCTTCAGGTTAAAGTTTTTGGTCAAGGTAGTTTTTAATGAAGTTGAAGTCCAATCGACTTCAAACTTAGTACACATGTTCCCTATATATGATCTTTCTGATTTTATTGCCAAATTAGAGTTTTATCCCAATTTCACGGTCCACTGAACATGGAAAATGACAGTGCGAGTGAGGCATTCTTGAACTGAGGACACATTCTTGTTAGAAGTTAATATTAATTTTAACCATGACTGTATGACATTTTCTATTTTAATATTTTGTGATGTATTTAAATGAGTTGTAATTGTTGCAAACTCCATTAGAAATTTGAATTGAGATAATTGTTTGAATTGGGGAAAGGGGGAGGTGAAAAAAAAGGGGGGGGGGTCAATTTTTCTCATTTCAGATTTCAGAAAGGATTAATATTCAATGGCAAAGTGAATTGCTCAAAAGCACAAAAAAAATGAATGTTGTGTCCATACTAGCCCCAACTTTTCAGTGTTGGACCTCTGCTGTTGTACATGTATAAAGCTGCGCCCTGTGGAGCATCTGGTTAGAAATTGTGGCTTGGATGGAGAGTTGTCTCATTGGTACTCATACCACATCTTCTTATATCTTTTAAAAGATTGTTGTTTGAAAAAATAATTTGACATTGCTTCTTAACATGACATAAGTTTGCATATATTGTTACTAGGCATATCTCTTTCATTTATTTGAAAAAAAATCATGTGATCTCCATATTACATTAATTCAATGGTTGTCTTTGATCTATGGCATTTTCATTTGCTTAAAGCTAGTCCTAATGGTAATACATTTAATCTCATACAAGCCTTGTTTAACTTTTAATACTGGAATGATTTGAGATAAGTCTAATTGGTATAGACCTCACTGACCCCATACAATATATGATAATCTTATTTAATGATATTTGATGTAATGATTCCCACATATAACTAAGGATATTTGTAAAATATTGCATGTACATTCATTCTGCAAGGATAGACCCTTCCATTTTATTTTTTTAATCAGATACTCCTTGAATTATAGGGTGATTTGTTTTGGAGGGGGGCTTAATTTTAACTATATGGGATCTGTGAGCCTCAGCCTCACTGAACACTGAAGTTTTTTTTTCATTAAGTGAATTTATAATAGTTTTAAAGGATTAGAACTAAGAAGTAAAAAAAGGCTTAACTTTAACTGTTTCATTTCAAAATATTGTACTGTTAATGGTCATTTGCAATTTTCGAAATTTGAAAATGATTTGTTTTTAAAAAAAACTTTTTTCTTTTTGTCTTACTATGAAACCACTGATGTGAAAAAATATAATTGAGATATTAAATGATGCTTGATTTGTTTTGTACAGTAGAACAATAAAAAGGAAACAATTTACAGGAAAGTGATATGGATGGATGGTTGGTTTCTTTTCTTTAATTTAAAAAAAACCCAACTTTTTTATTTAAATTTTGATTAAGATTGTTTTAATCAATAGATGTGAAGATTAGAATGTTACAACCATGTGCAAATAAAGGAAATGTCTACCTCCATTACAAATTATGCACCCACTTAAAACAATCTATTTTTCTATAAAAACTGTTATCGATACATTTTATTTTTGTACCTATAATCTTTTCTATTAAATGTTTCCAGGAGATTGGACAAATTGGATAATATTGGTTTTCATTTAAACAGCTCATTTCTGAAGTGTTAAACAGGTTTATAATACAGCTTATGATCAATTAAGCCTTGAGGGAGATCCAACGAAGATAACCTGTGTTGGGCTGTCTACATTTTTACAATACTAATATACTATTTTCAAATATATATTGCATTTATCTTGCAGTTTTAGTATTGGCATGTTCCCATTCAAATATGAATTAATTCAAAAACGTGATAAATTGCTCAGCGTGAAGTAATGTCCTTACAAATAAATGTTTTTTAAGGTCCAATGTCTCAATTTGTATGTGTCTAAATTGGTTCTATTGATAATTAACAAAACTATTATGATTTAATCAATGTAAGAGCCTTAGTTTTGAATTGATGTGAGGTTTGCTATTTAAAAAGACTTTGTCATATTTCTCTCAATGACATATTTTGTTGAACAGGATTAAATTTTGGACTGAATAAGTCTTTCATATGACAGTAGATTTTGGAGTTGTTACACTAGAAATGTTTTGTATGAGTTAAATATATTTAATAACTCTTAATTTGACAAGATGTGAATAATTTGCGTAAAAAAGTAGTAATTGTGGGAAATTGTTTATTTATTTTCATAGTATAGGAATATTGAATTATCAATATGTATAACTGAAACATACGACAGAAAAAGGGTGAAAATGAATTGAAATTTTCTTGACATTCATTAACATCCATTGATTATTTGGGATTGATTTTTATAATGAATGTGATTGCGTGCCATCGTTATGCCGTGATGTCAATACCAACACTTCAATAAGTGGCCGATCCGACTAATATTGAAGTTGTATACTTGACTGTACTTTTATTGTATGGATAGAACAAAAATACTGACATGTTTAGAAAATCAGATGGAACGAGAGATTGATTTTTTAAATCATCGTAACATTTTTATATTACAAGGATTAATTCATTTGTCAGTAACTGTGGAATTTATTAAATGTTATATTTGTAAACCGAATACCTTTTTTTGAAGTGGATCTCAATATTGCATGTAAGGATTTAGAAAGTTTACAAAACTTCAATTGATGTTGCATGTTTAATATGCTTCACAAAGGTTTAACATTTTTCTTTATGTACAGTTTATTTAGGAAGAGATATACATTAGATAGCCAATAATTCAATTCTGACATGAAAATTTTACATCACTGATGCAAGTACCGTGAATTGAGTGATTACTTTTTTCCATTTCTTTCAAAAAAGGATAATATTTGTGTTTTGGATGTAGCAGTATATTGAAATTTCTTGATGCATCCAATGGGCCGATCGCGAGTGCCAGAGACACCGTTAATCAGTGTTGAACATGAAAATCCTTGGGAGGTTAATCTATCCTTTAGATCTGTCAGTATCGCTCCCTGTAATGGTAAGGTTATATGTAATCAGATGTAAATTATTTTCTCTCCTATTTATGTTAGAATTTTAAATGGAGAGTTAAGAAATGACTTTGTTAGGATTACATTTAGGTATATATGTTCTTTTCAAGGTTACAGGACTTTAAAGCGGTTTTGAAATCAAATAAGTGGACTAGAAAATTTTCTGACAAAATATCACTGTTGTAGTTGAAGGTAAACAACAGATTTGGTTATGTTTTTTTTAGTAGAAATGAAAACATAACACACAAATCAATGTCCTCTAACATGGATCACCATATCACACTTAATATGTGTGAGAAAGTTCACTTAATTGATTTCTGTTTTGTTTGTGTTTCTTTCTTTGTCCAAAAAAATGGATTATCCTGATTAAGAGACTTATTAAAAATGGTTGTGAAAAAATCTCAAGGACTAGTAGTAACAAATATTAAAACTGATTTGTACCGGAGTTGTTTTGTAGTTATTGGTTATTATTTATCAGATCATTTGGTTTATAATTCAAAAATGAAATTCCATGAGAGGATAAAAAAGTAATTTTCAAGAAGCATAATTAGATATCTTCTATTTTTATTTTTATCGCAAACTTGCATGGTGTTTTGAATGAGGACATTGTCTATTATGAATTAAGAAATTTAAAAAAAGTGAACAGTTTTACACTTGAAGATATCTTTAATGGATACAATATAACATAAATTTGGTTAAACAAGTTTATTTGTATAGTCTTTGGCTTAGAAAAAGGGGGGCTAACAAATACTAATAGCACTATATGTCCGTCTATAGTACTCTTTTATATCTCATTAAAACTCAGCATATTAACTTAATAAATGCTCACAATTATTTTTTACTTCACAGTATGTGTTTATTCTGCTTGACATGTTAAAATATCTTCTGATTAAACATTTAACTTTTTTTATGAATTTTATGACCACTAGCCTGTCAAGAATGAGGTATGGCAGTGGGATTCACCACCTTTTTAAATTGACAAGCATTGCCAGTTTTCCTGTATGAGACAGGTGGTCTTCTTGTGATATATAAGGCTCCTTCTGCCAAAATAAACTAGTTGCCTTGATATTTCCAAGAGTAAAATGGAAGGTGGTGTTAAAACACAATAATCAATCAATCAATCACACTGACCTGTTTCTTATAAGTTTTAAGCACATAACTCTTTCAGCGGAATATCAGTTTGATTTAGTTATCAGTTGAAGAGATATCTGTTTATTGATAGTAATTTTGTAAAGATGTGAAAATGGTAAGAGACCCAATCGGTAAAATAGTGATTTCCTATCAGAAGTCTCTTGAATGTTGATCATTCTGATTAAAATTACCTGTATTTTTTTGTATCTCTTTATGAATTAACCTTGAATTAGTTCCGGAAATTAGTTGAAAAGAAACTTAGCAATGAAAGTTTTGTTGTTATAAACAGTCTTTGAAGAAATATAATAGAATTATTGATTCACCTGTTAGGGGTCTTAAAGTTTTATGATTTTTGCACATGCATGCGTTATCTGACAGATTGTACATTTTACTGTCAATAAGAATGGATATGAATGGTCTTAAGATTTTATGATATCTTGACATGTATTTCTGAATTAATAAAGTTTGTAAGATAATCAGACAAGATTATTGGAAAAGTTATATTGTTGTGGGACATGCTTTTCATAAGTTGTAATTTGTGGAATGTAGATTCACATCAAAAAGACCAACAGGGTTTACAGTTTTGTGTGTGATATAAAGAGCATATTTTATTTAAATGAAATAAAAAAAAAAAAATGGTCCAGATCATATTATTTAAATTTTGTTTATTGTTATATCACAAGTTGGTTTTCCATTTATTGAATATCTACAACTACAGTTATGCTGCAATTGTCTTTACCAAAATCCAATTCATTTTCCCTCAAATGTGACATTACCAAATTTGTTCTACAGTGAGCAGTATGAAGGGTGATACAAGTGAAGCAGGAAACAATGTATGTTTGCACTTCCAGAGTGTCGACTATCACCCTCAGTTTTGTAACATTTTTATGTGAATACAATGTACTGATAAATGGACTTAGATTTTGGAAGATAGCATGAAATGCGCACAGCCTGTACACTGACCACAGCAGTTGCAGGTGAGACACAGGATTCCACAGACCTTTCAAAAATTCGTTATGAGTTAAAGGATCTACATTTTTGTCAGTCAAGATTCTTTGACCCTGACCTTTACCTCATTTCACAAAACCGTGATCGAAGTTAAGTTTGCATGATCAAATCCATATCTCAAATACTAAAGCTTTATAAGCAGTAGGGCAGTTATACTGTTATATTTGGTTAATGGAATGATTGTAAGAACTGCATGTCTGTCTGGCTGGGTTTATCTTTAACTGACTTTGACCTTATTTTCAAGGTTCATTGGTCAACATTATTTTTTGTGTGTTTTGGTCTATTTTTCATAAATGTACTTATAAGCAAAATTTAAACTGTTTTTGGTGTATGCAATGATATTAAAGTGCATATCTGTGGCATTTACCATCTTCCCTTGTTATTAAGTTCTTGTGGTTAGGTCTGATTTGCAGCATCTTCGCTAGCCAAGTATTTACAATCCAATCTGCTCCTCTTCACTCTTAGCAGAGGAAGACAGTATAGGTGTATACAGGGTGGTGCCAACTAGCGACAGACTTCATCACAATTGATCAATTACAGCATAATTCTGTACTATTCAGTCCACAAATGACTTCATCCTGTCCTGTTTTACATTTTTTTACAATGCAAAAGTTGCATATCTACATTGACTTTTCCACATTTGTTACAGGAACATACACAAGAACTTCAATTTGTTGATTAGTTTTATATATTGTCTTATGTTTTTGGGGTAAACACGCCTTGCACAATCTACACATAGTAATTGTTTATTTACATTTTCTAAATTTCACATGGCAATCTTAAAGATGGTTTGGTTTTGATGTAGCTAGTTACAACCACATCTAATGGATAACAAAATCTGACCAAATCTGCCAATGGTAAAGAGGAGCAGGTCAGATCTTATTCCTTGGCTAGCAAAGATGGTTGTTCAGATACTTCAGACAATAGGTCAACTACACAGAATGATTTTAAGGTGTGCTTTGTCATCGCAGGGTTTATCTCGTCAAGTCTATGAAAAAGGCTATGAAAAGCACCGGACATTTAATACATAGTTTATTGTGTGTGTGCAAATATATATACCAATGGGTTTGATAAAATCAAAGATTTAACCAGTTTATACCCTAAATCAAAAAGTAGTTGTTGTGAAGTTGTGAACATATTTCCAATGAAACTAGTCACACCAAATTAAAATATACTATTTCTGTTATGTATTTAAATCGGTACAGGGTGACTTTATTTACTCATATATTTACACTGAAGTCAGCTGTTTCCTCTGTTTTCAGCACTGTCAATATTGTTTAAGTTTGTCATATTGTCACTTAAAATACAAATCTTTATGTTGATACTAGTAATATTTTATGGTTTGAATAAAACGTAATACTTAAATAGCTCTTCTTAAAATTGATATGGAATTACCCGTACATGTATTATATATATTAAACATTGAAAGTTGCATAACACCAGTTGAAGTTGGTTTGTAATAATTTTTCTATTCCTCTCAAAAAGTCTGCATTGATGTATATATATTATTAAGATAAATATGTTATTCTAAATAGGTTTGCAAATGTACTGTTGTTTGTAAAAGGGATGAAAGAGTTTATGTTTAGAAACACTTGAAAAGGATTATTTAGAAAAATGTAAGCCTAATTAATATTCCAAGTTTGTATTAGGTTTGTTCAACAACTAGCTGATGAATTATATAATATTTCTTTTTGTAAAGGACATATGAATTTTCTATCATTGAACACAAATAAGTAATTTGAATAAATGGAAAATGATTGTGCGGTCTAAATAGCCTTTTATATAAGACGAAGAAGTATGAAAACAACTTTAATTCAGATAGGATTCTTAGTATGTTGTTTGAATGTGACTTAAGACTGAATTGAAGATATGCTTATATTAGTTTTTATGTGATTCGTTAAGAAAGAGCTTTATATGTAGACTTAAAAAAGGGACCCAAATTAGAAAAAAAGATAAAGAAACATTTTAATAAAATCATTTGCACAAAATGCTTGCATGGGCAGATTGTAATTTTGCTTAGCAATGAACCATAGGGGAGCATGATAATATTGATAAGATTATAAGGAGTGATTGGGTACTATTTAAATACTAATATTCTACCATTTGTCCTTTAAATGATATTTATCAAATTAAATTCAATAAAGTACTGACAACCCATTTATTTTGTATATTTGTAGTACAACTTAATTTGATTAAAACTTGAAAATGTCTGTCATTTAAATTTTAATGTCATTCTTATGGAAGTACACCGGTGTTTAACTGCGTTTTAGAAGTTTGCACTTCACTCATGTGTCTGTATAGTTAAAGGTGCAGATTTATATGCAATGGGATTAACCCTTTATTGTCATTCATGTGGGTTTACACATGTAAATTGTTCTTTTACAACTTGAACAGAATGTTGCAGCAATTGTGTTTAAGATCAGGAGTCATTTTTAACTTCTGCTTATAAAAAAATGACATTTGACAGTTTAATTAGGTCTAAAGCTAAATAACAGTTATAGCTTAAAAGTAGAACATTTATACAAGGCTGTATGGTCATATCTTTATTTTTCTAAATCTTTAAAATTTGAATCGAAAGTTATGAGTTGTGTCAAATTTCAGGGAGGAATCAAAGATTAGCTCCCCTGATAGATCCCCCAACAGTTCAGCAAGATGACGAAGCTGAACTAGACTCAGGTATCAAAAGAGTTTGACTGAAGTGTGTTTAGTCTGGCCAGTTCTTGTAGAAATTTGTTTGAATTGTATATTCTGTTGAATTGATATTATAACAATCAATGCTGAATTATTACTTGTAAGCATGCTCATTTTGTCATCTTGGGTATGACTACTGAATTGTTTTGATAGAATATGCTAGATACTGTTTGTAGATGCTAGAATGTAATGCATGTACAGTTATGTGAAAACTGCAAAATTTTATAAAATATTTGAGTAAATGTGCTGATTTACTAATTTTGGTGTTAAACATGAGAAATAAATATTAATTTATAAAAACGGGAAATTTTGGGCAAAATTCAAAAAAATACCCATTAATTTCAATTGAATTCTCTATTCCAGTGAAAACAAGAATTTACTAATTATTGAGAATATTGAAAAGAATTAACAATTAATTTGTATCAATACTTCCTACGACTTGTGTAAATTTGATGTCACTGTGCTGATTTGGAAAAAGTTTTATGCTGATATTTAGTTAAAAATAGCATGACGAAAACATAGAAAGAATTTGATATTTTTTGAAAACAACATTTTATCATTTTATTGAAAAACAATATTTGAAAGATTTTGCTGGCCTTTACAGAGGTCTGAATGCTCTGTTTTACTGGACTAGTTAAAAAAAAATACTAACTGCATGATCTTCATATTTATGTACCAGTTTTCACATAAAAGAAATGATACATATTGGTTTGCAGATGAATTTTATAAAGATGACATTAATTAAGTGGAGTAAAAAGAAACATTACCATTTGGTAAATTTGAACCCTCAGAGTAATACCTCACTACACGTTTGTGGCCTAAGGGAAGTAACTCTAGAAGTTTGTGTGTCTTCTGCTGTCTTTTAAACTTTTTCTACTCTAGCAAAAAGTTTGCCTTCTCCGTTTGGAAATTATCAGTATCTTGTCAAAATTATATTTTCAAAACCCTTCTGAATACATTTCTCAAGTATTATTAAGTTTTTCTGTACTTTTTATAACAAATATTCAATTGAAAAGGTTGGAAAATACTTAGTTGGATTATAAATGCTTCTCTTTTCATTTAGTACACTTATTTTATGATAATATATTGTATCTAATAAATAAATTTATTTTGCAGGTGTGTATGAAAGCATTTACAATTAATGGCACTGCAACATGATTCTCCACTCCTGAATTATAGTACATGTAGTTGTAATTACTATTAATGTTTTTCAGGTCGTAACCAAGGTTTCCGTCACAATTTTTCCTCCTATGCAGAATGGGAAAAGACATACGGGTATAACATAAGTAGTGACAGTGGTAGTGAAAGTGATAATGATGATTCTGACTCAGAGAGCAAGAAAAATGGAGGTAAAAATCTGAAAGTAAAATCTATCATGTCACTCAAAGTCTGAAAAAGTTGTCTTTCTGTCAGGCAATTCTTTATACTGTGGATTCATTTATTTTCGTGGGTATCAATTTTCGTGGTTTGAGGAAAATTTACATATTTGTGGATATTTAATTTCGTGGTTTTGGCAAAGTCTACACTCATTCCTTTAGAAAATTTGTTATTCGTTGAACATTTGAATTTCGTGGTTCTCCTGTACCCACGAAATCCACGAAAATTGGTATCCAACGAATATTAATGAATCCTCAGTAGACTATCTGAATTCATGTTGACAAATCCACTTTGGAGATGCTTTTGGTATGCTTTTATCCTAGATCTGACTAAGAGTTTATAAAGAATGAATTAGTTATTGAGACCGGGGCCTCTGTGGTATAGTGTGGTCTCAGTAGTTTAAACGGTTATGAGTTCTAATTCCTCACTTGGAAGTCATAATGATGCACTATACACTTCAATCTTTTAAAAATAACTAGAATTGTTAGTTTTCCTACTGTTGGTCTGTGGTTCTCCCCCTGCACTTAAGTTTCCTTCACCAATAAATTTAACTGCCAAGAAATAGCAAAATAGTGCTGATAGTTGTGTTACTATCACAAATTAATCAATTTAGTTATATTACAGGTATATTAGATTTATTGTGGAAGAAGAACTTTCCTTAACTGAATTTCATTCATACTATTAGATCTACAGCCATTTTAGTCTCTTGCAATCTTTCATTACCTATCTACTAAGTACCTGAAGAAGGTTTTCATAATATCAGTACAAATTGTATCTGTAGTCTCTGTCCTTACAAAACATTCAAATTTGGCAATTTCAATGATTTTTGTCGAGCCTTCGACTTTAGTCGAAAAAGCGAGACTAAGCGATCCTACATTCCGTCGTCGTCGTCGTCGTCGGCGTCCACAAATATTCACTCTGTGGTTAAAGTTTTTGAAATTTTAATAACTTTCTTAAACTATACTGGATTTCTACCAAACTTGGACAGAAGCTTGTTTATGATCATAAGATAGTATCCAGAAGTAAATTTGGTAAAAAATAAATTCCATTTTTTCCGTATTTTACTTTTAAATGGACTTAGTTTTTTCTGCGGGGAAACATTACATTCACTCTATGGGTTAAAGTTTTTAGAATTTTAATAACTTTCTTAAACTATCCTTGGTTTGTACCAAACTTGGACAGAAGCTTGTTTATGATCATGAGATAGTATCCAGAAGCAAATTAAAATAAGCTATCCTGGGTTTGTACCAAACTTGGACAGAAGCTTATTTATGATCATAAGATAGTATCCAGAAGTAAATTTTGTATTAAGATAACTCCATTTTTTCTGTATTTTACTTTTAAATTGACTTAGATTTTCTTCCAGTTAACATTACATACAGTATGCAGTTAAAGTTTTCAAAACATTTATAAGAATCATTAACTATCCTAGATTTTAACCAAACTTGGACAGAACCTTCTTACAATCATAGGATAGTATCAAGAGGAATATTTTTATTGATTTTTTGCCTCATTTTTGTTGAGCCTGCGATTTACAGCAAAAGTAGGCGAGACACTGGGTTCCGCGGAACCCTTACAATTTTTTTTTTATATATATATATGTATAAAACTTTAAAATAAAACACTTTGATTTTAAATTTTGTTTACTACCATTGTCTGGTCACTTTACATAATAAACTGTAACAATAAATTAAATTATTCACCTTTAATATTAAAATCACTCATGAAAATCAAATGACAATTATAAGTGATAAAGGAAAGGAAGGATGAGATTTTTACATTTATGCCAGGAAGGTCTGTATATTATGATATTTTATAAAGTGAAGAAACACAGTTAGGAATAAAACAGAATAATTTTATCTGCTAATTTTTTCAGACAATTTTTTCTTTACATTTATCATATTTATGAATTTTACAATTCTGTTAAAAACTGGTGATCTTTGCTTTCCAATTTAGGAGGATTTATTTAAATTTGTAATTGACACAAAAGTACCAAAAGGGTACCAAAGTCTCTTTGACTACCCTCAAGGGTCTGCCCAGGTTGGTAGAACATAGAATGATATTTTAAATGGTTTTCTCAGGAATAAAAATAATCCATTAGGATTTCTACTCTTACTTTTTATGTTCAGCTGTGCTGATCCATTGAAGAACTTTATAAAAAAAAAACAGCTTAATCAAACAATCCAATTAAAGATAATTATATATATCTTATATAATTTCC
The DNA here is from genome assembly GCF_036588685.1 of Mytilus trossulus. NCBI lineage: Eukaryota > Metazoa > Mollusca > Bivalvia > Mytilida > Mytilidae > Mytilus > Mytilus trossulus. The sequence goes on along the minus strand of NC_086381.1, from coordinate 39,587,624 downwards.
ACATGTTAGAATGCTAATTTTAAAATCCCCCCAAATTAGAATGAATATATGAGGAATGCACAAACAACTTTGTTAAACAATGTTAAACTCAGTCAGCTAATATTTTTGAATTATTTCCCTTTGGTTAGAGCTAATTGATTATATTATAGTTTCTTTTTTAAACTCAAAAAGGGTTAGTTTCTACAGCATATTAAGGGACAGTTTTAAGGTGTTGTCCAGTGCAGCAGACTAAAATGTCACAAGCCTTTCAATGAGGTTATATGAATTTTTATGCCATTTTTGGAAATATTTAAATAAATTTAGATCTTCTGATCATCGCTCTTGGTCTAGGTTAAACTGTCATTTAATATGGAATAAAAAAGGAAAAATTTAAAAGACTTCTTCAGGCTAGAGAGAATGAGAAATTCACTTATAATAATGTGACAGCTTTTCTCAGAACTAGGACATATCTCATGTCTGCTTTAGTTTCAATATATCATATAATAGGAATTGCAACTGATTTTTTAACCTCCAGCAATAAAAATGGAGTTTAGTGTAGGTGGTATCATTTTCTGCCTGTTTTTCTTTCCATTCACATGTCATTGGTAAATAATTTGTCTGGATTACATTGGTACTTTTTAAAATAGTTTTCAATAACCTCAGTCGTCATTTGTTTTACCATATTTATCATTTGTGAAAGGTTGTTAGAATTCTTTTACAAATTACAGATGGTTGAACTTGCTCAGTATTATTGTGAATTTTCATATTGGTTTCATAATTTTGTAGCTAATTAATAAATTCCTCTTATGTTTATCAGAGCAAACCTGTTAAAAACATTGTAAATCCTTACTTGTCACATATGAGGCAGAATGTTTAATTCTTAGAATCGTAAATATCTGAAAGACAAGAATATTTAAGAAATTATGTATTGGCTTCAAATTTGTCATGTCTATGTAATGTTTATTGGCTTTTATGCTTCTGTTTCGGTTGAAAGTAGATCTTCTGAGTTTACTATTTGAAATTTATAACGCATGTTTTGAATTAAAATTTTATATATATGCTCTACTAAATATCTGCAGTTGTTAGTAATGATTTAAAGGGATTGAAAAGATTTACATATCAGTAGATATGGATATATGCACTTTGGACTGAATATTAATTTAATGAGACTTCAAGAGGTCTTGAATTTCTGTCTGTATTTTATCATACCTGTGATCTACATTGTTTTACAGATTTGTAACAGGTTTATTATTCAATCCTTTTAAAAAGTAACAACTACAAACAATAGAAAAGAATTAGAACATACCATTACCTTGTTAAATTAAAACAGATTTGTAAAGCCAATATATTACTATACTGACCATGTAATTTGTTTTTGACTACAGCCCTGTTAAATGAACATTATGGTATGCCCTAAAAAAGTTTATAAAACATTAGAATGTGGTTTCACCTATATGCCCTTGTTACCAGGCTTTACCAGTATCTATGATACCAAAATAAATGTACTTTAAATTTGGCCAAATCTAAAGATTGCCATATATATGCAAACATGATTTAAATTTTTGTTTTGTTTAGGTCTGAAGATTTATACCTTTCTAAGTAATTGGTCAATTCTGCTGCAATATTTTTACAGTAAATGAGGAAAAGGCTTACAATTAATGCTTTCCATGTTGGAGCAATTCTTTACCTTCAAATTTTGACACATTGCATTGTTACTAACTCAGATCCTGATATTTAGATTTTGATTTATGTACCATTTTCCAATTACATACTAGTATATAGATATATTAAAGAGATAGGGTATGAGTGACAATGGCAATGAGACAACTCTCTATATACATATTACCAGTACATTAACATGTCTTGTCCTGAATATTCACATACAATTAATTTGCCACTGGACATATTCAGCCATCCATCATCATAATTATCATCCAATGCAATAAGTTTTTCCACATCTTTTGTAGTCATGTTCCTTTGAAGTGACACATTTTTAACATGCTCATAGATATTCCAAACTAGGGTGTTATTGACTTTACCAAAGTTGTACATAGACAATAATAGTGCATTGACTTGACATATCAACGATATAAAGATGAGGCTTAGAAACAGGGAAATGCAAGGCTGTGCTGAGCTATTTCTCCGTTTCGGGCCGAATCCTTATATCGTTGATATGTCAAGTCAATGCACTATTATTGTCTTTATACTGCAATCTAAAAAAACATTTTTAACTGTTGTTTAATGCGTTAAGGTTATTTATTTGTTTAAATATTGGGGGAAATCTCTTTTAAAAAGGCCTCATATCATGCTCGTGGATATATACAACACAATGAAATGTACATTTACCTGTTGAATACCACACTCAATGGTGAACGAAATCTTTTGAGTATGGACTAAAATATCAACCATGAGCATAAAACAATGATTTATAGGTTGCAAACAAAAATTATTAACAAATGAAATATGTTTTTCCAATAATTGAAAAAGAAACAAGGTTGAGTAGTTCCATGCATCGTTATATACATTGGAAACAAGGACAGGTTGAAGAGGTCGTATGAATAATTAAATATTATTTCAGCAACTTCTATTTGAATATATCATGAGAAAAAGTGATATCGGGTCAGTGACTGTATATGACATGGAAATATACAGTCAACGCATTTTGACTGCTCAAATAGAAAGAGTGCAGTATAAAATCATATACATAGCCATAATAAAATTGAGAATGGAAATGGGGAATGTGTCAAAGAGACAACAACTCGACCAAATAAAAAACAACAGCAGAAGGTCACGAACAGGTCTTCAAAGTAGCGAGAAATTCCCGCACCCGGAGGCGTCCTTCAGCTGGGCCCTAAACAAATATGCTTACTTACCCTTTCATGTATCAATCTCTTTAGTTATTATATGGCCAAATCTAATATAGCTGATGATTGCTGAAACCTTTATGAAGTGTTTATTCGATGTTTAATTCTCTGTTTCTAATAAATAAAATTGAGAATGGAAATGGGGAATGTGTCAAAGAGACAACAACCTGACCATGCATGGAACAGAAAATAGCAGAATAAAATTGAGAATGGAAATGGGGAATGTGTCAAAGAGACAACAACCTGACCATGCATGGAACAGAAAATAGCAGAATAAAATTGAGAATGGAAATGGGGAATGTGTCAAAGAGACAACAACCTGACCATGCATGGAACAGAAAATAGCAGAATAAAATTGAGAATGGAAATGGGGAATGTGTCAAAGAGACAACAACCGACCAAATAAAAAACAACAGCAGAAGGTCACCAACAGGTCTTCAATGTAGCGAGAAATTCCCACACCCGGAGGCGTCCTTCAGCTGGCCCCTAAACAAATATATACTAGTTCAGTGATAATGAACACCATACTAATTTCCAAATTGTACACAAGAAACTAATATGAAAATAATACAAGACTAACAAAGGCCAGAGGCTCCTGACTTGGGACAGGCGCAAAATGCGGCGGGGTTAAACATGTTTGTGAGATCTCCCCCCTCCCCCTATACCTCTAACCAATGTAGAAAAATAAACGCATAACAATACGCACATTAAAATTCAGTTCAAGAGAAGTCCTGAAGGTCACCAACAGGTCTTCAATGCAAAGAGAAACTCCTGCACCCGCCCCTAAAAAAATATATATACTAGTTCAGTGATAAAGAACGCCATACTAAACTCCAAATTGTAAGTACAGTTAATATGAACTCACATCCAATCTGCTCTTGTGCTGCTTCCAAACTTAATTTTCATCAATGAGGATGATAATCATTGATTTTTGTATGATTACTGATATTTACAGATGAGGATATATTTGGAAGTTTTAGAAATATAAATGATCCTCAATCAGACAAAGAACTGGATGATGGTAGAGTAATGTTTTAGTATTGTCTGAGTATACAGGTAGAAAGTAGTTGGGTTATGAATGGTAGTTTCTTTGATAGGGGTTTTATGGTTTTAGAAAGTGTAGATAAGATAATATGGTAGACAAAGCATGTCTTTATTAAAATAGTTAGATATACAAATTAAAAAAGGGGGAGGATAGCAAGGCACAAAGATATATTATGGATTATTAATGCAATGGCGGTATGATAATGGGTATTCATTGAGATTTTTTTATTCTGATAGGGTTTATTTTCTGTAAATGAAAGGTATAAAATTTGTAGATTTAAAGGATTCTGTCTTCAGTTGCTCAGGACCTCTTGTGAGAATTAAACTGTAGACGTACCAATCTGTTGATACGATGTTTGGTACAATTTGTGCCTTAGTTCACATTAAATCCTTTATAAAAAGTAAAAAACAGTGAAATGGTGATAAGTACAACCAATAAATATCAAAGAAGGAAAATGCTAAAACATTAAAAAAACAAAACAATAAAGCTTTAAGCCGGAAAATTATACCCTATATTGAAATCACTTTGTAGACCAAAATAAACCAATAATGCACCATTAATAAGAAGAAAGAGAATTTACATTTCATACACTTTACTACTGAATTACATTACAAGCTTCAAAGAAAAGGACGACCAATAGGTCATTCCAGTGCTTGTCTGTGGAGAGTATTTGTCCTCGATTTGTTTACATAGAAGATATAAGTAATAAAAAGCAAACATCTAGGTATAAGTAATGTAGGTACTTCAAACATTCCAGTTGACAAGCATAATAGCAACACTGTTTTACGATGTATTACATTGACTAATCTATATAGTTTAAATAGATATGTTGATCCAGTGGGGTATTCCTGTGTTTATATAGAACGTTTACCTTAGTAAGGGATTGTTAAGCTCTCATCAAATTAGGATCTTAAGATTGAGATTGTCTCTTGTTTTGTTTTCTGATTATAATTGGATTCATATTGAAGTTTGTTGAAAGTAAACTTACATCTTTACAAATGTATTTTAAGGTGGAATGTATTGTCAAATTATTTTTTTCATGAATTCGAAGCTGAAGTACTCTCAGCCTTACATCAGGTTACTTGTAACAGTCCATTGTTTGTGTCATTTTTATGTTTGTGTCATTTTGGTCTTTAGTGGATAGTTGTCTCATTGGCAATCATACCACATCTTCTTTTTTACATTGACTTATCTCAAACGGTAACAAAACAATGTAATTTGACCTAGCTTGGAGACTGTTGCTTTCTTGAAAGATTTTAGAACTTTGTCTAATTTAGTATCTACAATTTTGGCATGGAACCGAAAATAATCAATGAACTTAAACACTCGTTCTCTCATACTCATAGTACAGTATACCCCATTGAGGTTCTATAAAAGTACACGGTAATTCAAAACAGTTTTGTGTTTCATTATGAAGATAATATCTGTGCTAATGAAATATTTAGACAAAATGATAGTTTGTTCATTGCAATTTTTATGGTGGAAAAAATAATCATTTTCTTTCATTGGAATAATTTTAAAGTCAATTATAGCTTCTAGCTTTGTAATGTTTCATATTCGTGAATAATTATAATTCAAAGGATCAATTGTCTAATAGTAAACCATTGTTTGATTCTAAAATTGATGATTTGTTGTTAAATTGCCTTTTACAAAAATAATGATCAAAATATCAAATAAATTTTTGTAGTCCTTTTGTCTTGGTTAATAAATATATAACAGTAAAAGTATTGACCAACTTGTCATTTCATAAAGATTATTTAAATACAATGTATCTGTTACTTAATAAGAAATTTAAAAGGCTTTAGGTTTGGGCATGTTGATCCGTTTTTAGTAGGTTCAGTCATTTGAAACTAGATCTACCCTTTTAAATACCAACTGTCGTCCATATGATCAATGCTTTCACTTAGATGAAGTTGATTTGTATTCAAATAGGATAATATCTCCATAATATGTATCATTCAGAAAGTTTAAAATGGAACTATTTATTTTGGTGATGTGAATTATATTATAGGAATCTATGGATCTGTTTTCATTGGAAAGTGTTCAGTTTAAATCAGTGTTCAAAAAAGAGAATCTAGTCAGTGAGAAAAAGTTAAATGCATTTCATTGGAGTTAGAATATCTTTTTCAATATATGTAAGAAAAGGAAATTAAAAAAACGTATTTTGATATCCTGTTATGTAATTTATTGGAAGTTATTATTGTGGTTTAATGGATTAGGTAAACTGAGTGTTTTATAACTAAAAGGCAATTGGAGTTATCAATAATTTCATTAATATTTTATAAGTCGTTGATTACAAAATAATAGACGATTAAGTCTGTTTTCTTCAGTTGTTTACAGAGTGCATTTATAATGCAAGCAAAATGCTTAAAGATTAAACTCTGGCGTAATATCATGCATTGATTAGTTACTGTACATGAATAGTACATTAAAGATTAAACACCAGACATTTTGGATATATAAATTGGATTAAAAATTCTGTGGGACAAATATGTTTCGATAGTGCAAAACATGCAAATATTTTGTTAAAATGTCTTGACTGTAATGTACAAAGAATTGAGAGATATACATTTTCTATTGATATTTATGAGAATTAAATCATGATGCAAAATAGAATAAGATTAAAGCTTCCATTGAAAGTCAAACGTAGAAAAGACGGAAAGTAAAATTCATGTGAGGAGTATACTGACATTTGATCGAATTAATGTTATAAGATATAAAAAGACGATGAATAACAGCATTGAAGAAATATTTAACATGACTGGGAGAGGCGATCAGCTCACCAGGTTGCCTGGGATAGATATGCAGCTGAGTGATGGGGAGAATTCCTCAGATGACGAAGACGATCGCCTCTTAATGTTTCCCTGGTCTTCTTTTGTAAATTCAGACATATTGTCTTTGGATTTTTTCAAAAATGCAGGTAATATTATAATGATAGAATTGAAAATTATTCATTCCATGCCACAAATATGGTCTGTAACACAATCTGATTAAAATTCAATATTGTGGTATGCTTTACTTTAATGTGGAGAGCTGAATGGCTTGTAATATTAGTTTACATTTATCTGACCAAAGATCTTATATAGATATAATAAGATGTTGTATGAGTGCCAATCAGACAACTCTCCATCCAAATCATAATTAGTATAGTCAACCATTTTAGAAGAAGGGCTTTCAACATAAAGCCTTGGCACACACTGAAGAGCAAGCTGTAAGGGCCCCAAAAAGGAATGCATAAACATGTTTAACCCCACCGCATTTTTGCGCCTGCTCTATGGTTGGGTTGTTGTCTCTTTGACACATTCCCCATTTCCATTCTCAAATTTTATTATGTATGTCAGGTTCTGGATCTTGGTGTAGTTTTATATCTAAGTTTTACATTACAATGAATAATAGTAATCGTCTATATTAAATACCACAGAGTACAACAAACCACCAACACCAGACTCCTTTAAACTGACATACAAAAAACAATAACAAATATAAACACTTGGTCCAGATAGCATGACTTGGTAAATGCACAAACTATGTTATCTGTATCCCACACTGATATTTGAAAATTATGTTTCACTACTGCATTTCTCTTATACAAAACAACATTGTTAAAAGCACTTGAATCATACTGACCTACATTTCATGATACAGTGAATTAATTTTTGTGTATTAGAATGATATCTCAAGATCTCATGATGTCATGATATATGTACAACTTCCTTGGTCAAAGGTCAAGGTAAAAAATTGTGTTTACAACCCCATGTCCTATTGTATAGATCATGTCTGCTCTATAACTTTATGAACTGTTATGATTTCAAAGTTTATACTTGACATGTATATTAACCGTATGTACAACTTCCTAGGTCAAAGATCGAGGTCAAAAACTTTGGTTTCAGTTGACAACCCCATCTCCCATGGTACATGTAGATGTACAATTTTTTACCACATGTCATTAACAGCAGGGTCCACTGAAATGGTTACCATTTCAATGATGTCTAGTTTACATATATTTTACATGTGAGTGACTGGTTATTTTTTGCTTTTATTCCATTTGACATGGCCAATGAAAAGTAAATTGGCTGGAACCTATTCCCATAGCAAAACTTCAAACATTCACACAGTTTATTAATATAAAAAATAAGGTGTAGTATGATAACCAATGAGATATCTCTTGACTCTCCACAAGAAACCAATGACACAGAAATTAACAACTATATAGGTCACTCTACGCCCTTCAATAATCAGTCAATAAGCAAAGCCACTACTGTATAGTCAGAAATAAAAGGTCCATATCGCATACTATACTCATTACTTAACTATATATGACCTACAAGCTTAGTTAAAAAGTTTATAGTTATAGTTTTGAACATTGGAGTTGTTTCATTGACACTCATACCACATCTTCTTATATCTACCCTATGTTTAGTATAAGGAAATCAATAATTTCACTAACGCATGTGCAATAACTTGTGTAGACCAAGTTGTAAGATGGTCTAAGAATACTACAGGCTTGTTTTAAGTTTACTATACAATACACATATCATGCATAATGTTCCTGTTTCTAAATCTATATCCAATGCATTTCAATAGAGGACTTAGTCACCTAGACACCCATCAGATTGCTTGATAATACAGTTATTGTACAAATGTAAATATGCTAAAAACATATATCACTTTACTGTTTGAATTCTATGTGTGATAAATGTCTTTTTAATCCTATGGTAGTTGTTTTGGGATTAGTATTTATGGAGATGCAGGATTTGATTGAAGCCATGGTGTGGCTTGTCAGGTCACATGACTCGTTTGCTCCTTTTAAAAATGCATATTTCAATATCTAGATGGTCATTTTATAGTGCTCAAATCATGATACGACAATAATGTTTTAAGCATAAAAAAAGAAGATGTGGTATGATTGCAAATGAGACAAATCTCCACAAGAGACCAAAATGACACAATTTAACAACTATAGGTCTCTGTACGACCTTTAAGATTTTTTTGATGAAAAACTTTTTATTGTTAGATGTTAAGCGTCAAACTTGTGTATAAGATTAAAAACATTTTTGCATATCAAAGATAACCCAATACCTTGTACAGAAACTAAGCAATTTGTTAGAGTGTTTCTTTAGAAAGTTGACTTCCTTAGTCTACAGTAAAATGCCTGTTATTTGTAAGAAATGTGTCTGCTTGGGTGCATGTCCCCAAATAAACTCTGTATAACATACATGATATACTTTTATAAGTAAATACTGTCTGTAATAATGTCTAGATCAGCTTTTTTTTCATTCTTAATTGTAAGTATTTATCGACTGATTTGGAAGTCCAGGTGAGGCTTTTCAATAATCATTGATGATTTGATCGCTGTTTCACCTGGTTGACAAAACGACTAATATTCCATGGTGGACACTGTTGCAGATATTGCTCTACAAAGAAAAAAACTTAATTAAACTGTATATTTGGATGAAATCAGAAAGCACCTGTTATATATTCTTATAAGATTTTCACCTGTTTAGATTAAAGAGTATTTGAGTGGGGTTATATAATGACCACAGCTTATTTGTACTTACGTAGGAATTAACAGGTCAGACATTGTGTTCTATTGTTCTTTGTTTAATAGGTTTTATAGGTTTGAATGTCTTGACAGATTGTTGTATCTATGTATTAACTAGTATTTAGTAGACCCGTTAATGTTTTGATCATTCAAATTGTTTGTTTATTTTTATCATTAAAATTCAAAGACAATTTCAATGTTTAGCCCATTGAGCCAAGAGGGTTAATGTTTTGATGATAATTGTCTTTGCATTGTTCATAGCTAAACAAAAATGTTTCTTTAACTTCAGTCATTACAATTCTCAAATATGATTGTAACTTTTTAATCTTATGATCTTTTAGTTTCTTACTTTAGCTAGTATATTCTTTTCTCATTTATAATCTTGTGGCCAAAATTATGTTGAATCTTGAGAGATCATATGATTATTTACATCAAGTTGTCATGAAATTTTTCTTGATAACCTGCATTTATCATGCTTACCATAATATTAGGTTAAATTGCTGAAATACTAATTGATCTCCTACAATCTTAACCCTGAAAATTATTCCTTTCAATGCTATACATGGCATATGCCGCAATGACATAGGCCGTCTGCCACTGCTATTCACTGCATATGCCGTTATGACAATGGATTTTTCAACCAGACTCTTAAACTATTGGAATATCATTCGGGTCCTCTCTAATTTTTGCAATAACCATAATATCTTGGTGTAAATTGAAATACACCTAATCTGTGGGGCTAAAAGATATTTGTATGCATTATAAATCAAAATAACAATGCTAAAGTACCTTAATAGGCAGATAAACTGTAAATGGATTGTTGAATTTATGCGAAATTATTATAGCATTAACTGTTTGAAAACAGGTGCCTCAGGTAGTCCAAAATCTATCATTACTAGCAACTTGGCAATAAAATAGTTTTGAAAAAAGTGTGTGTGGGAGGGGGGAGAGGTATATTGAAGCAAAAACAAATCTATGATGATATGATGAATGAAAGTATACATATATTTTATCGTATGAAAATGCTGTAACCACTTAGATTATTTATACAGAGACAACTCCAGAGGAAAATTATTCCCACAGTGCTCGACTGTTTAGAGGTATTACAATGGTTGAGGCTAGTGATTGAAATTTGATAATCAAAATCAGTTTTTTAGCTATATATTTATTATAATAGTGGGCTAAATGGTTTAGAATTTTTTTTTCTTCTGTAGATTCTTAAATATTCTTTTATGTATTTTTGTCAGAAAAAAACCAAGAAAGGATTTATAAAGTGTTAAGTTTTGCTGTATAAAACAAGGAAGATAAAACCTATATTTTGATGAAGCAATAAACAGATTTAAGACAGCATCCCTTTTTGTAAGGTTGCTGGAATTATAACTTGAAAATGTTAAGGAAAACTGCCTAGTGTGATGAACTTGTCTTGAATGATAAAAATATTGATATATATTGCACACTTATTTTTAAATTGAAAGCTAAAGTACCAGTAAGCAGAAAGGAAAAAAAGAATCTTATATATAGGAATGTCTTTTGCATGTTTGAAATTTTAGAAGAAAAGAAATAAGTCATTATGTTTATAATTAATGTACAGCAGTATTAAATGTTTTGAATTTTACTTGCAGATAACAAATTACAAGAAGAGTTATTACGAACCACACAGCTGGTTTACAGCTATCAAGATGGCAAAGGCATGGTATGTGTTTTCTTTCAGAGTCAGCTCCTATTTTTTATGGAGACAAATTTCTCATTTAACTATTGAAACTATGCTGCAACGGGTCTAATTTAATGTTTTCCAGTGGTGATATGTGTGACCATCAGTTATAAATATACACATGAGACATTTTGCGAGTTACTCTTATCCCTTTTCATCTGTAGCTTGTCTTCATTGTCTTGGCATACAGGTTTTATATGAGAACAAACCACAATGCACCAAATTGAAATTCTAATTCAAGTTTCAGTAAAACTTTCAGTGTGATGATTTTTATCCATTCAGGACATTTTTTTTTTATTTATCCTTAGGGAAAATCATGTTTTGTAGAAGAAAATATATCATCAAAAAGTATTGGGGATGTAGCCAATGAAACTTGTTGAGCAAGATTTGATTTTTCTTTACCCTTAGATGTTGGTGTTTAATCTTATTCATTCATTTTCTTGATAGCTCAAAACTGGAAAGAGATCTAAATTATAAAAAGAATTGTAAGCATTTATATATATATCACTTTTATCAGGTAAAACTATGTTGCTTATCTTTTGATCTGATGGACTGAGTACTGAAGCAATTTATCATTTTCATTGTTTCTATAATTGGTCTTTAAATAGTGTGCAGTAAACTTATAATTCTTCTTTAATAGACACACCATGATATTTTTTTTGTATTTTCAGGTACCAAAACTTAGAGAACCAAGGAGTTTGTTTGCATTGTCTAAAGAACTTGGTCCACAACAAGCAGCTCGATGGTAATAATTATGTATACCTGTTATAAAATTATATCAAGCACTACAGTACTATTGTTCACAGTATACTGTATACCTATCATTTTGTTTAAAAAGATAAAAATGTCAGCATTTACCATATTCAAATTAACTTGTGTGTTGGTGCCCCCTTCCCCCCTTGTGTATAGTTAGTGTCACTTTATGCTCCCTGCTATTTGATCAAACAACCAACCTTAGGCACTAGATTTTAAGGGCAAGCATGTTAGCACAAGTCTAGTGAGCAGTAATAATCAGTGGATATCGATGAAAGTTAAATGAATATTTTTTAGTTCATGATGTCAAACCTATGGATTATAAAGTATGAAATAGCTGTATTGGAATTTTTGTTTGTCAAAATAATTATGTAGGCTTTCAGACACCAATAATAGACTTTTCCATTTCTATATTAGGTGTATATGCACTTCCTTACATTCCATGAGTTGATTTCAATGAAATGTGTACTGAATGACATTTTGAATTTTTATATCTTTTTGAAAATGTCCTGGTATGAAAAATGGTTTGAATGAATTTGTCTTTTCCTATTTTTATGTGTTGAGAACTTTGTGTCAGATACTAATACAAATACATGATTAAACCAATTATCAGCCTATATAGGGCATGGTACATAGAATGATGGCAAATAAGTAAAAAAACAATAATTATATTGCTTACGATAGTATTATATAATTGCATTGGTGGTCTTGTGGCAGCATGCTTGTCTAGAGTGCTTAAGGTACTGGGTTTAAACTTTGAACCCTGGCTGGGTCATACCAAAGACTTTAAAATTGAAAGTTGCTGCTTCTCTGCTGAAGTAGATAGATCAAAGACTGGTTAGCGCAGAGTTATGTGTAAAGGTGCCGTGACAACTCTTCCTACAGACTGTTACCTTGTTAAACAGAAAATCTGCATAAATGTGTCTGTCTAAGAAAAAAAACATGGCCCATTAACATGTTCTCCTCTTGAATATCAATTTATTTTGCCACTGGAAGTCAAACAGCAACCTAAATTTATCTGATATTTGTTTGTCTTTTTTCTAATTTGACACAGAAGTTATTCCTGTAAATCTTCAGAAAGTTTGGAGAATTTTTCCAAGTGCAGTTTATAGATATACTTAGTTAATGATTCAAGTCTACTTTTGAAGATTGAGTAGGGACCTTTAGATGTGTGTAATTGTTACTGGAACTTTGTGCTGTTGCATTGCTGTCCCATTGAAGTCTACCTAGCTTTTCCCTGTTTTTATACTGAAAATTCAATAACCATGGCTATGATCTGTATATTTTAGATACATACTTGTATAGATAATCTCCAGAAACTAATGCAAATGAATCCTTTTGCTTTGCTTAACAACACACCATTACAATTGTTAATTAAGGATATTTTAACATTGATCTCAAAGCTTCAGATCTTTGAACTATTGCTACAAACTAATTTCACATTTAACTATCCTTTATTCATTAAATATTGTATACAACATGTCAGATACAAATATTTGATTTAACAGATACTTGGAAATTGTAATTTTTGTCACACCCCCATTGTTATATAGTTTCAACAAATATTGATATTTTCCCTTTTTGTATTTACAAAGTAAATAAAAAGATATTTTTAATTTCTTCTTTTGTTACAGGCCTTCAGAAATTCAAGTGTTGAATGAAAAAATAAAACATATGTATTATATTCCTCCCGAACCTGAGCCATTCTATAAACCAAGTAAGTAAACAAGTTATATTGTTGTAAGTCAGTTTCTAATGTCATACAGACATCGTGGAAATTATATCGTCAACATTCAGTGTCTTTCATATTAACGAATACTCCTGAAGATATAGACCATTACTAGAGAAAGTTGCTGGAAAACTTTTTAAACAACAAACTTTTTTGGCACTTTCAGCAGTTTCAGTTTTTGTTATTGATTCTCTGTTAGTGGCAAGTAAATGCATAAAAATCATGGTCACAGATGGCAAAATATAAATTCAGGATGGTTTTTTTCTGGTTGTTGAAGGCTGTATGGTTGCCTGTAATTGCTAACATCCGCTTCATTTGAACATTGATGGATAGCTGTCTCATTGGAAAACATACCACATCTCACCATTTTTTATATTCAATGCAACATAAAACAAAACTAGTTTTGATTAAATGGCAAATAGAGATGCAAACAAATTCATATGCATGAAAATGGTGGTTTTTTTTTTAGCAAAAAATGATTGTATGATGCAATCCTGATAGAAACTGATAGAAACTTAAAACGCTTTGTTTAATTACTGAAGAGATTTTCTTTCAATACTGGAAAATAGAGAAGTGTACTCTGGTGTACATGAATGTAAATGCCATTTTATAAAATTTGTTGGCAAATACACTTCATCTCTAAATTTCATATTTATATCATGTATACTTCACACATATATCAAATTATAAACCATAAGAAAAAGTGGGGGGAAAAACTTAGTCAACAATAATTCTTCTATAGTTGTATCAAGGACTTAAAATTTAATTATTGACGTATTTAATGTGGTGTGTGATTTCAAACTTCTGATGTCAATTGGGGTTTAATAGCCTCTTTAAATGTTTTTACACTAAAGCTGTTCTCTTTGTGTTCCCTTGAAGAATTTACAATACTATATATATAGCCAGGATTGTTTATATGTATTGGTTTTATACAAGGATATAATAATTTATTCCAATATTTAATTAAACACTTGTACATATCTATTTAAACTTACAAGCCGTTACACTTAACAGTTGACAGTCCTTAATGGCCCATGATACCAGGCCTCAAGTTTTGAAGTTGCTCTTGTTAAAGGGTGAATAACTTTCTTGTTTATTTATTGAAATATTGAACTTATTGGTGCATAATTTTAATTAAATTTTCAACAAAAAGGATATCAACTTTCAACATAAATAAACTAAAATATACTTTTTGAACCAATAATATTTGATTTATAGCCAATTTTTCATAATTGGCATGAAATATTTTTTTTATACTTGGATAATTCTCTAAAAACATACCTCAGAAATGTTAGGTAATAAATGGTTATTGATATTTTAAAAGAAAAAGGCAATAAATGTCAAAATATAAATTATTTTCTCATACAAGCATCATTATATAACCAATATGTAAACAAGAAATAAAATTAAATGATAAATCAAAATTTTGAAATGACCCACTTTATACTTTTTTTAAAGAAGTAATACTATGTGGTTTTCGTTATTTTGTACATAGAAAATTAAATGGTATTTATCTGTCCTGACCAGTCTAAGGTATATATTTATGATAGAAAAAAAACCTGCCAATGTTGACAGTTTGCAAATAACCTTTATATATTATCCATAGTTACACTTAAAATAACATATTTGCATGAATATAAAATAAGGAGAAAAATACGGTTGCCAATGAGACAGCTATTCACTGGAATCCAAACTACTGTGATGTAATAAACTTTAAGGGACCTTCAACAATGAACAAAACCCATTGCCTTAATTTACATGGAAAATGTGATACAATTCAAATAAAAAATCCAACAGCATATTTTTTTTTATACACAACAATGAATGAAAATCAGTATGACGGACAACTATCATGTATGAAAGTTTTTCAAGATGAAACAATGTGAACAAATTATCTTATGAGAGAGTGGTGGTGTAGTGGCTAGTGCATGGTACTACTAACCCAAATGTTTGATTCCTGTTTCGTGATGAAAATTTCAGGGACTGAATTTTTTGCTCTCCTTTTACATCATTTGAAGTATGGTCTTCAAAAAACAATGATAGTCCATGTGAAGGGGACAACAAATGGCTGACCCATGTTGAGAGAGAGCCATATCTGTTGCACGTTACAGACACCCTTGTAGATTTAGAAAAAGTTCAGGCTAATGCTGCTACAAGGCAGCACACACACCTGCAAAGGTCCTATATATTTTTTTTACTCTTTGTGGACCATATATACAGTTTGGCAGCTACACTTGCCTTTGACTTAATTTTCGTATTTTAGTGGCCTGTTTAAGAATTCCGGATTAGGTCTGTTCTTCAGTCACTATACATGTAGGACAATGATATTTGGTATGTTAGTAATGAGGAATGTAGGTCGTCTAACAACTTTCATGTCCCATTGAATATTTTTCAAGCTCAAGGGGACAAGTTAAGTTTTCAGAATCATGTGTTTTTGAACTATACATGGAAGGTCCTCAATATTTTGGTTGGTTTTCAAGGATTGAGCGGTATCATAAAATTATAATGTAACTATGATAATCATTTTAATACCAGCTGTTTAAGCTGTCCTCTTTTAGTTTTCAACCAAAATATTATTAGATGTTTTATACATTTTGATGATTTCATTTCAGCTGGAGCAGAGAAAATGCCAATGGTAAGAGGAGAAGAAAATGGTGGAAGACTGGTATTTATGTATGAACCAAAGGCTTGTTTTGTAAGTAATATGATTTAGTAAAATGTCATTAATAATGAAACAAAAAATATTGGAAATATCAAGCATGAAATGGATTCGACAATTAAAAGCAGTTATTAGAAGTCTGTATTATTAATTATATATAGATATTTATGGGATATAAATTATCATTGATTACATTTGACCAACCATGAAATGTTTACTATTCATGTTGCCAAGGTTAAGTTTTCAGTAAGACTGATTTGTATTGGAATATTTACCAAATAAAAATCCCATGTATGATTTCACAGAAAAGACTTCAAACTTCATCTATTGAAATATTAAGACATCCGTATCAATTTCATGCACACAACACATGATTGTAGACGAACCCTCATTTAACAACAGATACCTTTTGAGATCAATAGATGTAGGAAGATAGGGTATGAATGCCAATGAGACAACTCTCCATCCAAATAGCAATATATAAAAGTAAACCATTATAGTTCAAGGTACAGCCTTCAACACAGAATCTTGGCTCACACCAAACATCAAGCTATAAAGGGCCCAAAAATTACTAATGTAAAACCATTCAAACGGGAAAACCAATCGTTCAGAAAAACTTGATTGAAACCATGACAACTCAAAACACAGTTCAGTTAACCTCTTACTTTTAGATCCTCAAAACATTATTTTAGGTATTTTAAACCACTTTTAACCAGATTTTTGTGACAAAAATGTCGGTTATTGATTTGGGGATGTACGGCGGTCCGCCGGCTGGGCGGTCGGCGGCAACCAAATGTTGTCCGGGCATCAACTCATGAACCGTTCAACCAAAGCTTTTACAAAAATGTCGGTTATTGATTTGGGGGTGAGCGGTCGGGCAGGCAGGCGGCAATCAAATGTTGTCTGTGCATTAACTCATGAACTGTTCAACCAAAGCTTTTAAAATTTTAATATGTTGTTACTGACAACTAAATGACGGTCAAGTTCAATAATGGCGATTTTGACTTTTACCGTTTTACCGTTACATTTACTCATGAACCATTCAACCTAAGCTTTTCAGATTTTAATATGTTGATTCTGATGACAAAATGGAGGTCAAATTTGATATTGACTATTTTCACTTTCACCATTGATCAGTAATGGTTCCTATAATCGATATTGCCAGGACACAAATAAATGTTAATAAATCGGGTTTGCTGTCGTTGTGACAGCCTCTTGTTATGATTGCAACTGAAAGTTTAGTACTCAATAAGTTATTATGCATTATATTATTTGTATTTACAGTTTATGAGATCAAGAGTGAATGGATGTCGGACGGGACCAGAGAAAGTAACATGTAACCTCAAATCTCCTGAGGATAAAACACTTCTGTTTGATTCCAGATTTGAAAGTGGAAATCTTGCCAGGGCAGTTCAAACGTAAGAAGAATAAATCATATAATTGCCCAGAATTACTGTCAGAAAAAAATGCAGCATTTCAATTTAACTATTGGAATTAAATTATGGTTCTATAATGTAAATAGTCAAAATTACATTATAAAATGTACTGTTATGCATCTGAAGCACTTTTCTAGATTGACCTTCATCAGGTATGCTAAAAACAAAGATGTATAAGTACAGAATCACATGTACAGCTATATAACCAAAATAAAAAAATAGAGGAAGATGTTGTATGATTGCCAATGAGACAACTTTCCATAATAGACCAAAATGACACAGAAGTTAACAACTACAGGTCACTGTTTGGCCTTCAACAATGAGCAAAGTCCATACTGCATAGTCGACCATAAAAGACCCGAAATGACAAAAGTCCATATAAGTGTTCAGGTTTTGTATACTGACATTTACATACATGTATAATGTTGAGATATAGAAAAAATTAATGCATCCTGTAAGATTTTATGACGTATTAGGAAAGACTCATGTTCTATAAAAGTATTTCTTATTGGAGGTCTTCATAGCCCACATTACCCACAAAAAAGAAAGGAGTTTGTTATTAGCAGTAGTTATGAGGTACAGTTACATGCATTTTTGGTCAGCACTTGACCATAGGTCAAGGCTACAATTTCTGTCCACAATGCCAACTTTATGAAACAGTATAATCCAGTTCAAAATCTTATTGAAAAGAATTGCATAAAAAAGGTCATTGAACAGTTTGTGTACAAAAATATATATCTATTAAACATTTATGTAAACTTTATGATCATTTCATCTTTTCAGGTCTGAAACAGATTATGAATGTTGGCTGAGATATGATTTATACACAACAAAAAATACACAGTGGTTTTATTTTAGAGTAGCAAACACAAGGCCTAATGTAACATATAGATTTACTATAGTCAATTTTATGAAGGTAGGTTTTATATAGTTTTGCCAGTTTCTCCATATTAAAGTCTTGATAAATAGGAAACAGGCAAATCACAGGTTTCATTAAGATATGAGTCCTGTAGATTAATAGTCATGATTTCAAAAATAGTATTATAATCTTTTACAAATGAATTGTTTAGAAAGTTTTGATTTCAAGCAGTCTTGTTCATGATGAAATTGGGTAAATTTATCAAAGGTTAGATAATATTTTGAAAAAGTAACGTTTTTCAACCAGTATATGTTAATTCTGAACATTAACAATGTAAAGGAAAAGATAATTTGCCAAATTTTCTGACTACGAAGTAGAACTTTTTATGTACATCTTTACCACTTCTTTAAAGTAAGAAGGGAAGAGATGCTGGAGGTGTAGAAACAGCAAATCCATTTACAATGCCCCTCCCCATACAAATGTTTTAATAATAGCAAATGTACTTTACTACTTCTTGTATTCCATAAATAAACATTCATACATAACTGTTATTCTCTTCAAACAAGTTTTTTAGGAACAATTGACAGATGATTTTTGGAGTTCTGAGTTGGTGCAAGCACATTTAAAAAGGTTTAGGGATAGGGGGTTGAAGCAACTTTAACACTCCAACCAAACCTCCGTGTTGTTTAATAGCCATGTTAACTTGTAGTTCATGAATGCACCTTAGAGGAAACTGACCCAATCAAACCTTATATTAGGTTACTGTGTATTATAACATTCCCTACCCAATCAAACCAGAGGTTACTGTGTATTATAACATCTGTACAGCATGAATTTCATCTTCTGTGAAGAATCTATTGTTTGAGAGCTTGATTAACACTTCCTCACCCCCTCCACAAAAAAAATCCTTATTTAGACACAACAAGGTGGATTATCATTAAAAAAAAATCCTTAAAGGCAAGTAGGCACCACTAAGCAAATATAAGAATTGTTGTAAAGGTATTTGTACATGCAGACATCCTTCATACTTCAAAACATGATTGCCACAAAAGTCCCAATGTTTGAATTTCACCCATTCAATGTTTGTTTATCCATATGAATGTTCTAGAGCCAGATTGAAAGTACAATATTTACATAGTCTTTTCTGATTTCAGCCTGACAGTTTATATAACTATGGTATGAGACCATTAATGTACAGTGAGAAGAATGCTCAAGGCAAGAAGATAGGATGGATTCGATGTGGGGCAGAAATTAAATACTACAAAAATAATTTAAAGTGAGTTATAACATGGTTAAAGTTCTTTCTATTGAATCAGAACGTATTATTAATTTGTAGGGGGAGAACAAAAGTAAGACATTACCCACCAAAAATAGTAACTACAATAGACGTTGTCAGGTGTTGTCATACAATCTTCCAGAATTCAAAAGCTGTGGTAGGCTCATACTCATCGGTATTCTTTCTGTTTTAAATTAACAGAGACAATCAAAAATCTGTCATCCACGCAAAATTGTTAACAGAAGCAGAACAAGAACAAGACAGCCAAATTTTAACATACCTTATATGAAAATAAAAAGATTTGATACAATTACTAATGAAACAGCAATCCACAAGATACCAAATGGCTTGAATGTAAGCAACTTTTAATTTACCTGAAAACTTAATTTAGTGTGACTTAAAGCAGAAATCATGTATTTGTTATAAACCCTTTTCTCCAAACTACTTACTTTAGGTTCAATTCAATGAAGAGCTAAAAAAAGAGTTGATATTAATAATGCTTTTGGGTAGTCAGTTCATTGGGTTGACAATTAATACATGAATGACCACTTCAGTGTCAGATCCAGACAGTAGGGGGGTGGGTCCCTCCACTTTTTTTTTTAGACAATCAATGCATTTGAATTAGGACATATAGTTAGATCATCCCCCACCACCACCCCCATTCACCCTTTTTAAAATGACTGGATCCGCTCTTGCACTTGAACTTATAAATAATTTTTGGTGTAATGATATATTTTAGGTATCAGTCAGGTAGAGGAGAGAAGCCATTCTATTCATTAACATGGACTGTACAGTTTCCAAATAGTCATGACACAGTTTATTTTGCACATTGTTTTCCATATACATACACAGATTTACAGGTATTTATATTTCTTTTGCTGGTGTTGAAGAAACAAATAAAATAATAGTTGAATTTATGTATTGCAAACAAAGTAGGAGAGGAAAATGTTTTATGTCCCAGAAATTAAGGCTAATTTTAAAGTGTTCATACATGATCTTAAACTTGCCATAACATGATATAAGATAAAAATGTTCAGAAACGAAAATAAATGTACATTTTATAAAATTTCTGTATTTTTCTTGTTATGTTTCAATTTTTAAGTATTTTAAGATTTTAATAGTATGTGTAGACAAACAGCTAAAAAAAAAGTTGTGACATGTTAATGCAGTTAAGTTTATTTTTGGCTGTACGCTCTTTTCACAAACCTACATACTTTCTTTGTGAAATTTTGCACACATCAAGGGAATGCTGTAAATGACCAATGGACATACCAAAAAATAAAATTTGAAAAGCCATGCATATTATTAAACCAAAAAAAATCCTTTTTTCATATAAATATTGGGCGTATGACATTTGCACCGATTTAAAAAAAATATTCATTCTTTCATTTGTGTGGATTTTAGATTTGCAGGTAATTTAATATTGCACAAGTACTAAACATTTGGTAGAATCTGGTTATAAATTTTGTTCATTTAGGTTTAATATATAAGTTAATTTTGATTGCACACTGAAACGAGCCGATGAGTAAATTTTTAATCATCGTCAGTCATACATACCGGAAGGTCAGTGTCCAGAAACATAAAAAAACATATCTTACTGATGTACCCTAAAATTGTGTAAAGCTAGATTCACCACGGATTCAGCTGATGGTCTGACTACTGTCAAACCACAGAATGAGCATAACAATGTGGCAGATGATCGAAAGACAGAGGCTAAAGGACTACGATACAGTCAAGGAAAAAATCTGGAGATGTATCTAGTAGGCCTTCTTCCACCTCCCAGTGGTGAGCAGGGGACAACAGTTATATACATGTAATAATTGACAATTCATAACATTTGTACAACTGGCTAAGGGAAGAGGTCTATAATGATAAATGAGAAATAACATGACTTGGATAGTGAGTTGTCTTCTTTGCACTCATACCACATCTTCTTATATCTGTTCATCTGTTATAAACCTGTAAAAATATTGGCGCAGATTGAAATTTTTTTTGAAGCAAATGAAAGCAAAAATCAGCCTAATGAAATGCAGATTGGCGCAATTGCAAAACACCAATAAAAATCCTTTTTTGCTTGAAACTTGTTTTTGTTTGGTGTCACAATGATTCATAATTTATTTATTTTTTCTTGTTTCAGGATTATTTATTAGACTGCTCAAATGATCCTATAAAGTCAAAGATATGTAAACAGAGAGTCTTATGTAGAACATTAGCAGGAAATCTAGTCTATGTACTCACAATTACCTCTCCTTCACAAGCACCAGAAGATATCAAGGTAATTATAATGAAAAGATTGGCACTCCAGTCAATCCCTAGTTTTAAACACAAGAAGCTGAAATTAAAATATTTTGATGCCTGTTAATGTCTATTCTCGCTTTTTATGCTATATTGTATGATTAAAAAAGAAATCTTGTCATTTCATCCTATGCTCAAATTTGTCCACAAATCTATTGTTTGAAAACTGTTCCCTTACAGACTGGTTCTTGAAAAATTATTGTACATTGAATTTTTTCAGCACAAAAAGGCGGTTGTGATAACTTCTCGTGTTCACCCTGGTGAATGCAATGCCAGTTGGATGATGAAAGGCTTCCTAGATTATCTTACAGGAAACTCTGCTGATGCCAAGGTTTGTCACTATAAAGTTATTTAGATCTTCCTAGATTATCTTACAGGAAACTCTGCTGATGCCAAGGTTTGTCACTATAAGTTATTTAGATCTTCCTAGATTATCTTACAGGAAACTCTGCTGATGCCAAGGTTTGTCACTATAAGTTATTTAGATCTTCCTAGATTATCTTACAGGAAACTCTGCTGACGCCAAGGTTTGTCACTATAAGTTATTTAGATCTTCCTAGATTATCTTACAGGAAACTCTGCTGATGCCAAGGTTTGTCACTATAAAGTTATTTAGATCTTCCTAGATTATCTTACAGGAAACTCTGCTGACGCCAAGGTTTGTCACTATAAGTTATTTAGATCTTCCTAGATTATCTTACAGGAAACTCTGCTGATGCCAAGGTTTGTCACTATAAGTTATTAAGATCTTCCTAGATTATCTTACAGGAAACTCTGCTGATGCCAAGGTTTGTCACTATAAAGTTATTTAGATCTTCCTAGATTATCTTACAGGCAACTCTGCTGATGCCAAGGTTTGTCACTATAAAGTTATTTAGATCTTCCTAGATTATCTTACAGGAAACTCTGCTGACGCCAAGGTTTGTCACTATAAAGTTATTTAGATCTTCCTAGATTATCTTACAGGAAACTCTGCTGATGCCAAGGTTTGTCACTATAAAGTTATTTAGATCTTCCTAGATTATCTTACAGGAAACTCTGCTGATGCCAAGGTTTGTCACTATAAAGTTATTTAGATCTTCCTAGATTATCTTACAGGAAACTCTGCTGACGCCAAGGTTTGTCACTATAAAGTTATTTAGATCTTCCTAGATTATCTTACAGGAAACTCTGCTGATGCCAAGGTTTGTCACTATAAAGTTATTTAGATCTTCCTAGATTATCTTACAGGAAACTCTGCTGACGCCAAGGTTTGTCACTATAAAGTTATTTAGATCTTCCTAGATTATCTTACAGGAAACTCTGCTGATGCCAAGGTTTGTCACTATAAAGTTATTTAGATCTTCCTAGATTATCTTACAGGAAACTCTGCTGATGCCAAGGTTTGTCACTATAAAGTTATTTAGATCTTCCTAGATTATCTTACAGGAAACTCTGCTGACGCCAAGGTTTGTCACTATAAAGTTATTTAGATCTTCCTAGATTATCTTACAGGAAACTCTGCTGACGCCAAGGTTTGTCACTATAAAGTTATTTAGATCTTCCTAGATTATCTTACAGGAAACTCTGCTGATGCCAAGGTTTGTCACTATAAAGTTATTTAGATCTTCCTAGATTATCTTACAGGAAACTCTGCTGACGCCAAGGTTTGTCACTATAAAGTTATTTAGATCTTCCTAGATTATCTTACAGGAAACTCTGCTGATGCCAAGGTTTGTCACTATAAGTTATTTAGATCTTCCTAGATTATCTTACAGGAAACTCTGCTGACGCCAAGGTTTGTCACTATAAAGTTATTTAGATCTTCCTAGATTATCTTACAGGAAACTCTGCTGACGCCAAGGTTTGTCACTATAAAGTTATTTAGATCTTCCTAGATTATCTTACAGGAAACTCTGCTGATGCCAAGGTTTGTCACTATAAGTTATTTAGATCTTCCTAGATTATCTTACAGGAAACTCTGCTGACGCCAAGGTTTGTCACTATAAAGTTATTTAGATCTTCCTAGATTATCTTACAGGAAACTCTGCTGACGCCAAGGTTTGTCACTATAAGTTATTTAGATCTTCCTAGATTATCTTACAGGAAACTCTGCTGACGCCAAGGTTTGTCACTATAAAGCTATTTAGATCTTCCTAGATTATCTTACAGGAAACTCTGCTGACGCCAAGGTTTGTCACTATAAAGTTATTTAGATCTTCCTAGATTATCTTACAGGAAACTCTGCTGATGCCAAGGTTTGTCACTATAAGTTATTTAGATCTTCCTAGATTATCTTACAGGAAACTCTGCTGATGCCAAGGTTTGTCACTATAAAGTTATTTAGATCTTCCTAGATTATCTTTCAGGAAACTCTGCTGACGCCAAGGTTTGTCACTATAAGTTATTTAGATCTTCCTAGATTATCTTACAGGAAACTCTGCTGACCCCAAGGTTTGTCACTATAAAGTTATTTAGATCTTCCTAGATTATCTTACAGGAAACTCTGCTGACGCCAAGGTTTGTCACTATAAGTTATTTAGATCTTCCTAGATTATCTTACAGGAAACTCTGCTGACGCCAAGGTTTGTCACTATAAAGTTATTTAGATCTTCCTAGATTATCTTACAGGAAACTCTGCTGATGCCAAGGTTTGTCACTATAAAGTTATTTAGATCTTCCTAGATTATCTTACAGGAAACTCTGCTGATGCCAAGGTTTGTCACTATAAAGTTATTTAGATCTTTAATTAAAGGGTGCATCAGAAAATAGTTGGTTAAAATACACAATAAATACCAGAGAAATAGGCAAAACTACTTGCTACTTGAAAGGTTGTTTATATTACAGGACGCACTTTAAACCTGATTCTAAAGACAACTGACAAAAAAAAACCATACAAGATTTCTGTGTTAGGCTATCTTGATTTGTACACTTTATTTGATTAGAAACGAAGGGAAATTGGGCTAAAAAGTGACATAGCAGTTAGAAAAAGTCCATTACCATTGAGGTGCAATGTGTTTACACTTTTTGTGTGTTAAAGCACATATGGCACATGCAGTTGAATAGTTTTTGCATTCCACTTGTTTTTCTAGATACTTAATAATTAAATACAAAATAATTGTCCTGATCATTATTATGTTTTAGCACTGAAGTTAATGTTTCTGTATATTTGCAGCTGCTGAGAGATACATTCATATTCAAAATAGTGCCAATGTTAAACCCAGATGGGGTGATTGTTGGAAATTATAGGTGTTCCTTAGCAGGGAGAGACTTAAATAGAAACTATAAAACTGTGTTGAAAGATGCTTATCCTTCTGTGTGGCATACAAAAAATATGATTAGAAGGTTTGTACTTAGATTTATTGTAAAAAGATTATCATTTTATTTCTGTAGAACTAGATTTTAAATATATACCTGTTTGTGACACAAGTTATTAAGGGGAAACAATTCAAAGTGAAATTTAGAAAATCAGAATATTTATTTGAAACAAGAAAATAAAAGTTTCCTCTTCATTTCCATGAAATAAACAAAATGAGTTTACTATTTTGTATGTTCTATTCAAAAACTATTCAGATGCCTTATTTTGTTTTGTTGAAACAATTGCTGGTAATGTTGTTCTATTTGTATAACTTTTAGTATTTTTGAGAAGTTGAAATAATGACTTGGTTAAAAGAGGGATAATTACTATCCATGTATTTATCTATTGTTGTATACCTATATTAATTATCCTCTTTTCTGCCTTTTTCCGTGATGTGTATTATTTTTATATATATTTGTTTATATCAAAATGTATTTTTCCAGATTACTTCAAGAAAGGGAGATAATAGTTTACTGTGATTTACATGGTCATAGTAGAAAACAAAATGTGTTCATATATGGTTGTGAGAATCGATATTCTCCAGACAAGAGGTTAAAAGAAAGGGTGTTTCCTAGTATGCTCAATAAAAATGCACCTGATAAGGTAAATAGAATACTGAATTATTCCAAATATGAGATATTGAAAATCAAAGGAGTAGGTCCGGTAAGGACTCATTTTGGCCTCAAATTTCAGTTTCATCTGACAAAAGATTTTGACCACTTTTTAAACACTTAAGTGTCTATTTCACTTGATTCAATTAGTTTTTGTGAAAGATTTTAACTAATTTAGTCATTAAAAACGATCCGATTCAAGCTCAAATATGAAAAATCTCTCAAATATGCCAAAAAATGTCACTTTTCAGATGGTTTTTGTCAAAAATGAAAGTAGCCGCATCCGTGTTCATCCACAACCTTTATATATGTTATGTATTATCATAAAATACAACTTACATTTCAATATTAAGGATGAACACGAATGCGGCCACTTTCGTTTTACACGGAAACCGTCTAAAATTTAACTAAAATGATAGAATTTTGAAGATTTCAGTAATTTAGCATGACTTAATGGTGCTACAACCAGATATATGTGCATTGTATTGTCAAAAAAAGCCCATATTTATGTAGCAGAAGCATTCAACTGTCCAATAAATAACTTAAAGTTTACATTTTAACAATTTTGTAAAACTGTTATATTTTGGGGCCAAAAAGGGGTCTTACCGGACCTACTCCTTTACTCAAGTCAATAGGCTGATGTTTATGGAAAGATTTTCATATAAAAGGCTGAACTAAGTATTAAACAAGCACAATTTTTCTTGTCATGAATTAATAAAGGCTTCATTGTACTGGTTAATCCTTTGGTTTTTTTTAACCAGACTTCTTAAACTTTCATATTTAAAAATAGGAGATTGAGATAGGTTTTGGTAAATTGGTTGTTTTTTGTGATATTCTTATCATAATTAATGTAAAATTTTGTAGTCATACTCA
This sequence comes from Mytilus trossulus, assembly GCF_036588685.1. Taxonomy (NCBI): domain Eukaryota; kingdom Metazoa; phylum Mollusca; class Bivalvia; order Mytilida; family Mytilidae; genus Mytilus; species Mytilus trossulus. The sequence goes on along the minus strand of NC_086381.1, from coordinate 39,560,655 downwards.
ATGTTTGATATTATCCAGATAATTTGATCCATTTCAGTTCCACTTTGAGTCGTGTAAGTTTAAGGTACAGAAGAGTAAGGATGGAACAGGAAGGATTGTCATGTGGAATATGGGTATCCTCAATAGTTATACAATGGAGGTAAGTTTAAGGTACAGAAGAGTAAGGATGGAACAGGAAGGATTGTCATGTGGAATATGGGTATCCTCAATAGTTATACAATGGAGGTAAGTTTAAGGTACAGAAGAGTAAGGATGGAACAGGAAGGATTGTCATGTGGAATATGGGTATCCTCAATAGTTATACAATGGAGGTAAGTTTAAGGTACAGAAGAGTAAGGATGGAACAGGAAGGATTGTCATGTGGAATATGGGTATCCTCAATAGTTATACAATGGAGGTAAGTTTAAGGTACAGAAGAGTAAGGATGGAACAGGAAGGATTGTCATGTGGAATATGGGTATCCTCAATAGTTATACAATGGAGGTAAGTTTAAGGTACAGAAGAGTAAGGATGGAACAGGAAGGATTGTCATGTGGAATATGGGTATCCTCAATAGTTATACAATGGAGGTAAGTTTAAGGTACAGAAGAGTAAGGATGGAACAGGAAGGATTGTCATGTGGAATATGGGTATCCTCAATAGTTATACAATGGAGGTAAGTTTAAGGTACAGAAGAGTAAGGATGGAACAGGAAGGATTGTCATGTGGAATATGGGTATCCTCAATAGTTATACAATGGAGGTAAGTTTAAGGTACAGAAGAGTAAGGATGGAACAGGAAGGATTGTCATGTGGAATATGGGTATCCTCAATAGTTATACAATGGAGGTAACTTGATATAACTTGTTTATGCTTTCACATACTTATAAGAGTATAGGGATGTGGTATGATTGCCAATAAGACAACTTTCCATCACAGATTAAATGACTAGGATAAAAGCAGCTCTAGATCACCATACAGACTTCAACAATAAGCACAATTCATACCTATTACATTTTTGCTGTGGAAAATCTATTTCCTATTATTATACTCTGTTTAGAAACTTAGTTAATATTTCATAACACTACTGACTTTTTTTATGCCCCACCTACAAAAGTAGAGGTGCATTATGTTTTCTGGTCTGTGTGTGCGTCCTTCTGTCCGTCCGTTCATCGTTTGTTCAGGTTAAAGTTTTTAGTCAAGGTAGTTTTTGATGAAGTTGAAGTCCAGAATCAACTTCAAACTTAGTCATGTTAGTACACATGTTCGTTAGGTTATGATCTTTCTGCTAATTAAAATGCCAAGTTAGATTTTTTATCCCAATTTCACTGTCCAGTGAACATAGAAAATGATAATGTGAGTGTGGCATCTGTGTACTATGGACACATCCTTGTTAAATGGTATTTTAATAATTAAACGGTAAATTTATTCTGTATATGTAATTCAGAAACAAGGTTAACCTAAAATATAATCATGAGTAAGATATCCTAGGATTCATTATTTCAATAATGATTAGGAATATTGGTATTTGATACAATACAATACCATCTCAAAACTGTTTTGTAGTCTAGCCAAAGATACATCATTTAAATTTTTCTGAACTATTTATGTCAGCAACTATTTTAGAATCAATTCCACCCTCTTTTTCTGTTGTTTGTTTATATAAGTGTGGAACTCCTTATTCTGCCATAATTTAAGGCAGTGTAAGCATGCATAGATTTTTTATCGATCGATACCTTTTTATCAATTTGGTAATCAGTCTTCAAGGTATTCTTTCATCATAAGATAGATATTCTGAAGGTAGCAGTATAACTATGTGATTTTGTTTTTCAGGCAACTTTCTGTGGGTCCACCATGGGCAAGATGAAGGGATACCATTTCAGTATGTCAGATTACGAATCGCTAGGTTTCCATTTCTGTGATACATTGTTAGACTACTGTGATCCTGACAAAACAAAGGTATAGTTCTACTGTAAACCTGAAGTCATGTGTGTGATCATGTGATGGGATCATGTGATGTGATCATGTGATGTGTGCATTTTCATCTACTGTACAACTATACCCTGTATTCTGTTAGTCTCATAAGCATATGATTTTTACATTGAAGAATTTAAGAATTAAATGACACAGTTATACTTCAATAATATTATGCTATTTATAATCTATTTTATATTTGAATTTACATTTAATTATATAGATAGCATTTTTTTTATTATCTATATATCAGTCCTAATTAACTATTAACCTTGTTTTTCTTTTTTTCACAGTTTGTTATAACATTTTAATAGTCTTTTTATTTAATTTTTACATATATTGATATAGATAGAAGTTTTTTTCTACATATAATCCCATTAACTATTAACCTATTTTTCTTTTTTCACAGTTAATTATTACAGTTAGTTGTTTTTATTAACTTATAAAATGATGAATGATGATTTAATGATTTATTCTATTTTTGCCTTGGTGCTGGCTTTTTAACATTGTATGGTAATTATAAATCCACCATAGCATGCCTATGAACTTCTCACTACACTCCAAGCTGTAAACAGAAAAACTCCAGTACAAATTCTACTTTAGTTAAAGCCACACTTTTCAGATTTATTTAGGTTTATTCTAAAAAAAAAAGATTTTTTTTTGCAGTTTTGATTTGATTTGATTGATTGGTGTTTAATACCACTTTCAACATTATTGTTCTATTTTGTGTTGGTCAGTTCTTTTAACAATCAGTATAGGGAGCCAGAGTGCCTGGCCCTAGAGAGAACAACAACCTTTGGGAAGGAAAATTGATAATGATTCTCAATTAAGATTAGAGTTGAGTGCACCTGTTCAGTGCATGATTCTAACTTCCAGTTTTGATAAGAAAAAATTAAAAAGGATATTCAAAGAACAAATCTGAATTTTGTGGTTTTAATATTTTCATTTAGTTTTATTTAAGATCCATATTTTTTTAAGAATACAAAATTTGTAATTATGGTAAAATTTTACTAGGTCTTGTTTTTATAAATGGATATTTTACATTAGTTTAAATGTTTTTATGTAAATTGAATGCACAGTTGCTTAAATCCTCACAATATTTAGTTTTTTTTAATATTTTCTTTATATGATTTATGCTTCAGTATGAAATTATTATGATTCAAAATAAGTATGCTGGCTTCCTGTAAAAAAAAAAACAAGCTTTGTTTTGTTCAAAACCAAACAAATTTACCCAAATGTGCTTTTAATTTTAATTCTCTTTCCAAGATTTAAAATTCTGTTTTACAGAAAAAGTTAAAAACAAATTACTATTTTAGGGTAGATGTAGTTGTATAACTTACATTGAAGTTTCAGGAAATCCTTTTCTTTGATATGATATCTTCATATGTGTTGAAAATATTAAAATACATTATTTTTTAATTTTATACCAAATTTAATTTGTGTAGGAAATGAATTGATGTACTCATAGTTTTAGTTAACCTCAACAAAGACATAGCAAGGATGCCTTGGCATCAAATCTGTAGCATACAAGGCATGCATGAACATCTGACCTTGTGCTATAACATGAAGGTCATGTAGAAATTTGATATTCTGTCATTCTTTTTTGTCTTGACTGATGCATCAAAGAAGAGTAAAGCAGGATTCCACAAAAAGGAGTCCATATTGACCTACATTATAACCCCACTCTAGGAGTTTTACTTAATTGCCTTTACCTTGTTTGTCTTATTCTCCATTCATTTGATCAACTAATGTGTGTTCTCACACTTTTCTCCATTATATTTATGAACAGAATGTCTCTACTTTGGCCATTAGAAGCTTGACAGTGAAGAGTTTTGTACCTGAAGTTATAAATTATATATATTTACTGGCATGCAGAAGGCTGATTATGATTAAAAAAAATACCAGCTTAATGCTTCCTTCCCTTCCCTTATTTGGTTGAAACTTAAGTCCAAGATTGCTGAATCCTTTTTTGTAATTTCACATATATACTGTGTAATAAATGTAATGAATGTAAAATATAATATACTAACCAAAGATAATTAAGGGAGATAATTAGATAATTTATTAATTATCTCCCTTAGTAGTATGTAACATTTAGATCTTACAGGAGAAACTTTTACTATCTTATACTATAAAAGATCATTTTAGTAGATATATTGTGGGCAAACAAACTTTTTAAATTTGTAGTTTACATTGCTTGTAGTATTAATGCACTTCAATTTTTTTCAAGCCATTTTTTGTCTGCTTGCATAGTTAAAAGGAAAGTAGCATATGGATGAATAACTAAAGACTATTGAATGTTTGCAGTAGCCTTTTAAGGGCATAGATTGATTGGTTAGGCAGAGTTTGTATACAAAAAAGTTTTAAGGGGGAAAGAAAGAATCATACTAGAGGAAAGTACTGGTAAATAAAACAACTGAAAACATAATTGGCAAAAAAAATATGTTATTACAAAACAAAAATAACAAAAAATAACAAAAAAACGGAATCATCAGCTGAAAAAAGTAAAAACAAATCAGTTAATACTGTAATGACAAATTTGGTTAAATATCAATTGCCTATTAAGATTTTTGTCTGTGTATTTAGGTTGGCAATGTAATGTTAGAATTGGAGGAGAGAATGAAGAGGGATATCATGACCAGGTTACAGAGACATGGTATCACAGATATAAACAGTGCTGATATAGATCTTAGTGATGAATACGATTCCTCTCTAGAGTCCAGGTACACATTCTAATATATAGGTTACCTGTAAAACTAGAGCATTTTTGTAAACACAGACATATTAGGATCGGTAACAAACATTCAAACTATAACAAAAAATTAAAGTGACATTATTTTAACTTTCGCGTTTGGACAGTGAAATTACCCAGCGGCAGATTAGGAGGGGGGAGGACCATGCATAGACTTTTTATATGATCTACTCCCTTATGTTGTCTGATTTGGGTGACCCCCCTTTATTTTAAAATCCTGAATCCACATCTGCATTACCCATAGATCTTTTGATTCTGAACCTACAAATTACATTGCTGATATGAAAGTGGAAGAAGGCAACATTTATGTCGATAACAATTACATGTAAGTCTCATCAGGTCAATTGTTGTTATTGCAACTTATATTAATCCCTTTCCACTTTGCGGGTGCTAGTGAAACAATTCAATTTAGAAAACAGCCTTATTTAAAACAATTTATGAAAAACAAAAAGAACCAACAGGAGTTAACAACAATCACTTAACTATAGGCTCCTGACTTTGTCATGTTTGGTTTGTATTTTATTTTGCTTTTAGATGTAAACCATGACTTCTTTGATCATATAATAAAGTATAAATATTTGTTTCAGTGATGGTGGTTCAGACAGTTCTGTTTCCGACGGTCCACCTGTACACTTACAGTTTCAAAGGGTAGGTAACTCAAGATGACTATTTACATAAGCTTGTTTCCTGGTGTTATGTTTGTTGGTATATGTTTAGATGAGTTATTAGATTAAAAGATATTTGTATAGATTTTATAGGATAGAGGGTTTTGGCTAAGAAAGACCATTCTACTTTACAAATAAGTGTTCCATAAGTCTCTACCTACAAATCTTCGAGGAGGTGTTTTAATGACTACATTTTATTAACTTTATTAATGGTATGATGATTTGTAGATAGTTATATCTTACAAGTATTTATAGTAGGAATATTAAGTTGTTGTAGTCCAAAGTTGCATAGGCATAGTTCTTTTTGAAACAAACCAACAACAAAAATAATTGCCCCCTTCCAAGGTCACATCTTTGTCTGAAGAAATACTGCTTTTCATATCAGTTAACTTCTTCTTATGAGTTAAATAACTGGTTACTTTTTTCATGTTTTATCATTTATGAAATCAGCAGTAGATATACATATATATATATATGAAAGAAGATGTGGTGTGAATGCCAATGAGACAACCTAAATGAGACAGAAATTAACAACTATAGGTCACTGTACAGCATAGTCTACTGTGGACTTATTTAACATGTTGCTAGTCTACTGTGGACTTATTTAACATGTTGCTAGTCTACTGTGGACTTATTTAACATGTTGCTAGTCTACTGCTTTTAGAGTAACCAGCAATGTATTTGAATTGTCCCAATTTTGCAGGATGCTGCACAAGTATGTAGTTCATTTTCATTTATTTATATAACATTTTTTGAAGATATACATTTGTTTATTTTTACTTTATTTCTGCACATAAATAATGTATAACCTTAATTTCTTTGACTGACAACATTTTATGAAGTTAACAAAGCTTGTCTGCACACAAAAATCCTATAAGATCAGTCAAAAAGGTCAGGTGATATTTGATAATGAAATACTGGATTTTGAGACAAAAAACTTTTATTTTGAATTTGATCTTATTTTCTAGTACCTATTTTCTAGTTTATGCCAATGACAGTATTTATCAGCAAAAACTTATTACCCGGTGAATTATAATCATGTGAATGGTAATCTCCGCCAATATGATAAATGTTTTCACTTGTTTATATTCTGGTAAAAATCATTCTTTTAAACCCAAAATGACAAGATTTTCCTATTTGAAATTGTTAAACAATAGAAACAAAACTTAAAATATACCTTAATCACTATCTTACTGGAGTCCTCCATCAAACATCACAGAAATTGTAATCTCTTAGTATTAAGGATATCTTAAACGAGAGGTGTAAAGGGGGGTATCTGCACGGAAGAACGTGAAATATTATTGCAATTTAACGATGAATGAACAATTAAATATGTCTTGCACCGTGATCTTTTTACCGATTTCACAAAACACTAAATAATAAACCTTTTTCACAGCTGCACATAAAATAAAAATGACAAACATGTTGCACAAAGATAACCCTTTACCACCCTCTTAAACTAATTGCAAATCGGCTGGTTATTGTTTTGATGTTTTTCAAATCCCAGAAATTGAATTGGCATATAACTAAACTCCTAAATAAAAAGTAATCCCCTAATGATACTTTATTGTTTCATCTAATTTACATTTGTTATATATCTGAGTTCACATTTTATACTTATATGTTTATATATAACTTTTCCACTACATGTATTTACTAACTGCGTTTTTGTTTTGTTTGTGCATTTTGTAATTTGTACCTTGTGCAATATGTTTTTGTTTTTGTGAAACTTCTTGCATTACCAAGCATTGAAATATTCAGCAAGTTTGTAAAGATTACCTTAAGGTGGTACCTAACACAACAGGGAGATAACTCTGTAAAGTCAGCTGAACGTTTCAAGTACGTTGTGTTGTAAAACGAAGATTAATCTTCTCAATGATCAAAATTTGTGTTTGTCAAATTGCTATATAACCAGTGTAATTTTCCGCCAAAAGGTTTGTTCAAAACTTTTTAAATTTTAAAGTTTTTGTTAAAGTGTCAAAGTAAATACTTTGACTAAATTTTATGAAAATTTAACGAGCCAAATTAATTTTAGTGAAAGTGTTGGGTACCACCTTAAGGGTATCCAAAAACTCTTTATAAAAATGGTCTAAATAAATTTGACATAATTTCAGCAAACCACTATTTTAGATAACAATAACCTAGAAACAAACAAATGTATTTGTATATATCGCTAGTTTTGTTCTCGTAGCAAAATCATTCATCTGACTAGTTTAGTTTGTTCATCAGTTGACATCTTATTGATGTCATGACAATACATTCTTTTTTCGCTGGTGTGATGTTAAGCAAGCAATCAATCTTATTTTTATAATATAATAGTTTATAAATGGACAAAAAGCACTAAAATTTTATTCTTTTATTTCTTTTTTGCTGCCTGTTATGATTATTGGTAAGTTTTGACTACAAATTTAAATATTTGAACAAGGAAATTTTATGACAGTATAGTAACACATTAGTACAATATTTCATGTTTTTATTCATGTATGTATATATTGGGAATTTAAAAAAAAAATCAGGTATAAATTTTTTGTAACTTTTGAATGTTTCTACAAATTTATTCAATTACTAAGGGTAGATAATTCTCTTACTATTCTCTCTTCTGAAGATTATTTTATTATGATCAACAGAATTATCGAGGACATAGGCCATACTCCCAGCTATCATTATATCAGGTAGGAAGAGCTGACCTGCTAGGGTCTGCAGTGACTGGCTTTTAATACACAATATTTTTATTTGGTCAGATTTTAAAGCTTTGTAATGAAGCTGAATCTTGACATACTATTTGATGCTTTGTTTGTGAATTGCTTCAGTAAATTTAAATCGAAACTGTAGTTTCAGCAAGATATGTTAGGATTTACAAATAACTTAAAACCAAATTTTTTTAAAAACATATATCTCTAATTGAAAGTTAAATGCATACATCCTAATCAGCTTAGTTATTAAAATGAGACTTCCTATTTTATTGTATAAATTGAATCAATTGAAACAAAATGCAAAGCACTAATGCTTTAAATCTACAGTAAAAAATGAATGCCTGATTCTTGACAAAAGTATACTGTTACAAAAACTAGTTGCAGAATTATTTACAGAACTTTGCTCTTTTTGGTTTTGTGCCAAGTTTATAATTATGTGAATAAAACCAAATAAGTAGAATTTCCAGTATGATTGTGATACAATGATGATATTTGTTGACAGAGTTTTCCAGGACATAGACCCTATACCAGATTGTCTATGTTTGAGGTAGGATGCTGGTCTGTGGTGTCATAATGCTTTTAACTTATTTCCATGTTTAGGCCTATATTGACCAACTGGCATGTGGTGAAATGTTTCATACTTACCATCATCATGAATCTCAAAAAATTTAAGTCTTCATGCCAAGATTGGATATTTATTTTCAGCTTCATTCTTAAGTGACATTATAATAACTTCATCATGATATAAAAGCTATAATGAATAATACAAGCATATAATGACTTGTTCATAATGCCTTACATTATTTATAATCCAACTTTTTTTGCTGCTAAAATGATTTTTTTATTATCAACATTAATCTATTGCAAATCATTTAACACTTTGACTAAGTGTTTTATCAACAATTAAATTTGGGTCATATTAACAATAATTTCTGAAGTTATATAAGCTTTAACCCTTTCCTCCATAATGACGCCTTTTGACGCCACCCCCCTTACTCCATAATGACGCCTTTTGACGCCTGTGTAGTACCTCAGTTGAAACACTTCGACTGCAAAGTGTCTGCAGTTGACTTAATAAAGTTTGTATCCAATATGAAAAGGAATATCATAAGAAAATCTGACTTAAATTTATTTGATGAAATAGTTGTTTTTCACAATGCCTTAATACTTCAAAGCATAAGTTCAGCATTTTATCAAAAAAATCCTATGCGAATCAAGTATGCAAAAAAAAAAAATCAATGGAGGAAAGGGTTAAAGAGAAAACATCACTTCCTATTTGTTATTTACTCCTTGGGTTTTTTAAAACTGCATAACCACCTTCAAAGCTTACATATTTTAATTTAGAAAGAAACAAACCAGTCAAATGTATTTCCAAAAGTCAATAGTTCTATACTGATTAACACCATTTTTGTAAAGCATTCAGTTCTGATAGATTGATAAATGCATGTTTTTATGTTCTTCAGCCATTTAATAAAAAGAAGAAGAAGTTAAAGTCAAAGAAAGAGAGAGACAGAGTGAGAAGTTCTAAGGATGATACAAAAACAAAAGAAAGACCAGCATCAGTAAGACTTATTGTATTTCAAACCACTTCATTACAAATACTGTAAATTCAGGAATATTTATTTGCCTTTATTATTGTGGTTAATTGAATAAAGGAAAAGAATGGAAGATTTATTATTGCTATTATTGAAAAGTTCTATTTAAAAAATGCAATCAGAATAATTTGGGTTATTACCCTTTAATGACAATTTTTACCATTTTTGGCATTTTGTCTCATGATTAAAGTATCATAATAGATAGCTAAACATTTTAAAACACAAAAATGATCAGTGCAGACTAAATAATCAGCATTATCGCTATTTTGTGCATTTTTCCTTTGATCTTTTTTTGTGATAATTTTCATATCATGCTACTCGCTTGAGATTGAAAAATATCGCGAAATTGACATGAAATTGACAAAGTGGTCACTGGTAAAATAGCGATAAAAAAATTATCATTGTTCATCTCAACTCGATTGCCTTTCTCACTTCAGCCGTCCAGGCTCAAGCAAGAAAAACAATCTCGTTGAGAAGATCACCGATAATCTATAAATAATACAAGATCAACAAAACAGATTTTTGTGATGAATTCTATTCTCTTCGTCAATATTGGAGTGTCCGTTGTTGAATGTCAAATAAACTAAAGTGAGCAACAAAAGAGCCTCTAGTGTTCTTAAAACATTTGCCATGTCAAAATATTCCCAAAAAGATAAAATAATTACAAATATTTCTGAATTTGCAGTATTTAGATGAAGAACACAAAACAAGACCAATAAACTGTGTTTGCCTTAAATTCCAAATCTAGGCTGGAAAATCTAACTTCAGTTGAAATTAACAAAACATTTAAATTGCTGCAAAGTTTCCTCAATACTTAAAAAGGTTGAAAGCCTTTGAAGTCACATAGAAAAGATATGTATTATTCTCATAGTTGAAAATTTGAAAAACAGCAGGTGATTTTTATTTCTCACGACTGTGAATAAATCTACCAATGACATTTATTTGACAACATTTATGTGTTTTATTTAGTTTAAAAGTAATATTGAGGATAAAGCAGATGCTGAGGTAATAGTGATATTGTTGTTTTTCTTCCCTTAGCTTCACAAAGATTGTTGACACTGCACCTAACAAAAATTACCAGTCTCATTTGAATATTAGATATTCCACATAAACATATCCAATTTGATACCTTGTTCAGTGTGTGCTATTGCTTTATTGAATTATGTTTGTAATTGCTTTTAAATATTTTGTTGAATAATTGTCACTCTGTCTTGAAATTTTATTTCACTGTAACATTTGATTAAAAACTTCTAATATACCTATAGATATAGGAAGATGTGGTGTGAGTGCCAATGAGACATCTCTCCATCCAAATAACAATTTGTAAAAGTAAACCATTATAGGTCAATGTATGGCCTTTTACACGTAACCTTGGTTCACACCGAACAACAAGCCATAAAGGGCCCCAAAATCACTAGTGTAAAACCATTTAAACAGGAAAACCAACGGTCAAATCTATATAAAAAAAATCCAAAAAAAATCACTTGCTATAGATAAAATACTTTACACAAAACTTGCAGTTCAAATTTCATGGCATGAAACAGATAGTAAATGGCAATTTCATGGCATGAAACAGATAGTAAATGGCAACTTGCATAATTTCTTTTTCAGGCAATAAAGTATTAGCAGACCTGTTAAATATCATGATTTTTAGGGTATTTCCCTTTGTAAGAGGTGTTGATGCCTCCCCTCAAATCCCTACTGATTACATCACCTCAAAGCAGGCATTCAAAGGAGTCAAAAATATATTTTTAAAAGCACATATTATAAACTAATTCAAAACCTTCAATATTTAGGTGTAAAATACTGAAGAATACATCAGGTCTTCTTTGAGATTTTAGGATGTAGGCAGATGTAAGAAGTAATTATTTGACAGTTCATGAAATTATCCAATGAAAACCAGGATAGAACTATCTTCTAACACTGATAAGGGAATCAGACAGATTTTATTTATTTTATCAGGGAAATATAGATTCCACAACTGCAACAAGTGTGTTACGATATTTCTCCACTCGAGACAGTTGAATTTTAATATTTAAAGCACTTTTTAAATAATTTAAATTTAACTGTTGAGAGTGGAGAAATATTGTATTACACAAGTTACAGTGGTGGAATCTGTTTATTCTTATGATTTTTATCCTTCCTTTTCAAAGATTTTAGGAAAGTTGTGTACTTTTGATGTGACATCATCAGGCATGGTCGCCTTTTTTTATGATGTCACAATTAGAAAATTCAGAAGAAAACAAGAAATTTTAACATCACAATTAAATTTCAACCAATCATTTGCCAAGAACAGATTTTTCACTAAGGAGGAGAAATATTTTTCTCATACCGATCAGGAAATGTGAAAATAGCACAAAAATAAGAGAAAATTTAGAAAATTTGTTTATCTAAATATGCCAATGTATTTCTATATTTTTTTTACATTGAAAACAAATAGCATATTCTTAGTTCAAATATGATAAAATTTGCATAGATCTGTTAAACTGTGAACATATTTTTTGTAGGATCAGTGTGAGAAGAAGAATCTCAGTGGCCATCAAAGTTCACATGCAAAGCAAGACAAGGTATATATTGGTCGTCATGAAAATCTTTAGCAAGTATATTTTCACTTTATTTAGGACAAAACAAATAGTTTCAGAATATGGTGCCATGTAGTAAGTCAACAAAACCAATGCACTTCCTTATTGCACTTATGAATCCAGGAAGATAAACTGGATTGTATTTCAGGGTTTGTGTGTTCATTTTTTTTTTAGGTCTAGTTGTTTTGCTAGATAGAAGTTGTAATACAAAAACAAAATATCCCAGTTCCCTACTGTATAAATTTTAAAGACCAGTAAAAAAAATGGATAGAATGATTTGTTCAAAATTACCACACAATTTTTTATGGTTATATTCAAATGGATACTTTCTGAACTTATAGGATATAAAGGCAATGTATAATTATATGTAATATGAATGTTTTAAGTTGTAAAAAAAAATTTGTACATGTTTGAAATAATCACAAATATGTAACTTTAAAATAACTATTTGCCTTATAGGCCAGCTAAGCTTTATCTGTATGTTACTGTGGATTCATTTGTGAGATACCAATATTCATTGATTTTGTTGATATAAGTAAACCCCTAACTGTTCAACTTAGTACAAATATTTTATAGAAGAAAAACAAATGTACAGAATTGGGCTATTAAGTTGGTACCCAACACTTAAACTAAAATTAATTTGGCTCTTAATTTTCTTAAAATTTTGACAAATTATTTAATTTGACTCTTTGACAAAAATATAAAAAAATCAAAAAAAATTAAACCAACTGTTTTATCAGAAAAATTACACTGGTTATATAGCAGTTTGACAAACACTTATTTTGATCATTGAGAAGCCTAACGTTCCCTTATCAACACAACGTAATCAAAACTGTATTTTACAGAGTTATCTCCCTGAAGTGTTATGTCCACCTTAACCTACAAATCAAATATCCATGATATTTTTGTTGTTGTCTTAATCCACGAAAACAAATGAATCTACAGTACATTAATAAGTGTATGTCTTTCTTATCCTGTCCTAAAATACTAATTAACCTTTTTTATGAAAAATAATGTTGCAAATAATACATTTTCAATTAATTTTTCAAGGTTCCAATGCAAGTTCCTGTAAGTCTAAGTACATATAAATGTTTAGAATCAGATTTATATATGTATCAATGTTAAGCTTTAAACAGCTTAGTTATAGCAATTTTTTTTATTGTCAATTTATGTTTTTGGTGGGGAAATGCTTTAAATCATAGAAGGCAATGCTTTAGCTTCAACATTTGATATCGACTATAGTAAATTTATTCGTTGACTTTAGAACCATGTAAGACAAAGAAAGAAAGAATAAGAAATGATTATCAATTAAATAGATGGTTGATGTATTCAAATTACATTTGATCCTAATAAAAAGGAAAGATCTTTTTAAATTATGAAACTATTGTTCAAATTTCCTATCTTAAAGCCTGATGCCAAGAACGAAACATCAGCAGCGACTTCTGGGAATACTTCTAATTCTCAATCCCTCTATCACTTCTACAAACAAAAGGTGAAGGTAATTATAGCAGCATGCTTTTGTCTAACAATGTCATTTATCAATGTTGCTTACAAGTTCAATATCGGACAACTCTGTAGTCATATAAACAAGATTGTAGTATTTTTAACCCAACTTTTGGAAAATATTTTTGTTCAAGATTTTTTAATCAAGCAAGGAGTATTTCATTTTTTGGGATAGTATTTCTGAGGACAAATTTAGAGAAACAGGAGGAGTAGTGTTGAGTATTTTAAAAAACTTTAAAATACATAGTGATCTTTAACTGTAATCAAATGGTTGTCTTTGACACATCCTGTTCTCTTTCTCAATTCTAACTGACACTAAACACTGTCCTTACAAAATTTTCTTTAAAATAGAAACCAAAAAATTGTCAGTTTCAAAAACTGTAAATTCAGAAATGCTATTTTAATTTTAAGGAAACCTATTCCTTTGCAATAATAAAAGTATTGCTTATTTAAATTCTTTGAGTAACAGTAGTTGGTTCATTTAAACACTAATAATACTAACAAGATAATTGCCCTTTTTGAACTTTTGCTCTTAAAATAGTGGTTTCTAACAGCCTTTCTTGTATGTTATATATATGGAGAAATATTGTGTTTAGTATTCAATGTGCATCTAATAAACTAAAAGTTGACAAATTATAAAAACTTTCATCTCTGTCTTTGAAACAAGATTTTAAAATTATTTGGTCTAACTCTTTATATTATTCTTTATCAAAAAAGAATTTTAAACCCTATTGAATGAGCACAAAATTAGTTTGTGCAATTATAAAACTAGGCAGTCAAATGCTTATGATATAGATAATTTTGTTGTATCAATACAGTGTTGAAAAAGCTATTGGATTGGAATGTGTTTAACTTGCTGAGTGACAAGCGAATGTTAATGACAAAAGATCTTTAAAAAAAAAAAAAAAAAAAAAAAAAGAGGCCATAATTGATTATATTATGCCCCCAACTAAGATTGTAGTGGGCATTATATTGTCTGTCTGTTTTGATTGATCATCTGTCCCATATAAGTTTAATTTTTGGTTGAAGCTAGTTTACAATGCAATTTTGGTCTGGTCAACCTGAAACTTAGTTCACATGTTGATTATGATGTGAATTTTGAGAATATGCAAAATTTAGGTTTTGATCAAATTCTGTTGTTCACTAAACATAGAAATGTGATGATTTAACTCTGAGATGCTTCATTGTTCAATAAGAAATTCCAACAGATCAGTAATAGATTTGTTTGAATGGTTTTACACTAGTAATTTTGTGGCCCTTTATAGCTTGTTGTTCGTTGTGAGCCAAGGCTCTGTGTTGAAGGACGTACATTGACCTATAATGGTTTACTTTTTTTTAAATTGTGATTTGGATGGAGAGTCGTCTCATTGGCACTCACACCACATCTTCCTATATCTATTTGAACAACTTTTTTCCCCAACTAACAAATAATTTTAAGTTTTGCTGATCTCTTTCAATTACAATGTTCAATTAAATTAATGCATAATTTAAATGTAGTGATGCTTTAGATTTACTTTAAATGACCTGTGATGCTATTTGACCTTTAAGCAGGATATGTTTACCGGTATATTGAGTTTTTTTGCAGCATTATACTAGGAAAGAGCATTTCAATGCATTTATTCAAAATGATTTTCTTGTGTTTGAGTTTTACGAGGGACATTTTTAAAAGAAGCTATGATCAAAGCATAGGTATTTCTAGAAAAAAACATAATGGTTGCATAAATCTTCACTATGAATATAACCACATTAATAAATAAATCATGAAATCAGAGGTATTATTTAAAAAAAAAAGTGTATAAGACTATCAAGGCATTTTGTGAATACTGCTGAACTTATCTGAAGTGAATATGACATGTTTTATGTGTTAAATGTTTTAATATATTTATTCTAAATGAGACACAAGAATTTGTTTCCAAGGGAGTCTTTTCCCTTCTGCATTGTTGGCAGAATTTTGTCAGCCCTGAGGCTTTTGCTTTTTGTGCCAATTAAAAATAATTTTCCTGAAGAAGATAAATGTAACCTTGTATTGGCAAGTCTGTTGATTTTTAGAAGAATACAAAATGTTGAAAATTAGTTTTAATTGGCAGGGTTTATTTAGATTTTATTTACAGCACATAAACTTGAGTCTATTCAAAGAACAATTGAGTTTAAGTTTGCTTGCCTGTTTGATGGACCATGAAATCTCTTTATTTACTATCCTTGAAATAGTAGCAATAAATATTAAACAGGATTGACATGTTTGCTACTGTATTGAACAATGGAAATTAACTCATTTCATGCGTCTGAAGTTATAGATAATAAAGAATTCATGGTTCAACAAACACACAAGGAAAGAAACTCTTGTACATCTCATTCAAAAAGAACAGCTGTAAGTAGGCAAAAAATTAAAGATTGAAGTAATTTTTCAGAGTAACCCATGTTCAGAGGCAATGGAGGTGAGGAAAGGTCCCCCTTGGAAATAACATAGGTAAAAAGTACAATCATCTGCTTGTATTGAACATTTTGTGCTAGATTTTATTTAAATTTTGCTATTGTAGTTTGTACAGAGACAAAACTCTGAAATATCTTTGTTTTCTAACGCTGTTTTAGATAATATTTATCTTTATACGAAACAAACAAATCAGCTAACACATCTTAGCTATTCAAGGTCATTATTTTAGTTAATTGTATCTTTCATGGTTATTGAAGTAAATTTTTGTTCTGTATTTGGCAAATAAATTTAAGATAATTTCATGAGATACTACATATTTGTTACTACTGTAACTTACTGTAAAATGGTATGAAAACAAAGATCATTTCAGAATGAGTCCTAGATTTTTACACATTTTTGCTATTTAGTCCATGTTGTTATAGCAACAGATTTAAATGCTAGTGTGTGTATCTTATTAACAGACTCAGTCCATGCGGTATATGTCCAACTCAGCCAATAAACGACCTAAATCTTACGAAGTCAATGGTGAAAAGACGGAAGACCAAAAGGGAAAAAGGGTAATTTATCTTTATCATTTAAAACATTATGTCTGCACGATTTAAATATAAATGTATCGACAAATCTGAGTCGACACATGGACAGCACACCTTGAATCATGTAATCAAATATTTGGACCGGTCACCAATTTTTTTTTATTATTTGCTCATTATTTTATCTTGACTTTTATCTGGACCTTGTCTCTACTTCTTCCAGTTTTCTGCTTCTTGTGTGGTAGTGTAAATCAGCTATTGAAAACAATAGGTGTAGGGGCTTTGTTTTTTGTTGTTTGTTTTTTAACGGTAAGTGTGGATTTTTTTCACGCAATGTTTTAAGATACACCTTTGAATTACTTGGAATAAAATCTAAAGGATTACATTTTTCTTTTCTGTTGTTAGTTTCTGTTCTGACTTCTTTGAGTTTGATTTCCAGATACCTGTATTAACTTATATATTATATTTATCTTGTTAAATCTAGATTTGCTTGCAGTGTTTATTGAGATAACTTCAAAAATACACACTTTTTATGCTACCCATAGATTCAGATAAAGATTAGTTGACAATAGTAGAGATGTCTCAGTACCACTTGTTTTTATTCCTTCATTGCAAAAACCAAAAAATAGACAATATATTTGAAAATTGCTTTATATCTTATTATCTTGCTACATGTATCTATAATCTCAATCAAGATTTTGTAATTTTTTCCCATTTGAATTTCAAGTATAGAACAAATTTAAGTTAATTTATAGGAAAAATTATAGAAATTGACCTAAATGATTTTATGATTATCACTTGTAATTGCAGGTGTTAAGATCTCATGCTACCTTGTCCTATACGGTAACTTTTCAGTTTTGGGTTGGGGAGTAGATTTTTTTTTAAATAAAAGTAAAATATTAGATTACTTGTTAAAATAAATTTTCTTTTGTTTTATATAAAAAAAAGACCACTTTGTTTGAAGTTTGTTTTCTAAAAGTTCTACTTGTTTTTAATAAAGTTTTTTCTGTAAATTGAATAGTTGATCCCTATCAATTCAAATATATTTTATTATTTCTCTTCAAATGAGTTATATTGCATCAGAATTTTATCTGATATTTAATTTTTGTACCTGGTTGAAGTTATATCTTTGAACAACAAAAAGATTATGATTGTGTTTTAGGCTTTACATATGGGTCCTAGGTCTGACAACCCAAAGGTATTTTATATGATCTAAATTGTAACCATATATAGTATGGTTCTTCTAAATTTAGAATATTTTTATTATTATTTTATATTCTTTGCTTTTTTAAATGAGGTAATGTGGTTTATAGAGTAAATTAATCGTAACTCCAAAAGTTATATCTTTTCAAATGAAGGTTTTCCAGATTTATGCAAAACCTGCGATGAAGAAATCTAAGAAGGTATTGCTGGGTCTAAGATGGGATCATGGGAACAATAATAGTATTATATAATTGATTGTACAAATAATCCACAAAATATATATCAATATTAATTCATAAAGTAGGTAATGCCAGTTTTCTTTATATTAGTTATTATACCATGACTAACAAATGACAAATAGTGTAAATGCATTAAATGAAAATGAAAACTTGAACCAATAAATAAATTTTTTCTATTGGTGATGGTTTAATTTGCAGCTTTCTTTAAGGATTTTTTTGAAGATTTTTTTCACATTTATAAATGATATTCTGCATCTTATCATACATGTTTAATATGTCAATCACTTTAGAAATATAAGTAATCTGTTCAGTGTAAAGTAAAAAGTTTTGTGTTATGATATGAATTATTGTCTCATTAGCAACCAGCATCTTCTTATTTTCATTTTAATGACTTATGCTGATCATATTGAAAATTGTTATCTAGTTTATTATATATTTAAATCTGGAAGTTAAAGAAATTTCTTCAAAATAACAAAAGTTGACAATTTTTTTCACATTTTTAAACCTTTTCTATGTTTCCAAATTTTCAGGGCCCACCATTTACTCTCAAATGTGAGAAATCCTTGGTTGCTCCACAGTTTTCGGTAAAGCCTTTTTTATTAGGGAAAATCTGTTTAAAAAGTAGTGTTCTGGATTTGGTCTACGTTGATAAAATATATATTTTCACATGAAATTTCATTCAGCTTTTCATATTGAAGGGGGTAATCCTTTCTGCAAGAGTTGTTTTCCCTAAGAACACAGTTGCCTCCCCCTGAGAACAGCTGTGTTTTTTGGGGTGATACAAACTTTGAATTATTTATGCTTTTTCACAATATAAGCAATCATATTTATATTTCTTGACAAAATTTTACCAGAAAATAATGTTTTATTTATCAGAAAGTTAATGTCTTTAAAGACAAGGTTTTTGTACTGCAGTAGTCAGTTGGAAGAGGGGGGATACATTTATTTTCATAGTTCATTGCACTTATCTTACCCTTCCTAGGGTTTATTATTTTATCTGTCACTGTATAAGAATTAAGAATACTAGTGTATGGAATAAGTCAACTTATTTTGGTCTATATATCTCTAATAATGTGCTTAAAAGTTAATTGAAAGAACCCTTTAAAAGTCTTGTGTAGTTTGACCTTAACATCTTAAATTTCAGCATGTTATTTTCAGTTCTTATCATTAAAACGTTTTACATTTTGATTTAGCCACTTTCAATCTAGCTGCAGAACAGTAGCTCTTAGGTCCTTATGTTGTTTTTTTTAACTTTTTGCAGACCATAGACCTGCAAATAGTCAAAAAATAACAGAAGGACCTACTTTCAATCATGCAAACAATGAAAGTAAGGGATAGAAATTTTAGTAATTGTTAAAGTTACCTGAGTAAGAAATACCTCTGGGTTAACAGGTTAATATTTTTTTTTTTAATGGGGATGACCCTTTTCAGTATGAAAGAGTTGAATTATGGTAATAGTTATCAAGCCTATGTATTATTTTTAAAATATATTTTGTATTCTTATTATATTGGTGTGGTTCAACCTAAGTTTGATGGTATTAGGTATATGATTTGTAAAACCTTCAGTATTTATTGGACAATTTACTCTATATATTTCATGTTTTTAGCTCACCTGACCCTTTCTTCAAAAATCTTCTCTGAAACTACTTGGCCAAATCTAACCAAAAATGGCCACAAACATTACTAGGGTATCTAGTTTAAAAATTGTGTCCGATGACCCTGCCTAACAAAATGACTGACATGCCTAAAATAGAACATAGGGGTAAAATGCATATTTTGGCTTATATCTCTGAAACTAAATCATTTAAAGCAAATCTTAAATGCCAAAATGGATTATAAATGAATTTTAATAACTTTCTTAAACTAACCTGTATTTCTACCAAACTAGAACAGAAGCTTCTTTGTGATCATAAGATAGAATCCAGAAGTAAATTTTGTAAAAAATAAAGTTCTATTTTTTTCCATATTTAACTTATAAATGGACTTAATTTTTCTCCCGGGAAACATTACATCCACTTTGTGGTTTAATTTTTTTTTAATTTTGATAACTTTCAAAAATTATCCTAGATTTGTACCAAACTTGGACAAAAGTTTTTTTTATGATCAAAAGCTAGTATAAAGAAGGAAATTTGTTAAATTTTTGTACATGTACCTGTTTTTCCCTATTTTACTTTCTTCCAGTTAACAATACATACAGTCTGCAGTTACAGTTTTCAAAACATTTATTAGATTCATAAACTATCCTTGATTTGACTAAACTTGGACAGAAGCTTCTTACAATCAAAAGATAGTATCTTTTGTATCGCAGAACCCTTACAAATTTTTTGTATTGCACTTGGACCTTATTGCAAAGCTAGAAGTTAAGTCATTTAAACTCATATTTAAATTGATACTCAGGATTTTTAATTTTTCTATGCAGGTTCCATTCAAACAATCCTCATCTTCTTATTTCATGTTTTGATTCATTTTTGCAAATTTGTTACAATTAAGAAAAAATGTTGAAAAGCAAATTATAGATAAAAGATTTTAAAAACATTTTTTGTTTATTAATTTTTTTCTCTTAGATGTTACATTTCTAATGATTGTTTTTGGATTGCCTTTTCAGATTTGATTCCTGTATAATTTTTTACCATTAGAAAAACAACTTCGATGCCATTCATATTTTTCAATGTCTTAGGCTAGTACGATTATTGTTCTCAAAGGAAACATTATGAATGTCAGTCATTAATTGATAAAACTTCTTTTACAGAATGAGTATTTAGAAGCATTAACAAATGCTTACCTGAGGAATGGCTTCATGAACCAAGGAGAAAGTATGTATATTTTTAGTTATCTCCATTGATATATAAGCATGCCTCAATGCATGATAATAAGCATGATAAACAAGGATAACTCGCATGTGTTTGTAGTCATATATAATATCTCGTAAGAAGTTACTTTCTAAATCATATTATTCATTAAATAAAAAAAAATATCATATTTTAGAATAAAATGTTTGTTCAGCATGTCAAATATCAATTATCAACACACCAAAAGAATGAAGTTTATTAGCAAGTTTTTAAAGGTAAAATTTGCAAACTAATTTGAGATTTGTTGTACATGAAATTTCCTTTGCACTATAATGCAATTTGACCTGTAAAAGGCAATAAGCTGTTGAAAATTTCCCCAATGTTCCTTGTTTCAGCAAAAATGTAAAGTTTAGTTTTAAATATAAAGTATCTTCAAAAACTGACAGCTGTAAGAGTTAAAAGTAAAAGAAATACATTCAACAAACTTTCTTAAAAAGTAATTGCTGATTCAGGCAAACTGTAAATTCAGAAATTATTGCGAGGCTTTTATCATCGCCAAAAATGCGACGAAGTTGTGAACGCAAAAATTTAAACTCGCATTATGAAATATTTTATATGAATTAAACATATATTCAACAAATTTACTTAAAAAGTAATTGATGATTTAGGCATATTCATTTTAGTGAGCTTGATAAGGGCCACATTTTTTCGTCATATATTTGCATCACATATTCACTTTACTTTAGTTAAAGTTTAAAATATATTATAGGCAGTATTTATAAGATTTATCCAAGACGTAGAGGTAAAAATTAAGAACATTGATAAATGAAATTTCTTGGAATAGGTATCAGGAATTATTAGAGCTGTTTCATAAAAATATCTTTGATATTTGAAGGCACATTTTCTTTGATCCCCATTTAACAACAATTTTTCAACAGTCAGAATGTCCAAACAACCCAAAAATAGAACAAAGTATGATAAAGCCATTTATTTATCTCTTGAAATCAAAAAGGTACAAAGTATCATAAAGCTACCAAATAAAATCCTTGTGATCTTTCAAAGAATTGTTCATCTTTAATTTTTTTTGTAATTTCAAGAGCTAAATAATTTCATTTATCATACCTGTCTGGATATATGATTATGCCTTTGAGTGATTTCAATAGAATGTTTTTATGGGACAGCACTTATAGACTTTCTTCTGAGGAATGGTTTTCTCTCTGCATTTAGATAGTTTTTTTTGTCCCTTAGGCTAATTTTCATTCTTGAGGGATATTTTGGATGAAGTTAATTTATATTTGTATTTTCATGTTTTCATATTTTTTTTTTATGCCTATAACAAATTGCTTTGTAGAAAATTTAAAACAATGTGTTCTGAGTGAACTAATAACACTTAAAAATTTAGATTGAAAGAAAATAACTGTTCAAAAATCACAAAAAAACCAACTAATTTGCCTTTCACCTTAAAAAAATGTCAAATATAGTTATTAGAATAAATGATTCTATTAATCATTTGTGGACAGCTGCGAAAATCTTAACACCCTGTGCTTCAGAACTCTTTCCAAAAAAAAGCAAATACCAGCTATCATTTTAGTACATTTGTGTGTATTGGTAAATGTGTAAAAGTCTCGAAATGGGAATAATCAGTAAAAAAAAGGCATATTCAGGAAGACTTGGTTTAATTTAGTGTTTACCATTCAATTGTAAAATATGTATTGAAGGATGTCCACATAGAAAAGAACCCATAAAACAACAACCACAAAATGGTCAAAATACGGGTAAGATATAAACCAAATCAAATATAAATATAAAGCATAACTCCGTGGGAAGGATCTTTCTGAAGAAAAGAGTTCATTTCCAGACTGGATTTTTAAAGATCTGATGTGTTTTATATATATATGTTGAAATTGTATTTATTTGGGTCAAGTGTACACACTATGCAAATTTATCCATACATGCCAAGGGAAAGAACTCTTATTCTTCAGAAAGTACAAATATTATAAAACTTAAACACAGTTTGCACAATGGTTTTCTGGTACATAGCAAATATATTCAGTGTGTTGGTGTTTCCTATAAACATATTAAATTCTTTAACATCTGGTCAAAATTTTGATATAAAAATTAGAACCAAACTTGTTTAAATTCTTAATAAGGATTTTACTAGTTATTCAGACAGGAGAAAGCTTAGTATTAAATGAGTCCATTTCATGATAAAATTCCACACTTTTTGTGTAAAATTTGTATCCATTTGGTAACAGTATTTTGGTTAGTAAATGAGACTTTAGCTTCTTATTTTTGCTGTAATATTGGCTATCAAAAGTTCAACTTTAACATAGTCAAAATGATGTCCAATACCTAGTGAATCAAGTCTGTTTTTTTGCAGTGTATTTTTGGATAGTAAAGTCTTAGTTATAGTATGATAATAACTATTAAATTTGATTGAAAAATATTTTTAAATATCATCTATTACTTTAAAGTCTTCCTGAATGTGCAGATCCTGATTGAAATTTACCTTTTTACGATAGAAATCCTATCATTTCTTTCACTTAAACTGAAATTGTTTTGAATATAAATATGGGGAAAATGGTATCCAGTTATAAGACAACATACTTGAATGATAAAAACAAAGATTGAAAATTGAAAAAAATCTAAACTAAATCAGTAAATATTTTGTTTAATTACTTAAGATAATTGGTAGTGGACACCTACTCAGAGTTAAATAAGTAGTTCCCAGAATGCTTTGTTGTGTCCTCTCACAGCTTTCTTGTAGCACACTCGTGATGCATGTACACTCTATATACTTCCCACAGCGCCAACTCAGCCACACTTCCGCTACTCGGGATCGGGAAAACTTTCAAATGCAATGCCATTCCAATGGGAAGGATTGTGTCCGCATCATGAGCAAAAAGTTGCAGCCAGCATCATGGCTGCCCAGATATCGGACTCAGTCCAAAATGGAGGTAACACTTTGTTTGGCATGTATTTCACTGTTCACTATATCTTGGTAGCTGTTTATACACTGTATTACCGCAAACACACTGTGCTAGTATGCTTTTGTTTAATCCTAATGCCAGTTGCAAAATTAGTCAGTAATTTATTTCATCCCTGATATTTATGCAGTCTTACTTTTACATTTATTTGTGAAATTTTATTATTGAATAAAGCAAAAGCTAGTAAAAATTCTATAATTTAGAAATATTGAAATGTCTGCCAATGAACATAAGTTTCTAGTTATCTTGTTTAGAAATTGTTTTTTTTTAAATTTTTTTCTGGAAAAGAGTTTGTATATCACAGAAATAGATTACTGGCTAATTCATTGATTTTATTATGCATGTTATTAATACAGCTGACGGTAAGTACACAATAATGAACAGAGGTTAAATAAGTGTAGTAATGAAAAAAACCTACAATATTTGTAGCAATATTGTATAGGCTGGTTATACAGAAATGTTAGATAATATTTCATATTCTAACATATTTTATCTGTATTGAGTTTTTTGGGTGTCCAAGTGGTATAAGTACAACTCCCTTCTTAATTGACTAGGATTGCTCTGTTGCAGAAGGTCAGTGGTTCTCCCTCATACTCCAACTCCCTCCCCTGATAACCACTAGCCTCTAGGATATAGCCGAAAGTGCTGAAAATTACATTAAACACCAGTAAATAAACTATCATATTTTTTTTTAAATTAGAAAATGAAATTGGGATGAAAAATAATTGTATGTACAATTATCAGCAAACATATTTGTAACATGAGGCTTAATTGCAAAATATATTTGGGATATTATATTTTAATTATTTAAACTGGTAATTTTGTTTTAACTTTGTTATTATAATTTAACCTAATCCCTTCACATGGATGCCCCCTTTTCCATGTTTTCTTTTTTTCACATCTGCATATCATACATTATTACTAATTTACAGATCATTAATTGTTTCCTCAAGAATTTATTTCCATTTTTAATGGTGAAAGTTTTAAATATGCTATTTCTAGCTATTCATCAACGTCTGAGCCAGCTTTGCAGTTCTGCAGGCATGCCGGGTAATTGTCTTGCTAACCAACAATGCTGGTTTTAAACATGCTTTTACATGTGCTTAAACATTTTATGTTTTATTTTTTGTCTTGGATAGTAAGCTTGACTTTATAGATAAGAAAATAATAATGCATGAGCTGATACTAGTTCATAGTAATATAAATACTTCAGATTAGTTGAAGTTCAATTTTTATGATGTTTTCTGACTTGATTTGTCAAGCTTACATTTTACAAGATGATTTAATTTATGCCTTTATTTGTTTTCTTACATAGAATGATTTAATGGCAGCATCATTATTAATGATCAGTGTTATATTTTTGTCAAAGGGTCAAAATAAATATAGATAAAAATTTAATGAAAATAAAACATGCAAAATTAATTTTTATCAAGTTGTTTGATACCAACTTTATTGAAAGCTGTGTGAAATATCTTTAAAATAAAAGATTATAGCATTTCTGTTAATAAAAGAAAACATTGTTGTCATTTAATCATTACATTATAAATTTTAATTAAATGCTTTAATTGTTATACAGCTTTATATGTCAAATTATTTCATTTTCAAAACTGATCAGAGAGTCTTGGAAGTAAAAAAGGAAAGTTGAAACATTATTGGGTTTAATGGCTCAAATCTGAATAATAAAATATTTGACACTTAGTTGTATATATGTGATGTTTTATGTCTTTGTGATTGTTACTTGTCAGATGCCGATTGGCTACACAACGGTATACGGGGTCAACCCAAGACCATCAAACCCTTCCAACAAAAAAGTCAGGATGAGATAATTGCTAAACTATTAACGATGCCTACAGGTAGCTAAGAAAATTGCATGGTGGGAGTTTGTCTCTACTTCAGTGGTATAGGACTGCACTGAAACTCACAGATTTTGTTTTCAACACCAAGATCAGCACAAAATCATATTATTTTCAGAAATAAAGTGCATAAAAAGATGAAATTGAAAAAATGATTACCTTGAGATTTTTTTACTTTTATGATAAACTTTCATGTTCAAATTTAGTATGATTTCATTAAAAACAAAACCAATATTTTAGTTATTTTATATTTGTATATTTTTCTAATTTGCATTCAAAAACTTTTTAATTTCTTTAAGATTTAAAAGGAGAAAAATTTGCTAATATGGATTTAAACTTTTTTTATTACTATCACAAAATTATTCACAAAACAACAAAAAAGTACTGTAAGTTTCAGGCAGATACTAGTAGAAAGTTATAGGTCCCTTTTGCATGTGATCATCCCATGTATTAACTGAAAAAACAAAATTACAAAGGGAGAGCACTATGTAATTGTCACTTCATCTGTGTGTAGTAATGTCCCCTTAATGTGGTGTAATAAAAATGTGTGAACCAATAACAAAAGTTTGACTAATATTCAAGTTCTAAGTATTAACTCCTTTTTAAAATGACTTACATTACACCTGCAGTATTATGAAATCAAACACCTTTGCATAAGGCAATTTTCATTGAAATCAGCAAGGTTTGAAAGTTAAGAAATAGTTTATCGAAATGCTTGATAAAATGTAAAAGAAAAACTTGATGTTGAAGAAATTTGCATGAAGACAACTCCCTTTCTAGTCCATGGCTAGTTTTCTTCGCCCGTTTCCTATGAAAATTTTCAAAATGAGTTCCAAATAGCATGAATAGATAGAGTTTTATATTTTTTTTCACAATATTATTGTAAGTCATGACATCTGTTCGGAATTTATAAATTCAAAAGCAATAATAATATACTATGATTTGAAGCCAAATAAAGCTAATTACTAACTACTTAGACTCAGTGGACAATATAAGCTGGTGCAATCAATTGGTATCTGGCATTGTCATATGCCGTAAAGTTATATGAACCTTTCTATTTTTTGAATTATGCAACTTTTATGTGAGGAGATACTTTCTCGATTCTATTTTGAACTTGAAAAAAATAAAATAGCTCAATTAAAAATAATGATTTACATGCTGAAGTCAGATATGTGCTGGATGACTGAAGGAACTGTTGCAAGCTTCCTCACTTTTTCTAGTAGTGGTATATTATTGTTGCTTTTTACATGGTTGTGATAGTATGTACCATTATAAGTATGTATTAATGTTTGCACGTTGTATAATTTGCACTGGTTTTCTTATTAGGATTGAATTTGTAATATTTTAGTCTTTAACAACAGTGTGTTTGTTTCTTAGTTCAATATTATTTGATAATTTTTGTAGTGTATTTTTATTTATATAAATGGCTGTTCATGAAGTGTTGAATTAAAGTAATTTAAAATCATGAGTATTTTGTTATAAATGAATAACGTAAAAAAGGGAAAGTTTTGACTTAAATTCTATTAAAAAATTCAAAAGGGAGGTGTGGAAGGGTTTCATGCTTGACAATTTGTTTCATTACTTCATGAACAGAATATTAATATTTTAATTTGGTGTTTTTTTTTTCAATTTTTATTAATTGATTTATATCTAATTTTGGTTTGCAGAGAATGATACTAGACATATATTTATTTATAAATTATATAAGTTTAATTATTTACTTTTTGCTAGAAGTACATAAATTAATATTAAAGTTGCATGTATTGAAGAAACAACGTCATATATTCAGTTGTAGGCAATACGTTTGTACGTGTTTGGAAAGAGAGAATACAGAGATCTAAAAATTTCATTCCACCTCCACGTAAGACGGCCCACATCTATGTATATATATGCACAGTTTGTAATTAGTGCACAAGCTATGATATGTACTATATATTTATGTTAGCTAGACAGATGCACAGATTTTTTTTTAATTATTAAATTTTTGTTTTTATAAATTTCTATTAATTGGTAAATTTGATAAATACAAATATTTATCTGTTAATTTCTTATATGAAAAAAATATAAATAGCACAAAATTGCTACAAAATGTGTTGTCATGATTTGGTCAAAGTGATCTTAGTACTGTAATGTCAATTTTAAAATAAATAGCTCTCAAGGAGAATGCAAATATAATGGTTTAGGTTTATAGTTGAAATGTAGTAAAAATAACAATTGGAAATGAATGACAACAATTTGGTAGTTTTAAACAGATGTCACTATTTTCCAATGTACAATTGAATAAGAAAAGAATTTATGATTATTGAACAGTAGTTGTAACAAGACAACTGGTGAATTGTTTTTCTTTTTGTTTTTGGGAGGGGGGAGTAAAGAAATTGCCATTAAAAATTCACATAGACATTTGAAGATATTTTTATATGGCAAACATTAAAATTGAGCACCAGCATTCATTTCATTTAAGTGCTTTTAAGAGGCAATTTTGCTTAAAATGTGCATCAGTAGGAAAACTAACAACTTTAGTTTACTATTGTTAATAACTTTGTTAGACCTAGTTAATTTCTTGTAATTCAACTGAAATCTTTATCAGAGTTAAGGTAAATGGTTACAAGCATCTTCAGCCTTGATTAAAAGAGACTAAATTACCAGCATATTTCTTTTATTTCTAACTTCAAACGAGCCAAACTAATAAGTCAAGCACATTTATGATGATTTTATCTGGTGGTGGCTTTTTCTGGGACTTGGTATCTGTTGATATATTCTTGTATCTATGATGAGTTTTTTGTTGTAACTAAATTGTTATTGTATATTTTTTCCAAATATATATTTTAAGAATGGTCAGAATAAGGAGAAAACAATTTCATTTGCAAAAGCGTTTCTTCTTTTAAACTCTCATCCTTGTTTTTTTTGGAAGTTCAATCAATAGTATTATTTTCATCAAAATAATGGAAATTTTATTCAAGATATACAATTCTTAAAATTTTGATTTCATGAATATAAAACGATACTGCTATATCCAAAAATATTTATTTTGTAATGTTGCAGTTTTTATTTGCAATTTCAAACAACTTTTAGTCTTCAAGGGTAGCCTTCATCAATCTATAGTATAAAGAGGCATTTATATTTAAGCCTAATAAATATTTACCAGTAAATTTGGACTATTGAATATTACCTGATAAATAAACAAAAATTACATACGAATTCAGGACCAAATTTGTGGATAGAGTTTATTTTCTAACCAATTTTCCATGTACATTTATTTCCCTTTATAAATAGAAATAAAAATAATAATGAAGTAGTTAGTATGAGCTAGCTTAATATTAGTCTCTAGTTTAGTTTTACTTTTAAATGAAATTTTATGTATTGTTTGGTGTCATTCACAACATTGTTGCTCAATAGATTTTATTTACTTAAAATTAATAATCACATGTGTTTCATTATGTTACAGTGTAGTATAATTTCAAATCTGGTGATTGAAATGTCTTAACATTATCGTACTGATTTTAGATAATACATACTTGTTTGTATTTTTAGATGGGAACGTAGAAGAATATGTACGATCACAGATAAATCCACAGGCCAGTATTTCCCCTATCAGTCGGACACCAACACAACGTCACATCTTGGAGGTATCTGCTTCACAACAAAGACAGCAGGAACTACTTCAGCACAGACATTGTGTATGTACAGTTTGTTGGAACAATTAATTCAATATTTATATCTTTTTACTTGTTTGGCTTAATGCGTATTTTGATATAAACATCACTGATGAGTCTTATGTAGACGAAAAGCGTGTCTGGCATACTTAATTATAATCCTGTTACCTTTGATAACTTTTATATCCTTATAATATTTTTATTTTTTAGATAGTTTTAGGTGTTAATACCCTACACCAGAACTCATTGCTTAAAGTCATTTAGTCCATAACCATAATAAAGTGTAATTTACCAATACCCTTATACCAAGCATTAGTGAGGTGTAAAATGTTTGCAAATATGATGCCACTCCATCTTTTATTGAGAATAGAGCATATTTTACTTCTTATTAGACTTAAAAGCAGACCTATAAACTTGGTCAAAAGGCAGCAATTTTGATTTGATAAAGCGCAACATTCTAGAAAAACATGTGTTTCACTATTCAAAATTGCACATGTAAACCTCTCTAAAATGATTTCATAAATGGGGTTGGTGTTGCTTATTTTATGTTGTGTCATGTGTACTATTGTTTGTCTGTTTGTCTCTTCATTTTTAGCCATGGCGTTGTCAGTTTATTTTCTATTTATGAGTTTGACTGTCCCTCTGGTATCTTTCATCCCTCTTTCATAAAGTGTCTTACCCAGGAATACTCACAATAATGTCCATTTTGATATCTGGCTTTGTTTTAAGTATGATTGATGTTGCAATTTTGATTGTGACATCAAGCAGGTGCAACCCATGTTCTATTGGGGCAAAATATGATACAAATACTCCATGGTTAAAAATGTGGAAGTCAATCAAAAATACCAAAATCAAACATTGCCAGTGTGTTAAGTCTAATTTTATAGGTAACTAAACCTCCCACTTGTATGGCAGTTGTTTATTATTCCCTTATAGAAGAACATGGCTTTGTTTTCAAAACAAAGGATGAGCTTAGAATGGGATTTTCATAATGATACATTGCTTAGATTTATCTAATTGATTCAACATTTTATAATTGAAATGATGTTCAAGGAATATCAGCAGGTGATTCTAATGAAAAAGTTGTGAAAAATGAGTTAGAACATCAGGGCTAATATGTTTGCTAGTTTGTAATAGTAGACTAGTTATCTTCCTTGCAAAGGACAGGTTATGAATATTTTGTTTTAATAAAGTCCATTTTATAAACTTTTATGTTTTTCCTGGGTTAGATTTTGATTAAAATGTTCAACAAAGACCATATTTTCTATAGGCTTGTATGCAGACATTGGTTAAACCACCAAATCAAATATCATTATTTTCCACAAAAATTTATACCTCCAAAAAATAGTGTATCTGAGAAGGGTTGGTGTAGCATTTCAACATGTGTCATAACAAATAAAGGCAACAGTAGTTAAACACTGTTTAAAAGTCCTAAATCGATCAAGAGAAATAAACTGGGTTACAAACTAAACCAAGCAAAACACATTAACCATAAGAGGAAATCAACGGAACAACAGAAACACTGAACTGCAACAAAAACATACAACAACATACATAGATAAGACTATTTGATAACAAGACACAGCTCTTTGTTTTGTTTGACTTTTTATATGCTTTTCAACTTCGTACTCGTTTGGCTTTATTTTGATATGAGCGTCCCTGATGAGTCCTATGTAAATGAAATGCGCATCTGGTGCACTCAATTATAATCCTGGTACCTTTGATGACTATTTATAGTCTTTGTGACAATGTTTCACATTTTATGTTAGTTCAATGACAAAAAGAGTTGCAATAATTAAGTTATTTATTATACAAGCGTTATAATACATTCAATTAAATTTTGCTGTAGCATGGTCTCTGTTCTCGGCATGCTAGGAAAATTGCATATGCTGAGAGGTTTGAGGTAAGGGGTGACAACTCAAAGCATCTTGCTTATGCATGCATTTTAAACTGAATAAGAAAGGTTTCTCTGAATTTAATCTGCATGGATTTCAATTAATAGGAATTTGATTTAAAAAGCTTTTAAAATCAAATATTTTTAAAAATAAGAAACATGGCATTAAAGTTTCCCGTCTTTTTTAACATATTACATCTTTAACCTGCTTTTCATTGTCTTGAAGATTTTTTTTTTCACTTTTAAGACAATAATTTGGTAAAGCTATGTAACAATTAAATAATTGAATAATTATCTTTTTTATGATATGTAAAGCATCCGTAAAGCTTTTGTTACATGTTCAATAAGCTTGCTTAACATGATTATTAACCTCATTTCAGTTAGCTACTCTGATCTTTATTACGTTTTTTTGCTGCTGTTCTTCACCAAAAATTCTGAAAAAACAACCATACTTTAAAAATTAGTACTTATATAAAGTAATTGTTTCGTTTAAAACTGTATATGTTACCAACTATAAATGCATTCCTGAATAACAACCCATCAATTTGAGCGGGTACCAATACTTTATGATACTATTAATCAAATACAACAACCAATTATTGATTTGTTTCAGTAGAAGCATTTAAGGTTGTTCCATTTAAGTGTATATAAGAAGTCTTACAAAATTCTTTGACCATCCATTTTTATACGACCGCAAATTTTGAAAAAAATTTCGTTGTATATTGCTATCACGTTGTCGTTGTCGTCGTCGTCGTCGTCGTCGTCCGAATACTTTTAGTTTTCGCACTCTAACTTTAGTAAAAGTGAAAAGCAATCTATGAAATTTTAACACAAGGTTTAGGACCATAAAAGGAAGGTTGGTATTGATTTTGGGAGTTTTGGTCCCAACATTTTAGGAATTAGGGGTCAAAAAGGGCTCAAATAAGCATTTTCTTGGTTTTCGCACTATAACTTTAGTTTAAGTTACTGTAAATTCAGAAATTATTGGGTGCATTTATTATTGCGATTTTGTCATTTTACACTTGAATGCGATTTTAATTTTTACGATTTTGAGAAAAGTCATGCTTAATTCAGTTAAAATATTACAAAATGCGAGTTTTAATTATTGCGTTTACAACTCAGTCGCATTATTCGCAATAATAAAAACCTCGCAATAATTTCTGAATTTACAGTAATAGAAATCTATGAAATTTTGACACAAGGTTTATGACCACAAAAGAAAGGTTGGGATTGATTTTGGGAGTTTTGGTTTTAACAGTTTAGGAATAAGGGGCCAAAAAAGGGGCCCAAATAAGCATTATTCTTGGTTTTCGCACAATAACTTTAGTTTAAGTAAATAGAAATCAATGAAATTTAAACACAATGTTTATGACCACAAAAGGAAGATTGGTATTGATTTTGGGAGTTAAGGTCCCAACAGTTTAGGAATTAGGGGCCTAAAAGGGACCCAAATAAGCATTTTTCTTGGTTTTCGCACCATAACGTTAGTATAAGTAAATAGAAGTCTATGAAATTTAAACACAAGGTTTATGACCATGAAAGGAAGGTTGGTATTGATTTTGGGAGTTTTAGTCCCAACAGTTTAGGAAAAAGGGGCCCAAAGGGTCCAAAATTAAACTTTGTTTGATTTCATCAAAATTAAATAATTGGGGTTCTTTGATATGCCTAATCTAACTGTGTATGTAGATTCTTAACTTTTGGTCATGTTTTCAAATTGGTCTACATTAAGGTCCAAAGGGTCCAAAATTAAACCAAGTTGGTCCAAATCAGGATCTAAAATTATTATATTAAGTATTGTGCAATAGCAAGTCTTTTCAATTGCACAGTATTGTGCAATGGCAAGAAATATCTAATTTCACAATATTGTGAAATAGCAAATTTTTTTTTAATTAGAGTTATCTTTCTTTGTCTAGAATAGTAAGCAAGAAATATCTTATTGCAAGCATTTTTTTTAATTGGAGTTATCTTTCTTTGTCCAGAATCAACTTAAATCTTTGTTATATACAATATACAATGTAAATTCACTTTTTACTACCAACTGATAAATTTAAATAATCTTTACCATTCAGTGATAACAAGCAGTTTTTTTTACATCTTAATATTTTATGATGTATTTAAATGAGTAGTTATTGTTGCAAACTCCATTAGAATATTTTAATTGAGATTAGTTTTGGAATAAGGGAAAGGGGGATGTGATTAAAAAATTGGGCTCAATTTTTCTCATTTGAAATTTCATAAATAAAAAGAAAATTTCTTCAAACGATTTTTTGAGAGGATTAATATTCAACAGCATAGTGAATTGCTCTAAGAGAAAACAAAAAATTTAAGTTCATTAGAACACATTCATTCTGTGTCAGAAACCTATGCTGTGTCAACTATTTAATCACAATCCAAATTTAGAGCTGAATACAGCTTGAATGTTGTGTCCATACTTGCCCCAACCGTTCAGGGTTCAACCTCTGCGGTTGTATAAAGCTACGCCCTGCGGAGCATCTGGTTATTATATATTATGTTTCCGGTTTTATTCATCCACTCTTTTTTGCCTGCTATATAAAAAGAATTTCTTGTGCTTTCTTTGATCAGTTTTGTGTGAGTTGATACTTAACTTGAATGGAACTTTCCTTTACTGCTATTTTTATTATAATATGAAAAGTTGATGAATATTTAACAATGTTATTTTATCTACTTACAGGAAAACAAATCAGGTAATGCCATACGTCAACACCCCTGTCCCTTTGATGAATGCACTAACAGATTAACACCTGATGATGGTAAGGGCACGCTCGCCAGAAAACATCAGGGTCAAAACGCTAGTGCATTGATATCGTTTTATTGTAGAAAATCTCCTCTCTCTTTTTTCAGTAGAAAAAATGTAATGTAAAAAAGTATTTACTAATGCATGAAGTTGTACTATTTAGAGCTTTTTATATTCATATATTTGTAGTTCTCTTATTATATTAGATCTGTCATTTAAAGAGCATATTCAGAAATTTGAAATTGATTTGGCTATGCATCTGGGCAGACAAATGAAAAAAAAATATATAGCAGCAAAATGTTAGTCTTAACAATCAATAATGATATATTGGTTGAAAAATCTTTATATTTTAATTTTGTTTTAAGGGTTAAAATGCTTATGTGTTCCTCAAGAAAAATCATAGGAACTGCATTCATAATCCACGAAATTTAAGAATTATGCTGTTTCTATCTAAATTGACAGTATATATGAAGAAAGAGCTAGAACACTTGAATTTTTTTTCTTAAAAAAAAAGAAGAAATGAAATGAGAGGAGATTTCAGTTAGGTGATAGAATTGCATGATCAGAAAAAAATATAACTTTACTGTCATGACTGTATGCTCTGAAGATGTGTGTGATATATATATATATAGTGTGTAGTATATATTGAGTTTGGTATATAGGTATAAATGAGTTTGTCATTGTTTAGACTTATTTTCATGTTTGATTTTCTTAAAAGTAAAAAAAGATTTGAAAGAATAATGAAAATAAGTACTGAACCTGGAGTTTGTGGATGTGTAAATATATGGTTTTACTGAAAATATATCAATGTTACTTCCAAAAATATCTATGTAAATCCTTTCAACTAGGGTCCTGTATTTTAAACTGTGCAGTCATTAAAATAGTTTCTTGTATATTTAAAACTTTATGACATGCCCAACTTGCAGACCATTAGTTGAAGAAGAAAAAATCTTTAAAAATTTTTGTCACATTTTATTACTTTGATATATTTTTTGTGGTATGTAGAATAGTACCAGCGATTATATAGAAATTGAAGCATGAACTATTAGGTGTTGTAGCATTAGAAAAATATGGATTGTTTTGGTGTGGTTTAACCAGCATGAAATATATTCTCTCTTCTGTGTCATTAAAACACATGTATGACAAAGATGTGAACTAATGGATAAATGATCAGTCAAAAAACATATCTTAATTTGGTTTATTTTTGTCTCATTTTATGTGATCTACTTAAGAAATTAAAATAGAAACACCTTAAAGTATCTCAAATGCTTTATCATTCTAGATCAGAAACAGAAAATAATTGTTGATAAATAGGATTAATTTCAAAATTGCTCTCTATAAAAAATAAAAAGTAAAATCACAAAAATACTGAAGTCGGAGAAAAATCAATTAGGAAACATTGTAGATTTAACATTCCATTAGATGTGTTTTTACAAAAGCTTTTTCAATATGAATAAATTAACTTTTTGTTTGCTTTAAATACAATATTATCTGCATTTATTATTACTTCTACTTATTTTTGTAGCAAACATATCTTCACTAATATAGACATTTATATTATCACAGCTATACTAACAGACAGTCATGTTTGGTCATAATATTGTTTTGATTATAATATTGGGTTGAAGCAAATTGAAATATACCATTTTGAATAAAAATTTAACTGAAAGTTTTATTTGTTTTGTACAATACTCAAAGCATGGCCAAATTTACTCAAAGCATGACCAAAGATGACTAACATTTGATTGCATCTTTTTAATTTTCATAAGTAAGCATGGTCCATTATGAATACTTTTCAGCCAAGACAGGCAGACATCGAACTAGTGTTCCCTCAGCTACATTTGTTAATTATGACACACCACCTTCAAATACCAATATGATAGAGAAGGCAAGAACTGACTCAAAAATAGAACTATTGTCACATTGTGAGAACACAGAACCACAGACAAATGACATCCAGCCAGAAGAAAATGGTGTTAACGGTAAACATATTGGCTTTTTACAAACTCTGTTGAAGCAATTTTAAAATAATTGAACCAGAGCCATTTAAAAAAATGTATAGCAGAGTCAGGCATTTTGTCTAGTTATAATCATCCAGATTTCCAATGAGATGTTAAATTATCTGTAAGAGACTAGGAAATCGTTTTTTTTGCTATGAGTATTTGCCCAAAATGGTGGCGCTAATGAAATACTTATTTTGAAATATAATGTTATTGACATTTTAGGTTTGTCATGTTTTAAAAGGGTGCTTTCAATTGTTTTGCATTGAATCCTGCTTTATTTGAGTAACTTCTTTAGTAGTTACACAGCTACTTTTGTATAGGTACTATTTCTGTACTAAAAAATGCAGTACTGGAAATTTACTTTTAATATATAGTTCTATTTCTTTACTTTAAAACTACTGTAATAATTAGGTACTTGTATTTTACAGTACTTGATTTGTACTAAATATTTTGGTACAGAAATAATACAATATTCCATGTTTGAAAATCGAAACTTTATTAGATTTGAAATAGAAAAACTTTCAAAATGCTGAAAATGTAAAAGTAGTAACCAAAAATCTGTAGTACCTAAATTTCAAGTTCAATTAAAGCACTGTAAAATGCAGGTACCTAAATATTACAATAATTTTAGAGAAACAAGTACTGAATATTAAAAGTAAATTTCCTGTACTACAAATTATTAGTACAGACATAGTACCTATGCAAAAGTAGCTGTGTATTAGCTATTTTTCAATCTGATGTCTTGTTATAAGATTGACTGTGTTGTTTTCTTTTGGTTGAAATTTTGGTGTAGTTGCAGATGATGGTTGTGCATAAGTAGTGAATTCAAACTTATTACTTGATTTATTTCTTACCTTTTTCTGTTTTTTTCCCCTGTTTAATGTACACATGTATCATCCTTTTAGCTCCCCTGGCCCGTCGTCGTCGTTTACTTTTTACATTTTGGACTTCTTCTAGAGAACCACTGAATAGAATAAAACCAAACATGGCATGAATGTTCCTTATGAGGTGTTGACCAAGTGTTGTTACTTTGTAGCCAATCCATCATCCATGATGGCCGCCAGCGGAGGACTTAGTTTAACATATGACCCTATGGGAAATGCATACAAATGACTTCTTTTAGAGAACCACTGAATGGAATGAAACCAAACATGGCATGAATGTTCCTTATGAGGTGCTGACCAATGGTTGTTAATTTGTAGCCGATCCATCATCCAAGATGGCCACCAGTGGGGGTTCTTTTGAATGAAATCAAACAAAGCCTGTATGTTCCTTTTCTTATGAGATTGTGTTGTTACTTTTAGCCAAATTTTATATTATTTTATATGATTTTAAAAACCCAAGTAGAATCAGGTGAGCGATACAGGCTCTTGGGAGCCTCTAGTTTAAACTTGCCACCATCATATAGCCATGAAAAGAGCTGAAAGTAGTGAGAATCTTTTAATAAAAAAAAGATATATCCTTTCTTTCTTTTCAATTCATGCAAGATATAGCTGTAATGTAAAAAAAAGTATTTCTTATAAGATTCAGAAATGAGAGGAAATGGGAAGCTAACTAATCTTTGCTGGTGTTTATTTCAAGTACAAATTGATGATAAAATTTTCAGCAGTATGCTTTGATATGTCATATGATGAGGACTCTAAAATTAAATAGGAATTTGATTATTTCATAATTTGAATCAAATTTCCAAGAGATGAAGTCTCGATGATATATACCCACATCTCTTGTTACTCATATGATTCATAATACAAACATGAAAGACTCATCCTGATCATGCAAATATCATGGCTACCACATAAAAAAAATTAAAATAGCAAATAAAGTTAGGGTAGATTATCTAAATTCCATTGTTTGTACTGGAGACTTCCTCTGAAAACTGAAGGGTTGGCAGTAATGATAAAATACATGTCGGGGATAAGGCAACACAGGTGCCCTTTGAGCCTTTTAGTGAATCTTTTTGATAAATTCACAAACTGAACTTAGCAGTACTATTATACTATATACAGCTTTCTTGTTCCTGGTATAAGGAATAAGGTTCGTATCAAACAGTTTTATTTGTTCTGATGAGCAATTTGTTTTATTATAGATGAAGCCAAAGATGAAAGTAAGGAGAAACCAACTGGTAGGAAAAGTAGAATGGGTGTGTACATTTGTAAAAGATATATTCATATCTCTATCTAGCTTTATTTCTTATTATTACCTACTGCCAGACATTACTTAGTAAGCTAATCAGGTTTTAATTATTATCATGCGCCTGCAACTGAGAGTTGGGAGTGCAAATTGTTTTACCCCTGTCGGTCCCTCCCATTATGGGTATATAATAATTCCAGAGTGGAATGTGAGGACATCATTTTGTTTAATTTTCATATTTTTGATGTTACAACAAGAGAAAGGAATGTTAAAATAGGAGAAAAAGATGAGAAGACATAATTAATATATAATTAATCATATATGATTAATTCCTATTATTTTGCTAAGATCTGGAGATATTTCATTATTTAAGATTGTACAAAACATTTTGTTTTTGTTAAACTGATATACTCTTATAGGTCTAGTAAGATGGTATTAACTGAGTGAGAGGAATAGGAAACTTGTTTAGAAAAATGTCCTTTTAAATCTATAATAACTATACCATTCTAGATATCGTTCTCAGTTGCATATGCTTTGGACAACCCTTAAACGGGAAATATATTTGATTGAGCCTTAGTATAGAAAATATAAAATTGCAGAAAATAATACACCAGTAAAGATTAAAATAATGGAAGGCATTCAAGGATGTGATGTTTAAGAAGAATTTTTACACAGCAAATGATAATTGTTTTTAATACATTTCATGGGTGTTCCAAAAAACCAGTCCATGCTAAATTTTCTTCCTCTTTAGTGCAACGTCTTATGAAATCTGCTGTGTCTAAGATTCTGTTTTTTAATTTCTGTCACCTTTATAGTAAGTCATCTTCATTTTCAAAATTAAAGCATGTCCTATACTAGCTTTAAAGATGAATGAGGTAAATCAAAATCCCAAATAATCATGGAAACCTTAAAAAAATTATTTCTAACATTAAAATTTTTAATTCAACTTTAGATCAAAAGAGTTTCATCATTATATTTTGAATTTTGTAGAATTAACCCTTCCACAAATGGATGTTATCAGAAAGAAATCTTTCCAGCTGTTTCCAAATATTTTTGGTAATCCATTCAAAATTATTACTGAACACACAAGCTGTTTGAAGAACACCTATTCATTCCTAACAAAGTTCATCTGCCATTCATCATCATTTTTATCATAAAAGTCCATTGAATTTATTCATTTGCTGAATATTGTGGTTTTAAACTACTTTGGTTGTTATATTTTTTAATTAATGCAACATATTATAACTTTGGGGAACAGACATATATATCAAGTTTTGTTTTAGCACTGTGTATAATTAATGCAAATTCATGTTTGTCCAGGCAAATCCAGGCTTCTCCATGAATTACAAATGTGTAGTCCACAAATAATCAAAATCATTGTAGAGCTGATGCTGTTGATGAAAACTATTTAAAAATCTATGATATATGATTTGATGAATATTTTTAGTAATTACACTGATAGAATATAAACCAATTCCTGGATTTGCAAGATTTTTGTGTGATTATCAGCACAAATAAACTTTCAGTCTTGTATTCTGTTGGCTTCTCTTTTGGTTTCAAATATGGAATACAAAAATCAACAAAAAAACACTTTTTTCTTTCTTATTCCTAAAGGTTTACTGAACAGCTGTGTGACCAAATACATTTTTTCACGGTTACTGAACATAAAATATACAGTAAAACAATAATGTATACCTAATTTTGTGCAGATCCAGAATTGTTTTGTCCAGATGTTTTGCCGTGGTTTTATACTTATCCTCTTTAACAGTGTCAAATGACTCATGACTCTTTTATTTACATAAAAAAAAACATAAACTTTAAAAGATGTATTTAAAAGTTTTGGGGAGGTACCCTAAATCTTGTTCAATTTGACTGCTGCTACTAACTTAATTGTGAAAAGTATTTTCTCATATATACAAGTCCCACAAGGGTCATGGGAATGCCAAACATTTAGTTATCTAGTATTTTAATAATTATACAAATTCAATGTAGAGTATTACACATGTAGAAAGGCAACTTTGAAGCCTACTTTTGTTGCTCAAGATAACTGATTGTTTATGTGCACCTTTGAGTTTATAGCTATGGGAAAGTATTTACTTCATTAATTCTTTATATCCAGTGTAAGTAATGAACATCCAGGGAATGTATATATTCTAGGCTATTTACTGACTGTTGGATGGTACACATATGGTATGACACAACCTAGAGTGTTCACAATTAGTCTTTCTAGCAATGATGTACTCTGATATGATGTTATCCCAAAATGATTTTATTTACCTTGAGCAGAGATACTCTGGAAAATTTACTACATGTTGAGATACTTATTGGAGTTTAATGGAGATATTGCAACCACTGCCTTGTAATTGAGGTTTCTGTCTTACCATTATTGGTCAGTCAGAAATATAATAATATTACAATTTGTTTATTTTCTATTTTACTTAACTTGTTAACTTGATCATTGTATTTAATACATATGTAATGATATAAATCAATTCTTTTTGTAATTGTTTCACCTTAAAATTCAAACAAATTGAATGACACGTTTCTAGGCATTTTGACATTTTAAATAAATAATGTATTTGTACAAATTGTAGGCATGAGAGAAAGAGAAGAAACCCATCCATTAAGTGTCAGTCATCCTGACTACCTTATTAACCCTCACAATAGGACAGGGAAGACTAGGGTACAGTCAGCTAAAGGGGAGAAAGATGTAGATAATGCTGTAGAAAGTATCAGAGAACTCCGACAGTCATTGGTATCCAATGCTACACAACAGAATCTTAGTCCTACCACTGGGTATGATAAGGTTACTTTAAGAATTATTAACTGTTAATAAATTTAAAGGATGTACTGTATGGATGAAGCTTTTACTTCATTGATTTTATAAACGTGGCTCACCAGTTAGAATTTGTGGAATTCTTTATTTGAATTTGATATAGTAAAGGAAGATGATTTATTTTTCAATTTACAATAGCCCGCTTGGATCCTTTATTTTATTTTTCAGCATCCAATGATTTTATACTAATTAATTTATAAATTATTTTGATTCATACTTAAGACACCTTTATAGGTTCAGGTACTAAGCTAATGGCTTGGTAAACTATATAAGTTATGGATTATTCATATGTTAATTTTTTATAGGGCAATCTTCTTTAGTGTATTTTACTTTTTATACATTTAAAAACAATTTCCACCTTGTTGAATAATGATTTAGAAGCTTGCTTCAACTTTTGAAAACAGACATTCATATTAAATTTATTATGATTAAAATGTTGATCAAATTCAATATGTCATTTTTAGCTCACCTGGCCCGAAGGGCCAAGTGAGCTTTTCTCATC
The DNA here is from genome assembly GCF_036588685.1 of Mytilus trossulus. Classification (NCBI taxonomy): domain Eukaryota; kingdom Metazoa; phylum Mollusca; class Bivalvia; order Mytilida; family Mytilidae; genus Mytilus; species Mytilus trossulus. Next base: position 39,519,108 of record NC_086381.1, on the reverse strand, counting down.
ACTTTGCGTCTGTCGTCGTCCGGCGTCGTCCTGCGTTAACTTTTACAAAAATCTTCTCCTCTGAAACTACCAGGCCAAATTAAACCAAACTTGGCCACAATTGGGGTATCTAGTTTAAAAATTGTGTCCGGTGACCCGGTCAACCAACCAAGATGGCCGCCATGGCTAAAAATAGAACATAGGGGTAAAATGCAGTTTTTGGCTTATAACTCAAAAACCAAAGCATTTAGAGCAATTCTGACATGGTGTAAAATTGTTTATCAGGTCAAGATCTATCTGCCCTGAAAATTTCAGATGAATCGAACAACCTGTTGTTGGGTTGCTACCCCTAAATTGGTAATTTTAAGGAAATTTTGCTGTTTTTGGTTATTATCTTGAAAAATATTATAGATAGAGATAAACTGTAAACAGCAATAATGTTCAGCAAAATAAGATTTACAAATAAGTCAACATTACCGAAATGGTCAAATGACCCCTTTAGGAGTTATTGCCCTTTATAGTCAATTTTTAACCATTTTTAGCTCACCTGACCTGAAAGGTCAAGTGAGCTTTTCTCATCACTTGGCGTCCGTCGTCCGTCGTCTGTCGTCCGTCGTCCGTCGTCCGTAAACTTTTACAAAAATCTTCTCCTCTGAAACTACTGGGCCAAATTTAACCAAACTTGATCACAATCATCCTTGGGGTATCTTGTTTAAAAAATGTGTCCGGTGACCTGGTCATCCAACCAAGATGGCCGCCATGGCTAAAAATAGAACAAAGGGGTAAAATACAGTTTTTGGCTTAGAACTCAAAAACCAAAACATTTAGAGCAATCTGACAAGGGATAAAATTGTTGTTCAGGTCAAGATCTATCTGCCCTGAAATTTTCAGATGAATCTGACAACTCGTTGTTGGGTTGCTGCCCCTGAATTGGTTATTTTAAGGAAATTTTGCAGTTTTTGGTTATTATCTTGAATACTATTATAGATAGAGATAAACTGTAAAAGCAATAATGTTCAGCAAAGAAAGACCTACAAATAAGTCAAAAGACCAAAATTGTCAGTCAACCCCTTAAGGAGTTATTGCCCTTTATAGTCAATTTTTAACCACTTTTCGTCATTTTTTGTAACTTGTACAAAAATCTTCTCCTCTGAAACTAATGGGCCAAATTTAACCAAACTTGGTCACAATCATCCTTGGGGTATCTAGTTTTAAAAATGTGTCCGATAACCCTGCCTTTCAAACAAAATGGCCGACATGGCTAAAATTAGAACATAGTGGTAAAATGCAGTTTTTGATTTATATCTTTGAAACTAAGACATTTAGGGTAAATCTTTCAAGATGTAAATGTCCATCAGAATAAGATCTATTCCCTCACAAATTTTCAGATGAATCTGACAACTTGTTGTTGGGTTGCTGCCCTAAAATTGGTAATTTTAAGGAAATTTTGCAGTTTTTGGTTATTATCTTGAATACTATTATAGATAGAGATAAACTGTAAACAGCAATAATGTTCAGCAAAATAAGATTTACAAATAAGTCAGCGTGATCAAAATTGTTAGAGGACCCCATAAGGAGGTATTGCCCTTTTTAGTCAATATTGAACAACTTTTCGTCATTTTTGTAACTTGTACAAAAATTTCTTTTCTAAAACTATGGGCCATTTTTAACCAAACTTGGCCACAATCATAACTAGGGTATCTATAAAAAAAAGTGTCTTAAGACCCAACCTACCAACCAAGATGACTGACATCAGTAAATACAGTAACAGGTGAGCGACACAGGCTCTTGAGAGCCTCTACTTTGTAAATCTTAATTATCTTTTACAAAAATCTTCTCCTCTGAAACTACTGCGCCATATTAAACCAAACTTGGCCACAATCATCATTGGGGTATGTAGTTTAAAAATTGTGTCCGGTGACCCGGTCAACCTACCAAGATGGCCGCCATGGCTAAAAATAGAACATAGGGGTAAAATGCATTTTTTGGCTTATAACTCAAAAACCAAAGCATTTAGAGCAATTCTGACATGGGGTAAAATTGTTTATCAGGTCAAGATCTATCTGCCCTGAAAATTTCAGATGAATCGAACAACCTGTTGTTGGGTTGCTACCCCTAAATTGGTAATTTTAAAGAAATTTTGCTGTTTTTGGTTATTATCTTGAAAAATATTGTAGATAGAGATAAACTGTAAACAGCAATAATGTTCAGCAAAATAAGATTTACAAATAAGTCAACATTACCGAAATGGTCAAATGAACCCTTTAGGAGTTATTGCCCTTTATAGTCAATTTTTAACCATTTTTCGTAAATCTTAGTTATCTTTTACAAAAATCTTCTCCTCTGAAACTACTGCGCCATATTAAACCAAACTTGGCCACAATCATCATTGGGGTATCTTGTTTAAAAATTGTGTCTGTTGACCTGATCAACCTACCAAGATGGCTGCCATGGCTAAAAATAGAACATGGGATAAAATGCAGTTTTTGGCTTATAACTCAAAAACAAAAGCATTAAGAGGAAAACTGGCATGGGTTAAATTGTTTATCAGGTCAAGATCTATCTGCCCTGAAAATTTCAGACTAATCGATAGTCAATTTTTAACAATTTTCATAAAATTTGTAAATTTTTACTAACACTTTTAACTGAAACTACTGGGCCAATCATTATAGATGGGGATATATGTACGCAGCAAGAATGTTCAGTAAAGTTAGATCTACAAACATATCACCATCACCAAAACACAATTTTGTCACGAATCCATCTGTGTCCTTTGTTGAATATTCACATATACAAATGTACCAAGGTGAGCGACACAGGCTCTTTACAGCCTCTAGTTTTTTAGTTGTAAATGATATCATGTAGTTTAATTCCTATCTGTAAGCTATTTTCATTAAAATCTAACTAGAAATGTTACCCACAAATACAATGAATAATTCTGCATAACTTTAAACAGTTTACTGTTATAGTATTTTAGCTAAGAAGTGGAATAATACTGATACTAGACTTCCGGTATACATTTTTTTGTTGGATCATGAGCAAATTGTAATTCTTTGGAAAATCATGTTTAGATAGAAAAACAACGAAAAATTATGTTGGAAAAAAAGATCAAATAATGTAAAAAAGATTGTGTTTCAGAGGGTATATTAAGAGATTGATGCAAGAAACAGATAGGGACATCAGAGAACTTACAGATGAAATTAAACATGACATAGAGGTATGAATTTGTTTAATTTAACTATGCCATCAATTTTTTTTGCATGATAATTATTGGAATAATCTTAATGACATTTTCATTCAGGACAAGCAGTTTTGGAAACTCATCAAAGATACCAGACCTATGTTTTGTTGTGATAGACAAATGTTTGTCTGTATAAGATTCAATGGTTGGAAAGCAAAAAAACTTGTTTCAAAGTTATAAAGCCTCAAAAATCAAAAATTCTGAAAGTGGAGCCAAATCTTGTTGGTTTGGTTTATGACTCAAAATTTTATCAACAGAAAATTTATAGAAAAGGATTATAAACCACTTTGGATAATCAAATAAATGCCATGTAGTTAAAGTGTTGACAGTGTCTGTCCTTCCTTTATTCTAAAATCCATCAGATGTTGGGTCTATTATCATTATATCAATAGTTTTTGCATGGATTTTGGGCATTTGAATGTATTAATGGTAAGTAACACATATAGGTTGCCTTAGATTTTGAATGCACTACTTGTTATGCAATAATAGCCATTAGACTTAGAGAATTACATAAATATTTTACTTGTTTGGAATTATTTGTTTCCTTATCCATATAAATATTTCTCTTGTGTTTAGGTTCATCAGTATATGATTGACTCTATTTAACTTTGGATGACCTTTTATTCACAGAGTGGTGTGTACTCTTGTTATTCTGCAGACAGGGGCATTGGGGTTGTCCTGAAACCTCTGCTTGTTGCATCACAATCTCTCCAAAAAATTGCTAAATTTGTGCTTTATTTGAATGACAGTATGACTTTCTTTCTTTTCAATAAGTAAAACTTTTAGATGAATTTATGACAACTTCAGATATAAGAACATGTATAGTAGGGCAAAATAAAGATAGATCCATTTGATAGAAAAAAGATATTAAAATGAAACAGAATGAAAAAATTGTAAGGAAGTAAAGAGATAAGTGGTTGCTGTTTTTCATCTTGCACGTTTGCAAAGAACCTTAATATCTCGAATAAATGGTATTACATGTACTTCAGAGGATATCAATATTTTATGAGTATTATAAAAGAGTACTTTCTTTTTACCAAGGTGAAGAAGAAGATGGCAGAAGACCAGGATGATGAAGAAGGGGAGATAGAAATACCTGTTGAACATCAATATGTGACAGATAATTCAGTTCCTGATCAGTTTAATCCAAACCAGAATGCTCAACCCAATTCTGTATTTGATAGAAATAATTATGTACAGATAGATGAACTTCCTCTGACAGAAACTTTACTGGGTAGAGGTTATCCAGAACAATGGAAAAATTTTGCCACTCAGGATAGTTCTACAATGACAGATTTTAAAAAGCCAAATGGACGTAAAAAAGGAATAGTTTCAAATTATCCAATGAGTGATCGGACTTACGAAAGGGGACCAAAAGGATCAGGGGATACAACTCCGGGCAATGTAAATAATAATAATTTTAATCGTAGAATTCCTGATGGTACAATAGTGGAATCATACCAGATTAGTGCTTTAGATAGGACAAATACCTACAAAGATATACATAATTCTAATAATAGTGCAAGTAGTAGACACTCCAAATCTGGTGCTAATTATGATCTACGACCAATATCAGATAGAAACTTTCAAGAGCAGTTTCATAGGAAGTTGAAGAAAGGAGAGTTAAGAGAGACTAATATAATTCCTCCGTCTCCAAAGGATAATAATAGAAGCAGTTGTAGTCAGTCAGTTCCACCAACTGTTTCTGATAAATATTTTGAGGTGAGGTTCCCCATATGTTTTTTTTTGTGATCACAGTACACCATCATCATGTCAAACCTGTCTGAAGCAGCTATTGTAGGAAATTTGCTTATGAATCCATTATTAAGTCATAATTACAAATACTTTATCATATCTCCACATATAAAAGCTATGCATTAATTGATAAAAATGACAATTATTTTTAATTGATTATGATTCAGGTCCATCTGCATTAATAGGTTACTCAAACAGCACAGAAAGTATGGTCATTTAAGACAAATGTCCAACTAATTCAAATTACACTGTATAACAATTGCCATTTGTTTTGAAAGGCTATATGTTGAGTGACCTTTTAATAGAGGTTTGACTGGATGATTTACATTATTTAAAGACAGCAGTGAAACATATATTCTTTTTCAGCCCTCACATTTTTTGGATACATTTTACACCTTTATAATCCTTGCAGTCTTTCTGCTATTAAAATGTAACCAAAACAATCAAAAATTAAACACTCTGCCTTGACTAGTCTCAATTGTCTTCGTTACTTTTATCTACCTGATGTATACATAGAAATATTTACTGCAAAGCAACCCCCACCTTCCATTATGTTTCCAACAAGGAATTGAGCTAATTATCATGCTTTTGTGTTGGGGGCAAGCATTTATTTGATGGATCATGTGGATTTTTTTAAGGAAAAGGTCAAAAGGTTAACAAATTGTGTTGCTGGTGGTGGTTGCATTGCAACTCCTGGAGGTTCAAAACTGATTTCAAGCTATAACGTTATTAGATTAATCACTTTCAATTTTATTCTTTTATTGACTTATACTGTCAAACTTTTGTTTTCAAAAACCATTCTTTACGGAAATTTTTCTGCCACCTGTTGTTTTTATTTGAATTTATTTTTAGGAAATAGTTATTGCTATTATTAATTTTTACATCATAATGAAAATTCCAATGATAAAATGAGATATTTTGATACAAATGATCAGTTTTGAACTTTTCTGTATGTAACTTGTAATGTTTGATGCCACATTATTGTAGCCATCAAACAGAGTGAGATCAGCCAAAGGTCCTCAGTCAAAACAGTTGGCTACAGTGTCAGCTGCAGGTAACTATATGTTTACATCCTCCAGCTTTCTATAGCTTGCTATGTATTGTACTAATTTATTCAACATGTTTATGCACTCGGTGATCAAAATGTCAGCACTTCATCACAAACTGCACTGATAAATAAACCACTACTTCCAAATTAAAGAGCAAATTTCATGTTGTCTGTGTCAAACTTTTACTTTTGCATTATGAAATTGACATAATTTATTTCTCTGTTAGTATGTGATGAAGATAGCATTTTGAATTTTGCATGTTTATATGATATTAACCAAGAAGTTTATTGCATGTGTGTTTACTGATTATAGTCACTTTTTTGCGAAAATTATTAAAGTATACCATATTTTTATATTCATAAAAATAAAACCATGTTTGCTTAAAAGCCTTATCTCCAAAAAAAATAGGTTATATTTTTTTTTATTAAAATAGAAAATAGAAATTTACTGAAAACAAGTGAGTTAATATTTCATATGTTGTGGCATGTTTTTTTATGTGAAAATGTTTATGTTTATTTGAGGTTCTTATTTTTTGCTTCTGTTTAAGATTACATATTTTTGAGTTACAATCATTTTGATGCATTTATTAAGAATAAGATTTTCCATATGAAATTCATTCCAAGAATTAAAAAAAAAAAAAAAAGCACTGTAAATCATGATTTACGACAAATATTCTATAGAATAAGCTGTTAACTCCTTTAAATGACAAATACTTTTTATACAGCTTTTATAAAAAAAAAACATTTATTTATTTCTAAGCACCCAGGTGACATCAAATTGCATTGTTGTTTTAGTCAACCAATTATGTTCAGAGAATTTCAAATATATTTTTGCACCATGAAATTAAAATTTATATAAAACATGAATTATATAACCCGATTCAGTACATATAAATATTTTATGTATGTACCTATATATGAGTTGTACAGTGAAATACTGAGATGTCATATATAACTATAAATGTGTGTAAATGTATATATAGGAATCAATAACTATAAATGTGTGTATGTGTATATATAGGATTGAATCAATAACTATAAATGTGTGTATGTGTATATATAGGAATCAAATACAAAGAGTACTACAGAGTAAGTAACTTCAACTGTACAGGCAAAAGAAATAAAGAAGGATTTCAGCTTGTAGACTTTATGTAGGGGAATTTTTTTAGTCCTTAAAATGGTTTCTTTCATTATGTGGCTTTGGGATTTCAGATTTTATTATCTGAGGAGATCTAGATATTGATCATATCCTTTTCTTCTAAAAAATGTATTTATGATCAGTTAATTGCTTTATATTTTTTTCACTGCTTTTTGCATGTTATCATGCCTTTTAATGTGAACATGAAGATATATTAGGTTATTCAAAGGCTGCTAATAAAAAAGTATGCTTTAAGAGGAGTTTTCATAGTACAATTTGCATAGCTAGATTATTCCACTGATGTAGTAACAAGAAGATTAACAGCTTTTGATTATAGTTAGTTATGGACCTTTACACAACTAGCAAAGTTATTCACTATTGGCAGAGCTAGGTCATACATTGTAGAATATTTTACTTTACCTCAGCTGCAAAATTTCTGACATCTGTTTTAAAAGATATTACTGCCCTTCATTCAATGTTTACAGTGAGATGAAGTTTGCAACTTGTCAGCTATTTGAAAGTAGTAAAACTTGTTAGTTATTTTAATTGTTTTAATTTCCCATTTGTATTCCAAAACTTATAGTTTACATCATGTTGTATCATTTACTATAATTTTTCAGGACTGCATAAGTTTAGAATAGCAATTTTTTTTAATTGCATTATGGTATTTTACTGTTGAAAAAAATCAATTATGTTATAAATAAAAGTTTTTTCATGGTTTTTTTTTAAATATGGAACACTGTCTTAAATATGAATGCCAATTTTAGGGCAGAAAAAGAAGTAAAATTTTTAAGGTAACACTACTGACACAATGAGTAGTGTAGTGACAAAATTTGTTTAAAAAAATTAATTTAGAGATCAAATTAACGTTTTTATGAGAATTTAAATTATGATTGAACAGGGGACATTTGAACAGACAACTGTTTGTGTCATTTTTAGAACTAAGACATGATTACATTATAGAAGACATGTTTTATTCTAATCTAGCATCATTTTTATATCAACCTTCCCAATATAATTCACACAAAAAAAATACTTCATAAGACAGATATTTTGGACCACAAGTTATTAAACTCATTAAACTCATTCTATAACAAAAGTTGTCACTACAATTCTCTAAGGTGTAATTCCACTAATTTCCTTTCATAACTAATTTAGTTCCACATTTCTTTTTAGTAATGCTTGTGTATTCAATTAAAATGTTTATAGTTTCCCATGGACATCTCTAAAATGGAAATGCATTTCATATTAAAATTTATCTTCCAACTATATGTATATATATGCACTGTTACAGAGATAAATTTTTCCTAAACAAATCTACCAACCCTTCTAGTTTAATTCATTAGCTAAATATCCATGTAGTATTTTAACAGTTCTGGAAAATCGAATACCAAATATTTCAGCAAAAAAGATCCCATTACCTGATATATAGTTTATTAGACAATCATTACATGTATGGAGTACAAAACATTTAACCAAACTTCTTTTTAGTAACTTTTACCAATATTTTATGTAAAATAAATATATATGTGTGACTTTGTTTACAATTGTCTTTAGCATTGTGGTATATGTTAGTGATATTTTAACTGTACAATTTTGCTATGGTACTACTTTGTGATTTAGTGACTCGAAAACATATATTAAATATACTTCAGTGAAAATAATTGTCCCAGAGACACATAGTTGGACACTATATTCAGAACATATTGAAGTTTTGTAATTAGGGCATCTTGACCCACATTCTCAATTCAATAGATGTATGATATGAAGTTTGGACATTCTTGTCATAAGTGCTCATATTGCAGGTTGTTGATTTTTGTAGGTTCAATAAAGGGATTCTTGAATAACTGCCATATTCTTTACTTGGTAAAGGAAATTTTAAGAAAACAAGTGGGTTGAACCTGGTTTAATGTCTAACCAAACTGCCTGCTTAATTACAATGTTGAAAAATATTTTTTTAAAACACTACATGACAGAAATACAGCACAAGCACACACAAGAACATTCATAACAGAGAAACACACAAACAAATAATATAAAACGACACAACATGCAAACTGCAGAACAACCACAAAGATATTTGGGTAACGACAAACACCACAGGATTTCAAAATCAGTGATATCCTTAAGTAACTAACATGCAATCTGGAACTTTATATATTTATTTCACAATATTGGTCCAAACATTTTTTATGACGATGATGATATGGATAGGCAAATTTATAATTATTTTAGCTACAAATGATAAGACATGACAGATTATCCATCTAATTAATAAAGTTGTAGATACCAGTATATTTAAAGTAATAAATAGATAAATGGAATTAAGATTTCTATCAAGTAAATATCATATTTTGACTTTTCATATATATGTGATTAACTGTTGCAGCCAGTACTAAATTTATTCTTTCTTCTGTCTTAGTCCTTATTTTTTTTGCAATATATTTGGGTGCTGGTGTGCACATTTCCTTTGTATACTTGACTTTTGAATATAACAAGACTCAGTTATCCATTGATAGTCTTTATTCATCATACATGATCTTTCATTCCTTTATATCTCTCTAAGGTTCTACTGTGAAATCATTATTCCTTGCATTTTTTTACCAACAATTCTTATATGTTTTGCATATCTTCATATACTTGAAGGTGATTGGTCTATTTGCAATTTCGTTATTTGTTTTACTCTCTGATAGACCATGTTGCCAGAACTACCTCTGTTGTTTCTGCAAAAATGATGATTTCATAGAGATAAAACATATTACATAACATTTTGATAAATGTGATCCTTGAGTTCCCAAAAAGTTGAAAGAAAAAATATAACAAATGTTTGTTTGAAAATTTTAAGAATAAACACATTTACTGTGAGTAAATTGATCCAATTTACACATCTATAACCCATAAAAAAATAGTTTAATTATATAAAATATAACAGAACTAAAATTTGACTATTACTTGTACAGTGTCTTAAATGATTTGATGAAACTGATGTACATAGTAAAATTAAGGATACTCATGGCATTTCGGTGTTACTGTTCAAAGTATTTTAAGCATTCTCATTTAAAATTAATCTACTAAAAATATTTTCTTTTATACAGACAGATAAATTTATAGAAAGTAAAATAAATTAAGAAATGGACGTTTCATACATACAGATTTAACCAAAATACAATCATTCAATAAGATTTAATTTAATTTTCCAGAGGCTCTGCCGACAAAGATACAACTGATGATAAGCCAGGACCATCAGGAAGAAAAATGTTTTGGAGGACAGTTTCTGCCACTATCAAGAACTATTAGAGGACCATTTTACAGAGGTGGAACGAAGAAAAAATGATCTTTTATAGTGCTGAATTTTTATTTATATGCCATTTTTCTCGTTGCCATGAATTAATTTAAGATAGTTTTGGCATAGACAAAAGTAATGAATTCCTGATTCAGATATTGAATGGAGAAATCATAAGAGTACAAAAGTCACTGTCTGATGTGTGAGTTGTGTTATAGTAACAAACTTATCAAAATAGGAAAATTCATTGGTTTTTGTTTCAATCATTATTGAAGTCAAGATAGATTTAATGAGTTCATTCGTGTGATATTAGTCCAGGATCCATATACAGTATCTATGCACATTCTTCCGTCCATTTTGTGTCTTGGTCCATCCATATTATTTATTATGCAGTATTACTCATTTTATTCAGAATGTGATATAAGTAAAATACGATGTATGCTAGATGTTTATTTAAACTGTTTGTTAGAGGAGATTTTAGTTGCATTAATGATGGTTTTTATATTTTTTATTTAATTAGCACCTCTTAATGAAATATGATTGTAAACAGTGTTTTTTTAAAATACCAGTTAGCATCTCATAAGAGGTATGATTGATTTGCATCATGATTTTTCCTAAGTAATCTCCTTAAGCTTTCTGAAGGCAAATTTGATAATTTCCAAAGACGATTTAAAATATCTATGCCAAGTGAATTAAGACAAATTATATGTTGTTAGAATTACACTTCCATATAAGGACATGGTAAATATTAAAGTCAGGGTTAGTAAATTGTCTCATGTATGTCCAAAAATGTAAATGGATTATTATTCCAGATACTGATTTATTTTGTACAACATTTGAGACAGATATTATTTATTTTTATTGTCTTTTACATGTGCCAAATTTTCATATTTATTATCTTTTATGAATTTAACCATTAGTTTTAAATCTTTGTTGTGACTTATATTCTCCTTAAATGTAAGAAATCAAATCATCAATGTTTAAAACTAACATGTTCTATGAATATGCATGTACATTATAAACCTTACTATGAAAGGTTATCTCCCAATGTGCTTTTAGCAAATGATTTAAAACTTTGCATATTTTAACAAATTATAAGTTAGAATCTCTGTTGGCTACGAATATGTGACCATTTGTAAAATATAGGTAGGTACAAGCTGTTTATTTATCATGTTTCCACTTGTATATGACTTTTTATTTAATTTAATTTAACTCGTGTATGAAAATTATCTTTTTTTATTTATTTATTTCGAAATTAAATAGCTGCCATATAAACTTTAATCTCTGTTTCATGTTTAATTGTATGTTATGATGTAGTGTCAGAGGAAAAAGTTATTTTACCAAATTTCACTGATAAATACTTTTTTTCAGTCAATATTACACTTTAAATTTATACTAACAAAAGGCAAAACACAGTTAAACTGAATGTTTAAAACAAACAAATTGTATTAATGATTGATTTGATGAAAATTTTACCTATCTTAAACACTGCAACACAAATGAGTTTAATTTGTTTATAAATTCATTTGTTTTGGGGTTTATTTGAGATGATGAATATTTATGAAAGCATCACAATTGTCAAAATATACACTAAAGGTGACCAAAACACCGTTTGGTTGCTGCTAAAACTTTACTTGAGGAAACAGGGTAAATATGTTCTCTTTTGCTTTGATATTTCATTCAAATGCTCATTTGATTGTGTCCAGTAATGTAAAATGTACTTTTTTACGATGAAATCAATTGAGTAGTCATTGCCAACTTTGACAGAATTAACTTTCAGAATGTTTAAGCTAGTGAATTTTAGGTATATGTTTGATGAATTAAGATATTTTTAAGGTGATTTTGAAATCTTTCAATAATAACATTCAGGATTTGGATGTACAACACCATGTAAAACACTGCATAATTGCTAGTTATTTATTTTTGTTTATACTTATTGAAGAATATCTGCTGATCTTAATAATTATATGACATAATAAAATTGTTGAAAGAAATTCAGTTTCGTTCAATGTATATGTCAATTCAATTAATTGTATAGACTAAATTGAGGGCAGTTCCACAACCAAGTATTCAGAAAAAGTCCAAATAATTGCAATATCAAAAGGAAAGATACTTTGAACACTTTTGCCACTGCTGGTGAACGTTTCGTCCCTGAGGGTATCACCAACCCAGTATTCAGTGCTTCGGTGTTGACATGAACATCAATTATCATTTTTTGTAAATTTCCTGTTTACAAAACTTTGAATTTTTCGAAAAACTAAGGATTTCCTTGTCCCAGGAATAGATTACCTTAGCCGTTTTTGGCACAACTTATTGGAATCTAAGACCCTCAATGCTCTTCAACTTTGTACTTGTTTAGCTTTATAACTATTTTGATATGAGCGTCACTGATGAGTCTTATGTAGATGTAACAGGCGTCTGGTGTACTAAATTATAATCCTGGTACTTTTGATAACTATTGATTGTGTTAAGCTCATAACCATTAATTTATTTCACTCACACAGTTTTACATTATTTTATTATACCTCAAAAGAAGCAAGTATATAGGTTTACCTTCCAATAATTTCATTTCATTTATCTCACAAAATACAAATCAGAGCTTCTTGAAATTAAGTATAAAGCTTCATGTGAGCACGTTTTATTTTATGATGTGTACTCATCAACTTCCTGATAACCAAATACTTGTATATTCTTACACATTATTACCTGGTATAAAACTTTGGTCTACCTTTTCCACAAGAACTACAAACTAAAGCTTCCTGCAAGTTAGTATACAATTTAAGGAAGTATGTTATACTAGTACTGAACGATTTTTTTCACATCAATCAATCCTAAATTTACTTTTATAAAACACTTACATATTCTTACACATAATGGCCATGTATATACTTCTATAGCTAGCTTCAATTGAGTAATAGTAGAGCACATTAAACTGATTTTTGTCCTTACTGGATATGACTTTTTACCAGTTTCTACCACTAGCCAACATAAAGGGTGTGGTATGCAAAGCAGAGCATGCTTACTCTCCAGAGGTACCTAATGTAAAATGTAACTCATAAGTTCGAATAGACCACTTTCGAGTTCATCAGTCACCGGCAAAAACTCGTCAATTATGCACGCCTTTATGACGTCATTTACCAGATAGAGGGGGTCGCCTGTATTCCTGCACTATTTACGTTCATCAAGCGTCTTAGTGATCGTCTTTGTGGAGGATAAACTAAAAAAAAAATGGTTGATCTGTAGGTACTTACAGACAATTCCCTAATGACAGCTGTGTTGATTGTCAATTTTGAGAATTCAATTTGCCGAATAATTTCGTACAATATAGAATTATAGTTTTCCAACCACTCGCTCAACATTGGAAGGGAAGTGGCGAAGCCCCTAAACGCACAAATGACGGTGATAAAGGCGCGTATAATTGACGAGTTTTTTTCCGGTGACGGATGAACTCGAAAGTGGTCTATTGGTTTCTTGTTAATTTGTACATATCCGTTTGTCATTTGTTTGTCTTTATTTGTGTATTTTCATCTTGTGTTTATTTGTCAGTACCCCTCTAATTTTTTCTTTTGCATGTACACAATCAGCACTGCATACTATTTTGTCATGAAAAAACATTTTAAGACGTAGAAATAATTTTAGTATCATCTTAACTCGAATAATTCAGCGCCCTCTATCCACTACTTTTCTCGAATGAAGTGATCGAAGTGCTCGTAATATAACGACTGGATTATTCGGGTTAGTATCATCTTGATAAAAGCATTGAATACAATTCAGAGCTGAAAAAACCTAAAGATGTATTTATTATCAACGAAAAATTTCTTTCAAGTCATTATTGTTAAATTATAATTATCAACCAGATGACACAGTTATTAAAATAAAAAGAAACGATTATTGTATTCCTTGATTTGAAAATAATACAAGCAATCAAAACTCCTTTGAAATTCATCAGAAGAATAAACAAAAATAATATGTAGAAAGTCATTAAGGACAAGGTTGAAAAAACTAGCATTGACAATCATATATAGCTATTGATTTACATAACTATCTTCATGATAACAAACATGCAATGAAGAAAATGGAGTTATTTTTTTGTATTATCCTGGCAATGTCAACTGTATCATTTATATACCTTACATTGAAATGCCAACTTACCCCTAGCGGTCTATCAATTACACCATGGCAAAAGATAGAGTTTACAACTGGGGTTCATTTTATTTTGTTAAACAAATATGAACAAGGCATTTATGAAAAGATAATTCATCAAATTCAATGGATTAACAATAATCAGCCAGATAATTGGAATGTTAAGATATTTATTATTCAACAAAATGGAAGTCAAAAGTTCCAACGATCCCTTTTACTTGACATTGGTATTTTACAATCGCTTAATAATGGAAAAGCGGATTGTTTAGTTGTTCTTGATTCGCATACAGAAACTGAACATAATTTAGAGTATATTTGGTGTGATAATTCAACAAGAATCAACGTTTGTGTACAGTTGACTGGCTCAACATATAATCAACACTCAATGATAGCTACTCACATCGACCCAAAAAGTTGGATGCAAATCAACTTAAAAAGTATCTTAAAAAATAAAAGTGAGGGCGTTTTGGGAATATTTTCATATATTGGTGAATTCAATTCTAAATGGACTAATGTTGAAATTCCGTACATGTCCAAGAAAGTTTTTGACGTATTAAAGAGGCCTTATTCATCTCCAATCGTATTGCCTTTATACAAATTAATATTTGTCTGGAATGCAAAAGCTGCCTGCTCTTATTGGAAACTTATATTCCAATATATACAAGGCATTCGTTTAAACTATACTTCTACAAAACAAATACACCACCCTAAAGAAAATGGATTACTTACTTTGAGAAAATTTACCGACATGAACATATATCGTATGCTTTGTGACCCAACCTGGATGAAAGTCATATTTGTTAGGGAACCAAGACAAAGACTGCTCTCTGCATATCTTGATAAGGTTAGACATACCAACTATTTCAAGATAACATGTGGACAAAATGTTAACTCTTTTGAAGAATTTATCAACATCATATCTGAATGTCCGGATATGCACTGGGATCCACAAGTTAATCTTCCGGAAACATTTTACAAAAACATGATTATTGGAAGGATGGATAACATATCACAATTTACAGAAGATTTGCTTAAAAAAATTGGGGCCTGGAATTCAACTGTTCGGCAATGGTTAACTAGTAATGGCGATATTGTTAGATCAAAGGGACATGCTACCAATTCGTCAAATGTTTTATCTAGATATTACAATACTGAACTTGAAAACAAAATATTTGAAAGATATGAATTGGACTACAAAGTTTTTAAATTTAATCAAACATATTTCTCATTACAACCATAATAATGAAAAAGTCTTTTTAACACTTACCAGTAGGTACAAAAGGAAAATCGTACATTCATAAAAACATATATTTTATAACTAAACCATATAATATCCGTAAAGTTAACATATTCTTAAAGGTCATCAATACGCGGCTGCAAAGTGCGACGCAGTTTTAAATTTTCGAAAAACTAAGGATTTTCATTTCTCAGGACTAGATTACTTTTGCTATTTTTGACACAACTTTTGGGAATTGCGTGTCCTCAATGATCTTCAACTTTGTACTTTGTTTGGCTTTTAATACAACTATTTTGATTTCAGCGTCACTGATGAGTCTAATGGAGACGAAACGCAGGTCTGGCGTATTAAATTATAATCCTGGTACCTTTGATAATATTCGAGAACTGAGATTTTGGTATAACACTCTAGTTGAAAAGATCTGTAATACCAACTGTGTGGGCTTTTAAAAACAAACACACCTATTTTAGGCAAGTTCGCTACGCATTTTCAAAATAACAAGCTTTCCATAACATTAGTTTATATTAATAGGGAATTAATAAAGGAACTAAAATAGCAAAAACATATATAGGTCAATGTGCTTGTTGTCGAGATATTATCCATTGAAATTTTGGCGAGAAAATATTCTCTCTTGATTTTTCATAGCTTTATTATTGACAACTTTAAGTTCTTAAAAGCTATTAAATAATAACAACGATTTTATAAGACTTTTCATAGATGGCTTATAATTATACAAGTAAAAGATTTATAAAAGAAAAAATGGGGGTGACCGTCAATAGGTATTTTTTTAAGGCATTCAAATGGATAAAACTAGAGGATTCCGTAAATCTGACAAAAATTCCAAAACATGACAAGCGAATATCCTTAACGTATTATAGCATGTGTAAGAAATGGTACGTTACAAACAGACAACGTGCTTTAAAGATAATATTCAGCAATAAATGACATGCTTTAAAATAATATATTGATTTAAAATGCTTTAACATAAGGACATATTAAAAATTTGTAGTTGAAACATGTACTTTTTGATGTTTGATGATTGCAAAGTCGTGCAACGTGAGTTTAATTTGCACCTTTTTTTATTACACCAAACATATATAATGGAAAAAGAAGATGTGGTTAGAGTGCCAATAAGACTCTCCATACAAGTAATAATGTGTACTATTATAGTCATTATAGGTAAATGGAACGGACTTCAACAGGGGCCTTGGCTAAGACCGAACAGCAACCTATAATGTTGACATGAATATCAATCATGTGGTAATTTTTATAAATTTCCTGTTTACAAAACTTTAGATTTTTTTTCGAAAACTAAGGATTTTCTTATCCCAGGCTTACTTAATTATAACTAATTATTATAAAGCATGATACCGACAAATTTTTTTAGAAGCTCTCCATTAAACGAAACTGGTATACAAGTTATGGTTTAGCTAAATAACCAACCAGGTTTAATCCACCATTTTTTCATGGAGAAATGCCTATGCCAAGTCAGGAATATGACTTGTTTTCCATTCGGTTTGTTGTGTTCGAGCTTTTGATTTACCATTTGATTTTCCTTGGAATCAGTACTTTTGTTATTTACTTTTAAGTTTTTACTTGATATTGGCATTTTCAATAGCTCCAGATAAGAAATGCAGATAGTACAGTGTTTTGTATATAATTCACAATGTCATTCAATTGTTAGAAATATTTGGAGTGTATTTTGTGTGATAAAACAATAGATATAAGATGAGTTTGTACACTACCAATAATTTACCCATACTTTTTTGGTACATTTCTACCCTCGTGCATATCAGTACTGTAAGGAAAGACTGAAAACTTATAATGTTATACTTTCAATGAAATCAGTACTGATTTTGTCAGTACTGTTTCAGTACTGATTTTGACAGTACTGTTTCAGTACTGATTTTGTCAGTACTGTTTCAGTACTGATTTTGACAGTACTGTTTTAGTACTGATTTTGACAGTACTGTTTTACTACTGATTTTGACAGTACTGTTTCAGTACTGATTTTGACAGTACTGTTTTAGTACTGATTTTGACAGTACTGTTTTACTACTGATTTTGACAGTACTGTTTTACTACTGATTTTGACAGTACTGTTTTAGTACTGATTTTGACAGTACTGTTTTAGTACTGATGTTGACAGTACTGATTTCGTTAGTAATGATTCAGTACTGATTTCGTAAGTAGTGTTTCGTTACTAATTTCTTCAGTACTGTTTCATTATAACACTTTTTAAATCAGACTGTATCTGTATAGTGATGCCTAGTTGTTTTGTATATTTGGGGTGGGTTAATTGTTCCCTTTGACACTTACCCCATTTCCATTCATTTTCTATATCGTGACATGTTAATGTTTTCGTTATGTTTTTTTTTTATTTCTCTGATTTTTGTTGTCCTGAAGTGGTTCAGCTTTAGATCCAGCTCTTCAACAGTTACTTCAGCTTCTTTTTTTTTAAATATTCTGGCTTTATGTCATATTTTTTTTGTCAGAATTGCATCTTGTGTGGTCTACAAGGTTTATGTTTTTAATACTTATCAATACTTCTATTTGACAATACCATATTACATGTATTTATATCTATCTTGCTTGAGTCAAATCAGAACATATTGAACATTGGAACTCGATATATTACTTTTGAGAAGATAGGTGGATGGATTGATGTTATGTGATCCAGTGGCAAGTTAAGTGTAGTAAGAGGACATGAAACTCAGATATAAATACAATTGTAATTAACATATTTTGTACAGAACTAGACCAATCATGCACTGAGCTCCTTTTTAACATGCTAGTTCACCACAAGGAGAGAATCTGCTATAAGACATGTCCCCCTACATGAACAGGTACCTTCAGACTGAACAGTGCATGTTTTTCTCCTTTTACTGTGAGCTGAGCGAATATTCAGAATACAGCCACTTTTTTTAGTCTAACTTCTCATAAATAAATTTCCAATCATATGCTCATTGTAAGATTTTTAATGGTTAAATACATTTATTGACAGATTTCTTTTTTTTTTGTATACATTAATCATGCTGCAATTTCATTCACTTGTAATGAGTGTATTGTGAATAGTAACTTAGATACATGTATGCATAACTCTTGTACTCTTTCCTATAAAACTGCAAAGCGTATTTTACGAAAACAATATGTGAAATTTGGTGTTACAATATTTAGGCATCCCGTTAACGGGGAGTTGAAAGGGTAAGAACTACATTACTCACTATAGCATGTTCACATGAGGACTGATGACTTTCAGAAACTCTTGGTTTGTACTTTCTCAGAAATCTCTGATTGATTTGAATCTTACAGACATACAAACAAAGGTACATTTTGTAAAATAAGCATAAAAATTTAAAGAAAGATTTCCAACAGACTGATTAATGTCTGACGGAGGTCATTTGGTACATAATTAACCTCTTGTATGGTTTGCTTTTCAAAATTAATTTTTATTGACTGAATAAAACAAGCTGAAGAACTCAAATTTTTGTTCTATCTTCTTATCAACTGCAATAACTTCCATCGAAATACAATAAACATTAATCTTAAGAATGAACAGCATTAAAAAGTAAAAAAATGTGTTTCTCTCTCTCTAAATTTAATGTTTTTTTTTAAAATAACTGTTTTATAATTCTGCTTCAATGTTATTTTCCACTGCTCTTCCTATGCATGTGATATATATCTTTGCCAACTTGTTTCTGGAAAGGAAAAAGTGGATTATAACATTTATCATTTTGTTAAAGTCCAATAATAAGATTAAAAATAGGTCAACCATGACATAATGTGAATCAGTGTACATGCATTGCTAAAGGTGGTATAACGTTAATTATACAAGGTTTATATTATACAGGGAGAAAAATGAAAAAAAAAATGGAACAATGTTTGATTTACCTACATGTACTTGAAAACTGGCCTTGAAGTCATTAAACTTTCGAGTCAGTTATATACTCAAACACCAAAATCAACAAATAAACCAATCAAAATGCTGGATTTCAATTTTCTACCACAATTTTTTTTCTCCGGGCACTGTGAAAATTTTGTATGACTTCAGGACCTGACCTGGAGAAGAATTTTAGCGTCCCAAGTCTGGGTTCATGGCAAATGTCCATGTTTTCAATACGGGCTGCACTTTTAACATTTTTTATTTGTTTTGTTATAAATTAGGTCTTTAATTTTTCTGAATTAAATTGTTTCATATATTGTTTATGTAATGGTCTTTTGTAGCCGACAATACGGTATGGCTTTTCTCATTGTTGAAGTCTGCACAGTTGTATATTATTGTTCACATTCACATCGTCTCAAATTTGGTGGATAGTTGTCTCAGTGACAATCCTACAATTTTTTATCATTTTATACATATGCAATAATTTAAAAATTAAACAAAAGTATTCTTTTTGTGAATTTTTTCATTATTAGTACCAGTGGAAATTCTCATTATAATAAATTACTATCTTTTAAATCTGTTTTTCGGTTACAGAGAAGGAGATCTTTGTTTATATTTCCTTTAGGTTCCTAAGTTCAACTATGTCCTGCTGTAACACTCTGATATCTTTGGATCGGAAACAAAACACATATGTATTAATATAATCTGATTATTCGAGCACAATATCAATGCAATCTGTGAAACAGTTAAATGAGAAATTGTGTGTACGGATATGTACTTCCCGTAGACTTCTTTGTTAACTTTAATGATATCTTTCAATTGTTGAAGACTTGTATTTCTACTCTTTATTTTTTTGAACTTGCTCGTTGTTGGTTTGTTGTCATATGAACACACTACAACATTTCATGATATTAAAAAAATATATAAAAAAATTATAGGAATAACTGCAAATACTTACTTTAAAAAAATCACAATTGAGTGTAAAACTATATATATACCTACCTTCCAAATTATTTCAATGTTCTACTGTCACTTTTCATGCCAGTTCTATCTCTATCTCATATTTTATCTGTTCGTGACAATTTTCAGTCGTTGATCTAAAACTTTATTTTCCTCATAGACTTAGTCTTTGTGTTCTGGTGGGATCCATTTTTAGATACCTATAACAATAGATCATACTGCATCAAATACTTTGCATGCATTTATAAAAAAGTTGTTTTTCCCAACATGCATGTTATGGTATTAATTATGGACGTAACACTTTGTAAATTGTCCTTTGAAAAAATACATCATGAGATAAAGTTTGTATCGATGATTTACAAAATTCTGTAAAGTGGTTCAGGAGTTATTGATGACACTTACGTGGAACATAAGGACAAGATATGTCCCATATGTGAACACATTCTCACTAAGAAAATGTCACCATTGCAACAACTCTTTGAGAGGCCGTCGGTGGCCTTTTGTCTGAATATGCAGCAGAGAAAATTCCTGTCCACCTTCAATATGCTTTCGTAGTCCAGTGGCAGTCCAAGTTTCATTGACCTTCTTTCACCCCAGATGACATCTTTTACAGGACTTACCTATTGTACTTATTTAACAATTGTTTTGAACATGCATGTAATATTTGCCACTGGACATTAAGCAAATTTTTAATACATGTACTCTAATATGTTATTATTTTAAGGAATCTCAGTAGGATCATTTTAAACTATGGGGATTATCCTCTTAAAATATAAGTATCATTCATACAAAGTATTGCTCAATAACTATGTGTCGGTTAATGTGTCGGATTACTAGTATTCGTGTGTCGGTCCAATGGGTCGTCGGACTAATAGGGCGTCAGGGTATTGGGGTGTCGGACCAATATGGTGTCCGAACAGAAAGATTTAAAAGGCAAAAAAAAAAAAAAATGTGCAACTTATAAAAGGGTCTGGTCTGGAAGTGGTTTCTTCATTTCTGTATTCTGTAATATTCTATATATCATTTTTTACTTTTTATTATTAATTTTGCCTGTTATTCTCTTTTCTTCATATTCAAGCACCACACTATTATCGATTCTTCATTGCTTTTGTCTACTTTATAACAACAATGGGAATAATATGAAAGCCAGCCAAATAGGACATTGGAAAATTTTCTGTTTTCTGTTTCTTGGTTTATTCTTGCTTGTCGTTGGAGGCAAACTTTGTCTTTCTGTCTCTTTAGTTTGTGTGTATTATTATAAATTAAACGAATGTATCACAAATTTGCCATCTTTAAACAAATTTGTTGAACATTGCGTCTGTTATTTAATCTCTTTTTAACAGAAAGAAAAAACTAAGATTAAATATAATCAACAGAAGTATAAAAAAAACTATGAAACAAGTCTTTGAAGTTAGATGCATGATTTTTGTTATTAGTTGTTAGTGGCTTTGAAATAGCTGTCAGTAACTGCAAGTACTCTCAGATCTGTATTTAGTGAGACCTAGTGACTTTTTTTGTTGAGTAACGGTAACGTCCATTATGTTTTTGTTACTGAGATGTATTTCTATTTGCATTCATCTGTTATTTAAAGTTAAATAATAGTTTTCAAAAGTACCAGGATTATAATTTTATACGCCAGACGCGCGTTTCGTCTACATAAGACTCATCAGTGACGCTCATATCAAAAGAGTTTAAAAAGCCAAATAAATACAAAGTTGAAGAGCATTGAGGACCCAAAATTCCAAAAAGTTGTGCCAAATACGGCTAAGGTAATCTACTCCTGGGGTAAGAAAATCCTTAGTTTTTCGAAAAATTCAAAGTTTTTTACACAGAAAATTTATAAAAATGACCATATAATTGATATTCATGTCAACACCGAAGTGCTGACTACTGGGCTAGTGATACCCTCGGGGACGAAAATAAGCCTTTTCAACTGATTTTTATAGTTTGTTGTTATGTAGTACTGTTACAACTCTGTTCCAGGTTTAGGGGGAAGACCCTAGCATGTTTAACCTCACCACATTCTGTATATATGTTCCTGTCCGAAGTCAGGAGCCTGTAATTCAGTGGTTGTTGTTTGTTGGTGTGTTACATATTCACATTGTTCGTTCATTTTTGTACATGAATAAAAACGTTAGTTTTCTTGTTTGAATTCCTTGACATTTGTCATTTTGGTGCCTTTTTTAGCTGACTATGCGATATGGCTTTGCTCATTATTGATGGCAGTATAGTGACCTATATTTGTTAATTTCTGGTCATCTGATCTGTTGACTGTTGTGGAGAGTTGTGATTATTCCGCTCATTTTGGGTGCCATGATTGGCAAATAAAATATATGTTGTTGCTGTTGTTGTTGTGTCGTTGGCAATAATACGGCATCTTTTTTTTTTTAAATCAAATGTTCTGTTCCCTTATGGACCACATAAATTTGAACTAAATTCTTGAAGGGAAAGACATTGTTTTTGAATAAATGTCAACAGAATATAGAATGTTGTGTCAACAGAATACAGAATCAACATTCTGTATTCTGTTGACACAGTATACAGAATGTTGATTCCGGCAAAATATATGATCTGACAGGATGCTCACGGAATAAAACTTGTGATGGAAGAAGACATACATTTGACTTGTAAAACATACATGAACAATAGCAATCCGTAGATGATTCGAAAAGGATCCGCCATCTCTGACTTGTCGTAACAATCGTCTCTTTCTGTAACTTTAAGAATTTCTGCAAGTGGCTGGTAAACCGATATTTTCTCTGCTGTATTTCTGTATCCTATCCTTCCCGGCTGATCTACTGCATGTTGTCTCAAATTTTGCCGTTGATGTTATTATCGTAATCACAAAAGCGCGTCAATATGAAACATACAATTGCCTATTGTAAAACGTTTATGTGATTGGATTTACACATGACGTCATTCATTGTTTACAAACGTTATTTTTGCACTCGCACTGACATTTCAACAGTTCAACAGTTCAAACTTCTTCTGGATTGAATACCACAATGGGATCATTGAAGGTAGATCAAGGTATAGTAGTACATTGAATATTTTAAAACTGAGAAAAGTGTAGCATAGCTAATTCAAAACATATTACGTTAGTTAAAAAAGCAGAATACGCGTTACACAGTGGCGGACCCCTGGGGTTCCGGGGG
This sequence comes from Mytilus trossulus, assembly GCF_036588685.1. Lineage (NCBI taxonomy): Eukaryota > Metazoa > Mollusca > Bivalvia > Mytilida > Mytilidae > Mytilus > Mytilus trossulus. The sequence goes on along the minus strand of NC_086381.1, from coordinate 39,495,286 downwards.
TGGGAACACCAAATTATTTTGGACGTTCAATGCATTATTCTATATAATACTACTTAAAATATTTTATTTCCCCCATTTTTTCGCTATAATTATGAAATCTTTAGGCGACTGAGTTGGAACCCCCCTTTTTCCTTTTATCCCGAGTGTTTGGAACAACAGGCACTTGTTTCTATCCATATGAAGGTCGACTATGGATAGTCGACCTTCGTATGGTTAGAAACAAGTGCCTGTGTTTGGAACCCTCTTTGAAAACAATGGGTGGATCCGCCTCTGGTTACAGAACTTTCTGTAAATGTCAAAATAGGTATAAAATCGCAGGTTGTTTGGGATATACATATTATTACTTCTTTGCCAAACCTTATTAAATAGATTATAGTATTAATATTTGTTAAATTGATATTTGTGAAATGATCAGCCTGACTTTCTAAATATATGATTGGATAAAGGGAGGTGCGGTACACCCCTCGGCGCAAGAAGGGAGAGGGGTCCGAAGGTTGGACCCCTTTTTAACGATAAATGCATAAATTTGAAAAGGGAAATCTATTTGGAAACCCTATCTCCAGATTTGGAACCCCCTTTTAAAAATGTGTTTCCTATTTTGACAGGATTTTTTTATAGGGCCCAATGCTTCATTTAATTTGGGAAACATTTTAATATATAAGTCCTAGGTGCCTACAAAATTATTTCATCTCGCCACATTGACTGCTGTGTTTGTTGCTGTTCAGTTGTTGCTGCATATATGTATATTTTTATATAAGTGATCTCGTTTGAAATGATTTAACAACAACATTTCTGTTACTTCTGGGTTTTTTAAATATTTTTTTAGCATACTATGCGATCTGGGTAATGCGATATATGGGTTTGCTCATTGTGCATTTGATGTGGTAAAAATCAGAGGCGGATCCCGGATTTTTGAAAGGGGGCGAAGATATTAAATTTTGTCGAGCGGAGCGAGTCGGAAATTTTTTGGGACCTTTTTTGGGTTAAAAAAAAACATAAAATAAGTGTTATATGCACTATTTAAACGGTTTCTGGCTTGGGGCATGCATATTTTATAGTTGCTGTAAAGTGTAAGGGTTGGACATTTTTTATGCTGTATTCTCCCTATTAATTGTCTATCATAAAATGATAGTATTGATCCAAAGTATGTACTGATATATTTGATGTAGGACTTGTCAGTAAAAGATAGACATGGAAATTAGATGAAATTTACAATACGGCCGACACGAGTTAAAAAAGACAAACAAGCAGTTTTTATCAAAATGTTTGATTGATATGTTTCACCCAACATAACTTAGGGAACCGAAGTGAGGGGTTCCAAATCCACCAAAGACTACGAAAGTGTCTGAAATGACAACGAAGTTATGAATGACGGTCAACAAATGGAGACATAAAAGTCACACCCAGTAGGCAGGTTGCATGCAGTCTGGTCTTGAAAAAAGTATTCAATATATATATAAGTCCGGCAAAACAGACATTCCAGTCAGACATGCAAACCCCGGCCACAAAAAAAAATACGCCCGTTTTTATTCATCATGTTCATTTCATGCTAAATATTTTTGTTTGAAATTTTAGTTTTTAATAGCAAAAAAGTGGACAAGACTATTGTTTTCAATCCAGATACGGCCAAAAAATTGTTTAAGGCAAGAATCAGAGTCATTTTTTTTCTCTCAAATATCTCAGACTGCCTCCTCAAATCAAATGGTTCGTACCTGAGACTTGAAATCTTTCTAGAGATTATACTGACTGGGGATCATTATTCAATTTGTTAAACATGTTTTCGTAGGTAAATAATATTGTGGAACTTTTTTTCATGAGAGTTTGATAGTCTATAGAGTATTTATCATTACTTTCTGTTTAGTGGAATAGTGAAATAGAAGTCAATACGTTCTTGCTCAATCCTGTGTCGCTTTGAAGGTTTCCTGATTGTCATGACCACCTCAGCCTAAGCAATGTGTATTACTGTAATTTGAATTTCAAAATGACCGAGTGCCGTTTTTTCAACGCACTGGTCAACTCCACCATAGCAAATCACATGACTTTGACAATCAGTAAATACCGGCCAGCGAAAAATGTCTTTATAACTAAAGAATTGTCGTATAAAAATGAAATACTCGGGAAATGGCAAAGTTCACGAAGTCTAGTCTGACTAATCATTTTACAAAAAAAAAAAAAAAAAAAAAAGTCAGAGCAAAAGGGGGGGGGGGGGCGGTGCGTACGCCATATACGCCCCCTCTGAATCCGCCACTGAAAATCATTCAACAGTCTTCCTATTTTTATATTGTAAATAAAGATGTCTGTGAAATATTTAAATTTCTATTTTATTTTGGTACTGGCTATGGTTACATTTAAATGTATATAACAGTCGTAAAAAAGTTATTGTTACAATGAAGTTTAGGCTATATCGCCGGAATGCAGACCTAGGGTTGACTAAGGAACTACATAGAAAACTTACGAGTGTAACAATGATATTTATGTCTACGGTTACATTGTGTTATTGTTACGTAAATGCACTCAAATGAAAAATTATTTTTTACAATATTTTATACATTTTTTAAATTTTAATTTGATTGTCAGTGTACACACAACCAGTATGTTGTTTCAGTCCGATGCATTTTTGGCCCGGTGTAACCACTCTCAGTGGCGGATCCAGAAATTTACATAAGTGGGGGCCCGCTGACTGACCAAAGAGGGGTCCGGCTCCAGTCACGCTTCAATGATTCCCCTATATAAGCAACCAATTTTTTTCCAAAAAGGGGGGGGCCGGGTCCCCTGCCCCCCTAAATCCACCTCTTACTCTAGGCAGCCCTCACAAACGAGTAATTGGGGTCACTGGATGGGTTGGGTGGCTCAGTGTTGTATTAATTTATAAGACGATGTGGTATAACTGCCAATGAGAAAAGTCTCCTGTTCATATAAGTCGTAATTTGTAGAAGTAAACCATTATAGGTCAAAGTACGGTCTTTAACACCGTGCCTGCATGAGCTCTCACCGAACAGCAAGGTGTAAAGGGCCCCAAAAGTGACTAGTGTAAAACCATTCAAATTTGAAAACCAACTACTGAATACCAAACTCCTGACTTCAGACAATAACCTTTTTTGTATTGTTACAATCTCAAAAACGTGACCGATAATTTAAGAATGTGTGCGGTTAAAAACGCCAGAATATTTCAAAACTCATATACCCCCAATGATACTCTGTAAAGTAAAAATGAATTCAATATTAATGGTGTGGGATACGATAGAACCCGTATTGTTCGGTTGGATTGTAAATGATTAGAAAAAAAAGTCGAAGCAGTTGCCAAAAAAAAATCTGGAGGAAAGGTTTAGTAATCCGTACAGACAAATGTCCAAGCTATGCTACACTGTACACGCTTTCTTCTGCTTGCAGACACAGACTATAGGTCTGGTTTAAAAAAAAATTGCACAATGAAAAGTTATTTTTATTTGAAGCGCTTTAATTTATGATTTTCTTTATCAATATGATTATTATTATTATAAAGTTCAGACAGGTACTTCACAATTTAGAAAACTAATACATGATGTACATTTTATATTGTATTTTCTTCCCGGTGCTTGGCCACTTTTACTGTATGTCATTGATGAACATTAGTTTGTTCAGCATAGGTAATTCATAACAAGCATAGCTGCAGGCTAAGTTTACAACACATAATTAACTATTGATTACTTAATGTCCAGTGGCAAATATGTCATGCGTATTTAGAAAAAAAAACCCATTAACATTGCATTTAATAAGTTTTGTAAAGTTTAAATCATCGTTTATAAATAGTAAGTAAATTCTATTGTTTTAATATTATCCGGTGATGCCTATAAATGTCTTTTTACAAAATGTATGTCTATGAGGGTACTGCTCGACCGGCGTCCCGCAGAAGTGGTTTCGCCAGTGCAATTTGACATGTTTATCAAATCATTGACGTCACATTGACGCGTTTTTGAGGAATCGGACACGTTTCTGTGTGCTACCATAGATAGATGTATAACATCTCTGGCTAGGTGCTACATATATGACTATGTACGATAAATTTTCAATTAAATTAAATTTCCACTTCAATCTATTAAACATTAATGTAATTTTGTATAAAGTAGTTAGTATATATTTAAATGTCTTTCGTCGTTGTTTCACGGATCTTATTATAAAGAGCACATAAATAGACCGATGGTTAAAGCTACACGTGTATGAAATACTTGCCACTGGCAAACACCAATACTTTGATGATGATGAATTAAATTATCATATTTTCCTTTTTTTTTTTAATTAGAAACAAATTTCAACTTTGATTGATTATAATATTATATACATGTAGTATCAGAAGTCCAGTCCATTAGTGATTACTGGACTTATGGTAGTATATAAAGTAATAAGTAAATTTTGATGTCATGCCATTCCCTTCCATACTTGTGCATTCTTTTTATTTTTACATAACACAGAAATGAGGAAAGTTTTAACATAAGATAATTTATTGTAGCCTAGACCTGTTGGTGACCTTCTGCTGTTGTTTTTTATTTGGTCGGGTTGTTGTCTCTTTGACACATTCCCCATATCCATTCTCAATTTTATTATTTATAAATTCATTACATTTTCTTTCCTCAGAATGATTAACAGCAATGGAGACAGGAGCAGACATGGGAATGTTCGATGTGAAAATTGAAGACCTATAAACAAAATGATGTATCTAGACAATGTGGCACTCATCAGAAAAAAAACAACATTTAATCATGAACCATTGAATCCTGAGTTTCGTACAAGTACCAAAACATTAAAGGTGGATGCTTATAATGAGCTCATATAAGAACTAAAGTGTCCTCTTGAATTACCACTGTACATGTAAAAAGACACATCATATCCGGGACTGAATTGAGGAAAAGAGCCAGGAAACTGACATTCAACAAAGCATTCCAAAGAAGAGATGGCATAGGGGGAGAGCAATGAAACATGATACATGCAAAATTAATTGTTTCTTTGATTGTTTTATTTATGAGCTTGAAAGGGTCATAAAATAACCAAGGGGCATGAAAATGACAGAGATTTTTGCCACAAAGTTCACATGTTGGTATGACATTGAATGTTTTATTATATATTAAAAAATGGTTATGATAAATAAAGAAATTCCAGTTATGATTAAAAATAAGGTAATCGAGACATTGTTTTGTGTTGATTATAATGCATTGCCTAACATAGTAACATATAACTGCATTAATTACAACATATTTTAAGCAATAGCAAAATACCAAAAAAAATGAACAGTATTGAAGATTCTAATCTTGTTTGATATATATATATAAATTATGCGCTATTATACAATTGATACTGTAAAATATCAGCCTCGAACCACAGTGTGAATCTTCCTGATGTCGAGTGCGTATTATTTTTATAAACACTGAAAGACAGTCACAATCAAAATCAAGAAGTAAGCAAAGAATCACAAAACGAAAGGGCATTTACAACAACACATTGAAAAATACATATATAAAAACAACACGAACTCCATTAAAAACCGGGAGTGAATTCAGGTGCTCCTAATGCGTATTATTTTTATAAACACTGAAAGACAGTCACAACCAAAATCAAGACCTTGAAGAAGTAAGCAAAGAATCACAAAACAAAAGGGCATTTACAACAACACTTTGAAAAATACATAAAAGACAACACGAACTCCATTAAAAACCGGGAGTGAATTCAGGTGCTCCTAATGGGTAAAATCCGATAAACTACTTATCTTGCTTCATTTCTGTTGTTTTCTCCTTCGCTTCAATAGTATTTCGATAGACGAGAGTAAGCTTGATAATTTTCCTTGGTCATGTTCACGTCGCTAAAAAAAATCTGCGCAGCAGGGTGATATAGTCTAAGAGAAAAACGTAACCAGCTAAAAAGGATAATAATATTGTCACAGAATTATCAAACCTATATTTGGATACCAATTGTACTGCGATGCACATTGTAAAAACTTCTCTAATGATAAACACTTAATCAGAGATGTCTACAAAAGATACAAAATATGCCACAAATTATTATATAGCATACTATACTTACCGAGTTTTAAAAGTTTTCAGTTCCAAATATTTTTTGAAACAATACACATTCAAGTTAAAAAGATTAACAACACCAAATCTACTGAAACAGTACTGAAAATAACAATACCGAAATAGTACTGTCAATATCAGTACTGAAACAGTACTGACAAAATCAGTACTGAAACAGTACTGACAAAATTAGTACTGAAACAGTACTGTCAAAATCAGTACTGAAACAGTACTGTCAAAATCAGTACTGAAACAGTACTGTCAAAATCAGTACTGAAACAGAACTGTCAAAATCAGTACTGAAACAGTACTGACAAAATCAGTACTAAAACAGTACTGTCAAAATCAGTACTGAAACAGTACTGACAAAATCAGTACTGATTTCATTGAAAGTATAACATTATAAGTTTTCAGTCTTTCCTAACAGTACTGATATGCACGAGGGTAGAAATGTACCAAAAAAGTATGGGTAAATTATTGGTAGTGTATGAATGCCAATGTATGCACATTTGTTTGGTCTGTCGTGTTATCAACAGACTATTAAATGTATTCACAATAATCAGAAAGTTGACTTCAACTAAATAAACTTTGGCGACAGCTTGAATAAAATCAAATTAAGAAATCAAATGATGAACCCCATTTATTATTTTCCATACCAAATATATTCATTTACCATTTATCGGAGCATTGAATTTAAAAAGTCTAAATGCCCATTGACGACTGTTCAATAACTTTAGTTTTATAAATATAGAAATCTCAATTCGTCGTACCTTTGTATAAGATAATATTTGTCTAGAATCTTAAACCTGCATTTTCTTCATTAGAAACTTATATATTCCTATATATAAAGGGTATCTAAATGAAATTTTCAACTGTCGGAAAGATACTTAAACCTATATATAATGGCTTATTTTACTTGAGAAATTTCATTTGAATGAAATACACATATCTGCTTGATATTCTGTTGGATCAACTTAAATCAGAACTGTTTATGAAAGGAAACCAAGACAACGAATACTGTCTTCCTAACTTGATAAAGCTGTTAACAATATCTATGTCAAAAGAGAATGTACGAATTTGCGAATGCCATAATACCGTCACGTCCAGATGTTCACTGGAACTCGAATTTTTGTGAACCTCAATACTTCTACAAAAGACATTCTTATTGGTACATATATGTGTAAGAGATAAATTTGTCCTGGTAGAATATGTCTGGCGGACACATAGAACTAGTAGAAAAAGTCCATGGTTACAAAATTTACTAGTATTTTTTGTCCTTTGTAAGTAATTTATGTCCTCAGACTAATTTTCCTAGGAATTCTAATCCATGTCATATATATTCCTAGGTAAAAACGTCCATGTCCTCTTTATAGGAAAAATATTAATGAATCAAATCATTTACGTTTAAACAACAGAAACTTATGAGTTTTGTAATTATATTTTTAATAAGATGTACATGTATGTTCTCAGACTAATTTTCCTAGAAAATCATATCCATGTCATTAATATTCCTAGGTAAAATCGTCCATGCCCTTTTTTTTAAAAGGTAAACAAACATGGAATTCTCATATAAATGACATCACGAACAAAGCAAATGCATCACTGAGATTTATAAAAATAAACGTCAAAACTAACAGCATAAAAACAAAAGAACTGGCTTACAAAACATACGTAAGACCAAAAATTGAATATTGTATTAGTGTCGTCTGGGACCCCTGAAATACATAAAATTGAAATGGTACAGAGAAGAGCTGTCATGTATACATTCAACCAATACAGCTATCAAAGCAGTGTAGCAGCCATGCTTGAACATCTAAGATGGCCAACATTACAACAAAGAAGAAATCTGGCATCCGTCACCATGCTATACAAAATTCAACACCAATTAGTCTCCATCACAGTAAATACATACCTAATACCATCCAAAGAACATAAATTTATACAGCCATTCTCTCCCACAAACTATCATTTGTATTCATTTTTTCCTAGAACAATAAGGTTGTGGAATACCCTACCATACCAAGTAGCCTGTAGCCCAGACTTAGAAGCTTTTAAGTCTGGTGCAAAACCACATATGTATTGCTAAATCAAACCATGTTTTTAACTATATACAAAAAAAAAAAAAAAGTTTTTTCTTGCAATTATTGTAAATATGTTTAGTTTTAATTTGTTTCCCTAGCATGTGCCTTCTTGTAATCTTCAACATATTGAAGTTAAGAAGTATTATTTAGATGTAGATGTAGATGTAGATGTAATGAGTTCTCAACTAAAATTTAAAATTCTCATGTGCAGTTTTTTTCATACATTCAGTGAAATAACTAGGAAATAGCATATTTCAAAGAAAAGATGCTAATTTTTAATAATTTTTCAAAGTATTTCTCAATTTTTTAATTGCTTTCATATTTTGCATAAGGTAGCATCTTTTTATAGTACGTATGCTGTGTGTTTTATTTTATATGCTTCTGGCATTAAAATTTGATGTAGATGCTGTTGTTAAAATAATAATGTACTGGCGCATCTTACTATTACTGGGATGCTAGTTTTGCATATATTTTGTAAAACTATTTTCTTATTTTTCAAGTTGGGGATGCTGGATTTCCTATATATTGAAATGCTGGCATCCAGTCATATTGGGATGTTGGCATCCCGTTTTATTGAGATGCTGGCATCCCGTTATTTTTGGATGCTGGCATCCCGTTATTTTTGGATGCTGGCATCCCGTTTTATTGGGATGCTGGCATCCCGTTTTATTGGGATGCTGGCATCTCGTTATATTGGGATGCTGGCATCCCGTTATATTGGGATGCTGGCATCCCGTTTTATTGGGATGCTGGCATCCGGTTTTATTGGGATTTTTGCATCCCGAAAAAGCTGGATGCTGGCATCCAAAACTGTAGGAGTGCAGACATGGCAAAATATCCAAATGCAGTAATCCTTCAAGTTCTGTTTGATATACCGTTGGCCGAATATATAGATGTACTCCAATGCATAGTTTTGTGTAATGCAAAAAATAAAACAACAACAAAAATCCGTTTGTTGTTTCTTCCCAACACTTTATCTAATGACGTCAGGGATATTATGACGTAAGAGGTGGTTTACCATCATGCGTAGAGATTCGTGCAGACACAGTAAACATGAAAAGAAATCAATTCTCAAGAATCACTTATACCGATATAAATATTTTTTGAAAAGTAATTAAAACAGATAACCCTTTTTATATTCTCTTATATATTAGTTTTTCTTATGTTTAATACTGAAAGCGCTTGCACTACTTTTTTACGCTAATTGCGGTAAATCCCACCCGCATGACGTCATGTAAAAAGAATGTTTAAAATCGGCGAAGTGGACATGGTTGCAAGGGGAAGGACGAAAAACACTTCTTTGGCCAGTATGCCGCAATTTATCTTCATTTTGATATAACAATAACATATTCGCAATAGAACGCTATTCATACTGGTAAGTAGATTTGCTTATATTTTACATGCACTTCGTAGTACGAGATTTCTCAGATTAAGCCTTTCATGACCCCCCTCATTCATGACATAAGGAATGTTCTACTCAACTCGACAACTGTATCATGTATGTCTGTAATGGTTTCAAATATATATTATCGACATCATTAGATGTCGAATTTTTTCTATAGGAGACGATTTGACCTGTGCCCGTCCGAGATTACTTTGACGTCCTACGCTCACGACATGTGTCTTGCAAAACAGCTGTTTGAAGTCCGAGTAATCTCGGACACATTTCAGTGACTTGATACGCCAGCCGGATAATATAATTCTGATTACTTCCAGAGGGAAAATTACAGTCACAAATGGTTAGGCAACAATGATTAATGTCAGTCGCCAGATTCTCCCATGTCGTTGGGAAGGGATGCACTTCGATCCGTTTGTGGTAGCAAATGGTGATTCCACAACTTTCTATAAATGGGATTGGGGGGGGGGGGGGGTCACTGACTGCCATAACAGAGGGCCCCGCTAAAGTCTTCTTTTAATGTTTACCTGTATAATAAACCATTTTTTTCACACGAAAAAGGAGGAGGGCTTGATCCGCCTATGGTAGCGATGAGTCTCCAAGACAGACATAGGGAATACACATATATATTCTTTTTATTTTGCCTTATTGAAGTATGTCCTTTTTCATGAAGTTATGAATAGTTTTGACAAAAATATGATCGACATAAACCCCACTGAGACGATTAACCACCATCAATATGGCCATGGCCAGTTAAAATATTGGGTCTGCAAAATAGATTTGTTTATCCCTAGACAACCTATAGGAAAACCATTAAAATGCATCACTGGTAAGCGTCTGAGTTCAAGAAAAATAAAGTATGAAAAACTTAATTTAAGATTGATTTTCGGTCTAGAAAATTGAATGTGTTGTTTGCCTCTTTTTTGCAAGGGTCTAAAACGAGTTTTTAACTTGTGCCCGTCAGAGATTACTTTGAGTCTTGACTTCCTACGCTCATGGGCCTAGCTTGTCTTGCAAAACAGCCGTTTGAAGTGTGAGCAATATCTGAGTAATGGTATGATTGCTAATGAGACAATTCTCCACCGGATTGAGACCAAATAATATAGCACTAACATGACTAAGCATATGGCCTCCAACAATGAACAAAATGTAAATATCGCTACAAGAGTTTTGTGTTCCAAGACTAGGCTAAAATTAAAAAAAAACACAAATTAATGTGTTAACCGAATACAATCTTAGATGGAAATTAAATTTCACGAAAGTCACTAAATACATGTAGGATGTATTTCTAAATAAAAACTTCGATGAAATTGAACACTTTTCTCCCTTTCATAATGTACAGTAGAGACCTGGATGTTGTTCCATAAAATTTCAATTGAACTATAGTGGTTCATATGTGTTTTGAATATGTTTTAACGACTACGCAGAAACAACAGGCATATATTGGTGTTGAAAATTTAATTTAAAAGAAGTTTAAATGAAGATTTTCCTCGAATAATAATGCGTTTTCTCGTAGGGAAGGGGATGTGCAAGTATTTTACTTTTAATATCAACCACGAGTGAGAAAGCAATCTTTAAATTTAATTCTACATCATTATGACATCATACATGAATATTTACTTTCTGTTCCCTAGTGTTGTGATGTTACAACCAAAAATTGTGTTGATAATCTTTCATATAATTATTATTTCTCTTTTCAGCATTTGTAAAGAGTAAAGAAGTGGCTTCACCTTTCTGGTTACTATTCATGTGTTGTGTATTAATGTATCGCAACACTTTATAGTTATTGGACAGGTTAAACTCAGACGACGAATCATCCAAACAGCACCAAATCATTTGTGATTCCAGCTGATTTCAGATTACTAGCAATACATGATAATAGAAAGTTTGAAAGTTCCAGTTCGTGTAACTGATTTGATTAAATGATAAACAAATATTGAAATATCAAAATGCAGAAAAAAAAAATACAAGTTTAATAATGATTGTAATATAAAATAAAGTTTTGTTAATGAAATGAAAGACTCCAGTACTAAAAGATGCTGACATAATGTACTGACACATTGGAAGATGAATACTGACAATATCCAGTACGTACAGATCAAAGACATTGCACCAGTATCGATAATAGTTTTTTTAAATATTGCATTGTGGTACATGTTTTATGGTATACAGACAATAATGCGGAAAACAAACCTCCTTACTTTATACATTAAATGCACCTCATATTTAGCATCTTCATAAAGGTACAGTCTCCAATCTGTTTTGTAGAGTGTATGTCCTGGATGACTTAGTTAATCAGACATTCCAAAGGTTGATGGTCATTGGGCAATTACATTAAACTTATTTTCCAAAAAAATATTCTATGAACATTCGAAACATGAGCAGATTTGAAAATTGTAGTCCTGATGTCATATATAAATGTATTGTCTCGAGACCATTATACATGTAGTCAATAAAATGTATTCATCATGTCTTTCATAATGGTAATCAAAGTCAGAAAAATAACATTAAAATTGGCTTATTATTGGAAACTTACCGGTAGTACATTGACATAGTCTTATAAATATCAAATTGTTAACATCAGCATTCACATGGTAAACTAGCACTTTACAATTCAGACTCAGTTTGTTGGTCAAGTATACATTTCACACTCTGACCTATGATGTCACATTCTCAATATGCATTAAACTGGCCACTGGACATGAACAAAGACAAAAAATATAATCTTCCCGGCATTCATCAGTAGCTTTTTTTTATGTTTACTTGTGTTTTAATATGCATTCAACACACATCAAAACCTTAGGAAATGTTCTGGGTGTTAAACTGGTGGCTTAATACTAAAATCAATTGATTAGGAAGCAGCATTTAAATTCGTATTTCATAATGAAAATGGTACATGTCTGCATGGTTGTGATGCCAGAATCCCTATATTTTGGGATGCCAGCATCCAGATATATTGGGATGCCAGCATCCCGATATGTTGAGATGCCAGCATCCCGATATTTTGGGATGCCAGCATGCAGATATATTGGGATGCCAGCATCAGGATATTTTGGGATGCCAGCATCCGGAGATTTTGGGATGCCAACATCCGGATATTTTGGGATGCCAGCATCCAGATATATTGGGATGCCAGCATCCGGATATTTTGGGATGCCAGCATCCAGATAAATTGGGATGCCAGCATCCGGTTATATTGGGATGCCAGCATCCAGATATATTGGGATGCCAGCATCCGAATATTTTGGGATGCCAGCATCCAGATATGTTGGGATGTCAGTTTCCGTATATGTTGGGATGCCAGAATCTATAAATAATTGGAAGCCAGCATCCTAACGTTGAGGTATTCAATGGACTTCAATATGAAATTAAAAGAATTACATCAGCATCTATCAAAGGTGGAGATGCAATTTCAATTTTGTTCTTCATTATCCGCAGACACTTTTCTTAAATATGCCATATACAGAAATAAGAAGTGTTTTTTATACAAAACAATTTCACAACTACAAAAGTTATTAGTATAATCGAGAGAGCATCCATAATCTTTGAGAACCAATAAAATCTATAATGCAGCATCTACTATCCATAGAAATAAATGAATCAGTATGATTTTTTGTAAAATGAGCATATGTTGATACTAAAACAAATGCAATATAGTAGATATATTCCAAATATGTAACATGGCCGTAACATTTTCTCTGGACATTGAAATATTTAGTAGAATACAACATAATTTTACCTTAAAAGTTCAAAATTGTCAAAAAAATCTCTTTTAGCATATGAGAATTACAAATTTTAGTTGAGAACTCGTTATGTAGAGAACCGAATTTGGCAGTATTATAACCCAACCAAAAGTGCCCATTCTTTTTATCCAGTCCGATCATTTTCATATAATTAAGATCATATCATGTGCTAGTCTCGATAACCCAGACGCATATTTAAATATAGCGTCTGGGGTGATTAACCGGACTGGTCAGATATTTATAGGGGGCGTAACTAATAATTAAATATAAAACATATCTATAAATAGCACTTCCGCTATCCCCATTATATCTGGAAACAATTAATACAAACGGTAAACAGAGTAACGTTACATGTATAAAAATTATGTGATTATTGAAGCTGACATTTTTTAGTTGACCCTATTTTGCCCAACTTGAAGATGGGCAATTTTAAAAGAACGATCAAAAACTGTAATTAGCGGTGGTCTTTTTTCCTGAATTTTGTGACACATCATGTAAAAAAAAAATTTAAGAATTAAGACAGGATTTTTTTCGTGGGAAAATTTGGTTGATTATATAGGGAAACAATGTAGTATGACTGTAGAGTACCCTCCTTATAACAAGGTCTGGATCAACCACTGTTTGTGTATAGGGAATACCACGCTCCGCTGTGCGCTAAGAGAGCCCAGGGATCCGTATCAAAGGGGACTGTTGTACATAAAGCCATACAATATACCCTAATTTTCTGGTGGGTTATAGTTTCTCCGACATGTATCCCGAACGTCTATAATCTAGGACCTCATCTTTATATTTATTGTCATTTTTTCCGTCCTGAACATTACCCTATGTACCACAAGACGATAACCAAGCAACCCAAAATCAATCTATTTGTATATTATAACACACCACGTTTAATATTCTCTTCTCTTCATACTATAAAATGCCATTTTTCTATATTTTTGTATTATAGCATACACTCTCTATTCTATGAAATATTTGCCACTTGACGTTAAGCAACCAACAGTCGGTATATTGATCTATATTGTATCCACATTAGTCTATTTCCTTTATTTTTTCCCTTTTTTCTTAGTTTTGTCACGTTATTCTTATTTCTGTAAATTCTTGTTATAATTTATGCTTTCCTTTTTATATAATCTTTCAGATATCTGACGAACTTACCTTACTCGAAAAGCACACATCAAGTTACGCGTTTATGGAAAGAAAAAAAACAACTCATACAAATACTTAGATTTCAATGTAGGAAAAACTCCATAACATCTTATTACTGGCAGATCAGTGAGATCATACAATGAGCCAACTCAATTTTTATTTACAAAATTAACTGATCTTTAAATTGCAAACGACATAATAGTATGAATGTTTCACAATAATATCGCCTAATCCTTTTCTGAAGAAAACATTTAGGGACCAGTCTTAACACAATACCACTTTGCCAGTCTCCGTGTCCATGAAGAAATACATAAGTTAACCAGTCATTCAAAAAACCCAATACTCTAAAGTCTTTGAATACATGTTTGAATCAATCACATGGAAAAGATGGAATGGGATTTATCCCATGCTGCATGATAACGTGTGTATTCTCCTACTACAAACTATTATGCTGAGTTCACACGTAATACGAAGTCGATTCCTATATCCATCATGTATTAAAGGGCAACTTCACAAAAATTCTACTGTACATGTGAACCTTTATATAAAATAAGGAGATTGGTGTGATTGCTGATGAGGCAACAACCTAGCAGAGTTCAAATGACATGGATGTTCGCAAATATAATCACTGCTCGGCCTTCAATATTAAGAAAACTCCATACCATATAAATAACTGAGAAGGGCCAGACAGGTAAATGAGATACAATTCAAACGTGAAAACTGTTAAATTTCTTATATGATTTTTAATTTGTTCAATTCTCTGACATATCTGACAACAATGTGATTCTTGATTTTTGTTTTATTTATTTTTGAATCTTTTTTTCTTATAAAATTGGAGCTGTTTAAGATACAATGAAAATTCAAGTATTATAGATTTTTTTTTAATTCTTCACATTTTACACATAATATCTGTGTCTAGGAATCTTCATTGGTTTGTCTACAAAAGAAAGTAAATGTTAAAATCATATTAGTTTTTGGTCACCAGCATAGCATATATGAAAAACAAAATGTTTGGAAAAGCATCTTATATAAATATACATTTTAAATGTCTTGGTGCAAGCTGAATCCCGCTACGGCATGCAAGATTATCTCGCTGTGTTGATGACACAACCCATTGGTGGCATTGGATTGTTTCCTGTTCTTTTGTCGGGTTGATGTCTCTTTGACACATTCCCTGTTTGTATTCTCTATCAAAATCATGCATTATTTTTTATCATTATTGAAGGCCATACAGTTGCCTATAATTACTCACATCCACCTCGTTTGAACTTAGGTGGATAACTGTCTCATTGGTATTCATACCGCATCTTTTTATTTGTATAATGTTGACCTTTTGGTACTTCTCTCCTCAATTTTTGTTTTAGTCTACAGTTTGACCTCTTAATCATGTTGATGTCTACTTTTGGTAATGTATATTACTGGGTTCACCGGTTGCTGCCTCATTGACACCTCCTTTCATTGATGCTGGATCAACTGTTTTGGATAAAATCGAATTTTCAGTATTTTCCTCATGTCATGGTTTTATTTCAAGGTTTAGAAAGCCAATTGGTATATATTCACAGACAACATTGCATGTATTCTTTTATGAATTTTATGAGTATGGAAAAAAGTGCCTTTAAAAAGTGCAAAAAAAGTATTGTCCAGTTGACCAGTGCAGACATTTTAACCCCGCCACATTATTTATGTATGTGCCTGTCCCAAGTCAGGAGCCTGAAATTCAGTGGTTGTCGGTTGTGTGTTACACATTTGTTTTTCGTTCATTTTTTTACATAAATAAGGCCGTTAGTTTTCTCGTTTGAATTGTTTTAATTACATTGTCTTATCGGTGCCTTTTATAGCTGACTATGCGGTATGGGCTTTGCTCATTGTTGAAGGCCGTACGGTGACCTATATCTGTTAATGTTTGTGTCATTTTGGTCTTTTGTGGATAGTTGTCTCATTGGCAATCATACCACATCTTCTTTTTATATTTGTTTACTAACAGTATATTAAATTACTTTTTATAACAACGTGTCCCACTTCTTATATGTTATTTATATGCATTTGTTAAAAAAATTCGAGCATAATTTTTTTTTACCGTTTGGTATATGTTCAAATTGGTATCTTCTAGATATACTTTGTTTGTTTTTCTTCTGCTAATGGTTTTGGATTGCGTTCCTTCTTTAAATGTGTACAACATTGCGCACCCTTCCTCCCCCCTTTTTTTTTACACATATCAGAATGCGAACTTCTTTATACACTACAGACAGATACAACAAACTTATCATGGATGAAGTTCATATTTCATAGCACTTTTCAATAAAGTATTTATAAAGTTAAAGATATTACAAATCAACCACAAAATGTATTTATAGCGTACACACGACTGTTCGAGTGGTCCCAGTCAATACAAAAATTGCCATTTATTGTATATGATTATTAACTTGCTTGCGTAGCACGGACATGCATGAAAGAATATAACTACTCGATGTTTCAGGTTGTATTAAAATTTATGTAACAGGTTGTGTTGTTATATAATCTTACCAAAGTTTGATGTGTGTTGTTGTTTTCCTTCGGTGATCCCATGCTGCCTAGTGTTTTCCACGAATTGTATGTCGTCACAAAAAAATATAAATAGCTTTAAACAACAATCGGTACACTCGGACTTTTAAATAGTATTATCGTAATATAAATTCTTCCGAAGTCAATAACCAACTTCTTGGTTATTCGTCTTGGACATCATCTTTAAATACAAGCTAAAAAATCCGATACTATTCCGAATGTCATAAATTACCATTTTTATATCACTTGTCATCCAGACGCTCTACTTTGAAAAATAAAGCGGCTGGATGATCGAGACTAATCATGTGCAAGACTGAAGTATATATGAAATGAAATTCAGTCATGTAATCTGTAATCTGTAATATATATTCTGCCAATGTAGGCACACCTCTTCCGAGTATTGGTTTTTCACATCATGAATAAAAATATCTTCCACCAATATCACTATACACTATTTACATTGTTCATCATATTCTTGACGATAAAATTGGACTTAATGTCAATATCATCAAATCATTAAATATTTTAAAATCTAAAAATATTTATCTAAAGATATCACTGTTTAAGAGTAGACAACCAATTGACACTTAGGATTCATAAAATGTTACTTTCTTTTCTTTTTCTTTATATCATCTAATTGCAACAGTCTATATCTTTCACAATGGAGATTGTAACATAATCGCCTACATTTTGGATCTATAATGTTCTGTATCACTTTAAAAACTTTTTCCTTTCTTAACATTGTCATGTAATTAAAGGGATCTATGATCAGTTGTAAAATGTCAAAATGTTCACCTTTCATATTAAAAGCAGCTAGTTCTTCACTACAGGAATTAATTAAATCTTCCAAAATTGGTTTTCTGATATCTTCTAAACTTTTACACGTTAATAAGAAATGTGGTAAAGTTTCTTCTGTTTCATTACACAGTTTGCATATAGACAGTTCTGTATTACTTTTAAACTTGGCTCTAACTGTTTGCAGAATGTAACTCCCAGTAGCTATTTTCAATTTTGTAGGAATTCTAATAATTTCCCTTGAATTCATAGTATTTGTATTTGCAATAGGATGACATTGTCCTGGTTTATATATCAACGATAAGTATCTTAAACTGGTATAAAGTTTTGCTTGATTCAGTATCTTCTCAATCCAGAATTTTTGAACTTTGGAAGTTATTTCCCTTTTCCATTGGTATTTACTAATTGGATTAACTAAGTATTGTGCAGGATCATTAAGTTCATATTTCAAAAATATTTTCCTCAGTAAACTAAACCAGCTATTACTATTAATAGATTTAACATTTAATTGCCTTTCCGCTAGTTGCCATTCAATAGAATTTTTTCCTTGTCTAGTAATATTTCCATAAAAAGTTAAAATTTTTACATCTATTTGAGCTTCTACAGGTAACATCCCAGAAATCATATATATAGCAGGATCTGCTACTGTTTTTGGTAAAGATAACAATTGTTTCAAGAACTTCTTAAATTGGATATTTAAAGTTTCTAAACATCTTCCTCTAGGGATTACTATTTCCAATCCATAAAACATTATCGGTATAATATAAGTATTCATTATTGACATTGAAGTTTGTGGATCTAGTCCATTTTCGCCATAAAGTCCAACCCCCATTAAACTATATAGTGTCCTTCTTGCTTTCTTTAAATTCTCATCTATTGTTGCTTTACATGAATCATCGTCTGTACGACATATTCCTATATGTGTTGCTTTATTAGAAGTTGGAAGAACAGAATTGCCTAAATTCCAAAAATTTTCATTTACTTTCTCATGGTGACGTGATTTAGACTGTATAACACAACTTTTTGCTGGTTGTAGTAAGTATGCCTCACGTTTACTAAAATCAAAGGCCATATCAATTAAAATTTGCGTTTCATACGGACAGTTACTAAGAATGGCTAAATCATCTGCGCAAGTAGGAGCACAACAAGAAATAGATCCAATTTTGCCTCCATATCCTGAATCAGCTAAAATGTCTAAAAGTGTATTTATATAGATTTTGTACAAGTCTGCACTAAGAGTCCCTCCTTGTCTTACGCCTTGTTCTATTCTAAAAGTGTCCGATATTTGATTATTCCATTTAACACAAGAAACAGCATTTTTATATAGATTATCAATAATTAAAATTGATTGTTCCGGAATTTTCATTTGATATAATCTTCTGATAAGCCCAGCATGTTTAACAGCATCGAATGCAGATTTTGCATCAAGCATAGTTATTATTATTTGATCATTTAACTCGATACATTCCTTGTGATATTCTTCTATAATAAAAGAGCAGTTTAATGGTGCTGTTCTTTTAGTAAAGCCACGTTGTAATGGATTTTGATATTTTATAATGTCAGGATTAATTCTGATCTTTAAAACAGCCTCAATGAGTTTGGATAATGTTGGAGTAATTGTTATTCCACGATAATTTTTACTGTCTTTACAGCTTCCTTTATTCTTAAAGAGCGGAATTACTATCCCTAATTTCTGTTCGTCTGGTATATAACAAAGTCTAAAAGTACTATCCAAGAGTTCTTTAAGGCGATAAATAAGAGATTGTCCTCCATATAATAAGTTTTCAGTTGAAACTCCAAATATATCTTGTGATTTATTTAAATTTAATAACTTCAAAGCTTCTACTATTTCATTTTCAGTAATACTTTGGTGCTGAAACATAGCTCTACAAATGTCAATTATATCAATATATTCTTGTTCGATCTTTTGTTGATATTTGTTATCAAAATGTTCATGAATAGAATTTTTTGTTAAATTTTCAAAATGATGTTTCCATCCACTTAAAATGTTGTTTTCTGTACTATACACTGTGTCTCCTACAGATAGTTCATCTATATGATTACTTAATCTTCCCCTCTGTTTTTTAATAAGTCTATAAAATGAATTTTTGTTTTTGATATTTGCTTCCATTATTTTTTCTCTTTCATCGATTCTATTCATCGCAACTGCCTTGCGACAGTGTTTACGTAAATTATAAGTTGTCTCTTTTTTCTGAATATAAAGTTCATTCCTTGGATCTTCCGACCGCCCATTAATCTTCCATTGATAAAAAGCCTTTTTTTTCATTGCAATTGCGCCAGAAATATCTTCATTCATTACTTTTAATTTTGGTTTTCTATATCTTTTTCGAGGAGTTGGACAACAACTTTTTGCTGAATTGAAGAGTAAACTGTTCATATTTTGAAAAGCAATATCCACTTCATATTTATTTTCTAAAGATGATGAAAAATTATCTAATCCATTTTCAACTAAAGTTTTATATGCGTCTTTATCTATTTTTTTCCATGGAGTTTTTCCAGAGGGTAGAATATTTGAATTTGAACATTTCAATTTTTCTTTAGCATTGATGATATATTTCAATTTTGCTTTAACAGGAAAATGATCAGACACGTTAGTAGCTACATTGTCCATTGTTTCCATACTGATCACATTCTCTTTAAAATCTTGTTTAAAAAGTAAAAAGTCAATAGTTGAAGTTCCTTTACCACTACAATTTACAAAAGTAATACCATTTTCTTCAGTATATAAACTATTTTCATTCAAAAAGTCTACTAAATATTTGTTTCTTCTCGTATCTATTTTACTTAAAATATTTTCGTTAAAATCGCCACCAATTATAATAGAGTGAGAGTCGCTATAACTTTGAACGATTTCATGTAGTTGGTCTATACAGTTATAAAATTCTAATGAGTCAGATGGTGTTCCTTTACATGGTAAATAAACAGATACTAGGAGTAGCTTTGAAGATCCTAAAAGTTCAACACAGCAAATTCTATCGTTTCCAATATCTAACGGATTAATAAAATTGTCAAGGTCTTTTCTCCATAAAATTCCTGTTCCCCCATAACCACGAGGTAAATTGGTTGGATTTATTGGATCTTTATCATCGACCGCTTTTCCAATTCCACAAATATTTTGATGAAGTTCATTAAGTAAATTCAGTTGAAAATTAAACAGCCAATGTTCTTGAATTAAAAATATATCTGTTGATTTAAAAAGTTCATCAAAAAACATACCGCATGTTTGTATATTTTTACAATTAAAAGTTAAAATATTAAGTTCTTTCTTTTTATCATCCTCTCTACTTTCATGATTTAATTGTTCCATTATGTCGGTTGGACACTGAGGCTTGTTTTCCATAAAAAATTATTTCCATGTAAAGTTTTGGCAATGTTATTACTTTGGAAATATAAATTTTGTCCCAAATAGTCCCTAGGTTGATTACTTTGTGAATCACAATTTGTCCTTACTTGGTTGTCTGACGCTAATACATCAATAAGATTCGAATGAGTAACAGTTTGAGTATTGTCCGGAGACGTATCTTGAAACCATTGATTTTCATAATCACATCTACTTTCTGAATCACTATGACTCTCATTTACAGTTCCATAATTATTTATATAATATGAGTTGTGATGATCATAATAATATGGATATTGATGATAATAATTTTGGTAATCCCAATTATGTTGAGAATATTGATTTTCTGAGTTATCTTTCACATTTTGTTGATAAACATGATTTTGTGTATCCTTTAATTTATCATTGCTTTCAGTAATATTGTCAGATAATTTATCCAATTCATTTTCAATCTTGTCCACAATAAATTTTGTGACTTTATTCCTTACTTGTACCAGTAAATCTTCACTATTATCCCTATGACTATTTAAATTTCCAGATTCTGATTTTTCATTACGCAGGGAAGAGTTATTTTGATTTTCTTCCAATATATATGTGCAAATGTTCGTAAATGGAACATGAAAGAAATGTTTCACTTCTGGGTTTCCATAGAAATATCGAACGTCATCTACATATAACAGGTCTAAGTCAGGCAAGCTTTTTGAAAAAAAAGTACTTAGTTTATCCCTGACCAATCAAATTATTTGTTATTTAATCAAAATGTTAGGAAATAGGACGAGGGACATCAAACACGCGGGTATTTTTAAAATAGATATTTTTTTAACACATATTCTTTTAAACAAATGCAACAAAATGATGATAATTTGGAAAAATTAAGTAAACCCCCTATACGAACTTTGCACATGATGTCAAGACAAAATTGTTCCAAATGAGGCAAAGAGCTTTGGCCAGTTCAAAATTTTTATCTCAACCTCACAGGCACTTGTTTCTGTCAATGTTGGGTTTACTAGAAACAAGTGCCTGTGCTCAACCTGCTGTTTTTCAGAAAAATGTACATGCAGTTCTTGTAAATAATGTACTTGCTTGCTGCCCCATAAGTTGATCTCGAAGCCTGCTGTTTGTTTATCTGTTTTTTTGTTTTTTATGTTTTAACTTTTTGCAGTTATTTTTATTTTTTTATTTAGCCATTTTATTCTTTTGCTTATGCATTACCCGGGGGTTCCGATCCAGGATCCGCTTACTGTTTTGTCAGATTCCCGTATTCTGCTTACACTATGTACATAAGCAATTCTCATTTTTTTGTCATTTCCCAGATCCGGCTACACCTCATTTCCCGTTTTCACAACACAATAATTAGATTATAACGGTTAGACCCCAATGAGACCCATTTACCTTTGCTATAGCTGCATGCAGTCTTTTGTATGTGCTTATAGTGTTTAATTTTCATGTGCTACTATACATGTATATGTTCTGATATTAGACATTTGATTTTAATATATCTTGCTTAGCTTTTATTCTGCATGTGCTATATAGTGAATAATACATGGCAAAATCTGTATCATATGTCGTATCATCCCGAGACATCAATATCAGGGGCCTTTAGGCCTGAGGGATGATATTGGTCGAGGGTGATACGGCATGTGATACGGATTTTGCCATGTATTATACGCTTTATCATATGTTTCAACAGAAGAGTATTATATGAACTGTTTTCTGATTCATAGCACTGGGTTACCTTCAGTTCTACTTTTGTCTTGTTTTAAAGGCCTTAAAAAAGAACTGCTCAATTACTAATCCGAAGCACCTTGGTTACCTTACAATTTACGTGCTGTTGTTTGAAAAATATTTTGTTTATTTTTGTATTTTTTATAGTTGCATTTAGTGAGCCAAAAAATAAGAAGAAAAAAATTGACGTTCTTGATGTCGCATACAATATGAAAACGATGTTCGTGACGTCACATACCAAACAATGACGTCATAAAAAAAATTGAGGAAAATTTTTCATAAGCAAAAAAAACCAAAACTGACTTTATGTAAAAAAAAAAAAAAAAAAAGTAGGGGTGTGATAAAGGGTAGGGGTGCGATAAAGGGTATGCGATAAAGGGTAGGGGTGTGATAAAGGGTATGCGATAAAGGGTGCGCATCAAAGTTGCGCGATATGGATTAAACAGCAGGCTATTTATCACATATGCAAAACTACTGTATTTACTACTAAACATATGATAAAGATGCATTAATATATATATATGTGCTGTCTGTCTGTATGTTTGTGTTGTGTGTGTGTCCAATGTTATTACATGTCTGTTTTGTTTATTAATATCAGTTGGTTAAAGAGCTCTTTAGAGCTCATGTTCTTTGTTATTATGTATATATGCAACCTGACTTTAAATAAAGATTACTTTACTTTTCTTTACTTTTACCCAACAAATCATTTGAAAATGTAAACGAAATGCATCCTAGATAGTTGAAATAATCATGACGTCTTGGAAGGCTATTTAAGATTTTTGCTTTTACGTCTTCTGTCGATGTAAGGCGTCAAACAAACAAAAAACATAATAGCCTTTCAAGGTGTCATTATCATTTGGACTAAACGACATGGTGATACTATATCTGTAATTTCTGTGTCATTTGATTTGGTCTCTTGTCATGCTTGTGGAGAGTTTTCTCATAGGGAATCATACCATAATATTCTTTTTTATATAACACACACCCTTTTATCAGTTTGTCATGCAATGATACATTATAATTTTGGTGGATGCTTCATTTCCTGGTTTTACAGACTATACACACAGGTTTGTTATACAATTTTGGGATTTTTTATCCATACAAACCCCGAAAAGAGTGTATGGAAAAAAACATGAAATAAGACATCATTTCACATTGAACATGAAATAATGTCTGTCATGAATGTTGCACGAAAAGTAAAGACTTGATGTAAACCTTTTGTTACTGAGGCACTGACTCCTCTTGTATATATATAAAATTTCTGTTTTAATTATTTCCCTATTTCTGAACTTTTAAAATGCTAACAAAGGAACAAAATTATAGGACTTTCCGTCTTACATTGTCTTTCATGTCTTATCAAAAAACAAAATTCAAAACTTTTTTTCTTGATAATCCCTTGCTGCTTATAATATGTCTGAAATTTATTTGAAAAATACAGAGAATTAAAAATAAGCATGAAATCACGATGCACGTAAAATTAGATAAGCTGAACACATTGAACAAGACACATTTCTTGCACGACCGAACGTCAAATGAAAAAAGTAAAAACATGTTGAACGTGAAATAAAAAATGGCGTTCACATTCATGACATTGCACAAAAATAACCCTTTACCACCCTCAGAAAAAAATCAGTATTTTTTGGGGTTTGTATGGATAGTAAACCAGGCAAATTGTAACAAACCCCTGTGGTCTATATACCAGTAGATGGCCATGCTACATGTACATTTATAAGCTACTGAACTGTAGCTCTTATGTCCTTATGCTATTTTTTTACTATTAGTTAACGGTCTGCAAATAGTGAAAAAATAGCATTAGAAACTTATAGCTGCAGTTCCACAGCTACATGATAATTGTAATAGGAAATGTGTTCTATGTTGACCATTGAAATTCGTTCATCTTTACCAACAATCACATCTGTTTTTGATTTTTGTATTATACATGTATGTCTCCAAATAATAAGGACGTCTTGAAAGGCTATTCTATTTTTTTTTTTGCTTTGACACCTTCAATACAGCTGTAACTTGTGTAAGGGGTCAAAGCAAAATAATATACATTTGTAATAGCAGCCTTTAAGGATGTTTGCTCCTCTACTTTTGAATTTTTGCCAGATTTTTGGAATCCTCTGGTTTTATCCATGTATTAACATTTAAAAATTTGCCCACTAACCCCTACTTTTCTTTTCATATTTTTATTCCATATTATTTAAAAAGCCATATTTCAAAATATTATAAAATCCTCACTTTTTTTTTTTTATAGTTTTTCAAACAAAAAAGATGCCAATGTAAAGTGAAAGAAAAATCTAGAGAGAATTATTTCCCGCCAAATTTTCAACGGCTTATGGAAGTACACCACTAATTCATGGTCCCATTACTTTCTATGTTAAATTCCTCCATTTCAACCAGGCACACCTCTTTCATTTTAAGTTCAAATAAAGTGGCAATCATTGCATGTCAAAGCAACACTTTATGGTGTCTTCTACTGAAAAAATCAACATACCTTACATTGCATATAAGAAAGAACTGGTTCCCGGAATTTCGGATGTACCTAAACAGGTACTTCAGATCTGACAAACAGACTAAATGTACCCTCTTTTTAAAATTTGGTGCAGTTTTTTTAATATTCAAAATTAAAAGTCCAAAAGTGTTCTACAATGATCACCAGTCCTTCAGCTTTCATTTGATACCAACAATACCTAAATATTCTACATATTTTGAAAGTTACACTCATGCGTAGGAACTATTTTGTGTTAAATATGTACTACTTTCTGGTATGTGCTTTCTGGCCGGGCCTGAATTAGTGGTGTTACACCTTATATCTCGAAAACAAGCACATGGAACCTCCATTTTTTCTGCTTGTTAGTTTCTTTATTAATATACAGTTTGTACATGTTGTGCTTTCAATTTATAACAGT
This sequence comes from Mytilus trossulus, assembly GCF_036588685.1. NCBI lineage: Eukaryota > Metazoa > Mollusca > Bivalvia > Mytilida > Mytilidae > Mytilus > Mytilus trossulus. The sequence goes on along the minus strand of NC_086381.1, from coordinate 39,469,542 downwards.
CTTTTAAAAGCTTGTTTTTTTTAAGCATAGTAGCGAACATCCTTTAGACGTTATAACTTTTTGAACTTGTTTTATTAATATTATGCACAAAAATTGCCAAATATATTTCATACAAGCATGACAAGATAACTGTTATCATGGTTATACACAAGACAAATTTGCATGGGCAACAACAAATAATTTCCAGTATCCTGTAGTGTTGTACATGTACATGTTGTACAACTGAAAAAGAATGAACAAAATCCATGGTACTCAATGTAAGATTAATATGAACACTCGATAAAGTATATTGAGAGACTTGTAAGGAAAAATAAAGATTCCTCTGAATGCAGAGTGAGACATACCTTGGTATTAAAGGTTATATATATACAAATTATTAGATTACAAGGTTTCGTTTAATTTTATGTTTAAGATATGACATCAACCAAACAAAGACAGACAGGCATTGGGTTAACACGCAAGATGTCAAGAAGGAAAAGTTCCAGTGCTTGTAAACCTGTTACCAACTTTCAGTCTGATGCACAAGAAATGTTGTTGGATAGTGATGGAAAAAAAAGAACAATGACTGCCAAGAGACCTTCAAAAACGAACAATAAAAAGAAAGGTAATTTACTGATACATACATATAAAAAGAAGATGTGTTATGATTGCCAATGAGACAACTCTCCACAAGAGACTTAATGACACAGAAATTAACAACTATAGGTCACTGTAAGGCCTTCAACTATGAGCAAAGTCCATACTGCATAGTCAGCTACAAAAAAACCAACGGCCTAATTTATGTACAAAACATTATTGTAAAACAAATATGTAACACATAAACACATAAACAAACAACAACCACTGAATTACAGACTGCTGTCTTGTGACAGGCACATACATACAAAATGTGGCGGGGTTAAACATGTAAGCATGGATCCCATCCCTCCCCTAACCTGAAAGAGTGGTATAACAGTACAACATAAGAACGAACTATAATAATCAGTTGAAAAAGGCTTAACTCATCAGATAGATATAGATACTACACAAAGCGGAAGTAGATGGGTACTTGTATATATCCCAACAACAAAAAGACACTTTTTAAAAGTACAGGTTTCAGGAAAACTTCAGGAAAAAATATTTGTTAAAGATTTTTAAAATGCAGTTATCCCTTTCCTCAATAATGATATTAATGACACCATAATTATGTTTATTCAGTCTTGATTAATGTCATTTTAGAAATCATTAACTTTGTCAAACATTCATGGAATATAACTAAACTTGGATGGAAGCTTCTTCATCGCAAATAGATATCATTCATCTAGCAATTTTTATATATTTTTTTTCTTCATTTTTCACATGGTTAATGTTGTAATCAATAAATTTATTAGACTGCAAAATCCTGGCTAATCAATTTATTATTCTTTCCACTTTTTCACAGTTTTGAATTTTCAAATTACTACTCTTATAAAAAATGAAAATGTAATCTTTTTTACCAACAAAAAAAGAGTAATAACTGTATTTCTTGTTTCTTTGAATATCATTTTAGAAATATTCTGTATTAATTTTTATCATCTAACATTATTTCAGGTTCCCATGAAAATAACATTTCTGCAGTGAATGGAGCACCTTTTAATCCCTACTTTGAGCATGATGAAGCCTTTGATTACAATAGACGAGTAATTGTAAGTACATGTATAGGGATACATTATTTCATTAGGTCAAGAATAAAAAACATTAACAGATAGCTTCCAATACAAGTTAGTTATTACTGTCAGGTGACTTTCCCCACCACCTTCAAAATGTAGGCATCGTTGTTCAACACATGTTGTATTAAAGGGTGAAAAGGTGTGCTGCTATACTGCAGGAAATATTCAGGAAATTAAAATCTATTAAGTTGGTCATTTTCACTTCATTTTAATGATCTTAAAATAGGGAGAAAATGCAACATTGTACAAAGGGGGCAATCAAAACAATAACTATTATGAAAAACAGACAATATAACATTGGTCAATGGCCAAACATATTAAAATAAATTTGTTGAAAAGACAACAGTTCTCACAACACCACACATAGAAACGTTCAGATTCATCAACATGAACCCTACAAAAAGCAGTGGTTCAGAATCAGTTCTTCATGCTCCAATAGATACACCAAATGTGTTACTCCTGTTTAAACCCACTGATCCATTTTTTTTGGTTGATAGTCCTCTTAATGTCAATCATACTACATGTACATAAAATTAAGAATGGAAATAGGGAATGTGACAAAGAGGCAACAACCTGACCATAGAGCAGACAACAGCCGAAGGCCACCAATAGGTCTTCAATGCAGCGAGAAAGTCCTGCACCCAGAGATGTCCTTCAGGTGACCCCTAAACAAATATGTATACTAGTTCAGTGATAATGGACTTGATACTAAACTTTGAATTATACTAAGGAAACTGAAGTTAAAAATCATACAAGACTAAAAAAAGGCCAGAAGCCCCTGACTTGGGACAGGCGCAAAAATGAGGCAGGGTTAAACCTGTGTACGTCTCCTTATTTTTGTATTGATAAAGTCTATCCAGCAATAAAACAGCTATTTATTTTGCAGATGTGTCCATTTAACTGTGTATGCTGTATTAATTATCAGTTGGGAAAATCATGTGCCTGCTATGCCCAACGTGAATCAGTGGCTGTACAGACTAGTGAACTAGATTTTATTAGACTGAAGTCAGAAACCAGTGAATATTTCACCAGAGGAGCATTAGCCCATTCTGTGATGCAGGTATTAACACAGTTTAGTTTTAACAGATTTTATTGTTCAAAAAGGACAATTTGATCAGCCACAAGTTTTTCAACTTAGTAAAGTCTTTTCAAATATAAATATGCATGAACATCACATATATCTAACTTTAAACAATAATTATTTTAACATGAAGATATAAAATTAAATTACATACTTGATGGAATCAATGGATATTTTCCAGTAAATATAACAATTGAGTGCATCTATTTTCAGAATAAATAAATACAGCATATGAACATGACTGCACAGGTCAATAATAGATGTAATAGATGATTAGTTTTTTGGAATAACATTTTCATAAGTTCATTATCTATGAAATTTTAACAACAGTTACAAAATGAGGGTAAATTTCAAAATAAAGATTGTCTGTGAAAGTAGAGGTTTAACAAGATTTAATCGGGAATAATTTTGAGTTTTGGAAAAAAGAAGAAATGCATGATTATTATTAAACTGATGTTATATGATAGTAAACATATAAAAAATGTTTTATTCAGAAATACATCCTCAATACAATTGAACAGTATGAACTCAAAAGTAAGAGGGATCTGTTATTTGGAAAAGCAGTTATTGATGTGGTAAACAGTTTCCCAGACTTAGACAGCTCAATGGATATCAAGAATCAAGTCAGCAATCGTATGGCAAAAGCTATTCGTTGGAAAAAGTTTTCATTAAAAAGGTATTTAAAATTTTAAGCTAATTCATAACATTTTTTACCTCAGATTTGAAAACATTTTATAGTTAAATTGAGAATGGAAATGGGGAATGTGTCAAAGAAACAACAACCCGACCATAGAAAAAACAACAGCAGAAGATCACCAACAGGTCTTCAATGTATCAAGAATTTCCGCACCCGGAGGCGTCCTTCAGCTGGCCCTTAAACAAATATATACTAGTAATATATAAATATATATTCGGTGTGAGCCAAGGCTCCGTGTTGAAGGCCGTACTTTAACCTATAATGGTTTACTTTTTAAATTGTTATTTGGATGGAGAGTTGTCTCATTGTCACTCACACTACATCTTCCTATACCTAGTTCACTGATAATGAACGGTATACTAATTTTCAAATTGTACACAAGAAACTAAAATTAAATAAAATAATAAAATGATACTCCTGACTTCGATGTTTGCTTCTTAACAAACAAAAAGAGAAAAGTCTACACAAGCAATTTTACACTTATACTTATCAGACATAGAAATTACCTAAGTTGTCCTATTTAGAATTGAAATAATTGATGCAAGCTATACTTAATTGTAGTTTTAACAGGGGTAGGCATTATATTCGTGTTATTTTAGCCCTCACTATTGCTCGGGCCAAAATAATCATGAATATAATGCCTACCCATGTTAAAACTACAATAAAGTATAGCTTGAATCAATCATTTCTTAATTAGAGGTTGTTAACCATGAAGTTGGCATCACATGATAAAATTGAGAATGGAAATTAGCTTGTTTTAAATTATTTTGTAACGTCCATTTTATGATATTTCATGTTTTTTTTTGTAATTATTTTCAGGAAGCAAAAAACAGCAAGTGAGTCAACCATCAATGAAGTCGAAGAATGTGAAACTAAAAGGTAATTTTTATTTAAGGGTCATAGCATGTCCCAATCACACTTGTTGGATTGGCGTCATAACACTTTAGATAGTAAATATAATGTGGACCAAACAGTAAATCTATACAAAGTCAATCAACCCTGAATAAAGAGAAAAGTTGATCTAAAAATGTATCATTATACAACTTCTTTAAATTGGCAGACTCAGTAGTGATGTGTTTGAACGTCCCCTGGATAAAACACCAGTGTTCTTCTTTATATAAAGACAACATACAAAGATTTTACTACAATGTTAAACTTAACATAAGTTTTCTACACAAGTGAACTGGTAGAGTAATCAGAATAAGTTTATTCAAAGGATCCAATAAGTTTACATGGATCATTTTTAAACTAATTAGCTCTATGAACACAGTTAATTCTAATAAGCCATGTAAATTGCCATAATTTTATTGTAGGAAAAATAGAGCTGCTGACAAGACAAAGATGAAGAAAGAACAAGAATCACAAGAAAAAAGGTATGTGAACAGTCCCTCCACATTATTTATGTATGTGCCTTTCCCAAGTCAGGAGCCTGTAATTCAGTGGTTGTCGTTTGTTTATGTGTTACACATTTGTTTTTCATTCATTTTTAGCTCACCTGGCCCAAAGGGCCAAGTGAGCTTTTCTCATCACTTGGCCTCCAGCGTTAACTTTTACAAAAATCTTCTCCTCTGAAACTACTGGGCCAAATTAAACCAAAATTGGCCACAATCATCATTGGGGTATCTAGTACGAAAACTGTGTCCAGTGACCCGGTCAACCAACCAAGATAGCCGCCATGGCTAAAAATAGAACATAGGGGTAAAATGCAGTTTTTGGCTTATTACTCAAAAACTAAAGCATTTAGAGCAATCTGAAGTGGGGTTTAATTGTTTATCAGGTCAAGATCTATCTGCCCTGAAAATTTCAGATGAATAGAACAACCCGTTGTGAGGTTGCTACTCCTGAATTTTAAATAAATTTTGCCGTTTTTGGTTATTATCTTGAATAATATTATAGATAGAGATAAACTGTAAACAGCAATAATGTTCAGCAAAATAAGATTTACAAATAAGTCAACACGACCGAAATAGTCAGTTGACCTTTTTAGGAGTTATTGCCCTTTATAGTCAATTTTTAACCATTTTTTTGTAAATCTTAGTAATCTTTTACAAAAATCTTCTCCTCTGAAACTACTGGGCCAAATAATCCAAACTTGGCCACAATCATCATTGGGGTATCTAGTTTAAAAATTGTGTCGGGTAATCTAGTCAACCAATCAAGATGGACGCCATGGCTAAAAATAGAACATTGGGTTAAAATGCAGTTTTTGGCTTATAACTAAAAAACCAAAGTATTTAGAGCAAATCTGGCATGGGGGTTACATTGTTCATCAGGTCAAGATCTATCTGCCCTGAAAATTTCAGATGAATTAAACAACCTGTTGTTGGGTTGCTGCCCCTGAATTGGTAATTTTAAGAAAATTTTGCTGTGTTTGGTTATTATCTTGAATAATATTATAGATAGAGATAAACAGAAAACAGCAATAATGTTCAGCAAAGTAAGATTTAAAAAAAATAAGTCAAATGACTGAAATGGTCAGTTGACCCCTTTAGGAGCTATTGCCCTTAATAGTCAATTTTTTACATTTTTCATAATTTTTAGTCGATTTTTAGAAAATATTTTCCACTGTAATTACTGGGCCAAGTTCATCATAGATAGAGATAATCGTAGCAACAAGAATGTTCAGTAAAGTAAGATCTACAAACACATCACCATCATCAAAACACAATTTTGTTATGAATTTATCTGTGTCCATTGTTTAATATGCACATAGACCAAGGTGAGCAACACAGGCTCTTGAGAGCCTCTAGTTTATATAAATAAGGCCTTTAGTTTTGTCTTTTGAATTGTTTTTCATTGTCTTATCAGGGCCTTTTATAGCTAACTATTCTGTATGGGCTTTGCTCATTTTTGAAGGCCGTACACCTGTAGTTGTTAATGTTTGTGTCATTTTGGTCTCTTGTGGACAGTTGTCTCATTGGCAATCATACCACATCTTCTTTTTTATACTTGCTTGGTTAACAGTTACTAAATGTGTCATAAATATTTTTAAACTTATCTAGAATTTATTTATGTTTTGGTTGATAACTGTACTACATGGCATACCACATATATGCTATATATTTAAGTGTAACTTTCAATAAAAAAATATGATATTTCATATTTGACTTTGACATCTATCATAAATAAGCTGTAGTTTTATATCATGCTCTGTTTCACTCTGTTGATTTAAACTTGTCTTGTTTGTATAGCTATCACTATGTCAATGTTACACCAACAAAAAATGTCTCATATTCATAAACAGAGTTCACTAATATTCAATATTACTTTCTTTAACTGAATGACATCAGTGTCAGTTGTTACTATCAATTGTATCTGAAATTTGTCTCATTTTCCAAGACCTATTCGCTTTATTTCAGATATAAAAATTATTGCTGCATTTATCATTGTGACTTTTTCAAAATGGACAAATTTGCAAGATATTATTGTGATTTAAATTTTAAGTAAAATCCTCATACAAATGTAGGTTTTATATTTCATAATGCAAGTTTTTATTGTCATATTTCACCAGTTACATTATTGCATTAATAAAAAAACTCACATACATTAAAAAATTGTATCATTCTGAATTTGCATCAAAGACATCCAGCATTCATCAATCAGAATTTAAAGATGGCCATTTTTGAAACAAAAAGGTGCAAAAACCAGCAATCATTTTTTATGGCTTCAGTAACTAAAATTAAAGATATGTAACCCCTCTAAGGCATGTTGAAATAACTTTAATCAAGGAAATCATTAAGTCTACTTTCAGAAAATCATAGAGGATGATCTCTGACTTACTTTTAGTATGACATTCAGGACAATCTAATTAAAATTAAATCTATGCTCTTGCTCATTTTTAAGTGCAGAGATTTAATTTTATTTAGATTGAAATTCAGGACAGACATAGACAATAGTGAATGTAAATCTATATACTGAAATGTCAACAAAATCTGCTTCAAATAATAACAGCACATCTGTAAATTTCAAGATAGCCAGCATGTCTTAAACCATAGCATATCAGTGAAAGAACCATCCCACTTAGGAGTAAACCATCACACTTCAGCTTGACCATTGCACTTTATCATGATAATAGCACTTCATCGCACCTCCAAGTCCTACATATATATAAGTGGTACATGTTTAAAGACCTGATTACCTCATATATATTTTTTTTAATTTCAGAACAAAGGTCAAGTCTGTGTCAAATGGATCCTTACCTAAAAGATGTGTTATGTCTTCTTTCGATAAAAAGGAAAACAAAGCAAAACATTCTAAAGTTACAAGACCAAGAAGAGTGGTTTCTAAGTGATGCTTGATTTTATAACATCATATCTTAAAATGTGAAAATAGAGAAAGGTGCATACTGCTAGAAAACTGTGTAATATACTGATATGCAGCCACGTTTCATAAAAGCATATATAATGAAACAATTACCAGCATTTTGTGATTCAACTTTGCTATATTTTTAATTTGAGATATTGCTGTATCAGTTTAAGAGTCTTATAATCTTGTTCCTCTGTAATGGCTATCGCATAAAAATGGAAGTGAGACACAAGGACATTTTATTTGAATTTATTTATAGTTGTATGTCAGGGGCCGATCCAGCCATTTTAAAAAGGGGGGAATCCCAACCCAGAGTAAAAAAAGGGGGGGGGGGGGGGGGGGGGGGGGTGTCCAACTACAACTTTATGCTCCCATTCAAATGCATTGATTGTCAAAAAAAGGGGGGGGGTCCAACCCCTAAAACAACCCCCTGGATCTGCCACTGTATGTCTATTTGATGAATGCATTTTTTTTGTTTAGAATGTATGAATTACGGGAGATGTGGAATATAGTCAATAAGACAGCAACACAATGACAAAACTAATAAAACAAAACACCTAGAGGGCAATTCAAAGTCTTCAACAAAAGAAAAGTTCTATGCAATTTGTCCAGCTCTATCCTAAGCCTATAAAATTAAAAGATCAATTAAAAGAAAAGATAAAAAATCTTTTATCAACACCAACTTTTCCTAATAACAAAAAACATTAAAATATAACAAGAAAAGCCACAAGAAAACCACTAATGAGGTCCTAGAATATGGACAGGGCATGTTATTTTTAAGGGATCTGTGAAGTCTCTTCTTACCCAACCACATCAGTTTAAATTTTAGTGTTTGTACTGTGATAACATGTCAAAAATGTATACTGATTTTTGACAAAATGTAGCTTAAATTTTGTGAAAATAAGGTTTCTAAAACTTGATTATTTTTTTACATCTCTATGCAGATTTGCAGTTGCTGTTTTGTATATGATTGTATAATGAATATATAGTTACATATTTGAGAGTCATTATATTTGTCCTAATTCTGAATTTTTTGAAAAAATTATGGTCTTTGAAACAAAGATTTTTTATGAAAACATTTTTTATTAATTTTTAATTTGAGACTTTTGAATGTCATGGGGTAACAAAATCGGCAATACAACTGTCATATTATTGACAGTTAGAAAAAAACATTAGTGTTTGGAATAATAAATATATTTTTATCAATTGAATATGAAATAGTTTTGTGATTATTTTTATGTAAATTATAGCAGAAGAAAATATAATTTCATTTTATAGTATATAAGCTTGTACTGTGTAATGTATGATTAAGATACTTGAAATAAACAGTCTATGCTGAGTACAATTTTATTTTTTTGCTGATACATGTATTATTTTATCTATAAATTAATGCAATAAAATAGGACTATTTATTGTCATATTACTGTAAATTCAGAAATTATTGCATGCATTTATTTTGTCATTTTAGACTCAAGTGTGATTTTTATTTTTGTGATATTGAGAATAATCCTATTTGATTCATATAAAACATTTCATTGTTGCATTTCTCACAATAATAAAAAACTTTGCAATTATTTCTGAATTTACAGTATACATTAGAAAAGTTAAATAACAAGGTATCCTAATGTAAATTGTTTAATCATTGCTGCCAATGATTAGAATCCAAAATAAGCTTTCAAATCACTGATGTCATCAAATTAATTTAAAGGATTTTTAAAGTACCTACATAGAAAAACAAACATGCTGTATAACAAAGTAATACTCAAGATATTGAAATTCCAAGGTTAATTCAAAAAGGGGAATGTACTAAACCATATTTTTGATCAAAGCAATACCTGGCATATCTAACCTATTGTTATTAATTTCTGTGTCATTTGGTCTCTTGTGGAGAATTGTCTCAATGGCAATCACACTGCATCTTCTTATTTTTAAATGACATAGTCTTTGCAGAGTTTAGAACCATACCAACTAAACAAACCAAAACCAGAACAAAGATATGACTATGCACAATGGGACCATCATCAGAGAAGTTCTAAAAATCAAAATAGTTATTCACTGAATTAGTATATATATTTGATTAGGGGCCAGATGAAGGATGCCTCGGGTAGCAGGAATTTTTCGCTGCATTAAAGACCTGTTGGTGACCTTCTGTTGTTGTCTGTTCTATGGTCGGATGTTGTTTCTTTGACACATTCCCCATTTCCATTCTCAATTTTATAAGCCAAAAAATAGGGGACTGTTTTAGATCAAACTTTAAAAGCCGGTAAATGCAAGCTTCTATAGAAACAGACAGAAAAAAAGTTGTTTACTGCTTAATTACAGCAGAAAAACGAGATAGATCTTGCAAGAAAAAAAAAGAAATTGGTCTATCATAAGCTTAACCATGTTAACTGAATATATGGAACATAAAAAAAATGTGCAGAAGGGTGTCAATACAAAATTAATCCTGGTATATATGATGAGTTTATTTAAAACCACTTGGTCGCCCACTGCTGATGGGGTTTTTATTTCCCCGAGGGTATAGCCAGTCCAGTAGTCACTACTTCTATGCTTCTGTGTTGATACGAATTATCATTGATATGGTCATATTTATAAATGAAATGTTTACAAAACTTTATTATTTCACCTCAAGAGTGATTACCTTAGCTGTAGTTGGCATTACTTTTAGAAATTTTGGTCCTCAATGTTCTTCAATTTCGTACTTTTATGTAGCCTTTTAACTTTTTTGGATTCGAGAGTCACTGATGAGTTTCTTTTAGACAAGCGAGCTTCTGTCGAAAATATGAAATTAATCCTGGTATCTTTGATGAACTTATTGTTAGAAACGCATATTGGAATGACTTATTAATACCGAATGTCAAGAAACCAAAAGTCTTACTTGATGAAGTGTTTCTGTACATTTATGAAATACAAAACGTTAGATGGAATTCAAAAACTAGAACCACCTTTCAAGAGAAATAGACTACTCCAACAGGACTCAGCAGAAAATGCAAACATACTTAATGAACAGTTTCAATCAGCATTTTCTATAAAGCAAATTTCACCAATACAACATTTAGAAACGGTTGAGACAAAACGCCATTGAGAATGCAATAGCAAAATAACTACAAGTATTAAACCAGAACCAATCCAATGCTATTGGTTTACCGTACATCCTATCATTAAGGGTATATACAGAAAAAAGTAAAATATCAAAAATACCGAATTTGGAGGAAAATTCAAAACAGAAAGTCCTTTATTAAAGATCAAAAGCCCAAACACATCAAACTGACTTGGTACTTCAACTTTCAACATAAATTGCGCCACTATTTACTAACTTAAAAGAAAGAGATTACTTGATGTAGTCTTAGTTTCACTTTAAATACCTGCATTTGATTCCCAATCAAGGAACACCCGTGGTGATGCTCATAGAGTAGATCTTTTGTTTGATTCGGAATGCTTATTTATTTTCGAAGTGCGATCTTTTATTCCTCCATAATGCAATCTGTATGTACGCGAGTTCATACGTTTTCAAGCGTTTGTGTTACCTACCATGACTTCTTTGGTAGAAGGTTAGTGTTAACTAGAAAGTTTGGAAAAAATAATTGTGACAAAATATACCAAATTCCAAGGAAAATACAAATGAAAAACGGCAAAATGAAAAGCTCAAACACATCAAACGCATAGAAAACAACTGACATATTCCTGACTTGAAACAGGCATTTACATATGTATAAAACGGCTGGCCCAGAGTTCAAAATGATCCAAGTGAATCCACCCCTTTAAATATTTAACAGACACCATTTTAATTTGTTGACTCTTATGAAATATTTGTGTTACATATGGCAACGCATATCCGTTAAGTTGGTTTAAGCCACAATCCCTTCCTCTAATCCTATATTGTGACATCAATTATTGCGTTTCGCCGATTTTTACACGAGGAATATTATAGGAGCGGAAACTGCTTATTTTTTTCGGGACACTTTTGATGGGACCGGGTTCGTGCTGTTTGTGTTTCAAGTAATTTTCTCTGTAGTGTTGTGTTGACGAATGCTTGTCTGTTTGTCGTTTTTAGCTCACCTGGCATAGCCATGTGAGCTTATGCCATCACTTGGCGTCCGTCGTCGTCGTCGTCTGTCGTCGTCGTCTGTCGTCGTCGTCGTCTGTCGTCGTCGTCTGTCGTCGTCGTCTGTCGCCGTCGTCTGTCGTCGTCGTAAACTATTTCAAAAATCTTCTCCTCTGAAACTACTAGGCCAAATACTTCTAAACTTTAACTGAATGTTCCTTAGGGTATCTAGTTTATAAATTGTATCCGAAGTTTTGATCTATCAACAAACATGGTCGCCATTGCTAAAAATAGAACATAGGGGTCAAATGCAGTTTTTGGCTTATATCTCAAAAACGAAAGCATTTAGAGCAAATCTGACAGGGATAAAAATGTTCATTAGGTCAACATCTATCAGCCAAGAAATTTTCAGATGAATCAAACAACCCATTGTTGGGTTGCTGCCACTTAATTGGTAATTTTAAGGAAATTTTGCAGTTTTTGGTCATTATCTTGAATATTATTATAGATAAAGATAAACTGTAAACAGCAACAATGATCAGCAAAGTAAGATCTACAAATAAGTTAACATGACCAAAATTGTCAATTTACCCCTTAAGGGGTTATTGTCCTTTAATGACAATTTTTCACAATTTGTCCATCATATTTGCCAACTTTAAAAAATCTTCTCCTCTAAAACTACTCAACCAAATTCAACCAAACTTCAACTGAATGATCAGTATGGTGTATAAAATAAAGTTTGTGTTTCATTTTCTATTTCGTCAAAAAACATGGCCGTCATGGCTAAAATTAGAACACAGGTTAAAATGCAGTTTTTGGCTTATATCTCAAAAACTCCAGCATTTAGAGAAAATAAGACTGAAGTTAAAGTACTTATTAGGTCAAGGTCTACCTGTCCTGAAATTTTCAGCCGAATCGGGTAACTGGTTTTGCAGGTATAATGCCCCTGAATTGATGATTTTAAAGAAATTTTGCTGTTTTTGGTTATTATCTTGAATATTATTATAGATACAGATAAACTGTTAATAGCAAAAATGTTAAGCAAAGTAAGATCTACAAATAAGTCAATTTGACCAAAATTGTCAATTGACCTCTTCAGGAGTTATTGCCCTTTAAAGACTTTTTTCACAATTTGTTCGTCATGTTGACTTACTTTAAAAAATCTTCTCCTTTGAAACTGCTGTATCAATTTCAGCCAAACTTAGGCTAAATGAGTTTCAGAGTATCTAGTATAAATTTTATATTTTATTTCCTTGTATGTCAAGAAACATAGCTCCTATGGCTAAAATAGAACATAGGAGAAAATGATTTTTTTTTCGCTTTTGAAGAAAATAGGACGATTCAAAGAACATTTAAATAAATTGAAAAGCCAAAATAATCATTGATGACAGATTTAACCAAAGAAATTAAGGTGAGCGATTCAGGCTCTTGAGAGCCTCTTGTATTGTTTTGATCATGATGTTTTCTTAGTGCCCTTTTTGTAACCTAGTCTACTTTTATATATCTAATGCATTTCGCAAAACAAAATTAAATGTTTCTCTTAAGAATATATTGAAAGTATAGTAAATATGTTGTATCTTTTTGTGCTATAATTTAGATAAAGATGATACCAATTTTAAATTGAAATAATTTAAACAGCTAAGAACACACAACAAAGAAAACTAAAGACTGAGAAACACGAACCCATCAAACAACAGATGATGATTATGGGGCTCATGAATGGTAAGAAGATCGACCCTGCTCTATATGTTGCACCCGTCGTGTTACACATGCAAGTACAAACCGTTATGTCTTTTTGGAGGTAAAGGGGGCGGCATTGTACATATATGTCGTCGTCTGTGAAAGAGGGACGAAAGATACCAAAGGGACAGTCAAACTCATAAATCTAAAAACAAACTGACAACGCCATGACAAATATACCATAATGATCAACCAACTCGTGGAAGCATTTGTTAAGATTTGAAAATTGACAATTTCAACAGCTTTAAATAGCTCATTGTGAGCATCAAACAATCTACCAAAAAGTAAAATCACAAAAATACTGAACTCAAAAATCAAATTCAGAAACTCTGTAATCGAACGGCAAAATCAAAAGCTCAAGCATATCAAATGAATGGATAAAAACAGTCATATTCCTGACTTAGTACATACATTTTCTGTTTTAGAAATGTTTTAAACCTGCTTTTATAGCTAGCCAAACCTCTCACTTGTATGGCAGTCGCATCAAATTCCATTATCATGACAACGATGTGTAAAAAAATCAAACAGACATAATAGATAAAAAAAAATGTAACGAATATGGTAACAGCAGTCAACATTGTGTTATAATCTTCATCACTATAAAAAACAAACAAATATGTATCAAAAAAGCACATAAAGGCATATAGTCAAAGCACATTAGCAAAAATACAAAAATTTTCAATGGCACAATTACACAATGCAATCTAAGGAATCATGATTGGAAGTCCTGGAATATAGTATCAACTTTGAGATATATGCTCCGTATGCAGGAGCTGTTTAAATGTTGCCACTTAGACATTGAAAGCTCATAAATTAGAATCTGACATTATCTTTTTTGTTGTAAAGTTTGTATTTAACCTACCATCATTTTCTAGATATAAGTCATGATATGAGTAGATTTAACTGTATCTGTTATATTTGATGCCGTAATGATATCTCAAGATCAATGCGATAAACCTTTGCAAAATTTTGGGTCCTCAATGCTTTTCAAATTCGTACTTGATTAAGCCTTTTTAACTATTTTTTATTCAAATCGTCAATGTCGTTTGTCGATGAAACGAATGTCTTGCGAACACATTATAGCCTGGTATCTTTGAAGAGTTTGTTCTATCCCTCCAGTTATGGTAATCGGAACGAGCTTGTTAAATTGTCCGATTATCATATTTTTTTATACATTAAGAAAAGAAAAATTTTGCGAATGTGATTCTGAAAATGCCTCAGCCCACAGGACAAAAAAATAATTTTCAAATAACAGTGATTTATTAAAAGTATTTCTAATGGCCTTCATACAAAGAGAAGAATGGAAGATAAAAAAAAAAGCATTTCAAGAAAAACTATTTCCAAAAAAAAAAACATATAGGAAAAAAATAGTTCCTACAACAAAACACAAGCAAACCTAAAAAACTAAAAAGCTAAAAAGCTAAAAACACAACCAAAAGCAAGAACAATCTTTAATGGATGTTTGATTAACGGAAATTTGAATTGAAATGTCTATTCACTTCTTTTTATTAATTGACTTGATTTTTGCAGTTGTCTCTCTTTCACTGTACGAGTGCATATTTTGAGAGGTTAATAAAACAAATAAGTAAAGCCAATATATTTTTTTCTTTAAAGAAACTATCACGCATGCCATTCACAAACTATTTCCAAAATGCACAAACATTATTGTTCTAATCATTCTATTAGTTAGGGAGGGTTGGGATCTTACAAATAAAAAAAATGGGGAATATGTCAAAGATACAACCAATTAACAAAACAGCAGAAAACAGACTGAAAAGACCACGAATGGGTCTTCAACACAACGAGAAAAAATCGTGCACCCGGAGGCGGGCTTCAGCTGGCCCACAAACAAAAATAGGTACTAGTGATAATGGACGTCATACTAAACTTCGAAATAAAAAATGAACTAAAATTAAAATCATACAGACTAACAAAGGCCAGAGGTCCCTAACTTGGGACAGGCGAAAAAATGCAGTGGGTTAAATATGTTTTATATATATAAAATCTCAATCCTCCCCTATATCCCTAGCCAATGTAAAAAAAAAAACCCAAGCACATACATGTAGCAATATGCATATGTTAAAAGACGTCCGAGTACAATGTCAGAAACTTACACAACTTCGACACATTTTTGCACCTGTTCCAAGTCGGGAACCTATATCCTTTGTTCGTCGTGTGTTTTCTTTTTAATTTTTGGTTCATTTATTGTTTCGAAGTTAAGAATGGCGTCTTTTTCTCTTAATTATTATACATTAATGATAAGGCGCGCCTGTTGGAGGCCGTCTCCAGCTGCTGGACTTTCTCGCAGTGTTGAAGATCAATTCGTGGGTTTTTTCTGTTCATCGGTTGAGTTTTTGTTTCTATGACGCATTCCTCATTACCATTCTCAATTTTATCAAATATACTGAAACCGAAATGAACGTTTAGACTTATTCACAATGCAAAGTTACATGAATGAATACATTTGAGGTATATTATAAGTCGAAATTTGTGACCTTCACCTACCCGAACATCTTAACACATAAGCCAGCTAATGGATACCTTTGCCAATGTTATGAATACTTGGAATTGGTTGTGGTAATTTTATACTATACTGTTAACATTTTGGTAGAAACTCGGTTGTTAAAAACTGGAATCGAATGTTACAATCCCGTTAAAATGATGATGATAGATGTTTTGTCAATAATGACTTGTTTTAAATTTTTTATCATTGTATTTTCTGTTATGTTTTTTTCCACTACAAAGTAAAAGTAAAAGTATACCTGCTGTGATGTTGACTAATTTCAAAATAAGCATTTAAACCTTTTTGGTCATAAAGCTCATAAAGTTTCTACATGTCCATATATTCCAGACTTTCAAATGTTTATAGGTTAGGATGTTGGCGATGAAACTCAATCCGGAAAAGCACTTCTGACAAATAAACGTTATATAGTGTAATTTTCATTTTTCATCTGTATTCTCATTGAATACATTTATTCAGATCGATCGAGTAAATAAAACATCAATATTTAAATACCTTACGGTCATTCCCAATTGTAAAGCGACCAATTAAATACACTAATAAAGTTATCAAAATTTCAAAATACAATTCAATTGACATTCTTTTAAGTTAAATATTAATTTTTCAATTAGAACAAACAATATCTAAAATCCAATATTGGATTAGTTAACAAAAGTTAATATCTGTATCATTTACGATAGTATACCTTTAGTAATGAAAATTCACTGTCAGTTTGTTTTAACCTGGAAAAGGACATTTCAAAAGTAGGAGAGCAATTGCTGTCACATTTAAATTCTATTATTTTTTTAAAATTTTAGTGAAAGTACCATTTACGTTACAGGGGTATTGCACTTATATTAACGAATATTGGTCTGACACACGAACCATTCGTATCAACTCGGCCGATTCCGTATACCCTCATCTAAAAGAAGGAGGGTAGCAGATTCTATACCGAGGATTGCCGAATGAAACACGACCGTTATTGGGAAATACTATCCCGAGCAGTACACAATACACCATACTTCGCGAGCTTTCCAGTACAACATGATATTTTTTCACCGAATATTAGTTTTAAAATTTCCAGTACAACATGATATTTTTTCCCCGAATATTAGTTTTAAAATTTCCAGTACAACATGATATTTTTTAGTTTTAAAATTTCCAGTACAACATGATATTTTTTCACCGAATATTAGTTTTAACATTTGTATCACATATAGTAACAAATATTTCTGATAATTGATGATGCTTGAAACTAAGACCACCATTATCCATATCCGTCAGTTTACTTGTAAGCTGTAGATTTTGGCTGAGTGACAGATTTTTTACACGGACTAACGTAATGTTGTTTGGTCATTTTGCCATGCTACTTGCTTGGAATTGTTCTATTCCGTTCCAAACTTTAAGGAGAATTACTGAATGAGGAGGCAATAGTTTAAATCGCGAAAAAGCTCTACTTTAACGTTTATTTATAAAGAAAGGCCAGTTAAAATATCGAAATACTTGATAAATTTATAACATACAGTGTGATATGGTCGAAATACTTAAAAGTGTTTTTTGTGATGTCGGTGTTTTGATAAATGTAACTGGAAATGGTTCTGTCTTTTCGATGTGTGTTAGTCTTCAACGTGACAAATCATCAGCATGGATAACACTCTGTTTTACAGATGTTGAAACATTGTATTTATTCAGTGACATTCCGACATCTCAATATAAACACTTTTACTTGTTCAGTAAAGAAACATTTCAAAATGGATCAAAAGAATGTATTCCTGAATTTCCTTGCAAGTGACGATCATTAAAAAGATTAACAGACATATCTGTCAAACATAGAGAAGATATGATGAAAGAGTCATATATCACCAAATAAATTCATTAATCTGGTAGGTAAGAAGAAGTGTACTAGTCACAATAACAGGATGTTTAAGAGATACAAAGAAAGATAAAGGACAAAGTCATTTAGAAAATTCCTGGAATCATGAAAACTCACAGGCCGAAGACAGAACAATCACAGGAGGTTAAACACAGGCACATAAGTTGGGTATGACATCGTAAGTGTTTATTTTGCTAGTGAACGTTTTGATGTTATTCAGAAGACTCGTCTCAAATTTCTGCTGAGGATGTAAAACAAACATCTTAACAAAACTCAGTTCAAAGTCAGCAGAACAACAAGAGGTTATCAGTCACAAAGGGAGGTAATCAATCACAAAGGTTGGACATCTGACTGTAACAGTAGAACTACTGCAGAAAAGTCTTCATTTGAAGACGACAACAAAGTCAGAAGAAAGGAAGGAAAGTATGGACAATATATAAGTCATAACAGCAGTGTAATAATCATAATCGAACAAACCCTTTTTGAACAGTGTTATTTCCGCTGATGAGGGCAACATTTTAAAATGATATACTAGTAATGGAACTCGTGGAAGATCAATTTCAATGATAAAAAAATATGCCATGTATTATAATGAATGCATGCGTCCATAATCAGGCATGCAAGAGGTTATCAGTCACAAAGGGAGGTAATCAATCACAAAGGTTGGACATCTGACTGTAACAGTAGAACTACTGCAGAAAAGTCTTCATTTGAAGACGACAACAAAGTCAGAAGAAAGGAAGGAAACAAGAGGTTATCAGTCACAAAGGGAGGTAATCAATCACAAAGGTTGGACATCTGACTGTAACAGTAGAACTACTGCAGAAAAGTCTTCATTTGAAGACGACAACAAAGTCAGAAGAAAGGAAGGAAAGTATGGACAATATATAAGTCATAACAGCAGTGTAATAATCATAATCGAACAAACCCTTTTTGAACAGTGTTATTTCCGCTGATGAGGGCAACATTTTAAAATGATATACTAGTAATGGAACTCGTGGAAGATCAATTTCAATGATAAAAAAATATGCCATGTATTATAATGAATGCATGCGTCCATAATCAGGCATGCAAGAGGTTATCAGTCACAAAGGGAGGTAATCAATCACAAAGGTTGGACATCTGACTGTAACAGTAGAACTACTGCAGAAAAGTCTTCATTTGAAGACGACAACAAAGTCAGAAGAAAGGAAGGAAACAAGAGGTTATCAGTCACAAAGGGAGGTAATCAATCACAAAGGTTGGACATCTGACTGTAACAGTAGAACTACTGCAGAAAAGTCTTCATTTGAAGACGACAACAAAGTCAGAAGAAAGGAAGGAAAGTATGGACAATATATAAGTCATAACAGCAGTGTAATAATCATAATCGAACAAACCCTTTTTGAACAGTGTTATTTCCGCTGATGAGGGCAACATTTTAAAATGATATACTAGTAATGGAACTCGTGGAAGATCAATTATAATGATAAAAAAATATGCCATGTATTATAATGAATGCATGCGTTCATAATCAGCGGCTTTCATACGATTTGGGAGCAGTAATATATCACAGAGAAATCATGGACGATACAAAAGAGAAGACTATATGGAAACATGGCCATGGCAAATTAATATCCTTTCCTCTGTCATAAAAAATGAAATAATATGAAAATGAACAATTCGAAACAAAAACTACCATTTTACATAAAAAAAACTTTGTAAATTTATATTCTTAGAAATAACCTAAGCCAAAGGGATAAAAGAGCGAAGATTAAAGCTTCACAGTATTAATGCTAGAAAAACAAAGGTATACCATTGAAAAGATCTATCATAAATCGATGCGTTTGGAGTTGGCAAAAATAAATAGGTGATCAGCATCCCGTATTCGAATACATTTGTATTTAAAACCAAGTATGTTTATTACAACTTCAGTATTGAAATGTCACTTTTGTGTAAATTACTAGGTGTATTTCATAAGTTATTGAACAGGTTATACACAAAGCAGCTATAAATTATATTTCTCATCAGGGACAGGTGTTAATATAACTGATTATATAAAATTAATGAGGCTTCGTGTAAATATGTTTTAGACAATAAAGAGAGAAGTAATTTGTTACTGATTTTAACGAATCACGATTGTAAGTATTGTTCTTTAATCAAACCATCTGCCTGCTTTAAGTGATTGCTAAGCAATTAACCAGGGAAGCAAACCATAAAGATAAAAAACATAAACCGTTTCTAAGTTTTTGAAATGTGAGACTTTTCTGATGTATGGAATAGATATATTGGGTGTTTCATAAATATGAACGAAAAAAATGGTTCAATACGAAAAATGAACGTGCAAAGAATGAACGATTTCTTCATTTTAGTTCTTTTTTATATTCCCTTGGCGTTTTACATGTTTTATTCCTGAGTATTTTTGATTCAAACACTTATTATACAGATGGAGTTGTTTCTCTTGGTTTAGTATTGAAAACTCAATCCTGGTACCTTTGATAACTATATTAACCCAGCATACACACAATATTTTACATATATATCATTTGCCATACCAGTATCGATATTGTCCAAAAACGTTCATTACAACAGATGCAGTGCTATTGTTAAAACAGTAGTATTGACTACAAAAAAAATAATATAAGGAATGAATATGACTGTAAGATTTTCCTATAGCCGCGCACACAATTTTATAGGCACATATGCGCTTTATTCTGTTCTTCGTTCTGTCTGTCTGTCTGTCTGTCTGTCTGTCTTTCTGTCTGTCTGTCTGTCTGTCCGTCTGTTCACATGCTTGGGAAGCCTACCTTAAGGGCAAGACGGTTATTGATGTTTTTCACAGTTGACTTACAGGACATTAAATTAAGATGAAGATAATTCAAATCATTTACTTCAAAAAGAGAGGCGAAAGATACCGAAGGGTCATTCAAACACTTAAGTCGAACATAAAATGAAAACGCCATGCCAAACAACGAAAGAGGCAAGAGAAAAACAAAAGTATATTAAAAACACAACATAGAAAACTATAGTATTAACAAAACTAACACCACTAGAAACCGGAAGTGTCCTCAATATACTTATGATATTGTTGAGCAGGGTGAAGGTGATTCACAGTCCTAGTGTATATAACATGTATCATTATCGATATCATTAGAATAGTCCCATCTCTCACAAAAACGCCAGCTGATGATCAGTTATTTCGAAAGCAAAACATAATTCAATGTGAAAGCAGTACGGATACGGATCAACGATTTGAAGTTTAGGGCGGAGGCGATCCTGTGTTTTCGGAATCGGAGGACATGAATTTGACCACCGATTTCTTTTCATCAAAATGGATATTATTCATCGACGCATCTCAGGAGTAACACGGCGGATGGTACTGATGGAGTCTTCAGTCCCTGAATTTTGTGGTGTACGTGTTGTCTGATCGTCAGTTTCCTATGTAATGATTGTAGAAACAGGTTGGTCTATTCGTTGTTGTATTTTGTCTGTCTATGCATTTTTTCGACTAATGATTTTTCCAAAGTCCCCATTGGCATCTCCCCCCATTATAAGATGTAAACTTCCATTTGAAAACGACATAACGCATTACCATATTATCATTTAAGTCGAATGTCGTGCTAAAAACTTCATATTTCAGCAAACCTGAGTCAAGTGCAAAGTGTGATCAAGTGTATTACGATTCATTACTTGAACATGATATCGAAATTAGGTCCTATTTTGCTAGCGTTGCATTTGATATATAATCGTATCTGGACGCCGAATGCCCATCCATAATACAAGTAACTAACTGACTTTCGCCTGAATTGTGAATTAAGATAAACTAATTGGTCCCACAAATGGAGATATCGACAAAGTCGGCTCCAGTAATAACGGCAAATCTTGGGCCTGGGTAATGCAAACACATCTGAAAGAGTTTTCGATTAGGTATAGTCCAGTCAAACTAAGTTTAACATCTAACTAATTGCAACAGAACATGTCTAAGTTCTAATCTATAGCATTTAGCTATAAATATTCACTGAAAATAGTCCTATAAAATCTAACTTGAGGAAAACTAAAGATCAGCATTGAAAGGGGAGATAACTCCGTAAAATTGAGTCTTGTTTGTCAGTTTTTGGTTGATTTTCTTAAAATTTATGTGAAGTATGATACTTTGATGGGTTTTAAGTTCGTATTTGACTATATTATACAATCTTCTGCTCATGAAATGTACAAAACCGAAGTGATTTGGATATTTTTATTTTTTGTGTGTGCATTTTTCATTAAAAAAATTGCAAATTAGTGGCTTTGTGATCATTAAAAAAAAATGTGGAAATTTTGTATTCTTTATATCTGTATATTATATTTGTTCAGCAAACTTTAAACCACAAAAAAAGAATATATGCTTAATTATTTTTATAAATAAATTTAAGATTCTTTACCTTGACATGTTAAAAAATTCAATAAATGGTCAACTAATAAATTACGAAATCTAGATTTCTTTCATATTAAAGAAATGAAAACAACTTAAGAGTTCTTATTTATACTATAAAGAGAGCTAAAAATCAAGAATCAATACATTCTGTTGAGTGGAAGCGGTAAAATTATAATTTTGTATAAATTTTTATTGTTAGTTCTGCCTTTTCAAATGCAAATCTCCATAGGAATTTTAACTTTTGACTCGTGATTTTTTAGTCTTTCTTAATTGAAATTGTATGCATTTTTTTCTGTGTATATTTAGGGTATTATGCTGAAGATTAAAACTTAAATATCTTTTGTTGCAATTACTTTAAGGTTAGGGTCAAATTAATGCTAGATTGGACTGGGTTTCTAACAATTAGTCACAATTTCTTTACTGAATATGTATACTGTTCAAGGATAATTGTGTGTATCCCAAAATTTAAACTAAATTGTTTGTTTTTGTTCGTTTATTTTGGGTTTTTTTATTTATATTGTCAATGTATTTGTAATGAATAAAAGAAAGGCGCCCGGGCATACGTAAATCATCTCTCGTTTTCTTCTTCATCTTGACGTCCTATTAAACATATTTATTTTAAAAGTATCTTTTCTCCCTCTTTGTAGCCACCCTTTCATCGCTACTTGTCACATGTATTTACATTGTACGTATTACGCCTTTTAGTCCAGTCAATCTAGCATAAATTTGACCCTAACCTGAAAGTAATTGCAACAGAAGATCTTTAAGTTTTAATCATTAGCATTATACTCCAAATATACACAGAAAAAAGTCCCATAAAATCTAACTTGAGGAAGACTAAAAAAATCACCATTTAAAATTCCTATGGAGATTTGTATTGAAAAGGGAGATAACTCTTGCAAAAAAGGTAAAAATATCAATAAAAATTGATACAAAATTATAACTTTACCGCTTCTATTCATCAGAATGTATTGATTCTTGATTGTTTAGCGGTCTTTACAGTATAACAAACAATTTTAAAGGTGTTTTCTATATATTTTATCAAGCTACAATCTAGATTTCATAATTCATTAGTTGACCATTTATTGAATTTTTCAACATGTCAAGGTAAAGAATCTCAAATTTAATAAAAATAATTAAGCATGTATTCTTCTTTTTGTGGTTTAAAATTTCTTTAGATAAGTGAGTTGCTGAAATAATATAATATACTGATATAAACATTACCAAATTTTCACATTATTTTTTCAAAATGGTGACAAAGCTTCAAATTTGCAATTTTTTTAATGAAAAATGCACGAAAAAAATAAAACTACCCATTACACTTCGGTTTTGTACATTTCATGAGCAAAAGATTATACAATTCAGTCATATACAAACTTATAACCTCATCAAAGTATCATACTTTACATAAATTTCTAGAGAAACAACAAAAAAATGACCAAAAAAGACTCATTTTTGTAAGAGTTATCTCCCCTTCCAATGATAATTTCCATAGGAAATTAATTATGCTGATTTTGAGTTTTCCTCAAGTTAGATTTTATGGGACTTTTTTCTTTGTATGTAAAGGGCATAATGCTATAGATTAGATCTAAAACATTTTCTGTTGCAATTAGTTTGAGGTTAAATCTTAGTTTGACTGGACTATTTAGTTAATAAAAGGATATCATAACACATTTTTATGCATAAAAACAAATAATATTTGATTTATAAAAATTGTATTTCATCAATCGATTTTGACAATAAAACCTGAAATTAGGAATTACCCGGGTTGTCGATAAAGAAATGTGTTATTAGAGTATGCTAATCATTTTTCTTCATGGCCAATCTATTCAAATGGATTGTAATTACTTTCTTCAACATTAAACGTATAAGGAGATTTTCAGAAAGTTGCTTCTTTTTGCCATTTCTCAAATAAGCGATATTTAAAAGCAAAAAACTATTATGAATAAATGTTTAATGATTTTGATCTCTAATACAAACAAAACGAAGCTAGGATTATCTGTATCATTGGACATTACTCAATAATCAGTGTGGAAAAAATAGGAAAAGCATTGTGAATGAAGCTTATTGGATTAAACGTTAAAAACCAGACAATGTGCTAACGGTTTTCCATCAACAAACTTTGAAAAATTTGTAATATATCATTATGTATGTCTTGTGAAGCGAAAGATAATTACAACAACAATTTCCGCCTATCTTAAGAAGCGATTCCGGTCTGAATGGGGGAAATATTGTACTTTGTGTACCATTAGATATTAATACAGTGTAAATCTGCATATAAATTTAGGACGACCGATGAATGTTTAAATCATTTCAAAAGTTCGTTATGTTCTGAGTCTCTCGACCGTGTCCGTACTACAAATATATACTGTATGTATACGGAGTTATCTGTAAAAGATATTAAAAGCTATTAAAATTCCAGGTGTGTTACAAGGAGGCAATTTCGGACTAACATGTACTCGGACATGGGGCATTAATAACTTCTTGCAATCAAAGGACATTTTGCTATGGGATTTAATAAGTTACTTTACAACTATCATACCTTAGTCGTAATTACAGGTGAGTTTTCCTATTTTTTAACTTTGCATCGATTTTTTATAGAGAATGTTTATTTTTTACGGTTGCATTGTATTTTCTATTTGACATGATTGAAACATAAAATATTCATGAGAAAAATCACCATCAATATTTCCGTGTTTATTTTAGAGAATAATTTCTGTGTTTTATCTAAAATATTGCGATATTTTCTAAAAAGAAAGAGAAATTTCGTAGTGTTCATGAAACAAGAAACGCAGGTGTATTGTTAATATCATATTTACTCAGACATCAATCAAATATTGATTTAAATCTTTTAATATGTTCTTTGGTGGGTAAATAAACGGAGTAATACAAGAGTAAGAAATATGATATCATAGCTGATGTTTAGGTTGTATAATACACTTTTTAAAAGATTTTAAGTTTTCTTTCATATGCTACCTGTATTTGCATAATAACAGTAATTGACGTGTAAATTTTTTAACAATATGATTTGAAAATCTTTTGGTTTGAAAATGGGCATATCTCATATATAGGTTTGTAAAACATTTTCCTAAGGTGATGAAATATATAATTGCATAATTTTGTTTTAAAGTCGATTATAACTCAATCATAATATACGTGAAACTAAACTATGAGGAAGAAATAAATAACTATTATAACTTGATCGTTTAAAACTTTCATTGAAACACATAATACACACGATTAATGTACATGTACACATGACTCTTTATTGCATATGTACAAATGAATCTTTATTGCATCAAAGCATGTTACCCCCTCCCCCCAAACAAAAAACCCCAAAAAAAACAAACCAGTTGCTAAGTCTTATATCTTCGGTCCCAGAAAAACACATGACCGCCTATCGTTAGTTCATATGTAAACCAGGCGAGTTTAAAACGCACTCTTCTCTTATACCTCTAGTGTTCTTTTTAAATCCAGTTAATATACGTGATTGTTAACAAATAGCACATTTGCAAAAACAATCTCAAAACTCGGTTTCGTATTCGTATTTTTCCAAATCAAAATCCTAAGTCCCCCTTTTTTTCAACGGTAGTAAATTTTATATATATCTTGGTAAAAATCTCTTAATACAAAATATGCAAAATGTAGATCTGGTTTTGTTATTCATGTATAATTGATATATTTAACTCAGAGCCATGAACTAAACTATAAATTGTATTTAATTGGATGAGAAAATATATTACTAGATGTTCCTGATACAATCTTTGGAAATATTTGGCAATTCCAATATATCAAACCAACACTTTTATTGCAGTTGTGCTTCTTTATAATTGCTTGATGCTCTTCAAGTATGCTATTCTCCTTCCAAAGACTTTACTGTATAGGCAATTACAACAGTAAATCGTCCTGTCCATTAGCATTTAACTAATTAGTTGAATTGGGAGGGAACCCTAATCAAAGAGAAACTGGGTCCTGACATAAAGTTAATCAGCACAATAGGGAGGTTCGAAGGGTCAGTTGAAATTTTCAGGAGAAATTAAATCAGTGCCAAATAGCAGTACGTAAATCAACGCATTGTAAGCTAAAGACATCTTCGTTAGCCAAGGGGTACGATACGGTTCCTTTCTCTCCTCGTAACCATTGGCTAGCAAACATCGAGAGAAGGGGGCTGGATCGTAAACCTTGACTAGAGGAGATGAAGCTAAAGAATAAGCATCACGATTGAACCCAGCTGGTAACTGTAACTTGTTAATTAGAATGTTCCGGAAGGGTAGGCTGTCCCTGTTCAGTATATATTAAATACCCATCGTGTTTTACTGTATCAAAATAATTTGTGTAACATGTGTTAGTAGACGTTGTATGTGATGAATGTGGATTGATTAATGTCTCTTAATTTACTGGCCTTAATTTATCTCTTATCTGACCCTTACCAAATATAAAACCTCTATATATTCTTGACGAAGTTGTTGAAATTGCTTTACACAGCACATTGGGCCAATCACTAAAACAAGCACATACTCTGATCAATCATTATTATGCAGTTGCACATGTCTTGTATTAATACAAATTGCCTCTAATATTTATTTGGATATATATTTAGACACTGTATATGTGCTGTATACTTGTCACTTCTCAAAATTTGGTATTAATACTATAAAAAGATGATGAATTGACTTTATAAATTTATAAATTTACAATAAAAGGTGCAATTTAATGTTCTTTTAGAGATCAGTCATACTTTTTGAACTGTATAAATAGCAGCATGTTTAAAAACCTTTTCATACCAATTACACATACAAAACGAAACGCCTATTTGAAGTGCTTGTATTTGCCTGAAGTGACATCTGAATACATGTACATGTATACAAATGAAATATTCTAATGTAAAACATTTCTACATGTGAAGATATAGAGATAAATGAAACAGTTCCCGTGGGTGTTTATTACGTAATAGAGTTTTTATAATATTTCATACTTTCAACTTCGCTGCAGTTATTTAGTACCGAATTTGGAGGGAAATAATGAAGATTTAAATTAAATGTTGCAGGATATGGACTTCTGCTCTTTTTTCATGGATGTATTTATAAAACAAGTAATTTTATATTGTGTACAGGCCCCAGACGTTAAGTTTCAGTGCTTCTGATATTCAACTTAGATTGTCTACAAATAAATCATGCATCTGCGATCCTTACCCAGTGCTTCTGATATTCAACTTAGATTGTCTACAAATAAATCATGCATCTGCGATCCTTACCCAACAGTCAAACCATGAATAATTGAAGAAATCGTCTTGTTTTTAAAATAAAAAGTAGAAAGCTGTATGAGAGAATGGGGTATGCACTTATACATGTACACACATACTGACAAAACCAGTGTTATTATACATGCACAAACATACAAGCACAAGGTGTTACAAAAGACCCAAAGCTCTACGTACAGAACATATAACTGTTTTAAAAAATCAGTGGGCTGATAAATAGTATTAGACTTATAGATATAATTGTTTTTATTCTGAACATGAATATTGGTTTATATTAAGTGTAGGTGAGATAATATTCAACTTTGCACAAACAATTACACGGATATATATGTAACGTGTAGTCTTGTTACTAAACTTATTTACAAACAAGATTAAATTTGCATAATTGTTATTTTTAAAGGATTTATACAACAACTATTGTATGCGGATGTATGAAGTGGGATAAAAAGTGAATTTCCCGACGTAACAATTGACGAATGGTCAAGTGGTTTAGAAATTTTTTGGCCAAGTTATAAATAATTGTTAAACATAAGTTTAATCTTTTGATGTAATAAGATTTAAAAATAATGAAAGGTTTGCAACCGTTCCAACTACTTTTAATTACTATCTATGATTAACAAACGTAACCTAATGTACCCAACTGAAGTGCAATACTTGTCCCTACTTTAAGTAATTTTGTTTACTGCATATTGACATTCAAAGCATGGACACATTTGTTTGTCTCTTTTAAAAAGAGGACTGAAACGGTTTGCAAAATGTATTTATGACCCGCTTCCGCTTGCGGTATTTTCTCGCTATTGAAGACCCATTGGTGGCCTTCGTCTGTTTTCCACGTGTCTTTACTATCCCAACACAGCTAGATCTTAGACTACTATGCTGATTTCGAAAAGCGCCGCGATATACAATTTATAGTGTTATTTAAAAAAACAAATTAATGAGTTTTGTACCACATGAAAAGTGAATTTAATGAATTTTACTTTTTAAGGTAAACATCAACAAAAGAGGATTCTTACTAAGCGTGTTTAAGTTAATGACGCAACACAAAACACTCTTCGTTTCTGATACAATTTCCCACGAACTATTCTCTGATATAAAATTCAATCGACCGCAAGCGAGAAGAATTTTCATTTACAAGTGCATAGGATTTTTTCAAAAACCTATATGATTAAGCTACCTTTTCGCTATTAAATCACCGTAACTTTTTATGTTGTATTCAGGAATAACCATATCCAGAATAATGAATACAGTTGTTAATTCAGAATTAACTAATGCTTATGCGGTTTTATCACACACTCGGGTTTATTGAGAAAAAAGTAATTATGGACACAATAACGGACCAAACATGAATCTATATGAGCCTTAGTCAATTGCAATAACATAATATAAATGCAAATAAAGGGGAAATATCAAAGTTTGTCGTAAATAAAATGAAATGTGTGAACCTGACACCATTACGTTCGCTTACATTAAAGACGAGGCGAAACGAATTGAAAATTATTCGAGAGACGTCATATCGTTTATATTGGTGAAAAGTCACGAAATATCTGTTCGATCTCTAAACAGGTGAGGTTAAATTATATACATTTATAACTGATTAAGATCTAATGAACATGGACAGTATGAAATAGACATATCTGGAGGAAATAAACATCTCTTTATCGAACTTGTCACCTTATGTTAGCAAATGGACCGCATTGTTCTATTTGTTTGGCTGTCTCATTTTCAGCCGTAATTGACTTCCGACTAGTGTTTTCATTTTCCACGCACATTTAAGTGCCTGTGGTTACACCTCTACTTTGAGATTTCGTAACTTTTAAAAGAAGAATCAAGTATTCCAATTAAAGATTTTATCAAAAACTTAAATGTATATAAACACAGCACAAAACAGATAACTTAAATGCAAAACAAAAGATTTCTTCAATAAGGAATGCTTAATTTCCAATTTGGTATCAGTTTGGAACATTTTTTGTGCAGACACTTCTTTTTTCTATCTTTTTGAAAGTATTTAGGATTCTTTCGTGCATTTTCTGTATAAGTCATAACTGAAAAAAAATAAATGCAAACACAATATTACTTTTATAAGAAATGCATTTAGAATACGGTAAATTCGAGACGTCTTTCTGCAACACAAAACTGAAATGAAATGAATTTTAGTGAAAGGAGGGTAATATTTCATTCTCATTTATATATATATTTTTAAGTGTATTTCATTATGAAATATTCTATTATGATAATCACCGCATTTTTACTACCTGTAAGATTTATGTTTCATCATTATATCATATTTGAATATGGAAGATGAATTATTCTTACAAAATTATTAAGCGTAAAGAAATATTACCGTTCAGTATGATAACCTTTTTAGCTGAGAGGAGAATAGAAATAGTCTTAGTACTCTCGTTGAGAGATATCGTAACATGGAAAATATACAGAAAGACATGTTCTTGTCAAATGCTTCTTTATACTAATTTATCAAGTTGATGTACTATATTGTACCGGTAATACATGTATCAAACCATTTGTATGCAAATCAGAAAATTTTAAATTGTAACTAAGTTAAAGTTTTACACATCAGCTATAAAAGATCACCCCTACATTATTTCATAATTCATAATTCATAAAATAATTTCACCACTGAGATTTATCACACCCTAAAACAAATTCTTGAATCGGTCTTTCTGATATTTTTTACTTTTTCGTTAAAAAAAAGTCTCCATGTTGCTATTTGAACCGGGCCGGGTCACACTAACTGTCCCATGATTTATGATTCACTTATAATTTTATATCAGCGATTTGCCCTTATTTTACATAGATTATGCTATGATGCTTTGCCATAGCTAAAAAAAACCTGTGAATTTCAAAATTTCACAATTATACATGAAACATAATAAAAATTTAACAGAATATGTAATTTCTAAAGGCTATACAGTCTAAACATGTTCCGCCAGTGGCAAGAGACAAATTTATTGACGGTAATCTTGACAAATTCGATAATCTGTATGATAACAAGTAAAGAAATCAAAAGACGATTACAAACTTTACATTTGCATTATTTATATTTTAAAAAAGTATTTTGTTCTTAGATTAAAACTTTGATACAATTGTACGAAAATTGTCACTTGGATTTGAACCCTTTGACCAAGTCATATAAACGTTGTACAAAGCCCTGGGTATCAAAATGGTGTAATATTGTAGTATTTATACAAATGATAACAAATCAAACATATAACACTGGACACTTTTAATTTGCAAAACACTCATTTGCAAATCCGCCGCCGCCTCAAACAAGAGCTACAGTATCATGTATATAATCAAAATGTGCGGAATTACATGGGATTCAATAATTTCATTGGTTGTATACTGTCACTTTCATATTTATTTTGCAATTTGAATTATAAAAACATGGGATTTTCAATATCCCATGGGACAGGGCAAAATCCCATGGGATTTACCATTATCCCATGGGATTTTGGTTAAATCCCATGGGATTTTTTTTGGTCCCATGGGATTATTGTAGTCCCATGGGATATTTGTTGTCCCATGGGACAAAAAAAATCCCATGGGACTATAATTATCCCATGGGATTTTTAATATCCCATGGGACAAAATAAAATCCTATAGGATTAAAATTATAAATATATATAAATATAAAGTTATGTGTATGTTACAATGAATGCTGTTTGGTAGTAAAATGTTTTAAATGTATACGAGTTTTTTTTATATTTTTTATATATACATATATATAAAAAAAAAAAAATTGTCACAAACATGTTTTTTATTTGTTTATATGACAATAAAGATTATTCTTATTTTGGAATGTATAATAATAAGAATAAAGTCCTTTCACTGAAACAAAATGATGAAATTTCTAAATAAATGAAAAAATATTGTTTTGAAATCTTTGTCTTGTTTATTCTATTATGAAAAATAGAACTGAAAACATATTTCATATTCTGACTGAATAGTGCACTCTTTTCATGAGGTAAGATTTTCTTTGTTATAGGTTCATTGCAATACTTGTATAGGCAAACCATTTGAATTATATATACCTTTGTGGTGTACATAATAGTATGCTTATATTTGCAAATTTATAATATAAACACTTTTTGTTAAAGTTTTTGCTTTCTTTATTCCCAACTTGCCAAGTACAATTATTCAGTCCACTATATAAGAGTGAAGTCAATAAATAATTTCATTCACTAGAATATTCCTGCAATTCTTAGACAAAACATTTTTTCAATCTGTTCTTCAAAGATCTTCCTCTGTACATCTTTATTGAATGGAGAGATTCAAATGAGAAGACAAAGCAAGTTTATTTGGACAACAACATTCTAATATCTAGTTCATTCTTTCCATCTTTCAATTGATAATTACATTGTTGTATTTATATGATCAAGTTCTTGTGCATCAATGATCGTGATGATATGACTCCTTTTTGTTTATAGTCATCATGTTGAAATTTCTTCTTTCAAATAAATGTAGGAAAAAACATGTTCCATTTCAAATTAATAAAAAAGTCGCACTATGGAGAAAAATACCAGCTTTAAGTTTTCCGTTCGGTATTGATCTGTGAATGATGACCATGAAAATCGAGATGTCTGACAGTCTGACCTACAAATACACAAACTCAAAAATTATCAGTGAAGAGATCAATAAAATGGCTATTTTATCATGTTTATGATTAATATGATAAACTTTCATTTAAATATACAAGTACTAAATTACAGAAATCGCTTAAATTTTATAATAGTTTAGTAAAGTACAGCTTATTTAAAATTATAATGAAAAATATAGGCCACCGATGAGTTAAATAAGATATTACATTTCTAATGCCAAAAAAATTGCATTTTTGCACCAAAGGGAGATAATTTGGAGCTCTTTCAATGATATATGCATTTTAAAAGTCATCTGGGGCCAAACCGAATTGATTGTTTTGAATGATTTGGTGTACCATATGATAAAGTTATAAATAAAATGAGTTATGAAAAAAAAATATTAAACATTTTTCTGAAATTGTTATACGCTAGAGCCTCCTTAAATGTCATTTGATCTCTATTGGAGAAATGTCTCATTGGAAATCAGACTGCTAAGTGTTTCTTATTTTTATATCAACCAAGCCATATTATACCTGTCTAATATCAGGAGCTTGTACATAGTTCAGTGGTTGACGTTGGTTCATATCCGTCATTTTTATTTTTCATAATTTTTTGTTTTTATAAATTAGTCTGGTATATTTGACGTTTGAATTGATGCTCTGTTTCAAATTTGGTTGGTGTTGACTTTAATAGATTACTATAACATGTATAGGGTATGGGTTTTCTCATTACTTACAGGTCATCAATGGCCTCTAATAAGTAATTACAATGCTTACATCCACTAAATTGAACTCTGATGGATAGTTTTCTCTTTCATCATACCACATCTTATTTTAATAAATATTTAATCATTATTCAAGGACAAAAACTTTTATAACAGTGGACTTACCATTTAGGCTTTGTTGACCTCTGTAAATCTTATTTTGTTGATAATTTCTTCTGTTTATAGTTTCTCCTATATCTTTCATGTTCTTGCCCTACACATAAAAGGGTAAATATCATTTAATGACAAAAATAACTACTACATGTATTACATAATTAGTAGGCAACTGAAAATTTTGTCTTATTTATATATACATTGTAACATCAACTTACTCATCATTCTTGCTGTTCAATATCATGAATATTATCATTATTCTATGAATATGAGGTCACAGTAAAATTAATCTTGGCAGGCAGACATCTTTTTTTTTATATGATACCTGGTGCAAGAAAATTGGTACCGTTAATTTAATCACATCCTGTTAAAAAAAACTAGAGGCTTTCAAGAGCCTGTGTTGCTCACCTGTTAATGTGTTTACTGATGTCGGCCATCTTCGTTGGTAGGCGGGTCATTAGAAACTTTTTTTTAAATAGATACCCTAGTATTATGATTGTGGCCAAGTTTGATTAAATTTGGCCAAGTAGTTTTAGAAATGATTTTTATACAAGTTACAAAAATGACGAAAAGTTTTTCAATTTTGACTATAAAGGGCAATAACTCCTTAAGGGGGTCCTCTAACAATTTTGATCATGCTGACTTATTTGTAGATCTTACTTTGATGAACATTATTGCTGTCTACAGTTTATCTCTATCTATAATAGTATTCAAGATAATAACCAAAAACTACAAAATTACCTTAAAATCACCAATTTTAGGGCAGCAACCCAACAACAGGTTGTCCAATTCAACTGAAAATTTGTGAGGGGATATATCTTATTCTGATGGACATTTAAATCTTGAAAGATTTGCCCTAAATGTCTTAGTTTCAAAGATATAAAGCAAAACCTGCATTTTACCACTATGTTCTAATTTTAGCCATGTTGGCCATTTTGTTTGGTAGGCTGTGTCATCGGACACATTTTTTAAACTACAAACCACAATGATAATTGTGGCCAAGTTTGGTTAAATTTGGCAAAGTAGTTTCAGAGAAGTAGATTTTTTGCTGAACATTATTGCTTTTACAGTTTATCACTATCTATTATAGTATTCAAGATAATAACCAAAAACTGCAAAATTTCCTTAAAATAACCATTTCACAGGCAGCAACCCATCAACAGGTTGTCCAATTCGTTTGAAAATTTCAGGGCAGATAGATCTTGACCTGATCAACAATTTTACATCATGTCAGATTGCTGTAAATGCTTTGGTTTTTGAGTTATAAGCCAAAAACTGCATTTTACCCCTATGTTCTATTTTTAGCCATGGCGGCCATTTTGGTTGGTTTGACGGTTCACGCTACACATTTTTCAAACTATATACCCCAAGGATGATTGTGGCCAAGTTTGGTAGAATTTGGCCAAGTAGTTTCAGAGGAGAAGATTTTTGTAAAAGTTTACGGACGACGGATGACAGACGCAGGACGACAGACGACGGACGCCAAGTGATGAGAAAAGCTCACTTGACCTTTCAGGTCAGGTGAGCTAACAAGAACCTGCCCTCCAGGTCTGTTTACAAAGGGTAGACCCGGGGGAGGGGAAACTGATATTCTTTTAAATGTGGCCTGATAAAATGACAAAACCATGAAAACTTATCATTGACCAAAGAACAATAAAATGCAGTCATGGTTTATATATGAATCTGCCATTCAGACATGCACACCTCACAATTGTTTCATATCTACCAAATATAATCTACCTGTAACTTTAAACATATGATAAACTGTCAAAACAATGCAGTGTTTCATTGACCAATGAACCATGAAAATGAGGTCAAGTTCATATAAAATATGACAGACAGCTAAGTGCATCTTACAATTATTTCATTCACTAAATAAAGGGGCCTTATTGCTTACAGTATCCGGAAAATAGACCAAACCACAAAAACTAAATATTTTCAAAGTTCCTTATACCCTGCCAATTTGTTATGGTTGTGCCTGTTCCAAGTCAGGATCCGATAATTCAGTGGTTGTCGTTTGTTTATATGTAACTTATCTGTTTTTCAATTTTTTTGTACATAAATTAGGTTGTTAGTTTTCAACTTTCAACTTGGCTATCATGTGTAAAATCATACAAGTGTTGGGAAAACAGGAAGTTGTCGAGTGATGAATCTGAAAATGCATCAAACGGTATAGCTGATTTATTTAACCCTGAAACCAAATTTCAGAAATCTTTCTATTGTATTTCCTAAGGAAAATGGGACGAAAAATATTCATCGGACGGACTGACTGACGCAAGGATGGATGGACAGACGGGGGTAAAACAGAATACACCCCCCTTTTTTTTTAAATGGGGGCATAATTTTAATACGGGGCTATAAAAACCCATGCAAGAGGTCAAAACAAAAAGAAGTAACATAATTCTTACTTGTTAGGGGCTATTTATTTATTGTCGGTTATACATATATTAACAATACAACATATTAAAGGTCTGTAAAGCTTTTATCCGACATACATATATGACAAGCACAATACATTTGTACATGAAACATAAAGCTCTTCACTGAGATAGTAGTCTCAGATAGAGGGAGGCGGGATCAACCAAACACCCCTATTCAATCTGAATGTAGGACAGAAAGTCACAGTCAAAAAGTCACACACTGTCACAGGACAAAAAGTCACAATTTAGTTTTGAGATTATTTTTCTTTGAACAAGAAAACACTCTTTTTGTATTTTTCTTGAAGTTTTATACATGAACAGGATGTAGCAACTTTAAATTAAAATTTATTAAAAACAAATAAATCAGTGCATTAGGTTTGCGCACATTACCATTACATTTGCGCATAAAAATCATTACGTTTGTGTGCAGCTTTTGATTACATTTGCACGCATTTTTTAACATGTAAATATAAAAAAAAAGATATAGTATGATTGCCTTTTACAGTTGATTATGCGGTATGGGCTTTACCTTGGGCTTTGCTCATTGTTGAAGGCTGTATGATGACCTATGGTTGTTAATGTCTGTGTCATTTTGGTCTCTTGTGGACAGTTGTCTCATTGGCAATCATACCATATCTTCTTTATATTGGCTTATTGTTGAAGGCCGTAAAGACCTCTAGTTGTTAATGTCTGTGTCATTTTGGTCTCTTGTGGACAGTTGTCTCATTGGCAATCAAACATTTTGTCATACCACATTTCTTTTTTATATTATGAACAATTTCCTAAAATTAAAAATGATTATATGTAATAAAAAGAAGATATTTCAAAATCTTTTTTCATTTATATTCAATCAATTGTCAACAAATTGTTTGTGACTTTTTGTCCTATCAACTTTGTTACTTTATGTCTGAGTTTGACATGTGTTTGACTTTTTGTCCTGTGACTTTTTGTCAAGAGCTTTTTGTCGGAATGTCCTGTGACTTTCTGTTCGTTTACCTTCCATCTTAATCAGTGAACTGAATAATTGTTTTTGCAGAAGTCCGGGGAGTGTTAAAAAATCACATGTGCAAGTTGAGAGTCAACACTTACACAGGGACTACACAATACTTTTTCAGAATGTCAGCAAAAAAGAATCACTGGTGACAGGGGAGTGTAACCGATGAATTGATCCTGAATCAGATAAGATTTTCCCGGTACGTCTAAACACCGCTCATGAGGACCTCCTGGGTGCACACATGCAGGGCATACAAAGTGCACTCATGGCAGACCCTATATAGTCGCCGTCGTATCTGCACACATGATGGATGTATATATTCGTTATAGATCGTCATACACTTCTCATTTTAGAGTTAAATTTGCAAGCAACCTCTCAAGATTTTAAAATAAAAATGCTACTAAAAATATATTATTTCCCCCAATTTTCGCAATTTTTTCGCCATATAAAATATTTAGGCGACTGTGCTTTTAGTGAATATAAACGATGACGAGGCCTCACGAATAAATATAAATATGAAATAAACTGGAACATCGATTAGCATAGATCGAGCAGCAGAGTAAACTTCCACATACATCTCGAAGTTATTTACGCCGGATAATATAGACTGTGCTCCTGAATAAAGTTGTCAAATACATTAATTTGTGTTTTTTTACTTCTACAAGAAATTTGATTCAAATGCTAATTACGCACCATTTGCTGAGCAGAGAATCATTCTAAGCCAGGAACAGTCTATACTAACTGATAACAGTAAGAATAGAAAGTCTCTGTAAAAAGGCAGTCAATCCTAACAGAACTGTATTAACTTAATGATACATGTACATCAAGTTCCAGCACCTCACCAAGCACCCTTGCCTTGCATACTGAGATGGCAAACTGGTGTGTGTCAGTATTTTAATATAAAACTGCGTAGGTTCATATCGTTTAATTCAACCGTTTGTTTGGTTATTTTTGAAGGATCGTTGTAAAATTATACCTAAATCTTTGTTAAAATACGATTTTAAATTGTTCAATTCTTTCTATTTCATAATTTTGTCAAAGACTACTTTTTAAAGTTTTAAATTTTACAGAAAAAATGAATATTCCATTTTGATTTGAAGAAAATCTTTTTGAACTGTCATGACATGGTGTTGCAAAGCTGATTACAGGTTACTATAACATACAGTAATTTTCCATTACGACAGTGCGTGTATTCTCGGGTGTGTATAACGTATAGTTTTCTAGAAAACATCCTGTCTACGTGTAATACAGATTGATGACATTATACAACATTTCTTTGGTTAAATGTGATAAGGTATCTGTGTCCATTCCCTATTTCAACACCACTAATTTTTCGAAGAAAAAAATAAAAAAAAATCATATGAAATTAAGAAGAAAAGTAGCAAATATAAACTTCAGTAATTGCGCATTGAGTAAACATGATTTCAATATTGCATGAACAAATCCGTGAGAAAACGTATATATACATGTATGAATAAAGATGTGTTTAAAAAGACCTATTGGCTTTATTTCACACTAGGACCTAAGATAACTAGAACTAAGCAATGATTGATCCAGAAATTTTCATAAGTGGGGACTCATTAGAGGGGTCACGTCCAGTCATGCTTCCGTGATTCCCTATATAATCTACCATTTGTTCCCCAAGATTTAGGAGGGGGCTTGTACACACACATATATATAAATATACCTCTGCGGCGGAGCCAGCCATTTGAAAAGGAGGGGGTCCCAACCCAGGACAAAAGGGGGAGGGGTGGTTCCTACCATATGTCCCCATTCAAATGCATTGATCGTTCAAAAAAAGGGGTGGTTCAACCCCCGAAACCCTCCCCCTGGATCCGCCACTGATACCTAGTATGCATATAATTAAGAACAGCTTTGAATATATGCATATAAAATAATGGTACGTTTAAAGACCGTTCAGGATCTCCTGGTTGCACACAGGACATTAAGTAACTTAGGACATGTATATATAATAGTAAGAGTTCAGGGTATACATTCGATAACTAACATATTTTATAATTTTGTAATTATTGTTTTGATAAAATCAGAGACATATAAATTATGTCTGTCTATTTTGTAACTGCTATATTTCAAGGATATTTTTTCTGTAAAGTCGTGTATGTCATCTGGAAGCAAAACCCCAATTTCTTCCTTTTAAAGAATATTACACGCTGCCAGATTCCTTATCTGTTCAACAGCAATAAAACTTGATGTAATAACATTAATTTGAGATAAAATCCAGTTACTCCATAAATTATGCATTCCAAAATCTTTCGGTAGATTCCAACAAACAAAATGTTCCTAGTAATTACGTTATAGGGAATAATCGAAGATGTTCATAACACCTTTAAGGGTTATTGTCGGACAATCGGGTGTACACGCCGCGATAGATCCGAAACTAATGATACGAAGACATCGCGTTATGATTTGTCTCGGACTTCAGTAGCCCAATTTGCGAGAATTAGATAAATTAGATTAGCATCTTCAACAGATTGATTCCGACTTAAAATATTTGTTAACGTGATGGACCATGCTTTATCGATTCTAAGTAGGAAGAAATCAGATAATTCATGGTCGGGATACCCAATCATGATTTTGTAACGAAGTTTCACTTTGGAATTTTTCATTCGGAATGAGAAGCAAAGACAATTGCCGTTTTAATAGTTTCATGTATTTTTCTGTCAATCAAAGCCTTACCATTTAACAGGAAATGCCGTTTAATTTCCTTTCGCTGTAGTTAACTCCTCAATAATACTCAAATGGGTTAAAGTGAAATCGATGGTTTTAAAACAAAGCATCATGTCGACTTAGAATCGGAAAATGAGTTTTGAGAAGTTTGCATTCAATTTTTATTTCTTGAGATATTGGTTTTTCATGTCGGTATTTCTGTCCTTTCAAATAAAAAGTGAGACATAAAACTTCACGCAAACAACAAATTAAATAGAAATCTAAATGCAAATGATTCATTATGTGCCTTATATATAGGCTTTGTTAACGATTTCTGTATTTAAAAATGTCTTGTATACACGATATGAAGAAGTTTATGCTAAACGATTAACCAAAGGAAACCAACTTTCAATTTTGAAAACTTCTTTTTCAAAATTGCAAAACTTGGTTACATCATTGCGAGACACGAAATAGGTTAATCTTTAAGTTCTTTGATAATTTGAACAAATCGACGAAGAAACAAAAATATGAACGATTGATCAATCCTATATATTAATTTCAAACTTTAAAAGTTCAGAATTAAACCTCACTTAAACATTTAAAATCATTTCAAAGTAGAATTATCATCACATTGGGAGATAAGTTGTAGTTTATGATTTAAACTCCTAATTATGAAGATATTAAAATCATTTGATACGTTTAAATTAAATTGTCTTTAAAAATGTTCGTGTAGAAGTTCCAGATTACTAGTTTCGTATTACTCTCTACAATATATACCTATTTATGTCGTGAAATAGTTGGTATCTGATTTGATTCAATTACTTCAATTAAAAGATAAATATGGGTAACATGGAGAAAACATTTAAAACAATACTTTATTTATAAACATATGAGATAACCCTTCCCATTGTTCAATGTCACAAACATTACACGATTGTGGGTACATTTTTTTCTCTCCAGAAATTGAATATTTGTTTTTAGTTGAACCCCACTGAGGTAATTGATAGTACCAGGTTAAAATATATTTCAGAAATTAAACATGCAATTATAAGGCCTTTGGTTTTTCCTTTTCATTGTTTAATGTTTGTCATGTCGGAACCTTTTTTTACCTGACAATACCTATATTTGCTGAAATCCAATCATTGGACTTTGGCAGATAGTTGTCTCTTTGGCAATCATAATCAGCATTTTAAGAATAGTATTTTTGAACAGATTAAGTTCGGGTGAAGTAATTGTGAAAAATATACAGGTCGAGAGAAGTCAAAGTTTCTTATATGCAGCTAGACGAAGGAAATTCTATCTCAAAACTGGTCTTCTTTATTTTATCACCATAGATGAAACTTTCATCAGTATCATCTAAGGTGCATGTAAAACAATTTTGGGGATTCAGTCATGCATCGATGTTAAAAGCCTTTCTGTGGCTTTTTTGTAGGGTTGTTGTCTCTTTACACATTCCATTTTCGATGTTATGGCTATAAATCAGTAACTAATGATCGTTTGTCTGTATGCATTACCTTATGTTACCGCTTAAATTAATGTTCTATAAAGGACTAATATTGTCTCAACCGTTGTAGCATGCTTTCCTCAAAGGCTGCAGTTAAAGATTCGATCCTCGACTTGGCAAAACCAAAATTTAAGATGGCATTGGTAACTTCTCTCCGTCTTTATAGCAGGGATATATCGATTCAAAGGCCAGCATAAAATATGTCGCATAGTGTGCTGCGATTGAGCACTCACATTGACAAACGTTTTCAATCTTTGTTATTTTTCGATAGCTTTTTCATTGACATTTTTACAATACCCCCTTTTTTAATTAACCAAATCCCAGACTAGCATCGGTGTTGTATACTAGTTTACAAGATTAAGAAACATTGTGGCAGTGGTAATGTAAATATTCAAGATGCACAAACTTAAATTGTTTAATTTGACATTTCATATTGAAATGTTCGTGCTTGCAATACAACGAGAAGAATTTTCATGTCAACTGGTACGTGCCCTTCTCTATCTTTATGCCTGTTTTAATTTCTTGTCAATGTTTTGAGAGATGTTTAATAGGAAGTAATAATGAAGCCATTGTAGCACCATGCCATGTCGCCTCTTGGACTCGTTAGTGATTTTTATCAGAGCTTGTCTCTTTTAGATTACGTTCAACTTGAGATTGACAGCTTCCTTATAATATTACAGAGACAAAATTAAAATTGAAAAGGTAGTCAATAATCAGACCTAACGGTTTTCTCCATTTACTTTCTTCTAAATGAACATAAAAGAATAGAGATACAAGTATTGTAATTACAACGATATTAATATTACATGCTGAGAAAATCATTCCCTTGGGTGGAAAATCCATATTTCTCTAATTTCACGGGTTGAAAGAGGATAACGATAGTTAATAAACTTAAAAGTGTAACATTCTATTATAATTAATATTTAAAAACTAATAAACTTTTGTATGGTGATTAACAGAATTTTAATGTTATAGATTGGAAATGTTAAGTTGTACAATGAGCTATATTTGTATAGAACCGACCTGTTGTGTGATTGTATGATATATTACGCATGCTTTTTTTTTTTTTTAAATAATCACCCAACTAATACAAAACACAAGATGAAACGCGTTGAGGCTTGAAATTCGAGATGTACAATTATACCCGATGCTTTTTGCGTCACGTTCAGTCACAAAGTTAAATTATTTTATAATTAGTGTTTGAAAAACTATATTTAATTTGCTCCTCTATGTCTTTGAAAACATGAAAACACGAACGTGCGTTTCTGTAGTCGATAGCTTGATATGCTATGGTAAAGTAGTTATTTGTGTTTTCAGTCAAGCCAGCAGTTACTTTGCTATACTGTTTTAGTGTTTTGACTTCAACATTTTATAAAGACACCAGAACATTGAAGTTACTTTGTTCAATGGGAAACCTTATTTTATTCATATTTTTCGTTCTTCGTTTTTTTTTCATTGTTGACTATCAAAATGGACTTTCCAATATGACAGATAATTTGCGGTAAATTTCTCATTTACAAATTGAAATATATGGTTAGTGAACCTTGGCGCGTATATCCCTTGTAAGAAGATTGTTCTACTCCATAGATTAATACCACGCGATAACAATCTCAAAGCTCATTACAAATTTGGAAAATGTTTTAGGGAACTTCCGACGGATTCTTTCCTTGTTTCTCCAAATGACACTTTCTACCTTCATTTCACCATTTTCTCTAACTATCCAGTTTACAACTTGATTTTCTTAATGGACTTTCTTTGGAAATGATTCGTGTAGAATCAATTGTAACTATTTATCGGATTATGATTTCAATTGAAAGTCTAAGAAAATAAGTGGATAACAGGCATAAGTGAATTTATTTCCAATACAATTTTATTGATCATATTTTCTAATTACACATCGTGGCATGAAAAATCTTATTATTCTTCACTTTTATGATAAATTCCTCTGATAACATTCATAAGGCACAGTTTTCTCCAGTTCTAATGTGCATCACGGGTCCTGAAGTTCATTTCATCTCTGAAATCGACGTTCTTGCAATTGACATGATTTAGTCAGTTGATTATTTTCCGGATCATTACAATAGTATGGTAGAATGTAAGATTATTGTTCAGGCAGAAACTGATCATTTGATGTAGCGAACTTTTTGACTTTACGAATTATTATTAAAGTACAATGCACGTCCATGAAGTTTTTTTTACTTGCAAAATGAAGATTTATTGCAAATATTTTTAACCATGATAATTGATTTTATGATTTTAGATTCTTTTTTTCCTCAAAGGGCTGTAAACATGAAATTGATGGAAAACCCATATCTTTGGCAATGTATTCATTATTAAAATAATTGAAAAATGTTAAAGCTCATTTGCTGTGTGTCAGTAGATGTGGGTATAACGTTTGTGTTAGACGACTAATTTTGATTCACGCCTCATTGTTGGGTCTTTTGTAGACAACACCGCACGTTTGTCTTACACATTTGTTAGCCTAGTATCGTTGATGAGTTTTTTTAACGACACAATTAAAGCCAAGTTAAATTAGTGTGTTACTAGTTCTACCCTACAACATATTCTCACTGTTCTACCCATGGACATATTCTCACTGTTCTACCCTAGGACATATTCTCACTGTTCTACCCTACAACATATTCTCACTGTTCTACCCATGGACATATTCTGAGATTTTAAGATAAGTCTTTGAGAAATTATTTTGACAGTTCTAAAGAGGTTAGAATTGATCTAAACTGTATTTGTGTCCCCTTTATGTTCATGATTGATCATACATTAAAATCCATCACCAGATTTGAATTATCATCAAAACAGAAGCCAAGAGTGGAGCCCAAACTTCTACCTTTCTGAAGCGTATGTCCGAGTTCTACTCTGTTGGCGCAACGCTATGTTGCTCATTACTTTGTTTTGATATTAACAATTATAGGTCACCGTACGGTCTTCAACAATGAGCAAAGCCCATACCACATAGTCAGCTATAAAAGGCACCGAAATGACATTGTAAAACAATTTAAACGAGAAAACTAACGGCCTCATTTATGTATAAGAAATGAACGAAAATCATATATGTAACACATTAACAAATTACAACCACTGAATGACAGGCTCCTGACTTGGGACAGGCACATACATACATAATGTGATGGGTTAAAAATGCCAGCGGGATCCCAACCCTCCCCAAACCTGGAACAGTACAACATGAGAACGAACTACAAAAATCAGTTGAAAAAGGCTTAACTCATCAAATAGGTAAAAATACAAGTGGACATGGACGGATACTTGTACATCCCAACAACAAAAAATACACTAGGTATACATATTTGAGAGTACTCTGCGTTAACTGACAGCTAGTTCAAAGCCTCTAATGTTTGATATATCTTAATATTCAGATCGATATACTTTAAGTTAGTATACTTTCATTTTCTATGTTGTGTCTTGTGTACTTTTTTTTGGATTTTTTTTTGGCCATGGCTTTGACAGTTTATTTTCGATCTATGAGTTTAACTGTCCCTCTGGTATCTTTCGCCCCCTTTCATGGAAATGAATGGCACATACATTTAAAATATTTTGTAAGATGGACTCAAATTCGATAAAGGATATAATAATTATAATTGTGTGTAACAGCTTGTTCGGTATATCTTATCG
This sequence comes from Mytilus trossulus, assembly GCF_036588685.1. NCBI lineage: Eukaryota > Metazoa > Mollusca > Bivalvia > Mytilida > Mytilidae > Mytilus > Mytilus trossulus. The sequence continues at coordinate 39,425,255 of NC_086381.1, read as the reverse complement.
GAAGTTCATGAAACCCTACTCAAGGGAGTTAATCCATCTTACAATAAAAAGGCACTTAAGCTGAACAAGGCTTTTACGAAGAGGCTGAAATCTGATATTTAAGTATCGTGTAAAACATCAAACAGGATAGATGGGGGATTTAAGCGATTGGTCAGACAGCTAACATATCGACGAAATGTCATATTTATTTATTTCGAACCAATATAGACAGCTATAATGACCTACACAAGCGTTTCTTTAGGAACGATTTGATTTCACTTACAATTTTAAGAAGATTATTATATAAAATGATGCGGATATCTGTTTCACAATATTATAAAACAATATAATTGTTGTGTCTCATTTTGACCTTTTCAAAACGTTTTGATTATACAAACATCACAGTTTTTACACCAGCAAAGCCTTTAAATGACACATAAAAAGTTTAATTTCTAATTGTATCTTTAGTTCAGAAAAAGTAGAAGGTACCCGGGTGCGTAAGGTCTCTGGTACCTCTTGATAACAAACAAATAATATCTTTCCAAAAAAGATTGTCTAATTTAAGCATCATGATACTTATATTGGCTATAACAGATAACTGTGGAATTATAAAACTTTTTTGAAGACGTTCTCTCAGTTCTGACAGTAATGGATATATCTTATCTATAATACTAAAATTACGAGGTCCAATTTGTCAGCCGTCATCATGTAAAAACGACGACTCAAAGAATTCAACTTTATATATAACAAATATAGTACTAAGGTGTAGATTAAAAATTACACCACTCCAGGCCCTTTTGTTTTCCACGTAATTAATATTGCCAATAATTAAGAAGTTCCGAGTCGAGTCCGATACTGATACCAATAGTATATTCACCTGTTACCTATTACCTTATCTGTACGTTCCGCATCTGACAGGCGCACCAACAAACGGTGTATTCATGATTAATATGCTATATACACGGGTCATAATCATAGGGTTGACACTACTAAATTGTCAAATTGTTACCTATCGTAGTATTTTAATCAGTAAGACTTTCTAAGATAACAATACGAATACTAAAAATCTGGACTAAAAATAAGGCGTATAGGTACAGTTTTCAATTTGTTAGCGGGCATGACGTAAAACAGCGAATCAAAGAATTCAACTTTATTTATAACTAATATAGGACAATGCTGTTGATTAAAAAATACTCCATTACAGGACCTTTTGTTTTCCAAATAATTAATATTACCAATAATTGATAAGTTCCAGTTCGACGGGTTCAAACAGAAAGATTTGAAGCAGAGAAAACTGTGTATCTTATAGTCGGCATGACTTTATCAGATGACAATACTAATACTAAAATAAGGCTTGCGCATAGTTATATACTTTAATTCAGTCACGGACCTGCGATATCACGGGTGTGTTCTAGTAGTTTATATTTTCCGCTATAGTATACAATCGGATGGTAATGTTTTCTAAACTTCTTTGACGAGTTTGATTCCAACTCGGTACACTCCTATATTTGACATTTACAAAATAATTGACCTCATTAATCGAACAATGGGATGATGATGACTATATGAATGACTGTTAAACGTCCAGTTGCAAATGAAGTTATGGTTGAGGACGGAAACATGTTCATGATATTTGAATATATAATTTTAAATACGTCGGATATCTTTTTTAAAGATAGTTCTTGTTTAATATTAGTCAGACCGTACGCGTACGGTCGGACCGTATGAGTATTTTGAAAAAGTACGCATACGGTCCAAATACTCATACGGTCTGGAACATATATATATATATATATATGTGTGCCCTGTTCTGTAATAGATTAACACAATTAGCCGGAGTTTTAACAAGCTAATTACAATGGCAAAAGTCTACAGAAAGACATTTATCATAACTTTATCCTTACTTCAGCCTTCAGGGACCCTTTTTGGTCTTTTTACCGGAGAAAAAGCAAAAACCATTTTGTAAGTCTTAGGTTTTATCCAGTCTTGGGTCGATATATTATAACCGTACAGCAACGCTATGGGCGCCTTGTAAAACTGAAAGAGATATCGTAAAAATGAAGTCTTATTTTTGTTATGAATGCCATTTTTGTTCGTTCTACATGCTATTACCATTGTATTTTAAAGATAATCCTATTGCAACGATAAGCTTTTCAGAAATCTGGTATCATTGCAATCAACAAGCGTTGATCATTACTTAGCAACGACCAACGCAATGAACATTGACATCAATTCAACGGAATTCGACAATAAATTCCGAAAATAAATATCAGTTCCTGTTTAATTTGATATATTTACTTTGACGAGCATCAAATTGAAGATACATGTAGCAAAATTGCAATCAAGTCAGGTTCATGCTTTCGCATACCTGTGTGGGCTACCTCTTGACTACAGTCTTTTCGCTTGAACAGGTACATTGTCAGGGATAACAATTACCTAGTTACAATATGACAAAGACACAATGACCAAACAAGATTACCAACAGCCTCTAAAAGATTTGAAATCCCATTCATATAATAAACAATGTTCTCCAAGATAAGATAGCATTGGAAAGGCTTTAGTGATGTCCTCTCTGTTCACAAATATGCAAACATGTATGTCATTTGCGATTAAAATCTGGATTTCATTAAAGGGAGGGTTGGTCCGGTCTTGTATCATAACCTGTCGGTTTTGGACAGTTTTTTCGATGATACTTAGTTAGCTCTGATAGTAATATATTGACGTTATCCTGTTTCGGCTAGATTATCCAATACTTTTGTTATTGCAATTATAGAAGTTTTTATATTGCCGATCAATGTAAACATCAGAACTCTCGAAAGCAAGCACTTGTTACAGCAATTGTCAGTTCTGTTACCAGAAATACTATACTTATGTCATAGTATTATTGAATTAATGCATTCATATTGTAACAGTTTATTGGAGCTTTTAAACCATAACTGTTTCCGCATTGTATCCAAACACAATCCAGAAATCGCAACCATTTAACCTTGCCTTATTGGATTTTCCTTCTTTTATTTGTAAAATAAAAACAAACAGTTGAAACGTCAGGAAAAAACGCGGTACATGTCTATTTACAACGGAATAACATAACTAAAACGGAGATAATTATAGACTATTGGAATTATGCGGTAAAAGCCAATTCACCATCTATTCTCAACGAGCAGAAGGCAATCAAAGTAAATCGCGTGCAGACGAGATGACAAGCCGCGTGTTATTTTGTCCAATCAATAGTCGATCCATCATTTGCTTCAACCATTTCATAGAATTAAGTTGTTAAGTTTCCGGGAGCGTGAAAACTTTTGCACAAATGTCCGATGTTTTGTATCGGGGTGAATTAATTGAAGATCATTCTGATGATGTTCTGAGTGCCTACATGAAAGGGGTCAGCTTGTTGCTGAACTTTGTTCCAGCTTTTTGTGAGTACAGTAATTTAAACGACAAATAAGTTTATATAATAGCAAGATTAACTACGAAATTAATTTAGTTTTGTTCTTATTGAATATGATATTTTTTTTCAAAGTTAAATAAAGAGGAATACAAAGTTCGTTATCTTTATGTTTACGATATTTCCCGTCTTGCTTGTTGAATTAACCAATTTTATAAATGTGTGTTGTTTTTTATTTGCTTTCCGCCCGTTTATGAAAAAGAACTTTTATCTTTTCCGTTTTCAATTATTTTGTATTCAAACTACCGATTGAATTAGATAAATGCCATACTTTTGATTATCAGAATAAACTCATATTTCTGCTGAATTTTAAATTGAATAGATATCATTTAACATTCGACAAAAGCAAGAAGTTTTTCAATAAAAAAAAGTATCTACAAATTATTACATAAGGAACGATTAGGTGCAATGTTGGGTACTAATTTGTCTCTACAAGAAAAAATAACCAAAGGAAAACTTAAAGCCTTTCGTCAGTAACTCGTTTAAATTTGCTCACTGCAAGTGTTAGCAGAGTTTAAAAACAAGTAAAATCATAGACGTGTACGAAATGTTATGGAAGAATCGTAAATATTAAGTAATATAAAATGAAAACTATAATACTAGTATTAATCGTACAAGTTGGAGGTTTAGCTAGCTTTAAAACCAGGTATAATCCAACATTTTCGTCTGAAAATCTCCTTACAAAGTCAAGAATATGGCAGATGTATTTTTCACTTGTTCAACTGATTGACAGCGTTAAATTTTAACATCTTTGATGTCCTTTCCCCTTTTGAGTTTGTCTTGGAGTTCTGTATTTTTGTTATACTTTTTTACAGAAAAATCGCTATAATTGCGATAGTCTATTCAAACCCTCTTATAATTGAAACAAAGGTGTTTTGTTTTACGCTAAAATCACTTCTTGAACGCAATTTGATTTTTTACGGTATTCCAAACTTTTCACAATATTAGCATGCCACGACTCGCCATAGCTCGAAACTTCAATTTACTAGATTTTAACAAAATATTTTTTAATATCAAAGAAATGTACTAGATGGACATTATTAACCAAAACCAAAATTCTGTTTGAAATATGCAAAGTTATGACAAATATTGTAAAATAGTATGTAAAAGACTCTTTAATATCCATATTTTAGTTAGATTTACCCAAGTAAAGATGTTATATGTCAAGAATGGTGCTCGAACACACCGGCCCTTTTAGACCATTTATGTTTTTAAACTGAATTTTTAAAATGGGGGACGATGGTTTTAGGCATTCGAATCACATTTTATAAATTATAATTTACGGAACTAAAAACTATATTTTTAAAAAGAAACAATATAAATGAGAACGGAAATGGAGAATGTGCCAAAGAGACAACAACCTGAAAAAAACCCCAAGAAAACAGTACAAGAATATACAAATGGTTCTTCAACACAGCTTAAAATTCCCGCGCCCAGAAAAAGAAATCTGGGTACCCCTTAACAAAAATGTGTGTTTGTTCAGTGTGAATGAATGTCACAATAAATTCCAAAACATATAAATTAACTAAATACTTAATACTAAGACTTTATACTACTTCTTTCATTGATGTTCATTTAATGTCAGGATTTTGAAATTTGGGTTCAAGTGATTTAAAATAAAATCACTGAGTAATCGAATATTGAAAATTAAACAATTTTTTTTTAAAAGACATGTGGGTATTTGTTGTAGACTCATCTTGAATTACGGTCACGTACATGTAATAGGTTTTATAATTTACTTGGCATGCATTGAAATGCACAAAACTTGCCAAGGTTCATTAAAATTCAATCTATTAAGTTGAATGGGCACCTAATTTAAACTTGAATATAAAAACATATGAATACAAGATCAACACAATAACGCTTTCATCAAAAAGATTGATAAATAAATGAAATTATAATTAATATTTTCAGATGATTAAATCCGAATGTCTGTAAAGCTGCATGAAGGTCTTTTTATTTGAAAGTTACATATGTAAAATATAGACATGATTCACTTTAGATTCACATAACTTAAACCTTAACTGTCATTGTCCTTCATGGTCCATTGGGGAAATATATGTTATGGAATTAAGTTCAACAATTTTAAATTAAGTGCTTGTGTCCTTCCTTTAATGGGATTTGTTCCCATGCTTCTATTGCATCGTGTTATTGAGGTAACTCGGCCACCTTGTCCTTATAGAATAAAGCGTTCAGTATTCGAATGAGGCATTTTCTCTTTGGCTTCATCTAGCGGTCCTTCCCTATGGGGGTTATGAACCCAGGCTTTTATGACATTGAGGTAACTCAGCCATCTTGACCACCATACTGAATAAAGCGTTTGTTATTCGAATGAGGTATTTTCTCTTCGGCTTCATCTAGCGGTCCTTCCCTATGGGGGATATGAACCCAGGCTTTTATGACATTGAGGTAACTCAGCCATCTTGGCCACCATACAGAATAAAGCGTTTGTTATTTGAATGATGCATTTTCTCTTCGGCTTCATCTAACGATCCTTCCCTTAGCGGGAATTGAACCCAGAGGTTTATGACATTGAGGTAACTCAGCCATCTTGGCCACCTTACAGAATAAAGCGTTTGTTATTTGAATGATGCATTTTCTCTTCGGCTTCATCTAGCGGTCCTTCCCTATGGGGGATATGAACCCAGGCTTTTATGACATTGAGGTAACTCAGCCATCTTGGCCACCATACAGAATAAAGCGTTTGTTATTTGAATGATGCATTTTCTCTTCGGCTTCATCTAACGATCCTTCCCTTAGCGGGAATTGAACCCAGAGGTTTATGACATTGAGGTAACTCAGCCATCTTGGCCACCTTATAGAATAAAGCGTTTGTTATTTGAATGATGCATTTTCTGTTCGGCTTCATCTAACGATCCTTCCCTTAGCGGGAATTGAACCCAGAGGTTTATGACATTGAGGTAACTCAGCCATCTTGGCCACCTTACAGAATAAAGCTTTTGTTATTTGAATGATGCATTTTCTCTTTGGCTTCATCTAACGATCCTTCCCTTAGCGGGAATTGAACCCAGAGGTTTATGACATTGAGGTAACTCAGCCATCTTGGCCACCTTACAGAATAAAGCGTTTGTTATTTGAATGATGCATTTTCTCTTCGGCTTCATCTAACGATCCTTCCCTTAGCGGGAATTGAACCCAGAGGTTTATGACATTGAGGTAACTCAGCCATCTTGGCCACCTTACAGAATAAAGCTTTTGTTATTTGATTGATGCATTTTCTTGTTGCCATCATCTAGAGATGTAACAGAGTGCCTGATGTATGATGGCATATTTTTAGATGTAATATTTTGCAACTGTAATGATACTGATTTTAATATAACTTATGTGATAAAATTAGAAAACAAGAATGTGTCCACAGTACACTGATGCCCCACTCGCACTATCATTTTCTATGTTTACTGGACCGTGAAATTGGAATGAATTCTCTAATTTGGCATTTAAATTAGAATTATCTTATCAAAGGAAACATGTACACTAAGTTTCAAGTTGATTGGACTTCAACTTCATCAAAAACTACCTTGACCAAAAATTTTAACCTGAAGTGTAACAGACGGACGAACGAACGAACAGACAGACGGACGGACGCACATACCAGAAAACATAATGACCCTCTACTATCGTAGGTGGGGCATAAAAACCTTGTAGTTGTAAACCACACGAACTGACGAAACATCCACCCGTTAGTTTACCCTTAATATCCTAATTTTAATGAAAGCACATAACATAATTTAAACAATATTTAAAATCCCAACGATATATCAAAACTTAAAGCTGCATTCTGAAGGTCTCTGATTTAATCAAGAGCGAAAAATTAGCTTTTTTCTATACATTCTTTACCCAACAATTATAACTCTTTCAAACTGTATTGGAAAAAAAAGTATGTCACAGCTTTCTTTGAGTTTTCAACTGATGAACGAATGCTGATGACATTGGAGTATTTCTCCATTATTCATCTTTAATAATTGAAAACTGAATTTCAAAATCTGCGTAAAAAATTTATAATGGAATCATTTTTTATTTAATTATCAAAATTGATGTATAAAATATTTATTAAAGACAGCAGAAGATGTCATGTTCAAACATGGAAGAAATGAAATGATCACAAAAAGCTTTGTTTTTAAAAACAATATGCATTTCACTCTTGAAGATGAAAGGAAATTCATATTGATTATAACATGTTATTAACAAAAGCATCACTCTGCAAACGACTATCATTTAGTAACTGTTCATAAATCAGAACAGCTCTATTACTACTTAGCAAACAATGGGCGTGTACACGTCATGGAGTCCGATATTTACGCCTGACATTTGACCAAGGCCCATAATTCGTTGAAATGAATATGCCATGGTAACGGATTCAATCTTCTCTAGGTTTATTTCATTCTCTGATGAATAGGAAACATCAACAGCATTTTTGAAGTAAGAACGACAATCAAATTAGTTCTAAGATATGATAAATAAAACGCCACGAGTTGGGACTGCCGCAACATTAGTCTCCTAAATAAATTACATTATTTGTGCACGCTAATATATCATTTTCTCAAACAATGTTAACGTAATTTTTCTTCTTATTTTGTCGAAGGTTTGTAAGTAATATAACATGTATAATGTAACTAATCTTTCTCGGAGTGCGAAGATAATGATATCAATGCATGCACACTGATATTGCACGCAACCTCACAGTATCCGAGGGCAATACTGATAACACATAACATTGATATGTTTTATTGTTCATTGGGAGCATTCTAAAATGCATCTGATCATCAAGGTATCTGTATCTATACGTCAAAAATACAAATTATATCTGTAAGGCGATGGGTGAGAGAGAGAACCTTTTTGCTGATGCTGATTTGACACTATCGATTGACTTTGATCAGTTCATACCTCCTTTCATCTTCTCCAACGAAATAAGTCTTTACGAGGAATTATTTTTATATTGGTCCGTTTTATATAATAAAGTGGTGTCAATTTCCTTTGAATTGTTCTTAACATTGTTTTTCTCTTTAATACATTTATGTTTTATAATCAATTACCTTTTCATTTGATTAGAAATTCTTTTGATTTAAATTTGCGACCAAATCCAAACCCATATCCACCTTGTTCAGAAAGACCAGCCGCTGGCCTGTTCTTATTACTAGTATCTAGTTCTAATATAAAAATGATAAGATGGTGTAAGATTGCAAATGAGACAACTATCCAATTTCGTAGATTTAAGCAACTCTATGCCAACTTGCGGCCTTTAACTATAATGAGCAACACTCATCAAAGTCACCGATATGTCAAAATAATAAACAATTCAACGAGAAAAAAAAATATCCAACATTCAATGCACAAAAAAAATATTTGAAGGTATGTATTAATCATTATTCCTTTTTGCATTTAGATTTCAAAGTTCAATCGATTTAAAGAAGTTTTATTTTTATATATGCAATGCAAATTAAGTTTTACTTTATACTGGGTACCAGCAGGTATTTAAATTCATGCATTCTAAGTTTTTTGTAATTTGAAATAATACCTGAACTTGGAAATTTAATTTACAAATACATGATTTAAAGAATAAAGTAAGGACACAAACTTTGGTGATATTTCCCATTTGTGTGTACTTTAAATTTCGAATTCACATTCATAAATTGTTCATGTATCTCATATTATGGAAAGGTATATTTTTACTCACACTGAATGCCCAAAGATCATAATACTGTCAGACATTTACAGTTTTTTTTTCGAGTGAGTGTCTGGCTGTATTTAGATTTCTCAACACCGTCTTTCCGCTTTACAATTTTCCTCGTTGCACTTTTTTTTTAAAACGAAAGACTAATTTTCTATTTCAATCGTTCACTAAATCTGCACAAGTAAATTGAAAAAGACAAATTGAAAACTTAAACCCCAAGAGAGAATGATGCATTGTTGATCGACATTTTAAATCACACAATACTCAATTACCATTAGACAGTTTCAGGAATTTTTAATTAATTAGAGGTTTTCCGAGCGATTAATGTTTCAACATAGTCATGTGTGACAAACCAATTATTCCAGAAAGGGCTAAAGGGTCAGGACACTGTCTAATAAAAATATATTAGCCGCTATGATGTGACTTCTGGAATTAAAGTCAAACGAACGAGTATCTTATTACTTAACTTGGCATTGTAATCATTTATTTTTTTATTTTTTATAATTATTTTAGGGGGAGGGTAGGATATATAAGATCTTAGCTTACTAACTTAGTAGGAGGAACAAGCGGTTTAGATCTGATGTTGTGTCTTATTTAAAAAAATCATTGTACAGAAGATGAATCGTAGAAGCTAAGTAAATAAAAAATCAAATGCATATTGCCAAAATCAAAACAGTATCATTTAGAGTAGAATTACCACGGGTATTAATTTTGAAAGGGGTAAATTGAAACAGACGCGTTACGTTACGGAAGGTAGATATTGTCATAGACTAGCGCAATCACGTTTTTTTACGTTTTTCTTCTAGAAATCAGCCAACAATGTACTACACGTTTTTTTTATGTGTTTTGATGCTATTTGCATACAATAGTTTCTCTCCTGAGTATATATCATATTGACTATGATGCTGTATCAATCAATCAATCAAACTATACTGGATGTTATAGTATTAGTTGAACCACCATTTGCTTATATATTTGTTTGTAATCCACAATTCAAACATGACTTTAAAAAAGCCGGTAGACGCCACATCGATCTCGGACTACCTCTCCCATTGCGGCAAATTAAAAACGTCATATCTAAATTTTCATCGTGAACATATGGAACTTGCTTACATTTCAATGTAAAAAATCAGAGTTCTGAACATTGTTTTTAATGGTTGAGGGGATTATTTTTTCTATTTGTAACTTGGAAGATGTTGCCCTTTTAAAAAAAAAAATGATAAAAAAAAAGAGAATACTTTTTAATCTAAATCGAAATAGACATAGCTGAAGAATGTAATTACTTGTGTCACAACACTAAACCTGCCTTCTTAACCAAATATTATGATTGATTAAAAAAGCATACATCACAGTAATAACTATCCTTAACTAGCTGTCTAAAATGCACAAAACAATTATACGTCTTGATGTAACTAAAGTCAACAAAAGATGGGGAGAAAACGTGAGTTTGAAACAATCTGTCAATCAAAGCCTGACTTTGAAGCACAGAAAGCCCTAAAGAGTAGAAGTTCACGAGCATTCGGCAATTAAGTATTGATTGGTTTTGTTTGTAAAGGGCAGACCACGACATTATATTTAAAAGAAAATTGAAAATGAAAACAAATATGGATTTTGAAAGATGGCAATGTTATATGATAATCAGAAACAGTATGTTCGTTCATATATCGATGCAATCATATGCTACATTTAGCAGACTATTCGTATAAGTTGAAAAACATTGAAATAAAACCAGTCTACTTGCAAGGATGCATCCTTTTATTCAGCTGGATAATAATATCTTTACATTTCTAGAAGTCCATACAGGAGTTCTGTTGCTCTAAAAACGTCATGAGCTTTGAATATCAGAAATTTAAAATCAAGTAAACATTATTTTTAAAGCAGTGTTTCAGGTCTTAATTTGTGATTGTAATATACGAAAACTTAGCTGATAATGTATATAAAAACTTAAAAAGTTTAAGGTTGTATTAACCAGTTTTTCTTTTGATTTCTTGGTTTTGCCAATTTCTGTATACAAAGCTTATTGAAAATATATTAATCGTTTAACATTTGAATTCGTGGTTTACCTATACCAACAAAAGCCACGAAAATTGCTATCCAACGAATAATAATGAATCAACAGCTAGTATATTTTTTTTTACATGAACGCTAATTTTTTCTCTCAGTATATTTCTGAAAATATTATAATGTTAACTGCTTTGTCGTATAGAAGACTAATTTTGATGGAAGTTTGTCACTCGTTATATCCAACACTACTTAAATTGCCTGACGATCCATAATTAGTCATAAATCCATAGGGTAGTTTCTGCTAAGGGCAAATCTGAACAATGTTCGCGCTGAAAGTCAAGCAATCATCTTTGAATCAATAAAAACCGAAGCTGTTTATTAAGCGTTTAATCAGTTCTGATAGTACCATAATTGAAAAAGAGGAAATAAGGTAACTGTAACACTCCATTACGTCCTGTCCAACGTCGCGAGCCCAATGTACGTCTGCTTCATCTACCAAATCATCTAAGACGCTTGTTTTACAAGACATCGTTGATTACTTTGACATCAATCAAACATCTTGGCGGGAATCTTTGACCTACCCTTGTCGATTTTGCAGCTCGGTAAGGAGCCGATAATTAAAGCATGTGTCATTGTTTATATATTGAACATACTTTATAAGGAGGGGATATTTACATCGAAGTAATTTATTAAGATTAATGGCGGACTGTCTTCGAAATAATTGAACGAATGCCATCTTTAATTAGGATGTTCATTTCTCACGATTCTATCTTTATTCTGTGTTTGGTCTTCAATATATAATTATCATAGACTATTTCCAAACAGTTACTGTAAATCGCAATTTACGCATCAAATGTGTATAATCAGTATGACAAACCTTGTAAATACATATTATGGGAAAAATGGTAATATTTTCATCAACTGTTCTTTTCATTGCGTTCTTGTTTGTAAAATGTTTGTCGTCTGAAACAAGAGTTTTGCATTTGTACACTTCATGTGTTTCAATATTGCTGACATTGTTCAAAAGATTTTTTTACCAATTGCAGAAAAAAAGGAGACAAACAATTAATGCTTGTGACGAAATGTCTTAAACGCAATGTTGGATTGAATAAGATCTAGAGCGAATCTTTAGTTTGTTCTACAATTTGGAAAGGCATGATTGAACATCAATCTTTTTGCTTGCATTTTGATCTGTTTGTTGTAATAAGGTTCTCCCTGCTTTAGTACAAGGATGTCAAATTTGATTTGTTTATTATATGACCGATCCGTTTTAGAGTATATGAAAATAGGAAAAACACAAAATATGAACAATTCAGAAAATGAGAAACAAATTGCAAGTTATCACTAATCGAATGAGTAAATGAAGCAATAAATAATATATTGTTAATCGTCATAAAATATACGTATTTGTCATGAAGTGGCCCACGAGGTTTGATTTTATCGGCAGAATTACCGTAACTCTCTGCATGCTTTCTATCAAATACCATACATGCTGACACTTCGCCTTTCTTAATTTGGAATATTTTGACATTGAAGTGCACATCGCTATCAATTATCCATCGCTCTATTGTAAAAATTCCAATAACGAAAGATGCAACTTCCAAAAATTATATGAATTTTTTTATTAATATAAAAAATAGAAATTTCCCGGGATTCTTCTTTGAACTGGAAATATGAAAGAAAATGTGAAAAATGAGATAATAATAACACTCGAAACAATTAACAGATACAAAAATCATTGCGGTCGAGTGTGCTGATTAAAATAATTCGATTCCATTCCCCTCTTGGTGCAATAACAGAAATGCATTTTAGACATTAACGTACCATGTTAATAAATAAATTATCACCTAGAATATTCTGATAGTATGAAGTCATTTTGAAAGTGACTTGATAAATCTAGATATAAAAGTTAGCAACACACAAACATGAAAACCTGGATTTTAGTGATTTATTGAAGTACTTTTCTTAATAATCACACTATTTACAGATCTACCTTAGGGATTGATTGAACATGCTAATGTTGCATACTGTTGGAACCTTTTGGGGTCTTTGATAATGGCCTTCCATAGTTATTTCAACACAAAGAAAAATAAGATTTTTCGAAATAAGATGAAAACTTCAACTTCGATATCTTTTTTACATTTATTTTCAATAATTTTTATATGTATTTGTTATATATGGATCGATTCGGAATAACTTAAAAAACAATTTATAATACACTGTAACCATTTTTTGTCGCAAGTGCGAGGCATAGCGATCATATCCATTCCGTCGTTTGGGTCAGTGTCGGCAACACTGGCCCAGTCTGTAAGGTATTGTTCAGTGATCGCTATCTTCATCAAACCTTTATAAAATTTTACAAAACTTGGATAAAACTTGTAGCTTCTTAATGATCAATAATGATGTGAAGAGAATTTGTTTTTTCATTTCCGAATTTTACCTTATAAGTGGAATAAGTTAAGACGTCTAAGTCCATGTCACTTTTACACCGACTGAGGCACAGCTTTCGTGGAATGTTTGTTTATATGTCCATTTTATGATGATATATGGCTATAAAAATAACGTTTTTTTTTCTGTTTTGATAATTTAATATTTCTTACACTCATGTTCTCTATAACAACAGAAGAGAGATAAAAGATACCAAATGTCATAAGTTGAAAATAAACTGACAACCTAATGCTAAAAAAAAACTAGAAAAAAACCTAAAAAAACCCTAAAAGTTGAGTAGCAATACACAACACACAACATAGTAAACAAAAACAGCATGTTCTAATGTTTTAAAAAACATGGAACTTTTTCTCTGTGTTTGAATACATGAACTTGACTTATTAAATTGTGATTCGATGGTGTTGTTAATATAGGTTTATTTAACCAGCTTTACAATACTTGTCTATAGGTTTTTACTGAAAGGATTTAAGAAAAGATATTATGACAAAATAATATTTTCTACTTTCAGTGACTTTATGGAAACACGTAATGTCACAGTGTTCGGAAGCCCATAACATGGCGTGTTCTTGGCCGCTTATTCAATTGAAGAATTATGAAGATATCCTGTATCCTATTGGTGGATTCATTCCAGACTACAACGAAACTACTTTACATAAAATTTGCAGGTACAGTATACACAGCAATTCAAATCAGACAAAAAAGTAAAATCACAAAAAATACTGAACTCCGAGGAAAATTCAATCGGAAAGTCTCTAATCACATGGCAAAATCAAATTACAAAACCCATCCGACGAATGGACAAAAACTGTCATATTCCTGACTTGGTACAAACATTTTCAAATGTAGAAAACGGTGGATTGAACCTGGTTTTATAGCGCTAAACCTCTTACTTTTACAACATTCTCCTCAAATTCCATAATATTTACAACGATGACTACATTTACAACGACAACACAACAGACATAATAAATAAAATTGCTCAAAACATTAATTTAGCATTGGATGAAATAGAAATAACTTACATGTAAGTGTTTACAGTTATACTACTTTTGGTTTTAAGCGATACCTTCTATACAGTTTATCATCTTTATATATTTATATAAACGGATAGTTGTGGACTGACCTATTATGCGGTCATGGTAACCTAGATTATGTTTAATGTCCAAGAATGACCATCTCCCTATGTTATAATTAAATACATTTTCAAGTTATTCCCTTGCTCGAGATATATAGTGATTTTAACATATTCTAAAAAAAACACCATGTGAATAATTCCAATATTCTGTCAGTAATTTTAATTTGTATCCAGCATCTACCAACTTGCAGGGAAAAGTCTAATGGGATGAAATAATTGCATCAAAATACAAAAACGCAATGAAACAGGAAGGTGTTACAATGTCTTTCCTTCAAGAAATGAACAACCGAGTTTGTCTGATAAAATATTTATAAAATAACAAGTTCAATTCTTTTATGTGTGGTTATTTTGTATAACAAAAATTTCCCAAGAAACAAGAAACAATGGTTTAATCATTTAAGCGTTATGAACTCATCCATACAACTACCGTAGCTAACTATGAATGTTAATTGGATGGAAATTAACATTACGAATTCTTAAGATGAAATTGATCTTTTATTTTGTATTAGTGATGAAGGAAATGAGAAAAGCTCGATTTGATTCAATAAGAATTATTTCTGCACATCTGAATATAAAAAGAATTGCGTGCAGATCATAGTAAAAACTCACCACCAACAATGACAAGTGTGATAATAGATGAATGAAACAATAAGAAGGAAACAAAAGCAAAAACAGAAGATCGTAGAAAGATATTCCGTTGAACCTTTAATATATGAAATATTAGTATTACCTAACACTTTTGTAAAATAGTTTTAAACAAATATAATTACCAAAGACGATAGACTTGATCACGAAGTTTGGTCTGAACGTCATTTAAAATTTGTTTGTTACGATTGAATTAGCGCAGAATAAAAAAAGTATTATAAAATGAAGGAAAGACTCGAAATTCCTATGGACACTGCATGATCGAAATATAATTAAATATGCACACTTAAAGGGATAATTCGCGATTTTTCACTTTTCATCTTATTATGTTCATAATACCATAAAAAAATATTCACCAAGTTTTATTTTGATATAAAATCTAATAAAGAAGAAAATTGGGAATTATTAATTTCATTTTTTGAAACTTCCTGACTTATGTGACGTAGTTTAAGTCTTTGATGCATGCCAGGAGTGAACATATCTCATTTAAGTCTTGTTCGTTAACCATCTAATAACGCGATTTAAAGCGCATAGACGAGTTTTGGTGTAGCTATTAACCAACGAAAAATAAGTGATAGCCATGAACTTTTAAAATTAGATCGTGTGGATTTTTGTAAAACGATTTTTTATAATCCTGGTACCTTTGATAACTATTTTATAATAAAAGTAAATCATACAATAGAACATTTTTATGATTTTTTTTCTAAAAATACTTAAAACAAACATGAAACTGACATGATCGATAGTGTATTAAAAATACATGTTTGTATTCTGACCTTTTTGCTTCATTCCAGCAATCATTTTCACTTGCTTGTACGGTGGAAACAATAAAATGTGTATTGTTTTGTGACACCTAAAGAATGTGGAATGCGTAGTTTAACTTAAGGTAATTAAAAGATTAGATTATGTAATTCTAATCTTTTGATCCTCATTCAGTGTAATCTAGGCGTTACGGTTCACTGGGATTTTAGGTGTTAGCAATATTTCGTATCAATTGTAAACGGGAGTCCGACAAAGTTTCAGACACATGAATGTAAAAAAAAATAATTAAAATTAATTAACGGGAATAATAAGATCGCACAATAACTGGATAGCTGTTGTATATTTTTATATTTTGCATAAGATCACTGATAATGAATTATGACTTTTGATTACTTTAGTAACGATAAAATACTGAATTATTTTAATTAAGGTAATTATAAATAAAAATAGCCTTCTAAACACGAGTTTATGAACTAAAAATTGTACTATTTCAAATTAGGATCGGCAGCCTTAAATATTTAAAACAGATCATTAACAATTGCAATTATATATTTTGGTCCATCCAAAGTGATCTTTAATTACCTTTTTAGGATTTAATGTGCTCATCAAAATATTTTAAATCTCACAACACATGAATACTTCAGATATTTGAAAAAAAATGTTTTAAAAAATTGACAGGAAATTAAAGGATCTAATTGGAATGGAATCAACAAATTACGAACAGATGCTTTTCAAGTGTGAAAAACATCAACAAAATTTAAACATAATCGGGAATGTCCTTCATAAAATACTCTTCGTCTCACACCGTAACTATATATAATACTTTAGCTATTTGACCAACGATGTATTAAAAAAATGAACGAATTAAATGTCATTTTCCCTATTTTTTTATGTAATTATAAGTCTGTTTCAATTTGCAAGAATACCACTAAAGCGGACAAGCAGTTTATTCTTTAAATTTCTGTCATTGAATATCAAGAGAGAAAATAAATCCCGAAATTGATTTGAAACTTTGATACTCTATAGTTTTCCTGGAAAATAATCACATCCCTCGGTATAAGTGTACTTCCAGTTGCGTATATATCATGCATGTCGGAACAATTGTGATGATGGCGAATTTCTTCCTTTTTTCGAGAACAATCTAATTGATATATAAATGTCCATAACTTCGATGAGCCAAATAAAGTTATATATCGACCTGTATTTAAATCTCTTCTTCTTCTTCTTTTGGTATACAATAGTCTATCGACATTTGATGATTACATACTGTTGGCATACGTGGACTTGTCATTTTACAAAACTTTTACCCCAATTTACGCAAAACGTATGTTTCTTTCTTATGTTCTATTAGACACATATAATATTATGTATTATATGTCTCTGGTTCTATGTATACATGTATATATTTTAATTTGCGATATAGTTCCGTAACTCATAATCCAGGCGTATATACGAATGGTCGACAAGTGCGTACATTTTTTTAAATCAATATTTCAGGCCTTCACCATTGACAACAAGTATATATTACATTTTACCAAATTTACCCTTGGAAAAAATACGTATATAGATTTTTATTTCATCAAATCTGTTTTTTTTTTTTTGGTATTATTTATATTTTTATAAATAATTTTCTTTTCACCAGAAATGTTATTCATAAACAAGCGTATGAGTTAAGTAATATCACTTTCGGACACGCAAGATAGAGATATATTATACACCTAGTAGTTCAAAATAGAAAGTAATAAGTTATCGGCCGTGTACACTTATCAAATACAATAAGAAGTGAAACGATGCATGAATTTGCAAACTCGACAGGAAATCGCTTGAATACCTGGACGTGTCACCTCACACCCCCTACAATACCCTTGGGACTAATACCTTTAGCCATGCGGGTGATCAGTGGAGCGAAGATCCTAATTTATTTGAATAAAGTTTATTACATAAAAGAATTATGAACTAATTAGATTTCCGAAAACAGTTCAAGTTTCACGGAAGACTTATCTATGATTTGAAATTTCGACTTTTTCACCAATTCCTATATTATCTGTCTTAAAATAAAAGATCATGGTTTTTAAAAAAAAAAAGAACAACATTTTCCGTCTCAAGTTAGTTAACTAGTTAACTAGTCGGATAAAACAACCGTACGATTGACGAGATATCGACACGCAATTACGACTACATCGGGTTACTGTAGTCTTGGTCCTTAGACATATCGTGACTGCAAATCGGAGAAGGTGACAAAATGGCCGACCACATAGAATTGATACTCTAAATTTAAAATCGATGGTGATCTCTTATCTAGCAGAATAAAACTTTAATATCTATGCCTTTTTATACAGACAGAATAAACATAATATTTTTGCGAAGTTTCCCTTTAATAAGAAAAAGAACATAAACGCTTATAATGAACTAGAGACTATAAAGCTTTGAAAAATTCTTACATAATAAGACCTAAGAGCAGTTATATCAAGAATTGAGGTTGAGAAGACTGAACAGTTCAAGTGTTTGGAAATATATGTTCGATCATTTATTTCATATACAATTTATTAATCGTACGAATTTCTATAGTTAGTGTACCTATAACAGTTTAGAGTCAAACAAGTATTTCTGTGAAAGGACTTCAACATTAAACTCATCATAGATGCCAGAATTCAAATTAGTGTACGATAGACGCGTGTGTCGTCTTCAAAAGACTCATTAGTGACGCTCAAATCAAAAAGTTAAAAAAAAACCAAATAAAGTACGAAGTTGAACAGCATTGAGAAACCATAGTTCCACGAAAACAACGCAGAAGTGTGAACATCGTATGGAGATGACGCAAGTCTTTTGTCATTAATGCCTAGAAAAGGGAATGCAACAAAGGACAACATGATTAAAAGCCTTTTTGAAGTTTCCCTGTGTCGATATATATATATACATATATGAAACTTTTTGCGTAAAGATGTTTAGGAATTGTTGAAGTACAAGCATGTCTTTAGTTATGAATAAAAAAATGTACTTTAAGAACATATGTTATAACCGAATGCATGCAAAATACCAGTACACAAAAAAGGCCGATATGTTTTTTTCAAAATCTGAATAAATGCAATTGAATAACGTGATGTTTTGCAAGTTATTTCATCGAAATCTTTAAGCTATTTCCTTGCAATACAAAATTGATTTTGGAGCAAAATGTTATGTTTTGTTTAAAAAAATTATTATACAAGCAACAGAAGAAAATAAACTAAAAAAGGTAAAAACTTATTAGACACACACAACTAACTTTTCATAACACAAACGTATTATATAAGTCAATGAAATTACAAGTTGATTTGAAATTGAATTGCTTCAGGTTAGGACAAAACCTGACCTTAGTGACTTGTTTTTAGTTCTTCAATTTTCTTCTGTCATTGAGCTCAATTTGCCTTCAATACATTCAATGATACAACCTCTCTGTGAATGATAAGACCCACGTAAAGAGTTCTTTCACAAAAAGTATAATGAATTTGAGAAATGAACAACTTACATAATTTTTATAACTGTATTAAAACGTAAAATCACAATAATACTGAACTCCAATGAAAATTCAAAACGGAAAGTCCCTAATCGAATGGCAAAATCAAAAGCTCAAACACAACAAACGAATGAAAAACAACTGTCATATTCCTTCCTGACTTGTTAGAGGAATTTTCTTATGTACTAAAAAATGGTGGATTGAACCTGGTTTAATAGCTAGCTAAACCTCTGACTTGTATGACAGGCGCATCAAATTCCATTTTATTGACAACGATGCGTGAACAAAACGACAAAATAGGCAAATGAGAGGCGAAAAACTACTGAAATATCGAAATTATTCAAATATCAAAATCACCATAACAAACATATCAAAATCCTTTTCGCAGAACATAAGTGTCATAAATAAATTCAAGATTTTGTAACATCGGTATACCACTATTGTATATTACCTACTTTTAATTACCGTATAAAATCTAAAAAGATCAATGCTAAAAGACCCTTAAATATAAACGAAAATAAAATAAAAACCCGAACATAAAGGATCTTCTTCGAAGTGTCCGAGACTACTTGAATCGTTGCCGGATAATGTGTGTTTGTAAATTTACATGCACATGCACGTTAACATATCTTAAGAAAATTATGACAGAGGGTTGTAATGATTATTTTACATTGATATAATTTTTTTTCAAATGTTACTAATCTTACCCTAGGAGTAGAATACCTTAGCCGTATTTGGCACAACTTTTTGGAATTTTGGATCCTCAATGCTCTTCAACTTTGTATTTATTTGGCTTTTTAACTTTTTTGATCTGAGCGTCACTGATGAGTCTTATGTAGACGAAACGCGCGTCTGGCGTATAAAATTATAATCCTGGTACTTTTGATAACTATTTACTAATAAAGTTCCACTTTTAGTCTTTTTCAGGAATATAAAACTTGTTCACAACCATTCTTTATGAACTGTGACCAAGAAACCTTAACAGAATTCCATATTTTAGACAGTGCCTTTTCACCTATATGTGGTCACTTAGCAGCAGGTAAGTCTAGTATTAGGATATTGACCAATAATTAGCACCAACTCAGTAGACTTTTTGAAAGTGTCTTTCAGATTCTAATCTGATCAATTTTGGAAAGTGGACTTTTTTTTATGGTATTAAACTTTGACTATGTGGGTAGTTGGTATTTGGTTTCAGTATATTTCTCTCTTTCTAAAAAGATTTTACTGCACTTGTAAATGATTTAAACAGGTTTTTTAAATTTAAATCAAAAATTTTAATTTTTAATTTCACATAAAGATTCAATTGAAAATGAGTTTCTTCAATAAACACGCTTTGTCATAAATCTTATGAACATGTGAATTGTACATAGAATAATGCTCTTCAACTTTATACTTGCTTGGTTTTCTTACTATTTTGATCCGAGCGTCACTGATAAATCTTATGTGGAACAAACGCGCGTCTGGCGTATACAGTTATAAGCCTGGTACCTTTGATGACTATGTACAAATTATCAAAGGGGAATTACATTTTATTTACCTTTTGATGATATAACATGTAAAAAAACTTTCAATATGCAATATTTTCAACTGTAGAACTATTGCTTCATTAGATATTTTAAATATATAGTTTATACATCCTATTAAGTGTTAATAATAACAACGGCATTTGGTGTTAAGTATGCCTGCATTGCCTGCATTTAAAGAAATGATGTATAAAAACACACGAGAACACATATCTGGGGAAGTCATATAAAATGAGAAATTAATTTTAACTTATATTCTTTACAATAATTTCCCGATGAAACATCAGCATGTTAAAAATTGATGTCTGAGAATGAGATTTGTACAATGCATATGAATCATTCAAACACTTACTGATATGTAAGAATAGTAACGTTATGAGAACCTATTTGTCGGTATTGTTTGTCGAATAGTACTTTAGAATAAGTTTACAGTTGCATGTTTAAAATAGAGACAAATAAATCAAGCATCCAATTGCAAACTGAACAAGCTACTAACCGCGTTTGCAGGAACATTCATCAAAATATAATTCGAAACTAAAGGGAAAAACATATTTTGGTCATTTGGGCGTTATTAATATAGAAAGTATACGAGTTAACATATACGAACAATATTTGAAAAATATAATTGAAAAAATTGATTGATCATTCGGGAGTAGACTGATTATATAACAAGAAAACAACGGAGTGAGTAGAAGTGACAGAATACACACAAAGGATACAAATTAACTAACAAATCCAATTCAAAATTGTCTATAGATATTGGAAAGAGATACATGCAGTTTAACAACTTACATAATATAATAAGTTATTATTAGTAAATAACAGGATTATAATTTAATCCGCCAGACGCGCGTTTCGTCTACTAAGACGCATCAGGGACACTCATATCAAAATGGTAATAAAGCCAAACAAGAGCATTGAGTACCTAAAAATTACAAAAAGTTGTGCCAAATACGGCAAGGTAATCTATTCTTGGGATAAGAAAATCCTAAGTTTTTCGAAAAATTCAAAGTTTTGTAACCGAAAATTTACAAAAATGACCATATATTTGATACTCATGTTAACACCGAAGTGCTGACTACTGGGCTGGTGATACCATCGGGGCATCGACCCAGTGGTGTAAATAGTTATCAAAGGTACCAGGATTATAATAATGTGTATTTCGATATTGAGTAGGATGCAGGTGGTCAAGTTAACATGGACAAATTTCAATGATAAAAAAAAATGTACAAAGATTGAATTATATAAAAAATGACAACTAAGGTTAACAGTTGTTCAAATTTAAATCCATTTTGAATATACAAGTACAAATAAGTACGTGAACAATACATCCATCATTATACCGTGTAACAACACAACTAAGGTTATGTTAAATCATTTACATGGAAAAGTTGGAACTTAACGTAACTGTACATAAACAGAAAACTATTCAAGAGAATCTAAGTATTTGGCGGATGTTTTGGTGGATTAAATTGCTTTAAAATTTAAAAGACGAAAGTTGCTGCAATATCATGCCGAAATTGGAATACATACGCATACTTTGTACCTTAATATTTAATCATTTCTATGTACCATCACAATTCAAACGCATATGTTTTGATTTCTCTACTGTTGCAGTATGACAGTGTTCCAAGAATCTAAACAGATGTGATAAGAATTTAATTTACAAATACAGGGTCATATACACAAAATGAATATAATTTTGTTGCAACTTCTATGATAATTATGAAAAACTGATAATAGACAAAATACGGCCTAAATACAAAAGTTTTTTTTTCTTGATTCCTTTTAATCGCCATTTGCATTTGTTTTAGCTATATTACATATATTGTCATTGAGATTGTAAACAAGATTAAAACATTTTATTTTAACTTGCTACATAATATGAATTCTCTTTATCGATAACTTTGCTTTTGATCTTGGTATCGCACCATGTCACTGTCGTAATACACAAATGATACATTGTAAATATGAACAATAACTGCGCGTTATATTAATCATGATGTATCAGATAAGGACAATACCAGCTATTTCATAACTTCTTATAGACCAAAGGTTGTCCTTTCATACTCATTTTGAAAATAGTTAAAATATGCTGCTTAACATTAACAGGCCATAATTACGTTATTACTATTTCCTATTTTAAACATGTATAAAAACTGTTGAGATTGACCGCAAATGTACATTCTGGTATTGAGTTAAAACATTCTGTCAGATATTGAATTGAAGCACATTAATTTAACAAACATGAATTTGCACTACAGTATAATAACAGAGATCTGTATAAAAAAAGTTGCCTTATGGTCTTTGTTGTTGGATTTTTTAAAAAGATGAAAGTTCATTTGTTAATGAAAACATGTTTAACATTTGTTCTCATGTTGTACTGTTATACCACGGTCACGTGCACAGGTTAGGGGGATGGTTGAGATCCAGCTAACATGTTTAACCCCGCCACATTCTGTATGTGTGTGCCTGTACAAAGTCAGGAGCCTGTAATTCAGTTGTTGTCGTTTGTTTATGTGTTATCATTTGTTTTTTCGTTCAATTTTTGTACATAAATTATGCCGTTAGTTTTCTCGATTGGATTGTTTTACATTGTTATTTCGGGGCCATTAATAGGTGACTACGCGGTATAAGCTTTGCTCATTGTTGAAGGCTCTACGGTAACCTATAGTTGTTAAGTTCTGTGTGATTTTGGTCTCTTGTTGAGAGTTTTCTCATTTGCAAACATACCACATCTTTTTTTTTTATGGCCGGTGACATATAGTTCAACCCTTGTCTGTCATTCCGTAATTCCGTCATTCCGCAACAAACCATTATACAGAGTTTTTTTTAACGCCTCCAGATATTGGGTGGATTTTGGGTATTTGAATTAACCATGATGAGTTATAGATCAAGTTTAAGTTTCGTTCCGCTCCGCTAATTTTTGCCAAAATTGCGGGCTTTGGACTTTGATAAATTGTTGAACATCTTAGTTAAACGGACTTTTGTTCTGAACGCTTTCAGATATTGGAATGATTTTTGGTGTGTGAGTTACTCATGATGAGTTACAGATCAAGTTCAAGTTTCGTTTCGATCGGCTTATTTTTGCCGAAATTACGGGCTATGGACTTTGATAAATGTTAAAAAATCAGATCAAATTTAAGTTTCGTTCCACTCCACTAATTTTGTGCTGAAATTTCGGGCTTTTGAGTTTGATAGATTTTCTAAATGCTTTCAGATATTGGGCTGATTTTTTGGTATGTTAGCTAACCATGATGAGTTACAAAAAATCAAGGTTCGTCCCGCTCCGCCAATTTTTGTCGAAATTAAGGGTTTACAACATTGAAATTTGTCGAAAACCACAGTTATATGGAAATTTTTTAATACGCCTTCAGGTTTTGAGCTGATGTTTGATTTGTGATACTTCCATCATGTTTGTGTCCACACGTGTTTTTGAAATTGCAGATTTTTCAACTTTTTGAGAAGAGGCCATTTGTGTCGCTATTACATATCTAGTTTTATTTTAATATTCACCATATATGTTTGTATCATAACAAGTCTATGTATATCTTTTGTAGAATATATTAAACAAAGAAGCTGCTTTCAACGATTACAACGCACATATAAAAAGTGTCAGGAACATAGACAAGAACAATTAAATATGCAAGAGACTGATGCAAAACATTATAAATTGCACATGTGCACGTATGTATTTTTTTTGGCCTAAAGTCAGATGAAGTTCGTTTATGCTTTAAGAGTATGAGAATACATTTGGTTTTGCCCACTTCCATTTCTATTGTCTAATGGATTATAATTAAACTTGAATTATACAGCCTCTTATGCTTATAAATTTTAAACATCGAAAAGATATAATTAGGAATTAGACCATTTCTTAAGTTTCTGTCATGCTGGAATGATTAACATATACTATTTTAAATGACATATGCAAGTTATTTCTTATACCCCTTCCGCGAATGGGATTGTACAGTGATGCATATGTTTGAATACCGTATATCCGTGACACCGTTAGTTTCTAGCTGATATTTAAGGTACTAATTTACCAGACGTTTGAAATTTTAACAATGTTATAGACCATTAAAAATACAACTCATTTTATATTTTCATGGTTTTCACATGATCTGTTCAAGTTACATTGTATGCAAATTACCTTCAAACATATAAATTTCTTTTGTTACCGGATGTAAATTAAAGTATTACTTGCCATTCACCTTTGACTTTAGTACACTGGGTCATTGATCATAAACTTGGTTTCCTAATTTCGACCTTTTTTGATACTTAACAGTATATGTTATCAAAAAAGAAATAGTTCCTGAAGATATCAAAAGTAACGCTCGCCAAAATGTTTAAAAAAAAGAATACAATGGTATAGAAAATAAAAACGGGTAAAGTTTAATTTTAATGATTTTGACATTTACCATTTATGAGTTATCCTTCAAGGTTAAAATAAAAGTACCACTTTACAAAGATATTTTAACACAATGGTTTGAAACATAATATACAGGTCAAATTCAACTTGAAGTATTTTGCATTTAAAATTCAAGAGTGTTCTGCAAGCGGGATATATGTTAAAATTATTTATAGGGTTCACGTTAATTGCATTGTTAATTAATGATTTAGACCATGATATATTATATAACCATATCATATGGAACGCCACGACTGCCTTATGTTAATAATCAGCATTATACGCAGTGTTCACAGCATTATATGAAGTGATCACAGCATTATATGTAGTGCTCACAACATTATATGAAGTGATCACAGCATTATATACAGTGCTCACGGCATTATATGCAGTGTTCACAACATTATATGAAGTGTTCACAACATTATATTAAGTGTTCACAACTTTATACGTTTTTTGTTGTATGATGAGATTGATGTATGATGAGATTTATGAATGATGAGATCATTCGGTAAACTTCGTTTTTTTGCGGAAATTACCGAATCCATAATTGGTAAATTACGGTAAATTTATGCCCAGCAAACAAATTTAAACAGTTATTATTATATATGTGACCATTAAGGCAGTATACACTATTTAAAACGGATTGAAATAAGTAAATTAAGAAGTATGATCAATTTAACCCAAGTTTATTCCACACCAGGCCCGGGCATTTTAAACTTATTTTGAGGATTAGTTTCACCATATTCACAACTTAGTATGTATATATATTTACTAGAACACATCCGTGATATCGCGGGTCTGTGACTGAATTAAAGAATATAACTATGCGTAAGCCTTATTTTAGTATTGGTATTGTCATCTGATAAAGTCATGCCGATTATAAGATGAAGTTTTCTCTGCTTTTAACATCTTTCTGTTTGAATCCGTCGACCTGGAACTTGTCAATTTAATATTGGTATTATTGATTTTGTTTGGAAAACAAAAGTCTCTGGAAAGGAGTATTTTTTAATCAACAGTTTTGTCCTTTATGAGTTATGAATAAAATTGAATCTTTGATGTGCTGTTTTACGTCTAACAAATTGAAAACTGTACATGCTGTACCTATACGCCTTATTTTAAGTCCAGATTTTTATTATTCGTATTGTCATCTTAGAAAGTCATACTGATTAAAGTACTACAATCGGGAACAATGTGACAATGATTGAATTAAAAGTCGTTTCAACCCTGTGATTACGACCCGTGTATATAGCAAAATCTTAAATACAGCGTTTCGTGGTACTCCTGTCAGATGCGGAACGTACAGATAATGTAACAGTTAACAGGTGAATATATTATTGGTATCGATTCGACCCGGAACTTCTTAATTATTGGCAATATTAACTTTATGTGGAAAACAAAAGGGTCTGGAGTGATGTTATTTTTAATCAACAGCATCAGCATGGTACAATATTAGTTATATATACTCTCAGATCAGTACTTATAGTGTCTTTTTATTGTTGGGATATACAAGTACCCGCCCACATGCACGTTCACTCTATTTTCTTGTTAGATCATATGTATTTATATTTGTACCCATCTAATGACTTAATATAAAAAAGAAGATGTTGTATGATTGCCAATGAGACAACTATCCACAAAATACCAAAATGACACAAACATTAACAACTATAGGTCACCGTACGGCCTTCAACAATGAGCAAAGCCCATACCGCATAGTCAGCTATAAAAGGCTCCGATACGACCATGTAAAACAATTCAAACGAGAAAACTAACAAGCCTTTTACAACTGATTTTCATAGTTCGTTCTTATGTTGTTCTGTTACGCCACTGTCCCAGGTTAGAGGGAGGATACCAACATCCCGCTAACATGTTAAAACCTGCCACATTTTGCATATATGTGGCCGTCCCAAGTCAGGAGGAGCCTTTATTTCAGTGGTTGTCGTTTGTTAATTAATGTGTTATATACATGTTAGTTTTTCGATCGTTTGTTTTTACATAAATTAGGAATATTTTTCGTTTATCATTTCGGGGCCTTCTATAGCTGACTATCCGGTATGGGCTTTCCTCATTGTTAAAGGTCGTACTGTGGCCGTTTAGCTGTTTAAAATTTCTGTGATGTCATTTTGTCTCTTGTGGAAAGTTGTTTCATTGGCAAGCATACCACTTTTATATATATATGTACCGTGCAAACTGACGAACAAACGTGGTAAACGTTTTATTCATCCCCACAAACTCAATTTTCATAAGAGATGATAACTTTAAATGAAAATGTTAAACAGGGTCTTGAAAGGGTAAATTTTTCTATGAAAGTTTAAATTTCTATATAAGACTGCTGATCATATTTAGAAGACAATCTTAGTACTTGCCGTGCTAAAAGCTTGTAAAAAAATGGAATAATTGATGTAAAGTTATGTTTAACACCTACAGTGAAATGCTTTAAACTGCATTTTCCATATCTGTTAGATTCTTATTCATGTAAAAATGCCAAATTCTGAAAATCGATGCCAAAAATGACTCTATCATGACATATATATAAGCTAGCGTAATATGGCACCTATGTGTTATAGAAAGCTGACTGTTTTGTTTAAAAGGTCATTAAGCTTTTTAAAACTGAGTACGGACTATAAAGTGGCACCTTGCTAAATTTCTTCAGGATGAAATGAACTCGAGAATATATCATACAAATTTTCCTTCGATATTTCATTAAATAAACTTTTTATTATTTAACTTACATTTTGCCATTCGTATTTCTTACGACGAACAGAACTTCTTCAATCATTCACCTCTCAGTTTCATCTTTTCCTTACTTTCAATCCGTTTTAAATATTGTATACTGCCTTAATGATCACATATATAATAATAACTGTTTAAATTTGTTTGCTGGGCATTAATTTACCGTAATTTACCAATTGTGGATTCGGTAATTTCCGCAAAAAAAAACGAAGTTTACCGAATGATCTCATCATTCATAAATCTCATCATACATCAATCTCATCATACAACAAAAAACGTATAATGTTGTGAGCACTTAATATAATGTTGTGAGCACTTAATATAATGTTGTGAGCACTTAATATAATGTTGTGAGCACTTCATATAATGTTGTGAACACTGCATATAATGCTGTGAGCACTGCATATAATGCTGTGATCACTTCATATAATGTTGTGAGCACTACATATAATGCTGTGAACACTGCGTATAATGCTGATTATTAACATAAGGCAGTCGTGGCGTTCCATAATATCACGTGAATCAGAAGTCGTTATTTTGAAGCATCAGTTAACGTTATAATGAGAGAGAAAAATATTCAATTATCTATCATTTATTTTACAGGGTAACAAATGAATATGTTGGATGCACATTTACAGTGACAGCGTTGTTATGCTCTCTGGAAGCAGCAAATGTATATTTCAAAATTATAAATGAATCTATATCATTCTTACTTCTGAATTCCGGATTTTCATGTACTATCCGACATCCAAATGACGTTATCAAAGTTATAACGACAACAACGTCGACGACGACGATTACCACCGAAATAAAGACTTCACCAACTAAAGAGGTCCAACCATCTGTGATACAACATTCTAAAAACCCAACCAGTTCCGGGTTAAACTTAAAACGTTCGTTAAGTACTTTGTTGTGTGTTTTTATCATATCAAGTGTTCTACAAGCGTTAAATGTGTAGCTTAACAACTGGTAAATTTGTTATATTCGAATAGTAACTTTTTGTTTATTATTTTAACAATTAACTAAGTTAGTGCAGTTGATATCGAAATCTGGAATACGAAATAATGTTTTATGTCAATCTGTCTACGAATAGAACATCAGCTATGTAAAAATATGTCGATGTAGACGGAGAGGCCGGACAAATGGCCCCACTGGCAAAGCTCCACACTTTTTAAAAAAAAATCACCCCAAACTCGAATCGATTAGGTGTGGGCGATTTGCCAGTGGGCGATTTGTCATATATTCGAATACCGTACTATCTTTTTTTATTTACAAATTGAGACTAACAGGAGACCTGAAATTATAGAGGAAAACTCGTCTCGAACACACATTCCCTTCATTGTATCATTACAGAATAATGAATGTAAATTTAAACGTACATGTAAATCATTTGTAAAATTTTGTTTGCATTTTTTTCTGTCAATTTTGTAAAATTAATCTAACAAGAAATACTGTGCATTTACAATCTACCAGGATTTCGTTCAAAATGATTTGAAATATTGTTTATACATATGTCTGCAAAAAAGAGAGCCTGTAGCAAAATAAGAAAATATGTGTCAAACGTGAGATTCTTCTTGCTCACAGAAAAGGTTTTGGGAAGGATCGGAATAGCACACCGACGCTTCGGCAAACGTACATTATAATGCAAAATGACATTTTCATCATCTTTAATTTTATTGGCTTTGGTAGATACTAGAATTTAATTCATTATATTTGTAATATAGTTATAATCAGAAAAAAAATGAATTCGTTATTGTCTGTTTGATTGACTCGCTTTAAAACATGGCGCTATAATACAGTCTGTTCAATTTAGCATCATTATAGTTTGAATCATTAGAACGGTGTATTGTTTTTAGAATTTCATTATGTAATATGCATATATTTTTTATAAATACAGACAAATATTCTTCTCTACACAGACATACCAATATCTGTATACAGTGCTCTTATCATTCTACTGTAAGTTAAAAATGCAGTAATCTGATGGTATATAACGGGCTGGATATTATAAAATCTGATATTTTCTTCAACATCTGAAGAAGACATATTATGTTACAAATCCAACATATTAATTTGTTGATCGACTTTTTGATAACATCCAATTTTTGTCATTATTTTGGCTATTGAAAAATTGAGAAAACGAGAATATAATTAAAATAAACGTTGTTGACAAAATCACTTTTTCCTTAAAAGTCAAATGTTATAATGTCTTTGACTAATGTTTTCATTAGATAATTATAATTTAACAAATGACAAACTGGTTGCTATTTTTTATAAACAAAGCGTGGTTTCTTTTGTGACAATTTGTAATTGATCAAAATTCAACAATGACATCACGTAATCTTTCTATAGTCGTATTTTAGCTATTTTGACGTCTCTAAAAAAGCGACCATACCTCTTTAAACCAGAGAGTTTTGCAGATAATTGATTAATGGAAGATAAATTTCCCAAAACATATCGTTGTCATCATAAACAGATTCCACCACGATATATCAGGCGATACACCATTTCTTCATTCTCAGTATTTAAATTAAAGACACTGGGCAAGCTTTTCGTATTAAATTTGAAATTTCAAGTTTCCTTATTGCACACATAAATCAGTATCATACTTTTATATTTATTATTTTCAATGGCATACAAGTACGCGAAAATAAAAATATAAATAAAGTCGAGGATGTATAATCACATTAATATATCTTGAGCTTTAGAACCAAAAGGTGTCATAAAAAAGATAACCATATTCATCTAAAGTCAAAATCGCCTGACCATAGATGTTTATCCTGCTGTATTTTACAATTTGATAATCTGATGATCAATACTTAAAATTATATCTTTCATACAAAAAATGCACGTGTGAGGATAAATTATATTTAATATGCATATAGATTGTTTTTGTATAATTTCATAGTTGATTCGATTTTATTTTTTATCTGTTAAATATTTATTTAAAAATGTAAAAAGTGTATATATGTAAATATGATATATTTGTTATAATAAATCTTTGATAAAAATCTTATTATCTTTCTTTATTTTAAAGTAAAATAACCAAAAACCGAATACCAGAAAAAAACCAAAACGGAAAGTCCCTTGATCATTGGCAAAATGAAGAGCTCGAACACATCACACAAATTAAAAACCACTGTCACATTGCTATCTTGGTACACGTATTTTAGTCCAGTCAATATACCATAAGTTTGACCCTAACCTGAAAGTAATTGCAACAGAGGATTTTAAAGTTTTAATCTTTAACATTACACTTCAATTATACACAGAAAAAAGTACTATAAAATCTTACTTGAGGAAGACTAAAAAAATCACCATTTAAAATTCCTATGGAGATTTGCATCGACAAGGGAGAAACTCTTGCAAAAAAGCATTATTAATAAAAAATGATACAAAATTATAACTTTACCGCTTTACTTTTATTCATCAGAATGTATAGATTCTTGATTTTTTAGCCGTCTTTAGAGTATAACAAACAACTCTAAATGTGTTTTCATATCATTTATAAAGCTAGATTTCGTAATTCATTAGTTGACCATTTTTTAAAATTTTCAACATGTCAAAGTAAAGAATCTGAAATTCAATAAAAGCAATTAAGCATGTATTTCTTTTTTTGTGGTTAACAGTTTCTTTAGATAAGTAAGATGCTGACAAATGTAATATACAGATATAGACAATACCAAATTTTCACATTATTTTTTCAAAATGGTCATAAAGCTTCAAATTTGCAATTCCTAACGCGCGTCTGGCGTATATACTAAATTTTGTCCTGGTATCTATGATGATTTAATTTAAGGAAAAATGCACACAAAAGACACTAGTTATAAAACTTCGGTTTTGTGCATTTCATGAGTAGAAGATTGTATTATTTAGTCAAATAAAACTTATAACCCCATCAAAGTATCATACTTTACATAAATTTCCAGAAAATCAACCAAAAAAACTGACCAAAAAAGACTCATTTTTGGAAAGTTATCCTCCCTTCCATAAAATGCTGATTTTGAGCTTTACTCAAGTGAGATTTTATGGGACTTTTTTCTGTGTATATTAAGGGCATAATGCTATAGATTAGAACTAAAACATTTTCTGTTGTAATTAGTTCGAGCTTAAATCTTAGTTTGACTGGACAATTTCTTTTTGTAGAAAGTGGTGGAATTAACCCTATTCTAAAGCTAGCTCATTGTAGCTTCAGTTGTCGTATTTTGAGTTGAAAACAAAACAAAGTAGGTTGTGTTTCGTGTCAACCATTTACAAGATTTGAATATTTGAATTATATAATAAGCAGATCATCATCCAAAAGTGGAACATGTCCTGTTGCTTATGTAAGATCAATAAACTCATCATATATACTAGTCCCAGGATTAAATTTTGTATTTACGCCAGGCGCGCGTTTCATCTACAAAAGAATCATCAGTGACGCTCGAATAAAAAAAAGGTAAAAAGGCCAAAATAAAGCGAAGTTGAAGGGCATTGAGGAACAAAATTCCTACACGTTTTGCCAAATACAGCTAAGGTCATCTATTCCTGAGATAGATTTGTATGACAAAAATTCAAAAGTTTTGTAAACAGTTAATTTATAAATACGACCATATTAATGACATTTCATGTCGGCACAGAAGTGCTGACTACTGGGCTGTGAAAACCCGGTATAATTTGGTAAGTCATATTCGTGGCAAACGCGAATGGGATCGTTGTAGCGACAATTGGAACGTTTCTTGGGACATCTGTGCAACAGATATTCCACAAAAACAGTCAACCAACTCAAGATTGCGCTCGTTAAACATACTTAATCAACTCGAAGATATGTGTTCAATATGCAGGCACTGCTTGAAAAATTGGATCATTAAGATTAAAAGTTCACAACAAGAAAGCTGAACTCATCTCTTTTGTAGTAAACCTTTGTTCATTCCGACCCTCATAGTCAATTTCTAGGTGAAAGTCAAGATATGAACCACAATTAATTTCATAGATGCCTTTTGGATTTGAGCGTCACTGTTGTTAAACATGAAAAATGCAGGTACAGGGAAGGGATCATCATAAACATTTCATGATACTTTAGAAAATCTTAGGATATTACGAGGTACTTATAAATGATTTAAAAATAAAATGTTTTCAAAGTTTTCTGTCTTTGGAATAGACACATTGACCAACATGTTGACGAAATGGTCAACTAAATGCATGACTTAAAGGAACTTAAAAATATACTAAAAAAGTCAACAAAAGTAAAAAATTGCAACGTGCTTCAAACATTCATAGTTTGTCTGTTGAATAGATGGATAATAATGCTATGGAAATACAATTACGGAATGTTGTTTGAAATTTATATTGTTAGGCATAAAAATTATCACTAGTTAAATATGTGAGTGAAAGTAACCTTATATATGTACCTTAATGCGTATAGGCCATTGACTTGACTTATGACTCTTTCTCTATCATAGTCTTAATGCTTTGTCCTCCATCATTCATATCAATTTGAGTTTTCTGAATAGATATTCAAACACTTTCTGAATTGTACCAGGACAGAAAAAAATCCAGTAATGTTAACAAAAATAACGAATGAAATTGACACAACATCCTTTTTACCGCCACCGTCACGAATTAATTGACCGACACGAAACTCACTTGCGCAATGTTTATTGTCTTTTAAATATGCGACCAGTCGACGAATTTACAAATTAACGACTGGTAGCATATCTTATTATCGACAAGAATATTTATTTTTACTGATTGTGGATACGTATGGCGGGTGATGCATACATACATGTAGCAGACGACGACCATCCTCTCGATCCTGACTTCCTTGTTGTAGTCTGTGCGATTACTTTAAGTGTTTTTTTGTTTCATAAGTTAATTTTCATTTCTTGTAACTTGAACATCGATTAACTTTTGTTGCCTTGAATTTACCAAGTGAATACTAATATTGCATATTTGAACTTCTGGAAATAATATATTATGTTTAATGTTTATTCATATAATTTCCTTCTTATATTTTAACTGATTTGATATATTTCATCAGTTTTGAGTTCAAATTAGATGTTTATACTATTTTGAATTTCTATAAACGCATCCGCCGCCTGAATATTATCAAGTTTTATTAAGATTTTTAGTTTTCGAAAATAAAAAAAACCAATAGAAATAGAAATGCATTAAAATAACACTATGTTTGTTCTATTTTGAGAATTAAGATATCAACATACAAATACAATTTTTTTTGTACCAAGTCAGGAATATGACAGATATTGTCCATTCGCTTGATGTGTTTGAGCGTTTGATTTTGCCATTTGAATAGGGACTTTCCGTTTTGAATTTTTTTCCGAGTTCAGAGGAATAACTAATTTCTTATTTCTTACTATGAATGGTATAAATGTAAAATTACCGAAAGAACATTGCTTTAATGAATATGCAGTACTTTAATTAATAGAATACAAATTTTAAAATAGCTAGAAATGTATTAGAATACTACAATGTGTGGAAAGAAAGTAAAACACATGTGGGTAATTTTTAAAGATTTGAATGTTACAATAGAGATCACAATAGAGCACTAAGGTGATCGTACCAAGATGTTACTATTCAAAAACGAATAAAAAAGCATACGAATACAAAAGTATGAAAATGTATGATTTATAGAATATTCTTATTTAAAACGTACTAGTAATTAAAGAATTTTATCCAATTTTGTCGAATGTGTTTTGTTCTATTGCGAGACTTTAAATATCAACATACATTGTAAGAGGGATAACTTATTTCAAATTTGTAACTATGAATGATATATATGAATAGGTAAAAAATAATAGAAAGAAATAACATTACGAATTTTGCAGGAATAGACATTACTTTAATGAATATACATTTTCATAATTATTTTCATTATAATTTACAAATTGATAGCTGAAATCGCTACACCTTTATCAAGCGCTTTGTGTTGGAAGAATGTGATATGCTTTTCTGTGCTTTTTGACAAATGTAGAGAAAAATGGTA
Organism: Mytilus trossulus; assembly: GCF_036588685.1. Taxonomy (NCBI): domain Eukaryota; kingdom Metazoa; phylum Mollusca; class Bivalvia; order Mytilida; family Mytilidae; genus Mytilus; species Mytilus trossulus. The sequence goes on along the minus strand of NC_086381.1, from coordinate 39,390,003 downwards.
CAGATATAGTTAAAAAAATGTATTATTAAAAAGTAGTTTTGACGAAAAGTCTTACAATGGCTTTAGCGTTTGTGTTTCTAGATAAGGCCTTGTAATATGTCAATCTCTTGCAAATTACAAAAAAGAAAAGAAAATGTTTTAGCAACAGTCACTGAATACGCGACAATAACTAAACGGTTAGCCAAAACATACAACTAGCTTTTTTACATTTTGGTACTCTAAGATCTGAACTATGTGTGTTTTTGGCTTTTTTTGTGATGTCTTTTATGCTTTGTATCCATTAACAGCATTTCAACTAATGATAACTTGTTCTGATGTTGTATTGTTACACAACTGTCCTAGCATGTGGGAAGGGTTTGGTGCCATGATTCAGTAAACATGATTCAGCCTGCCACAATCTGTATGCGCATGTCCCAAGTCAGAAGTCGATACATATATCGTTGTTGTTTGCATCCAGTTGATAGCAAATTCTAAAAACGTGCTGAATCTTATATAAAAAAGTGTACTTCTTAGTTGTTTCATTGGCACTCATACCACATCTTCTTATATCTTTTATATTATACGTCTTTCCTTTACATGCTTTTATTAACTTGGTTAAAAAGTTGCACACATAAACGTGACCATTTACATGAAACTGAAATTTGTTTTTATCAGGTAGATTCTAAATGCCAAAATATTAAGATATGATTCACTTTAAAGGGAAAAAATCACCATCGCTCCGCATAATCTTCGCACAGGAATACTAGAACAACTGCTTACAATTTTTATGTTCCAAATTTCAAAGGTGTAGAATCGTCTTCTTTTTGTTTTAGTGGTATTAAAAAATGGAATGCTTTGCCAGATTATGTAAAAGGTATGCATGTGAATTTAAAATTACAATATAAGTATAAAATAAAAAACGCGGGTAAAAGTTAGATTCAGATTTTATATTTTATTCTTATATGACGTGCTTCTTTCGCTTTATGAACTATTTTGTTGCACCAGATGCGCATTTCGACAATACATGTCTCTTCAGTGATGCTCGTGGCCAAAATATTTGAAATCCAAGGCTTATATAAAAGATGAAGAGCTATAATCCAAAAGGTCCAAAAAGTATAGCCAAATCCGTGAAAGGAATCAGAGCTTTGCATGAGGTAGATACATTCCTTGATTTATAATAATTTCTAATATTTTGTAACAGCAAATTTTAATAACACAAAAAATCCGTATTTTCATGCCAGTACCGAAGTACTGGCTACTGGGGTGGTGATACCCTCGGGGACTAATAGTCCACCAGCAGAGGCATCGACCCAGTGGTAGTAATTTAATTAACGGTACCAATTTTCTTGCACCAGATGCGCATTTCGACAATACATGTCTCTTCAGTGATGCTCGTGGCCAAAATATTTGAAATCCAAGGCTTATATAAAAGATGAAGAGCTATAATCCAAAAGGTCCAAAAAGTATAGCCAAATCCGTGAAAGGAATCAGAGCTTTGCATGAGGGAGATACATTCCTTAATTTATAATAATTTCTAATATTTTGTAACAGCAAATTTTAATAACACAAAAAATCCGTATTTTCATGCCAGTACCGAAGTACTGGCTACTGGGGTGGTGATACCCTCGGGGACTAATAGTCCACCAGCAGAGGCATCGACCCAGTGGTAGTAATTTAATTAACGGTACCAATTTTCTTGCACCAGATGCGCATTTCGACAATACATGTCTCTTCAGTGATGCTCGTGGCCAAAATATTTGAAATCCAAGGCTTATATAAAAGATGAAGAGCTATAATCCAAAAGGTCAAAAAAGTATAGCCAAATCCGTGAAAGGTATCAGAGCTTTGCATGAGGGAGATACATTCCTTAATTTATAATAATTTCTAATATTTTGTAACAGCAAATTTTAATAACACAAAAAATCCGTATTGTGTTGCATTCCGAAATTGACATGTTTGACCTATATACGACAACCGTTCATGCAGGCTGTTAAAAAAACTCCTCTCTCTGAACAGTGTCAGCTGATTGTTTTTTTACAAACAAAAAGGGAAGTTCATGGAAGAGCCCATAAAATCGCTATACCCTTATACACATCGGATATAGAAGTTCCCTTAATTGTCCTAATCGGAATCGAAATAATTGATGCAAGCTATACTTTATTGTGGTTTTAAAATGTGTAATCAATATATTCGTGTTATGTTAGCCCTCACTTTCGCTCGGACAAAGATAATCACGAATATAACGCATACTCATGTTAAAAATACAATAACGTATAGCTTGTACCAATCATTTCTGAGTTATATTGCGTTTATACGAATATTGTAAGCTGTGATTCATGGATACTTTTTATTGCTGTAAAATTAAATAGTAAATTAATTATTTTACTATCAAAAATACCAGAAGGTACACAGATCCATATACAAATATTTCTAAAACATTTGCAGGATAAATCACAATTTGCATTTGTTGATGGATTTTTTAAGGAGGCTCGCGAGAATAAATCATTTTTTTTTAGGTATAGGATTTTACCATTTTTTCTATAAATAAACTTATTTATACTTAATATTTTTTTTTTATAAAAACAAATTTGGTATCACCGTGATTTGAGCTCACAATCTGCCTTCGAAAGAAGCAGGCATTTTTGTTAAGGTACTTTTTTTTCTGTAAAACTGATAGGATAAAAGGCACAAGGTAATTTCGAAATAAAAAAGAACTAAATTACAGAAATTTCTGAATTGTACAACAGTTTAGTTTAAATACACATTATTTAAAAAATAAGTAATAAACAATGTAGGTCACGGATGAGTTAAAAAATATATTTCAATTTTAATGCAAAAGAACGGCATTTGTCCATCAAATGAAGATAATTGGGAGCTTTTTAAATGATATAATTATTTAAAAAGTCATCTGAGGCTAAAACGAATTGATATTTGTGGTTGATTTTTGAACCATATCATAAAGTAACAACACATAGTGTAATAAATAAAATGTATAATAAAAAATCATTTAAATTATTGCTGAATTGTTTGTACCGTCGAGCCTCCTTAAAAAATAAAGAGGTATTTGAAAATGATCGATTGATTTCGACCTTACTTGAAACAAAAGTGTTACATCATAACATAGAAAGACACATTAAAACAGTAGTATACCGATGTTCGAAATTTCTAAATCGTTTGTGAAAAAACCCAAAGCCGGGCTGCACACTTAATCTGAGGAAAACACATCAAATATAAGACGAGAACTACGATACTACAGAAACACAACACTAAAAAGTAGAACACTCAGAAACGAACTATAACATAACAATGGCCATTTTTCAATTCAAATATCAATATGATCAACTGGAATGGCTTAACCTGAATATGATCACATAAAAGGGAAAATACACTGAACGAATAAATTTTATAAACCTGTTTGCAAGTAGAATTACATGAATAATAACGAAACAGAGTCAATCAGCAGGTTATAATCTCAATGATAAATATGGCATATTCTAATGCAACAACGTTTGTAACGTTCATATTGATTGGATAACGTCACTTATTTACATGGCATCAATTGACCATTGATGCTATGGGACGTACGCGCAAGCGCAGACGGCATATGACAGATTTTAAAAACATGTATTAACGTTGTCTTCTGTCAGTTTCATTAAAATGGAGATAACAATATTGTATTTTAAACTCCGACGGCATCAAATGGGGATTTGATGGTCGCAAATACCCGTTTACTGTCTCCGCTAACGCGTCGCCAGTAAACTTAATTTGCGACCATCAAATCCCCAATTGATGCCGTCGGAGCTTAAAATACAATACAGTTATCTCCTAATTCTCTTTAGAATATAAGTATTTAACTAATCTTATTGTTATCATCATTGTTTACAATATATATATACAAACACAGTCCGACTATATTTTATAAACGAGCAGTTAATAGATATATTAGCGATCCTAATTATTGTGTAGGGATAGCTCGAAACTTATACGGTTGAGGAGTGTTTAGTATTCCCCTTGCTGGATCAACAGGGGGTGAATTCTCTCCTTCCACTGGCAAAAACTCAAAACGTTGAACCATGGATGTTAGATAAAGGAATAACTCCATTCTTGCCAAGGATTCACCGGGACACACTCGTCGTCCTAAAATTAGAAAACGATTTTATATAAACAAAGGAACAGGAAAATATGCTCAAATACAGCCATTTACGCCAATGGGCTAAATGTTATCAAGTTTTGCAGTATAATATAGTGTAATATAGTGTAACAAGTCAGGAGTCTGGTAGTTGTTCGTTTATGTTTGTTGGCGTTTGTATTTGTTGCACTTGAGAGTTTCTGTTGTTTCTTTTTTTCCCTTATAGTAGGTTGTGTTTCCCTCCTTTTTAGTTATTAAGCCAGATTCATTTCCCTTAATCGGTTTATGAAATTTGAAATGCGGTAATCTACTGTTGCCTTTATTTGTAGCAATTAATTATTTCTTTTATTCTGTTGTTTTCTTCTTATAGTTGATGTGTTTACCTCGGTTTTGGTTTGTCACACTGATTTGTTTTATCTTATTCCATATATGCTACTGATGCCATTTAATTATCGAGGAAATAGAATTTGAAAACTTAACTCTTGATTATATTGAAAAGTTAGTACTTCTGCTATGTACAATATATTTACATTCTGTGAACATACATGAAGTGATTTTTTTTCTGTTTACAGAGCAAAAAACAGTCTTGAACGCTTAAGGTGTTGATGTCGTCTGGTTTACTTTACGCGACAATATTTCATGCTCAATTAAGACAAGAACCGAATAATATAAACGTGATAAGGTATGATATTAAAATTTCGTCGTCTGTAAGCGAAAATTCTAACTCGCACTGGATAAAGAGGTTACTAGTATTAACTGTAGATAGATATAATTTGGCTTTAGGACAGATAACCACCAAAGAAATGGATGTGGTACATATTTAGTTAAACTAATCATAAACAATCCAATATAGTAACATACCCAATGAGAAGGTAGCAATCTTGTCTTGATTGCACAAGTTTCCTTTCTCATCTATGAAACGTTCAGGTTTGAAGACCTGGCTCTCTGGAAACCACGTCTCATCAAAAGCAACAGAGTCCAAACATGGTATGATGACACTACCCTTTGGTATCACATATTCATCTTTGTAAATAATTTCTTCTGACACAAGATGAGGCAGAGACAGTGGTGCGATGTTACCAAACCGTAAAGCTTCAAGGATGACTGCCTCACAATATGGCATTTTAGGTTTGTCGGTAAGTGTTGGAAGTCGTCAAGATCCAACAACTTCTTCGATTTCTTGTCTCATTTTATTTTGCACTGTTATATTGTTAAGTAACAGCAAAATCGTCCATTTTATCACCGTAGCTGTGGTCTCGGTACCCCCTCCAAAAACATCTGTTAGTACGGAAGCCAGTTGGTCCTCTAAAAAAAAAAAATCATTTTATAAATTTCATTTGTCCAAAGCGCTTTCTTTTATAATTTGAAAACCTAGGATGTATAAAAACCGAAATACACAAATAAGACACAGGGCCTAAAGAGAATACTTGAAATCTTCTAAAGTCAACGTTTCCTTAGAGAGGTTGTTGTAACCGCAATTTCTAAATATTGTGTAACTCCAATAACATAACAGTTATGCCATGCATATTTTCTGATGCATCGCTCTTGAAGTAAGTTTGAGAAAAGCGCTTTGGTTACAACATATGCTAAAATGTCCATTGTTTCATAGTTGAACACATATATGACAAAGTCCATTATCAGTAACGTAATCGTGACGTCACAATAAAGAAAAATTCAGTGATAAAATTCTTTAAAATTTTAACAGTTTTCCGAATTATTAACAGTTGCGTCACCTTTCGCCCACAATTGTTTTTTTTTTCTGAAATATTATTGATATACTATCTTCTTTACTTTTGATAAAAATTACAAAGGGCGAGGGGTAGCACTAGTCTGCGAACCTGACACAATATTCTCAATACCGTTAACGGACTTCCGTGCACTGCAATCTGTTCATTTTAGACTGTGTATAAGTTAGATATGTGATTTAGAATGTTATGAATCAAATACGATCAATACGAGAGTTGAGTCGAATCGGTGAATATGATTGTGACAGCTGGTGCCCCATTATGGCGAATATATTTATAAATATGAAGCAGATATACAATTTTCTTTTAAAACTTTCAACTATCATACATTTAGCAATGCAGTATATTTACATTATATTCGAAGTTTAAACAGAACAGTTTTACACAGTCATTTACTTGGATTCCTGGCTCTACTTCTTATTTATAAGATTAACAGTGAAAAGAAAGAAAACTTTTTTTTTACTATGGATATTAATTTGTCTTGTGATCACGAAAAAACTTTGTCCAAGTTTCGAAAAGTTCCATTATAAGGCATTTCAAAGTTCCTTATGGATAACAAAAAATAGAGGCTCTGTCTTGCTCGTCTGGTATTGTATCTACAATTAATGAATAAATCAATGCAACTGTTATACTTTTGTATTAGTTGCAGAGATATAAGCCAAAATCTGTATTTTACATTAAGTGCTTTTTTTTAGGCCATGTCTGTTATGTTGGTTGGTTAGCAGGGTCATCGGACATATTTTACAAACTAGATACCATAATTATGATATGGCCAAGTTTGGTTAAATTTGTCTCAGTTGTTTCAGAAAAAGTCTTTTGTAAAAGATCACAAAAATTTACGAAAAACATTAAAGATTAAAGATTGACTTTAAAGGGCAATAAGTCATCATGGGGTCAATTGATCATTTTGGTCATGCTTGACTTATTTGTAGATCTTACTTTGCTGTACATTATTGCAATAAACAGTATACATGTATCTCTATCTAAAATGATATTCAAGATAATAACAAAAAAATGCCAAAAATCCTTAAAATTACCTATTTTCTAACTGATGAATGTTTTTTCTGTCAAATTGCTCTTAACGCGTTAGTTTCAGGTATATAAGGCAAAATCTACAGTTTAACCCTATGCTCTATTTCAGCCATGGTGGCTATCTTGTTTGGTTAGCCGGGTCATCGGACAATTTTTATAAAACCAGATACTCTAATGATAATTCTGGCAAAGGTCGGCTAAATTTGGTTCAATAGTTTTAGATGAGAATTTTTTGTAAAAGTTAATGACAGATGACGGACGTCGGACGACATGTGATGAGAAAAGCTAATTGGGCCCTTTGGGCAGGTGATCTTCAAACGTATCACACAAGCTTAACGTTGAAGACATTGAAGTTGACGCTGTCGATGACGGCATTATGTAAAATCGATGTTTTCGCTTCCAACACTTTCGTTGCAAACTGCATAAAATGGACGTTTTAAATAATTTTACAGCTTTTAACTAATTTTCCAATGATGTTGAGGTTTATTTTTCACATTGCGCCGAGCTCGCTGTCCCTAATTAGCTATTGTAGATAAAATTTCTGATAAATATTACACAAATATATAAGATTTATACCGTTTAACAAGTCACTTGTACTTCTTTCTTGCATTTTTATCTCCTTCAAGTACACGTCTATGAAGTCTCGGATATTTGTTTCATCGTAGGTACGTTTGTGCTCTTGGATTTCATTTCTGAAGTAATCGATGAGTATATCTAGTTTAAGTGTATCAGCTTTAACTCCAAAAAAATCCCCTGGAAGATTTGCTAGCCAGGGCATAAAATTAACTGGTCCGTTCAATGCTGGACTCGTTGTTATCTGGTTAGTGATGTGTAAAAATTCACAAAATTTTGGATCTTTGTAATCAAAGCGTTTTCCGAGAACAATTTGCATTAAACTATTCGCTGCACTTGCATTTAGTATTCCTTCCAAAGCAAGGGGTTTTCCTTTATGCTCCTGTATCCATTGTAAAAATGGGTTCAATTCATCAATGATGCTCGATTCAAAACTTTTTTTTCCAAACCCAAACTCCCGTAATTTGGATATGGTGAAAGCTCTCTGTGTCTTCCAGTTTGGGCCATTTGAGCCTACAATTCCTAAAAAACGAAAAACGTAATCAATCAAACTTGATGCCTCGTATTGTCAATTCTTATGTACGTAAATTAGTACTTACACCATGTATGTTACAATGACAATTAAAGATTCGTTGACAAACATCGTATTTACAATTTATAGTCCTGAATATTCGCAAACCAATTTTAGCTGTTTGTCAAGCTATCATTAATTATTCAATTAAAAAAAAATATAATGCTGTATGGATCCTTTTAGATGCTTTTCAATATACGAATAAAAAAGAAGACATCTTTATACTTTTTAATCATTATACTTTCGTTGAGAAATTGTATCTACAAAAAGGAAACAAAATGTGATTTACATTTAGGGAAACATTGTTAAAATATTACTATAAGCAGATGGACTAGCCATGACAATTTGTTATACAAACTCCCAATAGTACATCGTCATGTTTATTATTATGTTCTGTGTTTCAAAAAGAATTTTACAATTTTTCTGTCGAATGTGTTCTTGCTCTTCTATAAGATACAAGTTTTACGTGCCGCCCCTTTACTACTAGTACTTAAACTGATTCTTAGTTGGTATGATTAAAAACTTTCATATCGAGCCTTTTTAGCTGACTATGCGGTATGAGCTTTGCTCGTTGTTGAAGGCCGTGTGGTGACCTATAGTTGTTAATGTCTGTGTCATTTTGGTCTCTTGTGGACAGTTGTCTTATTGGCAATCATACCAGATCTTCTTCTTTTTTATATTTATTGAACAAGATTACTGATATTAGTGATTGATGTTTTTTTTCACTACATGGTCTGGTCCCAATAAAAGTAGCCATATAATGAAATATCGAAGGTTTTTATGCTAAAACATTTGCTAAATCGAGGAGGAATTCCTATGTGTTTCAACTATGGTTAAGCTGTCAGGTATTATTCATAATAAAAGATTTATGTTTATCCCAAACTAACCTAAGAGCAGAATACTTTCTACAAAGAGTACAAAACCAAAAGAAATAAAAAGTAAAACCGTTTTTTTTCTTTCAATAGAACAGAGAATGAAAACAGGGAATATATTGTAGAGACAACAGCTTGACTAATAAAGAGCCGAAAACAGTCCAAGCATACCAATATGTTCGGAGCAGAGCTGTATCTAGCCCTATGCGTCAAATAGGAAACAATCCCACCAAAGAGCAGAAAACAGTCCATGGAGAATGGTATTCAACACAGCGAGAAAATTCAACACAGAAGCGGGCTTCAGCTGGTCCCATACAATAATGTTTACTTGTTCAAAGAAAATGGACGCCACACTACTACTTTATTCTAAAACATGTGAATGAATCAAAGTAGAAAAAAAACTCCTTAAAACATGACTTATAAAGGCTAGATGTGCCTGCCTTTGGACAGTCGCAAAATTCCAGCGTGGCCAAGAATGTTGTCGAGATCTCAACCATTCATTATACCTCTAAGCTGTATCATGCCAACAATTTGTTTAAGAATAAATGTGTTTATTTCCAATGCAAAGACTCTATGAGTGAATCAATGTTAAATCCCCAAAATGTCAACTTTAATGACTTGACACCAGTATTGTATGTATACTCCTTCCAAATAAGTCTGAATTAAAGGTAAGCTTTTGAGGTAAGTGACGATATTTGACGAAAAATTTGAAATAATGTAAGATGTCTGTATGTTTTGTTTATATTTGATAACCATGTCCTTGTAGCAATGAGAACTATACATAAGATAACTTGGAATGTAGGTAAGAGTCACATAATGAATTGTTTCAACAACAACAAACACTACCACTTTATATACTCTTTGCAAAAATATTTATTTTTTAGAAAAGTGGTGTTTATAATTATGCTTTATTTGTTTTCTTTGACTAAGTAAATTTTCTGCCACGAAGTATTGAAATGCATCAAACACGTAATCATGGTTATAGAAATAAGTTGCATTGAAATTGATTTGTTCGTCTTATTACTTTGATATCATATTTTTTAACACAAAACAAGTAGTAAAATATATAGTGGAGCGAAAATATCAGCATCTTTTACCACATAGTGAGACTCTGACCGTAATTGAATGATGTCGGGTAATTTATCGAACATCATGAAGTTTTATATTACGGCTAGTATAACATAAAGTTTATTTTAAAGTACTTTATTTCCATGTAATATTGAATGTATTGTGTTTTATGTATATGTATATCAAATTCTTGTGATCTTATAAATAAACTAAACAGTAGTTCATGCAGATTGACGAGCATTGTCCTCAAATTATAATAATATGTATTTTCTTACCTTTATTCTTAAATATATTGATGGCGTAAAGCGGCGTCCTGTTTGAAGTAAATTCCCCATTCTTAACAAATATTTCTCTAAGATTTTCCTTTCCATTGACAACAACTACCCAGTATGATCCTAGAGACAGATAATATATATCACCATATTTCTTTCGGAGAGAACGGAACACGTTCACGGTATTTTTACCATCCCCTAAATCGAGAATATTTCCAATTATTGGCAGAGGAGATGGTCCAGGTGGTAGTGATGCTGGTTTCTGTTGTATTAACAACAACAACAACAAATCATAAACTAATATTGAAATTAATAAATCAACTACCCCAAAGTTATAACCACGCACGAAACCGAATACACAACAGATGCACACAAGAATGACGAGTTTAATCAAATGTGATGTTTTTACGTATTTTAGATTTACATAAATAAGAAGTGTAACTAAAATCAAGAAAATAGAATCTAATATTCCAATGTTGATCATATTTTAAGCAATTGCTTTTCTTTCTCGTACAGCCATGTACTATGTGAACGAAGAGCTAGTTTTAACATGAACTAGTAAACAGACAAAATATAATGTCCCAGATATTAACCTAATATTGTTGACACGAAAAGATGTAGATCATTTTTCAAAATATATATGTTAAAAGGCTGTCTCGACAGCAAGGGGAATGTCTGGGTAAATCAATCATTTATTTTGTTTTTATATTTACACCATAGAACAAGAAGGGTTCCATACATGATTTTTCAAAGTAGTTTTGATATGGATATGTTTTTTAAATTATGTTTAATTATATATCTTTTTTCTGAATATGACCAACTTTATTTTATCCTTTAAAAACCTCGAAACATTAACAAGCATGAATGCGTAGTATAAATAACCATCTTCTCAATTAAATATTGGATGTCAAGGTTATATTTTTCAGCTGAATGTAAATAAATAAACATGTCGAAAATTTGGAGCACTTTTGTCCTCAACAATACCTGAAAATAAAAAATATAAAGTGAAATAAAATGTCGTCTTTATAATTTTTGAAAAATAATGCTTATCATTCATTTAATTTTCATTTTTTTTAAACAAGAAAATTATGCAAATGGACCTTTTGAGATCTTAAGAAATATTTGAATTCTTTGAAGAATTTGGATTAATATAAATACACATACAGATGGATGGATTGATTGTTGCAGGATTAAGGTCCAGTGGAAAGTATCTCATGCAATATGCAGGACGATTCACAATTGATACAATAGGTAGGTTATACCAGGTTAGATGACGGGGATAAAATCGGTGATATTGGAATTTCAGTGAAAAGCGAGGGTATGTTGTACATTCGGACTTTCAACAGTCCATCTACGTAATACTGACCCCTAAAGAGATTTTGCAATGATTCTTTAACGTACGGAGACCGTGGCAATCTCTCTACACGAGACATCGGATTTAACGTCATTTGGTTTAGTCAGGATTTTACACATTCCGTTCTTCTAATTCTTCTTGGTGAAATCTATAGGGAAAACGGTACTATTTATTCTGCCATAGGCGACAATATTAACATTTTCTAAATTTGCCACTTTTTATGATAAAAACCTGGATAAGACAGTTATATGTGGTCTTAGTATTTGGTTATTCTGCTTAAAAAAATTAAGCAAAATAGTATCATGACCAACTCCCAACGGAGCTTGTTTATGTTATCCATGCCTACCGTCATTTTGCACCAAATTTTTCGAATAATTATCTACAAATATTTCAATAGGTTGCAAAATTTATATTGCTAATATACACACTGCAGTTATTTAAGATAAATTAAAAATATAGTGTACCATTACATCCCATCACAGCGCTTCTCATTTGACTTCCTGCACCTGCCTTGGGTACACAAAAGGCCAAACTAATGCTGGGAAAATGTAATACTACCGTTTTCCCTTGAGCGGTCATGTTGTGTAATTTTGTCTCTGTAATATCTTCGGCGACCGAGGACTTTCAGAGACTGAAATTTTACAACTGTTCCTGGCAATGTTGCTCAGGGCTTTTATATTCTTCCGGGGTTAAAGGTTGGTTTTCGGTCCAAAGATAAAAAAGACAACAATATCGGATTCGACACACAAGTTCTCTTCACCTAAACAGTCAACCTATCCCTGCAAATATACTATATGTGTGCCATGGCGTTGTCAGCTTACTTTCGATTTATGCATGAGTTTTAATGTTCCTCTGGTATCTTTTGTCTCTCTGTGTGCTAATGAGGTTATTTGCAAATTAAAATGTTCTCATGCTTGGGAAAATAAATTTAGGTAAGAAGCTTAAGGGAAGTTACATTATACATTTTGTAAAAAAGCCATTTTAAATAGCCGTTTTATAGCCATACTGACACTTCAGTTATCGGAAATAGATTATGAACTTATTAAAATTCAAAGTTAAGTATGAACTTATTAAATTTAGATAATTGAAGCCAAGAGTAGTATTCCGATGTTCAAAGTAATAAATCGATTAAGCGAAAACAAATCCTGGTCACAAAAAAAAACCGATGGAACAAACACCAAAAATGATCTTAAAAATTATGCCAAAATAATCATAAAAAAAAAACGATACGCTAGCTTTTGATCATTGTAGCTGTAATAAAACATATTATAGATGTGGTAGATCAAATACGTTTTGCAATAATGTGCAAACAACTCAATTGTTTCAGTATGATATTGTTTCTAGTAGCATTCCAATGAGTAAATATCTTAACTTATATTATCCTACTGGAATGGTTATTCTGATGTAAAAAAATTGTTTTGCCTTTGAATACACAAAACACACATTTAGGTTATGTAGAGCCTTTCGAGAAAAGTTGGAACATTATACATTCATTGTTCTCAGCATGTGCATTTTTCTCCAAACCTTTCATTAATCTAAAGTACGTCCTAAGTCATTGCGAAAGTTTTTATGAACGTTTTTTCGCTTTTTAATTTTGAATGTTTATAATAAAACAAAATATCGAAGATCTTTAATTTTTTGGTAGAGTCAAACATTTCCCTATTTTTTTACGCTGTTGCATAACATCAACAATATAGAAAATGATTATTGCTTTAAAATTTGCATGGTAAAATCGACCAAATAAAACATGTCTGTACCAAGTCAGGAATACAACATTTGTTACCTGTTCGTCTGATGTGTTTAAATTTTTGTTTTTGCAATTTGATAAATAAAAAGTAAAATCACAAAAATACTGATCTCCGAGGAAAAGCAGAAAGTTCATAATCAAATGGAAAAATCAAATAATAAAACACATCATCAAACGAATGAGCAACAATTGTCATATTCCTGACTTGGTATTGGCATTCTCAAATGTAGAAAATGGTGAATTGAACCTGGGTTTATAGCGCTAAACCTCACACTAGTTCGACAGTCGCATCAAATTTCATTATATTTACAACAATGCGTGATCAAAGCTTAGATTATACATGTAGGTAAATTGTCAAAATAGGGGTACATCATCTGAGGTTAATCATCATTGTGTCACAATCTTGATTAGAACAAAAACAAACAAATATTCAACTGACTTCATTTTCAGAAAACGACATCTGTAACAAATATAAACTTTTAGCTACTTCTTTACAAGTAGAACCAAACACAATGAAAGTCCCAACTATGTACTGGCTTCCGAAGCTGTACAAAAAACCTTACAAATATAGATTTATGTCATCTTCTAGCCATTGTTCAACTACTAAATTGTCTGTTTTACTTACTAGTACACTTGGTACAATTAAAAACCTGATAATAAATTGTTCAAATAAGGCCTTTGAAAATAGTGGAATTAATTACTTTTGAAGTGACAAAAACTCGTTGGAAGTACTTGATAAATTGCATGCATATATTGGTGATTTTGAATCTGTTCAAAGTTTTGATTTTTCTACCCTATATACCACTTTGCCTCATATTCTTATTAAGAAAAAAATCACATCCCTAATTAACTGGGCATTTAAAAAGTCGGAATGCAAGTACATATTTTCAAACTCTTTTAGATCATTTTTAGTAGCAATAAACAAAAGAACTATGTCAATTGGACATGCTTTGATACTATTTATGCGCTTGAACTTTTACTTGATAACATTTTTGTTCGCTTTGGAGATTCCGTATATCGTCAAGTTATTGGAATTCCAATGGGGACTAACTGTGCACCACTTATTGTGGACCTGTTTTTGTATTGTTATGAGTTACAATTTATGACTAAAATAAGCAAAGACCCATCAAAACAACATTTGATACAAAAATTTAACAATACTTTTAGATATTTGGATGATATATTGGCTCTCAATAATGACGACTTCAGTATGTATACTAAAGAAATTTATCCTGTAGAACTTACGTTAAATAAAGCTAATGATAACAATGACCACTGTCCTTTCCTCGATCTTGATATCTATATCATAAACGGGAAGCTTAATACAAAAAAATTATGATAAAAGAGATGATTTTTCATTTCCTATTGTTAATTATCCATTTTTAGATGGTGACGTTCCCTTGTCACCATCTTATGGTGTTTATATATCTCAGCTTGTACGATTCGCTCGTGTATGTAACAACGTATTAGATTTTAGCGAGAGAAATTTATGTATTACTGAAAAATTATTACACCAGGGTTTTCTATATCACAAACTGGTCAAAACATTTACTAAATTTTATCACCGGTATAAGGAAATAATTCGTAAATATAACTCAACATGCAGACATCTTATACGTTCAGGTATTTCACATCCAAAATTTTATGGAAATATTCTTGATAAAGCACAAAAATGTCAGTATTCTCCTCAGAAACTAACAAAACCTTTAAATAGACTTATTAAAAGGGGATATAGTTACGATACTGTTGTCAGGTCGTTAAAGATTGAATATTTTGGCTTTAACATTGATTCACTGATAGGGTCTTTGCATCGGAACTTAACACATTTATTTCTTAAAAAACAGTTTTTGGCATGACACGGGTTATGTTCTTCTCATATATTTTATGATAGTATGATACTAAACCCCTAACGGGAGGGATTGTACCTGATATTCATATGATGAAGACATAATCTTTCAATCAGTTTAATTGAGGTCTGGAGCTGGCATGTCAGTTTCCTGCTAGTAGTCTGTTGTTATTTATGTATTATTGTCATTTTATTTATTTTCTTTTGTTACATCTTTTGACATCGGACTCGGACTTCTCTTGAACTGAATGTTAATGTGCGTATTGTTATTCTTTTACTTTTCTACATTGGCTAGAGGTTTGGGGGAGGGTTGAGATCTCATAAACATGTTTAACCCGGCCGCAATTTTGCGCCTGTCCCAGGTCAGGAGCCTCTGGCCTTTGTTAGTCTTGTATGATTTTAAATTTTAGTTTCTTGTGTATAATTCGGAGTTTAGTATGACGTCCATTATCACTGTACTATTATGCATATTTTAGGGGCCAGCTGAAGGACACCTACGGGTGCGGGAATTCTCGCTACATTGAAGACCCATTGGTTGCCTTCGGCTGTTGTTTGCTCTATGGTCGGGTTGTTGTCGCTTTGACATATTCACCATTTCCTTTCTCAATTTTATTCAACAAAGAAACACAATAGCATCTATCAAATTTAACAACCACATTCATTACTTACTCATATATATATACTTTAAATCAACCCAATAAGGATTGAAATATTTGAAGTACTTTGACTGAATGGAAAGGTTTACATCAACTCTAGTGTAGAGTCGAGTGTTTGACGTCAGAATATTTCACATGGGGACTGGTGGTATACAGGGTTGAAAAATCAATTTTTTGTTAGATTTAACTTCAGAAAAAATACCGATATTTAAAACTATTCAGAAATTCTTTAGAATTATTCCGTTTCGAATTTTCCTTAGCGTTCTGCATGTTTGTTGTTTTACTTGTTGAAACTTTTTAAAGCGTTTTCTTCCATATCTTCCCTATAACAAAATAAAAAAGATATTTTTTTTTATAGGAAGTCGTTGCAGAGATGTCGTTATAACTAATCACATGTTTTCCGTCAGACGCCAAATGATTATCTAGATTGAACTTGATTTGTGGTTTGTAAAATTATCCTTATCTGTCTATTATCTAAACGCTATTGTTATAAATCTTCGAATTCAAATTTGTATCGTCGTTGAGAAATGAACTCTCTGTTTCTTGGTGTTTTTTTTGTGGACTTTTGTTTATAATTTACTCGTTTGCCCTTGACCATGGTGGATTTTTGTTTTACTTATTGGTTCTAAATGCCCTTTTGCATCGTTTCCTCGTTTGAAAATAATTGTAACTTAAGTCCCATTAAAATATACATGCATTGCAATTTAATTAAATACAGCATTTAAAAGTCTAATCTGATAATTTTGTTTAGATATTTTTAAAGTAAAATAAAATTACCAATCAGGTTGTCAGGTTAAAGCACACGAATGTATATGAACCCAATTTAGATTTAATGCAAGTCAGACAACTCTTAGTCTTTGCTTTTATTCTATGATTAGAAATCTTCTGTTTCATCATTGGCTAAACCACCGGAAATCCGCTAAAATAATTAACGTAACGGAACCATGGAAACAGGACGTCGCAAGACACAGAGATTGTCACTGTCTTTACACTCGAGTAGTATTGAACGAAGACTGAATAGGATGTGTTAAGTGTAGATTCCAATGTCATCAGCAATAATGTTAAGAAGAAATATAGGACAAGAATTACCTTTCCTGACAGATCTGTTTTTCCTAACCGACAAAACATACCCGAAAAGATATTCAGTATTGACATATAACATACTAGTAAGAAAAAAACAGAAATATGCAGACCAGGACGTGTAGAAAATCAATTAGACATATTGCACACTATGAGATTAAAGGTTGACCACGCTAACGGAAAATGAAAAAGGAAAATATTAAGTTATGAGGACTTTTTGGCGATCCACATCTGTTGTGACCATAGGTCCTACATGCGTGTGCCGTAGAAATTTTTATATTTAAATTCTAATTAACATATCAATTCATTTTATTGTACTATTGTGTATCTCAATTGGAGTTATCATTTTTTTTTTAGAGGACCCCTTATTTTTCGTAAACTGTAATCGTTACTTTAAGTGTAATCCTAGGCATAGACCTAGTTCCCGCAAGTATCTATTGAAATCATACTTTACAGTTATGAGGCGGGTTACAATTTATTTACGTTATACTTGTTCTTGTACAATCTTTTAACCATAAAATATATTACAAGATAATTTTATAATATTACGTGTTGCCTATTGATGAAGTCTTTAATTTCAATCCTCCTCCTGCATATCCTATGTTTCATTTGCTTTTTAACAAACAAATTACATTAAAAAATTATTAGTGAACTTTATAATTCTCTTGGTATCGCCCGGAACTTGAACGGCAGAGGATTGTTTGCTAAACTCTTGGTTCCTTCAAGTGAGGGTGGGTCTTCCCCTTCCACTGGTAAAAATTCAAATCGATGAACCATTGATGTTATATATAGAAAAAGCTCCATTTTAGCCAAAGCTTCTCCCGGACAAACACGTCTTCCTACAATTAAAATCATGAATCAAACAGCAGGACAATGTACATGTTATATACATGTTGTTCTTTCTAGAGCGTTAATATCCTTTCAAGTTGATAGATTAATATGAGAGTGGCCTCAGATTTCAAAGGAAAAACAAACTCGCATGAACTGAGGAGTGACTTCAACCTAATTATTTTGGACCTCTTGGTTCAATGCAGTTTATCTTGTTAGCAGTGAACCCTCTATCAAGGAAATAACGTTGTGAAATGCACGCTTTTGAATATCGTATCAACTGATAGTATTAAATCCATATACATGCGTTGTTGACATGTTACTATATAGAAATGAAAAGTTCATAACTGGGACGCTAAAATCATCTCTAAATTGTTCATCTATAAGTTTTTTTCTAGACAAACCCTTAATGTCAACTTAAGACGTATGTCAAGATATCACACAGATTCAACTTTATCTGTTTCATCATTTATCTCAAGTTAGATGCGATCAACAAAGCACCAACACTTGAATTATTCAGTGATCATGAAAAGAATATATACAGTTGCATGTGTAATCATCTGCTGATAATAGCTCGTTTTAGTCCTCATAAGAAGCTTCTGTATGACGCAAGTGAATAAAGGAATAGAACAAGTCGACAGAAGAGGAGCATTACTAAATACCATGGAAATACCAAGCGTTTGTTGAAAAACAAATCCTCCAAACAAACGTAACAAATATGTTGTTAATCAAGAAATGAACCATCTTAGTTATTAAATTGAGAATAGAAATGAGGAATATATCAGCAGGAAAATCCCTAACCAAGAGCAAGTATCAGCCGAAAGCCACCAACGGGCCTGCAGCGAGAAAATTCCGCACCCGGAGTGGGACCTCAGTTGGCCCTAGAATAAGTTCATTGCAAATGGACGACATTTTAAACTCCAAAACATATAAATAAATTAAAATTATAAAAAAACACACAAGACTAACAAAGACCAGATAATAAATGTTTAGATTGTTTTGTTAGTTACGTGACAGTAGTTTACCGATGTTCACCTTTCGTAAATCGTTATAATTGGGAATATAACACAATTAGAAAATAAACCAAGGAAGACGACTATATACTGGCATCTAAAGATCACGAAACATTTTAGTAGTTATCAGTCAAGACATCGTTTTGGCGAACCTATCCGCCTAGATGACTGCAAAACGTCGTCTTTTCCTCCCTATTCTGTTGAAAAGTGTTCGTGCAAGGAGCACACCCTTGATAATGAAGTCCAAACAGTTTGAAAACTCACGAGCTTAATTGGGGTATGTAAACGCCATACAATGGATCAAAGGGTAGGGTACTGCTGAGAAGTTGAAACACGTGTGTCGTAGATTTTAGTTTTGAGTCGTCAATTTGTGCAAATGTCGAGGAAATGAGCAATTCCGATATGAAAAAAACTTATCCTCGATAATCAAATCTTTCATGTTTAAGTATATATTATCAGTTTGGTTGTAATCAGAATATACATCAAAAACTTATTTTACATTATCATATTATTTTTCTTTACATTTCCTGTTTATTGTCTGACACAAGAAATATAAGGACATTTTGAAGATGGTGGAACATACAATAGAATCCTCAAACCTATATCAAATATAGCCTATTTATATGAACATAATTATTAAAACTTTAAGACCCTATAAGAGATGCCGAAACTATCAAAGGGACATTCCACCCCTATATTTACATACCTAATGAAAAAGTAGAAATTTTGTCTTGATTACAAAGTTTTCCTTTCTCATCTATGAAGCGTTCTGGTTTGAAGACATTACTCTCTGGGAACCACGTTTCATCAAAAGCAACGGAGTCCAAACATGGTAAAACGACACTACCCTTTGGAATGACATACAAATCTTTGTAGATAATTTCTTCTGTAACAAGATGTGGGAAGGACAGAGGTCCGATATTACCAAACCTCAAAGATTCAAGGATGACCGCCTCACTATATGGCATATTATGTCTGTCGGCAAGTGTTGGAACTCGCCCAGTACCAACAACAACGTCTATTTCTTTTCGCATTTTATTTTGAACAGTGCTATTGTTAAGTAGCAATACAATAGCCCATCGTATCGTTGTCGCTGTTGTCTCGGTTCCTGCGCTAATTAAATCATTCACTATACAAGTTAGCTGGTCTTCTAAAATACGGAAAATATAAAACCATCATCAGGTGTTTCTATTAGAGAATTTGTTCTAGTTTATATAAACTGAATTTGACTTCTGATATTTCTGTAACAAAGAGTCGGCTGCTATCTTTTATTTCGTACTTTATTTGGAGTTTTTATCTTTTTTTGCTTCGAGCGTAACTGATGATTTGATATAATTTCCTCTGGTTACATATTTTTCACAACATTCAGATTAGGGTCCATTATGCGCTAAAATATTCATATCATATATCTGTTATTCAAGACTGTTCCCTGATCTCGCAATGAGTACTAGTTGATTGTGTCGTTGGGTTGCTGTTTCGTTGAAGTACTATATATATAATATACTGATATTCATACTAAGTAATCTTAAGAAATAGATTGTAAACAGATCTCTCGTATTTCAAACGTGAGTGAAGCTCATTTTTTTTTTATGTATTACAGCATTCAAAAATTGGCAATATTAATAACATACTATCCACCAGTCGTGATTATGCACTATATATATTCAATTTATTCAATTTATGATATATTCTAATATTAAACATTTGGAAATTTTACATACCTTTAAAAATAGTATGTGTGTTTTGGTCTTGAATCTGCATCTCTTTCAAGTACACATCTATGAAATCTCGGATATTGTCTTGATCAAAACTTTTCTTGTGTTCCTCAACTTCGTTTCTAAAGTAATCGATTTGCTTATCAAATTTTACCGTATCAGCTTTTATTCCCAAAATATCACCTGGCAGTTTTGCTAACCATGGTAAAAAATTAACTGGTCCTGTTAATGCAGGACTTGTTGCTATCTCGTTGATAACTTTTAAAAACTCACAATATTTTTCATCATTGTATTCGAAACGTTTTCCAACAACAATTTGCATTAAACTATTAACTGTGCTTGCATTTAAAATTCCCTCAAGAGCAAATGGTTGACCATTATAACTTTGTATCCAATTTAAAAATGGTTTCAATTCTTCAATAATGCTCGATTCAAAACTCCTTTTCCCAAAACCGAATTCTCGTAATTTGGATATGGTAAACGATCTCTGTGCCTTCCAGTTTGCTCCATTAGAGCTTACAATCCCTGAAAATGTGAGAAACAAATAAAAGAAAAAATAATTGACTAATTAATTGGCAATAATTTGAGTATAGTGTAGGAAAATATGTTTGCCTGGGATGCATACGTATTGAAATGATTTCTTAAATTGTCTCTTGATAAGCTACAGAATTATTTAAAAAACTAAGGTTCTATCTCCCTCAGACGACGCTGGCCGTTGTGAATTTGAATAATCTGTGTACTACATCTTTGGTCATTTTCGCATCTTTGCCTTTTTAATATGTTGCTTTTAGCGTTGAGTCCCAATCAATATCTGCACACATGAAGATTAACTTATTATATTATGTTTTATTTCCTTGTTTGTTCAAATAAACGATGGTCAGGTCCGTTACTGGCATTGACGTCATAACACTTTCGAGTCTGTTTGTTGTACTCAACTTCAAAATCAACCAATCAAAGTGCTGGATTTCATGTTTAGAGCATGAATTTTGTGTTCCGGGCACTGAGCAAAGTTTTATGACTTCAACGAGGGTATCACCAGCCCAGTAGTCAGCACTTCGGTGTTGACATGAATATCAATTATATGGTCATTTTTATAAATTTTCTGTTTACAAAACTTTGAATTTTTCGAAAAACTAAGGATTTTCTTACCCCAGGAGTAGATTACCTTAGCCGTATTTGGCACCACTTTTTTGGAATTTTGGATCCTCAATGCTCTTCAACTTTGTATTTATTTGGCTTTTTAACTATTTTGATCTGAGCGTCACTGATGAGTCTTTATGTAGACGAAACGCGCGTCTGGCGTATACAATTATAATCCTGGTACTTTTGATAACTATTTACCCCACTGGGTCGATGCCACTGCTGGTGGACGTTTCGTCCCCGAGGGTATCACCAGCCCAGTAGTCAGCACTTCGGTGTTGACATGAATATCAATTATATGGTCATTTTTATAAATTTTCTGTTTACAAAACTTTGAATTTTTCGAAAAACTAAGGATTTTCTTACCCCAGGAGTAGATTACCTTAGCCGTATTTGGCACCACTTTTTTGGAATTTTGGATCCTTAATGCTCTTCAACTTTGTATTTATTTGGCTTTTTAACTATTTTGATCTGAGCGTCACTGATGAGTCTTTATGTAGACGAAACGCGCGTCTGGCGTATAAAATTATAATCCTGGTACTTTTGATAACTATTTACACCACTGGGTCGATGCCACTGCTGGTGGACGTTTCGTCCCCGAGGGTATCACCAGCCCAGTAGTCAGCACTTCGGTGTTGACATGAATATCAATTATATGGTCATTTTTATAAATTTTCTGTTTACAAAACTTTGAATTTTTCGAAAAACTAAGGATTTTCTTACCCCAGGAGTAGATTACCTTAGCCGTATTTGGCACCACTTTTTTTGGAATTTTGGATCCTCAATGCTCTTAAACTTTGTATTTATTTGGCTTTTTAACTATTTTGATCTGAGCGTCACTGATGAGTCTTTATGTAGACGAAACGCGCGTCTGGCGTATAAAATTATAATCCTGGTACTTTTGATAACTATTCAACCCCTGGACTGTCGGTTATATTGTGTAATTTACCCTTACGACATATGGTATTGGGAAAGCAGTTTTTTGTTTGCATGTATATACGTGGTTAAACTGAACCATACTGTGTACAAGTACAAACATTTATGGACTATGTCTTGTTAGATTTTAATTTTCATTCCCAATACATCTTTTATCGTAAGATGCATGTGTTAGTGATTGTTGTGGTAAAGGCCAATATTTCAGAAATTCTTGCTATTTGATTTATTATTGAAGAGTGCGATACAATTTTCTCTCCGTCTTTCAAAATAAAGAGATATGTCAACGTCCCCTGACTATGTTTCACGCGAAAGGCCATAATAAAAGAAAAATAGAATTTGGTAACCTTTCAACATCAAAAAGTCCAAATTTTCAACTTTATAGAATGTATTGACTCGATCGCTACTGTTGTGTTTTGTGCCAAATACGTATACGAAACGGATGTCTATATTTTCAAATTATTTACGAAGGACAATAGTAGTTTCCCACATTTAAATTCAATAATAAACTTTGAAATTTCAATGAATTGTATGCAATTTCCCTAAAAACAAAGATTTTTGCGTCGTAGCATAATATCTTGAACGGAGTATAAGGGCAAAGTGAAGGTGAATGCCCTTTGGTTTTTATTGATGCATGTACATATACTACCGTAGCACTATTCATATGAATATCCTACCTTTATTCTGAAACAAATTCATGACGTAAAGTGGTGGCCTATCGGAAGTAAATTCTCCATTCTTTACAAATATTTCTTTAAGACAATCCTTTCCATTAACCACTACTACCCAGTACGGTCCAAGAGATAGACTAAAAATGTCCCCATATTTCTTTCGTAGAGAACGGAATACGTCCACAGTATGTTTACCATCACCTAAATGAAGAATATTTCCGATTATTGGCAGTGGGGATGGTCCAGGTGGAAGTGTTACTGGTCTCTGTTGATTGGTTCATAACACCAAGAAATCAAAAACTAAAATAGTCACTACTAAATCACTAACTCCAAAGTTGTAGCCACGTAAGAAACCTAGTGCATAACATATGCACTCAAATAAAATGAGCGTAATAGAATGCGATGTTTTTAAGTAAATTAGATTTACATAAAGGATGAGTAAAGCAAAGATTAATAAAATCAAATCCAGTATTCCTATGTTGTTCATATTTAACCAATATTAAAAATAGATGTTACCTATTTAATTTTGTTTACATTAGACATTTTTAAGTTAGAGTGACCTTGTACACAGGTAGATTAATTCTCGGCTAGAATTGTCTCCCATTTACTTTTAAAAATACAAATATTGTAGAAATGAAGGTGGTCGTCAGAAACTGAAAATTTCATATATCTATTCACTCTATGAAATTAAAATAAATGATCCTTCCACCGTTTCCTCCGCGTTATTTCATATGCTGTATGCATAAAAACTAAAAGGATAACACACAAATTGCAATTGCAAATGAATTAAACATTGCTAAATAGTAACAATTATAACAAATATAGCCTATAAAAGAAGTTTATCATATAGAATCATATATACACATATGCTATATTATTCTTTTATTTGTGTTAGTGGATATACACAAGCAGCGAGCTAGTCGACAAACATACGTTTGTGTTTTAGTTGTTTATTGGTAGAAGTGTTGCTATGTTAGGAATATAAAGTATAGAGAAGACATTACTTTTACTGTTTAGTCTGGTTTTGGTGATATCCATTAGACATGTACTTATTTATCCCGCATTGTGTTATTGTTCTAATAGCTTTTGTATTTTGTCTTTCATTTTTGCTTATGTGCTTTGTCTATATGCTCTCTTGTGTTTCTTTTATGCATATCACGTGGCTATGAACTTACCTGAACTTGTTAATATTTTACAATATGTTATATATATATATGAAGACAAAACTTTACGACAAAAGAGATGATTTCAGCTTTCCAATTGTGAACTTTCCATTTCTAAGTAGCAACATTCCAGCAGCACCTGCATACGGGGTATATATCTCCCAATTGATACGATATTCCCGTGCTTGCATTTCTATCATGATTTTCTTGATAGAGGGTTACTGCTCACAAGGAAGCTATTAAACCAAGAGTTCCAAATGGTGAAGTTGAAATCATCCCTTCGTAAATTTTACAGACGCCATCACGAGTTGGTTGACCGTTATGGAATAACCGTTTCACAAATGATATCGGATATGTTCCTTACGTCGTAACTACAATCCCCTTCCCTTTCATGAATTTGACCTATCGAATTAGACTATTTACCGGATTTGTAATCAAATAAGCAACACGACGGGTGCCGCATGTGGAGCAGGATCTGCTTACCCTTCCGGAGCACCTGAGATCACCCCTAGTTTTTGGTGGGGTTCGTGTTGTTTATTCTTTAGTTTTCTATGTTGTGTCATGTGTACTATTGTTTTTCTGTTTGTCTGTTTGTCCTTTTCTTTTTTAGCCATGGCGTTGTCAGTTTGTTTTGGATTTATGAGTTTGACTGTCCCTTTGGTATCTGTCGTCCCTCTTTTATTGTGCTATTATAATTTTTTTTATTTTTTAACTTTCATTTTCGCTAAAGTGCTTTGTCTATATGCCTCTTTGTGCTTTGTCTATATGCCTATTTGTGCTTTGTCTATATGCCTCTTTGTGTTTTATCTATATGCCTCTTTGTGCTTCTTTGTTACATATTTATTTGTTTTCATAGTGATTATAATTATAACATGAAGATGTGGTATGATTGCCAATGAGACAACTCTACATCCAATTAACAAGTTTAAAAGTAAACCATTATAGATCAAGGTACTTAATTGATTTTATTCAAAGAAAACACAATAGCGACAATTCAATATTCTGTTAAACTGACATGAAAAAGAACATGATATGTGAGGTGCATGTTAATAAACTCATCATTACCAGAATTGAAATAAGACATATACATAGAATTGATAGAGTTTTCTTTTTTTCTGCAAAATTATCGATACTTTTTTTAACATGTAAAGTGTTGGTCTATAATAATCGTTCATTCTGCTACGATTTGAAAATCCAAGACATCAAACGAAAGACGCATGCGCTTCTGTACAGACTATTGGGTTTTAAGTCTGCTTGTTTTATTCACACATCGTTATAATGGAATTTAATGCGACTACCATACACATTTATCTAGCTTTAAACCAGGTTTAATTAACTATTTTATACATAAAAAATGCAAGTACCAAGTCAGGAATATTACAGGTCGATTGATATGCTTGAGTGTTTGATTTTGACATTTGATAAGGGACTTTCCGTTTTGAATTTTCCTCGGAGTTTAGTATTTTTGTGATTTTACATATTTTCTTGGACGACGTTGATTAGATTTGTGTAAAATGAGTTTTAGATATATTTTGACAAATTTCATATTTTCCAACCACACGTTATGTTTCTGCTGTCTGCATGGAGCATCAGAACACGCAACAACTATGTATAAGAATGATATTTGCTAGACAAGAGACAAAATATAAACTCTTGAAAATTAACATCAAGTACATAAGAAGGAATTCTCAGAAAGACTGTTAAGTTTTAAAACCTGTAACATAAAATCTTAAATCTTTTTATTGTGTCGAAATTTTACTACACTCTAAATAAACTCATAAATACCAGGACTTAATTTTGTATATACGCCAGACGCGTGTTTCATCTAAAAAGACTCATCAGTGACGCTCGAATCCAAAAAAGTTAAAAGGTAAATTTATTGTTGGTAATCGAATTACGTTCAATTAATTAGTAAAACTAAACATGCGCATACAGAGGTCTTGATTAGAATACAATTTTATCTTAGTTGAACACTTTAGCCTGCGATACAAAGTATATGACATATATGTATTCGTATCAAAACAGACAATAACTGGAACATAGTACATACATGTATATCATACGTTTCTATTCATGTTCGGTTTCTAAGATTTCGTATAAAACCTGTTATTAGACATTGTCATTTTACTTGTATCAATGATATATTCTCTCGTATTGTGCTCTGTCTTTCATTTTATTGATTTTTAAAAAGACAGCTTAATAGCGCCAACACAATATTTCGTTAGTTTGACATGAAAAAGTACATGTATAAACTCATCATAGATACCATATACATAAAAGAAATAGAGTTATCTTTCTTTCCCCAAATTTATCGATACTTTTTTTTTATCGTGTAAAGTGTTGGTCTATAATGTTCGTCCATTCGGCTACGGTTTGAAACTCCAAGACATTAAACGAAGACGCCGATGATTTGTTTTTGCGATATCATCTATATAAAACATATAACTAAAACCCTTTTGATTTTGTTCTTTATGATTATTATGAATTTTCTTTTGAAAGGGATAATTTCGTCTTTTTTTATTTATGTTCGTACAGGCTATATAGTGGATTTCTGTATTTTTCAGCGTTTTCTATAGTTATTCAACAAAACAAATTACATTTTGTATGTTGAAATGGTAAAATTTGCTTATTTTTTTATCAGTGGCATTAATATGAGGTATCTTATAATAAATAGATGACGCTCGACCTAGAGAACAGTTGAACTGCGGAAAATGTCACTGTGTTTTAATCCAATGGTCCATGAATGATGGGACTGGGTCAAACGTATTAACAGAAATGACATGAGTTGAAGAATACACTACCAAATTACAATAACCTGCCATAATTTGTAGTGGTTATACATAAACTGGCATATTCATAAACGTTAATAATTAATGAAAGACGCAATCACTGAAAACAGCATAAATGTCTCTTAATTGAAAAATGAAAAAAAGCAGTTCAATAATGTTAAATCAAAAGAATAAGAGGGAAAAAGACCTAAACTACGACCATCATCAATATCTTAATATTGAGGGTACAGATTCACCAAAAAATGAATGGTTGGAAATTAAAGATGAAAAAGGAAATAATACCAAAATTTTCACTTATTATAAATCTGTATTTTTTAAATACCTTTTTAGAAAATGAATGCCATTATAATGTGGAAGTAACTTTTTGAAGCTATAATGTCTTCCAATAAAAAAAAATTACTATGAACTATACTTAACCGATTAAGTTTGTTTAAATGTTGTTCTTGCAAAAAGACGATTTCCAACTTAATTATTTATGCAATGATAATCTCCCAATTTTTCAGCATATAAATACCATGTGCCAAATTGTATGTAGTATACGATTGATACGTTACGAATGTGCATGTTCTCATTTAAAGGACCTTCTTAACAGAAGTGTGTTTCTGAAACAAGAACTGCTCCAACAGAGTTATCATAAGAAATAACTATCGACATGTTATTTTCTAGATCTGCGAAATTTTAATAATAGAATGATCATTTGATCTGAAACGTTATCAATTGTCCTATATAATGGTTTGGACATTTTGACTGAGTTAAAATGACTGAAGATTATGCATGCATAGTAAGGATCACTTACTCTGTCCAAGCATCGATGCTTCTCCATACGAGCTCTTGCGATTTTTTCGGATTTTTTTTTTAAAACCTTAAACTTGTATCTTCTTAATTAATTTATGACATCAGAACATCGGTCAAGTCTGTTGCCTCTCATTAATCTTCATCAAAATAGTTTTTGCTCAGAAATCAAGATAGAAGCTTTTAATTTTCTCATACTAGAGAAATATTGATAATGTATAAATGCACCGTATATATAAATCGTTAAACCGTATACTTTACCGCATTGTATACATAAGGTATGAGCATTAAAAAATTATAAACCATAGCCAGAATCAAAGAAATCAGATGCCGTATTTTCATTTGAATATCCAACAGGGCTAGTGTCCCCCCCCCCCAGTTCATTCCAATAAGCAGAATAAAAATTAAAGAATTTAATTTTGAATTTAATTGACATTATTTAGAAGTTTAAAACCGTCTATTCATGTTATTCTTGTTATTTTCAGGTTATCACATTTGTAGTAACGTCTACTAACTCCGTTAAGGGTTTGTAAAGTTCTCGGAAAATACCAATGATCTAGTACCCCTCATATGTTTTACCAGAACAAGCACTGAACCATAAACAAATGCAACTATTTTCAATTGGTGTTGATCGTAAACACTTCTATTTGATGAGACTATGTGGTAGCAATAAGACAATAAACATGAAAAAGAAAAATTAACTTAGTTTACAAGTTGTTTATTTTGAGAAATATTAAACGTGATTTCCTACACACTATTTTTAAATTTGTTCTTATATGTTACTTTGTCCGAATTCTTCTGTCTGTAAAATGAATATATTTCCTAATCTATATTTGCTTTTTAATGATATTCTACACAAATAAAATAATAAAGAGCAATTTCAACTAAGAGTAAATGTAAATTAGGTAATATATGCATTATAGTGACAGGATAATTCGGTGTAATGTTAATCCAGAGGCTTATGGACTCATATTAATTGTACCTTAAATTTATCCAAAACCGTTCATTACAATTTCACATAAGAAAGGTTAGATTTAAAATTGGATACTCCAGTTATTTTCCTCCAAAGATTCATTCTATCATTTCTCGACATTTATACATTAACTTTTCTTTGAACAATATATATATAAGTTGTATTGTTTGAACTGACCATGTTTAATTAACATAAAGTATAACACAAACCGTGTCCGAACAGTTTGATTGATACATAGGTCAGTAGAGACGTAAAGTACATGGTTATGATTGATAGCTTTATCAAGTGGTTGTACAGGCTTTTGTTTCATGTAAAATTAATATATTCATAGAACTAGAAATTAATGAAAAACATTTCATAACTTATGATAATATTCACATTTTTTTTTATTTTGTTGTTAAACTCATCTTGTAAGATTCTATCGCATAACCTAACCATGAACTTCAACTAGTTGGGATCTATTTTTGGCTATTTTCAGCACTTCGGTGTTGACATAAATATTCATTATATGGTCATTTTTTTTAATAAATTTCCTATTACAAAACTTTTAAGAAAAACTAAGGATTTTCTTATCCAAGGAAAAGATAACCTTAGCTGTATTTGGCACAACATTTTTGAAATTGTGGGTCCTTAATGCTCTTCAACATTTAATGGCATTATACTATTTTGATCTGAGAGTCCCGTTTGAGTCTTATGCAGACGAAACGCGCGTCTGACAAACTAAATTATAATCCTTGTACCTTTGATAACTTTTTACACCACTGGGTCCATGCCACTGCTAGTTGACGTTTCGTATTGACATGAATATCTATTATGTTCATTTTTATAAATTTCGTCTTACAAAACTTTAATTTAAAAAAAAAACCTAAGGATTTTCTTATCCCAGAATAAGATAACTGTTTTTGGCACAACATTTTTTGAATTTTGGGTCCTCAATGCTCTGCAACTTTTTACTTGGCTGGTTTTATAACTATTATGATCTGAGCGTCACTGATGAGTCTTATGCTGACGAAACGAGCGTCAGTCGTACTAAATTATTATCCTGGAACCTTTGATAACTATTTATCTGCTTTTATTACTAAGTAGTTAAGGTGATACTGCTGCATGTTAATGTATGTTATTTTCTTTGTATAGCAGTGGCGGATCCATGAGGTGTCCGTTGGTAACAACCCCCTTTTGGTTTGACAACTGAGGCTTTTCCATATTACACATTCAATTTAGTGATTTTTCCTTTAAAATAATCTTTACCCTTTTATCTCTGTTAGTGATTTTGTGCTTACAAATTTTTTTTCATAAGCAGTGTTATCGAGGATTTGGATGTACAATATATATATGTAGACTTTTTTTTTGGAAAGTTAATAAAGAAGAGTATATTGTAACTTGTTATGTTTTTATTCATTTACTGAATAGTAATATGTACATTATTTTCAAATATGTCATGGGCTTTTTGAAATCGGTGTCACCTAAAAACGAATTATGTTAGTATTTGGTTATAGGAGGAGTAACAAAAGAAAAGGCAATTTTAATGTGTGAATCGATTGCAGATTTAAAATGGTTTTACCCTTTCAACTTAAATGACCTTGTAAATAAGAACATTTAAGTAACAGATTTTACAAAAAACAACAATTCATGTATATAGGTGGCACGGTTACCGTAGTATTTCCTGGCCCATCAGGGATAATGATAGCCTTTTTGGAATATTCACCACTTTCTAACACTGCTAAAAATTCTACATTAACAGTTAACTGAAGTACTTTCATTTTTTCTATTCAGAAATGAATATTTGCTTCTTTTTTTTTTTAAACCTAAGCCACTAGTGCTTTTATGTCTTTTATCATGCAGTGAATACATAATTGAAAAAAACCCTCAAAAAATCGTTTTCATCTGTATGTAAAATTATTTCATATTTTTGTACACCTGATTCATCCCTCAGTTGGTCCGAGACCACAATTAATTCATAGTGCATTTCTTTTAGAACATAAATGAAAATTAAAAAAATCCCACCTGCGCTTTTTCAATGAAATTTTTACAGTGTATTGTACTACTTTTGGGACAAATTATAGAAAAATTATAGAAAAAAACTTCATCGCCTCTAACTCAAAATATGGACAATTTTGTGTTTTGGGTGTCTTGAAATCATTTGACAGCTTCCCAAGTGCTAATTTTTAACCTTTTTCAGCTGGACCAAATCACTACTTTCCTGTAAAATTCTGGACCCAATTTTTTTTACAGTGTAATTTCACCCCCCCTACTTACAATTTGAGGCATTAAACATGGAGAAATAAATTTGAAAGGGGTATACACATTAATGGCAAGTAACCCACTATTAACACTATGGACTATATTCGTGAACAACGAAAACACAATCAAGGGACGACAATTGTGGTCTCGTACCAGTTTGTGAAAGTATGTTCAATTGATACTGTATTTTTTGTCCAATCATTATGTTAGTATTTGGTTATAGGAGGAGTAACAAAAGAAAAGGCAATTTTAATGTGTGAATCGATTGCAGATTTAAAATGGTTTTACCCTTTCAACTTAAATGACCTTGTAAATAAGAACATTTAAGTAACAGATTTTACAAAAAACAACAATTCATGTATATAGGTGGCACGGTTACCGTAGTATTTCCTGGCCCATCAGGGATAATGATAGCCTTTTTGGAATATTCACCACTTTCTAACACTGCTAAAAATTCTACATTAACAGTTAACTGAAGTACTTTCATTTTTTCTATTCAGAAATGAATATTTGCTTCTTTTTTTTTTTAAACCTAAGCCACTAGTGCTTTTATGTCTTTTATCATGCAGTGAATACATAATTGAAAAAAACCCTCAAAAAATCGTTTTCATCTGTATGTAAAATTATTTCATATTTTTGTACACCTGATTCATCCCTCAGTTGGTCCGAGACCACAATTAATTCATAGTGCATTTCTTTTAGAACATAAATGAAAATTAAAAAAATCCCACCTGCGCTTTTTCAATGAAATTTTTACAGTGTATTGTACTACTTTTGGGACAAATTATAGAAAAATTATAGAAAAAAACTTCATCGCCTCTAACTCAAAATATGGACAATTTTGTGTTTTGGGTGTCTTGAAATCATTTGACAGCTTCCCAAGTGCTAATTTTTAACCTTTTTCAGCTGGACCAAATCACTACTTTCCTGTAAAATTCTGGACCCAATTTTTTTTACAGTGTAATTTCACCCCCCCTACTTACAATTTGAGGCATTAAACATGGAGAAATAAATTTGAAAGGGGTATACACATTAATGGCAAGTAACCCACTATTAACACTATGGACTATATTCGTGAACAACGAAAACACAATCAAGGGACGACAATTGTGGTCTCGTACCAGTTTGTGAAAGTATGTTCAATTGATACTGTATTTTTTGTCCAATCATTATGTTAGTATTTGGTTATAGGAGGAGTAACAAAAGAAAAGGCAATTTTAATGTGTGAATCGATTGCAGATTTAAAATGGTTTTACCCTTTCAACTTAAATGACCTTGTAAATAAGAACATTTAAGTAACAGATTTTACAAAAAACAACAATTCATGTATATAGGTGGCACGGTTACCGTAGTATTTCCTGGCCCATCAGGGATAATGATAGCCTTTTTGGAATATTCACCACTTTCTAACACTGCTAAAAATTCTACATTAACAGTTAACTGAAGTACTTTCATTTTTTCTATTCAGAAATGAATATTTGCTTCTTTTTTTTTTTAAACCTAAGCCACTAGTGCTTTTATGTCTTTTATCATGCAGTGAATACATAATTGAAAAAAACCCTCAAAAAATCGTTTTCATCTGTATGTAAAATTATTTCATATTTTTGTACACCTGATTCATCCCTCAGTTGGTCCGAGACCACAATTAATTCATAGTGCATTTCTTTTAGAACATAAATGAAAATTAAAAAAATCCCACCTGCGCTTTTTCAATGAAATTTTTACAGTGTATTGTACTACTTTTGGGACAAATTATAGAAAAATTATAGAAAAAAACTTCATCGCCTCTAACTCAAAATATGGACAATTTTGTGTTTTGGGTGTCTTGAAATCATTTGACAGCTTCCCAAGTGCTAATTTTTAACCTTTTTCAGCTGGACCAAATCACTACTTTCCTGTAAAATTCTGGACCCAATTTTTTTTACAGTGTAATTTCACCCCCCCTACTTACAATTTGAGGCATTAAACATGGAGAAATAAATTTGAAAGGGGTATACACATTAATGGCAAGTAACCCACTATTAACACTATGGACTATATTCGTGAACAACGAAAACACAATCAAGGGACGACAATTGTGGTCTCGTACCAGTTTGTGAAAGTATGTTCAATTGATACTGTATTTTTTGTCCAATCATTATGTTAGTATTTGGTTATAGGAGGAGTAACAAAAGAAAAGGCAATTTTAATGTGTGAATCGATTGCAGATTTAAAATGGTTTTACCCTTTCAACTTAAATGACCTTGTAAATAAGAACATTTAAGTAACAGATTTTACAAAAAACAACAATTCATGTATATAGGTGGCACGGTTACCGTAGTATTTCCTGGCCCATCAGGGATAATGATAGCCTTTTTGGAATATTCACCACTTTCTAACACTGCTAAAAATTCTACATTAACAGTTAACTGAAGTACTTTCATTTTTTCTATTCAGAAATGAATATTTGCTTCTTTTTTTTTTTAAACCTAAGCCACTAGTGCTTTTATGTCTTTTATCATGCAGTGAATACATAATTGAAAAAAACCCTCAAAAAATCGTTTTCATCTGTATGTAAAATTATTTCATATTTTTGTACACCTGATTCATCCCTCAGTTGGTCCGAGACCACAATTAATTCATAGTGCATTTCTTTTAGAACATAAATGAAAATTAAAAAAATCCCACCTGCGCTTTTTCAATGAAATTTTTACAGTGTATTGTACTACTTTTGGGACAAATTATAGAAAAATTATAGAAAAAAACTTCATCGCCTCTAACTCAAAATATGGACAATTTTGTGTTTTGGGTGTCTTGAAATCATTTGACAGCTTCCCAAGTGCTAATTTTTAACCTTTTTCAGCTGGACCAAATCACTACTTTCCTGTAAAATTCTGGACCCAATTTTTTTTACAGTGTAATTTCACCCCCCCTACTTACAATTTGAGGCATTAAACATGGAGAAATAAATTTGAAAGGGGTATACACATTAATGGCAAGTAACCCACTATTAACACTATGGACTATATTCGTGAACAACGAAAACACAATCAAGGGACGACAATTGTGGTCTCGTACCAGTTTGTGAAAGTATGTTCAATTGATACTGTATTTTTTGTCCAATCATTATGTTAGTATTTGGTTATAGGAGGAGTAACAAAAGAAAAGGCAATTTTAATGTGTGAATCGATTGCAGATTTAAAATGGTTTTACCCTTTCAACTTAAATGACCTTGTAAATAAGAACATTTAAGTAACAGATTTTACAAAAAACAACAATTCATGTATATAGGTGGCACGGTTACCGTAGTATTTCCTGGCCCATCAGGGATAATGATAGCCTTTTTGGAATATTCACCACTTTCTAACACTGCTAAAAATTCTACATTAACAGTTAACTGAAGTACTTTCATTTTTTCTATTCAGAAATGAATATTTGCTTCTTTTTTTTTTTAAACCTAAGCCACTAGTGCTTTTATGTCTTTTATCATGCAGTGAATACATAATTGAAAAAAACCCTCAAAAAATCGTTTTCATCTGTATGTAAAATTATTTCATATTTTTGTACACCTGATTCATCCCTCAGTTGGTCCGAGACCACAATTAATTCATAGTGCATTTCTTTTAGAACATAAATGAAAATTAAAAAAATCCCACCTGCGCTTTTTCAATGAAATTTTTACAGTGTATTGTACTACTTTTGGGACAAATTATAGAAAAATTATAGAAAAAAACTTCATCGCCTCTAACTCAAAATATGGACAATTTTGTGTTTTGGGTGTCTTGAAATCATTTGACAGCTTCCCAAGTGCTAATTTTTAACCTTTTTCAGCTGGACCAAATCACTACTTTCCTGTAAAATTCTGGACCCAATTTTTTTTACAGTGTAATTTCACCCCCCCTACTTACAATTTGAGGCATTAAACATGGAGAAATAAATTTGAAAGGGGTATACACATTAATGGCAAGTAACCCACTATTAACACTATGGACTATATTCGTGAACAACGAAAACACAATCAAGGGACGACAATTGTGGTCTCGTACCAGTTTGTGAAAGTATGTTCAATTGATACTGTATTTTTTGTCCAA
The DNA here is from genome assembly GCF_036588685.1 of Mytilus trossulus. Classification (NCBI taxonomy): domain Eukaryota; kingdom Metazoa; phylum Mollusca; class Bivalvia; order Mytilida; family Mytilidae; genus Mytilus; species Mytilus trossulus. Next base: position 39,354,751 of record NC_086381.1, on the reverse strand, counting down.
TCATTATGTTAGTATTTGGTTATAGGAGGAGTAACAAAAGAAAAGGCAATTTTAATGTGTGAATCGATTGCAGATTTAAAATGGTTTTACCCTTTCAACTTAAATGACCTTGTAAATAAGAACATTTAAGTAACAGATTTTACAAAAAACAACAATTCATGTATATAGGTGGCACGGTTACCGTAGTATTTCCTGGCCCATCAGGGATAATGATAGCCTTTTTGGAATATTCACCACTTTCTAACACTGCTAAAAATTCTACATTAACAGTTAACTGAAGTACTTTCATTTTTTCTATTCAGAAATGAATATTTGCTTCTTTTTTTTTTTAAACCTAAGCCACTAGTGCTTTTATGTCTTTTATCATGCAGTGAATACATAATTGAAAAAAACCCTCAAAAAATCGTTTTCATCTGTATGTAAAATTATTTCATATTTTTGTACACCTGATTCATCCCTCAGTTGGTCCGAGACCACAATTAATTCATAGTGCATTTCTTTTAGAACATAAATGAAAATTAAAAAAATCCCACCTGCGCTTTTTCAATGAAATTTTTACAGTGTATTGTACTACTTTTGGGACAAATTATAGAAAAATTATAGAAAAAAACTTCATCGCCTCTAACTCAAAATATGGACAATTTTGTGTTTTGGGTGTCTTGAAATCATTTGACAGCTTCCCAAGTGCTAATTTTTAACCTTTTTCAGCTGGACCAAATCACTACTTTCCTGTAAAATTCTGGACCCAATTTTTTTTACAGTGTAATTTCACCCCCCCTACTTACAATTTGAGGCATTAAACATGGAGAAATAAATTTGAAAGGGGTATACACATTAATGGCAAGTAACCCACTATTAACACTATGGACTATATTCGTGAACAACGAAAACACAATCAAGGGACGACAATTGTGGTCTCGTACCAGTTTGTGAAAGTATGTTCAATTGATACTGTATTTTTTGTCCAATCATTATGTTAGTATTTGGTTATAGGAGGAGTAACAAAAGAAAAGGCAATTTTAATGTGTGAATCGATTGCAGATTTAAAATGGTTTTACCCTTTCAACTTAAATGACCTTGTAAATAAGAACATTTAAGTAACAGATTTTACAAAAAACAACAATTCATGTATATAGGTGGCACGGTTACCGTAGTATTTCCTGGCCCATCAGGGATAATGATAGCCTTTTTGGAATATTCACCACTTTCTAACACTGCTAAAAATTCTACATTAACAGTTAACTGAAGTACTTTCATTTTTTCTATTCAGAAATGAATATTTGCTTCTTTTTTTTTTTAAACCTAAGCCACTAGTGCTTTTATGTCTTTTATCATGCAGTGAATACATAATTGAAAAAAACCCTCAAAAAATCGTTTTCATCTGTATGTAAAATTATTTCATATTTTTGTACACCTGATTCATCCCTCAGTTGGTCCGAGACCACAATTAATTCATAGTGCATTTCTTTTAGAACATAAATGAAAATTAAAAAAATCCCACCTGCGCTTTTTCAATGAAATTTTTACAGTGTATTGTACTACTTTTGGGACAAATTATAGAAAAATTATAGAAAAAAACTTCATCGCCTCTAACTCAAAATATGGACAATTTTGTGTTTTGGGTGTCTTGAAATCATTTGACAGCTTCCCAAGTGCTAATTTTTAACCTTTTTCAGCTGGACCAAATCACTACTTTCCTGTAAAATTCTGGACCCAATTTTTTTTACAGTGTAATTTCACCCCCCCTACTTACAATTTGAGGCATTAAACATGGAGAAATAAATTTGAAAGGGGTATACACATTAATGGCAAGTAACCCACTATTAACACTATGGACTATATTCGTGAACAACGAAAACACAATCAAGGGACGACAATTGTGGTCTCGTACCAGTTTGTGAAAGTATGTTCAATTGATACTGTATTTTTTGTCCAATCATTATGTTAGTATTTGGTTATAGGAGGAGTAACAAAAGAAAAGGCAATTTTAATGTGTGAATCGATTGCAGATTTAAAATGGTTTTACCCTTTCAACTTAAATGACCTTGTAAATAAGAACATTTAAGTAACAGATTTTACAAAAAACAACAATTCATGTATATAGGTGGCACGGTTACCGTAGTATTTCCTGGCCCATCAGGGATAATGATAGCCTTTTTGGAATATTCACCACTTTCTAACACTGCTAAAAATTCTACATTAACAGTTAACTGAAGTACTTTCATTTTTTCTATTCAGAAATGAATATTTGCTTCTTTTTTTTTTTAAACCTAAGCCACTAGTGCTTTTATGTCTTTTATCATGCAGTGAATACATAATTGAAAAAAACCCTCAAAAAATCGTTTTCATCTGTATGTAAAATTATTTCATATTTTTGTACACCTGATTCATCCCTCAGTTGGTCCGAGACCACAATTAATTCATAGTGCATTTCTTTTAGAACATAAATGAAAATTAAAAAAATCCCACCTGCGCTTTTTCAATGAAATTTTTACAGTGTATTGTACTACTTTTGGGACAAATTATAGAAAAATTATAGAAAAAAACTTCATCGCCTCTAACTCAAAATATGGACAATTTTGTGTTTTGGGTGTCTTGAAATCATTTGACAGCTTCCCAAGTGCTAATTTTTAACCTTTTTCAGCTGGACCAAATCACTACTTTCCTGTAAAATTCTGGACCCAATTTTTTTTACAGTGTAATTTCACCCCCCCTACTTACAATTTGAGGCATTAAACATGGAGAAATAAATTTGAAAGGGGTATACACATTAATGGCAAGTAACCCACTATTAACACTATGGACTATATTCGTGAACAACGAAAACACAATCAAGGGACGACAATTGTGGTCTCGTACCAGTTTGTGAAAGTATGTTCAATTGATACTGTATTTTTTGTCCAATCATTATGTTAGTATTTGGTTATAGGAGGAGTAACAAAAGAAAAGGCAATTTTAATGTGTGAATCGATTGCAGATTTAAAATGGTTTTACCCTTTCAACTTAAATGACCTTGTAAATAAGAACATTTAAGTAACAGATTTTACAAAAAACAACAATTCATGTATATAGGTGGCACGGTTACCGTAGTATTTCCTGGCCCATCAGGGATAATGATAGCCTTTTTGGAATATTCACCACTTTCTAACACTGCTAAAAATTCTACATTAACAGTTAACTGAAGTACTTTCATTTTTTCTATTCAGAAATGAATATTTGCTTCTTTTTTTTTTTAAACCTAAGCCACTAGTGCTTTTATGTCTTTTATCATGCAGTGAATACATAATTGAAAAAAACCCTCAAAAAATCGTTTTCATCTGTATGTAAAATTATTTCATATTTTTGTACACCTGATTCATCCCTCAGTTGGTCCGAGACCACAATTAATTCATAGTGCATTTCTTTTAGAACATAAATGAAAATTAAAAAAATCCCACCTGCGCTTTTTCAATGAAATTTTTACAGTGTATTGTACTACTTTTGGGACAAATTATAGAAAAATTATAGAAAAAAACTTCATCGCCTCTAACTCAAAATATGGACAATTTTGTGTTTTGGGTGTCTTGAAATCATTTGACAGCTTCCCAAGTGCTAATTTTTAACCTTTTTCAGCTGGACCAAATCACTACTTTCCTGTAAAATTCTGGACCCAATTTTTTTTACAGTGTAATTTCACCCCCCCTACTTACAATTTGAGGCATTAAACATGGAGAAATAAATTTGAAAGGGGTATACACATTAATGGCAAGTAACCCACTATTAACACTATGGACTATATTCGTGAACAACGAAAACACAATCAAGGGACGACAATTGTGGTCTCGTACCAGTTTGTGAAAGTATGTTCAATTGATACTGTATTTTTTGTCCAATCATTATGTTAGTATTTGGTTATAGGAGGAGTAACAAAAGAAAAGGCAATTTTAATGTGTGAATCGATTGCAGATTTAAAATGGTTTTACCCTTTCAACTTAAATGACCTTGTAAATAAGAACATTTAAGTAACAGATTTTACAAAAAACAACAATTCATGTATATAGGTGGCACGGTTACCGTAGTATTTCCTGGCCCATCAGGGATAATGATAGCCTTTTTGGAATATTCACCACTTTCTAACACTGCTAAAAATTCTACATTAACAGTTAACTGAAGTACTTTCATTTTTTCTATTCAGAAATGAATATTTGCTTCTTTTTTTTTTAAACCTAAGCCACTAGTGCTTTTATGTCTTTTATCATGCAGTGAATACATAATTGAAAAAAACCCTCAAAAAATCGTTTTCATCTGTATGTAAAATTATTTCATATTTTTGTACACCTGATTCATCCCTCAGTTGGTCCGAGACCACAATTAATTCATAGTGCATTTCTTTTAGAACATAAATGAAAATTAAAAAAATCCCACCTGCGCTTTTTCAATGAAATTTTTACAGTGTATTGTACTACTTTTGGGACAAATTATAGAAAAATTATAGAAAAAAACTTCATCGCCTCTAACTCAAAATATGGACAATTTTGTGTTTTGGGTGTCTTGAAATCATTTGACAGCTTCCCAAGTGCTAATTTTTAACCTTTTTCAGCTGGACCAAATCACTACTTTCCTGTAAAATTCTGGACCCAATTTTTTTTACAGTGTAATTTCACCCCCCCTACTTACAATTTGAGGCATTAAACATGGAGAAATAAATTTGAAAGGGGTATACACATTAATGGCA